>NC_060119.1:232872315-234135527 GCF_021461395.2 Schistocerca americana
GTCGTTCAAGGTATGCAGTTTTTTATGATCATGAGTGTACTTCGACACATTTATACACTTTGATACATTTAAATAACAACTAGATATGCGTAATATAACGTTAACACAAAATCGTTTCATTAATTTTTTTGTGTAGTTTGCTCATCAATCACAATTCATGGAAAACACCGGATTTATGATTTGTATCCTAAAATATTAAAAACGTTATTTCACTAAATTTTCATTCGTTCCGAATTTTACATAATTTTTGGCAATCATTTTAAGTTCATTCAGGCTTGTTCAGTTCATTTTTAGCCCATTTTTTGTCACTGTAGTACCATTTTGGGCATATCTGCATAGGTATGAGGTGCCTATAATAAAGAGACTGCGCGCGATGAACTTTTATTGGTCGAAAAATGCTGACTAAAACCACAGTTCAGTGTCCTCAGAAACTTTGCGACGATCCTAGAACCCTTGTCGTGCGCTCACTACGTCAGTGAAAACTACGTTTACACCTAAGACGGGATGTCTCGTGTATATTTTATTACACGTGCGTAATTACAGTAAAGTTGAAGCTCTGGATCTCGGTAACGGATAGCGAATCGAAACATGTTTCGATTTTCCCCGAGAATATCATCTTCACAACATACAGTAAAAATTTCGATGATCTACCATGAACAGATATTACAGAAGTGGTCCTATCCACAATAGACGCTTTTCGTACCAATTTTTTTTTTTTTTTACGTCTTCTCAGAAATCACCCTTGAATAGAAGGTGCTTTTATAAGCCGGCTAAGGTCAAAGGTCAATCATAGACGCATGTAATGGGAAAGAGCCGACCAATTTCCTCAATTTGCCCTGGAGGAAGTGACTAATGTTTAAATTTTGACCCTGTATTGCAGCGTAACTACAGTATGCCCTCCCCCCCCCCCCCCACCCATTGGTAAACAGATGGTCGTTAGGCAAACGGGTATCCAAAACACTTGACCCCTTACCTCAGTGATCAATAAAATCCGTGATATGACCCTTCGAAAAACCACATTTCCGCGCGCGGCTTTTTGGGACATATTGCTACGGTTCACTGTCTTGCTCGGATGAATTTCCCACAGGGGGAAATTATGTAACTGCAGGTATTCATGGCAATATCAACTGTAACTGAAATCCTGAACGACTCGGTCGTTCAAGTTAATGCCTAGCGCGCTAGTTCGCAAGAGAGAGTGGTGAGACAGATCCGAATCGAACTGACGCGGTGGATTGGCGACGACCACCCTGGTACCCCATGACGCTGAGTGCGGTTCGTAGACAGGTTTTCACGCTCGTTTAGGTAAATGGTGAGCTGGTGGGTAATTTTCGCCTCCAAAAATACGATACACAAACATTTATAATGAGATAGAGCGCACCGTAAAAGATTATATATTACGCATAATGACGGTGCACACAACTTCCCTTTCGCAGGTTGACTAGCGACGGTGATAGCAGAAGGTCAAAATCAAAATACAGAAATGACTCTGCAAAATTTGAGAACAGCGTGTCTCATACGACGGGATAAACACTAAGAAAGTGGGGACAGGAATTCTAGAACTAGAAGGGTTATAATACAGTAGAGAAAAGATACATATTACTTGTAAAGAAACGAGTTTGCAGTAGTAAGGCGTATGATATGAAAATAAGGCAACAATTGAGAAGTGTAGTGATTTCCCCCCCCCCCCCCGTGTTATTTAATTCGTACATAGAGTACCCCTTCATTAATTACTCCACCCAACTATCCAAGCCTTAGCATTCTTGGTAGTATAACATTTCAAAAGCTTCCAGTCGTTTCCTATTGATACAATTTTCATCCATTTACCATGTTGACACTGCGGTCTTATAATTCCCCGTTGCACGGCCTCTGGCGTTTCGACTTCTTGGACTTTCTTGCACGCTCCTTTTAACTCGAGCAATATTTTATACATTTCCTGACAAAAGAAGTGAAGCTACCGGGAAGGGGTGGGCGGCAGAGGGGCTGAAACGGAACTTCCTGAGTTGAGAAGGTATGTGATGGCATGACTATGATTACAATATCGAGTCGAATTTATACGTAACTTGAAAAAATAAACCGACTAATCAGTATGATGTGGCACCCCCTTCTGGCCTTGACGCATCCACTGACTCAGTTGATAAAGGGATCATAAAGCCGTTGTATTCCTTCCTGAGGCAAGGCAGCTCCCAAGTGATGTAGCTGGTCTAATAGTCGGGATACTGGTGCTAGGTCGGAGTAGACGCCCGAACTTGTCCGACACATGTTCTGTGTGAAACAGATCTGGCGATCGGGCTAGCAAAGGGAGTAACTCACAGGCAAACACACAGCTCACAGAGACACGTGCCATTTGTGGACAAGGATCCTCCAGTTGAAAAACTGGCATTGCAGTACCGCCAATGAGACGTAACACGTGAGGACTCAGGATGTCTGTGATGTACCACTGTGCCATCAGGGATCTCTCAGTCACTACCAGCCGTATCCTGAAGTCAAAACCGATGGCTCCCCTCACCACGATGTAAGATCTCAGCGCCTCTCCAAAACATTGGACAAATGTGATGTTTCCCCAAGTGTCGCCATAATCACCCATGATGAGCGCCCGAGGTACTTCAGAGCCGTGATTAATCCGCTAAAACACTGTGATGCCCATCATCACCATCATTCCACGATTCCCGGTCATGGTAACATTCCAAGCTCAAACGTTTGTGTTGCGGCGTTAACCGCAGGCTACGCAAGTACGGCAGTTCCAAAGTCCAGCTGCTGCTTGTCTCCGATCAGTGCTACGGGATGACATAAACTCTTGCTGGGAGTCCATTACGTGTGTGTTTGTTGGTTGATTTGGGGGAAGGGACCGAACTGCGAGGTGGTCAACGGTCCCATCGGGTTAAGGAAGGATGAGGAAGGAAGTCAGCCGTGCCGTTTCGAAGGAACCATCCTGGCATTTGCCTGAAGCGATTTAGGGAAATCACGGAAAACCTAAATCAGGCTGCCGTACGCGGGTTTGAACCGTCGTCCTCCCGAATGCGAGTCCGGTGTGCTAACCACTGGGCCACCTCGTTCAGCCTATTATGTGTTACCTGATGATAGGTGCAGAAATGTATGGGAGTAATGTGATTGGTGCAACGCACCGATTCTCTTTTGTGGTAGTTGGATGTTCCCGTGTACTCCAGCCTCCGTCCATTGTCACATCTGAATGGCACATAAATCTGCGCACTGTACGAGTCGACCAACCAGCCAAATGGAGACCCAAAACGTGGCCCTTTCAAATCCTGTCAGATGCTGATGAGGCTAGCTCAGGAGAGTGCGCAGCATTTCTACATCCGTCTCAGAGACCTCTAGACATATGACGCTGTTGAGCTTCCTAATATCTGCCTCCATAGCTGAGTGGACAGCGCGCCGGCTTGTCATGCGCGGGGGTGGGGGTTGTTTTCGATTTCCGGCTGGGTTGGAGGTTTTCTCCACTCAGGGACTGGGTGTTTGTGTCGCCCTCATCATCCTTATTTCATCCTCATCGTCGCGCAAGTCACCGAAGTGGCATCACCTCAAAAGACTTGCACCAGGCAATCAGGTCTACCCGCCGGAGGCCCTCGTTACACGACATTTCATTTCATTCATTTCCTAATGTGCCTACGAAGCCTGATAACAACGCATATTCCGAAAACACGGATTGTGTAATGTACTGCATTTATTCAGTTTGATAACTTTTCTAACGTCTTGACCACACTTTTATTATTTTCAAAGGCACCTCACTCATTTAGACATACCATCACTTTCATTTCTTTTACCCCCAGGACTGTGCACCTTTGTGTGGCCTCCTCCCTATGTTTATTTTCTGCATAAGATGAGTAAAAATTTAGTGTCATTAGTGGGGACTGGTCATACGCCAATAGATTATTCGTAAGCGGATGCTCAGCGCTTGACTCTTCATGGCAAAAATTGAACTCTCTTGAAAACCGTGCTGCTATAGCTGTTTAATGGCGATTTCGCGGCATTTTATGTAAAATTGTCATTTTATAAACACTTGCAGTCACAGCATTACAAATAGTTTCACAGAATTTTTAGTATGTCACGATTAATCTTGTGTCCCCGTTTATCACCACCGAGCGGGGTGGCGCAGTGGTTAGACACTGGACTCGCATTCGGGAGGACGACGGTTCAATCCCGCGTCCGGCCATCCTGATTTAGGTTTTCCGTGATTTCCCTAAATCGCTCCAGGCAAATGCCGGGATGGTTCCTCTGAAAGGGCACGGCCGACTTCCTTCCCCATCCTTCCCTAATCCGATGAGACCGATGACCACGCTGTCTGGTCTCCTTCCCCAAACCAACCAACCAACCAACTGTTTATCACTTCCCCCACCCCTTCTATAATTGCGTCATGGCGTTTTACGATGCTTGTTATTCACCGAAAACTGATTTACGGTCATACAACCATAGAAGATCTCATGTACGTTATTTCAAGTGCGCCAGTTCTAACCAATCCATTTCCCACCCACTGGTAATTTCTATAATTTTTAATTTTGTAGCTTTTCAGTTGTCTTACGTAAGTCACAACCTATGAATTTGATTCATGGCGAAGAAAAGGGAAAAAAAGAAATTCCGACATGTAAACTAAGTAAAACTGGAGTAAGTCATCTAAAGTAGCACAATCGCCAGTGCACCATTAGCCTCATCACTACCCTGGTTTTCACAAGATTGCTTTATGGATAGTGCTTTAGATTGATGCTGATGGTTAAGACGATCTGAGATGTTTGGCGTATAGTACTGGTGAAATTGGTGTGTGGAGTTCCTAGATTGCGCCTCTCAAATTATTTGAATTTTCCGAATAGACATACATTTGCTCCCACAGGCGAAAACAACATCGCATGGGCGCCACCTATTCCTCATAAGTGAATGCCACATGCCTCAGCTAGTATTTCTAGACTTTGTAAATTCTTATAAAATTGTATTTATGAACTTTTACTGACGCTAGTAATGTATATGCTGGAAGTTTCAAAATAAAAAGTTTCTTAATAGACAATTGGCCCCAGAAAATCTACTCGTTTTTCCAGTTCAGTAATTTCGACCAGTGGTAGGATCTGTTACACGATGTTTTTTAAAGCAACAGCTCCTAGTAAAACACTGTAAAGTTATTTCCATGTTTATTGACGAAACTGTTTTATACGATATAACGATGAAAATTGTGGTTGTAAACGAACCAAAATGAGAATGTACTACGCATCCAGCGCCGCCTAGCGGCTTAGCTCATTTGGTTTCAGAAACTTTCCGTTGGAAGCAGTTTGCACTTGTCTCGAGACAGAGAATGTTCACATGATACAACGTATCTAAAGAACAATTTTGTATGACTTACTCGTACATAACACTGGTAAACTAGAGAGCCATTTTCTAGCCCGTGTACTACGTCTTTTACCAATGTGAAACGTAACATATTTTAGTATTTTCTGATACCAGTTTTGTGTTGTATTTTATAGTCTTTCAAGAAGATGGAATGTCAGAACCCTTACGGTGTTTTTGGATATAATAAAAGTGTGGTCAAGACATAAGGAAAGTTATTGAACTGCATCCAAATTGCCGCTTCGTCTCATAACATTTTCGTGCAAACTGCAGCGTTTACTCAGGTCTGAAGATGGTCATCTTTGCCCGAAGTTAATAACATGATCAATAAATATTTCTGCTCCGTGGCTTAATTTATAATAAAGTAATAAATAGTCTAATCATGTTTACGTGACCTATAGGGAAGCAATACGTAGAGGATTGCAGTATATTCCTAGATTCATTACTTATATACTTGCTTTTTAGAAATTTTGTAAGTAGATTTTCAGGTGATAGTTTGTATCTCTCTTTCAGTGTCTACCAGTTCATTTCTATCAGCATCGCCGTGACACTTCCATCACCAAGAAATTCTCAGTCCACTCACAAGCCCTGCTCGATACCAAAAATCTGGAAATTTGTGGTAAGGTCTTATTGGACCAAACTGCTGAGGTCATCGGTCCCTAAGCTTACACACTATTTAATCTAACTTAAACTAACTTACGATAAGTAAGGACGACACACACACACACACACACATGCCTGAGGGAGGACTCGAACCTCCGACGGGGGGAGCCGCGCGGACCGTGACAAGGCACCTTGGACCGTGAAAAGACGCCCTAGACCGCGCGGCTACCTCGCGCGGCTGCTCGATACCCTATAAGATTTTACTTTAGATAAGAAGCATGTGGTGGTATTGCGTCAAATGGCTTTCGTAACTCATTGCATTTACCTGACTGCCTTGATCCATGTATTTTGAGGATGTCATGTGAGAAAAGCTCGAGTTTGGTTTCACATGGTCGACGTTTTCTAAATCCTTTCTGGCTTGTACAGAGAAGGTCATTCTGTTCGAGATCGCTCACTACATTTGAGCTCACAATATATTCTGAGATTACAAATTTATATCAAGAATGGACTGTAGTTTTGTGGATCACTTGTGCTACCTTTCTTGTAGATTCGTGTGATCTGTGCTTCCTTCCAACCACTGGGCTCCGTCATTTGTTCGAGTAACCTTCAGTAAATTATGGTTAAAAGAGAGACTGCCTCAGTAACATATTAGCTATAAAATCTGTTAGGAATGTCTTCTGACCCTGGAGTTGCGTTACATTTCAACGATAATAAATGTTTCGTAACACAGCTGGTGTAATGTTCTACAATATTTATTACTTATTTCAAAAATCGGTTTACGGTTATTACGCTATCATCCGAGACAAAAATAAATGTGTGGTGCAGTGGAATTTTGTGAAGAATCAAAAATTTTTTATTAGTTCATCGACAGAGTATTTGCGATTCGAAAGATGAAAATTGTTAATAGTATATTTAGGAATAGAGACATTACTTCAGTGAAAATGCGATGTAAGATTATTTAACTCCTTAAGGCTGGTCGTCGCGAATTCGAATCGCACCAGTACGACTATAACAAGTATAAGGATAATCGTTTTTGAGCGTCATTGCCGGTAGATGCAGATTATACACGAAGCTACCAAAGCTTCTGAAATGTGCTGTCACGTCCTGAGGGCTTTGGGTACTTCTAAAGTGACATAATTTTTTCTTCTATCAAGAAATTAATTCAGGCATTAAGGGATTATCTAAGATAAAATACGTATAACACAGTAACTAAAGAACTATACAACAATTTACAGTTGTTCTTAGAAACAAGTAAATTAAATGATAAAGTTGGTGACATTTTCCACGGAAATAGCGGAACAAAATAATCTTGTCTTTTACAGGTCCTGAATTACAGACAGATAATATACACGAGTGAGTTTAACAGTAAGTTAAGCAGCTGTGAACATTCAAAGTAAAAGTTTTTAACAGAACAACAGAAATTGTATTAATATACAAAAAACAGAAACAACTGGTGTGCTCCCTTCGTTACCCAGTTCTTGACCCACCACGTCCTCATATTATGCTTCTTATCTTGATATTGTTTCGCAAAGGTCAAAAAAGATGAACGCTAATATGCTGTAAAAATAATGGTCATTCCGGATGCAAATCAATGTCATTTGTTTCTTGTAAAACTGATATTTCGTCGTCTTTTCTGTGGAAATGGTAAACTAAATGGCTATAAGTATAACAAAAATCCGAAATCACTGAAGAAAATAATTCAACAGTATTGGGAAGTTCAGAGGAATTAACTACATTAATATTTGTGTAACAACAATCGACCAGTCGTTCATAATTGAAATTCAGTGCTTCATTACAGCTATCATTAAGTAAAGCTTAAAGTGAAGGCTGCACTTCGCATTGTGCGTAAATGACAGAAACTGGTCATTTTATGCTGCGCCACGTGACTTAGATGGTGGTCTGAGCCCTCGACACAGCAGAGATAGGAGTGTTTGCCATGTATACACCGAACTGACAAATGTCATAGTGTACTTCCAAATATCGCGTCGGTCCTCCTTTGGGCCCGGCGTAATGCAGAAACTCGACGTGGCATAAACTCACCAAGTCGTTGGAAGTCCCCTACGGAAATACTGAGGCATGCTCCCTCTACAGCTGTCCGTAATTGCAAAAGTGTTGCCAGTTCAGTGTTTTGCACACGAACTGACTTCTCGATTGTGTCCGATAAACGTTCGATGAAATTCATGTCGGGCGATCTGGATGACCAAATAGAGTAAGTTGCCCATAATGCTCTTAAAACAAATCGCGAACAACTGTGACCCGGTGACATCGCGAATGGTCATATTCGTTTGGGAACATGAGGTTCATGAATGGTTGCAAATGGTCTCCAAGTAGCCGAACTGAACTATTTCCAGTCAATGATCGGTTCAGTGGGACCAGAGGACACAGTTTATTCCACGTAAACACATCCCACGCCATTATGGAGCTACAACTAGCTTTCACAGTGCGTTGTTGACAACTTGGGTCCATGGCTTAGTGCTGTCTGTGCCATACTCGAAACCTACCATCAGATCTTTGCAATGGAAATCGGGATTCATCTGACCAGGCCGTGGTTTTCAAATCGTCCGAAGTCTACCGATATGGTCGCGAGCCCAGGAGAAGCGGGCGATGTCGTGCTGTCAGCAATGGCAGTTTCGTCGGTCGTCTGCTGCCATAGCCCATTGACGCCAAATTTCGCCGCACTGTCCCTAACGGATACGTTCGCGGCACGTTCCACATTGATTTCGCGGTTATTTCATTCACTTTTGCTTCTCTGTTAGCGCTAAAAACTTTATGCAAACGCCCGTGTACCCTGTTGTTAAGTGAAGGCCGCTGTGTCTTCCGTAGCAATGACTGAAATTTGGTATTCTCGCCACATCCTTGACACTGTCCGTCTCGGAATATTGACCTCCGCAGTAATTTCCGAAATGGAAAGACCCTAGCTCCAACTACCGATCCGCATTCAAAGTCTGTTAATCCTCGCCGTGAGGCCATAATCAAGTCGGAAACGTTTGCACATGAACCATCTGAAAACAAATGATAGCTCCGCCAACGCACTGTCTTCTTACACTGAACCGCCAAAGACACTGGTAGAGGCATACGTATTCAATTACAGAGATACGTAAACAGCAGAACATGGCGCTGCTGTCGGCAATGCCCATATACGAAAACCAGTGTCTCGCACAGTTGTTAGATTGGTTGCTACTGCTACAAAGGCAGATATTCTAGGAGTGCTAGTTCTGCAAGCTTCGTAGAAGAGCTTCTTTGAAGTTTGGACGGTAGGAGACGAGGTACTGGCAGAATTGAAGCTGTGAGGACGGGTCGTAAGTCATGCTTGGGTAGCTCAGTTGGTAGAGCACTTGCCCGCGAAAGGCAAAGGTCCCTAGTTCGAGTCTCGGTCCGGCACACAGCGTTGAAGTGGGGATTTTCTTGTACGACCATTTAAGGAGTGTACCGTGAATATCTGGAATCCGGTATAACATTAGGTCTCCGACACCGCTGCGGCCGGAAAAAGATCCTGCAAGAACTGGACCAACGATGATTGAAGATAATCGTTCAGAGTGACGAAGGTGCAACCCTTCCGCAAATTGCTGCTGATTTCAATGCTGGGCCATCAACAAGTGTCAGCGTGCGAACCATTCAACGTAACATCATCGTATGGGCTTTCGGAGCCGAAGGCCCACTCGTCTACCCTTGATGATTGCACAACACAAAGCTTTACGCCTCGCCTGGGCCCGTCAACACAGACGCTGGATTGTTGATGATTTGAAACATGTTGCCTGGTCAGACGAGTCTCGTTTCAAATTGTATCGAGCCGATGGACGTGTACGGAGACAACCTAATGAATCCATGGACGCTGTATGTCGGCAGGAGACTGTTCAAGCTGGCCTTGGCTCTGTATTAGTACTGTGCGTGTGCAGTTGGAGTGCTGTTGGACCCCTGATAGTCTAGATACGACTCTTGATAGGTGACACGTACGTAAGCATCGTGTCTGATCACCTGCACCCATTCATGTCAATTGTGCATTCCTACGGACATGGGCGATTCCAGCAGGACAATGCGACACCTCATACATCCACAGTTGCTGCAGAGTGGCTACAGGTACACTCCTCTGAATTTAAACACTTCCACTGGCCACCAAACTCCCCAGACATAAACATTATTGAGCATATCTGGGATGCGTTGCAACGTGCTGGTCAGAAGAGATCTCAACCCCCTCTTATTCATACGGATTTATGGACAGCCCTGAAGGTTTCATGGTGATAGTTCCCTCCAGCACTACTTGGAGTCCTTGCCACGTCGTGTTGCGGTACTTATGCGTGTTCGCGGGGGCCCTGCACTATATTAGGCAGGTGTACTAGTTTCTTTAGCTCTTCAGTGCATACCTTGTGTACGCGATGCTATCGCTATCGCTATAAGCGTGTATCACTATCCCGTGAGTTTTGTCACCTAATTGTATATGTATCTGCGATCTGAGGAACCGAGCGAGGTGGCGCATTGGTTAGACACGGGACTCGCATTCGGGAGGACGACGGTTCAATCCCGCGTCCGACCATCCTGATTTAGGTTTTCCGTGATTTCCCTAAATCGCTCCAGGCAAATGCCGGGATGGTTCCTTTCAAAGGGCACGGCCGACTTCCTTCCCCGTCCTTCCCTAATCCGACGAGACCGTTGACCTCGCTGTCTGGTCTCCTTCCCCAAAACAACCAACCAACCAACGATCTGAGGAAGGAAGTACCTGCATGCCGCGGAAGTTAACCTTTGTCCACGACCACCGAGGGCCTCTCTTACGGCCAGTGATGTTCGCTGGTAGCGGAATGCCATCCAGTTCCTTACATCCCGTGTGCCTACACGCGTCGTACGGAAATCCTCGGCGCTCTCTTTCCTCCAAGGCGCTCAGAGGGCCTCCAATTACCTCGCCGGTCTCTAAATATTTGGCCATTATGCTTCAAAGACGCCGCTGCAAATACGCTAAAGCAGCGTGGCTGAGCTCGGCAGCACCACACTACGCCAGACCGGCCGAGCCGTGGCGCTCTGGACGCTGCTACAAAAATTGGGAAAAATAAATGAATAAAAAGGGACCTTTCAACAAAAAGGAGTGCATGAATTATGCAAATCTGGCAGCCGCCCTCCAAATTTTGCACGTTCTGCGCCCCGCTCCCTTTCGCCCCTCGCCACAGTCAGCGAGCAGCAGTGGTGGCGTTTTATTTAAATTTAGGCGGGCGGCAGTGGCGAGGTGCATGGTAGGGGGTGGACGGCGCCGCCCCCGCTGAGCGCCGTGCCCGCCCGGCCGCAGTAATTTATAGGCGAGCCGCGGGCATTAATCACGGCCGATAGCGGCCCGACCCGGCCCGGCACTCGCCGCCCACGCGCCGCCCATGGCCGGCGCCTCAGCACCAGCGACGACAACACGCCGGCCCACAATGGCTCTCGCAGCTGTCCGCATTCACCGCGTCAGCCGGCAGCTGCGTTGCTGCCTCAGAAGTGCGCTATAACTTGCTTGCACAGATTCGGATAGCGAGAAGGCACTATAGTGATAATATTTCGAGTACACACTAAGGTGACAGGAGTCATGGGATAGTGTGTTGTGTACATAGTTCCGCGTAGTCAGCGCGTACACAACTTTCCCACTAGAGCGCGCCCCACTAAGCACAACAGCGCAGGCGCAGCGCTTGTCCGTCTCCGCACTACGAGATGGCGCTGCCATAGAGACGGACCAAATTCTGCTTCCGCCGATCTGCGTATTAATATGTAACGCAGTCAAACAGATTGCTGCTAACGTAGAACCTTTTCTCCTCGCGGATTATAGCGAGTGTACAGACCTCCGATTAGTCAGTCTGCATTTGTCTGCATCAGTCTGTACCAGTCTGCATTAGTCTTTACCAGTCTGTACGAGTTCTACATTTGTATGTAACAGTCTATAATCAAGTTTCAGTCTGCGCCTAATAAGATTACCATATTACTGTACATAGCCATGAAGATAAATGTTTAGACACTTTTGTCAAGTATCAGAGATATATGTGAGAATCAGACTAACGTACCAATAACAAAGGAACTTCAGATTGTCAATTGTAAATAGCATCCAGAACCAAGTTAAGTAATTTTTATGCTTGTTATTATTTTAATAAATGTATGTGAAAATTAATCAAGTTCTGTTTAAAGTTGGTCACCGTCAATCTGCTACTCTAAGCGTACAAGTGGCATTTCTATCATCTGACCTAACGGCAGAAGATAAACACCCCACGATAGGTCCATGAGACACATTTCTGACACTCGCCTACTTCGTTAGAGCGACAAGTCAAATAATCTGATGGTGTGTGTACTGAAGGTCTTACAGTACGCACACCACATAGCGATATCCACTTACACAGATGGCCGTCGTGTATCATACAGAAGGTATAAAAGGTCAGTACAACTGGTGGCTCTGGCATTTTTCTCTCCAGTGATTCATGTGAAAAGGTTTACGATGTTGTTATGAAGGCCACAAGACAGGAATTAACAGACTTTGGAAGTGGGATGGTACTTACAACTAGATGCATGGGACATTCTATTTCGGAAATCGTTAGTGGATTCAATATTGTGAGATCCATAGTGTCTAGAGCGTGCTGAGAATTCCAAATTTCAGGCAACGCAGTGGTCGACGATCTTCGCTTAACGACCGAGTATAGCGGCTTTTGCGTAGATTTGGCAGCTCTAACAGACGAGCAAAACAGCGTGACGTAACCACAGAACTCAATATGGACGTACAACCAACGTACCCGTTAGGATAGGGCGGAGAAATTTGGCGTTAATGGGCTACGACAGCAGAGGAATGACACAAGTACCTCTGCTGACAGTTCGAAATCGCCTGCAGCGCCTCTCCTGGGCTCATGACCGTATCGGTTGGACCCTAGACGACTGCAAGACCTTGACCTTAGCCTTGTCAGATGAGTCCCGATTTCGTTTGCTAAGAGCTGATATCAGGGTTCGAGTGACGGAACCATGGACTCAAGTAGTCAATAAGGCACTCTACAAGCTAATAGAGGTGTCGTACTAGTATGAACTGTGTTTACACGGAATTGTCTGGATCTTGGTTATGTTCGGCTAGTTGGACACCATTTGGAGCTATTCATGAGCAGCGTGCTCCCAAACAATGCTGGAATTTCTGTGGATGATCGTGTCACAATTGGTCCCAATTGGCTTGGGGAACATTCTGGACCATTCGAGCGAATGAATTGGTCAACTATATCGCCCAATATAAATTCCAGCGAACGTTTATGGAACATAATCTGGAGGTCATTTAGTGCGTAAAATCCTGCACTGGCAACACTTTCGCAAACATGACGGCTATAGAGGCAGCATGGCTCAGTGTTCCTGGAGGGGACTCCCAACGACTTGTTGAACCCATGCCACGTCGAGATGCTGCACTACGCCGGACAGAAGAATGTCCGACACGATGTCATGTGGTTCAAAAAAAATCACAATGGGACTTAACTTCTGAGGTCATTAGTCCCCTAGAACTTAGAACTACTTAAACCTAACTAACCTAAGCACATCACACACATCCATGCCCGAGACACGATTCAAACCTGCGACCGTAGCGGTAGCGCGGTTCCAGACTGAAGCGCCTAGAACCGCTCGGCCACTCCGGCCGGCCGATGTCAGGTGGATCACAAGATTTTTGTCAGCCGGCCTCAGTGGCCGAGCGGTTCTATTCGCTTCAGTCCGGAACCGCGCTGCTGCTACGGTCGCAGGTTCGAATCCTGCCTCGGGCATGGATGTGTGTGATGTCCTTGGGTTAGTTAGGTTTAAGTAGTTCTAAGTCTAGGGTACTGATGACCTCAGATGTTAAGTCCCATAGTACTTAGAGCCATTTGAACCATTTACACCTGAGTGTAAGACGTGCAGGGTTGTGTGCCAATTAGTGGTACATCTGTGGGTATCTCCCCCAGGAGTCGTCAAATGAAGAGTGCGCAGGTAATGCGTAGTACTGTAGTGAGCGGCAATTCAGTGATGTCCCTGTATACGTGTGGTGCTCGTCTCTTTAGGTAATTGTCGAAGAACACTGGTTTGGTTTCCGAACTATGTCAGTGCTTACCTCGACTGGTGGCTTAATCTGCGCGCAGAGATGCCCTTAGTTGTGAACTGAGATGGTGAAGATTGAAGATTATGAGTTTTCTTAGAGGAGTAATAACATACTATACTCGTAGCCAGCAAATGATTAATTTGATACATTAACTTGAACCCCCCTACATCGAATACGTCTGTTGTTTTGATAAATGTCCGTTACTGGGTAGCCTGAGTTATTGGAGTATTAGACGTGCACTGTATGAGTCTTATGGATGTGGTGGTATCGAGTAATTTACAGTAGGTCATGTTATTCTGTGCCGCCTAATACTGGTTTCGTCTCGCCATAGTCATTGTTAATTTCACAATATTGCCTACATTTTAGGTCTGACACGGAAGTATGTTTGGGAAAGGGCGCTGCGAGACCGAAAGCTTGTACTACTGCATAATTTGTAAAATAATTGCAGCTAGCTAGCACCCGAAAGGTTTGATTTAGTACTGTATGTCATGTGCGTAGAGACTTATCTAAAGGTACTAATACTGTGAGAGTAACTGATCATGAACACTGTCGTGTGATTACTATGGTAAGTGAAACCGAAAATGAGGAAATCCTTTTTAATGCCGTCGTTGTAATTACTTTGTAATTTGTGACTCGCGACGGCTATCAGTTGTAAGCTTTTTGCTTTCAAATTGTTGATTATTTTTCTTTTGAGACTTTGAAAGGAAAGTCTGACTTATGAGGTAATAATAATAATGAGCGTATGGTATTGGTGGACGGGTGACCCTCGCGGGGCGGTTCGGCCGCCGCCCAATAAGTTCTTTAACGCCACTACGGCGACTTGCGAGTGAATGAGGATGAAATCATAATGAAAGACACACAACACTCAGTCATCTCGAGGCAGAAAAATCCCTTACCCCGCCGGGAATCGAACCCGGGGCCCCGTGCGCGGGAATCGAGAACGCTACCGCAAGACCACAAGCCGCGGACACTTATGATGTGTTGTATGGCCACTGGAGGTCTTTGGCTTTGAAATGATCCGATGACTGTTCGCACTGATTAGGGAGCCACAGCTGTTAGCAATACCGGGCCCGCAGTTGATGATGATGATGATGATGATGATGATGATGGTGGTGGTGGTGATGTTTGGTTTGCGGGGCGCTCAGCTGCGCGGACATCTGCACCCATACAGAGTCCCAATTCTTACTCAGTCCAGTCTAGCTACTGTCACGAATGATGATGAGGATCAAATGATGAGGACAACGCAAACACCCAGTCCACTGGCAGAGAAAATCCCCAACCCGGCCGGGAATCTAACTCGGGACCCCGTGATCCAGAGGCAGCACTGCTACCCACTAGACCACGTGCTGGGGCGGCAGCGGACTGGCGACGCTTGATTTTGTTGACCGAGGTTCGGTGACAGGAAACTGCCTTTCTTCGGCGGAGCCTTGCATTTCAGAATAGTTTAAACCATTGTTATTGCATCAGAGTGAATATTTTAATGCTACAAAGTACGTAAATGGTCTGTTTAAAAATTTATTGTTTAACAATTATGGAATAGTAAAGAAGTTCATTTACGAGATTAGAGTATGATTCAAAAGAGAAAAAGGTACCCATGCTAGAGTGTCGCAAGAATTTAGAAATTTTGCAAGGACTTGTTGTCGAATAAATTTGTTCTTGTGAACGACTTTTCACTTTACACTACTTGCCATTAAAATTGCTACACCAAGAAGAAATGCAGATGATAAACGGGTATTCATTGGACAAATATACTAGAACTGACATGTGATTACATTTTCACGCAATTTGGGTGCATAGATCCTGAGAAGTCAGTACCCAGAACAACCACCTCTGGCCGTAACAACGGCCTTGATACGCCTGGGCATTGAGTCAAACAGAGCTTGGATGGCGTGTTCAGGTACAGCTGCCAATGCAGCTTCAACACGATACCACAGTTCATCAAGAGTAGTGACTGGCTTATTGTGACGAGCCAGTTCTCGGCCACCATTGACTAGACGTTTTCAATTGGTGAGAGATCAGGAGAATGTACTGGCCAGGGCAGCAGTAGAACATTTTCTGTATACAGAAAGGCTTTCTCAGGGATCGAATGAAGGGTAGAACCACGGGGTCGTAACACATCTGAAATGTAACGTCCACTGTTCAAAGTACCGTCAATGCGAACAAGAGGTGACCAAGACGTGTAACCAATGGCACCCCATACCATCACGAAGAGTGATACTCCAGTATGGCGATGGCGAATACACGCTTCCAATGTGCGTTCACCGCGATCTCGCCAAACACGGATGCGACGATCATGATGCAGTAAACAGAACCTGGATTCATCCGAAAAAATGACGTTTTGCCATTCGTGCACCCAGGGTCGTCGCTGAGTACACCATCGCAGGCGCTCCTGCCTGATACGCAGCGTCAAGAGTAACCACAGCCATTGTATCCGAGCTGATAGTTCATGCTGCTGCGAACGTCGTCGAACTGTTCGGTCAGTTGATTGTTGCCTTGCAAACGACCCCATTTGTTGATTCAGGGATCGAGGCGTGGCTGCACGATCCGTTACAGCCATGCGGATAAGATGCCTGTCATCTCGACTGGTAGTGATACGAGGCCGTTGGGATCCAGCACGGCGTTCCGTATTACCCTCCTGAACCCACCGATTCCATATTCTGCTAACAGTCAATGCATCTCGACCAACGCGAGCAGCAATGTCGGGATACGACAAACCGCAATCGCGATAGACTACAATCCGACCTTTATCAAAGTCGGACACGTGATGGTACGCATTTCTCTTCCTTACACGAGGCATCACAACAACGTTTCCCCAGGCAACGCCGGTCAACTGCTGTTTGTGTATGAGAAATCGGTTGGAAACTTTCCTCATGACAGCACGTTGTAGGTGTCGCCACCGGCGCGAACCTTGTGTGAATGCTCTGAAAAGCTAATCATTTGCATATCACAGCATGTTCTCCCTGTCGGTTAAATTTCGCGCCTGTAGTACCTCATCTTCGTGGTGTAGCAATTTTAATGGCCAGTGGTGTATGTTTTCAAATTCGACTTACTGTAAGTACTGGTTCTTGTGAAAGATTTTAATTTCATTTCTTTGATCTGCCTTTTGACACCCAGTACAGGTACCACTGCCGAAGTAGTACAGTTGCTACGCAGAGATTTACGACGTCCCTCCTTATTACTCCCGGCCATGTAGTGTTCGCCTGTTCCAACTAAGCGTGTTTCAAACTACTAGAATGCGGAAATGTGTAGAAAGCCACTCCTGCGAGAGGCAACTGTACAGGATAGTTATAACCGAGCTCTCGCATCTCGAGCCAGCATAGACCGAAAACTATTTACCATATGGGAAGCCAGCTTTATGGGAATGGCTAGCTGCCTGACTACTTATTCCGTCAGTTTTCTATTAGAAACGAAAAACAATAAATGAGATGTTTGTAATAGTGTGACAAAACCATTCATTTCTGTGTATTCGTGGAAACACCTTTGAAATTATGAAGCAGTCGTACAAAGAAACATGCAAAATGTACAAATGTACATTGAGGTTGGGTTGTTTGGGGAAGAGACCAAACAGGGAGGGCATCGGTCTTATCGGAATAGGGAAGGACGGGGAAGGAAATCGGCCGTGCCCTATCAAAGGAACCACCCCGGCAGTTGCCTGGAGCGGTTTAGGGAAATCTCGCACCTTTAGGTACAAAACTCACGGGATACCTCTTAATACTGCTTTGCACATCCTCCTGCCTGGTATTGTGCAGCTACTCGACGTGGCATGGACTCAACAAGTCGTTGGAAGTGCCCTACAGAAATATTTAGCCATGCTGTCTCTATAGCCGTCTATAATTGCGAACACGTTACGGGTGCAGGATTTAGTGTAAGAACAGACCTCTCGATTATGTTCCACAAATATCCGATGGGATACATGTTGACCGATGTGGATGGCCAAATCATTCGCTCAAACTGTCCAGAATGTTCTTCAAACCAATCGCAAACAACTGTGACACGACAGCGGCGGCCCCTATGTGAAGAGGACATAAGCGCCTCGCCCGACGGGGTCAAGTTGAAGAGTAGCTTCAAGATTAACGAGTTCTATAGCAGCATCGACACTAGCTATTTTGCTTGTACAATCTGTGTAACACGGACTTGGGAATTATTAATCTGGATAAGCTTGTTTATTTCGTATGTCGCCTTTTGCTTGCGACACTTCTCTGTAACCGTCAAAGTTAAGTATTGTCTCATTTCATTTTGTAATAAAAGTCATTAATGTGATTTTCTAGAATTGTTTGTCTAGCGAACTTCGGAAGTACAACGGTTCAATCCTGCGTCCGGCCATCCTGATGTAAGTTTTCCGTGATTTCCCTAAATCACTTCAGGCAAACGCCGGAATGGTTTCTTCGAAAGGCCACAGTCCGCTTTCTTCCCCATCCTTCCCTAATCCGATGAGACCGATGAACTAGCAGTTTGGTTTCCTGCCCCAAATCAACCAAACCATCTAGCGCACCGATAAGGAAGGCTTCCTAAACTCCACATACTTGACAGCGAGCGTGGATACACAGTATTGGACGACAAGGCTGGATTTAACAGTTTTTATTTCCACAAAAGTTGTAGGTTTTCTATTTAACATTCTCGTGGGTGGATCTTGGCCGTTCTTCACGGCTAATGGTCTTCGCAAATTTTTCAGGAATCGTGCTTCTTTTTATTCTATTTTTACATTCAGGATGCCACAAGTTAAACAGTGCCTCATCTGCGTCATACATCTCTATTGATATCGATGTAGATGTGACTCACTATGTACATTTCGAAGTCATGTTGATTAAAACTAGATGTCAGACAGCTGCATCGATGCTAGTTCTCCAAGCGGTTCTGTCTGTCCATCCTGTAAGCAGAAGACGGACGATTTCTGTCACAAATCTACGGTGAGACGCCAGACATAAACAAGGAAAATTTGACCAGTGTCTAACATTGACGAACTCCTTATTACACTGTCAAATTTTATTTTGATAGTGCGATACCGGCGTAATCGTATCTCACTGCCTTCCGAGCTGCTGCTTCCTATTGTTGTCCCTCGACTTATGTAACTGCAGTCTGGTTTCTGATCAACTTTATGTAACTTGTCTCCCTGCTGTATTTTGTCCCTGTTACCTTCTGAATTAAAGACAGTATAGAACAGTGAATACTGTCAGAATATTTCTGTATATCGACAAATGCTGTTAATTCAGGTTTGCCTTTCTTTAACCTATCTTCTACCCAATGTCGAAGTTCATATAAATACATAATATTGCCTCAATCTTAAGTCAGAAAGTTCGGCACACTGTAAGATAGAAGTCATCAATATGTACGCCCCCGGTAGCTGAGTGGTGATGCGCGCACGGTAGCTCAGCGTGTTCGGTCAGAGGGTTAGCTGCCCTCTGTAATAAAAAAACTGAGTTAATGGATCAACGACGAACTGAAACGGGTGTCTTATGAAGTCCGCCCCGAGCAGATACAACGAAGAGAAAACGAGCAAAATGAGATTAAATAAAAAAAGGTGGTCAGCACGACAGGGTATCAATCCTAAGGGCCCGGGTTCGATTCCCGGCTGGGTCGGAGATTTCCTCCGCTCAGGGACTGGGTGTTGTGTTGTCCTAATCAACATCATTTTATCCCCATCGACGCGCAACTCACCGAAATGGCGTCAAATCTAGACTTGCACCCGGGTAACCGTCTACCCGACGGGAGGCCCTAGTCACACGACATTTACATTTATTTAGGCCTTCGGTATTACGTCCGTTCTTGCTAATGACAGCTTCGCAATGTTTTGACAACTCTGTATTCCGGATAGGGCACCTTCATTTTTGAGCTGTCTGATTGCTCGGGTCACCACACTGATAGCGTCACCAGTTGCATCAAAACGTTTCCTACGGAGCTGTTCGTTCCACTTGCGAAACAAATCGAAGTCTGGTGGTCTCATATCAGACCTATATATTGGTTCAGGAAGTATTTCCCACCCATATTTGTCTGGAGTTTCTCTGACTGGTAGGGCACAATGACGACACGGCGCCAGCTTACAATGACGAATTTTTGGGCGCAAAGCATTATGCAGAAACAGTTCATGGTACGCAACTTTTACAGACATACCCTGGAGCATTCTACTTGTAGCTATGACTCTACTCATGGCATACGCTAAGATCATCGTCAGTATCACCTTTGATTGTTGGTGGCAGATTTTTTTCGAGAGTGGAGGGTCGGAGGTTTTCCACTGTAACGACTGAGACTTCAGTTCTTGCTCATTATCCTGTATCCAGGTTTCATCAAGTGCAACAACCCTTTTCAGAAAAGTAATCCCCTTCTGTTCGATAATGTGAAGGCAATTTTTGCACAATTTTTTGCGGTCTGCTTTCTTCTCTTCACTCAGATCCTGCGGAACCTATCTGCAAGCAATTTTTCTCGTCTTTAACATTTCTGTTATGATTCTGTAAACTGAAAGTCGTTAACAAAAACGAAAGGGGTACAGTTTGTCACAGTTGATGCTCTTCCACTTCTTGGGTTGTCCTCAGTGCTTACCCGACATTCACAGAAACGAGCAGAGCACCGTGATACTGGGCTACGATCCAAGTACACTGTTCCCACACATCTCTTTCAAAGCGTTTCCCTTGGTGTTCTGCCCATATAGGGATTCGATTTTGATGTAGGAACGCTAGTCACTACGTGTAATCCGATCTGATTCGGTTTGAGCTTCCATTCTGAAACTGATTTACTCACGACACAGAAATGTGAACCAGCAAACACATTGTATGTTTTGTTTTGTTCTAGGACGCACAAACATACGTGTCCGTGTAAGAACCTTACAACACCAATACGGAAAAGGAGTTAAAAACGACTATACGTTAAGACCAGTGGATAGGGGGAAAATGAACGAAGAACAAGGACTTCCTCTTGGACAACTGTCCATAATATTACGCTATAGAGACAACGGAGATTCCGAACTAAAGACTAAATGTCCTTCGCCATACTGCTACGATGGATAAAAAGCAAAACGGTGTCGACAGCCCGGGATTCGTTCGCTGAAACGGCCAGTAACCCAGACGTCAAATATACATAAGAACGTAAGTGGCTAAAAGAAGGGCATTCGGTCAGGAAATGGTAAACTGTCGAAGGTTCATGACGATGAGCACGAAGTGGTGGGGGATCACCGCTTACTAAATGGCCAGACCTAAAGCGACAGTGTCCAATAAGCAACCTAGCTAAAATGATCTGGAGGTGAGAGGGCCGAGAGGAGGCCGGTCAAGCCTTTGGGACAGATTTTATTCCCTGGAAGTTGTTCCCATGAAGTGAAGACCAGTAGTGATGCCGAAGTGACACCACAACACCAACACGGAGATCATCGGAGGGAATGGAAGAAATAGTGGGTCGAGGTAGAAGGCTTGCAGCCTTGGCAGCATTATCAGCGGCCTCGTTTCCCATCTAAATCTACATCTACATTTATACTCCGCAAGCCACCCAACGGTGTGTGGCGGAGGGCACTTTACGTGCCACTGTCATTACCTCCCTTTCCTGTTCCAGTCGCGTATGGTTCGCGGGAAGAACGACTGTCTGAAAGCCTCCGTGCGCGCTCTAATCTAATTTTACATTCGTGATCTCCTCGGGAGGTATAAGTAGGGGGAAGCAATATATTCGATACCTCATCCAGAAACGCACCCTCTCGAAACCTGGAGAGCAAGCTACACCGCGATACAGAGCGCCTATCTTGCAGAATCTGCCACTTGAGTTTGTTGAACATCTCCGTAACGCTATCACAGTTACCAAATAACCCTGTGACGAAACGCGCCGCTCTTCTTTGGATCTTCTCTATCTCCTCCGTCAACCCGATCTGGTACGGATCCCACACTGATGAGCAATACTCAAGTATAGGTCGAACGAGTGTTTTGTAAGCCACCTCCTTTGTTGATGGACTACATTTTCTAAGGACTCTCCCAATGAATCTCAACCTGGCATCCGCCTTACCAACAATCAATTTTATATGATCATTCCACTTCAAATCGTTCCGCACGCATACTGCCAGATATTTTACAGAAGTAACTGCTACCAGTGTTTGTTCTGCTATCATATAATCATACAATAAAGGATCCTTCTTTCTATGTATTCGCAATACATTACATTTGTCTACGTTAAGGGTCAGTTGCCACTCCCTGCACCAAGTGCCTATCCGCTGCAGATCTTCCTGCATTTCGCTACAGGCTGACGTCACCAGGAACCCACATGAACATCACAGTGACTCCCTCAAGAGTGAGCAAGTGGAAGCCTTCGTGGGCCGGCTGCACTAAGGGACGGACTGTGTACAGCAGACAGAGGCTATGAAGAGCACTGAGAGAAAAGTGGTTCAAATAGCTCTGAGCACTATGGGACTTAACATTTGAGGTCATCAGTCCCCTAGACTTAGAACTACTTAAACCTAAATAACCTAAGAACATCACACACATCCATGCCCGAGGCAGGATTCAACCTGCGACCGTAGCGATCGGGAGGTTCCAGACTGAAGTGCCTCGAACCACTCGGCCACACCGGCCGGCGAGCACTGAGAGAGTCGAAGCAGATGACACCAGCGAACACACATACAACCGTCTCGCCTAAATTCTCGCTCACAACAGACATGAATTTCAGCTCGATCACGCCATCAAAATGGCTGGTATGGGAAAAAATGGCAGGTTAAAACTGATACCGGTATTTCAGTTAGTTAACCGATATTTTTCGCTCCCTGTTCGGTCTTGGTTGTAGCAGATTTTTTCTAGTTTTTTCTGGTAACCGGATAAAAAACCGAAATATGAACTAGCAGTAGCCGTAGTGCTAAAATTTTTCGATTTTAAGTAACGCATTTTTTTTAAAGAAAAAGGACTAATTTTTATTAGTGAATTTTCATTGGTCTGAAATGTTGTGTTGTTATAGAAAACAGGAAAAGCAATCAGCGCTTTTTTAATAACAATGCCAACATAAACGAGCAACAAACACCTGGCATAAGTATTGGTACAGTATTGCTAAGACAATGATGTTTCTGTTATCGCGGGTCGAGGCTTAAGGCAAGCGCTTACGTGCAACGTGCAAGACCTCCCCCCACCTGGTCTATACAGTAGTTTCCCGCTGTCGTCGCCGGACATCCGTTGTATTGCAGAATGATTCCAACCCGAGTCTCGAAATATTTTATGAAGTAACTTAGCTATGAAGTACAATGCTCCATTTGCTTTAAAAGATTTAAGATTTGTCTGCCATTTCTGTGAAATAATAAAAGAGAAAGGAAATTATGGTAACAGTAATAAATCAAAAACTTAACAACAACTCATCCGTAGTCTAAAATAAGAATAGAAAGTACCTGATCTGCTGCCTGTACCTACGCAATGTGGCTTTTGATGTTTGTAGGCCTTGAAAACGGACGAATTATAACCAAATGGAAATTTGTGGAAGGTCTGATGGGAACAAACTACTGAGGTCATCAGTCCTTAAGCTTACACGCTATTTAACCTAACTTAAACTAACATACGCTATGGACAAAACACATTCCTATGCCCGAAAGAGGACTCGAACCTCCGACTTCAACCTCAATGTTGAAGCAAGCTTTAGCACCAACTATTCGTGATGCCCAAGTAGTGGTATGATCCTCGATTACAACACAATTTTCGAGCAGAGTTTCGAAATATTACGAGTAGAATCAGTTGGAGTATACTGGTGATTTTTTGCAGTATTCAAGCACTTATTATTTTTCGAGGAAAGCAGTGAATAGTGGACGAAAGAAGTTTTCTTTTATTTGCCTATTTCATTTAAAATTTTGTCCGCCTGCTTAGCTCGGTGGTAACGTCCTCGCCTCCCTTGCAAGCAGGCACGAGTTCGATTCCCGGCCGGGTTGGAGATTTTCTCCGCTCGGGGACTGGGTGTTGTGTCGCTCTCATCATCATTTCATCCTCATCACCGGCACGCAAGTCAGCCAATGTGGCGTCGAATGAAATAAGACTTCCACTTGGCGGCCGAACTTCCCCGATTAGGGGCCTCCCGGCCAACGGTGCCATACGCTCATTTCATTTCATTTATCATTTTGATTTTATGTATCTTGAAGGTAAGTCAATTTTTTTCAATCTTTGTTCGATTTCTGCGATTATTACAGGAAATAACGAACAAAAACTAAAAATCGTTTATTTCAGCAACCGGTTACTTTGAGCTGTTTTCACCGTCAGATAAAACTGGCGTGAAAATAAATGATATATCGAAAAAGCAATTGTCTCAGCGATAACCGCCGTTCCTACCTAACTGTCGCGCATGCACAGTGGGAAGGACTTTTGAAATGACTCTCGCATGTCCAGCTGTGTTGTGACAAATGAAAATACACTACTGGCCATTAAAGTTGCTACACCAAGAAGAAATGCAGATGATAAACAGGTATTCATTGGAAAATGTTATGCTAGAACTGATATGTGATTACATTTTCACGAAATTTGGGTGCATAGATCCTAAGAAATCAGTACCCAGAACAACCACCTCTGGCCGTAATAACGGCCTTGATACGCCTGGCCATTGAGTCAAACAGAGCTTGGATGGCGTGTACATGTACAGCTGCCCATGCAGCTTCAACACGATACCACAGTTCATCAAGAGTAGTGACTGGCGTGTTTTGACGAACCACCTGCTCGGCCAAAATTGACCGGACGTTTTCAATTGGTGAGAGATCTGGAGAATGTGCTGGCCAGGGCAGCGGTCGAACATTTTCTGTATCCAGAAAGGCCCGTACAGGACCTGCAACATGTGGTCGTGCATTATCCTGCTGATGTGTAGGGTTTCGCAGGGATCGAATGAAGGGTAGAGGCACGGGTCGTAACACGTCTGAAATTTAACGTTCACTGTTCAAAGTGCCGTCAATGCGAACAATAGGTGACCGAGACTTGTAACCAATGGCACCCTATGCCATCACGCCGGGTGATAGCCAGTATGGCGATGACGAATACACGCTTCCAATGTGCGTTCACCGCGATGTCGCCAAACACGGATGCGACCATCATGATGCTGTAAACAGAACCTGGATTCATCCGAAAAAATGACGTTTTGCCATTCGTGCACGCAGGGTCGTCGCTGAGTACACCATTGCAGGCGCTCCTGTCTGTGATGCAGCGTCAAGGGTAATCGCACCCATGGTGTCCGAGCTGATAGTCCATGCTGCTGCAAACGTCGTCGAACTGTTCGTGCAGATGCTTGTTGTCTTGCAGACGGCCCCATCTGTTGACTCAGGGATCGAGACGTGGCTGCACGATCCGTTACAGCCATGCGGATAAGATGCCTGTCATCTCAACTGGTAGTGACACGAGGCCGTTGGGGTCCAGCACGGCGTTCCGTATTACCCTCCTGAACCCACCGATTCCATATCCTGCTAACAGTCATTGCATCTCGACTAACGCGAGCAGCAATGTCGCGATACGATAAACCGCAATCGCAATAGGCTACAATCCGACCTTTATCAAAGTCGGAAACGTGATGGTACGCATTTCTCCTCCTTACACGAGGCATCACAACAACGTTTCACCAGGCAAAGCCGGCCAACTGCTGTTTGTGTATGGGAAATCGGTTGGAAACTTTAATCATGTCAGCACGTTGTAGGTGTCGCCACCGGTGTGAATGCTCTGAAAAACTGATCATTTGCATATCACAGCATGTTCTTCCTGTCGGTTACATTTTGCGTCTGTAGCACGTCATCTTCGTGGTGCAGCAATTTTAATGGCCAGTAGTGTATTCGTTTCAGTTCGGGGCGCCAAGGACGTAGCTATAGAGCGCCGAAACCAACACATTATCATCGTCATGGTCACTACGAGGTGCCTGTATGAGACGGAAAAAGGCTCGGTCATTGTGCAGCAGCGATTCGGAGCTCAACCGTCGCTGGGCCTCGTCACATCGAACCAAACCTCGCCCACCGCCGCCGCCGCCGCTACCACCCCTACTGATTCGCAGCGCGAGGGGAGAGCGAGGCCCTGAAAGCAACATCTCAATCGTACGATTTCCGCCTTAATAATGCTCCCTTCCTCTGGCGCTCTCAAAGAGCGGCCGGGCCGCCCCCAAATTGCTTCATTTGCTGCGCACGGGAAGTGAAACAATTCACCCCTTTCAGAGCTCCTCTGCTCCACCCCCTCGCGTTGCGTGAATTACGCAGCACACTGCTCTCGGCCCTTTGCTCGCCCCCCCCCCCTTTCCCCACCTTTTTTCTTCTTCCTCATTCCCCTACCCCTTTTTTTTTATTCCGAAATAAAATGTATGGCTCCTTTGGAAGCCCATTATGGCGAATCTTTATAAAAAGTACTTAACTGCACTCGTGGCATCGAATATGAGACTGGGGGCGTTCGTCCCCCATTGCCGCCGTTCCGTTCGGCACGGAAGCCTCTCCCCTCTGCTTTCAAAAGATTACTCATCAGCGAGCAGGATTACGTCCACCTGCAGTCTTAATTTAAATATTAAGTCGGGTAAAGGTGGGAAGGGAAGGTGGTAGTGAGGCGGGAGTGCTTTAATGGAAAATATTAAGAGCAAGGGTCAAGATTATTCGAAGATTACTTTGCTCGCGCTTTTCCCGCTTCGCGCTTTGAAGCTGCAGCGACTTGTTAGTTCCCGGCAGTTGAGCTGAAGGAAAGCGGCTCTAAGTTGTACAATTAGTTGAGACATTAAGCAATGAAATGCCTCGTGGGACGTAAATGAGCAGGCAGTGCGACGGGCGGAAATGGAATTTGAGTCATTATATTGTCTGCTGAAGCAGAACTGTTACTGTCGTGTATCAGTACGAACGATAGAGATAATGATACGAGAATATTACATTGGTCTCACGATTCTTTGATAGGACTTTTTTTCCTGAAACTAGGTATTCACGACATTGTGAGCCACAAAATTATACAGCTCATGTTCAGAAGGTATAGAATAATTGCATATGTTGTTTCACGAGTCAAGACTATTGATGACAGTGGTGACGATGGATTTTGGGCGCTCTACTGTGTGGTCGTCAGCGTCTCTACTGTATATAAACACACACATCTCGAAATATGAACGAAATTTTATTTATTTAATTATGCAACCGGTTTAATGTGTCTATACGAACCACAGCTACTTAGTTACAGAACGAGTCAGTACATATTTTACAAACTGCTTATTGGAAGATTTATAAACGAAATCTATACATATTATAAAAATGGATACGCGTATGTGTGTGTTTTCCACATCTGCCTCCTAAATGACTGGATTTATTTCAACCAAACTTGGTACTCATATTCCTCACTGTCAGGAACAATAACTGTGGGGATGAGAACTACCCACTTATCACAATTCGGGAGATGTGATGTCCTAAACATAGATTTGTGTGAAGACCTGCCTCGTCATGCATGATATTTTGATTTAATATCTGTGCTATTATTAACACTATTCGCAATAAACTCCGCAGACAGTATGCCGTTAAATGCACTTACGAAATTGTATCATGGTACGATAGTAAGTTCAAGACATATGACGTCATAAACACTGCAGCATTTCAATACATTTGTTCTTTACTACTAAGACAATTTCAGTAACAGAGTAAACTTAAGGTGATCCCTGACACCTGACAGCTCTTTTAACACCTTTCAAATGTGAAGCGCAAACTGCTGTACGCGAAAACGGTAGCCGTCTATAGAGCTACGTAGAGGCTTTTCCAAAGAGACTTCTATAAATTCACTTTGTAGACACGCAAAGCAGCTGTGCCCAGCATAAAGAAACTATTTCATAATTTCAAAGGCATTTTGATGAATACATGGAAATGAATTTTATTAGATGCTACACAACAATTGCAGTTCAGTTTTTTGTTTTGGTTTCTGCCAGAAAATTGGGTAAATGAATACCCAGGCAACGTCGGTTTCAACAGCTAGTAATTAATAAAACACGAAAAAGCTGTAGGACAGTATGCGAATAACACACTACAGAGAAAAGTTGTCAACAATCACGAAGAATTCGTGTATATAGAGTGATTCTTTTTAAGATTTAAAAAACCCCAAATGACATAGATAACGTTGAGACAGATAATTTACTATATGAAGGGTGGGGCCGGAAATGTCGGGAAATACCCAAAAAGTGGATGAGAAATATTGAACATGTGACGTCACCATATAACAAACTTCGTCGCACGTGCAACCATTGGACTTCGAAATGAAGGGAAGACAGAGCGATACAGTGCTTGCATTAAAGCAAACGGTGCCAATTCGGAACATCTTTTATAAATAAGATCGTTTGTAAACGCAAAAATTTCAAAATTATTTTCCTCCCTGTATTCAAGCAAAGACTGTTCTTATTTTGGGTTTCTTTCCATTTCTCACTACTTCTTTGTTTATAGACATTACTTAGTAAAGAAAACGTATGACTCTTATTGGTAAAGACGCAACTCGGGAGATTATACTCATCTGCTTGTGGCGCAATTCGATAGGTGTTTGTTATACTGTACTTTGCAATAAACCAGATGAGACGGCAAGCCAGGTAAAAAAAAAAAATTATTAAATCTTACCTCACTTTAAAGGCATAATAGACAAACGCAGTGAAAATAATACTGACTGTAAGGCGCAAGATACGATCCCTGGGCCCGACACGCTGAAATCGCCCCCGTAGACCCGGAGTCACACCGACGCGAATACTAGGCTTGGGTTGGCATCATCAGATGCGACAGACCAACAGGCTCAACCACTGCCCCGTTGCGGCGAGATACGTCGCCTGGTGACGTCAGATGTCCTACACCTGCCATCCACTTTTTGGGTTATTTCGCGACATCTGCGATCCCACGTGTCTTAAAATAATTGTCTCAGAGTCATCTATGTCGCTTCGGGTTATTTTAGTGGTTGATAAGAACCATCGTGCAGAACAGAAGTGTGCCACAGGAAAACCTTTCAACTTCCATTTGAATACTTCGAGATTATTACTCATTTTTTTCATTTCTGCTGGAAGGTCACTGAAAACGAAACCTGCCGAATAATGCACATGTTCCTGTACAATGGTTCAGAAAATGATAACCAAGAGCATTCTTTGAATTAATCTTGCAGTTACTTCTGCATAAATCAATACTGTCCTCCATCATTATCTGTTCTAACAAGAAAATTAATGTGACGAATTCCCGGGACTACATACTAGCAGCTTTCTACAGAATGCCAGGCTATGCCGATACAAGTAGTCTGCACTCACACTGGTGCCTTCGTAATTGAAGAAAACTGAAAACTGTACAGATCTTGAGATGCTACTTAATGCAAGAAGAATCATCACAATAAAAACATTACAAGTTCCTGTCGTTTATGGAAGGCTGACTGTTTAATACAAAGTAGGAGCAGAGCCAACTGCACGGAGCCCATTGACTTACTTTCCCCGACACTTTAGGACAGAAGCCAGACATTTCACAAAATTTTATAATGCTTGTTACGTTTTTTCCGCTCTCACCTAGGATGGTAGGCACTTCTTCAGCCAGCCTCAGGACTGCCATTACATCTGAACATGAAACACGTGCAGTAAAATATGTTGTACCTAAACTGTATTCCACAAGATTCACATTTTGCAGATGGTGTCGCCGGATGAGAAAACTGTGTGTCGATGTACTGTGTCCCATGCCAAACGCTGATTAACATCACTTCTTCCCACCGAAGCGGTTGGTATGTTCTCCGCGACTGGGTGATTTTATTGACAGAAATTTGTTGATTACCACATATAACCACTCATCTTCGAGCTAACTGATAATCGTTATGTCCGACAATGAGATTACCGCGTCTTGGAGTACGGCACAGCGAACCACAATGCCTCCTGTACGTGCTTCTCTATCGGTTGTATTATTTCCGCTTCTCTCGACGTTTCCCGGTATCTATCAAAGTACCTCAGCTCTGCTTGCTTTTGTATCTGTTCTAAAGCACTTTGGACAGCCTGAATCAGATTTGGCATCTAGTGGAAACAATTGCTGTATAGACTACGGGACATTGAGGGAGTCCGAGCAGATGAGAAACTTTCTACTGCAGTGGCTTCCTATCTGATGCAGTGCTTTCCAATACTTCATATATCTCGGCATCATAATTTGTTAGAGGTGAACTCTAATGACCCCATTTTAAAAAGCAACTGAGCAACCGACTGTATTATCCTGCTGAGATCCATTCGTATATACACAGTCAACTCAAATTAATGTGACCACTGCATATGTTTGACGTCAACGTGCAATAACCACTCTCAGCTGACAGGTGGCAGCACAAGCTGAGGTGAGGTATGTAAAGCAAGTCGGCTGGACGATGACAAATGTGCAGTCGTCGTCGTAATACCGGAAAGGCAGCTATTGATCAAAGGTCCGAACTGAGATGATAATCGGCTTTTGGGCCAAGGAACGAAGCATTTCCGAAACGTTCAACGTGTATAACAAAATGGAGCTAACCCGAAACAGGCTCCGCAGCAGCTGTGGTGCCCCAGGGGCCATAGATGACAGGGTGAACTAGCAGCTGCGGAGGTGAGTTCGGACGAATAAACGTGCAACTGTTGAGAAACTGACCACCCAGATCAACCTAGGGGCTACCAATAGTGTGTCCTAAATGACCGTATGAGCGTTAAGCGAACGTCATTGCGTATAGGACTCTGCAGAAGGCTGGTTCATACATACAGGGAGACAATTATTGAACTATATAAAATAAAATCGCCGTAACTTCTGAACGGTTGGCCGCAGGGCGTATTGGGAATTAGTATGCGCATGGTATGGTTTGGTTTAGTGACGAAGCCCTCTTTCATTTGGATGGATTCGTCAGTAAGAAAACTTAGCGCATTTTGGGGACTGAGAATCCGCATTTCGCTATCGAGGAGTCTTTTCACTCTCTACGGGTGACTGTGCAGTGTCCACTCACTGAATAATCGGTGCGATATTCCTCCATGGCACTATGACTACCGAACGGTACATGAAGGATTTGCAAGATGATGTCATCCTCATTACCCGAAGTGACCCTGATTTCGAAAAGATGTGCTTCATGCAATACGGAGATCGACCGCATAGAAGCAGGGGAGCGTTTGATGTCCTGGAGAAGCACTTTGGGGACCGTAATGTGGCTCTGGGGTACCCAGTGGCCGTTGGCAGGGGCTCGATTGGCTGCCACGTTCTCCGGATCTCAAGACATGGGAGTCCTTTCTGTGGGGCTATATTATAGACACGGTATACACTAGTAACCCCAAAGCCATTGTTGAGCTGAAAACAGCCATTCAGGAGGTCATCGACAGCATTGATGTTCCGACACTTCAGCGGGTCATGCAGAATTTCGCCATTCGTCTGCGCCACATCATTGCCAATGATAGCAGGCATATTGAACATGTTATAACCTAAAACCGAATATCTGTAGTGACATTTAGATGTTGAATAAAATGCATGCACGCCGTAGTTAGTAACCAGTTTACGTTTTTTTCATATAGTTCAATAGTTGTCACCCTGTACATACTGACTGCTGTTCATTGGCGACGAAGGCTGGAATTTGCACTCCAATACGGCAATTGGACGTCCACTCAATGGCAACATGCGGCCTTTTCAGCTGAATCACGATTTGTGCATCATTGTACAGACGGCCATTGGCCTGTATGGTTGTGAACAATCGTCGGAAGGATCCAGGCTGGAGGAGGGAGCGTTAAGGTCTGGGAAGTGTTTTGTCGGATTCCATGGGTGATCAAGTCATTCTGAAAGGCACAATGGATCAATACAACTATGCATCTATTTGGGGAACATATTCGTCCCTATATCCAGTTTGTTTTCTCCTCAGCACGATGGCCTTTACCAGGAAGACAATGGAACGTCTCACACAGCTTACAGCATATGTGCGTAGTTCGAAGAGCAGCAGGATTTTGCCATAGTCCGCAGACCACCAAAGTCCCCAGACTTAAACCCAGTCTAGAATCTGTGGGGCCACTTGTGTTGGGCTGTTCGCCTCATGGAACGTCAACCGAGGAACCTCGCGCAGCTGGCCTCGACACTGGAATCAGCTCGGCCCCACATCCATGTCGGTACCTTCCAGAACCACACTGACACACTTCCTACACGTCTCGAAGCTATCAGTGCTGCAGAATACGGTTTTTCAGGCTTTTGGCATGTGTTCACACTAACGTTACTGAAAAGTGTATAACACTAAAGTTTTTGAGATAATCTTAAAACTGACGAAAACTAGATTTCCAAAATCATCTGGAGTGTTAGATTTTTGCATTGCGTCAAGCTTAAAATCATTTTTTTATATGTGAAGACGCCAAGGAGGTGGTTTATTCCACCCCTAGCTGCTTATTATGAGGTCTGATGCAGCCACATCTTTATATCCATAAGATTTAAACCTTCTATCCCGTTGGCTTAGCCAGGCGACATAGCCCGCGAAGCTTGATATAAATAGAGTCAGTACTGTTCAAAAATTGTTGAGCTGAACACTGGACTCGTAATCAGAAGACGGTGGTTCAAGCACCTGTCTGGAAATCTTGATTTAGATTTCCATGTTTTCTCTAATCGCCTTAAGGCGAATGCACGGCTTTTCTGACAGCTTCACGTCCGATTCTTTTCCTCATCCCTGCTCAACCAGAGCTTTGGCTCTATAACTAATGGGATGCTAAATCCTAATATTCCTTTATTTAGAAGGCCCCCCTTACGAACGTCAGTTTCGATCTTTTGTTTTGGTGCAAACGTCAGTACAGTAGCACGTTGACAGAGATAGATGTTAATTACAAAAAGAAATTACATCTACATCTACACTCTGAGAACCACTGTGAAGTCATGGGAAAGGGTTCGTCTCAGTGTACGAGTTATTAGGAACTTTTTTCGTTCCATTCACGTATGAGGCGCGGGAAGAATGAATGCTTAAACACCTCTATGCGTGGTGAAATTAATCTAATCTTGTCTTCGTAATGACTGTGGGAGAGGTATGCAGAGGGCTGTAAAACATTCAGCAGTTCATCACTGAAGTTCTGTTCTAAATACTTTCTGAGTAGATTTTCACGGAATAATTTGCGTATGTTTTCAAGCGTCAGTCCGTTCAATTCTTTCAGTACCTCCGTGACATTCTCACATCGGTCAGACAAACCTGTAAACACACATGTTGCCCTTCTTTATATCCGTTCCAATAGTCCAATTTGGTACTAGCACCACACACATGAGCAGTATTCTAGATGGGTCGTAGGAGTTTTTTGTATGTAGTCTCCTGTGCAGACTGATAGCGTTTCGCTAGTATTCTATCACCGAACCGCAGTATACCACCTGTTTCACCAATGACTGAGCCCGCGTGATAGTTCCACTTCATACCCCAAAAACCTCTTACACCCAGGTACCTGTATGAGTCCATTGATTCCAGCTGTGACTCATTGATATTATAGGCAGCGGATTCTACGTTTTTCATCGTTTTGTGAAGTGCATATTGCTTTTATTACTCCACGACCGGTTTCGTTATAAATAAACAAATATCAAGTAATATAATGCATCTTGACTCAGAAAAGAGAAAGAGAAAAACCTAAAAGGCATATACTACTCGTAGAACACGACGAGCACCCTGAGATACTTCGTCACACAAGCATAGTCATCAATGTAAGCAGAGAACATAACATGCTGCGCTATATTAGACTCTTCAGGTAAGGCCGCTCAACGAAAAAATTAATCATACGAACAAACTGCTTGGGACTTACCGCGAGCTATATATATGCACGTAAAACAGTAAGTAACTGTGATTAAACAAACTGATCGTAACTGATAGGGGACTCGCATTCGGGAGGACGACGGTTCAATCCCGAGTCCGGCCATCCTGATTTAGGTTTTCCGTTATTTCCCTCAATCGCTCCAGGCAAATTCCGGGATGGTTCCTTTGAAAGGGGACGGCCGACTTCCTTCCCTAATTCGATGAGACCGAGGACCTCGCTGTTTGGTCTCTTCCTCCAAACAACCCAACACAACACAACCCGTAACTGATAGGTATAAAAAATACTACAAAATGTCATGTCGTCATTACATATGTACAACAGCTGAATTACTGAACTGGATAGCTTCAGTCGCCTGTTGCTAATAAGAACGAAGTGTCTATCGAATGTTGTCTCCTAGGTGTCTGCTTCCATTGCTATCAGGAAGAGGAGGAATAAAGAATGCGAGAAACTATGAGTTCTCTAATTAATACTTACAACGAGGTAATGATATGCGTCTGTATCTAAATTAATATTTTAACACTAACATAAACGATTCTGTTGGGAGCCGGCAGATAGAGGGCTACCGTGGTGAGTTTTAAGTACCTAACAGTCAAGGATGATGTTTTCGTACCATTTTGCGAATGCCAGGTAGGCTAAGTGCAAGACGCAAAATATTTATTGTCGCTGATTTTAATAAGGATCAGACTCCACCTCAGTCGATAAAAATCAAAGCATACAGTCAGTTCAAGAAGAAAGTGTACGCCTTATCTGTGTGAAATAAGATCACCATTATAAATATGTGTTTATATGAAAATAAATGATATTGCAAATTGCACAATTACCTAATAGTTAATCTAATCGCACCATCATCGCTTATAGCTTGATACCTTTTTGGCATGGTCTTCACGAGACTTTCTGCATAGTCTCTCCGTAACAATCTCCATATCGTCCTGATTTTATATGAAAGTTGCTTCGAAGTATATATTGGCTTTTTTTTTTTAATATACGATCGATCATTTGCGATCGGGTTTACATCCGGAGACATTGCAGACCAATCCATCGTGGGCAGCCCATTTTCTTGTTTCCACGTTGTGCAGAGACGGCTGCGATGTTTCGGTTCATTATCCTCCAGAAGCACCCCGTTTGCCTCGTTCGAAGCAAATAGCTGCTAAGCGGACCACAGAATGAGTTTTGATAAATGTTGCACATTTTTTCAGCGTTTAAATTGGCTGTAAATAACTGCAAATAGCCAAAACTGTAATCGACAAAACAAAATATTCATTTCTCAGTCTGTTCATCTATATACTATGCAAAAACACGCCCGATGGAGATTCGACCCTACTACCAGAGATTTCGCTAGGGACGTTACATTTAACATAATGGAGTAAACTTTCTTGTGGAACTGACTGTATGAACATACCTACCATACGTCAACTGATTTGGACCTTATTTTTTTTTACGAATATTGCAACTTTTTTTGTTTCAGATCGGACCTACAGGCAAGTAGGTCGGCATTTACACGCTGGATCATTGTGCACAGGTTCTTTATACTTGCTCTTAGCAATAACCGAAGTTTTTCACCGTGTGAGTGATACTCACAATGCGACAAAAGAGTGACTACTTCATGGAGATCCGATCCATCTGTGCAACTAAATGAAAGGCAGTTTGTTTCTCTGCCGTACGCGTTTAGCTTATTTTATTTTTGAAGCATCTTCAGGGGCCTGACACATGTTTCTTTTTATACATATAATAAATGTATTATGGAGTAGCTACAACACGTTACTATTTGACACAGTAACTCATTGTAACTACTACATAATATATTTATTATACGCATAAAGAGAAACTTGTATTATAGGCCACTGAAAACGCTTCATAAGTAACAGAAGCGAAACGCGTATGGCAAAGAAACAAACTGCCTCTCATTAAGTTGCATAGGCGGAACACACCTCCACGAATTATGAAGCAACTAAGGAGCGACGGAAAACTAAAAAAATGGAAGTAGGTACCTAATTAACATATAACGAGAATAGCAGTGCACCGAATACCGATCCTTGTGGTACGTGCTCCTCTCGTTTTGTTGGGCTATTAGCATCTGAAGAGAGTAGGAGTGTACTGTTTCGACCATCCCGAAGTCCAGTACATCGTGTGTTGATGTCTTGGTATACGCCTGGGGCGTCTGAGAGATTCTTCGGCTCTCAGGCGTCACGTAACAACAGGCGTACGTCCGGAATCTCCTTGGAACACTACACGGCGTAAACAGCGGAAGCCCTAATGAAGTGTCTGACGCAGCAGCACGACATTCTTCAAATAGTTGTGTGGGCTTAAAGCGAAAGGAGCGAGCGCTAATGGATCCACCAAGCTCCAAGTTTCCTCTCCTGCACGAGTTCCCGTCAGCTGTCGTCTCCTCCAGCTCTGTGGGGAATCGATGGCTATCCTGACCGGACGTCCCCGTTTCCACTTGGTGCCATCTGTGACGTAAGATGGTGCTTCTGCAATCTCAAAATGAGGTCATAAAACAGACTGAAACGTAAATCAGATGCACATCTGGGTGTGACACACAAACTGATGTCGGAAACATGTTATGGGGAGCAGCTGATGAATCATACTGAATGAGGCCCAGGAGGAGAGTCTCGGATATCTGTTCGATGGCGTGGACATGTAGGTAGCTAACAAACTCAGATGGTGTCAATACATTGCTGAGTTCGCTAAAATGCTCAGTTCTGCTTTCTTTGGGCTTGGACATTTCTCTCATTATGTTGACACGCAGACTGCTTTGCTGGTATTCTTACCATGTTTTCATTCAGTAGCCTCGTGCGGTTCAATCTTTTGGAACAATGAGGCTAAAGTAAATAATGTATTCTTTCTACAGAAGCTTTCAGTAAAGACATTGGTAAATCGAAAACGAATGTCTTATAGGAACCTATTAGATTTTACGCTTTCCCGGTATGTAATGATTTGGAAATGTTCTCGGATATTTAACCGGGCGAACGGCAACACCCGGCAGAATATCTGAGAGCGTTTCCAAATTACAGAAGCCTCTTCCGGGGCCTAGGAACTCTTACCATTACGTGCCAATATATTTACTCTCTGGTGGTGTGTTTGACCGATAACGTGAGTAAATTTAGAATGAATTGTGCACTTTTCAATCAGAATACTAAAAGTGCAACTGATACACTTGAAGACCTAATGTTCCTATCTCGGGCTCAAAATGGACTCAGGTTGCGAATGTCTGAAACGTGGCCGGTAGTCAGCAGGTAGAAGCTTGAAATTACCCAGATATTCAAAAACAGTATTCTTAACAGCAATCCTATCCATAATTCATGAGAATGTCGAGACTCTAGGTTGCCAATTCCGCTTAACTGCAGTGTTAAACAGGTTTCGACTTTTTCAGTGTACGCGTGAGACATTTGAAACTGTTTATTGAAAATATCTGGGAAACAACAAATCTGATTAAAAAAGAGTTGTAATAAAAGTTGTTTATCTCTGACGGGGAAATCCAATGCTACCAAATTCGACCCTCCCCCCTGCCCTATTCCCGGGGGTGAGGGGGGTGTCACCTTTGAAATATTGAATAGGAACCCTCTTTTTTATTGCGGATACGGATTCTCTGGGGAAAATTCGTACCATTCCTATTCAACATATTTTTCATTACGTGATACATGGCTGTGATGGATTAGAAACCCTTGAAAACGATAATATTTCGAGAAATACACCTCAGATTAGGGGCCCAGGAGGTCAGAAAGGCAATTATTCTAGGATATTTGACGAGAATCCTGTTTTTATAGCAAAAAAAAAAAATAGTTCCCGGCAATCAAGAGGTTCAGGATTTGCTCAAAGAAGTGTTTTGCTCGTACTGCATGAACACAAATTCCATCCACATCATTTATCGTTGCATCAAGAAATACACGAGGACGACTTTCAAAATCACTGGAAGGTTTGCAATTGGATGCAGCAACAGCTGTCAGTCTATGATGATTTTATTCCACGGATGTTTTAATCTGATGAATCGACGTTTAGAAGTCGTGGTCAACTGAATCGGCGTAATATGCGTTACAGGTCAGTGGACTGTCTCCATTGGTTACGGCAAGTGGGGTATAATCTGTGAAAGGAATTAAACCATTAGCATGGACGAAGTAATGTATTATGTTCTGAAGAATCAAATTTTCTTGCCATAATAACCGGTTTCTGAACGGAGATTTTAGAATACTTGCCTTTCTAACCTCCTGTGATTCTAACATTATGAGTATTTCTTGAGATATATTTTTCTGAAGTTCATAGTGCGTTTCTGATTTTTGTCGATTACAGCACCATCCTTCACGTAACAAGAAAAAAATGTTAAATACAGAAGTTACGTATTTTTACCAGAGAAACTGAACACGTAATAAAATGTGGGTATTCCTATTTAAGATTTTAAAATTGGCTGTTTCTCGGCCGCTGTGGGTGGGCAACGGATCGAATTTGGTGTCATTAGACGTCCCCCTTCGAGACGAACAACTTTGAACATAATCGTTTTCTAAAATATTATTTGGAGCTTTCCAGATATTTTCAAAGACGGGTTTAAATATCTCGTTCTGTATACAGTAGACAGTTGATCGTATTATATGTAAAGTTAAACAAATGCTTTCTCTGAAATGTTAGAAATACGAGGTTAGTAGTTTAAGAAGAGAAGTAAAGTCTCCTAACATACAAATACGAGTACATACAATTTGAAGTAATTCTCACAATCATCACGGCTATTAACGGAACACGATGTTGGACTAAATTATTGAAGCCAGTGAAGTAAGAGCAGGAGACGAAGAATGGTTTACCAACTGCGAATCGGGAGATTACTGGTTAGGAAGGAAAAACAATTTTTTTTCTGGAAAGTTATGGCTGTAAAAATTGTAACAGTTAGGGCCCATGATGTGCACTGGAATAGGAGAAATCACAGAACTGTTCTGCAGTGTTAATTTATTCATCTACAAAGCCGTCAGTTCAATGTGACTGACTACAGTAATCAAAAATAATGTAGTACTGACGAACAACACTGAAAACAATTTTGCGCTTGGAGACTGAGGTGGAAACACTGCGTAAATGTCATCTCTCATAGTGCAATAACAACGAAATAGAAAATGTTAAACAGCATATAATACAAGGAGAAAAAATTAGTATGTGTATGTGTATGTGTGTGTGTGTGTGTGTGTGTGTGTGTGTGTGTCTGCGTGTCCGTGCACGCGCGCGAGAGAGGATGACGTAGAAGGAGAGGAGAGTAACGGGAGTTAAGAATTACACTGAACAGAAGAGAAAATGTAAATATGGCAACAGAATAACCGATATGACAAAAATTGAAACTCGCAATAAAATGAAATAAATATGTGACAGTTTGTGTTGGAGGATATTACATATGGAATATGATGCAGAAACAGTCACTGACAATTGTAACATTAAATATATAAGGCAAGCAGCAGAGCAGGAGTATGAAGAAATACACTTCCCACAGTGAAAATATAAGTATAAAAAAGCAACAAAACATATAACACTCCTGACAATTAGATAAATAAATACCAGAAAGATGGAGGAATAGAGTGGAACACGCAGTGGCAGAACTATTGGACAAATGTGGAATAGCTAACACAGAATAGGAGCCTTGTTCTCATTATAATTAGCTGACCATTTAACCGCAATGCTGTCTTGATGAAAGAATAATATCTCGAAAATTGAGTGACACCGTTTTACAGTAGGAATTGTAAGACAATAGCACAATGATATTTTATGACAATGATAGGAGCAAGCTGAACTTAAAACTTAATTTGGCCTCTTAGAACGAAATAAACCTAAGGAAAACGGAGCAAGCTGAACTTAAAACTTAATTTGGCCTCTTAAAACGAAATAAACCTAAGGAAAACTTTTCTGGACCTTCTGAAGACTTCTGCTATAAATGAGTCCCTTCAGATCACTGGAAGGTTATACATGAACTAGAAAAAAGCAGCGATTTAATGTACCTGGACAAAACGAACCCGAGAACATCTAACTATACGAAGGATTTAATTAAACAGGATTTCATTTTAATCACAAATTTTCTTTTATTGGAATTTTCATTAAAGTCGCATCACTAGTAAGAGTAATAAAAATATTTTGTAGTTTCAGAATCATCAGTGGGTTTTTGTTATCCTCCATAAAACCTGAAAAATGGCTGTTACTGTCTGTCCACATACAAGTATCAGTTTTTAAGATAGTATTTACATATTCGAAAAACAGACAAAAATAATATATGTACTTTGTTATGAGATGCTGCGGATTTTCTGTATTTTATGTAATTTAATGCAGTTTTTTTTGTTCCACAGTTTGTCTTCTGCAACTATATAGAACTTAATACAGAGCTGTTATTTACTTCCAAAGTTTACCACTGTGCATGTTATGGTCAAGCTACTACACTCCTGGAAATTGAAATAAGAACACCGTGAATTCATTGTCCCAGGAAGGGGAAACTTTACTGACACATTCCTGGGGTCAGATACATCACATGATCACACTGACAGAACCACAGGCACATAGACACAGGCAACAGAGCATGCACAATGTCGGCACTAGTACAGTGTATATCCACCTTTCGCAGCAATGCAGGCTGCTATTCTCCCATGGAGACGATAGTAGAGATGCTGGATGTAGTCCTGTGGAACGGCTTGCCATGTCATTTCCACCTGGCGCCTCAGTTGGACCAGCGTTCGTGCTGGACGTGCAGACCGCGTGAGACGACGCTTCACACAGTCCCAAACATGCTCAATGGGGGACAGATCCGGAGATCTTGCTGGCCAGGGTAGTTGACTTACACCTTCTAGAGCACGTAGGGTGGCACGGGATACATGCGGACGTGCATTGTCCTGTTGGAACAGCAAGTTCCCTTGCCGGTCTAGGAATGGTAGAACGATGGGTTCGATGACGGTTTGGATGTACCGTGCACTATTCAGTGTCCCCTCGACGATCACCAGTGGTGTACGGCCAGTGTAGGAGATCGCTCCCCACACCATGATGCCGGGTGTTGGCCCTGTGTGCCTCGGTCGTATGCAGTCCTGATTGTGGCGCTCACCTGCGCGGCGCCAAACACGCATACGACCGTCATTGGCACCAAGGCAGAAGCGACTCTCATCGCTAAAGACGACACGTCTCCATTCGTCCCTCCATTCACGCCTGTCGCGACACCACTGGAGGCGGGCTGCACGATGTTGGGGCGTGAGCGGAAGACGGCCTAACGGTGTGCGGGACCGTAGCCCAGCTTCATGGAGACGGTTGCGAATGGTCCTCGCCGATACCCCAGGAGCAACAGTGTCCCTAATTTGCTGGGAAGTGGCGGTGCGGTCCCCTACGGCACTGCGTAGGATCCTACGGTCTTGGCGTGCATCCGTGCGTCGCTGCGGTCCGGTCCCAGGTCGACGGGCACGTGCACCTTCCGCCGACCACTGGCGACAACATCGATGTACTGTGGAGACCTCACGCCCCACGTGTTGAGCAATTCGGCGGTACGTCCACCCGGCCTCCCGCATGCCCACTATACGCCCTCGCTCAAAGTCCGTCAACTGCACATACGGTTCACGTCCACGCTGTCGCGGCATGCTACCAGTGTTAAAGACTGCGATGGAGCTCCGTATGCCACGGCAAACTGGCTGACACTGACGGCGGCGGTGCACAAATGCTGCGCAGCTAGCGCCATTCGACGGCCAACACCGCGGTTCCTGGTGTGTCCGCTGTGCCGTGCGTGTGATCATTGCTTGTACAGCCCTCTCGCAGTGTCCGGAGCAAGTATGGTGGGTCTGACACACCGGTGTCAATGTGTTCTTTTTTCCATTTCCAGGAGTGTATAAATAATACTATGTGGATGTGTGTGTGTGTGTGTGTGTGTGTGTGTGTGTGTGTGTGCGCGCTTATGTGTGTTTTTCACTTACTTTTGCTGGTTTCCCCCATTATCTTCACTGTGACCACTAAGTAACTTTTCATGTCACTGTTTACAAAAAAATAGAAGCAGGATGATGGACAGCCGAACAGTTGAATGGTTTCTTGGTGGGAGTTTCGAATCTTTGTGGGGTGTATCTGTCATTGTTTGTGTTGTGTGTGTGTATGTGTGTGTGTGTGTGTGTGTGTGTGTGTGTGTGTATCAAATTTATATATTTTATTATTACTTTAGTTATCTTTTATTGTGTGTGTGCGTGTGTGGTGGGGAAGGGGGGGGGGGTTGGTGTTGTAGGACAGCTTTTTGAGGACAGAGACCAGAGTTCTAGTGCAGAGAACTATGTATCCAGGTATCCAGTTATTACTTTTTTCCTTCAGTTATGGCTCTTCTATGTTCTGTGTATCTGCTTGCCTGTCCTATATAAATCGATTTGCGATCTGCAGTCTTGGCATCTCAGTTGGTAAATACCAGGCGTGTTGTGTTTGTACGTTGGTTGCTCTTAGAATTCTGTGTTCTGAGTTGTCTGTCCTGCAGGATACTTTTAGTCCTTTTTTTAATGTCTCCTATTCTATAGGCTGCTTTGTAAGTGAGAGTGTACCATATTCTTGTTGTATACGCGCTTCTTGTTTGTGTGTGCTTGGGTGTGTGTTCTGTGTGTGTTGTGTTAAGTATGTTTATGTTCCGTGTGTGTGTGTGTGTGTGTGTGTGTGTGTGACAGGTTGGTTGTTTTTGTGTGCTGGGTGTCCCATTTATTTCTGTTCTAGTTTTGTAATTCAGCTTCTCTACAATGTTTGTATCATATACATTCTCTATAGCTATCTGTTTAATAGTTTGTAATTTATTTTTGTAGTTGCCTTCGTTGAGTGGTGTTTTGTTCAGTCTGTGCTGCATATAACAGAAACCGTCTAGTTCGTGGGAAATCAGAAGATTAGAGTATTTCTGTATGGCTCTGGTAGTGGTTGTGACTTGCCCGAATATGAAGAACTGGTGTTGGTTTTCATCTCTGTGTACTGTGAGATCAAGAGAGTTTTACATTTTGTCATTTTCCACTTCTGTGGTGAATTTTATTTTGGGATGAACTGTGTTTATGTCACTGGGGAGTTGTTGGAGGCGACTGGATGTTTCACCTAGAAGACATATGGTATCATCTACGTAGGAATACCAATATGCTAACCTGCATTTCTCGGGCCTTACTGTTATTTCAAATATTTTGTTTTCAATGTGATCAGGGAAGATGTTGGTTTGGAGTCGTGACTAGTGACACCATGTGAAGTTCATCCTGTTGTGAGCAGAACAGTTTGTCAAATGAGAAATTGTTTTCCTCCGTGATTTGTTTTGGATTGTTAGCTATTTCTTTTATATGGGGTTGGAAATGACATTTTGCTGTTCTAATTGTTGTCTGGTGATGTTAATGGTTTTAGTGGCGGTGATATTTGTGTACATGGATAAGAGGTCAAATGATGTGAGTACGGCTGTTGTGGGTATATGGACGTCCTTGAATTTTTGTATCAGTTCTTTGTCGCTGTGTACGCTTCTGTTTGTGTATACATAATGTTTCTGTAAATATGTGTGTATTTCTCTGACTAGGTGATAAGTGGGTGCACTTCTGAAATTTACCACCAGAGTTACCAAAATGTCCTCCCTGTGTAGCTTTAGTAGTCTGTTCATTGTAGGTGACTTGGGGTTCTTTTACTTTAGCCATTTCACTATCTGTTTTGTGAATAAGGCGCTGCAGTCATGGACTGTGCGGCTGGTCCCAGCGGAGGTTCGAGTCCTCCCTCGGGCATGGGTGTGTGTAATTTAGGTTAAGTAGTGTGTAAGCTGAGGGACTAATGACCTTAGCAGTTAAGGCCCATAATATTTCACACACATTTGAACATTTTTTTTTCCAGAAAATTTAGGATTTTGTTTTGATATTCCACCTGTTTTATTACTATCATGGTGTTGTTCTTGGCTGATCTCGTAATGAGAGCCCCTAGTTTTTAGGTTTTTTCATTATTTTCCTGGATATTTTTTCTTCATCGATTTTTGTTCATGCCACTGCAACTAATTCTCTTGTCAGGTCTGCATTGGAATTTGAGTAATTGTTTCTTTCTTGCTGTTTTACTATGCACTCAGTTTCTGTGATAAGATTTTCTACCGTTTTGTGTAATGTGTGTGTTGATGTATTTAGGTCCTTTTTCTAGAAGCGTTATTTCTTGTTTACTCACTGTATGTTAGTAAGGTTGACCAGGCGTTTGTTGAATTCGTGATTTGTTTGTCTTCTGTTTTCACTTATAATGATTTGGTTTTGTTTCAAAAGTGTGTCTACCTTTTGTTGTTGTTTCTCCAATTTGATTCTTATTGGTGTTTCTGCGTTTCGTTTGATTGCATTCATTACGTCTGGTCTTTGTAACCAGTGACATGAAAAGTTACTTACTGCAAGCCTTCACAGTGAAGACACTGGGGAAGCCAGAAAAAGTAAGGGAAACTTTTTGCAAACAAACACACACACACACACACACACACACACACACACACACACACACACACACACACAATCTTTTGTAACATGAGCAGTCGTAAATTTTAGAAATAAATAACTTTCGTACATAAAGTCTGATATGATTGCAGATGCCAAACTAAGAAAGAAAAGGACTTCATTAAATTACATAAAATCCAATCAATCCACAACATGCGGTGTGGTAATGACTCACTGCCCGTTATATGGATGACTAAACAAATTAAACAAAAAGCAGAGGTTAAGCATTTTGCTAATTGTCAGAGCTCGTCGGTTTCCCCTCTACACGTTAGGTAGAACGCCTAACACTTGGCAAAATTTTGAAATGCGTTTTACAATGTTCTGACTGTCGTCAAAGATCATGGAGAGGTCTCTGTCCTACCAGATGATTGTCCGTACATCAGCACATCGTGGCGTAACAGAATATAGGAGACTGTCACATCGTCGATCTTACCTCCGTGGCGAATACAGGTGAGAAGGTGATGTAATTAAAATTGAAGCATTGTTGCTCTGTTACACACCAATAATCATCAAATGGTTCAAATGGCTCTGAGCACTATGGGACTTAACATCTGTGGTCATCAGTCCCCTAGAACTTAGAACTACTTAAACCTAACTAACCTGAAGACATCACACACATCCATGCCCGAAGCAGGATTCGAACCTGCGACCGTAGCGGTCACGCGGTTCCGGACTGAAGCGCCTAGAACCGCACGGCCACGCCGGCCGGCCAATAATCATCAAGTGAAATCAAATTAAGAGGAAGTGTTGTAAAAAACGTGTTTCAAGTTGAATACATTTTGTAACTGAAGATAGTGGAAACTAGCACAAATTTCCATTTCCAAGATAGACATGAAAGAAAATCAGTTACTTCGCAAATATCGCATGATCGATGGTAAGAGACCTTCTGTTTCAGGGTGAACGACCGACGAAGTAGGGATTAAGACAGAGCGTTATGTACCTAGTTTAAAGTAGATTTAAAATTACATAAAATCTAACTTGTCATAAAATTCTATTACTAAAGAACTAACAAGACATTGCAAATAGCCTTAACATACAGCAGTTAAATATGTAGAATTCAGAATAATTGCAAATGCTGCACAAAATACAGCTTCATACATAACAATAAAAGAAATATAGAAAATGACGGATCAATTTAGGTTCCAGAGAAATCTGGAAATACAGGAGGCAATATTAACCGTACGATTTATCTTACAAGGAAAGGCAAACTAAAGTTTCTAATATTCATAGTCTCAGAGAAAGCTTTTGGTATTGTTGACTAGAATACATTGTTCAAAATTCTAAAGGTCACAGGGATGAAATACAATGAGCGAAATATTATTTATGTCTTGTACAGAAAACAGGCGGCAGTCATAAGAGTCAAAGAGCAAGAAATGAGAGCAGTGGTTCAGAAGGGAGTGTGCCGACCGCGGTGGTCTAGCGGTTCTAGGCGCTCAGGCCGGAACCGCGCGACTGCTAAGGTCGCAGGCTCGAATCCTGCCTCGGGCATGGATGTGTGTGATGTCCTTAGGTTAGTTAGGTTTAAGTAGTTCTCAGTTCTAGGGGACTGATGACCACAGATGTTAAGTCCCATAGTGCTCAGAGCCATTTGAACCGGAAGGGAGTGAGACAAGGTTGTACCCTCCACTCGATGTCATTCAATCTCTACATGGAGGAAGCAGTAAAGAAAAGAAAAATTTAAAGAAGGAACTGAAGTTGAGATAGAAGAAATAAAATCTTCAAGTTCTGCGAAAACATTGTGCTTCTGTTGGAGACAGCAAAGGAATTGGAAGAGCAATTGAGAGAAGGATGTTACATGAACAGCAACAAAACAAAACGAGAGTAATGTAAAGTAGTCGAAATAAATCAGGTGATGCTGAAGGTCGTAGATTATGAAATGAGACACAAACTGGTAGAGGAGTTTTTTTTTACTTACCCGAAGTAGCCGGGATATAAAGCGTAGACTGGCAATGGCAGGAAAAATATTTCTGTAGAAGAGCTACTTGTTAACATTGTATATAAACTTAATTTCTAGTAAAGGTTCTCTAAATATATTTATCCAGATTGTAGCCTTGTACAGATGAAAAACGTGGAAGATAGGCAGTTCAGACAGGAAGAGAATAGATGTTTTTGAAATATGGTGCTACGGAAGAATGTTGCAGATACATATGATAACTGATGAGGAGATACTAAATGTAACTGGAGAGAAAAGAAATGCATGGCATAATTTGTCTAAAAGAAGGATTTAGTTGATAGAGCATATTCTGAGACATCAAGGGATCATAAGTTTGATATGGAAGGAAAGCGTGGAGCAAAAACTGTAGAGGGAGACCATGGCTTGATAAAGAAAGCAAGTTAAAGTGGCTGTAGGCTGCAAGACGATTTCGGAGATGATGAGGCCTGCAAAGGGTAGAGTAGAGTAGAGGGCCGCAACAAACCAGTCTTCGGAATGAAGGTCAAAAGAACAACAAAAGCTTCGTTCTTGATCTCCTTTCTTGTTTAGACATAGCGTAATGATATCTGATAGTATTACTACGCTCTGCATTTGAGGTATCTTTTCTAGAAATAGTCAATTACTATTGCTACTAATGTATTGCTTTGTAACATTTGTCTCTTTCTAGAAAATCCACTTACATACAAACTGACATAATTAGGATAGGATGTCTTTGTGGGCCCTCTCATTGACTGCGGGCACATTACGCAAATTGACAACGAAACAAGTAAACGGATTCTGGTGTCTAAACGTGACCATGGAGAAGCGACAATTTGGACGCTTGAAGTTGCCAGCGGTGGAAGAAAACGGTCGTGAGCTTTTCTGCAGCTGCCACGTTCTCTCACACGCTGGTTGGGGTCCCCACAGCAGAAGCGTGGCCGCTGATCTGTGTGGTGTCGCGGACGCGAGCACTCACACTGATTGCCGGTGTTAACCACAGGGTGTGTCGCAAAGCAGAGAGATTGCCCTGCAGCCTGCCCTGCAGTCTGCCCCGAAATACATTCGCGTGATCACTTGCTACGAGGCCATGCGAGCGAACTTTCAGGCTGCTAATGTAAACGTATGGATAGCTATGGCGGAAATTTCAACGAATCCAGTAGCAAGACCTTACCTGCCTGTTGTTCAAACGATCAACACCAAAATTTAATGACAGTAATCTGTCACTCTAACTGATATCGCCTGGATTCTGTTCTTTTATTTTTCTTATTTCGGTGGTCCACACTTTCGGCTGGTTAGCAATTTTCAGGTGTCTGGAATACGAGTTCACAAGAGTCCGCGCAGGATACAGTGGCCGAAACGCAGTGACCAGTTTTCGTCCACAATGCTGGCTGAGTTCATTCCTTTGTTCTGAAGCGGAGACCGCCAAGTCTTTGCCACCTTGCCGCCGGTCGGCTATAACAGAATCGAGACGCAAGCCCTGCTATCTTTCTGAAATGGTTTTACGGAAACTGTAAGAGGTTCCATGCCCTGTTTTGCATGTCTCCTCTCATTTTCATCCATTTCATTAATGTTCTATGTCATTGCACGGTAGTAACAGACAGAATAAGGTTATTGTAATGAGAGTATTTGTACTGAGAGCTCAAAAAATACTTTTCACTTGATTCCTAAACATGTTGTTTTACTTCCCTGGGTGGCCTGTGCGAGACGAGCATCGGAGGACGCGGCACACTGCGTTTCCGGTTAGGGGCTGCACTTCCCTGAATTCAGAGGGGTTCGTACAATAGGCTTAAGCGCGTCGCGAAACGACTGACGTCGGTCGGGTTTCGCCTATTGTATGCAGGGGGAAACGACCTGCGAGACGTCTGAGTGTCGACGCAGTTTATGTGTATACCGTTCTGGCGCGTCCAGCACGAAGACCGACTGACTGCTTTGTCCTCTTGATTCTGAGAATACTTGTGGACTGTGCCCTGATGGGTGCGACTGTCTGGCGCCGGATGGCCGGTGGTCTAGGCAGGCTGTTTTCGTAGCTGGTCAAACGGCAAGTTCAGTGCCCTCAGTTGAATAGCAGAGGCATGCTTGGTCAACTTAAACTGAGGCTAGTGACGTCATAAAGCCCTGCTCGAATCTGGAGGGAATGGTCGCTATTGGCGCGAAAGATGTTCTGAGACAGTGTGGGGGAATTTTGGAATCAGAACTGAATGCTGATTCGCAGTTTTCGAGGAGAGGAGGGAGTAGAGCAATGTTGGCTTCGCTCTTGCGTTGCGCGGGCAGGGGATTCGGGATCTGATCTTCCTCGGAGTCGGACAGTCTTGGACCTGGTCGCTCGTTTTCGGAAGAACTTAGAATTCTCGGACAGCCTTCGCGGCCAGGGACTGAAACAGAGTTGCTGCACGGCAGAAGTCGGCGCCCTCATCATCAGGACGCTGCCTACCGACGACGTGCTGCAGATTTTTGTACTGGTGCAGTATTTTGCGGCTCCGGCATTGTAGGACCTTATCAATTTTATACTGAATCCCTCAGCAGCACGCGCTTTCGCTTTGCTACAAGTCCACCTTGTTTGTTTTTCCATGTGATCCCATTTGAGCTCTCACTACTAGTTGCGATACTGCTATATAGTCAGGAGATTAATATTTGATTCATTAGGACCTCCAGTCATTATTGTCTATCTATTGCATCACAGTAAGTAGGAGTCCCTTGTTCTCGAGCCAACTCTTATTCTCATAATATTTCAGTATACCCTGTCCTTTAACCTACAGTGTGTGTTGACAATCATGTGCATTTATATTCTGATATATAATAAATCTCAATGTAATATTTAATCCGCATATCATTTCGAAGATATAAGCAGAATCCCATTTCCTGTTGTTTATTATGATAAAGTTCTCTTATTTTGGGTAGATTACGATTTTTATTAAATTATTGTGTGTGTGCACTCCTTATTTTATCAACTAACAGGGTCCACCATCATTTCCTTCCGTTACTGTTGAGCGCATAATTAATTACCTGGTAGATAAGGAAGTGGTCGAGTGCATGTCTCGTTCCATGCAAAATTCGTCTGAATTAAAGAGGTAAAAACTCTTCTCCACCCCGGCGCCTCGCAACTATTCAGTAAAAAAAACCATTTTTGCTTCACTTGTAGCTTTATATGTCATGTTCATGATGATGGGCCCATCATTTCGTTAATGGCCGGCCGGAGTGGCCGTGCGGTTCTCGGCGCTACAGTCTGGAACTGAGCAGCCGCTCCGGTCGCGGGTTCGAATCCTGCCTCGGGCATGGATGTGTGTGATGTCCTTAGGTTAGTTAGGTTTAATTAGTTCTAAGTTCTAGGCGACTGATGACCTCAGAAGTTAAGTCGCAGAGTGCTCAGAGCCATTTGAACCATCATTTCGTTAATGGCCACTCTTATTGTGATATTTACGTGGAAGTAAGACAGTTCATGAAATTCTAAGAAGTTTACGAAGAAAAAGAGAGGTCGTTATGATTTTGCGTTTGGTGCAAATTACATGTTGCTGTGTAGGAAATTTAGCTAATATACTGAATTTTCCATTAGAATTTGGTAGGGCTAACTGTCTGTCAACAATTTCGAGAAAATTAATTTGACGTAGCACATTCATTGCGATCTAGCAGCGCCAGCGGTAAAGCTAGAGTGAAGTATCCACAACATTTCTCACATTTCATGAACGGTTGCAGACATCAAAATGAGATTCTGGCAAAAGATAGCACTGCTAGAGGAGAGTATTTTGCCGTAACATTAATATACATAACTTCATTATCTACCCTGTTATTCCATTAACTACAGACTTTTTCGATGAGAGTACGTAATTTTTGAAGGTTATCGATAGCTGGTGAAACGAGAAATGCTATGGGTTTTTGTACAGCTTACGTGAAGACATTACACTGTTTTTGTGTCGCGGATGTGCATTTTGATAGCCTACTGATCTTACTTTTCCTGAGTTCCTCACTTAATGAATCACTGTGTCAAAATACTTTCACATTTGTGACTGCACATCATGTTAGTGAGGTGAAACTGTAATATCCGCTGGGTTTGGGAAAAGAAGCGAAGTTTAACATGACAACCAGACATACGTGCAGGTTTTATTTCAAATTCGCCACTCATCACGCTTCTCTGAAAGTTAGAAATGGTTAACAAGCAAGGCGAAATGAATCGATGCACTTTACGCTCAATTCTTTTTAAATACTATGCAGAGCGGAGGTGACAGATCTTTCCGAATGGTTACCATGCAAATTCAGGCTTGAGCTTAGAATGGCACTTCCCCTCCAGCGCTTCGCATGACTCCTACAACCCCCAACACTATTGCTCTCACCAAGTGTGCCCTTTTACCTGTGCATATATCGCCCACGGTATTCTGCGCGGACTCTACCAGGTATAAGATCGTTGAAATGAAAATAAAAAAGACGCTAGTTGTTTAGTTGACAGGACAAGACTTAACATAACAGAACTTACACGTTATAACTCGTCAAAGAGATATACTTGGGCGACTGTTAGAACTTGCTTTCGTCAATTGTTATTGATACGCGGTTGGGGGCGGGGGGTGCTGGTTTACAATAAAATACAAATAGAAGTAAAAAAAGAACACTAGGCCACGTTGACATACACTGTGAACATAGTCTCCCATTGCGACTCGGAAGTGAAATTTGACTCAAAGGTGCCTAAAATCTTTTTCTGTAACGGTGAAAAAGCGTGACAGCCTGCAACGTCACCTTCGGGCTCAGCGACGCTTGAGACAGTAAGGTGTCCACACATGAGAGAAAGAGGCCGGAGGTCAGAAGTTCACGTGAGGTGTACGGTGGGTTAATGATGCCATATTGCCATGAAATTTCGCCACAATTTTGTCCAGCGCCACCATGGACATTTCACATGTTAGGGAGGTCGCCATACCCCACCTCACCTTCCTCTCGACGTCTCAGCGATGGAGGTCGGAGCCACGACGGCCAACGTTGAAATCGCGCGGTTTTCCTGTGGGTGGTCGAGGGAAACAATTCAGGTACACCGCAGCTTAGACTCGACAAGAAACGACCGCATGGGGTGGTATGAAGGACCTCAACGCAACTAAGCCTTCTCACACATTTAGCGGTCGTAATCGACAGTTTGAAGTGCGACATGCTGCAGGACAATGTTCTAGACAACGTTTGAGACTGCAAACACCCCCAGAAAGATTCAACGCTTCTCCAAGGACATCGTGGGCCTGTAACGCTAGTGATCGTTATCTGATCCTTTTGGAGTGTGGAGCAATGCAAGAATTGTGTATTCTTTAGAGAAAGAAATACCACGAGGTTCGAAAGGATAGCAAACTAGATTAGGTAGTGGTGGTTGGCGATTTACGAACTGCAGACAAGGCGAGGGCCAGGTGGGCGTCGCGGATATTTGCGTGGGTGGTTGCCGCGGCGGTAACCGCGTCCGCGGCTCGGCTTGCACGTAATATCCTGTATTGCGTGGCCTCCATTATAAATTAATTCGGGAATAACCTTGGGGAGGATATAATGGCAGATGGGCGCGCTGCGTTAATTTCCCGTCTCATGTCGCAGGAGATTAGGGAGGCGGAGAGGCGGGCTCGGGGCCCCGCGCAGGTCCCCACGGCGCGCCGTGTCGGGTAGCGCGCCTCTTCCAGCTCGCGCTCCAGCTCCAGCTCGCGACCTCCGGTGAGGATCTGCTTCTCCAGTAGTCCACAGTCAAATGTTTCCAAACTCACCTAAATTTTCCAAGCCCTTCACTCAGTACTACAGTTAGAAAATTAACCCTTTCGTGTTTAAAATTCATTTTATATACGGTGAATCACCTGAAACTTGTTCCGCAGATATTTAGGACGTAAAAGGCACTATCGACACCTGGTTTTCGCAAAACTGAACTGTAGGCAACTACGCATATTTGCAGCCAATATACAGATTTTGAGACATTGACGAAAGTGCAGTTATTTACGACACTTAAAATTTTTAAATGGTGGAATGCCTATTGCTATAAAAATCGTAATGGTAGTGTAAATGAGAATGCCGATGGTGTTTGCTGCAGGAAGCTAGCGCAGTTTGTTTACGAGGTTATCATAATGTGAACAATGAAATCACCGACAGCTGTTTGTTCCATCTTAATGTTTAGATACTAGGTGACCATGGTGTGTTTGTTTACATTGTGTTGTGTGTACACTGCTACTGCATTGTGACGGTCTTTTCATTTATTGTGTGACAGAGAACGTAGTAAGACCTGCTTGGAAGACGGTATTTCCCAATGAGAAAAAAGCGGACATGTTGAATGTACGAGGGTGAGTCAAATGTAAAATCGAAATTTGTAATAAGAAATCGAAATTTCGCGCCGTTATCCTGTCAGTTGGTAAGCGTGCTACAAAGAGCGTGCAGAATGGCTGTATAAAGATGGCCGTCCACTTGCACCAGGGAAGAACAGCGTTCTGTTATTTGGTTTTTACTTATTGAATGTGTGAAACCTATTGAAATTCATCGACGAATGAAGGTACAGTACGGTGATGCATGTTTGTCACAGCAGGAAGTCTACGAATGGAGTAGGAAGTTCGCAAATGATGTGATTTCAGTGGAAGATACTCCACGTCCAGGTCAGGCACAACGAGTTGTGACTCCACAGAACATTGCAGCAGTTGAAGCCATAGTTAAGGAAAACTGCCGAGTGACACTCAATGACATTGCAGCATGTTTACAGGTTAGTCATGGGTCAGCACACCACCTTGTGCATGCTCCAGCTTCACTAAGTGTCTGCAAGATGGGTGCCGCGGCAGCTGACTCCTCAAATGCGAGAACGACTTGTTTAGGCTTGTGAAGAACTTCTTCGGTGCTTTGAACAAGAAGGTGATGGCTTCCTTGCAAGAATCGTTACTGGGGACGAAACCTGGATTCACTTCCACCAACCGGAAACGAAGAGAGCAAGCAAGGAATGGCGCCATTCCTCATCACCAAAATCAAAGAAGTTTCGAACAGAACCATCAGCAGGGAAGGTTATGCTGACTCTCTTTTGGGACGAAAAAGGTGCCATTTTGGAGCATTACATGCCTAGGGGAACCACTGCCACCAGTGCATCATACACATGTCTCCAAAAAATCATCTGCGGCCTGCAATCAAATCAAAGCGACGTGGATTACTGTCAGCAGGTGTCCTTTTGTAACATGAAAATGAAAGGCCCACACTGCCCGTACAACAGTTGCAACGATCACAGACCTGCATTTTGAGTGTCTTCCTTGTCCACCATACTCACCAGACCTTGCTCCAAGTGATTTCCACATGTTTGGACTTTTCAAAAACAAGAGAAAAGAAGTTTCGTTCTGATGAAGAGGTACGCCACGCGGTGCATGAGTGGTTGCGCGGACTACCAAAAGAATTCTTTTCTAGAGGAATTTATGCACTTTGTAAGCGCTGGAGAACTTGCATTGAGCATGGAGGAGATTATGCTCAAAATTGATACTTCTGCACAATAAATAATATTTAAAAAAATATTTAAGGTTTTCATTTGACTCACCTTCGTAGAAAGTATGCAGGTCGTTCGTGTACTGTGTACGCTAGAAGATATTCCAGTAGACGTCTACCTCTTAAGACAATTACAGATGACGTGAGTCGGTGTATTACTCTTGCCTGCGCTGCAGCTTCTACTGAAATTCTAGAACTTGTGCGTGGCAGACTGCAGTCATGTACTAACGCTGGTGGTAGTTTTGACCACAGGCTTTGATGGTACATTGGTTCTTTACTTGTCAGACCCCATAGAGTTATTGCATTTACCTTTGTTCTAGGCAATGTCCTATTTAGCAACACGACAACTCGGGAGATGTGTTAACATCTGCATTGGGCTGGACATACACATACAGGTAGAATTCACATTCGTTTGTGCCACAACATGGAACAAACAACTTTCCGTGCTTATCATGTTCAAACTACGATCTTTCGTAATGTACTTGCTGTAGACTCCAGCAGCATACACTACCTTTTTAAAATACACATTTAAAACTCGTAACGCTCTTTGAATGGGCTGCGAAGGTGGATCCCTGCCTACCATTCCCATCTGTGAAATCGCATATCAATGGCGCCCTCTGCTATCAAAATAGTTGCGGTGCAAGTTTTAGGTGATTCACCCCGTGTATAGTCTGTTTTAAAAACGGAAAGGTCTATACGTGTCTGCTGTAATGGCCAATAATAAACTTCCGTCATCAAAGATTTTTAAGTTGGCCGAATCTGAAAAACAATGAGGTGAATACATATGTCCGACGAACCTAAATCAATCCTTTGTAACAAAACAAAAACAACTGCAGCCGTTCTTATGATTTTATTTAGTTGCAATGAGTTTCAGCGCTTCAATGCGCCATCTTCAAGCCAGTATGCATACAACAGTAACGATAGCATTATCAGGTTACCTATCAAGCTACGGACAGATTAAAAACAGAATGAGAAACAATGGCAAGACTCTACAAGTGAATTTATACCGAACATTTGATAGAACGAACAGATACATCCATTGTCACATATCTAAAACATACCATAAGCGTTTCCTCTCAATACATTGTAAAATTATACTATCTATTAAAAACTTCCTTAAATAACTATTCATGATTTTTATTGGCCAGTCGGACATACATTATCTGCACAACCCTGAAATAACCTACTGAAAGACGAAATAACTGTAGAAGGTGATTAACGGGGGAAAAGTGGTTCAAATGGCTCTGAACACTATGGGACTTAACTTCTGAGGCCATCAGTCCCGTAGAACTTAGAACTACTTAAACCTAATTAACCTAAGTACATCACACACATCCATGCCCGAGGCAGGATTCGAACCTGCGACCGCAGCGGTCGCGCTGCTCCAGACTCTAGCTCCTAGAACCGCTCGGCCATTCCGACCGGCTAATGGAGGAAAACAATACCTCATAAGTAAGTAAAGAGGAGGAACATGACCTAGGTTTCGTGTCAAATATAAAATGCAAAGTTGTACGCAGTTGAGCGGCATACATTATGTCATATCTGTAAAATGAATTTCGTAGACGTTTTATAAAAACCGAATGTAAGATCCAACTCACAGCATAACATATGTTGAACGTATGAAAGATGCCCACGAGAAACAGTTCATGATGTAAACATCCATGTGCGAATGCATCTATTTATCATGTACTGCCATGAAACAATCACACACAGGGGTACAAAGTAGCCTGCAAGGATGCAGTGTATCTTAAAGGATCACTCAACAATATATATATACGAAAAACCAGAAAAGCTTACTGAGTATCAAACCGCTCAAAAAGTGCTTGATTATTTCTTCATGATCACTTATGTTTAACACAGACGCATTTTCTTTACATGCTCATTGAGGCGTTATGGATTCATTGGGGAATCAGTTTGTCCTTAGACCAATCGGAAACCATTGCGGTTTAGAAGCCCCGATGCCGTCTTGGACTGAAATAGAATGTTCGATCAAAAAGCTTCCGTTTGAAGTCCGTACAGTCCAGAATCGGCATGCCAATTAGGCAAAATCACTGTGGGCATTGAGACAATCATCCTACAGACGCACCAGGTCGAAGTTACACATTTGGTAAATCACCGTTTCCTGTTGCATGAACAAGTCCTTAAATGCCTGCTGCACATCTTCGTCCGACAGGAATCGTCCAAACTTCAAGGCCATTTGTAAGCGATCGAAGGCGTGATAATTGTAGAGATTAGGACTACAGGGCAGGCGCTCGACTGTCTCTTACTTGGTTGGCCTGCCAGATCGACCGGCGTCTTTTGTCGAATCGCGACCAGCACGTAACTTAGTACACCATTCCACAAAGATGGTTTTCGACAGACATGCTGCCCTGTACACATACACTACTGGTCATTAAAATTGCTACACCAAAAAGAAATGCAGATGCTAAACGGGTATTCATTGGACAAATATATTACACTAGAACTGACATGTGATTACGTTTTCACGCAATTTGGGGGCATAGATCCTGAGAAAACAGTATCCAGAACAACCATCTCTGTCCGTAATAACGACCTTGATACCCCTGACCATTGAGTCAAACAGAGCTTCGATGGCGTGTACAGGTACAGCTGCCCATGCAGCTTCAACACGATACCACAGTTCATCAAGAGTAGTGACTGGCGTATTGTGACGAGCCAGTTGTTCGGCCACCATTGATTAGACGTTTTCGATTGGTGAGAGATGTGCTGGCCAGGGCAGCAGTCGAATATTTTCTGTATCCAGAAAGGCACGTACAGGACCTGGAACATGCGGTCGTGCGTTATCCTGCTGAAATGTAGGGTTTCGCAGGGATCGAATGAAGGGTAGAGCCACGGGTCGTAACACATCTGAAATGTAACGTCCACTGTTTAAAGTGCCGTCAATGCGAACAAGAGGTGACCGAGACGTGTAACCAATGGCACCCCATACCATCACGCCGGGTGATACGCCAGTGTGGCGATGACGAATACACGCTTCCAACGTGCGTTCACCGCGATGTCGCCAAATACGGATGCGACCATCATGATGCTGTAAACAGAACCTGGATTCATCCGAAAAAATGACGTTTTGCCATTCATGCACCCAGGTTCGTCGTTGAGTATACCATCACAGGCGCTCCTGTCTGTGATGCAGCATCAAGGGTAACCCCAGCCATGGTCTCCGAGCTGATAGTCCATTCTGCTGCAAACGTCGTCGATCTGTTCGTGCAGATGGTTGTTGTCTTGCAAACGTCCCCAAGTGTTGACTCAGGGATCGACACGTGGCTGCACGATCCGTTACAGCCATGCGGATAAGACGCCTGTCATCTCGCCTGCTAGTGATACGAGGCCGTTGGGATCCAGCACGACGTTCCGTATTACCCTCCTGAACCCACCGATTCCATATTCTGCTAACAGTCATTGAATCTCGACCAACAACTTGTTGTCGGAAACTTGATGGTACGCATTTCTCCTCCTTATACGAGGCACCACAACAACGTTTCACCAGGCATCGCCGGTAAACTGCTGTTTGTGTATGAGAAATTGGTTGGAAACTTCCCTCATGTCAGCACGTTGTAGGTGTTGCTACCGGCGCCAACCTTGTGTGAATGCTCTGAAAAGCTAATCCTTGGCATGTCACAGCATCTTCTTCCTGTCGGTTAAATTTCGCCTCTGTAGCACGTCATCTTCGTGGTGTAGCAATTTTGATCCCCAGTAGTGTATATTCTCGGATGTATGTCTACTGGTGTTTGTCCTTCATCAACCAAGAAAAGAATAACATCACGTTGGTTCGATTTGGACGCATTTTGTAATAAAGTCGCCATAGTTTAATTTTCTGCATAAAGACACGAATGACATGCTAATCCCTTTACTGCATATCAGTGCCCTTTTACCGGCCTCGGGGTCGCGCTACATTGCATACGCACTGCAGCAACGCCCTATAAAGGAAACCTTTGCATCGCTCTTTGTAGTATTCCCTGGTTTGAGTTCTGATGTCGAGGAGGCCTGGTTCGTATCCTGACTTTGGATGAGGACTGCGTTTCTCTGTTGGCGATACGTGCTAGCACAGAGATTCTATAATAGTGATAGGAGTGGGTGCGATAGTTTCAATCACTTGCCGTGGTGAATCTTTGGTGAGGTGGTTACATTATTTCGTCACTTTTTGTTCACGATTACTCCGCGATTACTCCGCGCGTCAGTATTCTTCCGCGCGATAAGATGGAAACTCATAGGTCGCTTCAACATGATTGAACCTTAGCTGATTATGAATTAGTATACTACGTTTTCAATTCGTCATGCTACAGGTTCAAAGTTGTCATCATCTTTCAAATTATCGTATAGTTATTACTTTGCATAAACTCGTGTACTCTGATCGTAGTATTCCGATTATTCGTCGCGAAACAGAACTGTATATCTGCTGCTGTGAGGACCCATGTGAGTTTGTAAACCAGTTACTTGTATTTGGTACAAAAATGATATGCCTGTTAACTAACTTCATCCGCAGTTATTTCCGTTCAAACCATGTCATTCTTTGTTTGTTATGGTGCCACGTTGCACGACCGCCACCTTGCTGATTTTCCTACTCGGGTGGTAAAGGATAGCAGCTCACTGATAGATAACTTCTTTATAGACCAAGATAAGTTTAACCAGATAAATCCTCAGCCTGTTGAGAATGGTCTTTCTGATCATGGTGCACAGCTAGTTACAATATATGACATAGCTCCATTCAGCAGTACTAAACAGTCCTCCAAAGTAGTACGTTCAGTCAATGATTTAACAATTGCAAATTTCAGGGAAAGCCTACAGCAGTTAGATTGGGATGAGGTGTACCGTGAACCTGATGCCAATTTAAAATATAATTTATTTCATGACACTTTTGTAAATGCATTTGAAAACTGCTTCCCCAACAAAATAGTTAAATATACCCGTAAGAAACCATCTAACAAACCATGGCCTACTAAGGGTATAAGAATACCTTGTAACCGGAAAAGGGAAATGTATCTGACAGCAAGAAAGAGTAGTGACCCAGAAACTATCAAACATTATAAATACTACTGTGCTATATTAAGAAAAGTTATTAAAAAATCCAGAAGTATGTGTATCATGTCTGATAATAAAATTAAAACAATTCGGAATATTATTAAAAGAGAAACAGGTCAACCAAGAGCACAGGAAGACAGTATTACCACCAAATTGAATGAAAACTTTACGAACAAAAAATCAGAAGTTGAAAATATTTTTAATAATCATTTTCTAAATGTTGTGGATATAGTAGGATCCAGGTGTTCATTAGAAGATGCTAGGCTGTTAATGGAAGAGGCCATACGTATGCAATTTGATACAATTGAAATCTCACCCACTTCTCCGTCTGAAATTAGGAAAATAATAAACTTGCTTAAAAGCAAAAACTCACATGGAATTGATGGCATTTCCAGCAAAATACTAAAAGCTTGTTCTCAATAGATAAGTAAGATTCTCAGCCACCTGTGTAATAGCTCTCTGGAAGAGGGCATTTTCCTCGATAGATTGAAATATGCTATTGTTATACCTTTGCATAAAAAAGGGGATAGATCTGATGTCAACAATTACCGTCCAATCTCCCTTCTAACAGCTTTATCCAAAATTTTTGAGAAAGTAATGTATTCAAGAGCAGCTTCACATATCTATAAAATGAAGTACTAACAAAATGTCTGTTTGGTTTCCAGAAAGGTTTTTCAACAGAAAATGCCATATATGCTTTTACCAATCAAATTTTGAATGATCTGAATAACCGAACACCACCCATTGGGATTTTTGTCATATCTCAAAGGCTTTTTATTGTGTAAATCATGAAATTCTGCTAGACAAGCTCAAGTATTGTGGCATGAGTGGGACAGTGCACAAATGGTTTAATTCATGCCTAACTGGAAGAGTGCAGAAAGCTGAAATAAGCAGTTCTCATAATATGCAAAGATCAGCACATTCCTCAAACTGGGGAACTATCAAGAATGGGGTTCCACAAGGGTCGGTCTTGGTCCTTTACTGTTCTTAATATATATTAATGACTTACCATTCTATATTCGTGAAGAAGCGAAGTTAGTTCTCTTTGCTGATGATACAAGTATAGTAATCACACCTGACAAACAAGAATTAACTAATGAAATTGTCAATAATGTCTTTCAGAAAATTACTAAGTGGTTCCTTGTAAATGGACTCTCACTAAATTTTGATAAGACACAGTACATACAGTTCTGTACAGTAAATGGTATGACACCATCAATAAATATAGACCTTAATCAGAAACATATAGCTAAGGCAGAATATTCAAAAATTTTACGTGTGTCCCTTGATGAGAGATTAAATAGGAAGACACACATTGATGATCTGCTGAAACGTTTGAGTTCAGCTATTTATGCAATAAGGGTCATTGCAAATTTTTGTGATAAACATCTTGGTAAATTAGCTTACTACGCCTATTTTCACTCATTGCTTGCATATGGCATCATATTTTGGGGTAATTCATCACTGAGGAATAAAGTATTTATTGCACAAAAACGTGTAATCAGAATAATAGCTGGAGTCCACCCAAGATCATCCTGCAGACATTTATTTAAGGATCTAGGGATAATCACAGTAGCTCTCTTATGAAATTTGTTATTAACAACCAAACCCAATTCAAAAGTAATAGCAGTGTGCATAACTACAATACTAGGAGAAAGGATGATCTTCACTATTCAAGATGAAATCTAACTTTGGCACAGAAAGGGGTGAATTATACTGCCACTAAAGTCTTTGGTCACTTACCAAATAGTATCAAAAGTCTGACAGATAACCAACAAGAATTTAAGAAGAAATTAAAAGAATTTCTGAATGACAACTCCTTCTACTCCATAGAGGAATTTTGAGATATAAATTAAGAAAAAAAATCAAACAAAAAATTATTTAAAAAATTAAAAAAAAAACAAAAAATAAAAAGTTGTTATATTAACTTAATTATGTTGTTAAATTAACTTAATTATGTCATATATTGGAAAAGTTGACTCGTTCCACATCATTACGAAATATCGTATTCATGAGCCATGGAACTAGTATTAATCTAATCTAATCTGTCTCGTGGATTCGCTTCACGGTCCAAGAATACTCTGGCGTATCAGGGATCACATACTGAGCTGCAGTCACAAAGCATCAGTATTAAGTATCTTCTCTTTGCTTGCTATCAGGTTTCGGGTGCAGGTAAGTCAGGTCAAAGGGCGCTGTTTCGATGATTGCTTGTTGCTAAATATAGTGTGAAGTGGTCTCATACATTACTGTGATGCTAGATGCAAGTGACATTCGGATATTATGTGATGATTCTGAGGGTTTAATTACTGTTTTGTGTTTGAAAACAATGATCACAAAACTGAGTGACCGTCCTCATTCGCACACTTCGACGATGTGAGCAGAAAGGTAACACTCTTTCACTTTTGAATCACAGTCTTGCGTAATCACTACTTGCTACTTGATATTCAAATGATTGCTAAGCCAAATTTTTGATTGTATAGACTATGTTTTCCGAGCTCAGCCTACGTCATTCGTAGAAAAGTTGATTTGTATTCGTGGGAAAAGCAATCTTCTTTTTCTAAAAAATTGAGGGTACAAAGAGCAATGGACCGTCAGTAAGTGACAAGAAATTGTTTGTCTTAAAGACTGACGAAGGATAATCTTAGGGGCAACTCTCCCTTTGACACTAGCCCACCTCCAATATTTTCATCGGTGTAATATGTGCGGAAAGGTGTTATTACAGTAACAGGTTTTATGAAAATAGAGCTTGTACAAAGATTTATCTGTTAGGTCTCAAGAAATCTTGGCATGTGCTAAGATGTCTATATCTTTTCAGATCATTTTCTGAGACTTAAAGTAAGTAATTGACAGCTCTCCGAATCATGTGTACTGACCCGATAAAATCCCTCAGTCGTTTATATTTACTTTAACTCCAAATTTGGAACGGAAATGGGGTTTTCTGTATTAGAGTTACAGATTTTCTCTAGCGGTATATCTACAGCAGTCACTGCGGTTCTTCTGTGCAACCTGTATTCTCCGAACAACACAAAGAAACTGAACAGGATAGCGACGTTATTAGAAAGGAACTCGACGCTACCTTCTCTTCCTTCGTACTTTAGTCCGCCATTCAAAGGAGAGGCAGTCTGCACTGTGTGCATGTAATTCAGTGGCAAAGGAAGAAGACCTGACTAACTCGCTCGAGATGGCATCATGAATTTCTCGGAAACGGTAGCAAATAAACTCTTTTGTAGAGAAATACGGCTACATCCACTTATACTGTTCCTAGAAACTCACATCTCAAAGATCATTTCATTGCCGTGCTAATCTCAATATCACGCACGACAATATCGTAGCTTCATTTTTCAGAATCTTTGAATAAATGCATTACGCTCTACCTGCATACAATGCGACATCTCTTTCCTAATTTCAATACTGTATACTCTTTCTGCTATTTATGACTTCCGATTGTCGTTCAAACATTTCCAGCTTCTCTCTTATTTCTGTAGTACTAATTGGCGTAGATAAGGGCACATGAAAACTGTTCGGAGTTTTCGCTGAGCAGAGCTTCAGGTAAGTATCCAGTGCACCACGTGATTGCAACGAATTAAGACAGTTTTATATTACAGTAGCTTTCTTTGTTTTTTTGGCTTCTGAGGCATTGAACTGAAGGTAAGAAACGAGTTTTGCTTCTCACTGTCTTCCCTATCATCACACCAAAAGAAACTCACCGGATGATGTGCTGCTCTCCGGTCCATGGTGTTGTCGGATTCTTCTTTAGGTACTGCAGGGATTCGATTGATGATTGAAATTAATTAACTGATGAATAGAGCAGGAGGAGACTATAGACCAGTAACAGACAAAAGAAAATCAGATATATTCTCGTACACAGTGTGAGATTAGAGGCGGATACAAACAGATAGTAACTAGCCAGTTCACAATTTCGCAGTACACAGGCGATCCGTAGGCTTGCTGTGCTCCAAGCTACAACACATAAAACACGAACAAAGATAACGGTAACTACTCCTAACCCTAGAGAGAGATTTGGTGCAGCTTGGTAAAGACGAACTCCAGGATGCGAATCAAAAATTACGGTTAAAAGTCATGTGTAGAAACACGTTGCGAGCACACGGATAAGCAGAGCATGACAGACTTGCGAACTGACTGTAGTATCCCATCCTCGTCGCCGCTGTCGACTCTTGGTCTTGTACCGCAAGGAAGCAAGGGAGAGGATTTATGGGTGGCCAGTACCCTCTTTCTACAATACAAACGCACGGGTGGATTAATATGTTTCTTCATTTACATGAAGCTGGTTCTTAACTTGGCCGTTCGGGGTGGCCGAGCGGTTCTAGGCTCTACAGTCTGGAACCGCGCGACCGCTACGGTCGCAGATTCAAATCCTGCCTCGGGCATGGCTGTGTGTGATATCCTTAGGTTAGTTAGGGTTAAGCAGTTCTAAGTTCTAGGGGACTGATGACCTCAGAAGTTTAGTCCTATAGTGCTCAGAGCTTATTTGAACAATTTCTTAACTTGAATAGAGTCCATGTTCGTGGTACAAGCTTATCAGTGATAGTTCTCTTGAACACAATGTGGGTAATCTTGCTATTACAAACTTGGGTCTCACTGCTGGTCCCGCTATGTAATGTCGTAAATTGCGGTGTGAACTGAGTCCGCTCGGCGAGTAACTGGCAGACGCCAGTCTGGAACAGTGAGTCAGTGAAGCGCTCTGGTCAGCGGCAGCGAACTAAATACACGCTGTCGAGAGGGCGTTGGCAGCGTGTTGCTTGCGGGTATATCTCTGGCCTCTCTCGTGGTAGACGCCCTTGATCCAGCTCCTACTATCGATCTTCGCTCGACGTCTTTGCCGACCAGTGTGCTGGCGACAGCTTATGCCAGCACATTACCCCTTTTGTGATTGATTTGACACATATGTCCCACTAAAGTAGTATGCATTTCGAGCGTTCGGACCTCTTTATCTTATAAATGTCAAATGCTAGCAGGTAGCGAAATGCTTTTGGAACTTCGAGAAAAATACTACTGACTATGGGATTGCTATATAGAAGGCCGTGAGCGGTCGAATAGGGCAGGGTGTGTCTATAGGTGGCACAGTGCGGCAGTTTAACGAAAATCAGATCAAATCACAGTCTTCTCCATACCAAGAATGTTTGAAGTAAAAAAGATTATTTTCTTATAAGTCATAGACATTGTTTCACACAGTACTGCTCACATAAGTAGTTCTGCTGGCTTGCACTTAATTTGTATGCAGTGGGCTGCATATGCCCCAGGTAACTTAACAGAACGAAGAAAACATGGGTGTTTCGTATGTGAAATCCATCTTCGGATGTTATGTGGGACATTTAATGTTTTTCATTGCCAGAAGAATAAATGTGTTTTTGTACTTATTTCTTGTACTTTATTCCACAATTGCTAACCTGAAAAAACCATCCTAAAATTAAAAATGTTTCTATGAAAACCCATGGTTCACACGAAAACATGGACCCAGTTAGGTTCGTGGGACACCATGTGTCTCACTTCACCGATTTTCGAAATTGGTCATACAAAATTTTTTTGTCGTATAAGTGTATTATTTATCACAAAGGACGACAATTTTTGATCTTTTACTTTCAAATATCTGTGTAGTAAATACTGACCATGAAAGGATTAACACTGATGAAACGACGAGTCTGATCTCTCGCGGTGCAAAAAACACGGTCAGCTTTTTCGTGAGCGTTGTATCACGGATCCATACTAATATTATAAATGCGGAAGTGACTATCTGTTACGTCTTCACGACTAAACCGCTCATACGATTTTGATGAAATGGGATACAGGGATAGCCTGAAAGTTGAGAAAGAACGTAGGTGGTACACAGGAAGTGTGTAGTACAAGATTATATGTTGTTTTGAAGCATAAAACGCGAAATATGTAACAATAAATGTTCTTTGTGTAAAGCTACACTCCTGGAAATGGAAAAAAGAACACATTGACACCGGTGTGTCAGACCCACCATACTTGCTCCGAACACTGCGAGAGGGCTGTACAAGCAATGATCACACGCACGGCACAGCGGACACACCAGGAACCGCGGTGTTGGCCGTCGAATGGCGCTAGCTGCGCAGCATTTGTGCACCGCCGCCGTCAGTGTCAGCCAGTTTGCCGTGGCATACGGAGCTCCATCGCAGCCTTTAACACTGGTAGCATGCCGCGACAGCGTGGACGTGAACCGTATGTGCAGTTGACGGACTTTGAGCGAGGGCGTGTAGTGGGCATGCGAGAGGCCGGGTGGACGTACCGCCGAATTGTTCAACACGTGGGGCGTGAGGTCTCCACAGTACATCGATGTTGTCGCCAGTGGTCGGCGGAAGGTGCACGTGCCCGTCGACCTGGGACCGGACCGCAGCGACGCACGGATGCACGCCAAGACCGTAGGATCCTACGCAGTGCCGTAGGGGACCGCACCGCCACTTCCCAGCAAATTAGGGACACTGTTGCTCCTGGGGTATCGGCGAGGACCATTCGCAACCGTCTCCATGAAGCTGGGCTACGGTCCCGCACACCGTTATGCCGTCTTCCGCTCACGCCCCAACATCGTGCAGCCCGCCTCCAGTGGTGTCGCGACAGGCGTGAATGGAGGGACGAATGGAGACGTGTCGTCTTCAGCGATGAGAGTCGCTTCTGCCTTGGTGCCAATGATGGTCGTATGCGTGTTTGGCGCCGTGCAAGTGAGCGCCACAATCAGGACTGCATACGACCGAGGCACACAGGGCCAACACCCGCCATCATGGTGTGGGGAGCGATCTCCTACACTGGCCGTACACCACTGGTGTTCGTCGAGGGGACACTGAATAGTGCACGGTACATCCAAACCGTCATCGAACCCATCGTTCTACCATTCCTAGACCGGCAAGGGAACTTGCTGTTCCAACAGGACAATGCACGTCCGCATGTATCCCGTGCCACCCAACGTGCTCTAGAAGGTGTAAGTCAACTACCCTGGCCAGCAAGATCTCCGGATCTGTCCCCCATTGAGCATGTTTGGGACTGGATGAAGCGTCGTCTCACGCGGTCTGCACGTCCAGCACGAACGCTGGTCCAACTGAGGCGGCAGGTGGAAATGGCATGGCAAGCCGTTCCAAAGGACAACATCCAGCATCTCTACGATCGTCTCCATGGGCGAATAGCAGCCTGCATTGCTGCGAAAGGTGGATATACACTGTACTAGTGCCGACATTGTGCATGCTCTGTTGCCTGTGTCTATGTGCCTGTGGTTCTGTCAGTGTGATCATGTGATGTATCTGACCCCAGGAATGTGTCAACAAAGTTTCCCCTTCCTGGGACAATGAATTCACGGTGTTCTTATTTCAATTTCCAGGAGTGTATTTATTCTATGACTTTTGAACTTTATAATATTTGTGAAAGAGTTTTACAGCTTGTATGTTATACATAATACGATTCAGTGTATTAATACAATGCTCATACAAATCTAAACGTGTTTAATCCATACTTACATCAGTCCCAAGCACTTCGTATTTTAGCCACTGAGTGTCACGCATCTCCTATAGCTTCTGAAACGCTTGAAGAGCCACAACAGTGGCGTCTTTGAAATTCTGTACGCCAAACAGAGAGACATTGTTCCGTTACATGTAGAACGTGGAACCCTGTACGTGGGGCTGTATTTGAGTGCGATATGCGAGCACAGCCGTGACTAACAGACAGACTCGTGAGGGCAGCTGATGTTACTGCACATACAGACACTATAAAATTGGGGCTGCTCCGAACTACAAACAATTTTTTTCTTTTTTCCTTAGTTAAACGCTATTTAATTATTTTAGGAACACCACATTTTAACTTAGTACCGTCACCGCCAATTATCATAAAATAATACCTGCATGCGTCAATGGCTTGTGGTTAGCTTTACTGATCCTCCGGATTTTCTCCGCTCCGGACTCTCCCCCCCCCCTCTCCCCCCCCCCCCACTCTCTCTCTCTCTCTCTCTCTCTCTCTCTCTCTCCCTCTCTCTGTGTGTGTGTGTGTGTGTGTGTGTGTGTGTGTGTGTGTGTGTGTGTGTGTTTTCTTATAAATACATTATATTATTCCTCAAATCTTTTGGCTACAAAACCCCATTTTTCAGCATAATCTCCGTTTAACACGGCGACCTTAAGTCACCTTACTGGAAGGCCATGTATACCCGCACGGTAACACTATTGGTCGGCGTCGGAGGCAACCTCTTGCTTCATCAATATCTCCGCATCTTCCATGTACTACTTTCCGCGGAGTGCTTCCTTCATGGAAGAGATGAAAGTCAGAAAACGCGAAATCCTGGCTGAAGGATGGACGAGGAAGAACAGTCCAACGAAGTTTTGTGAGCTGCTCTCGAATGCGCAGACTTGTATGAAACCTTGCGTTGTTATGAAGAAGAATTTCGTTTGCTTTTTTGTGGCGACGAACACGTTGAAGTGGTTTCGAAAAAATGGGTCAAATGGCTCTGAGCACTATGGGACTTAACTTCTGAGGTCATCAGTCCCCTAGAACGTAGTAATACTTAAACCTAACTAACCTAAGGACATCACACACATCCATGCCCGAGGCAGGATTCGAACCTGGGACCGTAGCAGTTGCGCGCTTCCGGACTGAAGTGCCTAGAACTGCTCGGCCACAGCGGCCGGCACGGGGAACATCAAACGGCATAAACTCTTCAGAGTCTCAGATTACCGTCGTCATGATTTTACTGGCTGAGGTTGCAGCTTTGAACTTGGTCTTCGGAGGGGAGCTGGTGTGACGCGACTCAGCGGTTTGCCGTTTTGTTTCACGTTCGAAGTGATGAGCTCATGTTTCATTGCCTCTGACGATGTTCGACCAGAATTGTCACGATCAGCCTCGTAACACGCAAATCATTCAGTACAGATGGTCCTTCATTGCTCTTTATCGCACTGTGTTAGGCGGCGAGGAACCCAACCGTCACACACCTTCGAGTATTACAACTAGTGGATGCGTGTGTCAGCACTACCAACAGAGATGTTTAGTTGTACTGTGAATTATTTGATTGTGATCCGTAGAACATGTCGAATGAGAGTGTCCGCACGTCCCAACATTGCAAGAGCCACAAGTGTCTGCGGCTGACCGATAATAGGACGAGGGAAATCGGACAAGTTTGCGTCACTTTGTTGCGACGAAGAAGGATGCCTCGCCCAACGACTCAGCGTGTTTTTGTTCCCTGGCAAGTCACTTTAGACGTCTTGCAAGTGCCTATGAATACCTGCGATGATCTGGTCTTTCCGGTAAAAGAAACTCGATGACAACTGTCTGCTTGAAATGCACCTCCGTTGGAGACGCCGTTTTGGGGACCACGTATAGCGCCACCACCTATCGAAACTTCATGACATTATAGGGGTTGAAGCGGGAATACCACGGTGCCCCACAACATGTTTACAATCGAAAATGGCCGAGAAATGATTTTATTGCATTACTTATTGAACACACCTCGTATTAGTTATCCTGATGAAAGACCGCACCGGCCGCTTGTGACTGCTGTAGATGGAGCAGCGCTCATCGGCCGTCATATTCCCCTCCGGCCCCGTCTAAAGTTATGGCAGTAAGGTGGGTCGACGTGGTGGCGCATAGAGAATTGTGGAAACAAACTGTCGCCTGATTTGTTGGTTTATTAACATGGACTGACCAAAATGTTTATAAAAAAATGGTGTGTCTCTCGCAATCAAGTAACACGCCTTTAGAACAGTGATCGTGGAAAGATCCTAGCCGACAGGAACGGGAGTCGAGTCTCACTCCTTTCCAGTAACATAAAGTTTCACATCCGACAGAGAAATTGCTCCTATCAGTGAACTCAGGTTCACCTAAACCAGTGTCTGAGCGAGCATTACGAAGAGAACTGCATGTATCGTTGATTTCGTGCGTAACCCATTGCTCAGGCTGTACATCAAGCTGCAGATCATGATTTGCAAAACTCAGAAAATTGAGATTCGCTGAAAGGAGGCTTGTGGTTGGTCCCACTTGTCCCAATTTTCCTGTCCTCAAATGATACAAAGCACAACGGGGCGTTTTGCTCAGAATATGCAGAGACTGTATTTCTGGCCGGTTGTAGTTCTGTAATGTTTCTGCTGTGTTTTTCATATCAAGAGTTCGGCGCATTCATCCAACTTACTCTGAGCACGTACCAGAATATTTATTTCAATATTCTCGGTATTCAAGTCTCCCCTTTCTTCTACACGGTGTGCAAAATAAAACGTCCCAGAAAACATTTACATCTACACAATTACTCAGAAGTTCACAATTAAGTGCCTTGCAGAGGGTTCATTTAACCACCATCAAGCTCTTTTTCTGTCGTTCCACTTTCGAAAAACGCGCGGGGAAAACGAAAACTTAAATCTTTCCGTGTGAGCTCTGATTTCTCTTATTTTATTACGATGATCGTTTCTCCCTATGTAGGTGGACGCGAACTCAGTATTTTCACACTCTGAGGAGAAAATTGGTGATAGAAACATATTTCAAAAAAATGATTCAAATGGCTCTGAGCACTACGGGACTTAACATCTGAGGTCATCAGTCCCCTAGAACTTAGAACTACTTAAACCTAACTAACCTAAGGACATCACACACATCCATACCCGAGGCAGGATTCGAACCTGCGACCCTAGCAGTCGCGCGGTTCCGGACTGAAGCGTCTAGAACCGTTCGGAAAAACATCTTTGTTTTAATGACTGCCACCCCAATTCGCGTATCATATCCGTGCCACTCTCTCGCCTACATCACGACAATACAATGAGAATTGCCCTTTGTTGTACTTTTCGCTGTCATCTGTCAATCCTAAGTGATGCGGATCCCACACCGCACAGCAATACTCCAGATGAGGGAGAACAAGCGTAGTGTATGCAGTCTCTTTACAGTACGACTGACGAATAATGGCACGTCTTCTGCGAGTTCACATACTCTGACCGACTGAACCAGGCCTCACCTGAAGAAACGAAAAATTGGTGATCCAAAAATCACGTTTCCACCTCACTCAGAACCACTGGTAGAACTCAACACGGGAAAGCAGCTCTGGACGTTTCAACTCAAGCACAACAGAAAATTTGTGAAATATACAGATTTTATTTATTCGTGTCAGAAGCATCACCAAGTTATGTATTATAGTGTGCAGAACATTCACACATAATGTATATACAAAAAAACACAACACAGAATTGAAGATATAAATCTATGTAAAGATAACAGTATATCAAATACAAAAATAGGAAATACATATCGTGGTTTTAAGCTAGAGCTAGACATTTCTTGCCCATAAATGGGCGACGCCAATTGGATTTGGGTCTGCTGCCGTATGGTTCTTTACAGGGTGTTTCCGTAAGAACGTACAAAAATTTAACACGATATATAACATACTCCACTGGACCACTCGAGGTAGGGATTCTGGGGACGGAGAAGTCAGCTTAAGGAGATAATAGGAATAAAATCAAATTTTTGTACTCTCTTATTTACATTAGTTACAGTTAACTGCAAATACTATCGGTGTTGTCTGCTGTCCTTAGGTTAGTTAGGATTAAGTAGTTCTAAGTTCTAGGGGATTGATGACCATGGATGTTAAGTCCCATAGTGCTCAGAGCCATTTGAACCATATTTTTGCAAATACCATCACTAACACAATGGACGTACCATTTGTACTGCATCTTACAAAATGTGCTGATACTCATGGCCATCAACCAAAGTGCAAGCATGACATCGGCAAGCAAGATTCCGACGCACCTAAGCAAATACCCTTGACGTGTTTCGAATCACCATTACAGGCAGCTACAATTCTGGCAACAATTTCCGTATCCACTGGGGTGTCATACAAAACTGAGTTTAGATATCTTCTTGATTATTTCCAATGAGGATTCAGGTCAGGTGATATCGCAGGAGATGCAATAGGACCTTCGCAGGCCATGCAATAGGACCTTCCGCTCCAATCAAGCGACCGGTAAATACAGCAATGAGGCGGTTGCGAACATCCATACTGAAGTGAGGCAGTGCACCGTCATCTTGTATCCACATCCTATCACGGGCAGCCAAGGGTACTTTCTCCAACAACTCAGGTAGCCATTCAGACGGTCAGGTAGAAGATATGGCCCAACGAGATTCTCACCTACAATGACGGCCCAGACATTCACAGCAAAACGTACTTGATGGTGTGACTCTACTACGACGTGAGGGTTTTCCTCATCCCACCTATGGATGTTCCTGCAGTTAGAAATACCATCACGATCAAACGAGGCTTCTCAGCGAACAGCACGATTTGGAGGATATCTCACAGACAAATCCATTGTTAGAGCAACCACTGACACATTGCGATCCTTGGTGCAAAGTAAGTCACAAGCATTGCGTGGACTCTTTGTGGATGATACGGGTGTAATTGCTGTTCGTGGAGTGCTGGGCACATGCTAGTACGACAGCGGCAATTTCTCATGCAATACGATGAGTACTTGTAGTGGGATCCGCTGCAACACTTTACACCACCTCCTGTTCAAAATCGGGCGTCCGAGTGGTCCTCATGTTGCCATGTCTCTAGTTTCTTCTTTCAAATGAACCAATCTCCCGCATTAGTCGATCGAGAGATATAAACACTCATGGGGACGGATGATGCCTGTTAGCAAATCGTTCCCTGTACAGTCTTTCAGCAGCGAGAGCGTTGCAACGTTCTTCCTCATACACAAGGCACATGTGATTTCTGCGAAACTGTGCCGGTACTGCTCCATCATATTGTACTGCACGTCTCTGAAAAGCAATGTGCAATGAATGGGCCAGTTGTTGATTATAGCACGTTCTGTCATGGGACAATGTAAATACGATACAACAGAGCCACCTTAAGGACAACTAAACTAAACAAGACCTGCATCTTGACTTCCTAGTAATCAGGCTTGTTCTCATTGTTTCCTTGCACAGAATAAAGAATATACATGCAAATACACTCCTGGAAATGGAAAAAAGAACACATTGACACCGGTGTGTCAGACCCACCATACTTGCTCCGGACACTGCGAGAGGGCTGTACAAGCAATGATCACACGCACGGCACAGCGGACACACCAGGAACCGCGGTGTTGGCCGTCGAATGGCGCTAGCTGCGCAGCATTTGTGCACCGCCGCCGTCAGTGTCAGCCAGTTTGCCGTGGCATACGGAGCTCCATCGCAGTCTTCAACACTGGTAGCATGCCGCGACAGCGTGGACGTGAACCGTATGTGCAGTTGACGGACTTTGAGCGAGGGCGTATAGTGGGCATGCGGGAGGCCGGGTGGACGTACCGCCGAATTGCTCAACACGTGGGGCGTGAGGTCTCCACAGTACATCGATGTTGTCGCCAGTGGTCGGTGGAAGGTGCACGTGCCCGTCGACCTGGGACCGGACCGCAGCGACGCACGGATGCACGCCAAGACCGTAGGATCCTACGCAGTGCCGTAGGGGACCGCACCGCCACTTCCCAGCAAATTAGGGACACTGTTGCTCCTGGGGTATCGGCGAGGACCATTCGCAACCGTCTCCATGAAGCTGGGCTACGGTCCCGCACACCGTTAGGCCGTCTTCCGCTCACGCCCCAACATCGTGCAGCCCGCCTCCAGTGGTGTCGCGACAGGCGTGAATGGAGGGACGAATGGAGACGTGTCGTCTTCAGCGATGACAGTCGCTTCTGCCTTGGTGCCAATGATGGTCGTATGCGTGTTTGGCGCCGTGCAGGTGAGCGCCACAATCAGGACTGCATGCGACCGAGGCACACAGGGCCAACACCCGGCATCATGGTGTGGGGAGCGATCTCCTACACTGGCCGTACACCACTGGTGATCGTCGAGGGGACACTGAATAGTGCACGGTACATCCAAACCGTCATCGAACCCATCGTTCTACCATTCCTAGACCGGCAAGGGATCTTGCTGTTCCAACAGGACAATGCACGTCCGCATGTATCCCGTGCCACCCAACGTGCTCTAGAAGGTGTAAGTCAACTACTCTGGCCAGCAAGATCTCCGGATCTGTCCCCTATTGAGCATGTTTGGGACTGGATGAAGCGTCGTCTCACGCGGTCTGCACGTCCAGCACGAACGCTGGTCCAACTGAGGCGCCAGGTGGAAATGGCATGGCAAGCCGTTCCACAGGACTACATCCAGCATCTCTATGATCGTCTCCATGGGAGAATAGCAGCCTGCATTGCTGCGAAAGGTGGATATACACTGTACTAGTGCCGAAATTGTGCATGCTCTGTTGCCTGTGTCTATGTGCCTGTGATTCTGTCAGTGTGATCATGTGATGTATCTGACCCCAGGAATGTGTCAATAAAGTTTCCCCTTCCTGGGACAATGAATTCACGGTGTTCTTATTTCAATTTCCAGGAGTGTAAATAGCGCACTACATATAAGCGTGAGTGCATGTTCGTTGTGAATAAGCTGGAAAACAATAATGCTAGACAAAGCAGTAGACAAGTTTATTTCCCTCCCTCCTTATGCTGGCTTCGTCGACCCCATTTTTCCGAGCCCAGATTGTTCAATAGAGTATTCTCTAAGTCCTATTTCATTTATGCACTCTCTTATGGGAACACCCTGTATAGCCCATTTGACGGAGCACTTTGGGCAGGTGTACATATAAAGCGTGGTTTGCAGTACTCCGCATTCCCGGAGCTTAGAGTCTACGGGGTAGCCACATTTCTTAACAGTAACTTTCGATTTTGCGGTGTCCATATATAGTCTGGTTAGCGCCTTCCAGGTTCCCCAGCTTTTGTCGGATCCTGGTGGTAGTTCCTCTTTCGGCTCCATCCAGAGTTGATTTGAAATCTTCCTCCAGATGTCCACTCTCGTTTTAGTTCTTGAAAATCTGCTGTAGATATCTGGAAACTTCGTTATGATTTTATTCGCTGGTGAGCTTGTTGGAGACCGTACACGAGGTGTCGCTCCGATCCTGCTGATTTAAGTCCTTCTTTAATTGCTGCTGCCTCTACAGATGGCTGGAGGGGTGATGACAGATAGGTGGTGGAAGTAATGTAGAAGTGTGTGTGGTTCAGACATGTTGTGATGACTTCGCTTCTCGTTTGCTGATCTGTACCAGACCGCGCACGTATACTCGCGATACTCGCCGGCAGAGTGACAGATTCGTTTTGGTTTTGTTTTGCTTTAGGGCGCAAAAACCACTGAGGTCACACGCGCCCAAGTCAAAACTATAGAACACAAAGACGGAGAGGAGTTAAAGAAGACCTTACGTCAGTCCCAATTGACATAAGAGAAGACAGATACATCAGGAACGTGGAGAAAGAGCTCAAAAAGACACCTTACAGAAACGGAGGTAAAAAACTAAAATTAAAGCCTTAGCCATATTGCATTGGCGGGTAAAAAGTAAAACGCGGTCGACAGCCCGCGCGTCATTTGCTAAAACGTCCGATAACTTAGACGGCAAACCCAAGCGGCAACGTAAACGGCTAGAAAAAGGGCATTCCATCAGGAAGTGGCGGACAGTTAAAACTTTGGGTTAATGTGTACAAAGTGGTGGGGTAGCGCCACTTATCAAATGACGATGGCTAATAGGCAGTGCCCAATACGCAGCCTAGTTAAAATGACCTCCTGGCGGGAGGGCAGAGAGGAGGTCATCCAAGCCGCTGGGAGAGGCTTAATAAGCCGGAGCTGATTCCCGTGAAGGGAAGACCATTGGCGATGGGCGACACAGAGCTCATCGGAGGGAATATAGGGATTAGCGGGATGAGGTACGAGGACTGCAGCTCTGGCAGCAGCGTCAGCAGCCTCATTTCCTGTCAGAGCGACATGAACAGGGACCCACAGAAACATCACAGTAACCCCACCAAGAGTGAGCAAGAGAAAGTTTTGCTGGACCCGTTGCATTAAGGGATGGGCGTTGTACAGCGCACATAGACTTTGAAGGGCGCTCAGTGGGTCTGAGCAGAGGACTCAATTAAAAAGCCTGTGTCCCTGGATGTACTCCGTGGCCTGATACAGGGCGAAGAGATCGGCTGCAAATACTGAGTAGTGTGCCGGAAGCCGATATCGAAAGACACGGGCGCCAATGACGAACGCACACCCGACCCGATGGTCAGTCCAAGAGCCATCAGTGAACACAAAGGTACTATCGCGAAGTTCCAGGCGAAGGTCGTGAAAATGAAAGCGATAGAGCGAGGCTGGAGTAGTGTCCTTAGGAAGCGAATGAAGGCCAAGGTTAAAATCGGCCGCTTCACGAAGCAAAGGTGGTGAAGGGTTCACACTCACTGGGAAAGGAGAAGTTAAGTCGCCGTAGCAAGTGCCGAAAGCGGACTCCAGGAGGTAGCAGAGAAGACGGACGTGCCTCATACTGGTGATCAAAGGAATCGTCGAAGAAGAAAGCATACGATAGGTGACCATGCATGGCAGTCAAACGGCATGCATACCTGCTGAAGAGAATGTCACAGTGGTAGGATAATGGTAGTTCAGCAGCTTCAGCGTACAAAATCTCAACCGGGCTAGTGTAAAAGGCGCCAGTGGCCAAACGGATGCCATGATGATGCATAGTGTTGAGACGGCATAAGAGGGAATGACGTGCAGACGCATAGATAACGCACCAATAGTCGAGTTTCAAACGGACAAGGGACCGGTACAAACGGAGGAGGGTGGTTCGATCGGCACCCCAAGAAGTACCGTTGAGGGAACGTAGGACATTGAGGAACCGCGTGCAGCTGGCTGCCAGGTAAGATACATGGGAGGATCAAGAGAATTTCCTATCGAGCATGAGCCCCAGGAATTTCGTAATGTCAACGATGGGAAGGGCAACAAGCCCAAGATGTGAAGATGGTCGGAGAAACCATTTGTGCTGCCAGAAATTCATATAGACGGTTTTTTCAGTGGAGAAACGAAAGCCATTGATGATGCTTCGACTCAGAGCGCTCTTAATTGCCAATCGCTCAGAAAAAAAGACGTTAAGATTTCGTCGGACTTAGTTTCAATTCTTCTTTCAGGCGAGCAGTGAAGTTCCAACTCAAACGTAGTAATAGAGCGAAGTACTCAAAACAGACAATGCCGGAAACGCGTACGGGCGGACATGTGACAGCAACCGATTCGAGCACCGAAATCACGGTTTCCAACATTGTTTGTGACAGGCAGTTCTCCTGTCCATAACAAGGTTAATTGCGTGTCCGCCTTATAAATATTTTCCTGGCTAGTTCTATTTTACCCATTCTGTACATCAGCATGATGGGTATCCTGCAGACACTTCCGTCCAACAGTCTAGTTCTCGAGGATGCGGGCACACATTTTCCAGATTCCACGAACGTGCGAGGGGTTCTCTAAATCACGCGATCTTAATCCCACAGTGAATGTGCAGGAGCATTTGTAACAGTGGGTGGAACGTAAAAATCACCACCACTACAATACGGTAGCTCCGCGGTCTAATTAGCTAGAATAACACGGTATTAGCGTGTTGTCCTCTGGTAGTGAGTAATTGTTTGTGCAGTACGATTATTAGCGGAAGGATACACAGAATGAGACAGAAAGGACGGACAATTAGGAAACATATATATCGTTACTTGTGCTTCGAACAAAATTCATTTTGACATTTTACAAAATTAATTGTTGAAAACATCTCCCAGATGACGGCCATTTTCACCGATGCACTTCTCAAGCCGATCTCGAAAGTTTTCATCCACTCTCTCCAACATTTGAACGACTTCCACACGAATTTCTTTCTTCAGGTCTTCAAATCTACGTTATTAATGATTTGAGGTAACCGCAGAAAAAGTAGTCGTACATGGACAGGTTTGGGGAACGAGGAGGACAACTGATCTCACCAAATCGGGAAACGACCGACCACGACAGAAAGTCTCAAAAGCTTCCATTAACATTCTTTCTGTTTGAGCTGTGGTCCCCTCCTGCTGAAACCAAACTCGCCTGGTAGGAATACGCTTTCTTCTTAGTTCAAGTAGGAAGAATTCAGCGATCATCTGTCTGTAACGTTCCGAGGTTACAGTTACGGCGTTCCCACTATCGTCTTGGAAAAAGTGTGGACGAATAACCACTCTGCCGGTTACAGCACCTCAAAGAGTCACCTTGGGACTATGTAATGGTCTCTCATGCATTAGTTTTGGATTTTCGGTGGCACAGTAACGAAAGTTCTGCTGATTTACGGTGACATTCAAATGAAAATGAGCTTCATCACTCATGAATAAAATAATGTTATTTTGCTAAAGCATGGCCTCCATTTCTTGAGAAAAATTTAGCCACTGTACATAATCTCCAGGGTTCAATTGTCGCACCATGGACGTTTTGTAGGGATGGAATACTAGTTCAATATGGAAAATACGCCTTACTGAACGATTACTGCAGATTATCACATAACAGATCGACCAGGACTATGGAGAATGGCTTGCCGACCTCTTTCAACATTTTATGCAGTGCATTCTTAGTGAGGAGCCCCTAACGGTTTCCTATTCATCACTGTTTGTTGCAAACGAAATTATTCAGCCCAACGTAAAATGGTGTTACGTGTGGGAACAGTGTCATACCTCACAAGATCGAAATGGCGTCGAAACTCCTGCTCAACTGCTAGGATAGACTCATTATTATACACAAAACTATCTTAACCAAACACACCATGTTGCACAGTCCACGGCTCCATGACCTCAACTACATAAAGTGGCTGCAGCTGCCAAACACATGACCACTTCAGTCCCCACACTTCCACTACCTGAGCCTGAATACTATCTGTTCTAAAAACGTCTGTCCTTTCTGCCTCACTCTGTACTTCAGTATATGAATAGGCAATGTACGTTACTTGAGGAGAAGTTTCGTGACCAAAACGAACTAATAAAATAAGTTTAGTTTTCATAACTACACGTTTGCGTATGACGTTCGCAGTTCTCTTTCGTCTTCATTGTAGCATTAAGGTAAGTTAGATTAATTGCCTGACTGATTGAGGTGGGTATGAGGCTAAATGGCGAGGTCATTAGCCCCATTATTCAAAAGTTACGTAGGTAAGGCTCAAATGACTCTGAGCACTATGGGACTTAACTTCTGAGGTCATCAGTCCCCTAGAACTTAGAACTACTTAAACCTAACTAACCTAAGGACATCACACACATCCATGCCCGAAGCAGGATTCGAACCTGCGACCGTAGCGGTCGCGCGTACGTACGTAAGGTAGAGGTGTCCGCGAAAAGTGGGCGGAGCCAGTCAGAGGGTCAAACTATAAAGTGAGGAAGCTAAAACCGTACACAGTAGAATGCACTGAAGAGCAGGCCGAACCTAAAAACTGAAATAATAGCGGATAAAAGAGCGGTCTTTGCACGAGGCAGTGGTCACGGGTCCTGGACCCACAAAATATGAAGAGAGGCCCCAACTATGACCACCTTGCTCCACCTTTAGGAGGAAAGGAAGAAGGAAGACCTTATAACCGAAAATTAGAACCACTTTCACTAAGAAAATTGAGGATAAGTTCAACCATTTGTGAATAGTCTGGCTAAGATTAAGGACAAGGAATCTGGAAAGCTGTACTTCGTACGAAGGGCCAAAGGAAAGGGACATTCCACCAATACGTGAGATACCGTCGGTCTGGCTCCACAGCCACATTGTGCGGGTGGCTCATTACACAAGAAAACCAGTGGGTGAGCCTAGTACGACCGATGCTTTGACGGAGTAAGACAGTGGACTCCTCCTGAGAGGAGTGGAAGGAAGAGCAGAAAACTGTAGTAATCTCCTTGATTGTGCGGAGTTTATTATTGCGAGCATTAAGCACCAGATACCATTCCGCTTTTAGACAATGAGAGGTTTGATATATATCCTCATATCTGCAACTGGAGTCATGAAGGGGAATGGGGGTAAGTATTTGCTTCTCTAACCAACCGGTCAGACAGTTCACTGCCTGGGATGGCCCCATGACTTCGGACCCGGAGAACAACTAAGCAGCCTGCAGAGCCAAGGGCAGAGGGAGATCTTGGATGGCAGGGACCAAAGGGTGACGAGAATAGCATGGGTCTATAGCCTGCAAAATGCTCATTGACTATGTACTGTGGAGGGAGGCCTGAGTAACAAAATAGAGGGCTCTGTTAATGGTTAGCAGTTCTGCTGTGAACACACTGCATGATCCCGGCAGTAAATTGTCAGTAGGAAACGAGAAAACGTATCCCACCGGATCTATCATTTTAGAACCGTAAGTGTAGAGACGCAATCGAACCGGCAATCCCACCTGAGATCGGAAGCGATTGGAAAGAGGACGGGGTACACAGGATGGTCAGCGAATCCTCAAATTACGATTAAGGTAAGTTCACTTTATGTGTAACGTCTATTCATTATGATCAAACCTAATGCGTGTTCCGAATCTGACGACATATACAACTAGCACTGAAGCGTATTGTGGACTACAAGCGTAATCTCAGTGGTATGACTAACAGTCACAGCACTTTTGGAGCTACATACTTACAACTCTTCTGTTAAACTAATTTTTAGTACCTTTAACCCTTTTCCTTTTCATTCGACTGTTACAAAGGATGAAGTGAATGGTGCTTTCAGGAGCCTCATAAACGTTCCAGTCTTTTAATGTGACCACAGCCTATGTTCGACGCCAACGTGCAGTAACGGCAGGTGGTAGCACTAGCAATGGAGGGTATATAAAGCGTGTCAGGGGGGACGCGCAAAACAGTGCAGTCTTCGTCGTAATGCGAAAACGGGGCGATTTATCGGACATCCAAACGGACGTGGTCACTGGCATTCGGGCCAAGAGTGGAAGCATTGTCGAAAGCCCTAAGTTCGTGAACTGTTCGTGAGTCGCCGTGGTTGAAGTATACCGTGCACAGTTAAATGGCACTATCAGAAACCGGCGCCGAGGCAACTGTGGTACAGCCTGGGCCTTTCAGGCGACGAGGGCCGGCCTGAGTGGCCGAGCGGTTCTAGGCGCTACAGTCTGGAACCGCGCGACCGCTACGGTCGCAGGTTCGAATCCTGCCTCGGGCATGGATGTGTGTGATGTCCTTAGGTTACTTAGGTTTAAGTAGTTCTAAGTTCTAGGGGACTGATGACCTGACAAGTTAAGTCCCACAGTGCTCAGAGCCATTTGAACCATTTTTAAGGTGACGAGGGTGAACGACGGCTGCGTATATGCGCACTGGCGAATACACTTACAATGTCTGAGCAACTGATCACCCAGATGAGCTAAGGGGCTACCAACAGTGCCTCTTCAACGACCGTTCATCGAACATTGCTGCTTTTGGGTATCAGCAACCGGTGCCTGGTTCATGCATCTACGCTGACTGTCGCTCATCGGCGACGAAGGCTGGAATTTACACGCCAGTACACCATCTGGACGTCCACTGAGTGGCGACAGGTGGCGATTTCAGATGAAAGATGGCCGTTAATGAGAAACCTCTGCAAGCAAGCGTCCTGCAACAATCGTCGGAAGGTTCCAGGCCGAAGGAGTGAGTGTTATTGTCTGGGGAATGTTTTCGTGGTAGTCTGTAGGTGATACCGTCATTCTAGAAGGCATGATGGATCAACTATTCTTGAGGATGATGACCATCCCTAAATCCAGTTTAGTTTTCCGTGGCACGATGTCCAGTCCCATAGTGCTTGGACCCATTTGAAACATTCTGAACCTTGGCACGATGGCATCTACCAGCAGGACAATGAAGCGTGTCACACAACTCTTCGTGCGTGTGCGTGGTTCGAAGAGCACCACGATGAGTTTACCGTACTTCTCTCCCGGATTTAAACCAAGTCGACAATCTGTTGGACCACCTCGATCAGGCTGTTGCACAATGGAACCTCAACCGGGAAACCTAGAGGAGCTGAACATGGCGTGGGAGTAGTCATGGTTCGACATCCCTGTCGATACCTTCCTGAACCTCACTGACGCTCTTCCTGCAAGTCGGCGTAGAAGAAGGTAGTTATTCAGGGTGTTTACACGTGGTCTCGTTAATGTAACTGGTGTACATCCTTCTACAACCGTGCTACACTGATTAACAAAACGCCCGATATTGAGAATCAGTGTCGAGATTTCTTCACCGCCTTGCCACTCAGTGAAAAACGTACAGAACAGCAAATAATGCGCTCAGTTTTAGGGTATTCCTCAAAGATCTCTTAAACTGTTCAAAAACTTAATTACAAACGCATCAGTTATCTAAGAACTCCCTGACATAAGATTACGTTGCTGTGCTCCAACCTTTATTAACACAAGCGATTTCAGTTAATAGAGAGTTCTGTTTTCAGGTTATCTGTTTTGACGAAAGACGCAATATCACTAAATACAGTATCACCAGATACAGATACCCACACGGGATACTAATAATTACAAGACTATAAAAACATTGTCAATAATACACACAGAATTAGGAATATGCTAGTAAAAAGAAATACAAGAACGAATTCTCTTGATTCTACGAAGTTTTCCTTTATCTCTCTTTGGATTGTTGTTTTCAACCATTTAATTGTATGATATGTAAACTGTATAAGATGCAAACTGTAAAACATGTGAACTTTATAATATTGGACACAGAAATACATACGTAGTATAATGAAACGTAACTACACGAACACTAAGGCACTGTACAGGCAAAACTTGCTCTTCAGCTCCAGGTCTCCGTTCCAAGGCTCCTCTCCCGTTTATAGCGGTGGAAAAATGGAGAAAATAATTGCCGTAACAAATAACATTATCGTACGAAACTTCCTGGCTGATTAAAACTGTGTGCCGGACCGAGATTCGAACCCGGAACCTTTGCCTTTCGCGGGCAAGTGCTCTACCAACTGAGCTACCCAAGCACGACTCACGCCCCGTCCTCACAGCCTTACTTCTGCCAGAACCTCGTCTCATTCTGGAAACATTATCATACCTCCTACATAAAGCACGTAAAGCTAATCTCATGACGTAAATATACATATTTAGGCTAATTCTGTTAAGGCACGACGGAAGTGTTTACCGAAGCCATCCCACTTGAAACAGCCAAGTAGACTGACATCTTTTTCTATCTAAATGTTTACCATCGTCTATTATTTTCTTCTTAATTACAGAAGAAAATGTATTTTTCCTTTCCAAAAATTATTTTATGTATCAAAAGGTTTTATAATAGAAAACAGTTATGTGAGTAAGGAGAGGATAAATAACAGTACTGAGAGAACTACAGAAAAGGCGAAGAATCCATTTCTGCAGCTTCGTTACCAAACCAGTGGGTCGCTCTGTAATGTTAATAAACAAATAAATAAAATCAATAAAATTAGAAAACCATATCCTACGTGCCGAAAGTATGCAAGTGTGTAAGCAAACTCTGGGGACGTGGTTGCAAAAAAAGCTTGTTACATATGTGAAGTGCAGATAAAAATGTAACACATTAACGTCCTCCATTACCATCGCGGTTAAAAAGCCGAGTAACCGCCCCAGGATCAAGTGTAAGTGTTTCGTCTGGTGGTTGTTGCTACACATTGTTTTCTGTTGCACGTTCGGTGTCTGCATATGAACCAGTTTTTTCGCTCTTTGGAAGATATTTTCGCTGAAACTAGGTTAACTGTGATAATAAGCCCAGTAAACGATAATCACAATAGTACTGCATAACGTGACGCCGCAGAACAGAGGTTCCTTATACGACAACACTCATAAAATATGTCTGATTGACCAGCAAAATTTTATATACAACGTTAATCATCATGTCATAAGAAGATCTGTTTCTAGACTAATATACATAACTTCATCCTACCATGGCTTATCTACCAACCATTTACGTGCCATAGAATGAAATGCCAGCTAGTATCCGTAACGTCAAGCCGTTATAGAAAACCCGTAAAGCTCATTTAGCTCGTATGCCACATTAATCAGTAATTAAAGTGGCAGTATAGCAGAAACCAGCTGTTCTTAAAAATTGACACCAAACAGGAACCGTCTAAGCTAAAGCTACCCGAATCCTTCACGGAATTGAGGCACCAAACGTCTTTCATCTGCATATGTGGACAACCGAGTTTAACGTAACATTAACTGACGTTGGCTAACATTGGAACAGAGATATACTACCACTTTGAAAAAAAGGATCGGGTAAGGTATGAATATGGTAAGTATCGGATTAAACTAATATCGAACACGAACTGACAAAATGATATCAGTCGCGAGAACGTAATAAGCGAATTTGTGGAAGCCATGCTACGTGGCAATAACTACACATTACCTGTCTCTAAAGGGACATGATCCAATGCTGCGTGGTGTCTTGTTGTACGCATCGCAGCCAGGTAACGTGTAAGTAATAGCGTGTGGCATGACTTCCAGAAATTCTTTTATTACATTCTTGCGACAGCTGCTATGATTTCTTTATCTATAGAGAGGTTATATATACTGTCTGTTCCATACAGTCATATTGAGGTCAGCCTCGAATGTCATAAAACATGAATAGGTAATTCATATACATATTTCATCGATTCATAGATCCTAAGTTAAATGGTTCTCATAGAAGTAGAGTAAATAAAAATTCTGAAACATATTTTCATTTAAGAACTATCGGTAATAGAAGAAATCCTGTCTAAAAACATATAAATGTACCACGCCGAGATGCATATGGTAAATATTAGGTTACTGTAGCCATGCATCATCAAACACAGAATCAGTATACAATGTTTATTTACATTTAACATTTTTCTGCGCTGTAGAATTGTTGAAGGCAGATTTTACGTGACATATATGTTATTTAATATTATTCGTATATAGACGTACTAAGAGATTCATCAGTGATCAGTAGGAGCTTGTCAAAAATAAATCCTTTAAGCTCCGCCTAAACTGAACTTTATTATTAAATTTTTTATAGTTACTGGAAAGTTACTAAAAGTGTGTGTTCTTGAGTAATGGACAGGTGGTGGTTAGTGTTTAACGTCCCGTCGACAACGAGGTCATTACAGACGGAGCGCAAGCTCGGGTTAGGGAAGGATTGGGAAGGAAATCGGCCGTGCCCTTTCAAAGGAACCATCCCGGCATTTGCCTGAAACGATTTAGGGAAATCACGGAAAACCTAAATCAGGATGGCTGGAGACGGGATTGAACCGTCGTCCTCCCGAATGCGAGTCCAGTGTGCTAACCACTGCGCCACCTCGCTCGGTAGTAATGGACACTATTCTCGACAAAAGTTTGTCTTTAGATCTTTATGAATATTATTCTTATTTCGGTTTGAAAGACAGATATATTATATATGAAAAATTACGTTGAGGAATAAATGTATGTTGATAAGCAGTAGTTAGCACCTCAATTAGCCTCAACAGGCTTATGCAGGATGTTCTTCAGTTTAAGGCAGGAATCGTTGTTATTACGCACTTCTGGACTTGGGAAACTTTCGCTTGCCTTGATGAGTTACCCAAAAAAAAGGTCCCATATCACATACGAAATGAGATAAGGAAGTTTGTTAGAGGTTTTATCTTTATATCGCCTCTGCATTGCAAACAAAAAATTGTTTGAGCGCATCAGTATTCCTGTAGAAAGTTGCTTCCAACTGAATTTTTTACCAGACTGTAATCCCAAAAATTCAACACTGTCAACTCCTTTCTATGTGCTTTTTATCGTGTGTTAGACATATACTGGAAGGAAATATAATTTCTGAACTGCGTGTAGTATGTTTTTTTAAAGGCAAACAGAACTAACTTCTTATATTGAAGCAGGGTAATCGGTACCTTACATTACAGTGTCTAAAATGTGCCGGGTAGGAATTACTGACTGTGTATTTATTATTAATAATAAAAGATAAAAAGCTTCTAAATGTTCACATGTAGCAGTAAGTGTCAAATGACTTTTTCACATCATTAAGATTTATCGTGCAAACGATCCATGGAACATGAAACCATCTAACAACATTTGCTATACTTCTCTCTTAATCTACAGATCTGAGCGAACAATAATGGTAAGTAATCATTCCCATAGGAATTAACGTAACGTACCTTCAGTCAGCCGAGTGTTCTACCCTGCGAAACGTGGAGAAGACAGTATCTCTCGGACCACCCGACCGCTTCGAGCTGATAGCTGTAACTGGCTGCGTTCGTATAGCTGTCCGTTGCTAAACAACGTCTCATTGACTGACACGTCTGTTCTTTATTGTTGACGCCTGTCGTTTACTCTTTGCTGTTACAAACGGAGGAACGCCTTGAACTTTTATTAATCAATGTGTTTGTGATTAATATCTATTATTCCACGTTCCAAGATTTGAGAAATACACTTTCTTACTGGTGATTCTCAACCTGAAGATTGGTTTCTACACCGTAGTTCCTTGCATGGTCTTACTGCAAGCCCTTGTGTTCCTCCGACTTTAGAATTGACTTACCCACCTAGTTATAGGGATACCTTTCGCTAGATATAAACAATCGTACGTACAACTTGGCCTTCCCATATAAACAACCGAGAAGAGTTGGAACTCTCAGAAATAATCAGTGAAGCGGCTTACTGTTAATCCCCGAGCATTTGCCTTTTTAGTCTGATAGCCAGTTAGTCACCGAGCCACACCAGCTAACTCGTTAACAACCTCGAACATTACCATGCCACTGCTTATTCGCACCTTCCCTATTACACATATACCAACCACCGATCAAATGAATACTTTATGCTTCTCACATACCAGAGAAGTGGAACCGAGCATATGTTTGCCAAACAGGTAACACCTACACTGTTTATTTATTGAGCCATGAATGGCGTGCTGGAATAACGGCTGTTGGTAAGATTGCATGTGAGCTCTAAATTCTCCTATTTTCCTGTCTTGGTCGCTTCGCATGTGGACTGTGTAGGAGGAAGCATTGTGGTGCCTGACTTCTTGCAATGTATACTCTCTACATTTTAATGGTAAATTTTTTAGAATTCTACTTCTTGCTGCCGGTAGGGATTTTGGGTGACATAAAGCTGTTACTGGATATGGAAAGTATTCACTGATAAATTAGTAATATATTCTGACTGTACATTTTCAACGATACAGTATTTTCTCAATTTCACGTCTGGAGTTTAAAATCACAAACTGATCTAATTCTTTTTGAAAATAGTTTTAGTGTTGGTAGAAGGTTCCTCAAAGATGGTGGGTTGAAAAAATGTGAAAGATGAATGCCAGAGGACATATTTGGTACTAAATGACGAACGTAAAATCATGTGCACAGTACGTCTCAGAGCGAAAATTAGAGAGAATATGGTCTATTTTCTAACTGTGGTTTAAGTCAAAGTAATGATGTACTAGCGGATATTTATTTTGTTCCGGCAGGGCTTGGCACCATCTTATCAGTAGTTTTTCTTCTCTACCACTGGTTACGCGGATGAATTGTTTGCCATAAATGTCAGCAGCTGCCGCCAAATTCACCGGAAAAAGGTCTAGTACACTTCTCTTTCTTTACGACAGAAGACGCAAAGGTCAACCTCTATGGCTGGACACTTATGGGATGCTGCTCTTTTCTTCGCACCTGAGGATTTAGCAATTTCTATCACCTATCGACGTTGACACAAAATGCGCCATTCTTCGCGACCAGCAAAAGTATTTGTTTGGAAATGTAAATGTACATTGGTATTAGTATGCTACGAATAGAGATACATAAACAAATATAACCCACCAACTTGTTTGTGGTTTTCACTAACGACTCATAGGACACATTTTCAATTTTTTGTGTAGAGTTTGTTTATTGGTCGAAGTTCATCACACTGCCAGTTCTCTAGTTGACTCGAGAGGATTTTATGAATAAAAACACACACGACACTGGTGTAATGGTCTACAATGTTTGCCCCGCGGGCTAGCCGTGCGGTCTAGGGTGTCTTGCCACGGTCCTCGCGGCTCCCCACGTCGGAGGTTCGAGTCCTCCCTCGGTCATGTGTGTGTGTGCGTGCGTGTGTGTGTGTGTGTGTTGTCCTTAGCGTAAGTTCGTTTATGTTCGATTAAGTAGTGCGTAAGCCAAGGGACCGATGACCTTAGCAGTTTGGTCCCACAGGACTTTGCCACAAGTTTCCAAATTTTCGTAAAATATTTATTACATTGGTGTCCAAAATTAAAGCAGCAAACTTCTGTTTCCCCGTCCTGTGTCTAATTCACGATATAATCATACCAACTGTCCACAGATGTCGTTACGATCGTGTTCTGCACGAATATGGCATTCCGATCAACGGACAACCAAGCCAGCAAGCGGGGTAGTGTTTGCAGTGTAGCCTCTCATCCACAATCTCTGTGTACACAGAGACACAGACGGTGCAGTATGGCACAGAGAAGACGCCTACCAGGGTCTCTGCTGTGGAGGGCCATAAGAAGAACGGAAGCAGGAGAGTCGCAAATTGATGTGGCCCGATGGCTTGATATGAATCGTTCTGTTGTTTCTCGGATGAGGCGACAGTTTCTAGAGAACGAAACTGTATCCCGGAGACCAGGACAGGGCCGGCCACGTGTAACATCAAAAAGAGTGGACCCTTATTTAGCTGTAAGGGCACGACGGTACCGCCTTAATACTGCACTGCAACTGGTATCTGACCTCGTAGGATCCCCTGGATGAATTGTATCGAGGCAAACGGTGAAGGCTTCAACAGAGTGGCCTTTATTGTTGAAGACCTGCTAGTTGTTTAGCTCTGGCGTGTCTTCACAGAATGGAACGTCTCGAGTGGAGCCGTCAACATGCCACATGGACGGTCGAACGGTGGGCCAATGTTCTTTTCGCAGATGAGTCCCGATTTTGTTTGAAGAGTGATTCTCGACGGATTCGCATCTGGAGGGCACGTGGAACACGTTGTAGGGACCCAAACTTTGTAGAAAGAGACCGATATCCAACTGGATCCCTAATTGTGTGGACGGCAATGATGTTTGCAACTCAAACAGCTCTTCATGAAGCTGTGTGGGTGAATCAGCAAGATTTAACTGCTGTCAGGTACCATGAGAGGATCTTGGGATCTCATGCGTGGTTCTTGCGAGTTGCTGTGGAGCCCAGACTTCGTATGGATGGACGATAATGTTCAGTCTTGTACAGCATGGGTGGCTGATGCTTTTTTGGAGACGGAAGATACTGCACTCATGACGTGGCGTGTTCGCTCTCCTGATATGGGCCCCATAGAGAATGTCTGGGATGCACTAGGCAGACGGGTTGCATCACGTCAGCCTCCACCAATCACTCTCCAAGATTTGTGAGCAGCTCTGAAGCAACAATGGGCGTTATTGCCTAAAATTGATGAAATATTCACAGCATGTCACGTCGCTGTAAGGCCTGTATTGGTCTCAGAAGAGGTCACACCCCGTACAGAGCAAGCTAACCAGTTCTCAGAATGTGCGTGCAAATCCGTTAAATAGCAAAGTAACGAAGAACATTTTTGTCTACCGCTATGATGTTGCAGTTGCTTAGGTTGTGTACTCTTTACATTTTTTTGTACTTTACTATCACCTGTTTATACTGTTTGGTGACAAAATAAACGTATACTTGCAAAATTTCGGTTTTTTGCTTTAATTTTGGACGCCAGTGTATTTTATACTATAAACCGGCCTTCAGCTGTTACGTCATGCCATCTCCGGATACCCGGTGGCGTAACACCCGAAAGCCGGTTTGTGGGATAAAATAATAAACATTTTAGAATATTACACCGTAATGTATAGGATATTCTCCCAAGAACGGAAGGAACAGTCAACCAATACGAGAAAATTTTCATTGATTACAGTATTTAAAATCCATTAATAAGAGCCTAGTGGCCTTACTGAAATCGATAAATTGTTCATCGGAAAATGAAGCTATTGAAACGCCAAACATATTCATACTGTGCTCTTTCCATTCGTAACTGCAGATATTTCTAGCTGACTCGCCGTTATTTACTTCTGCATGAAACTAATGGAAAATATGGAGAAAGTGCTCAATTTTTCTACTTGAGACTTCGCTTTTACAACGTATGGTAAGTAATGTTGTAGTAAAGTAGTAGTGTATTGTGAACAATGAACAAAAACCGCTACGAAATTGTGCATTAACTCATGTTGTTGTTGTGGTCTTCAGTCCTGAGACTGGTTTGATGCAGCTCTCCATGCTACTCTATCCTGTGCAAGCTTCTTCATCTCCCAGTACCTACTGCAACCTACATCCTTCTGAATCTGCTTAGTGTATTCATCTCTTGGTCTCCCTCTACGATTTTTACCCTCCACGCTGCCCTCCAATGCTAAATTTGGGATCCCTTGATGCCTCAAAACATGTCCTACCAACCGATCCCTTCTTCTAGTTAAGTTGTGCCACAAACTGCTCTTCTCCCCAATCCTATTCAATACCTCCTCATTAGTTACGTGATCTACCCACCTTATCTTCAACATTCTTCTGTAGTACCACATTTCGAAAGCTTCTATTCTCTTCTTGTCCAAACTAGTTATCGTCCATGTTTCACTTCCATAGATGGCTACACTCCATACAAATACTTTCAGAAACGACTTCCTGACACCTAAATCTATACTCGATGTTAACAAATTTCTCTTCTTCAGAAACGATTTCCTTGCCATTGCCAGTCTACATTTTATAGCCTCTCTACTTCGACCATCATCAGTTATTTTACTCCCTAAATAGCAAAACTCCTTTACTACTTTAAGTGTCTCATTTGCCAATCTAATTCCCTCAGCATCACCCGATTTAATTTGACTACATTCCATTATCCTTGTTTTGCTTTTGTTGATGTTCATCTTATATCCTCCTTTCAAGACACTGTTCATTCCGTTCAACTGCTCTTCCAAGTCCTTTGCTGTCTCTGACAGAATTACAATGTCATCGGCAAACCTCAAAGTTTTTACTTGTTCTCCTACTCCGAATTTTTCTTTTGTTTCCTTTACTGCTTGCTCAATATATAGATTGAATAACATCGGTGACAGGCTACAACCCTGTCTCACTCCTTTCCCAACCTCTGCTTCCCTTTCATGCCCCTCGACTCTTATAACTGCCATCTGGTTTCTGTACAAATTGTAAATACCCTTTCGCCCCCTGTATTTTACCCCTGCCACCTTCAGAATTTGAAAGAGAGAATTCCAGTTAACGTTGTCAAAAGCTTTCTCTAAGTCTACAAATGCTAGAAACGTAGGTTTGCCTTTTCTTAATCTTTCTTCTAAGATAAGTCGTAAGGTTAGTATTGCCTCACGTGTTCCAACATTTCTACGGAATCCAAACTGATCTTCCCCGAGGTCGGCTTCTACCAGTTCTTCCACTCGTCTGTAAAGAATTCGCGTTAGTATTTTGCAGCTGTGACTTATTAAACTCATGGTTCGGTAATTTTCACATCTGTCAACACCTGCTTTCTTTGGGATTGGAATTATTATATTCTTCTTGAAGTCTGTGGGTATTTCCCCTGTCTCATACATCTTGCTCACCAGATGGCAGAGTTTTGTCATGACTGGCTCACCCAAGGCCATCAGTAGTTCTAATGGAATGTTGTCTACTCCCGGGGCCTAGTTTCGACTCAGGTCTTTCAGTGCTCTGTCAAACTCTTCACGCAGTATTGTATCTCCCATTTCGTCTTCATCTACATCCTCTTCCATTTCCATAATATTGTCTTCAAGTACATCGCCCTTGTATAAACCCTCTATATACTCCTTCCACCTTTCTGCCTTCCCTTGTTTGCTTAGAACTGGGTTGCCATCTGAGCTCTTGCTATTCATACAAGTGGTTCTCTTCTCTCCAAAGGTCTCTTTAATTTTCCTGTAGGCAGTATCTATCTTACCCCTAGTGAGATAGGCCTCTACATCCTTACATTTGTCCTCTAGCCATGCCTGCTTAGCCATTTTGCACTTCCTGTCGATCTCATTTTTGAGACGTTTGTATTCCTTTTTGCCTGCTTCATTTACTGCATTTTTATATTTTCTCCTTTCATCAATTAAATTCAATATTTCTTCTGTTACCCAAGGATTTCTATTAGCCCTCGTCTTTTTACTTACTTGATCGTCTGCTGCCTTCACTACGTCATCCCTTAGAGCTACCCATTCTTCTTCTACTGTATTTCTTTCCCCCATTCCTGTCAATTGTTCCCTTATGCTCTCCCTCAAACTCTGTACAACCTCTGGATCTTTCAGTTTATCCAGGTCCCATCTCCTTAAATTCCCACTTTTTTGCAGTTTCTTCAGTTTCAATCTGCAGTTTATAACCAATAGATTGTGGTCAGAATCCACATCTGCCCCTGGAAATGTCTTACAATTTAAATCCTGGTTCCTAAATCTCTGTCTTACCATTATTTAATCTATCTGATACCTTTTAGTATCTCCAGGATTCTTCCAGGTATACAACCTTCTTTTATGATTCTTGAACCAAGTGTTAGTTATGATTAAGTTATGCTCTGTGCAAAATTCTACAAGGCGGCTTCCTCTTTCATTTCTTCCCCCCAATCCATATTCACCTACTATGTTTCCTTCTCTCCCTTTTCCTACTGACCAATTCCAGTCGCCAATGACTATTAAATTTTCGTCTCCCTTCACTACCTGAATAATTTCCTTTATCTCGTCATACATTTCATCAATTTCATCATCATCTGCAGAGCTAGTTGGCATATAAACTTGTACTACTGTAGTAGGCATGGGCTTTGTGTCTATCTTGGCCACAATAATGCGTTCACTATGCTGTTTGTAGTAGCTTACCCGCACTCCTATTTTTTTATTCATTATTAAACCTACTCCTGCATTACCCCTATTTGATTTTGTATTTATAACCCTGTAATCACCTGACCAAAAGTCTTGTTCCTCCTGCCACCGAACTTCACTAATCCCCACTATATCTCACTTTAACCTATCCATTTCCCTTTTTAAATTTTCTAACCTACCTGCCCGATTAAGGGATCTGAAATTCCACGCTCCGATCCGTAGAACGCCAGATTTCTTTCTCCTGATAACGACGTTCTCTTGAGTAGTACCCGCCCGGAGATCCGAATGGGGGACTATTTTACCTCCGGAATATTTTACCCAAGAGGACGCCATCACCATTTAATCATACAGTAAAGCTGCATGTCCTCGGGAAAAATTACGGCTGTAGTTTCCCCTTGCTTTCAGCCGTTCGCAGTACCAGCACAGCAAGGCCGTTTTGGTTAATGTTACAAGGCCAGATCAGTCAATCATCCAGACTGTTGCCCCTGAAACTACTGAAAAGGCTGCTGCCCCTCTTCAGGAACCACATGTTTGTCTGGCCTCTCAACAGATACCCCTCCGTTGTGGTTGCACCTACGGTACGGCCATCTGTATCGCTGAGGCACGCAAGCCTCCCCACCAACGGCAAGGTCCATGGTTCATGGGGGCGGGGGGGGGGGGGGCATTAACTCATATGAAGACTAAACTCCTTCGAATTGTACTATGTTTATTACACCTTCGGTAAGACATGAAGATACTCCATAATATTCAGTATAGTGAATTGAACAAATCTCGTCCACTAGCACTGCCAGAACATTTTTCCCTTTTTATAACCAATACTAGAAGTCTTCTCGGCGTATGTCTCTGAACTCAGCAGCTGATATGAAAAATTATAGCGATCATGCTAAGAATGCTAAACTAGTGCTTCAACGTTCCTTGTAAATGTCCACAAAAGTGTTGACAGCAGAAACACTGCAGGACTATGTACAGTATCTTAGTGAGCTACGGAGAACGTTTTGCCAACAGTGTGTCTTACTACGACGCAGAAGAAATTTAAGAAATCTGAGACAATTCTCAACCCCTTCTTCACTGTTTCCATTATTTCCCCTTATCTAGAGTGAATTCTACTTGCATCTTTGTGTATTCTGCAGTATGTCTCGTCATGACCTTCGTTCTGAGTAGCCCACCTGAGTTAATTTCAAAGCTTAAAGTATTGCAGTCATTTGCTTCCTTATTTTCTTCCACCCTCACTTCGTATTCTATTGACCTACAAAACTCTTTTTTACTGGTTAACGATAACCCTCCGCATAACAAAGTCTCCGTATTTGAAATTTTTTCTCCTCTGTGCGACGGCTACTGACAGCTGTCTCTCCGTTTTCACAGTGACTACGGGCACCAAACTACCTACTAATGTTATTTCACGTCGTCACTACAAATTGAACTCAAGCTGTTTGCTGCCAAGAGTGAAACATGGCATGGTTCTTTTAGGATCTGGGCAGCCATACCTTGATATTCCATGGGCCCCACCGTTACTTTTCAGGAGCGCATTACTGCCGTTGCGTGACAAATTTGACTGATCAGATCCACCCCGTGCTACAATGATCGTTCCCCGACGGCGATGCTGTGTTCCAAGAACAGAGCGCCTGTCCACACAATTAGCGTCGTCAAGGATTGGTTTTGAGAGCACGACACGAAGACGAATTTTCGCATCTTCCTTGGACACCACAGTCGGCATATCTCAGTATTATTAAGCCTTAGTGAAGGGCCCGTGATCGCTACCCCTTTCATCTTCGTTACCTGAAATTGACACTGTTTTGCAGAAGAATGCTAGAAGATTCCCTTGAAAACCATACAGGAGCTGTATTTATCCAATTCAGAAGCTGTTGTGAATGTCAGTAGTTCTCTTACATCACATTAGGCTAGGTAGTGTGTTGCATTGTCTCCATTTCTTTTGTCCACCCTCTTTAGTTATGACGACAAATTAGTGCAGCGACACAAAAGGTGTAGGATTATTTGTGAATCACTCAATCAACTGTTGCGTGATTTATGAAGCATGTCAAAATGTATCTGGTAAACGACACAGAAATATCAGTCTTCACATTAACAGAAAATACTTACTTTGCACTATATTCTATAGAACATGGTGGAAAGTACAAACGTTCACTGAATGAGAATTACTCAGTTATTGAAAGCTAAGTATCTAATGCTGTTAATCACAGTCATTTTCATAAGGGTTTCATTTTCGTGAAAGAAAACCGTTCGATCATACTTCCGTATAAGCCAACATGGCTGGTGTTTTGCAGCACTGAAATAAAAAATGAATCTGACAGTGACAGCAGTTTGGATCAAACGATAGCTCATCAGCAACTGCCACTGCTGTGTGAAGCACTTCTGTTTGAAGGCGGCATGATTTACGAGACTAATCATGAGTCAAAAGGTTCTTTGACAAACATTACTGCTGATTCAAGACCAGATCCAAACGCAAGTAGATGGAGCGTAATTTTCAGTGTTGTGCCTTGCTAAGTGCCAGCTATTTAGATTTAGACTAATGATATAACGTGACTTTGTTAGTAATTCGATCTATATTATCTGAAATTTTCAGGGGGAATTCCTTTGCGTTTTCTTATGGAAAGAGTTACTGAGTTACAAAATTAAATACTGAGTGGGGTATGTGGATGATGTGTTGTGTTTTTGGGCAGGTACAACAACAACAACAACAACAACCCTAGAAAATGAGATACACTGCTGCAACATTTGAACTCCCAGTCAAATAATATTTAGTCCTCCATGAAGATAAAAAGCTTTGCAATTAATTATTTGGACTATGTTATAGAGATAAGCGCAGGGAGACACTTATTTAGTATTTACAGAAAAACCATAGCTGCTAGTGCAGTAGTACTCGAAAACTTCCAGCACCCCCCTTTCCTTCCACGGTGCATTGCCTTATATCATTTCCACAACCTGAATCTACGCTTCGAACGGAAGTATATGCTATCAAAGTAATCGCTTTCAGTAATGGGTGAAGCACTGCTATGGTACATAATATTCAACTAAAACAGAAAATTCGTGGAATTACTCCACTTCTGTTCGCTGGCCAACAGGAACTAGCCTCCAGTTACAAAAACTGGTGCACTGTCCAACATGTTGGCAAAATTACAGATAACGTCTCAAAAACCGCAATGTCTCGCAATTGCAGACCTAAGTTTTACAACAGCAGTATATTCAGATTTTTGTTCAATAGCAAAGACAGCCTGCAACTTTTGTCACAGGGTTTTGAGTATAAAATGACGTGGAAGTACCGTGGTAAAGTATTTGTTGGCTAGTGAGGCAGCACTTTGACAATAATGCTATCAGAAAGACGAGAGACCCTGGAGACTAATTAAAATAGATTATATTTTTGCGGCAAATCTTTTAACAGAAAACCAACCATAACATGTACAGTGAGAAGTTTTATTAACTGTTAGGAAAAGCACAAAAACGACCGTACTGAAATATTTGAAATAGTAAAATATTTGATTACAGTTGTAAATTAAATTTTACTTTTCGTGCGCTGTTAGACTATACACGTGTAAAAAACTTTACTTTCCGTTTTCAGTCAAATGTAATTATTTCTGTGGGTCACAAACATTGGCACTGACCTTTATAAACGCTCTGCAAATGTCATCATACTTCGTACGTTCCGTACGAGTAATATCTAGGCACGTCACACACCATTTTATCTGTGTTTGCGACGGTGACTTCAGACGCCGGAAGCTGGTTCTTGACCAAATAGATTTTGCGTAACACAAGGAGAGTCATTCCTACTGAATAATGCTGTCACGTCTTGCCAAGCATCAACAGAAAATTCAGTTACTGTAGTTGATAATTAATTATTAATTAAAAAATACTTTTAGCATTCTGATATTTAGTGTCACCTACGTGACTCAACACGAACTGCGCTCGTCACTGAGTATCAGGTGTCGTCGACCACTTACTTGATGCGGTTCTCTACAAGGCTATTGATCACTACCAACTATGAGTCTTCCTGACATCTTTATTATTATTTGGGATGAAATTAATACTGGGAACTGGGAGCGTGCGTTGGGTTCACGGACAGATATCCACCCCAGCAAATATATTTAGTGAGGCGGCATGAACTTCATCGGAAAATTACAATGAAAGTAATATGCTATCAGAAATATTTTGCGCGCAATTGAAATCTAACTGAAATATTACGTAAATTTAGGGTATGTGCGAAACACATTCCAATCTGGCAGAGTCAATATCGACCTCGCACCAGCAATTGCTCTGCTATCCACGAATGTCCCTACATAATTGATGTTACACGCTCTTTTTCTTTGTAAAACAAAACTACGAGAAACAGAATGATTTTTCGATTATCACCCAATAAATTAGAGTTACATAACAATTTTTTTTTATTTACAGGAAGATTGAGTTTTGGCGGCAGGAGAAGCCAGTGATCTGCTTTGTGATTTGATGAATGAAATAGTGTGGATCAAGTTTTATTAACTGTTATACTAGTTCGGGCCGAATCAGGCAATCAAGATTTAATACTAATATACAGAACTGTTACTTCTACCGATATCAGTTACTGCAGGTCGTTGCAGCTCCAAACTTACAAGGTACGTGGTAAGTAGTTTTGTTTATTGCAGCTACGTTTCTGCCGTCCAGTTACACATTACATACCCCTCCATACAATGTTATGCTACGTCATTAGATGGGCCAAATCAAGACAGCTCACCCCATCTACACTTTGTGAATCGCCTGCTCCATTTTGTTTTGGATTCTACAATAGTAGGGTGAGGGGAATTCCGTCTGTAATAGGATTACAGAAATCTACTTGCAACAAACAAATAAAAAAATTGTGGAACGGCAAGGAGTGTGGAGGTGCAAGGTGTTGGTGATTTCACTCGACAAATTTAACTTCATCATTTATTAACAGAACCAAAATTGGACTTTACACCTCATTGCAAGAGCGAATTCACGCCGGCTGGTCACAACATGAGTGTAATATAACAAAATCTTTTACCTTATAACTGACACCAAAACGTATGGCTAAATCCTCTCACACACATTATGAAAGTAGGCTGTTTAGGTTTTTATGTTGGTAACGCCACGTAGCGCTCTGTATGAAAATCACTGACTGCGCTGTGTGCAGTCTGTGGCTGGTTTGCATTGTTGTGATATTCTAGTGTTGGGCAGTTTGATGTGAACAGCGAGTAGCGCTGCGCAGTTGGAGGTGAGCCGCCGGCAGTGGTGGATGTGGGGAGAGAGATGGCGGAGTTTTGAGAGCTGATGATCTGGACGTGTGTCCATCAGAGACAGTAAATTTGTAAGACTGGATGTCATGAACTGCTATATATATAATGTCTTTTGAACACTATTAAGGTAAATACATTGTTCTCTATCAAAATCTTTCATTTGCTGACTATGCCTATCAGTAGTTAGTGCCTTCAGTAGTTTGAATCTTTTATTTAGCTGGCAGTAGTGGCGCTCGCTGTATTGCAGTAGTTCGTGTAACGAAGATTTTTGTGAGGTAAGTGATTTGTGAAAGGTATAGGTTAATGTTAGTCAGCGCCACTCTTTTGTGGGGATTATTGAAAGTCAGATTGCGTTGCGCTAAAAATATTGTGTCTCAGTTTAGTGTTGATCAGAATAGGTAAAGAGCGAAATGTCTGAGTACGTTCAGTTCTGCTCAACTGTTTGTAAAGCAAATAACGTAAGAGATTTTCCAGTACAGTCATTCATTAATTTTTCTAAGGGGACGTTTCAATTATATTAAAACTACAAATAAACTCAGGCACACAAATGAACTCAGGCACATCCATTACCAAAGCCCAACAATACTGAAGACAAATGTTTCAGCAAATCGTTTAAATTGCATATTCACGCTAAACTTTACACAACAACGCACATGATGTGTACATCAGTTCACTCGGGACATCGGAGAGTTGACGTAATTCGGAGCAACTGGCACACTAAACGAGTTCAAAAGTTCAAATGTGTGTGAATTCCTAAGGGACCAAACTGCTGGGGTCATCGGTCCCTAGATTTACACACTACTTAAACTAACTTAAAGCTAAGGACAACACTCACACCCATCCCCGAGGGAGGACTCGAACCTCCGGTGGGAGGGGCCGCACGAATAGTGGCATGACGCCTCCAATCGCGTGGCCACTCAGCGTGCCACTAAACGAGTCCACAGAACTCCACACAAGAACATACGTGGCGTGTGCATCTGTTCACTTACGATCATCGTAACACTTGCTTACTCTGGCCCAGATGTCGCAAAAATTTAGAGGAGAACATACATGGCATGTACACCAGTTAACGTGAGACATGTTTACTTCTCAGTAAAACATATTAGTTTTGTAAGAGCACTTAAAAACACGATTACAGACTTTAAGACTTTAACACACAAAAGCCCACACTTGCCACCGATTTCAACAAATGAGGGGGAACGAGAACGGAAACTGACGTGGTGTAATAGGCTCCCATCACTTTTATAAAGGACCAAAGAACTCGCATACAGCCGGCCGCGGTGGTCTCGCGGTTCTAGGCGCGCAGTCCGGAACCGTGCGACTGCTACGGTCGCAGCTTCGAATCCTGCCTCGAGCATGGATGTGTGTGATGTCCTCAGATTAGTTAGGTTTAAGTAGTTCTAAGTTCTAGGGGACTGATGACCACAGCTGTTAAGTCCCATAGTGCTCAGAGCCATTTGAACTCGCATACACATACATAAACAGATTAACTCATATGGGGTATTCAAGACCAAAATACTGCATAAACAACACCAACATGGCACACAAAATAGCGAAACCCCAAAAAGTACAGCGGCGCACGTAGCGTAATGAACTACATATAACATCGCTCACACACATAACAACCTACAGCAGCCTCCCCGCTGAACACCATTTTGACGCTACCGGTGGCCCCATACGCTGGACACTCCGCAGCCAGGAAATGGCAGACCGACGACTTACACCTAATGGATCTACAGCGATCATCTGGCTGCCACATTCATTACATAGCACCTGGGTAACAACAGACGGACAGCCTTTTCTCGATTCCTGTAACTCCACAACATCCGTGCGGCGACATCCACTGCGCATGGCACCAAGAAGTAAATAAACAGCTTCCCACTCGGCATTCACAGATCAGGACCGCTCACGTGCTCAGCAGTCCCGGCCACAACTTCAATACAATGGCCGGCCGCTACCCAAGGCACTGCAGCGGACAGCGTGTTTCCTTGCTCGTACGTAAGCAGACTCCTGGATGAGCCCGAAAACCAGCCAACGCTGTCTGACTTCCGCCTCAGAGACAGACTACGAGCGCCATGGCGTGCTCGCGCCAAACGCCACTGACACCAGTTTTCAGAGACGTGGAGACACTGCTAAAGTTAATCGATTTTTTCCGATGCCATGTTGAAAACTCAAAGATGATGATAATGATGATGATGATGATGATGATGATGATAAAGATGAATTTGGTTCGCGGGGCGCACAACGGCATGATTATCAGCGACCGTGTCTGCGAGAATGAGAATTTAATTTCGCTGCGAGAATGTAAACTGTCAATAATTTGAAATTGTCCCTGTGCTTAATGAGTGCTATCTCTGAAATAATAAAATTTCTTACCTTCATCTGCGCAAAGGTAACGCTCTTCCCACTGCTCTCTGTTACTTCTTTAAACTGTATAGCTAGCAAACAGCTACTTCGCAAGGCTGTTGGTTAGTAAAGATTTTAATTAAATCGAATATGATTGAGACAATAAGTTCTTGAGAAAATAAGTCAGTCAAAAATTCCTGGATCTGGAAAAATGGTATTGACTTGGGGTAAGTAACAATATCGCACTAACTTTAAAAATTAAATTTTGTCGCTCTGAAAATGAATAATTCTCGCAATTAATACACTCAATAAGCGTATTACACATTAACAATTAGCTTTTCAGCCGACGTTGTGGCCGACTGGTTGTAGGCCCCTAAATCCAGAACCGCGCGGCTGCTACGGTCGCAGGTTCGAATCCTGCCTCGGGCATGGATGTGTGTGATCTCCTCAGGTTAGTTAGGTTTCAGTAGCTCTGATTCTAGGGGACTGATGACCTCAGATGTTAAGTCCCATAGTGCTCAGAGCCATTCGAACCAATTAGCTTTTCAAAATCATGGGATGTGAGTGCTATACATTATCTCAATCATCACTTACTAACAAGCGCATTGTTTTAGTACCAAAACAAAGTATGTTTATCTTAATTACCTCCAACTTCTGCTGAGATTCCTTTTACATTTAACAAAAAACATAATATCAAATGGTTCAAATTGCTCTGAGCACTATGGGACTTAACATCTACGGTCATCAGTCCCCTAGAACTTAGAACTACTTAAATGTAACTAACCTAAGGACATCACACAACACCCAGTCATCACGAGGCAGAGAAAATCCCTGACCCCGCCGGGAATCGAACCCGGGAACCCGGGCGTGGGAAAACATAATATCATGCAAATAAAAATAATCATTACTCCCCGTAGCGAATAAGTATATATCCAGCATACATAAGATACAACACAACTTTACACTTCAGACACATTCATACATCTACCGATCTAAAATTACTTATAATACATTACACATAACAACTTGAATCAACGATCGTTGTTGAGCATCGAAGCTACTACGCAATCGATACTACACTACTGGCCATTAAAATTGCTACACCAAGAAGAAATGCAGATAGTAAACAGGTATTCATTGGACAAATATATTATACTAGAACCGACATGCAGCGCGGGATTAGCCGAGCGGTCTAGGGCGCTACAGTCGTGGACTGTGCGGCTGGTCCCGGCGGAGGTTCGAGTCCTCCCTTGGCATTGGTGTGTGTGTTTGTCCTTAGGATAATTTAGGTTAAGTAGTGTGTAAGCTTAGAGACTGATGACCTTAGCAGTTAAGTCACATAAGATATCACACTCATTTGAACTTTTGGAACTGACGTTTGATTACATTTTAACGCAATTTGGGTGCATATATCCTGAGAAATCAGTACCCAGAACAACCACCTCTGGCCGTAATAACTGCCTTGATACGCCTGGGCATTGAGTCAAACAGAGCTTGGACGGCGTGTAAGGTACAGCTGCACCTTCAAAACGATACCACAGTTCATCAAAAGTAGTGACTAGCGTATTGTGACGAGCCAGTTGCTCCGCCACCATTGACCAGACGTTTTTAAATGCCGAGAGATCTTTAGAATTTGCTGGCCAGGACAGCAGTCGAACATTTTCTGTATCCAGGAAGGCCCGTACAGGACCTGCAACATGCGGTCGTGCATTATCCTGCTGAAATGTAGGGTTTCGCAGGGATCGAATGAAGGGTAGAGCCACAGGTCGTAACACATCTGAAATGTAACGTCCACTGTTCAAAGTTCCGTCAATGCGAACAAGAGGTGACCGTGACATGTAACCTATGGCACCCCATACCATCCACGCCGGGTGATACGCCAGTGTGGCGATGACGAATACGCGCTTCCAATGCGCGTTCACCGCGATGTCGCTAATCACGGATGCGACCATCATGATGCAGTAAACAGACCCTGGATTCATCCGAAAAAATGAAGTTTTGCCTTTCGTGCATCCAGGTTCGTCGTTGAGTACACCATCGCAGGTGCTCCTGTCTGTGATGCAGCATCAAGGGTAACCGCACCCATGGTCTCTGAGCTGATAGTCCACGCTGCTGCAAACGTTGCCGAACTGTTCGTGCAGATGGTTGTCTTGCAAACGTCCCCATCTGTTGATTCAGGGATCGACACGTGGCTGCACGATCCGTTACAGCCATGCGGATAAGATGCCTGTCATCTCGAGTGCTAGTGATACGAGGCCGTTGGGATCCCGCACGGCGTTCCGTATTACCCTCCTGAACCCACAGATTCCATATTCTGCTAACTGTCTTTGGATCTCGACCAATGCGCGCAGCAATGTCGCGATACGACAAACCGCAATCGCGATAGGCTACAATGCGACCTTTGTCAAAGTCGAAAACGTGATGGCACGCATTTCTCCTCCTTACACGAGGCATCACAACAACGTTTCACCAGGCAACGCCGGTCAACTGCTGTTTGTGTATGAGAAATCGGTTGGAAACTTTCCTCATGTCAGCACGTTGTAGGAGTCGCCACCGGCGCCAACCTTGTGTGAATGCTCTGAAAAGCTTATCATTTGCATATCACAGCATCTTCTTCCTGTCGGTTAAATTTCGCGTCTATAGCACGTCGTCTTCGTGGTGTAGCAATTTTAATGGCCAGTAGTGTACATTTGACCATTTTAATATAATATTTTCTCACAAAACGTAACTTGAATTAATTTACTTAAATCGATTTACCATTGTATTCATTTACCTTTCAAGTTTATCCCCGTTTTTCTTATGTATTCGAATATACTGTATGTTTTACGTTGTCTGGCCCTTTTTCTACGTCGACAGAACCTATGGACGTGTCTTGATTTTTCTTCAGTCTTGCTTCTATTATCAACCGCAACGCCAGTAAATGAAATCGAATTGCAACTGTGCTGCGATGAGGAGGTAGGACCAAACAGAGGAGCTGAGGTCAACATCGCAGATAAAAGAGGGGAGATAATTAAAGCGAGACGTCAGAGGGGACAATAGGGGTGGGAACAATGGGCGACCAGCAGGTGTAGGGCGGACAACAGCCGCACAAAGCGGGCAGCACGCGTGGACGGCGACAAACGCGGCGCCGCCCGCAGCCAGCAGCGCCGGCCGCCCCCGCATGGCGGCGCTCCGCCGCCCCCTGCAGGCACTGGGCGGCCGGCGACCTCATCGTCTGACCGCTGACGCCGTTGTCACCGCCACGCAACTCAGCAATACAAAATGAGAAAAATCTAACGCCGTTTAGGATTAGAGGGATCTGCACTGTTGGCAGTGATAGGTTCCTCCTGTTTAGTTATGCATTGTTACCTTTTTGTATCTCTCTTCCTCTGTTTCTTTCTATGCTAGAGCGTGCTGGACGTGTGTGTGGCCAAGTCGCCTCATTGACACGTGCTAGCCCTCTTGATACATTGCTCGGAAGGATTGAATTTAAGGGGCCGGCCTGACGTTTAGTTAAATGATCTGATGATTATTATGTTAATATTGTGCAACGGAGAACGCGAGGGAGGGCTCAAACAACCAAGTGGGCAAGTCAGTAAAAGCCACGCTCTATCATGATCTATAAGGACGCCACTTTGTTGGTAACATTGCTCTCTACACAGGACTGGGGTTTGTAATGGTCATTAAATTCTACATCTACATCTACATTTATACTCCGCAAGCCACCCAACGGTGTGTGGCGGAGGGCACTTTACGTGCCACTATCATTACCTCCCTTTCCTGTTCCAGTCGCGTATGGTTCACGGGAAGAACGGCTGTCTGAAAGCCTCCGTGCGCGCTCGAAGCAATATATTCGATACCTCATCCAGAAACGCACCCTCTCGAAACCTGGACAGCAAGCTACACCGCGATGCAGAGCGCCTCTCTTGCAGAGTCTGCCACTTGAGTTTGCTAAACAACTCCGTTACGCTATCACGGTTATCAAATAACCCTGCGACGAAACGCGCCGCTCTTCTTTGGATTTTCTCTATCTCCCCCGTCAACCCGATCTGGTACGGATCCCACACTGATGAGCAATACTCAAGTATAGGTCGAACGAGTGTTTTGTAAGCCACCTCCTTTGTTGATGGACTACATTTTCTAAGGTCTGTGCTCCCTGCCGCCGTTGAATAAGCAGCTGCAGCAGCAAGTCGTATACTCTTAGCTCACTTATTTGTTACAGAGTTTAATTCTTAATTTCTTTGCGTGTTTTTGGTATTTTCGTTGTTTAATTCATAAATTTCGGGCGTATTGTAGTATTTGAGAGTTGTAGCATAGGATTTTAGTACCTGAATAGTGTAAATTCGCGTAGTCGTCTGTCTTCTGTTTTTGTTTTGAAAGGCCAGTGTCGGTTTGTCACAACCAGTCTGCTCCCTGCCGCCGTTGGATAAGCAGCTGCAGCAGAAAGTCATATACTCTTAGCTCACTTATTTGTTACGTAGTTTAATTCTTAATTTCTTTGCGTGTTTTTGGTATTTTCGTTGTTTAATTCATAAATTTCGGGCGTATTGTAGTATTTGAGAGTTGTAGCATCGCGTTTTAGTACCTGAATAGTGTAAAATCGCGTAGTCTCCTTCCGCCGCCGAGCAGTGTGTCAGCAGTGAGCAAGTAGCAGCAGTACTGCATTTACTAGGCAATCTTGTATTTTAATAACAGTTTAAATTTTGTGTAGAACTGTTTGCGATCTCTGTAGGTTAGTTCAGACGTTCTGTGCACAACAGTTTTTAGCATGGATAGGGACTGCAACTGCTGTATTCGGATACAGGCTGAGTTGGCATACCTTCGCTCCCAGCTTCAGGCAGTTTTGGCTTCGGTCACACAGCTTGAGGCTGTTGCCAATGGGCATCACTGTGGGGGTCCGGATGGGGGTTTGTCGGGGACGGCCAGCTCGTCCCACGCATCCCCCGATCGGACTAAGACTGTGGCTGCCCTGGATACTGCCACATTGAGGCTGATCCCTCACCTGTGGTAGAGTGGGAGGTCGTCTCAGGGTGGGGCAGGGGGCGAAAGACATTCCGGAGGGCTGAACGGAAGGCCTCTCCAGTTTGTCTGACGAACCGGTTTCAGGCTCTGTCTCAGGCTGATACTGATCTTCGACCGGACATGGCTGCTTGTCCTGTTCCAGAGGTTGCCCCTCAGTCTGCAAGATCCGGGCGGTCGCAGAGGGTGGGCTTACTGGTAGTTGGGAGCTCCAACGTCAGGCGCGTAATGGGGCACCTTAGGGATATGGCAGCAAGAGAGGGGAAGAAAACCAATGTGCACTCCGTGTGCATACCGGGGGGAATCATTCCAGATGTGGAAAGGTTCCTTCCGGATGCCATGAAGGGTACAGGGTGCACCCATCTGCAGGTGGTCGCTCATGTCGGCACCAATGATGTGTGTCGCTATGGATCGGAGGAAATCCTCTCTGGCTTCCGGCGGCTATCTGATTTGGTGGAGACTGCCAGTCTCGCTAGCGGGATGAAAGCAGAGCTCACCATCTGCAGCATCGTCAACAGGACTGACTGCGGACCTTTGGTACAGAGCCGAGTGGAGGGTCTGAATCAGAGGCTGAGACGGTTCTGCGACCGTGTGGGCTGCAGATTCCTCGACTTGCGCCATAGGGTGGTGGGGTTTCGGGTTCCGCTGGATAGGTCAGGAGTCCACTACACGCAGCAAGCGGCTACACGGGTAGCAGGGGTTGTGTGGCGTGGACTGGGCGGTTTTTTAGGTTAGATGGCCCCGAGCAAGTACAGAAAGGGCAACAGCCTCAAAGGGAGCGGGGCAAAGTCAGGACATGCGGGGACCAAGCAGCGATCGGTATTGTAATTGTAAACTGTCGAAGCTGCATTGGTAAAGTACCGGAACTTCAAGCGCTGATAGAAAGCACCAAAGCTGAAATCTTTATCGGTACAGAAAGCTGGATGAAGCCTGAGATAAATTCTGCCGAAATTTTTACAAAGGCACAGACGGTGTTTAGAAAGGATAGATTGCATGCAACCGGTGGTGGCGTGTTTGTCGCTGTTAGTAATAGTTTATCCTGTAGTGAAGTAGAAGTGGATAGTTCCTGTGAATTATTATGGGTGGAGGTTAATAGTTGGCTCCTTTTACCGGCCTCCCGACTCAGCAGCTTTAGTGGCAGAACAACTGAGAGAAAATTTGGAATACATTTCACACAAATTTTATCAGCATGTTATAGTCTTAGGTGGAGATTTCAATTTACCAGATATAGACTTGGACACTCAAATGTTTAGGACGGGTGGTAGGGACAGAGCATCGAGTGACATTATACTGAGTGCACATCCGAAAATTACCTCGAACAATTAAACAGAGAACCGACTCGTGGAGATAACATCTTGGACCTACTGATAACAAACAGACCCGAACTTTTCGACTCTGTCAGTGCAGAACAGGGAATCAGCGATCATAAGGCCGTTCCAGCATCCCTGAATATGGAAGTTAATAGGATTATAAAAAAAGGGAGGAAGGTTTATCTGTTTAGCAAGAGTAATAGAAGGCAGATTTCAGACTACATAACAGATCAAAACGAAAATTTCTGTTCCGACACTGACAATGTTGAGTTTTTATGGAAAAAGTTCAAGGCAATCGTAAAATGCGTTTTAGACAGGTACGTGCCGAGTAAAACTGTGAGGGACGGGAAAAACCAACCGCGGTTCAACAACAAAGTTAGGAAACTACTGCGAAAGCAAAGAGAGGAAGGTTTATCTGTTTAGCAAGAGTAATAGAAGGCAAATTTCAGACTACATAACAGATCAAAACGAAAATTTCTGTTCCGACACTGACAATGTTGAGTTTTTATGGAAAAAGTTCAAGGCAATCGTAAAATGCGTTTTAGACAGGTACGTGCCGAGTAAAACTGTGAGGGACGGGAAAAACCCACCGCGGTTCAACAACAAAGTTAGTAAACTACTGCGAAAGCAAAGAGAGGAAGGTTTATCTGTTTAGCAAGAGTAATAGAAGGCAGATTTCAGACTACATAACAGATCAAAACGAAAATTTCTGTTCCGACACTGACAATGTTGAGTTTTTATGGAAAAAGTTCAAGGCAATCGTAAAATGCGTTTTAGACAGGTACGTGCCGAGTAAAACTGTGAGGGACGGGAAAAACCCACCGCGGTTCACCAACAAAGTTAGGAAACTACTGCGAAAGCAAAGAGAGCTTCACTCAAAGTTTAAACGCAGCCAAAACCTCTCAGACAAACAGAAGCTAAACGATGTCAAAGTTAGCGTAAGGAGGGCTATGTGTGAAGCTTTCAGTGAATTCGAAAGTAAAATTCTATGTACCGACTTGACAGAAAATCCTAGGAAGTTCTGGTCTTACGTTAAATCAGTAAGTGGCTCGAAACAGCATATCCAGACACTACGGGATGATGATGGCATTGAAACAGAGGATGACACGCGTAAAGCTGAAATACTAAACACCTTTTTCCAAAGCTGTTTCACAGAGGAAGACCGCACTGCAGTTCCTTCTCTAAATCCTCGCACAAACGAAAAAATGGCTGACATCGAAATAAGTGTCCAAGGAATAGAAAAGCAACTGGAATCACTCAACAGAGAAAATTCCACTGGACCTGACGGGATACCAATTCGATTCTACACAGAGTACGCGAAAGAACTTGCCCCTATTCTAACAGCCGTGTACCGCAAGTCTCTAGAGGAACGGAAGGTTCCAAATGATTGGAAAAGAGCACAGGTAGTCCCAGTCTTCAAGAAGGGTCGTCGAGCAGATGCGCAAAACTATAGACCTATATCTCTGACGTCGATCTGTTGTAGAATTTTAGATGTTTTTTGCTCGCGTATCATGTCGTTTTTGGAAACCCAGAGTCTACTCTGTAGGAATCAACATGGATTCCGGAAACAGCGATCGTGTGAGACCCAACTCGCATTATCTGTTCATGAGACCCAGAAAATATTAGATACAGGCTCCCAGGTAGATGCCATTTTCCTTGACTTCCGGAAGGCATTCGATACAGTTCCGCACTGTCGCCTGATAAACAAAGTAAGAGCCTACGGAATATCAGACCAGCTGTGTGGCTGGATTGAAGAGTTTTTAGCAAACAGATCACAGCATGTTGTTATCAATGGGGAGACGTCTACAGACGTTAAAGTAACCTCTGGCGTGCCACAGGGGAGTGTTATGGGACCATTGCTTTTCACAGTATATATAAATGACCTAGTAGATAGTGTCGGAAGTTCCATGCGGCTTTTCGCGGATGATGCTGTAGTATACAGAGAAGTTGCATCATTAGAAAATTGCAGCGAAATGCAGGAAGATCTGCAGCGGATAGCCACTTGGGGCAGGGAGTGGCAACTAACCCTTAACATAGATAAATGTAATGTATTGCGAATACATAGAAAAAAGGATCCTTTATTGTATGATTATATGATAGCGGAACAAACACTGGTAGCAGTTACTTCTCTAAAATATCTGGGAGTATGCGTGCGGAACGATTTGAAGTGGAATGATCATATAAAATTAATTGTTGGTAAGGAAGGTGCCAGGTTGAGATTCATTGGGAGAGTCCTTAGAAAATGTAGTCCATCAACAAAGGAGGTGGCTTACAAAACACTCGTTCGACCTATACTTGAGTATTGCTCATCAGTGTGGGATCCGTACCAGATCGGGTTGACGGAGGAGATAGAGAAGATCCAAAGAAGAGCGACGCGTTTCGTCACAGGGTTGTTTGGTAACCGTGATAGCGTAACGGAGATGTTTAGCAAACTCAAGTGGCAGACTCTGCAAGAGAGGCGCTCTGCATCGCGGTGTAGCTTGCTCGCCAGGTTTCGAGAGGGTGCGTTTCTGGATGAGGTATCGAATATATTGCTTCCCCCTACTTATACCTCCCGAGGAGATCACGAATGTAAAATTAGAGAGATTAGAGCGCGTACGGAGGCTTTCCGACAGTCGTTCTTCCCGCGAACCATACGCGACTGGAACAGAAAACGGAGGTAATGACCGTGGCACGTAAAGTGCCCTCCGCCACACACCGCCAGGTGGCTTGCGGAGTATTGATGTAGATGTAGATGTAGAATGAATCTCAACCTGGTACCCGCCTTACCAACAATTAATTTTATATCATCATTCCACTTCAAATCGTTCCGTACGCATACTCCCAGATATTTTACAGAAGTAACTGCTACCAGTGTTTGTTCCGCTATCGTATAATCATACAATAAAGGATCCTTCTTTCTATGTATTCACAATACATTACATTTGTCTATGTTAAGGGTCAGTTGCCACTCCCTGCACCAAGTTCCTATCCGCTGCAGATCTTCCTGCATTTCTCTACAATTTTCTAATGCTGCGGCTTCTCTGTATACCACAGCATCATCCGCGAAAAGCCACATGGAACTTCCGACACTATCTACTAGGTCATTTATATATATTGTGAAAAGCAATGGTCCCATAACACTCCCCTGTGGCACGCCAGAGGTTACTTTAACGTCTTTGTCGTCTCTCCATTGATAACAACATGCTGTGTTCTGTTTGCTAAAAACTCTTCAATCCAGCCACACAGCTGGTCCGATATTCCGTAGGCTCTTACTTTGTTTATCATGAGCTAGCGCCGACCCAACACGATATTAGGCAGGTGTATCAGTTCTTTGGCTCTTCAGTGTATTCTGCTGAAAGATGATATCGCCGTCGAGGAAAACTTCAAGCGTGAAGGCATGCAGGAGGTTCGCAGCTGTCAGCGTGTCTTCGATTACTCCCTCAAGTGCAACGTAAGTGCAGGAGAACGCCTCCCACAGCATTTTACTGCTCCCACCAGCTTGCGTCCGTGGCACGCTGTACGTTTGGAGCCGTCGTTCACCTTGATGACGTCGTTCGTGGAGACGACCATTGACCTAATGTAGCAAAACCGTTATTCACCCGAAGAGCCGACACGTTTTCATTGATCGACAATCTAATCGCGGTAGTCCCTTGCCCACGGCAATCGTAATTAACGATGTCAACATGTGGACACAAAGGGGTGGTCTGCTGCGGAATTCCATATTCAACAATATACTACGGTGAACGGTGTGATTCTAACACCAGCATTGTGCTCTTTCGGCAGGGATGCCACAGATCACAATCTATCCTACTTTACAGAGCGAACAAACCCCAAATTCTGTTATGAGTCGTGAACGTCCAACCATTTAGCGTCTAATGGTAGTTTCACTACCCTTTTATCTCTTTCCGTAGATACTCACGACAGTAGCACGAGAATACTCGACCAGCTTCGCCGATTCCGAGCTACTCGTTCACAATTTATGCGTAATAATAATCTGCCCTTTGTTGAAGTCTCTTTCCCGAAAGGATTTCCTCATTTTCAGGCAATATCTTCGCTAGGGTCATTCCATGTCCGTGTATGCTCCACTTACGTACTTTTGTTACCGCGTCCCGTGCACGCAACGCCATCATGCGGCATCCAATGTCTGGGTGGGCAGTGATCATAATGTTTTGGATGATGAGTGTAGATGGCGTGCCAGAAACACAACACTGGTGCGAACTGAAACGTCTACGAACTCGTATCGGAATTCGTCTGTGGCAGGAGACTACGATACGAGTATAGAGGACGCTTCAACGTAGCGGTTACAGCTTTCAGGTCGAGAGAGAGAGAGAGTACGCCTAGACGATGGAAAACAAAATAGCAAGAAATAGCAAGATACTGTTGTTTATGCTGGATCATGTCTTCGCTGAAGTATTCCATTTGTGAGAGCCTGCTGTGTAAGCATGCGAAGAAGGTGCAGCACGTAGTTTTCCCCGTGTGGCATCTTTGCGGGTAGAGCCGCTGTGCATCTCGCCCACTACAATCAGCGGCCCTACATTCCAGATGCATATCAGATAGCTCCACGTACGTGTAACGTGCCATCCTACTTCCACTCTATCAGCAGGCGAAATGAAGCTACATAGTGAGGGCAGCCGCGTCGTTTGCGCACGTGCTGCGTCATCTGACGCTGAGGTGCACGTAGTACCCTCTCCCGCGTGCTCCAGTTAAAGGCACCCCAACATTTTAGCTGTGCTAAGAACAACAATCTTTTTTTCTGACGCTGTTCGTATCATTTCTTTCTTGTGTGTTGTGTCGTCACAACCGCGCCAGCAAGCGTTTCCGATCATGCACTGCTGTGTTATTTCGCATCTAATTGTGCTCTATTTCTCCTCAAAGTTTATAACCATTGTTCTGAAACACTCTGTATACTATTTCGCAGTTTTTCTGGTATGTTAGTTGGAATGCCACGACTGTCACGCCAGCACAGAGTCGATGGACTGAACGCCATGTAGAATCTCAGCCGCCCCTTCCAAGAGGCCGAGAGGGCAGACACATTGTTAGCTCGGCCGTTCAGGTTTTTACAATCTCGTGACATATACTGAGTACGGAAACGGGCTTCACTAAAGGTTTTCCATCAGTACAAATTTGTTTTCGCTATGCTTCAACCAGTTTCGCAGTCATGATTTTAACATTTCAATATTTACGGAGAACATTACTTCTGGTGGTACATACATATGTTAATCACAAGATATAAACTGACATGAAATATGAGCCAGACAATTACATCTAAGTTGCACTAAAGAACATAGTGATGCAGATATCACATTAAGCATAAACAGATAAAGGCGTTATTTGAGACAGGTATAGGCGATATCGATGTTAGTGTTGCACCCGTAACGTTCAACACAAACTTGAATCAAAAGCAGTTATTATTTGCAGATAAAGCAATTGACTGATCAGTGCAAGATTACAGGATGAAGTTGGCGGCTGTGGCGATCATCTGTGGCTAAGATAAAGCCGGCGAACGTACTCAAGGTTCTTGATGTATAAAAGACTCTGAAAAGTACCTTCTTGGCGTCGGGTTTATGTGAATCAGAGCTAACCCATGATTTCCAAAAACAATTAGCCAATTATCTTCCAAATCCGAAGTATTATCGTTCAATTTAGTTGCTTTCCTTGCCTTATTGCACTTTTGAACTGAACAGTGTACATACTTTGTATCGAGGTAGATCAGGATAGCAAGGGCTACATACAGTCTGGCCTTATCTCGTTGAAGAAAGCAAGACTGTATGTAGCCCTTGCTATCCTGATCTACCTCGGTACAAAGTATGTCAGATGGTTTCTATGGCCAGCAAGGTCTCCAGATCTCTCACCCACAGTAAAAATGAGATCGTGAGTTGCTAAGAGACAGGCACGCAGCTCTTGCCACCACTGGAATTTTTAAACTCTGGAACAGCTCTCAATAAGCATGAGATGACGTACTCGTTTCTGTCATCCACTTTCATTTCGACTCAAGGGCCAGCTGGATTAGGACAGTATTGCTACCAGAGGGTATCATCTGAGTTCTAAATTCGTACACACTATACTACTAATTCTGCTACTGATTTAATCGTGTATTGGTACTACTGCACTGTATCTGCACATAATGTAGATGAGCGAAGACTCGAAAAACGTCTCGAAATAAGGTTTGAGAAAGTGTGAGCTATTACTTCGACTCAACAGTTGCAGTGGTCCTGTGATGAGCTGCCGGAAAATATTAAATTGAAATATAATGTTCACTCGTAAAGTTTCCTTTCGCGCCGTACAGTATTTTAACTCGCCTGCATAAAAGAAAAACAAGCTGGTTAAACACAAATTACGTGTGGCGAAGACTAACAGCGACATATGAATAAAGGTGAAAGAAGATTCTACTTTTCTATAAATTTCCAGATCACAAGCCCTAATTACAATAATATTTGTCGTATCTTCTACAGATCACGAAATTTCATTGAGATCCAATGTACTACTTGTTGCCTCATGTTTTTCTTTACCGCTCTCACTTGTTTTGTGAGAAACACTCTAGAAAGCTGCATTGATTACAAGTTCTCCTCCTTCAATTCTCTACCTGTGAATACCGTTACAGGCGATACTTCAGCACTCCGCAGTATATTCTGTAGAGAGCCAATTCTAGGTTACGCGAGGCCCTTATCAGAGACAAACCCCGGTTACTGTATTCAGCAGTACATACTGATACTTTTTTTAAAAAAGATTTTGTTTTACTTTTGTAAAGTAAAAGATAAAGTCTAAAGATTATTTCGCTGGCTAACAACTATGCACATTGAGCTTTGGATCAGCTGCTCAACTTAACCGACATAGCTAAACACACTAAAACTGCCGGTCTTAGTTGACTCTTATTAGGATCAGTTCACATAGCTGGGAAAGAAAATCACTCTTCACTAATAATACGTTTCTATAACCTAAAATAGAAATTCCATTTGTGGGCCACTACTAACTTAGGCTATGTACACACTGTAACTGGCCAAGTACTCAGGGTGCTGTTACTTCTGACTTCGCTATGTGTGAAGAACGTGGTAACGACAGCTCCAGGTTTTTAATGTCGCTTGAATTACCCGCAAGCAGTACCAACAGGTGTTTCCGCCACAGCCGCTGACTTGTGCACACTGTCTCGAGCCACATTATAAACTACTGCAGCGCATGGTAAAAGGTAAAATGACTACTGTTGCAAGTTCATAAATCTCAGAACGCTAGACTGAAGAAAGCTCCATACGATTATACCACACAGTGAGACACTGTGACATAAAACTGTGTGTGTGTGTGTGTGTGTGTGTGTGTGTGTGTGTGTGTGTACTTAATAGTGAAAACTGGAAACTAACTTTAACATTCTACTCGACGAAATTGGAATAGTTAATCATTAAAACATGAATAAAAACTTTACAGAAACGACACTTTGTACAAAAATTAATTCCATTTAGCTGTAGGCCCTACAACATGTATATTACCTTACAGAAAGGAATTAAACCATTGTAGACAAACATGCTGTTAAGAGACGCTATTATCAATCTGAAATTAGAGAATGGAACATTAAACAGGATCACAAAGACAATACTAAGCTAATTCAAAACGTTTGGGACTATTTTGGTTTGCACATTGTTTCGCTTAGCCATCTATTTCACTTGGTGCCACGGTATATCAAAACATGACTTTTAGGAGAACGTTGTTGACAAATAAAGGTAAAGCAAATATATCTCTGTGCAATGCAGTGCAAGTTTGTAATAGTGAGCAAATCATAGAGGAGCAGAACATATAAATAAAGCACTTGCACCAACTCCTTACACGCAATATACGTCTCAAGAAATGAGTACTACCAATATTCTTTGAAGATTGGAAAATGCAAATAATTTCAGATCTGTGATCTATTATTTTAATGATTTAAAAATACTGCATTATCGTGAGCACTATTACAATTTTGAGTTAAAACCTGCTGACGGTAAGTCCCCCCTCCAGTAAAACTTTGCAGTGTCACTGTGTGCCCATAAATAACACGTGCTGCAAGCGCTGTAGGAATAAACTGCTTACGACTTTATAGTACATACTTAGTAATTATTAGACTTCAGTTTCTATGTACTTAAATTCATCCCATACTTATGTACTAGAGGCGCCTCATTTTTCAGTGCAGCAGTATTCTTCAGGGACAACATGCTATAGATCCAATCAGCCAGCTGCATTCAGAGTTTTCGGTAGCTTTTCCCTACACACATGTCAGTTCCTGAACTGTGAATTCTCTTATATAGCTTGTTGGCCTTTTCTAGAAAGGAACCACAGGTTTTAGTAACGTCTGGGTCCGCAACTCTTCTCGTTACACCTACACTAGAGCGCAGCTACGGACAAATTGCATGTGTTAGGCTACAACTGGTATCATACTTGAAAACCAACTTGTACTTACTCCGCTAATCACCACTGATGTCTCGAAATGTAGTGTGTACCGCCAGAATGCATTGCAAATCGTACTCACCTACAAAAAAAGAAATATAATGTTAAAAGAGAATTTTCAACATTTAAAAAGAATACATTTTTCGCTGATTGATTGTTTGTCGATTCTTGGTAGAATATTTAATACATTACGAATGTTGTAAAATATTACACCAGTGTTGTGTGTGTTTTCATCCATAAAGTGAATTCTTGATCGGAATTGAGTATTTTTTTAGTAAGGAACGAATAAGCTCATTAATATTCTCTGAAAATATGAAAAATTAGGAACATGAATTCAAGTGATTTTCATAATTACGAATAACAAACTGTGACAACTCCAGCAGAAAATTTTCACATACCACTGATTGAAATCTAAGTAAAATCTTGGTGTTACGACTCTTCCAGGTGTGACGGAGGGGGGTGGCACAGGGGTAAGACCAAGGACAAGCTTTCGGAAGAACGGTGGTTGACATTCAGTCGATCACCCAGATTAAGATATACTTCAATTTTCTTAATTAGCTTACCCCAAATGCCAGGATGAAGTTTTTGTAAGTGTCATGCCCGATTCCCTTCTCCGTTCTTCCGCAAACCAAGCTTGCACTTCATCGCAAATAATTTCGTTGTAGATGACACAATAAAGCCTTTATGTACTACCTTCTTTCACGTCTTAGTTAATCGGCGGTCATATTACTGGATTTTTACAGAGTAATTCTGCAGTGTGAACGACAGGAGGTAGAAACGTCTTGCCCAATGCAAGAAAGCAATAACGACATCAGGTATGTTTTTTCTTCGCGTTTTCATCTCAGTCCATCTATAGATAGGTTTAGCCCTCAGGATGATAGTAGTCTCCAAAATGGAAACTGACTAATAAAATAGACGAATTTAACATTAATTGACTATCCGGACTTGGTCAGGTATGTATTTCTTCCAAGCCTCTATTAGTCTATCATCTCCTTCCCTTTTTCTCTTGCCGGCCGGTGTGGCCGAGCGTTTCTGGGCGCTACAGTCTGGAACCGCGCGACCGCTACGGTCGCAGGTTCGAATCCTGCCTCGGGCATGGATGTGTGTGATGTCCTTAGGTTAGTTAGGTTTAAGTAGTTCTAAGTTCTAGGGGACTGATGACCTCAGATGTTAAGTCCCATAGTGCTCAGAGCCATTTGAACCATTTGAACCTTTTTCTCTTTCTCTCTCCATCTCCTCCTCCTCCGCCTCCTCCACCTCCTCTCTTGCCTTCCTCGTTCCGTCCCTCTCTATCCATATGTTCCTCACTAACTCTATGTTCATCTTGTCCACATTACACTATCTGTCCATCTCCTGAACTCATTACACTATCTGTCCATCTCCTGAACTCAACTGTCGATCTTCTTCTCACTCTTCTCCCTATCAATATCCTCCTCCCCCTATGTCTGCCCATCATCTCCGCCCCCCTCTCTCTGCCCATCACCTCGCCTTCTCTCTATGCATAACCTCATCCCTCCCTTGTTCTGTCTCCTCCGACCTCAGTTACTGCGCATCGTTTCCTCTTCCTGTCCATCTCCTCCTCCCCCTATGCGTATCGTCTCCAACCCCCCTCTCTGTCCATCTCCTCTTCCTCCCATCTCTCCACCCGTCTCTGCCTCAACCCACACTCTATCCATATCCTCCTACCATGTCCATCCATCTCCTCCCTCTGTCTCTCTCCACCACCACCTCCCCACTCTATCAGTCGATCTGCTCCTCAACCTGTCCATGTCCATTTCCTCACTCCCTCTGTGTCCATCTCCTCCTCACACCACTACATCTTCTTCTCCAGCACCCTTCTCTGCCCACCACAGCCACCTGAACAGGGGAGTGAGTAACATTGATATCAACTTTGGTTCAAATCGACACAGGAGCTTAGAAGGTGCTTTTTACCCGTGGTTTTACCCGTCTACACACGTACAGGGTGACAGTTACTGAACTATATGAAATAAAATCGCCATAACTTCTCAACGGTTTGCGTTAGAACGTTCAGACTGCACGGTTGGCCGCGGGGAATAATGTGAATTAGTATGCACATGCATAGTTTGGTTTAGTGACGCAGCCCACTTTCATTTGGATGGGTTCGTCAATAAGCAAAATTGGGGCATTTGGGGGGATTGAGAATAAACATTTCGCGATCGAGCTCTTCACCCTCAACGGTGCATTTTCCAGCCACAGAATAATCTGTACGGTATTCCTTGATGGCACGGTGACTACCGAATCGTAGGTGAAGGTTTGGAAGATTATTTCATCCCCATTATCCAAAGTGACCCTGATTTCGACAATATATGATTCATGCAAGAAGAAGCTCGACTCCATCGAAGAAGGGGAGTGATGTCATGGAGGAACACTTTTGGGACTCATTCTGGCGCTGGGGTACCCAGAGGCCACTGGCATCGGTCTATCTGAACGCGTGCGACTCCTTTTTGTGGGCTATATTAAAGTCAAGGTGTACAACAGTAAACCAAAATCATCGACAGCATCCATGTTCCGACACCTCAGTGGTTCATGCAGAATTTCACTATTCGTCTGCGCCTCACTATCGCCAATGATGGAAGGCATATCTAACATGTTATAACCTAAATAAGAATACCTGCAGTGACGTTTACAAGCTGAATAAAGTGTGTCCACGCCGTTGTGTGTAATTAGTTTACGATTTTTTTCATATACCTCAATAATTGACACCCTTACCACATATATTCAAGATATTTCACATGTATTTATATACATATTTCACCTGTCTATGCAGCTAACTTCCATTGCAGTTAATTATCACATTCTTCAATCTTTATGACATTTATCTTCTGAACTATGTGTCTTCCAGTGATTTTGGTTTTGAAAGTACATTGAGCAGCATGTGTGCACACTGTCTGTGAAATATGTTGGGAGCAATAAGTAGTAAAGAAGCACTGAATTAAAAATTTACGCATGAAGCGGCAGAGTTTCACGTATCCCACTGTTTATGACGCTGTATCTCCTGAACCAGGTATCGTACAATGACGTAATTTTGCTTGTTCATTCAGTGGTATACGTCAATACTGTCTACAAAATATTTCACGAATATAGTTAGTAGTGAAGTACTGATAAATTAAAACATCTTGCTTGATGCGGCAGTTTTGCTGCATGAATAGCGAAAACGTAGAGTGCGATAAACCTCCTTCCTTTCATCATTTTCTTGGTGGGGGGGGGGGGCGGATGGGGGTGGGGGCTGTGTCAGCGAGAAAAAGTTTAATAAATATTTGAAATTGCGTGTAAAGCTTGTTACAAATCACTAAATCCTCTCATTCTCAAATAATGGATCAATAAAGTTTGGGTATTTGCGCGTCGTGGAATACACTATGATCCCATGTTTTCACCTCCATTCCTTTTATAGGCGGGTAATATTTCCCCCACAACTCTTCTTTCCAGATAATAAGTGAGAAAAATTTGGTTCAGATCGATCCAGTAGTTCAGTAGGCGATGTGGAACATACATGCAGTCATACCTACACACATTTTTATGATATGTATGGATTTTACATGAAACAAAAGTAAGACCATATGTGAACACCTCCCTTCCTCCCTCCCTCCCTGATCACATATTTTTACCTCTAGATATGAAAGACCTTCAAAAAGGTTGCCCTTTCAATTCTACAATCTTTTATCGTCACCGTTGCTACCGGATTTCATAGTTACCAATATCTGTATCACTAAATAGCTAAAACAGTCAGCCGATCACCGGACCCAAGTGACAGGTTGCATACCTAAAGGCTTCAAAGGACAACTATTTGGTTTTCAGTATTTCAAGCAATTATTTGCCGAATTCAGATAACTAGTTCGTAGCCATAATTTACTGATTAAGACGTATAATCTTACGTTGAAGATTTGCTCTTATTAAAATACTCGGGACTTTTATGATGTGTTCAGAGGACTTTATTACTGAATTTCAATAAGAAATTTATCCGATCATGGCTTAACAGCCCGGAATAATTTAAGATTTCTCCGGGTGTGAAAGGTTACATTTTACAAAAAGACAAAGAATTATTACAGCAAATCTTGTATTAAAGATAGAAACTGCCTATAGCCACCATTTTCTACAGTTTTTGTTGTTGTTAGGAGGTTATGCTATGTGCAGCTTTTATATGTGCTTCACGCCGGCCGGTGTGGCCGTGCGGTTCTAAGCGCTTCAGTTTGGAACCGCGTGACCGCTACGGTCGCAGGTTCGAATCCTGCCTCGGGCATGGATGTGTGTGATGTCCTTAGGTTAGTTGGGTTTAAGTAGTTCTAAGTTCTAGGGGACTGATGGCCTCAGAAGTTAAGTCCCATAGTGCTCAGAGCCATTTTGTACTTCACGGTCTATATATTTAAGTACTGTATAATACATCTTAAAACTATCTGGAATAGATTGCTAATTCTTCAGATACAGAATTTCATGGTTAATAAAGTAATATATTTCTTACAAATATCTATACAACACGTGGACAGATAAGTTATACTTTATCGATCGTGGGCCATCTGTACCTTGAAACAGAAGAATGCGTTTTATCACGAAAAATGTGATACCTGCAAATGAAATGAGTTTCTTTAATGTCTCAAAAATTTCACCTGTATTGGAAATTTGTGTTAGTTTTCAGTAACTTGTATCTCATAATGCAATTAACTTTTAACTGGTTTTTGATAATATGTTTGCTTAATTTTATTTCTCGTACTGATTTGTTGTAGAGTAAGAATTAAACGCACAGACTGTTACATACAGTGTTTAAAAGATTTTCTCAGTTGCAGTGCTTTTAAATTTCGGTCGAATGTTGTATCTTGGAACATAGTTTCCTATTTGGAAGAACCTTAATTTTCCGTCGTAATTTTTTAATTTCAGAAAAAGACTGCAGCAAATAAAAACCGAAATTCATCATTTCAAAACGGAATCAGAAAATAAATCACACTTCTAGAGGCCAAAGTCTGAAAGTGTGCTGAAATATAACGCACTCGCCTACTGTATTTTCACTGGTCCTGTAGAAAAACATAAGCATCACGTGTTCAGATACGACGTTTCAATTTATTGATTCTATACTACTAATTCTGTTGGCAACACAGTTTGCAGACAGTACCGTAGGTAACATTGAATATACCAGCGAAAGTATATCATTCTATGCCACATAGTTGATGAGCTGTAACGTCATAAACAGTGGTAAAAATGTTTTTTGCATCTTCGACTATAAAGTTCTCATATGTTTAACGTCATGTCTTTGACACAACTTATCTGTAACATAATGAGATGTCTGAAGCTGCTTAATCTGTTTTATAGACAGGAATTCTTTACAGAATCTGGTTGTGGAATGGTGGTAGGCGATGCTACTAGTATATTCCTAGTGTAAATACAGTTCACATTGAGAGACATTTTATATTCCCAGAGCGAAGACGCCAGTCACGGCACAGCCATCCAGACATATTATAAAAACGTATGTATGTATCTTCCACATGTCCTCCTAAACCACTGGACCGATTTCAACATCCGTTACTTTCGGGCAAGAATCTCTGTGGGAGTGAGAACCACTTCCTAGCCAATAGTACTTCGGGAAACATGGCGTCGAAAAGAATTTGATGCTTTAAAAACTGCCGCATCATTCAAGGGGTTTAAATTTATTACTGCTATGTTATTAACTCTTTTCGCAATTAATTTCGCAGATAGAGTGAATACGTACCGTTAAATGCACTTACAAAACTATGTCATGGTATTACACACAGCGTATGTCCTCACAAACGCTGACATGTGTGAGAAACTGCGGCGTCATACATTTTTAATAATTGTTTTTTACTATCAAGAAACCTCTACAGTAGCATCAACTAAAGGAAATCTCTGACACATGGCAACTTTCAAAAGCGAAGCGCAAACGGCAACAGACGAAAAAACTTTTTGACAACGGATTTAGCTCCTATTATAGGAAAGGTGTATTGTGACTTGAGCTACTCTACAAAATGTAATGTGTCGGAAGTTCGTGATTTTCAGGATCGTCTTGTAAAAATAAACTAACTGCAGCGATATTATACGTTGGAAGGGTCTGAGTGCGCTCCTGATTCTCACGAAATCTGACTAGTTGGTGTTTACCACGAAGAAAAGTTGGATAGCGAGGAACAGTGTGCTCTGATGCAGCGGACGAGGTCTTCATACAGCATAGTTTACAGAGAACAGATTTCATGTGTAAAAGCGCTTTCCTCCGTTAATTAGTTTCTGAAGGGTCATCAATGTTACCTCTTGCTATAGTTTTGAACGAGTCTTATTTTTATTTATAGTATATTTTCTTACCGAAAATTGCAGACCTTTTACTTGATTTCTTAAATTATCTGCTTTTTTTTTCAATACGTGCAATGATTTATCCTCAAATATGCCTAGTGTTTCTCTCCCTCTTTCATTCACTCACACACACACACACACACACACACACACACACCTATTACAGTACATACAGAACTTCATCTATGTTGTTTAGTCGAGCTGAATCGGCGCAATGTCACGGATAATGAGGATAACGGGCAAGGGGCACTACATCTGTAGTGTGTGGATTGCTTGAGAGGGTCTGAAGGGATGCGTGCTAGGGTACTCCGTGTAGTTGCGACGATCACTGTGTCCAGATGACACAGTGGTCAGCGCACCTGCCGGATAAGCAGGAGACCAGGGTTCGCGTCCTGGTATGGCAGAAATTTTCAATTTCCCAACTGATTTTAATCAGTGCCCACTAGCAGCTAATGTCATTACTGAATTTAACTGACACAAATAAATTATACTGCCACAAATTATTCAGACTTGCTATCTGGAAGCTAACACAGGTCGTACATAATATATAAACTTAATACATAATCGTAACATACAATGATTTACATTACACATAAAGCAATAAGATGTGCTACAAGCAATGAAGAATTAGGAAATAAAACATGCTAATGACATCCAGGCCACGGAGCGCTTCTCCCAATCGCTAGCGATAAACGCACAACATGCAGCACCTGCTTGATCTCGTTATTCCGTTAATCATCGCAATACTGGGAACCACCAGACATCATATTGTAAAGCGTTGACAGAAGAACTTTTGATAATGTGTCGGTTTCTCCGAGGCGAACGAGCGTTGCCAGGGTGAATTAGTAGTCGTCTTCACACAGACCCACCACCCGGTGTGTGTTGTCACCGAGTACACACGATCATCACCTCTTGTTCGCGTAGCCGATAATTTTTTTGAGTAGCCGTTGCATTTCTGACTTATTAAGGCCGGTGGCGGCGCTCTGTCATCCAGTTTTCCGTGATGTTATCATTCGACAAGATAACGCAAGACCGAATTTTACCCTGGCTCTCCTGACACAACTCGATACAGGAGGTATTTCAATGTTGCCTCCTGATCTCTCCCCCATTGAAAGTAATTGGTCGTGGAATGTTAATATACTGTCAGGCCACCACTCCCCTGTGATGGACTGTGACACAGCGCTGATGCAGTATCGAATGACGTACGCTTATCTGTCACCCATACAGTAGATCTTTGTACTAAATTTAGCACCCCATACACACCGAGATCATTTTTATATTTAATCACGTATTTTCCCCTCTAAATTTTAGGCCCCCAGTAAGTAAATTTTGCGATTTGCTATCCTTCGTGGCGTTGTAGTTCGAAAGACCAGAAATATATTAACCCTACAGCAAACAAAGCAGCAGTGAAGCAAAGATTGTGTCATCTATTACACTACAAATGTTACTGAAAGACAAGCAGAATTTTTCCCATTTCGACTACTACATTGGAAGAGAAGGAGAGTATGTTCCTCTTTAGTTAAGGCTTCATACTCAACACCTCCCTCTCAGTGTCACTGTCACAGTTTATACATGTCTCACTCTCTCACTGTCTCCGTTTTCTGCCATTTATTTGCAGTATATCCCACTGCCAATGTCTTATCTCTCAGTTACACTGTCTCCTTTTGTCTTCCTTTCCCTAATGCAACTTTCTCCACTGTACGCCGGCAGCTCAAAGATTCTAGACAGTTAAATTTATTTTTTTCCCATAATATGGTGTCTGAAATTTCGGTCCAAAATGCACCCTCTCCGAGACCTACATGTTGAAACTCTGAGAGGCTCCGGACCTACTAGGCACATGTGCAGGCACCATTCATCTGTATTTTTCATTTCCACTGTTTCCTCTCTCCTTTGGTCCCACTGCTTCTGTCTCCATTCACTGCAGTACCACTTCGAGCGTGAAGCGCCAATTACACAAAGACTTTGGATCATGAAGGTTCATTGGTGAAAAACTTTTGACTAGAAACATAGTTTGGTGACCTCAGAACCATAACAAAGACTCTAAAACAGTTTTCATATGCTCACTACGCCTGTTAAAACTACAACGCGTCAGACCGAATATTACGTGCATATTTAACGTGCCTAAATACAACTTTGAACCTTTTAATCTCGCTAACAGATAATGATATCGAAAATATTTTCACCATTTCGGTAGATCATCATCTTAAGAACATGGTAAAAATTTCGACCAGCTGACATACACAAAAATTATAGAAGTGGCGACCCCCACAATAAATATCTTTACTATCCAAAAGTCGTTTCTGAAAGTATTTGTATGGAGTGTAGCCATGTATGGAAGTGAAACATGGACGATAAATAGTTTGGACAAGAAGAGAATAGAAGCCTTTGAAATGTGGTGCTACAGAAGAATGCTGAAGATTAGATGGGTAGATCACGTAACTAATGAGGAGGTATTGAATAGAATTGGGGAGAAGAGGAGTTTGTGGTACAACTTGACAAGAAGAAGGGACCGGTTGGTAGGACATGTTATGAGGCATCAAGGGATCACCAATTTAGTACTGGAGGGCAGAGTGGAGTGTAAAAATTGGAGAGGGAGGCCGAGAGATGAATACACTAAACAGATTCAGAAGGATGTAGGCTGCAGTACGTATTGGGAGATGAAGAAGCTTGCACAGGATAGAGTAGCATGGAGAGCTGCATCAAACCAGTCTCAGGACTGAAGACCACAACAACAACATCCAAAAATCATGATTTTCCGAGTGTATCTTGGTAATGGATATACACTCCTGGAAATTGAAATAAGAACACCGTGAATTCATTGTCCCAGGAAGGGGAAACTTTATTGACACATTCCTGGGGTCAGATACATCACATGATCAAACTGACAGAACCACAGGCACATAGACACAGGCAACAGAGCATGCACAATGTCGGCACTAGTACAGTGTATATCCACCTTTCGCAGCAATGCAGGCTGCTATTCTCCCATGGAGACGATCGTAGAGATGCTGGATGTAGTCCTGTGGAACGGCTTGCCATGCCTTTTCCACCTCGCGCCTCAGTTGGACCAGCGTTCGTGCTGCACGTGCAGACCGCGTGAGACGACGCTTCATCCAGTCCCAAACATGCTCAATGGGGGACAGATCCGGAGATCTTGCTGGCCAGGGTAGTTGACTTACACCTTCTAGAGCACGTTGGGTGGCACGGGATACATGCGGACGTGCATTATCCTGTTGGAACAGCAAGTTCCCTTGCCGGTCTAAGAATGGTAGAATGATGGGTTCGATGACGGTTTGGATATACCGTGCACTATTCAGTGTCCCCTCGACGATCACCAGTGGTGTACGGCCAGTGTAGGAGATCGCTCCCCACACCATGATGCCGGGTGTTGGCCCTGTGTGCCTCGGTCGTATGCAGTCCTGATTGTGGCGCTCACCTGCACGGCGCCAAACACGCATACGACCATCATTGGCACCAAGGCAGAAGCGACTCTCATCGCTGAAGACGATACGTCTCCATTCGTCCCTCCATTCACGCCTGTCGCGACACCACTGGAGGCGGGCTGCACGATGTTGGGGCGTGAGCGGAAGACGGCCTAACGATGTGCGGGACCGTAGCCCAGCTTCATGGAGACGGTTGCGAATGGTCCTCGCCGATACCCCAGGAGCAACAGTGTCCCTAATTTGCTGGGAAGTGGCGGTGCGGTCCCCTACGGCACTGCGTAGGATCCTACGGTCTTGGCGTGCATCCGTGCGTCGCTGCGGTCCGGTCCCAGGTCGACGGGCACGTGCACCTTCCGCCGACCACTGGCGACAACATCGATGTACTGTGGAGACCTCACGCCCCACGTGTTGAGCAATTCGGCGGTATGTCCACCCGGCCTCCCGCATGCCCACTATACGCCCTCGCTCAAAGTCCGTCAACTGCACATACGGTTCACGTCCACGCTGTCGCGGCATGCTACCAGTGTTAAAGACTGCGATGGAGCTCCGTATGCCACGGCAAACTGGCTGACACTGACGGCGGCGGTGCACAAATGCTGCGCAGCTAGTGGCATTCGACGGCCAACACCGCGGTTCCTGGTGTGTCCGCTGTGCCGTGCGTGTGATCATTGCTTGTACAGCCCTCTCGCAGTGTCCGGAGCAAGTATGGTGGGTCTGACACACCGGTGTCAATGTGTTCTTTTTTCCATTTCCAGGAGTGTAGTTTTTCGAAATCAGCAAAATGGCGTTTCTATATGAATATCTAAAGAATGTACAGTTAGAAGTGAAGCCATTACCTACCGTTAGCTATTTAGATAATTGTGGCCCACCGTGCAGAAACGGATAAAAATCGTTTTCTGCATAAGTACGGTAACTGTGACTCACTCGATCTCCGTAGCGGATAACGACATAGAAAAATTTTCAACGTTCCCTGAGAATATAATCATGAGAATATATGGTAAACATTTTTGACAATTTGCCATGAATAGAAATTTTGAAAGTAGCCTTTCCCATAATTGTTACTTTCCGTTCACAAAAATCATATTATTTTGGGGTTTTTTAGGAACCACAAATGAACAAATGGTGAAAAGTTGCGTTATGTCCATCCTATACCACATCTAATGCAGGAGAACCATCGGATTTGTTCGGTGTCCCTTGGCTGGAGGAAGAGCGTAATTTTTAAATTTTGACCATATACTGTAGGATAGCTACTACATGCCCATTCTTCAGACATGTACGCAAATAGTCGCTAGCCCAAGAGCTATACAAAACACCTGATCACTTACTTATCTCTGGGATAAATAGAACCAGAGATATGACCCCACGAAAAACCGCACTTTCGCGCAGCTTTTTGGAACATATTTGTCGGACCGATACGGTCAGGTGGGATGAACGCATGTGTCTGTTATATCATACTGTAACTGGGATATCATGCGATTCGCTCAGAGCATCCCCTTCTTTCTCCTCCTTCAGAAAGGTGATAAGTTCAGTGTTTGATAAATGTTAATAACTAATGTCGTAACGAACACTTTGTAAAACAAATTTCCACCTAAAAACATCTGTACGAAGTTCACTAGTGACGTCTAAAGTAGCTGAAAAATTTCTACTGAGGCCCGACCAGCCTCTCTCCCTTTTCGTATACATTGTCAACCGAGGACAAAAAGAGGAAAGGGAAGCTCTTCTATTTGCTGGAGTCTTACAAGAATCATGGTCTTTTTATTTCTCGTGCTTTTTCTACACGGAAGACCAATACTCATGGATCGAATTTCGTTCCAGTAGATTTTTTTTTTTTAATGAGTAGGAAATTCCATTGTCGTACCAAATTCCTTTAGAGCGGATGAATGCGAATATTTCTTGCACGACTGTTAGCCAGTACTTTGGTCCAACGTGTCTCTGATGTGCTATAGTTCAGAAATGTTTATGACCAATTTTGCCGAATCTTCAAAAACTGTTGAAGTGAATTTCTGAAATCGACCCTCTATCGGGTACACAATTTCAAACCGTAAAATTTTTCGTACGGCGTATAGACTGGTGCAGATAACAAGATTCATTCTAGATGGAAAATAAAATCTTAGTACTGTAAGAGCTGAAGGCTTCACAAGTAATTAGGAAAATGAAACAAACGCTTTAAACAGTGGTGGTATATTTAGGGTTGCGTCTACAAGTAACGCGTTTTAGAGAGACCGTGGGGTCTATGCCAGAAGACCGTAGTTTCCACGTCAGAGACAACGCTGCGGTGTCACAGCCAAGGCCCTAGCGGTCGTATTTCACAATAACACACGTCAATAGTCAGCCATTCCCACGTCGCAGAATTACAGTCTGCTGCGGTCGTAATTCACAGCCCTTTACGGTCCAGCAAACGGCCCTTTTTGCAGCCTGCTTCTCGTCGACCTAATTAATGAGCTCCTCTGTCTTTCCTACTCTCTCTCCAGACCTCTGGGATTAACGCGTTGTTTTATGGAGCATTGTAAACACCTGTCTCGGGGGAATAATTCTTGACAGGATTATTTTCGCAGTAAAATGTTGTGTACTGAACAAGGAGAATAAGACGGCGATACTTCTCTTTAACCGAGTTGTTCTCTACTATTTACATTATCTCTGACATGCCCCTTAGAAACTGTAATCCGTAAAAAATGTTGTTGACTGTCAGATCCGGAGAGACAGATCTAGGCTTGTAATGGGAATAGTGAGGTTACTTGGGACGCACACTTCTGTAATGGAGTATGTGTTTCCTTTTTTAATTAAAGTCGATGCGGTTGTAGACTGCGTCTTTTTGTAACCTGATCGTTTCACAATGTGTTGCAGTTTCCAACTTGACACAGGCCGCTAATGCATACGTGGTTACAAATGGATGTTCTGCATTAAACGTAACTCTCCAGTTTGTATTATTATTATTACTGCCCACCCAGTCTGTTGTTAGTTCTGTTTGGCAGGGGAGGCTGTAAATGAGGTGCCGTTTGTGGCTTTCGGTCTTTACAATACATAGTTCAAATCCTGTTCACTGTAGTTTAATAGTCACGTGTTCGATGAATTATCTTTGCGTATGATTAGTTACAAACTATTTACCGTGGAGTAAGTGGTTGTGGTTGGCCCAAGAGCTGTCATAGGACAAAGTAGAAGGAAAAAGAAGTAAAATGTGTTAAAGAAAGAATTGGTATCTTCAAAAACTTAGTTCCCTATTAAGTTTAGGGAGGTGGCCACCGACTTCACAAACTACTTGAAAGAGATCGTGGGAACTGTTGCAATTTCTATACTCCGTGCTTGAAGATGTTTAAATGAAACTGTATATACTGGTTCCTTTCTTTCAAATAGTAATATGGTGGCTACGAACAGGAGGAAGCATAACTGCGAAAGAGATCGTAGCTCTGACTGTGAGAATTTGCTTATTACAAAGACATGAAAAATTGCATAACAAGTTTTCATCACTGACATTGCCGTCGTCGTCAGCACTACCATAAGCCGTTTCATACCCACCGTTCGATAACGGCATACTCTAGCTTTTCAACTGCAGTGTCTTACTCAGCCGTACGGATTCACGTTGTCCCAGTGTTATGACCCGCATAGAGCAAATACAGGCAGAAAAGTAACACTGCTTAAAAAATTGTTGTCATCAGTAAACACCAGTCGAAGAATCATGACTTAGTCGCTAAAAATCATAAAACTCCATTATTCTTCCTAGCTAAAATGGCACCAGCTAGTTAATATTTTTCTCACCTTAAGTTCATATGCTTTTTGTAAATGGTACATCGACATTCTTTCTACTTCTGTTGAGTCCTTCCACCCAACTGCCCTCCTCTTCCTTTTGCTTGTTCATCATATTCAACAGTTTTATCTACAGTCATATCTAATACTCCACTGTTGACTGTTTTACTCTGTACCTTCTTAAACTTCAATCACTGAAAAATGAAATGAAATGATCGGATGGCATTGTTGGCCGGGAGGCCCCTTTCGGGGGCGTTCGGCCGCCGTATTGCAAGTCTGTTTTAGTTGACGCCACTTCGGCGACTTGCGAGTCAATGATGATGAAGAAGGAGACACAATACCCACTCCACTCCCGGGGATCGAACCCAGGCCTCCTGCGTGATAGGCGGGAACGCTACCGCTATGCTACAGAGGCGGACACTTTAATCACTAAATGTAATACAGTAAGAAGTCAATTTGTTTTGTGTAAGTCATTATGCTTGTACTTATCGAATAGCTAAAAGCCACATATGTTTAGAAAACAATTGATGTTCAGTTGCGAACTGTTGCTGATGAGTGGACTATCTGTTTAGTCTTAAGACTCAGAGGACAGCCTAAAAACCCGAAAGCGTGATTATTGTTTGACATCAATACTGTGTATTTCAGTGCCTAATGTGTCAAAGTACCGATGGAATATCCATAAATATTATAAAAATATCTTCACAGTCCAGAAGAGACCATAGGCGACGACGAGATCATTAGTCACTGGGGATGGATAAGAACGGAGCGATGTCGTGTCATTTTCAAAGCATCTGGTTTTTGTTGCGCCGATGGAACCGCCATCAAAACACTGCCCAGGTAAAGAATGTAGACCAAGTTCAGTAATAACTACACAGGACGAAGTTCCATCTAGGAGTAAGCTATTTATTTTCAAACCCAAGAAGGGAAGCAAATAGTGATCATGTTCAAAAATGGTTCAAATGGCTCTGAGCACTATGGGACTTAACTTCTAAGGTCATCAGTCCCCTAGAACTTAGAACTACTTAAACCTAACTAACCTAAGGACATCACACACATCCATGGCCGAGGCAGGATTCGAACCTGCGACCGTAGCAGTCGCACGGTTTCGGACTGCGCGCCTAGAACCGCGAGACCACCGCGGCCGGCAGTGAGCATGTGGCCGAAGGTCTAAATAACTAACAAAAAGTTTCAAGCACAGATTCCATCTGGAATATTCTGAAGTTAATAACGTAATCAATACTTAGTTGGCGTGAGGCTGAAGTCTGAAGCAGTAAAGTCGCTGCCATAAGCTCAACACAGGTAAGAAGTTAAAAACAGAACGGTGACGGTCTGGCGATGGTTCCTAGCGAGAGCTTTGATTGATGGGCTGCGGATTGAGTCCGTGCATGGCTCGGAAAACACGAACGAATGACTACTTCGATAGCTGGGACCGAGCTGCCGATTGGATTTTTTTTTCTTTTTTTGTGATACGGTACACTACAGCATCACTGGGTGTTGTGTGATGTCCTTAGGTTAGTTAGGTTTAAGTAGTTCCTGCCTCGGGCATGGATGTGTGTGATGTCCTTACGTTAGTTAGGTTTAAGTAGTTCTAAGTTCTAGGGGACTGATGACCACAGCAGTTGAGTCCCATAGTGCTCAGAGCCATTTGAACCATTTTTGTTTAAGTAGTTCTAAGTTCCAGGGAACTGATGACCATAGATGTTAAGTCCCATAGTGCTCAGAGCCATTTGAACTACAGCATCACCAGCCTTCCGCGGTCTAACTGTGTCGGTGAACCAGTAAATATAAACCATAGAGCAGTGACACTGCGTCACTGCAATACACTTCGGAGGTGTGGCGGTGGGACTTGGAGTCCCATACCACCCTGTAACGGTGACAGTACTCTTCTGTCCGGCATAAAAACGTAGTCCGACATGGGCAGGTAGGATTGGAAAATCGTGGACGTGGAATGGAGGGCTAGTCCTGGCAAAGGAGGCAGCCGTGGTGGGCGTGCCAGGCCCAGCTCTAGTCCTGTTGGTAAGCCGATTCCTGTAGGATGGGCAGCGGAACCAGATGGCGATGCCAGCGACGTGGATGGATAGTCCCAACGTGGCGTAGCCCATGGACATTGTCCCGTATGGCAGCCACTTTCTCATAGTGCCGACTGGAGGTTGAGCGCCGCCGTAAATACTGCCGCGGCGCACGGATATGGCGTGAGCTGCTGGAGAACACGTGACAAGGTGTACAAAACAGTGCCCGCGATCGCAGCGCCGCGCCGTGGTCGCGTAAGCGCTCTGCAGGTAACCGACCTGCCGCCTCTCTTTACGGCACTGTTACGTGTTGCGGCAGATGATGCCTGAGGCATGGCCACCCGCAACACGCGTGATTGTTGCAGGTTGCTGTCTTGTAGGAGTGACACACCGGGAACCATTTCGTAAGTTACCACCGGAAAACTTAAATTTGGATGGCTGTTTGTTGATTTCAACCACCGTCCTCCTGGACGAGTATCTGAAGGGTGAAACACTGTGCCGCTACGCCCGGTCATAAAGTTAAAGACCACAGCTTTCTTTGTCTACTTTCGCGTCTGTGCTTGGTTCGTAATTTACTGGTGTCCAAAATTGACGAAAGTAGCTTGCGCATGATGTGTCACTGCCGAGTAACATAGCTCGATGTCCGTCCGGTTAGCCGTTCGGTCTAAGGCCATGCTTTACGCGCGAGAAAGCGTGCCTGTCCCCGGCACGAATCCGCCCGGCGGATTAATGTCGAGGTCCGGTGTGCCGGCCAGTCTGTGGATGGTTTTTAAGGCGGTTCTCCATCTGCCTCAGTTACACTATGTCGGTGATTGCTGCGCAAACACTTTCTCCACGTACGTGTACACCATAATTACTCTACCGCGCACACATTGGGGTTACACTCGTCTGGTGTAAGACGTTCCATGCGGGGTCCATTGGTGGCCGAACCAAACAATAACTCTGGGTTCGGTGTGGGGTGGCAGTGAGGTGAGTGGACTGCTATAGCCTGTTATGAGGTTGTGAGCCACTGAGGGCTAAGGCGGGGACAAACCCTCTCCTTCGTTTCTAGGGCACCAGTTCCATACAATACAATACAATACAAACATAGCTCGATGGATGATACATGGAAAGGACAGCTGCAGCATAATAGAGAAGGTAACTGAAACAAATATGCAGTGAGTCGAACCAGAAATGAACCCTTTACTCAAAGGCAATAGTTACTCTGAATTCACCGCGATTCGTGATGGTACCTCGGGCACTACAGAGTGCGGCACTTGGAATTTAATCGTGTGTGAGATCACCAAGAACATCCATTGCCATGTTCTATAACGTGCTTCAAGCTGGCTGAAAGGTTGGTAAGGTGTCCTTCGTGCATTACGCATACCCACTTTCTGCCATATAAGGGTACGTCCAGCACTGCCGAACATGATCGTTTTGGTGGCCCAGGTGTTATGGTGTGGAGAGGTATAATTTTGGACGGGCGTTCTGACCTCCGAATCTCTGAACACGGTTCACCAGCCGATCAGTGTTATTGAGACACTGTACTCCTTACCCATGTACGTCCTTTCATGGAGCATTCGGCCTTGACTGGTTTCTATGGATAGTAAAGCGCGACCCCCTAGAACAGCACAGGTGGAGCAGCTCTTGAAACGACAGGATAGGTACTGACCTGCCCGTTCTCTTAAGTCCCACAGAGCGCGAGTGGGACACTTTTGGAGGGACGTACTGCAATGCGTCCACAGGCACCAACGACCTTCCAGCTATTGTCAACCGCACTGGAGGAGGAATTGGTCGCCCTACAGCAAGAACTCCTCATCTGTCTCGTGGTCAGCACTGGGGGGGAGGGGGGGGGGGGACGTTGGAGAGCATGCATTGCCGTCTTTGTTGATCACAAACACTTTTAAGAACCACGGCCAGCCGTTTACAACTTCCAGGGCACCATTATAAATCGCGGTGACTTCAGTGTAATTATTTGTCTCAGAATAAAAGCTTCATTTCTTTTTGTGTAGTTATATATTATTTTCAGATACTTACTGTGCTATGCTGTACCTACTCTTTCTACGCATGCTCATCGAGCTTGCCAGTACACTTTCTGTGCTGTACTGTACCAGTCTTTTCTATGCATGTTCATCAAGCTCGTCAGTGACGCATCATGCGGAAGTTACTTTCGTTCTTATGATTCGCACAGCAGTGTATTACACGGAGGGATTTTCTTTGGTAGTCGTTCACCTTTAATTCTTTCCATTCACTGCTTCCATCTATCGTCGTATTCAGCTGTTACATCATTAACAGCGTCCTACATTCAACTCACTACGAATGTCTTCATTTCCAATTACATTCCATCTCGTGCAAGTTACATCTTGGGAACTACATCCACACAGTCATTATTGAGCTACCAGTCTTTTATTTTCTGTACCCAGCTCTCGCTTTCGCACAATATTGGTGTCGCAAGAGTCTAATAAAATTTGACTTTTTGTCCCCAAATAACAGCAACAGTCACATATGGGACCTACTTAAATATAACAGTACCAGACATTTGATCTGCTACATAATGATGTGGCGTTCGAGGCCATAGTTGCGGAAACGGAAATACAGTGTAACAACTTCTATATTGGCCTGGCGCTTATTTTACTTCTTAAATGTACGCTGTGTTGATGGACTGATCTATAGTATAAACCGGGGGCTAGGTTAGGTTGAAGAGTGGCTATTTACTGTGAGTTTGTGAAGCCAACAAATGTGAATACAGAGTTTTAGTTATGACGATGTACTGCTCTGTAAGGCAGGCGCAGAACTGAGTTAGGTTTAAAAGTGATAATTTGTCTGAGTTGGCGGAGCCGACGTCTGCGCCGTCATGAGAAAGACTATAATCATACCTGTTATTTTTCAAGTCAACATACCTTCTTCTCAACACAAACTAATCGTACAACTTATGGATGTCCAACTTACTGCATGGGCTAGGGACTGCAGCTGTTGATATATATGAGAGAAAGTAACACCACAGCTGTATTTCGAGAATGTCTTTATTCTAATCACACGACTAGTTTCGGCGGCGCATTACCGCCATACTCAGGCCCCACCACTTCCAAAAGAGCATTTGATTTTCTTGGCCGATTTGCTTGGGATCCTTGTTATTAGCACACATGGACTACCTTTCATCCCGAGTATTTACTCGACATCGAGTTGTCTCCAATGCAATCACCAATAAGAATAAAGACATTCTTGAGATACAGCTGTGGTGGTATTTTTTCTCATATAGTCATAGAGGGATGAATGAGGTATCGTTAGAAAAGGTTTTTTAAACAGCTTCACACATCACATACCGATTTTTTCGCTAAAACTTAGTATTTGTGGAAAATTGTAACTATCATAGGCAAATGGATATCACTGTTAACTAGCTTCATACCGATATTTTACAAAACTAATTTATTAGTTAAGAGTAACAGATTCCCTTTTAATATGATATTATTACGAATATCATTTTGTTTATTATAATTTACTTATTAACTGAATAATTTGTATACGGCATTGTCATAGATAATAAGCATGACCACTGCAGTAGTCTTCGACTCGTATTATCTCTGCCCAGTGCACTGGGTCACTTTTTTAAACGAATATACTTTCCGGAATGACATACGTAGGTGTCAGACGAGGGGACTTACAATTAATTGCATCCTGTAGAGTTCTTATATTCATTACATTCGTTAGGATTACCCCACATCAACTTATACTAAAGAAAACCACTACTGCCACGTTGGTAAGAAACCTGAACGTTGGACAGGATTTAGTCAATTGAGCGATCATGGTTACAACAAAAGTCAATGAATTTACAATTAATGCTCAACTGATTGATACCGGGAAATCAGTTGTAACATCACGGATAAACCTAACACCATCTGATCCAAGCACATCTTTTCAATCGACGAGAAGACAGCTTTACTTACGGGCAATTGTATTTAGCCTTTTCAAAGGTAGCTAAACTAACAGTTTTGTATCCCTTAACAAAAATGGAAAACAAAAAGCGTACGGAGATTACATCATTTACACCAAGATATTGTAATGCTCTCTGAGGAATTCCTCTTTTTTTTCATAATAATGTGCCTGGAAATGTATGTACAAGAATGCTTTATGGAATCATAATTATTATTTCAGGTTTCGGTTTATTTTTAAAGATGTTTTCTCTCATTTCCACAACCATATTTATCCCAGCGACTACGCTTGTTCCAAGAACCATCATCATTTAAAATTGTTTGTGAAAGTTTTGCAAGGGTCACTGGTTTCATTACGGCGCTTATGTTACGCATCCTGAATTTGGTGAGTTGCGGCTCACTGCTACTCTGATAACAACGCTGCTTTAAGGCGACGGGATACAGCGAAGTCTTAAATTAACCCACAAAGGAAATCAGCTTATGAGATCTAAAATTATAGCAAATGTCGCACCTGGACAGGAAGCTCAAGTTCAGTATTTAGGGTGTGACATGGCATGAAATTTTGACAGTGAAATTGATAACATGATTGTAAAATTTAACACAGTCTATTAAAAAGAGAGTTATGGTCCGAAGGAAGCCACGAAAGAAACATATATTAAGTTTTACAAAGTTTTGTCAGTATCTGCGATGCTAAATGTATGTGAAAGCTAGATTCCCTTGTAAAAGTTTTAAAGTAAGAACTACAGAAGAACGCTTCAGAAATGAAGTGAATTATAAATTTATTCAATTCACGAGAACATACAGGAGGTTTACAAAACCATGGCAACCCCAAAACCACAACACTTTACCGTGCCAGATACGGGGTAGGAAACAGCTTCCAGTGTCTCCGAATGGGTAACATAGGTCCTGTATGGTTTTCAAGGCAATCTTTTACCATTCGTCCTGCAAAACAGTGGCAATTCAGGTAACGAAGATGGACGTGAATAGCGATAGCGCACAAAGGCTCAATAATATTGAGAGCTAGTGACTGTGGCGCCCAGGTAAGATGTGACAAGCTACCCTCGTGCTCATAAAACCAGTCCTGGATTATGGGAGCTGTGTGAACAGAAGCCCTGTCATCTTTGAGTAAAGCATTACCGACCAAACATTGTACCATAGGAGGTACCTAATCAGCCAAAATAGTCACACAATACTTGGCGGTAACGTGACCTTGCAGGTCATCCATGGGGTACATGGAATACCACGGTATGGCACCCCGGCATCACCGACACCTCGCCATGTTCTGTTCATGGGACATAAAATCGGTCAGAAGATGGAAAAAGTGTGGAATAAGACTTATCCGACCAAATGGCTTTGTTTCACTTCTCCACAGACCGTATTTTGCGACTTCGGGAACCACGTTTGGGTATTATGGGCATATGTGTCACTGATTAGTATGTATTTGGAACTGTAACCCGGCTTGCAGTTACATGCTTATGGACATCATATCGAATTATTTAGTTGCTGACAGGGTTCGTGAGTGCGACACTCAGTTGCGAAATACCTTTTGTGGCTGTCGTCCTTCCATTTTTGTCATAATCCAGTTCAATAACCGTCTGTCATGATCATGCAACACACACTTGCGTCCGCGTTGTAATTTAGCCGATGATGTTTCTCCTCTTTCTCTATGTGCGCTTTGAATCTTCGTAATGCCGCCTCTTGAAGCACCAAACACTTCGGCTACGCTGGTTACGGAGGCACCCACCACACGTATACCCACAATTTGCCCACTTAACTCCGACGTAATGCACTTGCAACTACAAAGAATACTGTTCTGACCAAGGCTGGTACTTGTAGGGTACTGAGGACATTACACAGGTTCTTTCCGCTGTCGAACTGTGCAACAGGATTGGATAGCACCTCCCTTTATGTTGAAACATGCATTTCTCGGGGTGTCTGCACATTTTGGGCCAACCCCTATAGATACGAGGGCTATTCGGAAAGTAAGGACGATAGGTCGCGAAATGGAAACCACAGTGAAAATCAAAACTGTTTTATTTGCAACGGTTAGCTACAACTTCCAGCTACTTCTTTACACAGTCGCCGCTCAGACATAGACATCTGTCGTAGCGTTGTACCAACATTTCGATTCCCTTGTTATAGAAGACAGCTGCCAGTGCTTTTCGACTATTTTCTACTCTGGACTGCAGCTCGTTAACTGTGTCAAAATATTGTCTTCATATCCAGCGGTTCATTTGAGCAGAGACGAACCTCAGGGGTAGCCAATTACGGGCTGTATTGTGGGTGATCAAACACTTCCCATTGAAAACGCTGCAGCAGCGTCTTCGTTGCCCCTGCAGGGTGCGGCCGAGAATTGGCGAGTAGAACGAACTGCATGACAGTTATGTTATGTGGATTGCATAGCTTCAGGCGAAATCTTTCACCAGGCCCTCATACTTGGCGGGAGACGCTAATTTCTAGCCATCTTTACGTTCTCACTGTGAGCTCAGAACTGCAGAGACCGACATGACGCGATCGATGGGCGTATTAGACACAGTGCCCAACGCATCTGTGCAAAGCTTCATCAGATTTTCACTGTATTTTCCATTTCGCGACCGATCTTTTCTTACTTTCCGAATAATTCTCGTATCTACTGAAACAGAGTGTGGGAACATGTAGCGAGAATGCATGAAAACGGACTTCCACAACAAATTCTCAACTAGAAACCCAGAAGGAGGAGAGAAAGAGAAGACTACGGAAGAAAAGTATTCATTGTTTCGTGATCGTGAGCATGATCGTATATAAAGAGTGCCCCATTAACGTTGCGACTAACTTCGAGGGGTTGTAGAGGATGTTTTGAGCAACAAATCCAGGATAGGAACCAGTTTTCGGAAGCGTAACGTTATCCAACGACAGGCACCGGCGTCAGCCACTAGTCTACCCCTTCGGCAGCAAACGTGGTTTTGTACGCTGACGGAGTGTCGGTGGAATGTCTCGCAATGTTGTTTGTTACTCAGTGATCGCCTCTAATTGCCACGATCGCCAGTGGAGAAGAATTAGCTAGGCGCTGCGTAGACAGACCTTGTCTGCTATGAATGAAATGCTCTGTTGCCTTGGTGCATGACGATTTTGCACACGGGTTTGCACCTGCAGTTTATTTTTCTTCTGTATACGGAAAACATCGGAGATTTTAGTGAGTTCCAAGACAACCCCAACCGAAACTGTCATCCACCATGGCAATAGAGCATCGCATTCATAGGATGGTGGTGGTGTTGGTAAGATCCTATAGGTCCAAACAGATGAGGTCATCCGTCCCTAGACTTACACACTGTGGTGTCACCGCCAGACACCACACTTGCTAGGTGCTAGCCTTTAAATCGGCCGCGGTCCGTTAGTATACGTCGGACCCGCGTGTCGCCACTATCAGTGATTGCAGACCGAGCGCCGCCGCACGGCAGGTCTAGTCTAGAGAGATTCCCTAGCACTCGCCCCAGTTGCACAATCGGCCGCAGTGGTCTCGCGGTTAAGGCGCTCAGTCCGGAACCGCGCGACTGCTACGGTCGCAGGTTCGAATCCTGCCTCGGGCATGGATGTGTGTGATGTCCTTAGGTTAGTTAGGTTTAAGTAGTTCTAAGTTCTAGGGAACTGATGACCACAAAAGTTAAGTCCCATAGTGCTCAGAGCCATTTGAACCATTTGAACCAGTTGTACAGCCGACTTCGCTAGCGATGGTTCAATGTCTACATACGCTCTCATTTACAAAGACGACAGTTTAGCATAGCCTTCAGCTACGTCATTTGCTACGACATAGCAAGGCGCCATATTCAGTTACTGCAAGTAATATCTTCAAGAATGTATTCTGAACAGATAATATTGTGACTCACGTACCGTCAAGAGCGACGTTCATCATTAATGGATTAAAGTTAAGTATCAAACAAATTACGTCCGCTTTCTGAATTCTCATTCCTTGTCATTTTGCAGACCTCAGGTCAGTATAGTTCTTCCCTCCACACGCCAGCCTGCGTGAGCTAAAACTCGTGCATTTCGGCCTCCTTTCGTAGCACGGTGTTTGCTCTTCTGCTAACACAAAACACACTACTTAATCTAACTTAAACTAACTTACTCTAAGGACGATATACACACCCATGCCCTAGGGAGGACTCGAACCTCCAACGGGTGAAGCCGCGCCATCCGGGACAAGGCACCCTAGACAGCGCGGCTATCCGGCGCGGCCATTCATAGAGGTCAAGGTCTTTCTACGCAGCAGCTAGCTTTATCTTCTCCATTGGCGATCAGTGGCAATCAGTGGCGATCTCTGAATAACAAACAGCATAGCGGGACGTTCCGCCAGTGGTATGTCAGCGTATAAAGTCACGTTTGAGATCGAATGGGTGTGTCTCCGAACACGGCTTCTTGTACTCGATTTGTTCCTCAAGAGACCTTCTACTGCCTCTCGAAGTTTGTAGAACACTTTGGGACACACTGCACGTCGAATTTTATGCAGTAATTTTGTTCAAAAATGGTTCAAATGGCTCTGAGCACTATGGGACTCAACTGCTGTGGTCATCAGTCCCCTAGAACTTAAGAACTACTTAAACCTAACCAACCTAAGGACATCACACACATCCATGCCCGAGGCAGGATTCGAACCTGCGACCGTAGCGGTTGCGCGGTTCCAGACTGAAGCGCCTAGAACCGCTCAGCCACTTCGGCCGGCCAATAATTTAGTGTTCTGTGTATAGCGCCACATACATATTCCTTTATTTTCTTATTGTAAGTGTGTTTGTACGTAATTTAGTAAATTTGGAATTCCTATAGTACAGACAGATTTTAAAAACACACAGCACTGTAAGGACATTTACGCTTTAACGTCGCTTCTTTCGCTTTAAAAGTACATCTAGGTATGTACCCGAAAGTTTGTAAAGACTATTCCCACGCTTTAAATGGGTTGGCGTGTTTAGCGTTGGAGAACGAAATTTCGGGAGCTGTGCCGTGGCCAGAACAACAGCCGGCAAGTGACAAAGACGGGGTCTGGTTGTAACAGCAGCAGGGGCAGAGAGAGGGCACCTGCTCGGCGGGGCCGGTGCTGGCGGCGGCGGCGGCGTCGGGCGCAAACTAATCTAAACTGCGAGGGAATCCGAGCCGCGCTCACAGCAGGACGCATGCGGCGCCGGCAATCTGACGTCACGCCGCGCGGAACAAAATAGCGGAGCGCGCTCTGCGCCACACCGCGCCGCGCCGGACGGAAAGGAATTCTAATAAAACACAACAAAGCAGGCGAGAAGGAGGCCCCTCCCGCGCCGCGGCGCTCGCAAAGCGATGCGTTCTGTGTTTATCTGTGCGACGGAATGCCACGCCGCGCTTTGTGCGCCGGCTGCCTCATTACGCCCACGCGGGGAACCCCCCCGCCTCCCTCCCCGAGCCCCAACCCACCACCGCAGCGCAACGCCCGCCGCGTACCGAATTTTGCGTCCGCCGCCAGTTGCGCCTTTCATCTCCAGCCACGAGTATTGCCGGTTGGCCGCTCGTGTTAACAGCCGCTCCGGGCGTTCGAGTTTGGTTCCCAGCCGTCCGACGCAGGTCGGAAAAAGAAAACTGATCCAGCGCTGTTAGTCGCGTAGAGGCAGTTCTTCGCGTTCTTTCCTGTCGAGAGCCGCTTCGGTATATTCGCCATTACACAGAACGTCAGTTGCATTAGATCAGTGGTCCTCAACGTTTTTCGACTGGGCGCCCCCTTGTTGTCTTCGAATGGTAGCCAGCTTCCCTCGCCAGCAACCAAACATTTATTGATTTGCAAAGTTATCGAATTTCAATAGCGCGTTTCGCCCTTTCGGTGCATCATCAGTTTGCATACAAAACAACATAACAGTCCGTTAAGAATCGCGGAGGACACTGTCAAGGTGGATCGTACCTTCTTTCCGTGTTCAATTCATATCCTGGTTCTGTGGCGTTCGCTGTGTTATTCGGTGGTTTGGTATTTTATTAATTTGTAAATGAAAATGATAATCTTATTTTATTACATTGAGTAATTACTAAATAATTTTTCTCCCGGCAAAATATTTGGTCAAGTTGCTAAAGAACTCCAAGTTAACGTTATGTTGAAGTGTTGTCTGTAAGTGGTGTAAGTGTCACTAAATCGCAGTTCATACAACAGATTCTATACAACTGTTGGTTATGATGTGAACAGTTACCTTCAGCAAAATGATCATTAAAACCACCGAATATCAGCCGCGCACAACACTGACGTATGTTATCTGAAACAATATTCTCCGTAACGTGCGCTTAATTAATTTCGGCTCCATACATCAGGTAGAAAAGTTTGTTATAAGGATCGTGCTATGAGCACTGTTTTTAAAGAGCCAATCTGATTCGAATTATTTTCATTAAAATGAGTTCGGGACCACCGGTGCACATTTATTTTTACACATTTGTATTACGTTCGGTATTTATGTCTGCAGAGTTGCGTAATTTGAATTTGCCGCCGAGATAATTATCATCGTTTTCGCTGTTTTTTCATATGTTTAATAGATAATGTTTAAAATTGTTAGAGGCATAATTTCCTCTCGTCGCACTGTAGCTAAAATTTATCTCGTGGATGTTACTGATTGCAGCAAAATTCCGTTTACACGCTCTGCCACGCAGTGGTGTGACGTTACATCTTTTGAATACCGGAGTGCAATAGGCCGTTGTCGACTGCCGTCGTCCGCTGTTGATATAACCCCACTTGTGAAAGACTGGTACACGTCATTTTCGGCACCGGACTCCAGAATTCATTCAGTTTCACGCCTTCCTCCTTCCTACTGAAATCCATGGGGTGTTTTACAATGTCTATGGCCATTGTGCACAGGCTTTCATGGGAATCCTCTTGTGCCTTCCAGTACATTAGTTCCATCAAAATGAATGTGATGGTCTCCTGGTTGCAAAGCATGTTCCGCAATAGCTAATCTGTCAGTCTCCCACCTTCTGATTTATCCCTGTGATCTTATCGTCGTCGAGTGTTCTTTTATAGTGTCGACGTACACCTCCGCACGACTGCGCGGAATCCTATAAATTCATGCTTTTTTCCAGCGGTTGACGAATATCCTTAAACATCATCACGATTTTCCTTTTTTAAAGTTTTTTCTATGCGGTCAGTAAGATTCTTAATGAAAGGCAGTTGCATCGCTGTGACTTCTGCGCGGTGGTCTTAAAACTCTTTTTACCTCAGCGGACGAATTGACATTCCTGAGCAATGAACTGATGAGATGTTTTATATCGGCGTCAAGCAGATCTGGTTTCCAGATGTTCCGTGCTCTATCCGCCAACATTTTTATCGTATCTCCTTTTGTCGTGGCCAGTGGTTCGAATTCCGGTGTAGGTAACGGTTTGTGTGCGTGGTTTTCTTCCTTGAAAACTGGCCCATTAAGAATTCCTGAATACGACTTGGCGGGGATTCCAAACAATCGAGCAGTACTAAAGAATGGGGTCACAAGTGCTCTGCAAGCCATCTCCTTTATAGATGAATTGCATTTTCTAGATTTCTCGCGGTAAACCAAAGTCGACCGTTTGTCTTTCCTACAACCACTCGTATGTGCTCTTTCCATTTCAGTTCGCCTTGCAACGTTACGACTAGGTATGTAATACACGTGACTGTTCCAACAGTATTAAAAAAAATTCATGAAGAACCATCAAAATAAAAGTATTTTTTCGGTAGAGTCTGAGCTTACCCCGTACAGAGTAGGCTAAATCACTTCATCTGGTTTACAGTCTCCCTGTGGTTCTTCGTTCTCTTCGTTAATATTTGTACAATACATGGCTGTTTAGAAGTACCTCCAGGGTTTCAGAAGACGATTTCACCGTAACTGCAAGCCATCGACCCACACAGAAAACACACACACATCAGTGGTAAGGGCATCTCTCTAACTTCTTAACTCACATTACAGATGCTGAATGTCCGCACCGTTTGCTATTCAGCAAGTGTCATTGTATGCATTCATTTAAAGTCGCTGATGCAGCTGTTTTTGCTGCAGCTCAGGAAGTAACGATCATGACAGCAGCCCACTGTGCAAGCTTGTTCATTTGGTTGCCTATCTGCAGGTGCGAACTAAGTAGAGGCGTCAATACGGCGTGTAAGATATGCCTACCTCATTGATGACCAAGAATTCGGCTCTCAGGCTGTGCCCTGGCACTAGTGCCGTAGCGCTCAGCCTTCTCACACGGCCACGGAACACTGTCTCAGCGCGCTGAAGATATAATATTTATATGGTACAAACTGTAGGGATAGGGACAGACGCGTCCAGTTTTACAGATTTTCACTCTCAGGTTCCCATATAATCATGACGTATTTTATTTCATAATCTAAAAAATATCTTTCACACCCATGTCGTGATCGAAATGTTGTAGTACTTTCTCAGCCGTGCGGGATTAGTCGAGCGGTCTATGGCGCTGCAGTAATGGACTGTGCGGCTGGTCCCGGCGGAGGTTCGAGTCCTCCCTCGGGCGTGGGTGTGTGTGTTTGTCCTTAGGATAATTTAGGTTAAGTAGTGTGTAAGCTTACGGACTGATGACCTTAGCAGTTAAGTCCCTTAAGATTTAAAAATAAAAATAAAAAATAGTACTTTCTCATTATGGAGACGTGGAAACTCTACCTGAGAGATAGAATGTATATGTCCTGAAAAATGTTAACGTAAAAGGATTTGTCTTTAAAATGGGAATCACGTTTCAGATCCATCATTTATTTTAGCACATGTACAGGGGCACTTTCAACTGGAACAGCAAAGCGTCTCCAAAACCGATGTAAGACTGAGAGCGTAAGCAATTAAATAACCGTCCTTGTAATTCTTTCAAGATCACAATGATTTCTTCAGGCCTCGCGTTTTCTTTAACTCCAGTTGTCTTACGGAACTGGACTGTGATTGTCAGACTTTGGCATTTATACAATGCGATTTTTAGATGCATCCGAAACAAATCTGTAGTAAGTCCTTTTACATCTTGCAGTGTCTTACTGTGGGCACAGTGCAGTCGAGTCCACGTAAAATGCGAGTTCTGCAGCCCATTGCGTAAGTTCGAACTTTACTTCCAGCATTCCTTTTTCATACATAAACTCGACAATAGTAAATTTTAAATTGAAAACTAGTTCCAGGCAAGCCCCTTGACTTAACCAACGTACTTTGCAGTAATGTACGAAGTCTGCATACTCGTCGTTTGTTTCCATAGAAAACTGTTGCAGCTATTCATGGAATAAACCATGCACCTTCAGAAATTTTATTATTCGTATCACCAATTTCTTCACGCGCCCCATGCCTACAAATTTAGCATGAAGTGCTTCTTGATTTATGAAACAATAAATATGCCGATCACTGTAATTTTTTGCTCTTTCATTGTCAACTAAATCTTTAAAATTGTTGCGCATAATATTGTAACGTCGTTTCAATGCAAATTTGCAGCACCCGTACATTATGTGACTGCTTAATAAATATATTGCGGATTCTCATTCCCTCTTCCGTTATTCGCATTCAGTTCTAAAGGCTTGTGGATGCAGCCACTGATCCTGTGAACATCCTTCGTAACACCAACAAATAGCAAAGGGAAAACAGCGCTAACATCACGATTCTGCCGATGTGAACAGTTGTACCGACCGAATAATGGCACAGCACGATACTAAATGAAATATCGCGCTGCATTGAGTGCTTCCGAGAATCAAGGAGCAAAGCCGAAGGGGCCGAGATTCAGCACGTACGTGGCCTGCACAATCGGCTCTTTTGCGGTTTGGCACACCTCGGCCGGTCCTGCTCTGTATGTTCTGACACACCTATTCTCCAGTAAATCAACGCCACGATGCATATTACGAATCCAAACTTGGATGGATGTGGCATTTTTCTGTACGTCTTGTGGTTTTTTGCACAGTTGCCTTCTGAACCGCTGGAGGTGCTTAAAATGACGGTGTGTATTTCGTCGTCTTTCACTCCTCACCTTGCTACTGTGCTGTTTTCTATTTCCTATTGCTTTTTTTATGGCGCAAAAACAACTAGGGTCATACGCGCCCATATCAGAGCTGTAGAACACGAAGACAAAGAGAGGAGTTAAAAACGACTACGCGTTAATACCAAAAGACGGAATACAAGACAGCTAAAAACAGGAAAGTGGAGAAAGGTCTATAAAATACGCCACAGAGAAACGGATCCAGAACTAAAACCTAAATGGCCTTCGCCATATTACTAAGACGAAAAAAAAGTAAAACACGGTCGACAGTACGCGCATCGTTCCCCAAAACGGCCGGTAGCTCAGGTGGAAAACACTAATGAGAACGCAATTGGTTAAAAAAAGGGCAGTCCGTCAGGAAATGGCGGACGTCATAAGTTGAAGGCAATGAGCATGAAGTGGTGAGGGAGCACCACTTAAACGGCTATGGCTAAGGAAGACAGCGCCCAATAAGCAACCTAGCTAAAGTGATGTTCTCACAACGGGAGGGCCGAGAGGAGTCGTCCAAGTCGCAGGGAGAGGTTTAAAAGCTCGGAGCTTGTTCCCATTAAGGAAGGACCATTGGTGATGCCAAGGTGGCACTACCTGCTGACAGAAGGCAACACAGAGATCAGCGGAGGAAATGTAAGAACTAGCGGGCTGAGGTACGAGGACTGCAGTCTTGGTAGCAGCGTCAGCGGCCTGGTTTCCTGTCACACCGACGTGACCAGCAACGCACATAAACATTACGGTGGCTCCATCAAGAGTGAGCAAGTGACAGCTTTCCTGCACCCGTTGCAAAATAGTTCAAATGGCTCTGAGCACTATGCGACTCAACTTCAGAGGTCATCAGTCGCCTAGAACTTAGAACTAATTAAACCTAACTAAGCCGGCCGAAGTGGCCGAGCGGTTAAAGGCGCTACAGTCTGGAACCGCACGACCGCGACGGTCGCAGGTTCGAATCCTGCCTCGGGCATGGATGTGTGTTATGTCCTTAGGTTAGTTAGGTTTAAGTAATTCTAAGTTCTCGGCGACTTATGACCACAGCAGTTGAGTCCCATAGTGCTCAGAGCCAAACCTAACTAACCTAAGGACATCACACACATCCGGCAGGATTCGAACCTGCGACCGTAGCGGTCACGCGGTTCCACACTGAAGCGCCTTTAACCGCACGGCCACACCGGCCGGCACCCGTGGCACTAAGGACTAGACGGTGTACAGCGCACAGAGACTTTGAAGAGTTCTGAGAGTATCTAAGCAGGTGGACCACTTGGAAAGACTGTGTCACCAGGTGTCCTGCGTGGCCCGATACAGGACAAAGACTCCGCTGTAAATACTGAGCAGTGTTCCGGAAGCCGATACCGTAAACATCGGTGCCAACGACGAAGGCACACCTGACACCACGGTGAATTTTCCATTTGGTGGGTTGTGGGTTCGCCTTGTATAAGAGTAGGTATTCGTAAAATACAAAGCCGATAAGATAATAGCGAACACAACATTGAGCAGCGTGTTCGTAACTTTGTCGGCTGCAACAGGAAGAGCACAGAAGCGAGCCACACCTTAGTGAAGACGTCACCGTTCTCCAAGTAGCGCTGGACCTCTTAGAAGGAGCAGCAGCTCCTGTCTGCCAGCGCAGTCCACTTCCGCCTTTACAAATATCACCATGAGATGTTTTCCCAGAATCGCGGAGGGAATTAAAAGCACTTAGGCCGGTCCGCGAGGGAAGTTTTTAATTCCCGCGCCCGGCGCTGTCCTCGCGTCGCCGCCCTCCTCCCCACCCCCTCCCCACCGTTCTATCTTCTGCCCCCCCCCCCCCCCCCCGCCCCTTCTGCCGTCTTTCAGGCTCGGCGCCGCCGTTCCGTGAAAAAGCGGCCACCGTCCTCCTTTTCCCTTTGGCGCAAAGTAAATGAGTAACTCGCCAGCATTCACGTTTAATCAAAAAACGTGTTTTCTTTTCCCGGAGCTTTCCGGGTAATTACATAATATATGGAAGGCCTACTAAATATTTCAGAAGCCATTCCTTTTAATAAAGCAGAACACTAGGAAAGATTCACGGCGCGAGCAGCAACTGTAGAAGGGGCCCACAACAAGAAGCTCGCTGTCGGCGTTATTTTTAAACACGGGAGAGGAGGACGTCTGTGAGCTGCGCGGAGGCGCCTCGAGATGTCACTGCCATTCTCGTTTGCATTTTCCCAGTGGAAGTGGGAGGCTAAAAATATTACTTGCCTTACACGGAAGCTAAAAATAATACACTGATGTCTCTAACGCCGAATACTATATGAATGACGCAGAAACACCACCACTTGAGACAATAAAACATTTAAACTAGACTAAAAATGACACTTTTTTGATAACTTATTGCGTCAGTGCGTACGAAACAGCGCCGCGCTGTAGCCGTGTTTGTAACTGCAGAAAACGTGCCTCCAACTAAAATCCATAGAAGAAAGAAAGCTGCGTATGATGACGATTTTTTCGACATCAATTACGTTGGGTTGTGCGTGCTCGTAATGAAGGAAACGGTGTTGCTAACCTCAACGTGTGTGACAGAGCTCGGAGTGGACGACCGTACTTGGTAACCGACAAGATTCGTCGGCGTCGGGTTGGCGAACTCGTCAGAGAAAGTCGTCAGGTGACACAGACACAGACCTCGGGTAAGTGAAGCATATCACGAGAGCTTCTACCGCCCACCATTGTAGAACTGCAGTACAGAAAACTGTGTGGACAGTGGGTGCCTCGAATGCTCACGCCTGGCGTGTAGTAGAGGAGATAAGTCGACAATTTCTTTTGCCTTTCTAGGGTGAGGGTGATGGGTTCCTTAAGAACACTGTGCCAGGTGATGAAAGCTAAGTTCACCATTTTGAAGAGTTCAAGTCAAAGTCATGCTCACAGTGTTGTTGGATGTTCAAGGTGCAGTGCATTTGGGATTTATGTCTAAAAACACCACCATAAAACCTGCAAGGGACTGCAAAACCCTCAGAAAATTGAAAGCACGATTTTGAAGAGTTCGTCCACAGATGGTGCACCCTCACCCTCAGCATGACAATTCGAGACCACACACGAGCGCTGAGACATCTACAACAACCCAACGCCTTGGTCCACTGTCATCGATCATCCTACATGCAGTGATTAGAGTCAGCTGGATCTGTGAAGCACTTTCTAATGACAGTCAGCACGATATTTTGTTGTTTCAGTATATAGAGGTGAATTTGACGTTCATACGCGCCTTGTGGCTATATATTTAACATACCTCCACAACATCGTGAAACCAAGGTTAATCAGTGACCCCTCTGAAGAAGACGTTCATAAAGACGTCGAAATCTAGGTCAAGGATTTTTTAATACATATTGTACAGGGTGAGGCAAATAAAAGTGGTCCAGACTATTTGGGGCAGCATTAACGGAGGAGGGAAAGCCGGCCGCGCTGGTCTAGTGGTTCTAGGCGCGCAGTCCGGAACCGCGGAACTGCTACGGTCACAGGTTCGAATCCTGCCTCGGGCATGGATGTGTGTGATGTCCTTAGGTTAGTTAGGTTTAAGTAGTTCTAAGTTCTAGGGGACTGATGACCACAGAAGTTAAGTCCCATAGTGCTCAGAGCCATTTGAACAATTCTTGAGGAGGGAAAGAACTACAGTTACTTCCAACAGGATGCAGCAACTGTCCAACCTTGGAGCACATTTACACAATATTCACGACTGACTGAGTTGTTACCGGAGGTCAGACTGGTCGCGACCCTAGCAGGCCACCCAGGTCACCTAATCTGTGAATGTGCGATTACCTCGTGTGTGGAACCCTCAAGTCTAAGGTGTATCGCAAAAACGCTCATGGTCTTCAAGAACTACAACAGAACAATTCGGATGAGATTGTAGTAATTCCAGAAGTCGAGCATCGATTCGCCCTTAGCAACTTGCTGATCATGGCCAAAAATTACCAAGAGATGGTTGATGGTCACTTTCAACAACTGCTTAGTACTATATTTCCTTTCCTCTGCTCTGTTTCTTTATACTCTGTAACTCTGTTCCCTTGGTCACTTTTAAGTGCCCCACCCTATACCACTGTAACTGGGTTTGCTGTTTTTTCGCCTTTTCCTACACAGACTGTAATATAAGTTAGCTGAAGTGCTGTAGAGAATTAGGCACAAACCATTCGTAGATGTATGTTAATCCATATACTGGAGAAGGAATAGTTGGAGATCCCACAAAACACTAAGAATATGAGGAAACATACAGATCGTGTAAAAATACTGACGGGGCGACATGAATATCGAAATAAGTAAATAGACATGATTGGAAAGTAAGCACAGGTTGATGGACATTTTGAATGTATGCTGGAAGGTATCTAGAGTATCAGCGTGAAGACTAGAAAGTGTAGAGGATACACAAATATTCAGTCAGATCTTGGGAAGGTTTCAAAGTGGTTCATAGACTGGCATCTTCCTCTAAATGTTTGGAAAAGTAAAGTAGTGCATTTCACAAAACTTTAAAACACAGTACCCCGTGACTGCAGCGTGAGTCACAGTTCGAATCAGCCAGCTTATACAAATACCAGTGTGTAGCGGGTAGCAGGGGTATAAAAGAAAATAGTTGCGACCTGCTCGCCTACACGAATACGCAGCGAGGTATTTTGTGAGACGGACACGGATAGAATCCGCGTGTCGAACTAATGACTGTGGTTAATGGGCGGCTTACCACGCCACGCTCGTTTTGGCAAATCCCGAAATGGTCTGCAATAACCACCTCTGAAAACATGATACACAGAGAGTTAAAATACAATAACGCACTGAACGAAGTTTCCACTATTAACTGACAGTTTGTGTACACGACTTATCTCTGTTAATTGGCGAGTGTTGCGTCAGCAAGGGTACCTACCTGAAACTCTGAAGCAAAAATAGCTGTATCAGATGGTGAAAACAGCGACTCCTTTACGATGGGGTAAACGCAGGGAAATAGGACGTGAAATGGAATGATAACGTAAACTCAGTAGTAAGTAAAGCAGGTGACGCACTTCGGTTCATTAGTGCTATACACTATGGGATCGAAAGTATCCGGACACCTATTAGTGAAAATTAATATGCACTGTGCCTACCCTTCGCCTTTTTGATAGCTTGAATAATGCTGCTGACACTTTGAATTAGGAGTTCGAATGTCTGTGGAGGAATGGCAGTTCATTTTTCCACAGTAGCCGAAATCAGAAAAGCTAGTCATGTTAGACGCTATGTTGTGGTGCGAAGTCGGCGTTCTAACTCTTCCTGTTCCATTGGGTTCAGGTTGAGACCCTGGTCAGTAATTTTACTGGCCACAAGCGATTTCCGCACAGACGCTGATAGATGCACTGTCATTCTGAGACAAACAAAAAAACTCTTCGAACTATTCCTTTAATGCGAGCAGTAAAAAATGCTGTAAAATTTGTTCTTATGATAACGCATTTAAGGTTTTCATGAGCGCAATAGAAGGGGGATACCTTAACCACGAAAAACAGCTCCCGTACCATAACCTCATTTCACTGTTGGCGCTAAAATGGTGGAAGTTAAGGTTTTTCAGGAAATCGTCAAACCCATACCTTCCATTGGACTGAAACTTGGTACAGTGTGATTCATCACTCCAAATGACTCGTTTCCGATCATCGATTCTCCAGTGGCGTCGCTTTGTATTCCCCCTCAATCATCACATAGTATTGACTGCGAAAACATGTGGCTTATGAGGAGCTTCTCGACCGTTCTATCGTGTTGTTTTTATTCGCTACGCACAGTCATTCTGCATACTGGACAGCTGGTAGCACTTTGTGATTTACGAGTGATTGTCTCTGATTATTTCATGAGACTTCTTACAACCATCCTCCGCATTGCTCGATAGCCCCTGTCCTTCAGTACGCGAGGTGTCCCTGTTTTTCGTCTAGCTGTGGCCACTCCTTCGTGTTTACACTTCGCAACCACGTGACCCACAATCGAACTGGGCTGCCATAGAGGGGTTGAAATTTCCCTGATGGATTTATTACTAAGGTGAGATCCAATGAGCAATCCACATTCGAAGTCACTGACCGCTCCTAACCCATTTTTCTGCTATCACTGCTTGTCTACTTACAACACAATAGATGCTGCCTGCTTTCGTTCTGATGGAGCCGCCTCTTGCGACATCTAGTGGTCAGTTAAGGACTATATAGTGATGTACGGATACTTTCCATTCGATAGTGTACTTTGAAAATGCAATCTACGAAGGATCTAGTGTCTGATATCCATCCCAAGTAGGGCTAACATGGAGTATTGAACATATACGATGAAGACAACGGATGAGCGATCACAGATTTGATTTTCCTGAAAGAGTCACGGAAATGCTGAAATACTTGAAATATACAACAATTAAAGACTGACTATTCCTCCCGTGATAGTTTGCTTACAAAGTTCCAAGAACCTGAGTTACGCGAGGAATCTTGGTCTACACCACAGCTTTCTACATGTCGCTCTCTCAGGACCCATGAAGACAACATTAGACTAATTCCTGGACGCACAGACGCATTTAAGGACAGGTTCTGGTCGAGAGGCACGAAAAATTGGTGAAATTTAGAACTTTTCCGTAGAAGGAGTGTGTTTAACAAAATGGGCGTTTTACCACTTTATTATACGGGGATGAGTCAAATGAAAACCTTAAATAATTTTTTAAATATTATTTATTGTGCAGAAGTAGTACAAAGCTGTATCACTTTTCAATATAATCTCCCCCACGCTCAATGCAAGTCCTCCAGCGCTTACAAAGTGCATGAATTCCTTCAGAAAAAAATACTTTTGGTAGTCCGCGCAACCACTCATGCACCGCGTGGCGTACCTCTTCATCAAAACGGAACTTTTTTCCTCCCACTGCGTCTTTGAGTGGTCCGAACAAATGAAAATCACTTGGGGCAAGGTCTGGTGAGTGTGGTGGACAAGGAAGACACTCAAAATGCAGGTCTGTGACTGTTGCAACTATTGAACGGGCAGTGTGGGGCCTTGCATTGTCATGTTGCAAAAGGACACCTGCTGACAGCAATCCACTTCGCTTTGATTTGATTGCAAGCCGCAGATGATTTTTTAGGAGATCTGTGTATGATGCACTAGTGACAGTGGTCCCTCTAGGCATGTAATGCTCCAAAATGACGCCTTTTTCGTCCCAAAAGAGAGTCAGCATAACCTTCCCTGCTGATGGTTCTGTTCGAAACTTCTTTGGTTTTGGTGATGAGGAATGGAGCCATTCCTTGCTCGCTCTCTTCGCTTCCGGTTCGTGGAAGTGAACCCAGGTTTCGTCCCCAGTAACGATGCTTGCAAGGAAGCCATCAGCTTCTCGTTCAAAGCGCGGAAGAAGCTCTTCATAAGCATCAACACGTCGTCCTCTCACTGCAAGAGTCAGCTGCCGTGGCACCCATCTTGCAGACACTTTGTGAAACTGGAGCACATCATGCACAATGTGGTGTGCTGACCCATGACTAATCTGTAAATATGCTGCAATGTCATTCAGTGTCACTCGGTGGTTTTCCTTTCCTATGGCTTCAACTGCTGCAATGTTCTGTGGAGTCACAGCTCGTTGTTCCTGACCTGGACGAGAAGCATTCTCCACTGAAGTCACACCATTTTCGAGCTTCCTACTCCACTCTTAGACTTGCGGCTGTGACAGACATGCATCACCGTACTGAACCTTCATTCGTCGATGAATTTCAGTAGGTTTCACACCTTCACTACGCAAAAACCGAATATCAGAACTCTGTTCTTCCCTGGTGCAAGTCGCCAGTGAGGCGGCCATCTTTATACTGATACTGCGACGGTATGTATGCATCTGCACTATGCTGCCACCTACGGGCCATTCTGCACGCTGTTTGTAGCACTCTTACCAACTTACAGGACAACGGTGCGAAATTTCGATTTGTTATTACAAATTTAAGGTTTTTCATTTGACTCACCATCGTGCATACGTTAGTATATGAAATCAAGTTTTTTTCTCTCATAATAAATTAATAATGGCGGCTACATCCCTTGTCTAAGTATGAACCACGCGGCGCGTCCTGGCTTGCGCTTAAGTGTTGAACAAACACGTGGCTGTATCTGAAACCCACAAAAAGAGAAAACTCTTAAATAAAATGTATTTGGGTGGGTATCACGATGTGGTTTGGAAAATACCTAAAAAGTAATCTATTTGAAAACTGACAATTTTTGTCATTTTTTTCTGAGTTCAAAAGTTTAAAACAGTATTTAAAATTCGAATAAAATGTTTCTCTAAGGCCCCTAAAGTTAATTACTTTTCCTTTTTTAAAACTGAAGTGACTCAGTTAATCTGTCGAGGCTATAAAGAGCTCCTGGCACTGAAAAATTTTGTTTCAAGTAAAACGTGTTCAATGTTTTGAGTGACAAACAAAACGTTGTTTCCAAAAGTACGGTTAATTTGCAATCCCAGAACCGTAGAGGGAACTTTCCCCTTCCTCATACATGCTCTGGTTCTGCATTTGGTGCTGTATTGGTGCAGTCCATCTTCCGGAAATCCACACGTTCCATAGAGCTTTTCCACTTGCGCTGTTCAATGCGGTAGCGCATTGCCATCGGCAGCTACCGACGAGGTCCGAATGCAGCATCGAGAAGACCCAAATGAGCGTGGAGTACAGTGTCACATTAACATTGACCGGTGAGTGTACCGTACTGGTCAGAACACTCGTGCAACTGGTTCCCCACACCATAACTTTTGGACCATCAAAACGATTTTGTTCGGCAATACTGGAGGTACCCCCATATGGGGAAATGTGGCTACAGGTAACGCACCCTGAATGCTTTACCGCAATTGTGGCCTTCTGTGGTGATCACACGCCCCATTAAGAACCATGTCCCGTCTTTTGCTAAGGTCCAGGGAACAATCATGAAGCGCGGTGACTTTAGTGTAATTATATTGATACCATAACACCTGCACCACCAAAACCATCACATTCGACAATATTCCTACATTCATGTTCCCACCTCTCATCTTACGAGGTACGTTCATGTTCACTGCTCACACTCCACTCAATCTGCCCTCATCTGAGAAGAGACTGTGACCCAACTCCTTGTTGGTGCAGTCCGTATGCTCTTGCTACCATCGCGAACTGCGCCGATGTGTTTCTGACAAACAGACCATCCCGTTGGAGTCACCAGGCAACTGTCGAGTGGTGACTTTGCGTGCCTTGCACTCCTGTTAAACATGGCTGCAATTTCAATCGTTATTTGCCGAGGGCTCCTTCTTGCTGTTGTACATTATAGGGGTCATCTGCTGATGTTGGCCGGCCGAAGTGGCCGTGCGGTTAAAGGCGCTGCAGTCTGGAACCGCAAGACCGCTACGGTCGCAGGTTCGAATCCTGCCTCGGGCATGGATGTTTGTGATGTCCTTAGGTTAGTTAGGTTTAACTAGTTCTAAGTTCTAGGGGACTAATGACCTCAGCAGTTGAGTCCCATAGTGCTCAGAGCCATTTGAACCATTTTGCTGATGTTGTTGACCGTGATCAGGTACCACCTCTCATTCTGGCAGGAGCGTCTCTGGTTCGGAAGTCTACCCCCCATGGAGCCGACCGGAGTGGCCGTGCGGTTCTAGGCGCTACAATCTGGAACCGTGTGACCGCTACGGTCGCAGGTTCGAATCCTGCCTCAGGCATGAATGTGTGTGATGTCCTTAGGTTAGTTAGCTTTAAGTAGTTCTAAGTTCTAGGGGACTGATGACCTCAGAAGCTAAGTCCCATAGTGCTCAGAACCATTTGAACCATATTTTTTCTCCCCATGAACATCAGCCAATGCTGTGAGCAATACCGAACTCGTCAGCTACACTCGTCTCACTTGGTCCTCCTTCCAGTTTCCCGACGATTCTTCCCCGAATGAAAGCGGACCTTATTTAAAAAGAACCCGTAGTAGATGTAAGATACCTATTTTTGAAAAAGGAACATAAAAGGAGTTCTTTTGCTGAATTCGGCATTCTACCTACACATAAGAATAGTGACAAGGAGATCAAGGGACTGATGACATCAGCGTTTTGGTCCCATTATATATTAAAAATGGAGATTAAATATAGCTAGAGATACCCTTCTTGATATCATGATACCTTCATATTTGGAGGTGGCTGGTTAACATGATGTCTAATAAACTGAATAAATCGATGTTTTGGTCTTATTTTCGTTTATCTGAATATGTAAACGGGTTTGGAATTTCATTCATCCCATCTCCTATGAACAGTAGCAACCCATAAGCTCCGTAGCGAAAATTGGAAAACTTGTGGTAAGGACTACAGTACCAAACTGCTGAGGTCGTCGGTCCCTTACTACTTAATCTAACTTTAACTTACTAACTTACGCTAAGGACAACACACACACACACACACACACACACACACACACACACATGCCCGAGAAAGGACTCGAGCCGCCGACGGGGGAAGGGGGGGGGGGGGCGGGGGGAGCCGCGCGAACCGTGGCAAGGCGCCCTAGGCCGCATGGTTACCCAACGTGGCGCTTCGTAGTGGTAACGTACACTGTATTAAACAAATTTTCAAACACGTATGCATTCAATGAAAGAATGGTATCTTCTTTGGTTCCATAATTATGTGAACCATCTACGTTTAGTGAAAACGACGTTGACATTTAATTTCAATCACGACCTAGAATCACCCATAGGGCGTATTTGTACAGCTTTGTTAAAACAGACTGCAATACCGTGGAAGCTTCGCCACTGCCGTTGCACCACAAAAGCGTGTTGACCTTTCAGCACCTAAGCGGAAGGGGATGTATCCCCGTATCGTTTTCCAGAATCTCATTTACCGCTAGACAGGCGCGCAGGGCGAGATACTGGAGTACCCAGAAGGGAGCAACAGGGCGGTATTGTATGAACTTCAAATGAGAATCAAGTTCCCGGAGGGTGAAAAGCAGTGGGTAGCCAACGCTCATCACATGTCGACATACCTGATGCAACATACAGGAGCACGTGTAAATAATGAAACATGTACACGGTGATTCAGCGGCCTCTATCTATGTCGTTTTATGCAACTCTCAATGTTATATCTGGCCTTCAAAAACCACGTGCGAGATTTTCATATTCTCTCACTCACTACAAGAAAACTGTTAGTTCTACAGAAAAAATGAACAGAATTTTTTAGCATATTTAATGTAGCTAAATTTTGTACTGTGATACGTTTTCAAAAAAGAGCTTTCGAGTTATTTAAGAAAAACGTACGGAAGTGACCTTTACAACGCTCCCAGACTCAGCCCTCACCGGTAGGATTTTGTTCATGGCACTCCCTTCTACCACTGCACAAAAATTTGCGACTGCACGAATTATTTTCTACATTCGACACCTTTTGGGCTTCATGACGGGCCTTGTTAAGCCACGGGATTAGTTGAGCACTTACAAATTCTAAAAATGACGTTTTTCTAAATTTCATGTAGCAGTTTTGTCAATTTCATCAGTATAAAATACACAATAACATCGTTGTATCTGTCAGGCCTTCTAGCTACGAAACTACTCTGCTTGTAATGAATAAGTCTGGATGGAATTGCCAACGTAATTAGTTTTAGCGTTACATTTACAAAACTTGTTTCTCTTTCATTACCCTCAGAAGCAAGTTTAACTCAATAAGTTAACTAAATAGCCGACTATGCCGGTGGCGTGACGAATATCGGGTATAGTTCGAATAATGCGATTTTTTTTTTGCATACGAACAACGTGATAGAATTCCTGATTGGTGAGGGATGAGTGTGAAGGTGTACGTGCGTTTTATGGTGACTTTTGTACATTTTTCTTGAATAACTCGAAAACCGTGGCCTCCTGAGAAAACTTATCCCAGTACAAATCATAGCCACATTAAATTTACTACGGATATATCCACATCATTTTTTCTGTGGGACTAGTAGTTTACTCGTAGCGGGCAACAGAGTACGTAAATCTCACGTGCGGTTTTTGAAGTCCATGTACAACACTGTGGATTACATAAAAAGACTAGGTAGGGACAGTTGAATCACACTGTGCATGTTTTGGGAAAAGTAAAGTTTATGTTTGAACGTACAGTTTACGCGTGCTAAACGAATAAATGTGGGAATAATGTTTTCATCATTTTTGAAAGTGTAAGCCGTTAACATCTAATCTTCTACATCTACATTTACACTCCGCAAGCCACCCAACGGTGTGTGGCGGAGGGCACTTTACGTGCCACGGTCATTACCTCCCTTTCCTGTTCCAGTCGCGTATGGTTCGCGGGAAGAACGACTGTCTGAAAGCCTCCGTGCGCGCTCTAATCTCTCTAATTTTACATTCGTGATCTCCTCGGGAGGTATAAGTAGGGGGAAGCAATATATTCGATACCTCATCCAGAAACGCACCCTCTCGAAACCTGGCGAGCAAGCTACACCGCGATGCAGAGCGCCTCTCTTGCAGAGTCTGCCACTTGAGTTTATTAAACATCTCCGTAACGCTATCACGGTTACCAAATAACCCTGTGACGAAACGCGCCGCTCTTCTTTGGATCTTCTCTATCTCCTCCGTCAAACCGATCTGGTACGGATCCCACACTGATGAGCAATACTCAAGTATAGGTCGAACGAGTGTTTTGTAAGCCACCTCCTTTGTTGATGGACTACATTTCCTAAGCACTCTCCCAATGAATCTCAACCTGGTACCCGCCTTACCAACAATTAATTTTATATGATCATTCCACTTCAAATCGTTCTGCACGCATACTCCCAGATATTTTACAGAAGTAACTGCTACCAGTGTTTGTTCCGCTATCATATAACCATACAATAAAGGATCCTTCTTTCTATGTATTCGCAATACATTACATTTGTCTATGTTAAGGGACAGTTGTCACTCCCTGCACCAAGTGCCTATCCGCCGCAGATCTTCCTGCATTTCGCTACAATTTTCTAATGCTGCAACTTCTCTGTATACTACAGCATCATCCGCGAAAAGCCGCATGGAACTTCCGACACTATCTACTAGGTCATTTATATATATTGTGAAAAGCAATGGTCCCATAACACTCCCCTGTGGCACGCCAGAGGTTACTTTAACGTCTTTGTCGTCTCTCCATTGATAACAACATGCTGTGTTCTGTTTGCTAAAAATTCTTCAATGCAGCCACACAGCTGGTCTGATATTCCGTAGGCTCTTACTTTGTTTATCAGGCGACAGTGCGGAACTGTATCGAACGCCTTCCGGAAGTCAAGAAAAATAGCATCTACCTGGGAGCCTGTATCTAATATTTTCTGGGTTTCATGAACAAATAAAGCGAGTTGGGTCTCACACGATCGCTGTTTCCGGAATCCATGTTGATTCCTACATAGTAGATTCTGGGTTTCCAAAAACGACATGATACTCGAGCAAAAAACATGTTCTAAAATTCTACAACAGATCGACGTCAGAGATATAGGTTTATAGTTTTGCGCATCTGCTCGACGACCCTTCTTGAAGACTGGGACTACCTGTGCTCTTTTCCAATCATTTGGAACCCTCCGTTCCTCTAGAGACTTGCGGTACACGGCTGTTAGAAGGGGGGCAAGTTCTTCCGCGTACTCTGTGTAGAATCGAATTGGTATCCCGTCAGGTCCAGTGGACTTTCCTCTATTGAGTGATTCCAGTTGCTTTTCTTCTTATGTTTGAGGACTTTTTCGTAGTAGATATCAATTAAGCTAAAAATGCACAACGAAAATACACAAAACTGAATGTGGTCTGTATAGGGTATGTAAATATCACTGCAAATATAACTACACAATTAGAACAGTTCAATAACTTCATAGTATAAAGCTCTCTGAAGTGGCTGGTCAGTCCTTTTCGTTAGATCGGATACGTCGCTTTCTGCTTTAATTGAGCCCAACAATCATGAATATGTTTAACTACAGGTCATGGTTGAATGTACGAAAAAAACAGGAGAGCTGGAGACGACCGCATTTTTGAGTGTCAATTGAATATCACTTCCTGGTGTAGCACGAACGCGCATGTTTACCTTTCGTCAGCGGCGGTAGTAGCTGCTGTCAGCACGAGCTGTAACCTGAGAATCTATTCTAAATCTCTCTCGACTGTTAAATACCAGTATGATACGTTTCCTAAGTCTTTGGTGAAGCCGAGACTTATTTCTAACTGCGAGTAAGTTAATTGGCATGGTACAAGCTATTTGGCTGGAATAGCGTGTATGTCATTGCCCTCAAATCGCTTGCAAGCGTTAACCTCAGTGCTCGGTGCAATTCTCTGTACTAGGAGAATTTGCACTTTAACTCCTTAAGAGTTAAGACGAGCCGGTGAAAAAGTGTTCACATAATTACTCTCGCAACCATCTCAGTGCGGTGCGAATCGCCTTGCTCAAACACTTGACGATTTTCTGCAGGAGAAGAGCCAATTTTTCTGTCTGTATTTGCCTGTATCAAAGCTGGTGGCCAAGTGTTTTTTCCTGCCAATCAGAGCCTTCGTACTTGTTATAAAAATGTTCAAATGTGTGTAAAATTTTATGGGACTTAACTGCTAAGGTCATCAGTCCCTAAGCTTACGCTTTACTTAACCTAAAGTATCCTAAGGACAAACACAAACACCCATGCCCGAGGGAGGACTCGAACCTCCGCCGGGACCAGCCGCACAGTCCATGACTGCAGCGCCTCAGACCGCTCGGCTAATCCCGCGCGGCCTACTTCTTATAACTCCGCCCACTAGAGTTTCTGTAGCCTGTCACCGGTGTCGCTTCTTTCGTAGGGCAGCGGTTCAATCCCGTCTCCGGCCATCCTGATTTAGGTTTTCCGTGATTTCCCTAAATCGTTTCAGGTGAATGCCGAGATGGTTCCTTTGAAAGGGCACGGCCGATTTCCTTCCCAATCCTTCCCTAACCCGAGCTTGCGCTCCGTCTCTAATGACCTCGTTGTCGACGGGACGTTAAACACTAACCACCACCACCACCACCACCATCGTAGGGCAGAATTTAACTTCTGCTACGTAATACTGAGACAAACAGCTTTTTTCCTCATGAGTTTTAATACAGGTGACTACAGTGAGTCACCAATGTTTTGAGTTGGGTTTCTCGGGACGTTTATCTGCCATCTTGAGCCGTGTACCCGCAGAACGGCTTTCCGTAGTGTCATCGTTAAAAGCATGGGTACAGGGAGGTTTTTGCTGACAGCCTGCACAGTGGCTCCAGCGTCGCATTCTGTCTGCTGAATGTCCCACTGTGAAGGTTTTGGCCAAACATGGGATGGGCGCTGCCATCGTAAAATTCTCCTTTCCTCAGAAATGCGTCTCGTAGCTCGAGTCTGGGAAATTACCTGCGTGAGTTAACTAGTGTGAATGTTAGTAGTTTGTATTCATGAAATTTCAGCTTGTTTATCAGATTTGAACATAATGAAATTCGCGGATTTTCATGCAACTATGTAGTGTGACATATTGATTTAACTAGAATTGTTCCAGGAATTCAATGTAAGGTCTTCTATTTGTTCGATGAGAGAGAGAGAGAGAGAGAGAGAGAGAGAGAGAGAGAGAGAGAGAGAAAGTTATTTTAGTGTCAAAGAATGTTTGGTCTTGTTGTGGCATAGTCTTTCCATCTGTGCAGTCTGATAACATTTTTAGTTGAAATGTGGTAGCTAATGGACGTATACGCTAGTGCTGTGATTTCTTGTGATTGTATCTTCTTTTTTGGACAAGTTGTATTCAGACCAGTTACAGTTCAATTCAAATTAGGTTCTGTTTAGTCAAACGTTAGCATATTATATTAGAACAAATAAGACCTCGGTCACAAATATTAAGTCAAAATTGAGCAGGTTTCGACGCTACTATGAGCGTCGTCTTCAGAATGAGACTAACTGTTCTAAAACATATTAGGTATATAGTACATTTATAAAATTAAAGTTTATACTGACTGGAAAAAGATGCAGTACTTACAAGTCACATATTAAAAAAGATCATGAATAGTTGTAAGTGAGATGGCGAGCCGCTAAGGGCTGCTCGTACTGTAAACAAGGGTTGCAACAAGACTGCTAATGTTGGACCAACACCATACTGAATACCAGCATTACCGATGAAGGGCGCCACGTTCTTGTAAGTCATTTTCAGCCGGGTGTCCGGACACGTTTGATCACTCAGCGTGCGTCGGAGCGGTAGAGGTACAGAACCGCTGGAGGTGTGCACTATTGGGCTCCTGTACAACTGCTATCCGCGTCTGGCGGAAACTTAATTACTTTGTCAACACTAGTGGTCGTGGAGTGTATCGTTACGTGATACCACCGTATTCAACCATGCTTTACTGTGGCTCAATCTAGTTAAACGGAAAATAGCAAAACATGTATGGGAACCGGACGTATGTCCTAAACCTCTTATCCCTCCCGCCTGTCTCGGTCCATCTGCTCTTTCTCCTTTCTTTGTCTATCTTCTTCACCTTACCCCTCTCCCTATCACCTCCCCCACCTTCCTCTGCCCATCTTCGTGTCCCCCCCTCTCTCCATTTACTTCAACCCCTCTCTCTCCTCCTTCCTCCACCCACCACGTCTCCCACCCTGTAACTGTCCATCCCCTCCTCCCTCCCTCCCTCCTCCTTTCCACTCTTTGTGGTCATTTACTCCAACTCCACTGTCCATCTTTTCTTCGTCCCTCTCTCTGCCTTTGACCCTTGTTCGCTCCTACTGCAAATTCATGTTCTGTAGCAGTATTCTAATCATAAACGTAAGTTCCCGGTTCGTAAATAATGTTTCAAATGTTTATAAAATTTTGAGTAAAACTGTCAAGAAAGTTTCGAGATTTTTGGTAACAATGTTTATCTTTTATCTATTACGTATATATTTATATATAATATATACTAAAATAGTGACATAAAACATGCGCGGTTCGAATGCAATGCTGTGCCAAAATTTCAAATCAATCGACCAACTAGTTTTCGAGTTTTGTGGGCACAAACATACGCGAGTAGAAATTTTATACGTAAAAAACATCTCGCTTATTCCAACACACAAAAACTATTCTCTTGTTTTGTCACCGTTTTGTCAAGGCACTCGTAACGCCAACTGGTGGGCGTAATGCAAACACTGAGTTTGCGATTCATTCATACTTGTACTTGTAATGCTCTTGAAAATATAGAACTCTCAAAACGAATCATTCTTTTATAGAAGCCCTGCACTTTGGGCACTGTCTTCCGCAGAGCAGCCATCTACGGGGAGGTAGCGGGCGTTCCCCTGAGGAGAGGCGCAGAGCAGAGCGCTCTGGCGGCCTGTCCAGTTGTTACGGGGCGCAGCGGCGGCCGCCGTAATCGCGTTACGGCTGCAAATGGAAATTCATGGACGCGGCGGAGGCTGCCGAACGTGGCAAGTAGCGCATGCGGACCGTGATGTATGCCTCGCGAGAGAATTTATCCCGCGGCCGCCGCCTCAGAAGTATCTCTCCCTTAATCCGCGACGAAGTGATTTATTACGCAAAGCGGGCAATTATTTAGAGAGCTGGGCTGCTCCTCGTTTCTTCCACATCCAAATGCCGCTCCTTCGCGAAAGAAACAAAAAAATTCTGTATCGCGCCTCCGCGTTCCATAGGTGCAACTGGTCGGAACAGCCTGACTCTTCGGAGACTTGGCAACGACGATACAGCTCGTTACATTAGCTGCTACCGCTATACTCCGTGCGACTACAGTAGAAGAGCAATATGTGAAAGTAGAGATTTGTAGGAAGTATTCTCTTGCAGCCGTGGGAGCTGCGAAAAAATTACAACTGAAATTTTCTCACGACTTTAAATCTGTTTTAATTCTTTAAATGTCGGTTTCATGTAGCATTTCAACCCAGAGTTCCTGTACTTCCTCTCAGTTCTAGGTCAAATCTTGCACTGCTGCAACGTTCTCCTTACGATGGGAACGACTGTACACAGTGTGTTCCAATTCCGTTAGGACTGTGTCAATGAAAAATAGAAAACATGGCTTTTGTTCACAAAATCACTGTGATTATTCAAAACAGCCTCGTCCTAGATCATTACACAGCTGAAATAGCTTTTAAATGTTTTGAAATAGTCACAGTAAAACGGTGTCCTGGGGTGTTATCATGGAGGAGCGACCACGACCTTGCCTCTCGGTATTCGGGTTGAAATCGCTGAATTCCCTCGCTGATGTGCTTAACAGAAAATTCAATGTTGCCTCATTGCTCCAGTGACATTTTCCCAGTGTCAGACACGTACCGCTACATTCGCAGCCAGGTCGCCTGCCGCAGCGATGCTGGCACTTTGACCTTCCACGCAGCTGTTGTTGAAACTTCAAGGATCGTAACGCCGCAAACGCCACAAGATAGCACTGCAGTTTGGAATTTCACGCAAACTGTCCTAACGGAACTGGGACACTTTGTAATTGTGAGAGTTGCCTGTTTGTACTGAATCTAGTTTCCATACTTTAAATGACTACCGCTAATGACACGGAAGTTTATCGTGTAATCTCCATTCCGCTGCTTTACCAACCACAAGCGCCACTTTACACTGCCCGCGATGCGACGCCAAGTAGATCCCACAAAGTGATGCGACTTGATGGAGTGCTCGCACTGCACGCGATGCTATGCTATCTGGCCGTCGGAGACATGTTATTGCTTAGCATTGTTTGCATTCAAGTTCTAAGGCCTCCGATTTTTTTTCTCTGGACTGGAAAGAGATAGAAACATGAGCATTGTTTTAAAATGAGGCTGCGTTCATTGTCAATACGTCCCAGAGATGGCAGCACCGTACGGCAGATGGAATTTTACCGCCAGTGGGGAGAATGAGAACTGTTTTAAATACTTAAAATGGCGACGTTTTCCTTACTTGAACAGCGTGCAATCATTCGTTTTCTGAATTTGCGTGGTGTGAAATCAATTGAAATTCATCGACAGTTGAAGGAGACATGTGGTGATGGATGTGTCAAAAGTGCGTTCGTGGGTGCGACAGTTTAATGAAGGCAGAACATCATGTGACAACAAACCAAAACAACCTCGGGCTCGCACAAGCCGGTCTGACGACATGATCGAGAAAGTGGAGAGAATTGTTTTGGGGGATCGCCGAATGACTGTTGAACAGATCACCTCCAGAGTTGGCATTTCTGTGGGTTCTGTGCACACAATCCTGCATGACGACCTAAAATGCGAAAAGTGTCATCCAGGTGGGTGCCACGAATGCTGACGGACGACCACATGGCTGCCCATGTGGCATGTTGCCAAGCAATGTTGATGCGCAACGACAGCACGAATGGGACTTTCTTTTCGTCGGTTGTGACAATGGATGCGACGTGGATGCCACTTTTCAATCCAGAAACAAAGCGCCAGTCAGCTCAATGGAAGCACACAGATTCACCGCCACCAAAAAGATTTCAGGTAACTGCCAGTGCTGAAAAAATAATGGTGTCCATGTTCTGGGACAGCGAAGGCGTAATCCTTACCCATTGCGTTCCAAAGGGCACTACGGTAACAGGTGCATCCTACGAAAATGTTTTGAAGAACAAATTCCTTCCTGCACTGCAACAAACACGTCCGGGAAGGGCTGCGCGTGTGCTGTTTCACCAAGACAACGCACCCGCACATCGAGCTAACGTTAGGCAACAGTTTCTTCGTGATAACAACTTTGAAGTGATCCCTCATGCTCCCTACTCACCTGACCTGGCTCCTAGTGACTTTTGGCTTTTTCCAACAATGAAAGACACTCTCCATGGCCGCACATTCACCAGCCGTGCTGCTATTGCCTCAGCGATTTTCCAGTGGTCAAAACAGACTCTTAAAGAAGCCTTCGCCGCTGCCATGGAATCATGGCGTCAGCGTTGTGAAAAATGTGTACGTCTGCAGGGCGATTACGTCGAGAAGTAACGCCAGTTTCATCGATTTCGGGTGAGTAGTTAATTAGAAAAAAATATCGGAGGCCTTATAATTTGAACGCACCTCGTAGAACCACGTCATTTTTTTTTTTTTTTTGGAGTAACTTCGTTTTTAGTGCTACAGTGTTCTGAAAATTCAACACAGTCGTCAATGGGTGCACAAAAGCAACAAGGATACGTTTGTCGTACGAGAAATTCGTCATTTCTCCAGTGACTTGAGAAAAGAGGAAGATACAATTTTAAATTCCCTCAGACTGCATACAGAGACATTTCTAGGACTACAAATGTTGCGAAGAATTTCGAGTGGCTGTAGAGGGTTTCTGGAGGAACAAACTGAGTATAGGAACCCATGCCCGGAAACATCTTCCGAGGACGCTACAGAGCGTCAAATTTATACCTGTCGGAACCTGCCACTAAGAAATCCCTTCGGCAGCAAATGTGACCTCGTATACATAAAAATATTGTAACTTTAGAAGGTTTCAGGAGAAAAACAAACTTTGGATGGACACCCGTGTCCAAAACTGTCGCCAATGAGGTAACATAGCATCGCATTCATAGAATACAAACCATTTCTACGTAACAGCTGGATCCATCTCCTCCACTGGCGATCGTGGCAATCAGTCGCGATCATTGGATAACAAACAACATTGCGAGACGTTCCGCCTACAGTCCATCAGCGTACAGAGTCACGTTTGATGCCGAACGGGTGGCCAAGTGGCAGGTGCTGGCGCCTATAAATTCGACGCTTTGCAGTGTCGTTGGATGGTGCTTACAGACACAGGTTCCTGTCCTCGATCTGTTCTTCAAGACATGCTATATAAGACTGTCACAATATTTCTGGGACACGTTGCATAGCGTCGTCTGTTTCAAATGGATTACAGAAGCACACCACAAATTTCAGAAATTCTATGACAGATTTTTGTATCCTGCCTGGAAGGCGGCGCGTGGGTTGGATCAGATACAGGGAAAGGTACTAATCTCTCGGTACTGGAGATACAGTTAAGGCACCTTTACTAGAGGATAACATATGCAAACATATTACATAACTCGCAAGGTGGTGCGAAGTGTCCTGGCGGCCTGCACCTGATGAAACTGGCTGAAGCATTCGCGGAGCTAGTAGACCTCGGCAGCGCCGGCTAGAGGGAGCTGTCGTCGGTGTCTCTCGTAGTGCCAACCTAGCAGAGCGGACTACGTTGTGGCATCGTAGCTATCGATACCACACAGATGAAGGGGAGCTTACGGTCACCAGCAGTTCAGTAACCATTTTTTAATATCATAAATCCACAATCCGTGACATATTAATCATAAACCGCGACGTATAACATCACTCAGTAGGCAGTTACAACAACACTGAAATTATAAAAGTTTCTCTAACTCAGGGGTTTGAAATAACGCTTTCAGATGAGGACTTTCAGGTCTGTAAAGAGACAAGAAGGAATGAGCACTGGAAGAGACTGGACATAGTTGCAATTATTCCAATGGAATTTGAAGCTCTGAACTGAGCACACTCAATACTAAGTGTTCACTGTCATTTGCTCTGATTTTGACGTTTCTTAATAAGCTCCAACTTCCGTTTTTTCATTTGTCTCATATGGTTGTCTCGGTATAGGGAAAGTAAAGGCGGCGGCCATGGACGCTGCGCTCTGAATTTTCTGAGGACCTTGAAGACCTGGCTTGCAAAGAATATACATTGTGCTCGTCATCTGGAGCTTTTTGTGTATCTGTAAAAACAACTATTCACGATTACTACCTACAGATTAATAGACACTGATGTCTAACGTTACACCTAGCAATCAGATGGCGGAATATTTACAGCTACTGATTTGTATAGTAATATTTAGAACGTTCCACAACACTGGCCACCATCGAAAGAGTAACCCCGTACATCATTAAGAGCCCGATTACCGTTGATTCCAAATGAAGCCTATCCGCTCATGGAAAATTAAATACGGCCGTTTCCTAAATTATCAATGAGAACAAAGATTATTTAACAAGGATTTATCAAGGGCTAGAAGGGGAAAAGGATGATAGGAATTATATCAAGTTCCGTCATTTTCGGAAGGAAACTTAATACGTAGGGCATTATTATTCAGCGCATTGGCGTCTTTCACAAAATAATAAGTGATAAAAATAGGGCCGATGTTTCTCTTCAGTTCTGTGTTGACCGGAAAATAATCGAAAACAGTGCTTAGAAATGCTTTAGAAACGATGGTCAGAGAGGATTTTAAAACTATATCAACAATCACTACTAACGTACAAGAACGGCCTATGTTGTAGAATAAGAGAAAGAAACACTACTGCAGCGTAGCAGGGATATCTTATGTCACGTTTGGAATGAAGTAGCACAAGACTGTAACAGGCAGTAAGTACAGAAAAGTAAATTAAGTAACTTCAAGAAAACTGAAAATATGTGGCACGAAAGTTTTGGTTGTTTCCAATGGTCACTAGCTGAGTATAGAATCTATTTTGGTTGGAGTTACTGTTCGGTTATCATGTAAATAATTGTAACTTTTACCTCATTAGTCGACAAAATGGAGTTCAGTAACCGTGTTTTCGGTAGCCTCAGTGATCTCTCATGTGTAAAACGAATTCCACATTGTTGCAGTATGTAGTCCTGGAGAATCTCTGCTGCACCAAAGTACTGTAACAGGACAAAACTGCACCGCTACACACCAATATCATTATTACAGCAAAGAATATTGGGTTCATTGTTTTAAGCCTGATAGAAAGCTTTACTGTATCTACAATTACTAGAAGCCTTTAACACGCCGGTGTAGACCTAGAAGCTGTTGTCCGGAGGTAATAATTTCGGGTTAGATTTGAACTTCTTTTTGCTATCTCTGAGCTCCTTTATGTCAGGAGGCAACTGTAGTGGACAAGAACGCTACGTTTTTGTAGAATGGTACAGGAATCGCCTACATTATGTCGAAAGAAATCCTCCTGAAGTAATTTTTCAGAAGCCCGTGAAAAACTACATCTGGAATTTTGGATCAGTATATGAACCTCTTTCCTCGTGTAAGTCAAGCATTTTCGGTAATTCATGACGAGTAATGTTGATACGTTTGGGAAAAAGAATTACTGACCTTACCTTTCAGTACTGTTACTTGTATTGTATTGTACGTTATCCGGGGACCTAGAAACGACGGAGAGGCTCCGTCCTCGCCGCAGCCGCAGTGGTCCACAACCCCACGACGACTACCGCAGTCCACTTCACCTCTCCGCCGCCCCACATCGAACCCAGGGTTATTGTGCGGTTCGGCCCCCGGTGGACCCCCCGGGGAACGTCTCACACCAGACGAATGTAACCCCTATGTTTGCGTGGTAGAGTAATGGTGGTGTACGTGTACGTGGAGAACTTGTTTGCGCAGCAATCGCCGACATAGTGTAACGGAGGCGGAATAAGGGGAACCACCCCGCATTCGCCGAGGCAGATGGAAAACCGCCTAAAAACCATCCACAGACTGGCCTGGTTCACCGGACCTCGTCACAAATCTGCCGGGCCGATTCGTGCCGGAGACCAGGCGCTCCTTCCCGCCCGGAAAGCCGTGCGTTAGACCGCACGGCCAACCGGGCGGGCTACTGTTACTTACTAATTTTCAGTAAAGTGAGTACACTGCCATTACACTGCCATTACACTTCCATTATCTCACATATTACTATTTTAAGTAAAATAGAACGAGATACTTTCGACGAGGTTTGTTGCAAGCATAAACACACGATCGACACCCAGCACATGGACTGCTATAAGAGCAGGAGACGTGAGTGGGGCAATTTCTGCCTCTACCTGACAGGGCACATACTACACTGGGATCAAGATTGCATTCACAGCGCCTACTGCAATGCTACAGTGAGCTGCACTTAATCATCTCCTACGTGAAGTTGGCAACGGAAGGAAACAGTTCGAAGGGGCCGAAAGTCAAACGTCTTAACACCGCATTACCTACTCCCAAGAAAGTACAAGATTACGAGGGGTGTTCGATAAGTAATGCTACACTTTTTTTGTGAAAGCAGGTTGGTTTTATTCAGAATCCAATACACCACATTATTCCCCACTCTTTTGACTACAAAATACTATTTTTCACCATAATCGTTTCGTACTGCATTAGTACCCTCCCCATCATCCATATACTGCTTCCTGCAGAGTGCATCCATCATTGGGCCAAACAGATGAGATTCGGAAGGCGCGAGATCCAGGCTGCAGAGTGGATGGGGAGAACAGTCTGTAACATTGTTGTCGATAGTACCTATGTTTGTCTTATCTAATAGCACACGGAAAGTTCTGGTTGAGAATCGCGAATTATTTAAGAATAAAGGAGACGACTCACCGATAGGCAGAAGCTCTCTGTCGTCGATAGGTACACGAACAAAAGGTACAGAGCTTTGTTAGCTTTCGAAATGAACTTCCTTTTTCAAGTATGGCCAGGGAGGTTACGGTAACAAAGGATGCACTGTTACGATAGTTCCCCATGTGTGCAGCTCAGGAAAACTGGTGGTTGTAGGGAGGATCTAGATGGCACAGGCTGTGAAGCATGTCGTGCTTTGCTGCGTGTTGTGCCAGTGAGTGGTTCATCTTGTTTTTGGCAACAGTTTGGCGGTGGCTTTTTATTCTAGTTCACAGCTGGTTGGTTGTCATCCCAACGTAAAATGCTGCACAGTTGTTGCTGCAGAGCTAGTATGTAACAAGGCTGCTTTCACAGGTGGCCTTACCTCTGATGGGGTAGGATAAGCCTGTGATGAGACTGGAGTAGGTGGCCCGAGTGAGTGGATTGGGCAGGTCTTGCATCTCAGTCTTTCTCAAGGGATGATCCCTGTGGCAAGGGATTTGTGAAGGCAGTGGTATAGGGATGGACTAGGATGTTGTGGAGGTTGGATTGGCAGTGGAACACCACTTTGGGAGGGGAATGAATTATCTTGGGTAGGATGTTCCCCATTTCAGAGCATGATGATAGACAATAAAAGCCCTGATGAAGGATATGGTTCAGTCATTCCAGTCCCAGTAGGTACTGGGTGAGAAGTGGGTCGCTTCTTTGTGGTTAGTTCTTGCGATGGATGTGACGATCAGGTGTATGTGTGGAGATATGTCATGGGAGATCTGTTTGTGAATTAGGTCTGGAGGATATTGCCTGCTGCCAAAGGCCTTTGTGAGGCCTTCATCATTCAGGGCAAGGAAGTTCTCCTCGCTGAAGATTGGCCTGCCACAAGTGGAGGAATTTTTTGGTGTGGGAGGGTCTGTAGCTCACAAAGTGCAGGCACTGTTGGTGATTGGTGGGTCTTATGTGGACCGAGGGGTGGATGGAGTTATCTAAGAAGAGGAGATCGACATTTAGGAAGGTGATACGATGGGAAGGAGGAGGATCAGCTAGTATGTGAGAGAAGGTGTGAGGCTGTGGAGGAATGAGGATGAGGTATCCCTGCCTCGGGTCCAGATTATGAAGAGGTCATCATTGAACCTGAAACAGACCAGGGATTTGTGTTTTTGGGACTCGAGGAATATTTCCTCTAGGTGGCCCATGAAAAGGTTGGCATAGGATGGTGGCATGTGGGTACCCAAGCCCGTGCCACGAATTTTTTTGTATTCCTTCCCTCAATAGTGAAGTAGTTACACGCTAGGATGTAGTTAATTAGGTATATGAACAATGGACTGGTCGGTTTCGAATCTGCAGGGTGTTGGGAGAGGCATGAGGGATGTTAGTGTAAAAGGATGTTCCATCAACAGAGACGAGTACAGACCCAGATTGTAAGTGTGTGGAGATGCTGGAGAGCCAATGCAGGAAGTGGTTTGTATCTTTAACATGGGAGGCTAGGTTTTGGACAACTGGTTGCAGATGTTGCTCAACAAAGTCCAAGAATCTTTTGGTGGTGCCACTGCAGCGATGCATAATGGAGTGCCCAGAATTTTTCGGTTTGTGGATTTTGGGGAGCATGTAGAAGATGGGTGTGTGGGCTGTTGTTAGGGTGAGTAAGGAGATGGATTCAGAAGAGAGGCTCTGGGAAAGTCCTAAGGATTTCAGCAGGGATTGGAGGTTATGTTTGACTTCTGGGATGGGGTCAGTATGGCAGAGCTTCTAGGTAGGGGCGTTGGACAACTGACAGAGGCCTTCTGCCAGATGAACACGCCAGTTCATCAAGCTCCACAACATCCTAGTCCATCCCTATACCACTCCCACCACCAATCCCTTGTTACAGGGAAGACGTTGGTGCATGACCTGCCCAATCTAACCACCAACAATCTACTCCAGTCCCATAGGCTTATCTTACTCTATCAGAGGCTAGGTCACCTACGAAAGCAGCCATATTATATACCAGCTCTTCTGCAACCACAGCGCAGCATCTTTCATTGGGATGACAACCAACCAACTGTCAAATACTCGTAGAATGAACGGCCACTGCCGAGGTGTTGTCAAAAACAAGGTGGACCACCCACTGGCACAACAAGCAGCAAAGGACAACATGCGAGATTTCAATGCCTGCTTCACAACCCATAGCATCTAGATCCTTCCCACCACCACCTGTTTTTCTAAGCTGTCCTTACAGCTATCCTTGCTCTCATAACCTCTCTCGCCAAATCCTGAAAGTAACTCATTACCTACACCAAATTCAAGCCAGCTAGTTGTGTGTTGCTATCTCATGCCCTAGTCTGTGAAATCGCATGCCCAGCCATCTGCCACCTTCTCCTCTCCCTCTACCTGCACCCTAGCTAGCCCACATATGGCTTTTCAACATCCCATGAGCCGCTAGATGCTTCACCCCAACCCTCTCCCTGCCTCCTGCCTTTCTTCATCCGTCACTCCGCCTCAACCTGCAGCCCCACCTCATTCCAGTATACCCACTGTGGGCCAGGAAGGAGCTGGCAGTCTACCGAGAACAATGTAGGGAGGAGGGTCTGTGCGAGTGCGTGTGTGTGTGTGTGTGTGTGTGTGTGTGTGTGTGTGTGTGTGTGTGTGTGTGTGTGTGTGTGTGTGAAAGGGGGGAGGGGGTTTCTGGTGGAAATTTGGCTTATTATTCATAGCATATTTTGGCTGGCTCTGTACTACGAAATTCCGACGCTGAGAAGATAATTTTCAGATCTACTTACACAGCAAAAGCCGTGAATACTTTTGCCTCTTTTTTGAACAGCCACAGCAGATCGACACTGCCAGCACCTTCACCTCAAATTATCAGCTGAGTACTATAAAACTGCTTGGACTAGTTACGTGGTTTCTGTTTCAATACTAAGTTTGTGATCTGGAAACTTTGTGTTGAGCACCCGTATTTTTCCTTAGTCATTTACCGAAACAGGGTCCTATCCGATTTTCCTATTATCTTCAGCTGAAAAGCCACTTCACTACAGTTTATAAACTTCGTGTAGTAAAAAATTTCACAATTGTTCACTATGCCCAAGTTTTGATGCACACCACGTACTTTTCATAAATGGATACTTAAAGGTTCAACGAAGCACAATTATCAAGAAAATATTTTAAGTATTCAGGTTAAAGATCGTTTTTATTGGATTCTCAGGACAGTATTACACTTACCTGCAAAACCCTAAATGATTCATAATAGTTATTGGCTAGTAGATGATGAAGGCCAGCATAAAGTGATTACTTCGCAGGCTTGGAAGTAACAGCGTTTATAATTTCAAGTGCATATAGCTAAAAGTGTTTCTCATATTTTGTTGCAACATAAATATTCTGTGTTGATCAGAGCCTAGTGATAGATTAGTTTCTGGGTCCCATACCAATTGTTGAGTCACATTTAAGTTCCACACAAGAACTGCGGCATAAATTAAGTGCACTTGCAAGTTCTCTTAACATCTCTTTCCTATAATAAGCAACTAGCTGCAATTGTTCTAACTATACTAGATCCAAAAGATCCAAGTACTACTTGTGCCACCTGAGCTAAATAGTGTAAGGCAGTGAATGCTCCTTGAGAATACAAGTAATAATAGGAATAGATAATATAATTTCCTGACAGACATTTTAAGGACAATATTTTCCAATAATTGAAGTGATAAAAGAACCTCTTGTGAAAGTTATTATTGCTCTACTATTAATGACTATTTACTTACAATAATTATTAGCTTTCTGCTCTAATATGCAGACAGTAAGTTGTTGCAAAAACGGTGAATATTCCTTCTGTGTTATTCATGCCAAACCAATGTTTCACTAACTAAAAAATTGCGCTACTGCTTGGTATCTTATTTGTGAAACATAATTTCAGTATCAGGTGAAGTCAATCCCAACAGTTAATTTCCGTTATGAATCGTGTTACTATCTAGTACAACGTTGCCAAATTAGACTGGCGACTGTTTCTTTCACTTAATTATGGTTTACTTGATTACTAATAGAACCTTGGTTATATTTCTGTTTGTTCTGCTACTTCTTTCTTTTAATAGAAATCTTTAGCGGAAAAAAAATAGTCCGATACCTTTCCATTACGCACGTTCACCGAATGTAAGTATCTTTCTGCAGAAGTAACGTTTTCTGTGCGTTGCTCATTTAATAGTAGTCGGTAGCGTTGTGAGTCCAATGAGGTTTTGTGAGCTTCTGTGGGGTGCGCTTATTTGTGTGAGGCCCTGCATTGTCACGGAGAATGAGAATTTCTTTCGCATTTTTGTGGTAACTAACACGCTGAAGTCGTTTCTTCAGTTTCCTCGGGATACGACAATACAGTTCCGATGTGATCGTTGCACCATGAGGGAGGACATCAATCAGGGCAATAACACCTTCACAGTCCCAGAAGACCGTCGCCCTGACTTTGCCGGCTGAGTCTTGGGCTTTGAACTTTCTCTTCGGCGGAGAGGTGGTGTGGCGCCACTATGAAATGCAGTCTCGTTCCCAGTTCGAGGTGATGAACTCATGTTTCATCGCCTGAGACGATGTTCGACAAAAAATTTTCACGATCAGCTTCGTAACGCGCAAGCCGTTCCGCACAGATGGCCCTCGTTGTTCTCTTATGTTCTTCTGTTATGCGGCGACGAACCCTTAGAGTAACCCAACCGGTGGACGAGTGTGTCAGCACTCAGCACTACCAGCAGAGACGTCCAGTTGCGCAGCATGGTTTTTGATTACGATCCATTGGTCACCTCGAATGAGAGTGTCCACACGTTCCATCACTGCAGGAGTCACAGCTGTTTACGGACAACTGGTAGGGGGGGGGGGGGAGGGGGGAATAAGATCGGTCCATTAGTTATTAACATGTTCCATAGCTCATTTGAAAGATTCTTTTGTCGAAATGATGTGGTACGAGTCAGTTTACAGGATATAAAGCTGAAATAATATACATTTTTTAGCAGTTTTTAAGTAGAAATTCGTCCATGGAATTGAAGGAATTGACCAGGAGAAATGATTTTAAATAGCATTAAAAGCTTGCTTCACTACCTGTCAAGTATTTTGTGTTATTGGACAAATGATTAAAAATTTTCATTACTGCTTACTGAACTCTCTGAACCACTGACAACTTTAACAGTGGGTGATAAAGGTCGTTTTTCCCTCTGGGTAAGTATGTACATCTCAAATTGTGATATATTATTTATGACAATCTTCATTAGAAAATATATGTATTGTGACGGCGCAGTTCAAATGCTCACCTCCTTAAAGAGGTACCTGCATTACGTTCGTGGGTGAACACATATTTTTACTGCTCACCTTTATAGAATCGCTACTATCTTTGTAAGTGATGAGTTACCCCGAAAATTATTCCGAACGACATTATCGAGTAGAAATATGCTGAATATGTCAGGAGGATGCCGGCTGCTGTAGCCGAGCGGTTCTAGGCGCTTCAGTCCGGAACCACGCTGCTGCTACGGTCGCAGGTTCGAATCCTGCCTCGGGCATCGATGTGTGTGATGTCCTTAGGTTAGTTAAGTAGTTCGAAGTCTAAGGGACTGATAACCTCAGATGTTAAGTCCCATAGAGCTTAGAGCCATTTGAACCATTTTTGTCAGGAGGTTGATTCGTTTGTTTCCAAGATTAGAAGTTATACAAAGAGCAAAAGTATTTGAACTTAATTGTTTGAGAAGCTCAATGATATAATTCTTCATCATCATGTAAGCCCAAAAATTTGGAGCATTGTACCCAACTTACTTACCCCTGCTCATGTGCTATATCAGTTGTTGGTATGACTTATATAGAAACGAATTGACTTCTTTCTTTTTTTTAAAAAAAAAAAAAAAAAAAGGTTAGGGCGAGTCAGTTTCAGAGAACCACTTTATAATTCTTTGGACATCATTTAGTAGCTCTTCCGTTGCTTCCTCTCTAATGGGATTTATAAGGATAGTATTGTCTGCAGAGGGTACGAATTTTGCTTGTTGAATATTAAGTGGAAGGTCAAGGTCATTCACATATGTAATGGATAGGAGTGGACCTAAAATTGAGCCCTGCGAGACTCCCTTTGTGAGCTTACCTCAGTCATAAAATTTTCTGCCTTGCCCAAGCTGCCTGACTCATTCAGCACAACCTTTTCCATTGTGTTTGTCAAGTACGATGACAGGTTCGCGCTACCTTGTTCGACAATGACAGATGCCTTGCCCAATGACTCACCGTGCTTTTGTTCGCTGTCATGTATCCGTAGACATTCCCCAAGCGCCTATGAATATCTGCGATGCTCTGGTTTTCCGTCAAAAGAAACTCAGTTTCGAACGCTCTTCTAGTACAGACGTCAGTTTGTAGGATACGTATAGCGCGCCACCTATCGGAACTTCGGAACTTTATGACACTACAGGGGCTGAATAGGTAGTATTTTACGATGTCCCCCGACAATGCCATTTTTTTCTTTTTTTTTTTTTGTCAATCGAAATTTGTGCGGGAAAAAATGGGTTTCATTACTTATTGTACACACCTCGTCTATTACGCATATAGTATTTTTTTTTGGGGGTGGGGGGGAGGGGGGTAATAATGAAATGTCCCAAGGCAAGGGCATAATATACGAAGCACAAAAGCCGCACCGTCACTTATCCCCTGAACAGCAGTTCCGAGTGGCCTTTGCTAAATGCGGATTACTCAGGCCGTAGAGATCAAAGCGGGAGCCATTGCCGTAGCTCTGCGAGATACGAATGTGCGACCATTTGCCGAAACGCTCGTTGGCGTCGCATTCGGCTACGCGTGGCGCGGCCGTGCGGATCGGGGCCAGCTAGAGCCGCACCGCGCACAGCGTTTTCACAACACGCGCCGCTCCCGCGGAAGGACAACATGCGGGAATAAACAGGCGGCCAAGTCAGTAAACAACGATACGGCGCGCGCCGTCCACCGACTTTTGTTTCCCGGCTGGCTCTGCTGCACGGCCACTGCCCTTTCCGCCCCGATTCGTAAATTGGCCGCCGCGCGGCGCCACTGCCGCCGGCTCTCAGAGGTTCCGACGGCCTTCCCTGTGCTTCCATTCCACGCGCAGCTCCAAGTTTAAAGCAATATTTGGCTTCACGGTAACTTCCCTGCGTCAACAACCATGTTCCCCAGGTCATGGCTTAGTGCATGCTGGAGGCAACTTAGCACGAGAATTTGTATTTTATTTCACGCTTCCTTTCTCTATCCCACTGTCCGTCAAATTTCTGTTAACTGCTTCGCAAAACTTATGGTGCGGCGCATAAAATTATTTAATCGTCTACTATTTTAAAATAGGGTAAATTGGATCTCTTATCAAATCAGTTTCAAAGTGATGAAAATAAATTTTCATCTTTAATTAAGCCTGCATGTATTGCCACGTCTGCTTCTCAGTTATTTCCGATTCACATTTGCTATTAACATGCAGCCTGTTCATTTGTCTCTTCTTACGCAATTCGGCATACACCCGTCGTTACAATCCAACTTATGAGGAAATGAAAGATTTAAAATCAGTACCTAAGGGGATCCTGTTTATAATGAATTAAGGATGGTTGCGCCTATTAGCAAGTACACAATTATTCTTTTAGTTTAATACCCAAATATGTTTTACCACAGTTATGTCATCCTCACTGGGCGTTTTCGTTTTACTTTTCTGGAACAGATACATACTGATGATATTTAGGTACAGAAATGCGTTACATCAGATTCTGTTATTTAAACTACGAATGTACCTTACCTTTTATTTTACATTATGTGTGTTCTGTGGTTGCCAACCGAAATCAGCCACAGGTCTAAATTACCGTAGCATACCGTGTCATCTGCAAGTGCAAGGGAAGTTACGATGTCGTCTTCATTGAATTTTTGTTTTCAAGCTTACTTTTAAAATATATTTTCTGGAAAAATCGTGGCCTATGTCCCTTTGTCGCCTTTTTTGCTGTATTAAACTTGTCCTGAGCTGCGGCTGGAATGTGTTTGTGTGCCACACGTGTTTTCTATTGTTTTTGTGTAGTTAGAGTGTTCTGGGGACATCGGCAAAAATTTGTGAAACTTTGGCACCGTGATTATTTGGTGTGGTTTGTTATTCGGCGAATTTTTCTCGTATTTTAAGAGCGTTTAATCACGTTTTTTCCTGCTCTCTTGCGAACACTGCGTGTTGTTATGTTGCTGTGGCTTAGACACACATTTCACTACGCTATTGACGTTGATGATGCGCTTGTTGTTTCGTTTACTGTCTAACGATAGTGGTATTACATCATTCTGAAGAAGCATTCGGAAGATAGCAGGTTGCAAAGAACCTCTCCAGTTGTGAGTACTGAAAAAAATGCGGGAAGTCTCGTCCCCGGCAGAGTCTTAACTGTCATCTCCAGATGTTAAACATTTTTGTAGCAACTGTGAGCAATATGTGTATGGAGATGAACTTTTGGACAAGATGCTTTGTGTTTTTAAATATTTTAGCGATGACAAACGTTTATAACTTGTTAAGTTCTATCCACTTGTCACGTTGTGCATGTCAGCGTAAAACGAACATATTTCGCTACGAATCAAAGTTTAAGACCTGAAGATGACGGCTAAGGCTGTTGAATAAAAAATAATTTGCGTGATCTTGGCTTTTGGATGGTTGTTAACATTCCAGAGAGTACCGCATGACTGAGGGGACTAATACCTTTTGTGGCTTCAGTATTTCACTGTACAGCAAAATGTCTACACTATGCTCCTAAAATGACACATTCCTCTCGCAGATAAATTAGACTGTTTATTAAAAAAAATTTACGCTCTTTCATTTGTCCCCTTAATAGCGTATTAGTGGAGTATTACTGTATATTATGTTATGCCTTTTAAAATTTAAATGGCTTTTCAAGTTTTATTATTTGGTTGCTGTTTGATGATTTTTTTTATTACCTGCAGGTGTAATGTTTGATCTAACCTGCTTCCAAGTGTTTTACCTCAATACTTTTGATTCTAATGATAACAGTGCACCAGCATTTTCAAATACAGTACCTGTCTGTGAGAAGTGTTCAAATAAATCAACTGGAAACAGATTAAAAGAAACATTATTCAAATTCAATTTTTGAATGTCTAATAGAAACATATAAGCTTCCATACGATGCTCTGCAGTTATTTACGTCACTGCGGGCTTGATGCGTTGCGAAAGTGTTGCGGGTTGGGCTATCTTCACTAAAAAGGTAGTGTGGACGAGCTACACTGCCGCATGATATGTACGATTATTATTGTACCACAGCTGAAACCCCGCGGGAAACCAAATCCAATGAGGTAAGAGCAAACGCGGAAAAATACTCAGCGTAATGTTTACATCAGGACTGTTCTCATGACGAACATGAGGTACGGTTTCTTCCTCCGGCGGGAAGACCCTTCAATGTGTGGCGCTTCTGGCATATTGATCACGGTGCACACATTCTAGCATAATACACTTTGTAAAGTGGGGACCTATAAACGAGGGAGAGGTTTCGTCCCGCCGTAGCCCTTAGTGTTTCACAACCCCACAACAGGCCACAGCAGTCCACCCACCCCACCGCCGTCCCACACACACCGAAAGGGTTACTGTGCGGTTCAGCCGCCAGTGGACCCTCTCTCCCCCCCACCACCCGGAGGGAACGTCTCATACCAGGATACCAGACGAGTGTAGCCCCCACATGTTTTCCTAGTAGAGTAATTATGGTGTACGCGTACTTGAGACAATGTTTGCGCAACAATCGTCAACACTGTGTAACTGAGACGGAATAAGGGGAACCAGACCGCATTCCCCATCGTAGATGGAAAACAGCCTTAAAAACCATCCACAGGCTGGCCGGCACACCGGACCTCGACAATAAACCGCCGGGCGGATTCGTGCCGGGGTCCGGCACACCTTCTCGCCGGGGAAGCAGCGCGTTAGACGGCACGGCTAGCCGGGAGCGCATAATACACTTTACATTCAGACAAAACGTTAGCATCTCATTTGTCAACAGATTTGCCATTGATTTTCACTGGCAATGACACGATTGCGGTACGACTGTTAAGGCTGTGTGAAATACCCGCGTTGCTCTCTAAAATTGTAGGGAGGAGTTTTAATGCGTTTTGAGGGTGACTGGCTCATCCATATTTTTCTTTTTTAAGAACTCAGCCTATCTCAATTCCTCAGGTAATTATTATAGCTTTTCTCCTGTATTACTTGTGGTTTAATTGCCAGTTTTAGAACATCTGCCTATTTTTTACATTATTTTAAAGATTGTGAGCTGTTGTGATTGCACAGACAACCATGAATGAGGTTAAGATGGTTCAAATGGCTCTGAGCACTATGGGACTTAACATCTGTGGTCATCAGTCCTCAGAACTACTTAAACCTAACTAACCTAAGGACATCACAAACATCCATGCCCGAGGCAGGATTCGAACCGGCGACCGTAGCGGTCACGCGGTTCCAGACTGAATTGCCTAGAACCGCACGGTCACACCGGCCGGCCATGAGGTTAAGAGAAAGTTTGCATTTGTGTGCACTTGAACTTCCTTGTTTATAACATTATAACCGCATTCGTTCGCAGCAATACTTTTACAGACGCAGATTCCCTGTAGTTCGTTTAAAGCTGCTTGATAGTTGGCGTCTCTCACTTGCCGCTACGGTATTGCGACATCGGCCGCTCGGTTCTAGGTAACACGACGATAGCCGATTTTAGGTGACCAATTACTGGACTGCGGCAGGGGACGCGTTTTGTAGCCCTGAATTTAAACTCGTGTCATAAGCTAACCACAACCTCGTGATGTGTAATGTATGTACCTGAGGAAGAGATGATCAACGATCTGCGGCAGATAGAATCACTATCTCTGTGTTGATGGCTATTAAAGTTAACCGCAACAAGCAAACTCAAGACAGATAAAGTCCAGTTTCAGCGCTAAAAGCGAACTGTAAATTTCTTGCTATCATCGGTTGCCTGAAATTATCATCTCACTTGCTACACAAACTGCCGCATTACGAACTCATGAGCAGTCCTCGTTGGAACATGGTTGCAGACGATACAGACAGATTCCAGACGAAAAAAGAATGAAAGGTAGAAAGATAAGTTCATATAAAAAGTCAGTACGATATAAAAATGACGTGGCAAATACTTATAAATAAAAAATTAGTTTTAAACCAATAAACTTAATGAAAATGATAATTTAGAAATAAAAAATTTCACGAGATTTGTCAGTTCCATACCTAGCATGCCAGGACAATTCGCTAACCATTGCACTGAAGTACTACAATGTGTGTAGCTGTTACCTTTTTTTATTGTAACCACCGAGTTGTAATTATTCATTAGTCTCCAAAAACTTAGTTTTACACAATGTTGTGTGAAGCTTATCAATTGTAAGCCGATCTCTTCAATTTTTATAACAGCATATGTGACACTGAATGGCGTTTTATATGAAGTATCCAGTAGTGCTGGTTTGAAATTTGTGTATTTCATTAGGATCGTTATGTGTGCGCGTTGTCTGTAGTGTGGTTATCATGTGTGATGAAGTATGATTCAGGATCCAAAACCATCCAGAAAGAAAGCTCGGAAAGGAACTGGAAGTGAACTGACCAATTGTTGTGACAGTTTGGCAACGATGAACGGTTCGGACATGAGCCTGAGCGCTCTGATTGGAGGAAACCAGCTGGAATGCTTCAAGTGTCAACTACCAAGTAATTTTAACCAGACTAGACGTTGAGCGCCCATAACCACACACGCACAAGTTGTAGTTTTGCAAAAAAAATATTTAGTAGCTTCAAAGTAATCAGGGCAATGAAGAACAAAATTTGAAAATAGAAAAAATTGAATAATATCCGTTAAATGTTTTATGAAATTAATTGTCTAAAAGTAAGAAATAAAATCGATTAGACAAACATTTGATGTGCCTCTGAATTATGCTCGAAATCGTGCAGGGCAATAGGATCTCCAAAGACAAATATCCTCTAGTACTTTTTGAAATTCTAAATTAAATATTGAGCTGTAAATTCGCAGTCGACACATCATTTGCTCTACATGCTTTCGGTTACCATTCAAACCGGCGTCAAATGCTTGCCCAGTCTGTTTCATTCCTTAATTCTAGACAAACCGTTTTACAAAACAACTGACCATTTTCTTTAAATTCTTTTCCTCTTTTTTAATTTTATTCACTGATAGCGCGGTGTTCTCAATAACTGATAATTCTTCTGCTAGGGCATTTTTCACTGTATGAGTTGGTGATTTTTGTTACGAGAGCTGATACAGAAGTAGAGAATTAACTATCGATCTAGTCGGTTGCGGGATTGGATGCAAATGGGTGGCTGTTCGTTGCTCTGATGTGAAGCTACGCAGCTAAAATGCTCAGAATTGCTTGTGAACTGGATTAGTACAGATAGCCAATCGATATGCACAGGGCGGAATTGTATCGTGCGCAAAGGAAAGACACTTTTAATGTCAAATATGTAACAGTAGACTGCCAAAGTATCCGTCGCAAAGTTCCTAAATTTACCGCCCTCCGGGAAAGCGGGAGAACTCAAACCGTACTCGGTATTCAGAGATGAATGAAACGAAGCTCGAAATATTTGGTGAAGCACGGAAGGTATAACGAAAACGAAGTTAGACGTCATAAGAGAGTAAGTGTTCATTGCAATCAACGAGAATACTGTGTTCATTGAGGTTGTAATTGAGTCTGACGGTGAAATTATCTCGACGCGAGTAACTCAGCATAACCACTGGATGTTTTTACTGATCATCCGATTCATCCGAGTCAGTCGAAGGAAGTCTACTCCAGGAGCGGCCAGACAGTTGTGCAAAGAGTGCAACCAAGTTCAGCCTCGGTACGTATTTCCCTACCGCCGTGCTACCTTGTCTGAGCCTGAGGAGGGCCGAGAGGGGGAAACTGCGAACGCGCCGTATTTGAATGGCAGTGCAGTCGCACTGCACAGACTTTGTTTTATATTCGTTTTATTTATCAACAACATAGATTACAAAAAAATAATTTTTAGTATTATTTAATTACTTTTGGCTCGCTGAATTTTTATTTGGTAGAAACTGTTGTCATACGGATAGACGAACACAATTTCAAGTATCTTCACTCCCAAGTTGCCACATAATCGTGACTTATTTATTTTAATGACCGAAAAAAGGTCTGTCACACAAATATTTCGATCGAAACGTTGTAGCAATTCTGCATTCTCATTATGGAGACGTGGAAAAACTACCTGAGGAAAGCAGTGTAGACTTCCAGTACAGTTTTAACGTAAAAGGCTTTGTCATTGAAACTTAAGACCCGTTGCAGGCCAGTCAGTCAGATCTACACATTCACATGGACGCTTTCAGCTGAAATGGCAATCGGTCTCGAAAAGAACGCGAAAGCAAATGTAAGATTGACAGTGTGCTCAAAATGTTTTGGAAAATATCATTGTGTTTCAAGGCCAGAATGAATTCTTGAAGCCTCGCATTTCCTTTCACGGCAGTGAGTGGAGGGAACTGGACTGTGTTTGTTCAGAATGGTTCAAATGGCTCTGAGAACTATGGGACTTAACATCTGACGTCATCAGTTCCCTAGAACTCAGAACTACTTAAACTCATCAGTTCCCTAGAACTCAGAACTACTTAAACCTAACTAGCCTAAGGGCATCACACACATCCATGCCCGAGGCAGGATTCGAACCTGCGACCGTAGCGGTCGCGCGGTTTCAGAGTTCAGCGCCTAGAATGGCTCGGTCACGACGGCCGGCTAAGTTAGTCAAAATGTGTCCGTTCTATAACGCTATTTTCTTTTTAAATGCATCTCTATGAAATCAAGAAGAAGTTGATCCTCACATTGCAGTGTCTTACTGTGGGCAGTGTGCAATGAAGTCCACCTAAAACGCCAGGTCTACAATTCATTCCAGATGTTCTAATTTTAGTTCCTACCCGCCTTTTGCTTCATAAATTCAACGGCAGCGAGTTTTAAAGCGAGAAATCTTTCCAGGGTTGCTCCTTGAATTAACTGACGTGCTTTGCATAAATATATAAAATCTCGATACTCTCTGCTTTGTTCCATGGAGAACTTCCAACTAACAGTGGAATAACACATCCGACTTCATAAATTTTACTATTCATACCACCAATATCTTCACATGCTTGTTCCCTACAAACTTAGCACGAAGTGCTTCTTGATGTACTTAACAGTGAATCTCCTCAGACACTCATTAAAGCCGGCCGGTGTGGCCAAGGGGTTAAAGGCGCTACAGTCTGGAACCGCGTGACCGCTACGGTCGCAGGGTCGAATCCTGCCTCGGGCATGGATGTGTGTGATGTCCTTAGGTTAGTTAGGTTTAAGTAGTTCTAAGCTCTAGGGGACTGATGACCTTAGAAGTTAAGTCCCATAGTGCTCAGAGCCATTTGAACCCAACACTCATTAAATTATTTCTGCTTAATATTGCAATTTGTATCCGAGCAAACTTACAGAATCCATCGCTTATGGGACTGCATAATATACGGTGGGAGTTCTCATCCCTCTCTTCTGTCATATCCACTCGTTTTTCAAGGCTTGTAACGATAGATCGCTAGACTGCCTCTTTTTGTGCGAACATACACTGGTCCCTGTGAACGTCCATCATACCACAAACAAATAGCTAAGAGTAAACAGAGGTGACACCGTGCTGAAGAGAGTCATGTCGACCCGAAAACGCCACACCCCAGTACTAAATAAATGTCGCGTTGTGACGAGTAGTTCCGGGAAGCAGTGGGCAAAGCTGAGACGGGCTGCGTCTTGGCTTGCCTATGGCTGGCGCAATCGACCAGTGTTTTGTTTGGCACACCATGGCTGGCCCTCGTATACGCTCAGTAGCGTTCAAGTACCTCCTCGATCACGCAGTACTAGTTGGAGGCTGCTTCAACCCAACGAATATAAACTTAGCTATATAGGTTTTTTGTGTGTTGTCCTGGGAAGTAGTTCTGAACATGTTTTGCAAATTCTGTCCTCACCAGCTAATTCGACAATACACATGCAATGGAAATATTTTAGACATATTTACAAACAGGCCTGACCATATTGACAGTGTCAGTAGAGAGACAAGGATTAGCGATCATAATGTCACTGTAGCGGCAATGGCCAATGAAGTTAATAACTACATTAAGAAAGCTGCACAGAGCAGGTCAACAGTTCTTAGCAATCCTCTTAAACAATAAATGGATATTTACTTCCAATATGATGGCTGTAGAGTTATTATGGGCAAAGATCAAAGTAACTGTAAATCGCTCACTCGAAGATTGTTTACCAAGTAAGTGGATTAAATACCACAATGGTTTAAAAATATGCGACAAAACTGAGGCAACGGAAAACATTGTATTTTTGATTTAAAAATGGACGTGGAAATGTTGACAGGCAAAACTTAATAAAATACGTACGTATAAAAAGCTGAATGTGTCAACCACACGACTTCTACCACATAGCTCAGCAAAAGATCTTGCCGAGAAATCTAGAAAATCAGTAACATCAATAAGAGGGTCGAAGGCTTGTACGTCACACATCGACACGTCTGGTGTGGCAGTAGAAACAGCAAATGGGAAGCTCAAATTCTAAATTTTGCATTTAAAAAATCATTCACGCTGGAGGATCGTAGACCCATACCTTCGTTTGATCGTCGCACAGACTCCCGTGTGGAGAACATAGAAATAGGTTCAAAAATGGCTCTGAGCACTATGGGACTTAACAGCTGTGGTCATCAGTCCCCTAGAACTTAGAACTACTTAAACCTAACTAACCTAAGGACATCACACACATCCATGCCCGAGGCAGGATTCGAACCTGCGACCGTAGCAGTCGCACGGTTCCGGACTGCGCGCCTAGAACCGCGAGACCACCGCGGCCGGCATAGAAATGGGCATCGCTGGCAAAGAGAGCTAGGTGACACAGTTCAAAACAAGTAAGTCGCCAGGTCCAGATGGAATCCCAGTTCTCTACGGCAGCGACATTAGTAAAAAACCGTAGCTGACTGGTAAGGGATCTGATATACAAAATTACATACCTATTTCCTTAAGACTGCTCGGGCGCAGAATTCTTAATTTCGAATATAGAAGTAATTATTATATAATTAATTTCCCTGATACAGAATCAACCCGGATTTAGGAAGCATTGGTCGTGCAAACCTCAGGTTGCCCTTTTCTCGCACGATTAACAAAGGGCAGAGCATAGGGAAAACGTTTTCAAATATGTGAGTGGCTCGAAGACTTCTTAAGTAACACAACGCAGTACATTTTCTATGGACGGCACGTGTTCATCAGAGACAAGAGTATAGTCAGGTTAGTCCCAAGGAAGTGTTATAGGACCGCTCTTGTTCCCTATATTATACATAAATGATCTGAGAAAGATAGCGTGAGCAGCAAACTTGCGACTGCTTGCTGATGATGCTGTAGTATAAGCGAAAGTGTCGTCCTTCAGTAACTATATGAGAATATAGGATTACTTAGACGGCTTGTTTAAATGTACAAAATGTAAATAAATGCAGATGCGTAGGAAAAACAATCGTGTAGCGTTCGAATACAGTATTAGTGGTGTGCTGCCTGACACAATCAAATGGCTCTGAGCACTATGCGACTTAACTTCTGAGGTCATCAGTCGCCTAGAACTCAGAACTACTTAAACCTAACTAACCTAAGGACGTCACACACATCCATGCCCGAGGCAGGATTCGAACCTGCGACCGTAGCGGCCACGCGGTTCCAGATTGAAGCGCCTGACAAAATCGCCTTGATTAAATATGTGGGTGCAACGTCGCAAAGCGATACCAAATGGAATGAGCACGTAAGGTCTGTAGTAGGGAAAATGAAACGTCGATTTCGATTAACTAAGAAAACTTTAGGGAAGTATAGCTCATCTGTAAATTAGACCGTGAATACAACACTAGTACAGCCCCTCTTGAGTGCTCCTCGAATGTTCTAGATCCCCAACAGGTTGAATTAAAGGAAGATATCGAAGCGACTCAGAGGCGTGCTGCTAGGTTTTGCACCGGTAGTTTCGATCAACACGCAAGTATTGTGGAGGTGTTACGTGAACTCAAATGGAAATCCCTGGAGAACAGGAAACCTCCTCCTCGCGAAACACAGTTGATAAAATTATATAACCTGGATCTGTAATTGACCACAGAAAGAATCTACTGCCGCTAACGCACACTTCGCGTAAGGACCGCGAAGACAAGAAAAGAGACATTTGCGCTTGTACAGAGGCACATAGACAGTTGTCTCCCCTCGCTTTATTTTCGACTGGAAAAGGAAGCGAAACGACTAGTTGTGATGCGAGGTACCTTCCGCCATGCACCACATGGTGGCTTGCGGTGTGTATATTCGGATATAGAAGCAGGTGTAGACAATGGCTGCTGGTGAATAAACTGAACTGTAACGTACAACTGAACAGATATTCAACTTCGTGGTTACTATAGACTGGAGTTCGCATTTGAAACATTAACGGCATTCATATGAACAGCACTACTACTGAACTGAAGGTATCCTGTAAAATATATGTTGTAACTAAGGGTGCCGGCCGGAGTGGCCGAGCGGTTCTAGGCGCTTCAGTCTCGAACTGCGCGACCGCTACGGTCGCAGGTTCGATTCGTGCCTCGGGCATGGATGTGTGTGATGTCCTTAGTTTAGTTAGGTTTAAGTAGTTCTAAGTTCTAGGGTACTGATGACCTCAGATGTTAAGTCCCATAGTCCAGATTTTTTTTTTTTTTTTTTTTTTTTTTTTTTTTTTTTTTTTTTTTTTGTAACTAAGGGTAATTTTGTACTTTAAATGCGAACATTTTAGGTTAGGCTTTACCGTGACAGTTACTGACTTTAACTGAAACAACAAGTTTACTGTTACTGTAATTTCATTCACTGATTTGTGAAATCATTATGACTAGTGATCGACGTAAGATTAAATGCCGTCTGATGGAATTGCAGGCACGTCACGCGATAAGGTAACTACACTGGTGTGCAAAACTTAAGGACTGTATTAACTTTCTCGTCACGTTTCACTGCCAACTAATGTGGCTCATACGTAGAAAGAACTACTACACTATTGTTCAGAATATAACTATAAGAAATACGCAATGAGACTAACAGAAATGAAAGTTTTATTCGAAGACAGTTGTCACACTCTAGTCACCGCGATTTCTGGTGGTCTCCTGGACATTACAGAGGACGAGGTATGGTTCGTAACAGGGTGTGTAATAACGACAGACGGCAGTGCACGCTCTACATCGTGCTCCCAGGCTGGCCACAAAGTTAGTTGGTTGGTTGATTTTTTGGAGGGGACCAAACAGCGAGGTCATCAGTTCCATAGTATTAGGGAAGGGTGGGGAAGGAAGTCGGCCGAGCCCTTTCAAAGGAACCATCCCAGCATTTGATTGAAGCGATTTAGGGAAATCACAGAAAACCTAAGTCAGTGTGGGTGGACGCGGGTTTGAACCATCGTCCTCCCGCATGCGATTCCAGAGTGCTAACCACAGCGCACGTGGCTCGATACAATGTTGGTAAGAATTTCTTCTGGCAGGGCGTTACATTCTCCCAACAGCGTGCTTTACAAATGCTGGATGGTCGTTGGTGCGTGTGGACGCGCTGCAGTACTTCTTGCAAACACATCCCACACGTGCGAGACTGGATTTAAGCCGGGAAGACAGGCAGGTCAGCCCATTAGATCCTCCAGGAGCTGCTTCACCTGCGCTGTTCGAAGCGGTCGTCCTTAAGATTTGCACACCAGCATATATATAAGCAGAGTAGACTGTAATGGGGAAACATTCTAGGGATGACGCCGGAGGTAAAAGGGGAAAACTAGAGATGTAACATTAAGAGGGCAGAGCATTATGGCCGAAGACCTGGGAAAGGTCAGACATTGGCTAGCTCCTCTCGATTGAAGGACGCTGAAACGACGAGAAGGCGAGAAATTATTGGACGTCCGAACGTAATGGCAGCACGTGGAGGCTGGAGATTTGCTGGTCTGTAAGGCTCGGTTCCCGAGCACGTGGTCCCGGGTTCGATTCCCGGGGGGTCAGGGATTTTTCCTGCCTCGAGATGAATGGGTGTTGTTGTGTCGTCATCATCATTCATCCCCATTACGGTCGGAGGAAGGCAATGGCAAACCACCTCCACTAGGACCTTGCCTGGTAAGGCGGCGCGGGTCTCCCGCGTCGTTCCCCTACCCTCAGAATTGTCCTGGCATACTAGGTATGGAACTGACAAATCTCGTGAAATTTTTTATTTCTAAATTATCATTTTCATTAAGTTTATTGGTTTAAAACTAATTTTTTATTTATAAGTATTTGCCACGTCATTTTTATCATCGTACTGACTTTTTATATGCACTTATCTTTCTACCTTTCATTCTTTTTTCGTCTGGAATCTGTCTGTATCGTCTGCAACCAAGTTCCAACGAGGATTGCTCATGAGTTCGTAATGCGGCAGTTTGTGTAGCAAGTGAGATGATAATTTCAGGCAACCGATGATAGCAAGAAATCACATCACAAAGTATAATGAGCGGTGATCTGAGGTAGATCTGACGAAGTACAGCGCTAGCGCGGAGAGGTCTGCTTGGCACAGATTTTGAATGTGGAGCACTGCGGCACAAGACCGCTACGTATTCCCATCTTGACCCAACGACGTCGCCACTTAAGATTGCGCTGAGCACGGAATCATCGAGAATGGTCCTTGAATCAATCGAGACCTTTTGTTTGGTAGGAATAACCGTGTTTTTTGTTACATTAGTTCGACGGTCGAGTTCGGATCGGTTGGTATTCAGGCCAAAAGCTGCTCGAAATTCGAATCATGCACCGCGCCATGGATGCAGGGCAGTGGCGGCAGATTTATGCTGTGGGGGACATTCGTCTGGGATTCCACGAAAGTCGAAAGCACGGTAACAGCTGCTGACTGCGTAACATCCTTGTAGCCCACCTTCATGCTTGGTGTCTGACGACGGCGGCTTCGGGAATTCCCGCATGTCCTTATGTTCCGGCTGCAAGGGGTCTTACCGCCTAGCGCAACAGCTTCCGATGTGGACAAAAAAAATTACTTCTTATTGGCAAAAGAGTAAGGAATAAAACGGTATCATTAGATGTAGTATTACTTTTCATTGTGCTGGAAAGAAAGACCTATAATTCATGTGTTCTAGAAAGACTATCTTCTTAAGGTTGCCGCGTGGAGTGGCCGCGCGTTTTGAGGCGCCATGTCGCGGACTGCGCGGCGCCTCGCGCCGGAGGTTCGAGTCTTCCCTCGGGCATGGGTGTCTGTGTTGTTGTTAGCATAAGTTTAAGTAGTGTTTTAGTCCAGGGACCCTTAGGAATTCACATACACACCTGTTAAGATTATTTCCGTGATTTTTAGTTTTAACCGATACGCTATTAAGCGTGGCAGGTTGAGTAAGTACGAGAGCGTGCTGAAAATTAATGTGTCCGAATTTAACTCTTAAAGCTATCTCAATAAATTAAACGTTGTTAACATTCTACACCTCATTCTTCACGTCTAAATATTTTCAGCGGTCTGCTCAGCGTTATGGGACCTTCAAGATGTGGTACATTTGGAATTTATGCCTAAAGGCACCAATAGAAACTCTAAAAGGTACTGCGAGACTCCCAGAAAACAAAGTGCAAATTCAAAGAGTTCGTCCACACATGAAGCACCCTCTTCTTCAGCAGGACAATGCCGGACCACATACGAGCACTGCGACATCTACAACAGTAAGACGTCTTGTGTTCAGTCTTGTGAACGAGTATTCCCTGAATGGGTTTGCAAGTCCTATAATGGATCGAAGGATGACCTGTGCCATATCACATCTATAATCTAGGTTTAAATTAAGTTTCATAAAAGAGAAAACTATCAAAAATGGTCTACAGAGACCCTCAATTACCTTTAATTTCCTATTTAACTTGTCGTAAATTACAGTGGCTGATGTGGCTTCTCAATAATTATATAACAGAAAAATCATCGCGTTTCAGATTTTAACTTCAAGTAGCAGATGTGAATACCATGGGCTTTAATTGACGATCGACACTAGTATTACGCAAAAAGGGGATGTAACAGATGAGACTTCTGCAGTTCTGACTGAAGCCTTATGCGCTTTTATGCGGCATTGCATGCGTTCATTACCTTGTCGTTGGTTAGGCAGCGTCAGGGAGTGGTGGACAGCGCAGCTCCACATACCTCGCCGTCTAGGAAGCAAGTCTCTCTAACTTCTCTTTACTACAATTTACCGAAGTTGGTTTAAGAAAAGCTATCTGGCTGTTTTCAGCTGACCAATCAGGGTCTCAATGTTAACCTTAAGCTCCGCCTATAAAAATTCTGTCTATCCAATGAGAATGTTATACTTTTCGTGGTAGGGCAATGTTTTTAATGTTTGTTACGTAACAGAGACGCATATAGTCTCACACTAAAACTTGCAACTGGTGTGGCCCTTTTAGTGTTATCGTAAGATCTATATTGTTCTTCTACAGGGCTCCATCTTCTAACATGGGCTGGTGGTGGTCTTGGCGGTCGGCTGGCATCGTGGGTGTTTGCCCCTTATCATAGGGCCTCCTAGCCTACACGACTCTGCTCTCGGCTTCTGTTCTTGTTTCTTCCCTCAGAACTGCGTCTGTTTCACGGTGGGGAGGTAGGACATGCATTTAGTCTGTGGTATTCCATTTGCTCACTCGTTGATCGTATTATTTTGGTTAATTTAATGTCAGGATTTATTCGGAGCTATGTGACATACTGCCGGATTTGCTATCATGTCAGTGTTTTCATGGAAGGTGTTGGATTTGTCTGACACCTTACAAAGCAGCAATTAAATTTGTATGCATAGATTGAGAAAGAGAATTAATTTCAAAGGGAAGATTTCATTTGTTAATATTAAGCAAGAGATAGAAATCCTTAGGGAAGGTTTCATAGGTTATTGTAGAAGAGAAGGTTGCGTAACAAAATAGATATAGAGGAGACGTGAACGTTTCAATGGTGAGTGAAGGGGCGCGAAGATTCAACCTGAGAACTTTATTCTGCAAGCGCTGGAGCGTCAGCATCCGGGACTTAACTAATAGTGGCCCACGCAGAGGAACCATACGGTAGTGAGGGTAGGACAATGGAGTGATACAGCCGGAGCTAGGTATCTAAATTCAGCTCTCGGCCGGAGAAAAGCTGCTACAAGGCCTTTGTCAACTTTAACCCTTTATGGGTGACATGTTCTGCGTGGCAGTGGAAGAAAAGTTTCTTATCCAACCAGACCCCCAGATACTTGGTAGCCCCGGACGCCCACGGGACCCGGACGCCCACGATTGAGATGATGTTTCGGAGTATAGGGAGCCGTTTAGCGAAATACTCACCCCGAGAGCCGCGGCCGTCCTAAATAGAGGGCGCTAGCCAACCAGGGCGCCGCAAAGCGCGTAACTTCGACTGAGAAACTATGACGCCTAGAGCATCGCAGGAATTCACGGCTCATACGTGTTCGCATCACGTTGATTACGTTGAGAAATAAATATGTAGAAAATCAAGAATAAAGATACTGAATGTTAATAACATTTGTTTTATTGAAAAAGCGTCGAGAGATTTCATATAAATTCTGAGGCGTTACTTTTCAGCACGCCCTCGTCGTTTCTCTTAAGACGCTACAGGAAAGACAGCCCCGCTGTGTGGGTCGGGGTCTGGCGCTGAAGTGAGTGCTTCCTCTGCAGCAAAACGGGCAGTTAAGAGGAGCGGAGAGCGCTGGGCCCGGGGCAGGGCGGGCCACAAAAGCGGCGCGCCGCTGATCACTTGCAGGCGCCGGCTGGTGGCTGGCGGAGGGTGCTTGGCGCTCGAGTGCCGCCGCGGGCGTCCGGCACCCCCACCCCGCCCTGCCGGCTGTGGCTGGGGCTGCAGCCGTACCGTGGCGCCACACAAATGCAGCGGCGCTAATGAATGCCGCCGAGCGGAGCTGCTGCCTCATTGTTCAGAGCACAGAGGCGCCCGCCGTGCTCACCTCGCTGTGCTGTTCTCGGAAATCGCGCGGGGGGTGCGGGGGAGGGGGCACCTCTTTTAAACCGCAGCAAGACTTCAAGCACGGCACCACCGAATGTGTTATCTGTTAGACACTACTTCGCGTAAAATGATTTCGGAATGAAACTCAAGAACTTTTCGCGTTAATCAGACCAGATCTTCGGAATGTTTTTCAGTACCATCGCTATTAACTATAACAATCATGAGCCAATCGACATGCTCCAGACACTTCCGTACATTACAATCTTCAACCATACCAGTCTACTAAACATTTGAGTATTCTGTGTTCTGAGCCACGTCATATTGTAAAAAAATTGTCAGTGGCTGATTGCAACGGACGTTTGGGTCACAGCTGTAGAGGACTTTGCTATGTTTAGCATGGGCAGTGTGCCATCAATAGTCATAGAAACTAAATTGTGGATCCTTCTCAGTTTCCTTTTTCAATCTACGGGTGTGACTGGGAAGTTATAAGAATGGATCGCCGGCCGTGGTGGCCGAGCGGTTCTAGGCGCTACAGTCTGGAACCGCGCGACCGCTACGGTCGCAGGTTCGAATCCTGCCTCGGGCATGCGGACTGGTGACCCCATAGTGCTCAGAGCCATTTTTTGAAGAATGGATCCGCTACTGCTTACTGGTTTGGCGGGCAGGTACATGGAGGGTGGGGAGTGAGTCATCGCCTTGTCTTTGAACGCCCTCTGACAGGAAACTGCGTTTCCATTGTTCAGTTCGTTGCCGCAGCTGGTTGAGTGCGGGTCTGTTAGGCCTTGTTGACAGATTGTGTCTGTATGAAAATGGAAGTAAAAACGGAGCAACGAGTTTGTGTGAAACTTTGTTTTAAAACCGGGAAACCGGGAAATCAGCTTCTGACACTTACGAACTAATAAAAACAGTTTTTGGAGATAATTGTATGAGCCAGTCAAATGTTTTTGTCTGGTTCAACAGATTTGAAAATGGCCACGAATCATTTGAAGATGAACCACGGTCCGGCCATCCTACCAAAACGAATGAAAATGTTGTGAAACTTCGCAACTTAGTGCGCTCTGATCGTAGACTTACAATTTGGGAGATGGCTGATGAACTTAAGATTCCATGCCTGAACATGCATCGAGTGTCTGCAGAGTTCATTTCAAAAGTGTTTTCAAGTGACCAGAGGCAATGCCGAACTGAAGTGTGCCAAGAACTGATTAATCGGACTAAAAATGACCCAGTTTTGTTAAATAGGGTAATTACATGTGACGAATCGTGGGTATATGGATATAGTCCTGAAGCCAAAGTGCAGTCTTCGCAGTGGAAGACTCCAGGGTCAACACGACCGAAAAAAGCACGGAAAAGTCAGTCGAACGTGAAGACAATGTTTGTGATTTTTTTTTTTTATTCTACCGGTATTGTGCATCATGAATTTAACCCTGAAGGACAGACAGTTAAACAGGAATACTACAAATGTGTCCTTGAGCGTTTGCGTGAAAAGGTGCCCAAGAGAAGACCTGCATTGTGAAAAGACAGGAGTTGGGTGCTACACTGTGAGAATGCTCCGGCTCATCGAGCATTCTCCATCGTTGAATTTTTAACCAAATTCAAAGTTCCTATGCTTCCACAACCGCCATATTCCCCTGATTTGGTCCCTGTGGACTTCTACCTGTTTCATGAACTGAAATTTTCAGTGAAAGGGAAGCGATTTGTCTCGATTGAAGACATCCAAGCAAATACGAAGTGTGTCCTTAACACACTTCACGAAAAAAATCTCCAGGTATGTTTCCAAAAATGGAAACACCGTTGGAGTCGGTGTGTTCAGTCAGAAGGGGACTATTTTGAAGGAAATGCATCACAGTACCATGTAACTACCAACATTGTATAATTACAAGCCCATTCTTAAAACTTTCAAATCGCACCTCGTATAAGAAATATATCCGGCAAGAAGGGTAGAGTGTTTCTCTTACATCATCAATATAAAAGCCGGACAGCATGGCTGTACCCAGATAAAGCAGCATGTGTAAGTCCAAGCAGTATGAGCAATTTAATGAAATGTTAATTAGTTTCAGAGTTCTTAGAAGGTTAATGGTAAATTAACGCTTACAGTACCAAAATATTTTCTATGACGCATGTTACCAGACGCAGAGGAAGCCTACTTTATATCAATCCTAAAAAGACTTAAAAAATAAAATTTGTTAGTGGTTGTTGATTTATATTAACAATATACTTTTGAATATATAATAAAGTGTAAGTAGTGTCCAGAACTTGAAGGTACGTTTTAGCACAAACTTGGAAACACCAACGCCCTTTAGCCGGCCGAAGTGGCCGTGCGGTTAAAGGCGCTGCAGTCTGGAACCGCAAGACCGCTACGGTCGCAGGTTCGAATCCTACCTCGGGCATGGATGTTTGTGATGTCCTTAGGTTAGTTAGGTTTAACTAGTTCTAAGTTCTAGGGGGCTAATGACCTCAGCAGTTGAGTCCCATAGTGCTCAGAGCCATTTGAACCATTTTGAACCAACGCCCTTTCAGTACCGAGTACTACCGATAAGGTGAGGGAGAGATCTACTTTGTGACCACCACAAAAAATTTAAGAACACAAATTTCACTAATTTTTATTTTTACTCACATACACTTTTTAAAAACATTCTGATGTGTAATAATCCTGAACCCGAAAAATATTTAATATGACATTCATTGTGGATAGTCATCACAAGTCATGCTCATCGCTCAGCGTCGTGACACCATGAACCAAGCGTCTCCATCCTGGACGACTACTAGCTTCGTTTAGAGCCTGCTAAAGAAGTAGACCAAAGATCATCTTGATTTGATCAATCCACCTGCTCGCTGCTCTTCCTCTCGGTTTCTTGCCCTCGATCTTCCCTTCCATGATTATTTTCTCTTGGCTTTCTCAATCTCTTCTCACAATATGGCCAAAGAATGGAGAATTTTTGTTTGTCACAAGAAGAAAGGGGCGTGGAGATACTGAGTCGCTCAGGAATGGATCCGTTTGTTTTTCTTTCAATCCATTTCATTAGCAGCACCCTGCGCCAACATCAAATCTCAAATCCATAGACGCACTGCTTGTCTCTGGCTGTAAGGGTTCATGTCTCGCAAACAAAAGAAGATGGAAAACACGAATGTTTCAACAAGCCAGACCTTTGTGGTTCGTTATTGCTCTGTTCTGTCATATCTTAGTGAGCTTCTTCATAACAACTCACCCTAGCGTGATCTGTTTTCTTATTTTAACAGCTACCCGTGTCACAAACGATAAACGCAAGATAGATAAAAGAACGCACGACTTTCAGTTCCTTTAATCGACCTGTGAGTTGAACTGATACTCCATCAGTTGCCATGAGATGGATGATTGAGATCGAGGTCTATATGATAGAGCAATGCCCTTCGGTATTGTTAACAGCACAGCAAGACCATCTTCCCTGCTGGCCAAAAGCACTAAATCCTCAGGAAATTGGAGGTTGTTAATAGTTCTATCAACAACTGAGATGCCTTTAGTCAGTCATCAAGAGCATTCTTACTGACATGTTCTGCATAGATGTTGTACAGCTGCGGGGATAAAACTACAAACCTGTCTGACATCTTTTGATAAACTGAAGGAATCAGACGTGCCACCGCATGTCTTCACACCTTCGAGGTGATTAATGTATACACTTGTGATCAGTACTGTCAAATGTGGTGGGGTGCGGAACTCTGCAAACACCTGCCACAGCATTTCCCAGACAATACAGTCAAAGGCTTTCCTATAGTGAAGGAAGTAGATGGAGACAGAAACACATAATTCTCGAGATTTCTTGATTATTTGTCGTCTGTTAGGAATATGTCCCATCTCCTGGTAAAAAACAAGGAAACAGTGGTTGCTGGTGATTTTAATGCGTATTTATTGAAAAGCTCTGTCAGTAAACAGTTGTTTCAGTCAGTAACACTATCAAAATGGTTCAAATGGCTCTGAGCACTATGGGACTTAACATCTGTGGTCATCAGTCCCCTAGAACTTAGAACTACTTAAACCTAACTAACCTAAGGACATCACAAACATCCATGCCCGAGGCAGGATTCGAACCTGCGACCGTGGCGGTCGCGCGGTTCCAGACTGAAGCGCCTAGAACCGCTTGGCCACAACGGCCGGCAGTAACACTATCATTAAATTTAGTTCCTAATGTGAACTTTGCTACTAGCATATGTAAATGCTCTGTGACTACTATTCATTATATCTTTGTAGACTAATCTAGGGTAAAAAGTCATATCACAAAACCAGTAGTAAATGGGCTATCTGACCATGACATGCAGCATCTTGTGTTAAATGTTCAAACTCGTCAGGATTAAAAAATCTATTAAATCTGAGTACAGGAGGATAATAAATAATTCAAAAATTGAGAAATTCAGGAAACTGCTCAAAGACATAAACTGGGTAGATGTTTACAATACTTCTGACTCAAATGGAAAATACAAAGCATTCGTTAATAAAGTTACTTTTACTTTCGAAAATTGTTTTCCCGTAAAGGAAATTCAAATCACACAGAACTAAAAAATAAACTGTGGATTACACAGGAAATAAAGATATCCATGTGGGACAAAAAGAAGATTATCTAGGAACAGCTCTGATGTTAGAATTGTAATGCATTACAAAGAATACAGCTAAATTTTGAAGCAAGTAATCCAGAGATCGAAGCAGCTTTATTATCAGAAAAAGATAATTACATCAGGCAACAAAATAAAAACTGTATGGGATATAGTGAAGTCAGAGACAGGTGGGGCCAAAAAGGAAGAGGAACAGATAGCTCTAACAATAAATGAGACTTTGGTAGATGTAGTGTTGCAAACCTCTTAAACAAGTACTTTATTTCTGTTACTGACAGCTTGGGGTTATCTGGTTTGGTGAACAGTGCAATGGAATATCAGACACAACTCTAAAGTAACTCCAGTAAAATGTAAATGACACTCACGTCTTCCAAAGAAGTATCATCAATCATAAAACCCTTAAAATCTAAGTATTCCAGGGGGTATAATAACATATCAACGAAGTTAATCAAAGAGTGCTCATGTGAGTTGAGTTCTATCTTAAGTTACTTGTGTAATCTATCTCTTATCAGCGGAACATTTCCAGACTGGATAAAATATGCTGAAGTTAAGCCTCTTTACAAGAAGGGGGATAAAGAGATACCATTAAACTATGCCGGCTTTCTCAAAAGTATTTGGAAAGGTTGTGTTCAAGTGCCTCCTAAATAATCTGGCTGCAAGTAATATATTGTCGAAGTCACAGTCGGATTTTTAAAGGGTTCCGATATAGAGAGAGCTATTTACACTTACAGTGGTAGGTGGTGTAGGGTAGATGCGTGAAGGAAGGCAAGCCGCTGGATTGTGGTCATGCATTTCCCTCCTTCACAGACATGTAAAATGAAGAGCGACCAGGCGATTCCTCGGTGTTGCTACCATGATACGTCACAAGGAGCAACTACATGGACGTTGGTCAAGCGATATGTGTGCATATGCACTTTATCTAACATGTGTTGCCAAGAATGTATGTATTATTTTGTTCAGCTGTGTTTTCAGTCAAATTAGGAATAGTATTACTCAAATATTATTTCAGTTTGTTTGTTATTTATTCGTTACTGAACTAAATTAACGTAACTGGCATTCCTCTCCCATTATCCGTCAGTACCATGCAATACACAGTCCTTGCCTGAGTATCTTTATCCATTGTAATGTACGTAGACGAATTTTCACATCACAGTGATGCCCCAATATTCTGAATATTACTTATATTATTCTGTGTATGCATTTTTCTGTAAACATGGTAAGTGGAACACTGTGTCAGCTTGCAGATGCACTGTATTTGTTTCACGAAACCATGTATCAGATGTTACGCGTTAATTGTGATAATCACAATTAGATTCTACATTTCCTGGGACGGTGATCGACAATAATTCTAGTTGTTGCAACACATTCACTATTGCTGGAATCTTCGAAATTATTTTTATGTCCAATTTTCATGAATTTCACACCGATATGCCCGCTATTTGCCATTGCGCTGTTTAAGTAACTGCGTTTTGCTCTTACAGTGCGTATCGTATTCAGTATTCTGATTACAGGTGGATGGCTATAGGAGGAAAAAAGGGATACGAAGGCAAAAAATTAAAAGTGGACCATTGTATGTCACGAAATACAATAAAATTGAGAAACATGTAAATTTGTTGATACTGCCGATTGAAGAAACAGAAATTTTCCATTCTTGTTTTATGAAAAACAATGTGTGGCTAGCACGGAGCAGCATTACTGCTTACCCACATTCAACTGAGATACGTGTGTGTAATTAATGCTGTTTCCCTTCGAAAGAGAAGCTGACTGCATATTTAGGTGATTGTTCACAATTGAAACTTGCCAGTTTCCTCGCGCCAAATGCAGAGAAGCAGTTCCTAAAATTCGACCAGTACAGCAAGCAATTAAAGCTGCCATTTGTCATATATGTAGATATCGAATACTTGCTGCAACCAGGTGTTAGTAACAACGCGCATAAACTATATACAGTAATACTGCTTTCTACGTAAACTGTAGTTACAATGAGGAATATTCGGAGTATCAGTTCTGCCGATTTGCTGCAGTGATTTAGCAAACGGCTGTATCTGATTTCTGAGCATATAAAAAATTACTTGTGGCAAATGAAGATGCGATTTTTATTATGGGGAAGAACAATTTCGAAAAAGAGACGTCTGCCACATATACAAGGAACGTTTCAAGAAAATAGATTTGGAACGCAGAGGTCACTGCCATTTTATAGGCGGACCTCGGGGACCTGCATATGATAAATGCAATTTAAATTATAGACCCAGTTATGTGGTGCATCTTGAATTCACAATCTGACATATTACGATGCTCATTTTATAGTTATGAACCTCTTCCTGAAGTGGAAGAATTGAGCGTAATAAAACAGTGAAAATAAATCTACCACGATTCTATTATAGCGAGCCACGCGGAGTACCCGCGAGGTTTAAGGCGCCTTGTCACGGTTCGTGCTGATCTCCCCGTCGGAGGTTCGAGTCCTCCCTCGGGCATGGGTGCGTGTGTGTATTGTCCTTACTGTAAGTTACTTTACGTTAGTTTAAGTTATATTAAGTACTATGTAAGCTTAAGGACCGACGACCTTAGCAGATTGGTCCCATAAGACCTTACCGCAAAAAATTAGCATAGCGATAAACACTGAAGTACCAGTATAAAACATTAACTAAATCTACCTCAACGGAAAATCAGCGAAACATTTAGGTTTTTCCTGGTGCGTTTTCTAGAAAAGTGCCTACCGTATTTAAGAGTACAACGTGAAAAGTTGAAAATACCAAGAAAGTATTTTCTCGACTGTGAACAGTTTAATTTGATAAATAAGAAGGGCGTGTTTGCCTGTCAGTGGGTAACTGATGAATCCGTTCTGTTGGATGAATCGTTGCCATGAACTGAAGCGTTCAGAAGCTTGCTGATTAGTAAAGCCACCATTAGAGAATATGAATACTCTATATTACGCACAGTTGGGTGTTTATTCGAACGTAATACATTCGGAGATAACTCCGATTTACATTCAAAAACTATTACCTTCCTATGGGGCGATGTCTATCAAAATACGCCACACTGGCTCTAGCGTATTATGTGACTTCCCCTGGTTCAGGGTGGGACATTTGCTGAAAATTACGAACGTAAAATTGCAACTTATTACAGACATAAAACAATTATAAACTGTTGAGTCTATTGTCGGATGTAGCACTCTTCAGTGTTCGCATATATATGCTGTTGCAAGCAATAGCTTCGTGGCTGATTTTAATGAAAGTAACTATGAATCACATATTATGTACCTCAGTGTCAATAACCTTTTCAACTCGACAGTGATGCACTACCAGGTGCTTCACACACAGGATGTTCAAAATGGCTCAAATGGCTCTGAGCACTATGCGGCTTAACTTCTGAGGTCATCAGTCGCCTAGAACTTAGAACTAATTAAACCTAACTAACCTAAGGACATCACACACATCCATGCCCGAGGCAGGATTCTAACCTGCGACCGTAGCGGTCGCTCGGCTCCAGGCTGTAACGCCTAGAACCGCACGGCCACTCCGGCCGGCACACATAGGATGTATTTTAGAAGTAAATCATAAGTATCTAGAAAAAATATATGTATTTCACTCTGATCTACCGTTGTGCCCAGAGAGCATGATTCCACAAACATTTATCAACAATCAAGGAGTTCCTACGAAGCTAATTTCCTCGTAATACAATTAAAAATTATGTGGTTCAGTGTGAAAATTTAAAGGAGTTGCAGAATAATAATCCTACTCTAAGCCACATTCACTGTATATTATCATTACGTCACTCTACCTGAATGGAACCGTATATTGGTATCGATCCTGAGAAACTTACAAGTACAAAAAAGAAAAAAAATGAAAATATTCTTTTAAAACTAAGGGATAACAGATTTTTGATACAACTATGCAGAATGTGTGAAAAATGAGTGATCTGAGATAGTAACACTTTGTGATGGTAGATAAGAAGCTGCTGCTCTGATTAGAAGACCAAATTTTAAGTGCAGTGTGGTATTTCAGAAAAATTTTATTACTATTGAATTAAATAGACTAACACTGTGTTTGAATAATGTATAGCTATAGAACTGACTGTTTAAATTTTACGAAGCCAGTAGATTTCCATTATGGGTACACATTTAAGAAATTTTAGTCAAAAAAGTTAAAATACGAGTATGTTATACACACACAGATGCCCTACGTTATCAAAAGTATCCGAACACCTGCCTGAAAATTACTTAAAAGTTCGTGGCACCCTCCATAGATAATGCTGGAATTCAACATGGTGTTGCCCCAGCCTTAGCCTTGAAGACAGCTTCCACTCTCGCAGGCATATGTTCAATTAGGTGCTGGAAGCTTTCTTGGAGAATGGCAGCCCATTCTTGACGGAGTGCTGCACTGAGGAGAGGTATCGATGTCGGTCGGTGAGGCCTGGCACAAAGTCAGCGTTCCAAAACACTCCAAAGGTGTTCTGTAGGATTCTGGTCAGCTCTGTGCAGGCCAGTCCATTAAAGAGATGTTATTGTCATGTGAGCACTTGGCCACAGGCCGTGTATTTTGAACAGCTGCTCGATGCTTGAAAGATGCAATCACCATCCCCGAATTGCTCTTCAACTGTGAGAACCAAGAAGGTGCTTAAAATATCAATGTAGGAATGTTCTGTAATAGTGACACGCAAAAAAACAAGGGGTGCAAGCCCCCTCCATGAAAAACATGAGCAAACCATCACACAACCGTCTCCGATTTTTGCTGTTGGCACTACACACGCTGGCAGATGACATTCACCGGCCATTCGTCATACCCATACTCTGCCATCGGATCGCCACATTGTGTACAGTGATTCGTCACTCCACACAACGTTTCTCCACTCTTTAATCGTCCAATGATTACGCTCCTTACACCAAGTGAGGCATAATTTGTCATTTACCAGCGTGATGTGTGGCTCATGAGCAGCCGCTCGACCATGAAATCCAAGTTTTCTCACCTTCTTCCTAACTGCCATAGTAGTTGCAGTGGATCCTGATGCAGTATGGAATTCCTGTGTGATGGTCTGGATAGATGTCTGCTTATTACACATTACGACGCTCTTTCAACTGTCGGTGGTCTCTGTCAGTCAACAGACGAGGTCGGTCTGTACGCCTTTGTTCTGTACGTGTCCCTTCACGTTTCCACTTCACTATCACACCGGAAACAGTGGGCCCAGGGATGTTTAGGAGCGTGGAAATCTCGGGTACAGGCGTATGACACAAGTGACACACTATTACCTGGACATGTTCGAAGTGCGTGACTTCCACGTAGCATCTCATTCTGCTCTCTCACGATGCCTAATGACTACTGAGGTCGCTGATACGGAGTACCTGGCAGCAGGGGGCAGTGCAATGCACCTAATATGAAAAACGTATGTTTTTGAGGATTTCCGGACACTTTTGATCACATAGTATAGCTTAATATGTTGTGTAACTATCTGAAATATTTATAACGCTGTGACATTACGAAAAACCGGTTCACCTCACGGGAAACAGTGTTGAGCATTCGGTGGCCAGGGCAGCCAGTTGGCCAAAATGAACAAGCCGGGGAGACACACGGGTAATTGCGTTAGAACTGATGACGGAGAGCCCAGATGACTATTTTACACGAGCAATGACGTGCACGTTGGTTGAAGGTGGTGGAGACGATTCAATGGCAGCTAACATGGACTGTATGAAACGAGAATAATATACATTTTCAACGAAACTGCATTGCAGATCCTACAAACATGAAATATCACGCAGGGAAACCACGTATTCACGAAAAATCATAGTGATCAAATGAGCTAACTGAAATTTTGAGCATAATCTTAAGATAATTATTACGAAAGTTCTATTAATTTCAGTTGATAGGCCATAAATATTACTAACAAATCAACCGCAAGAGTATTCTGATTATGTGATGCATCCAATGAAAGCCGACTACGTAAATAAACACTACCACAGGCATGTGTAAAACAAATATACGGCGAGTTTATGAACGTAGATGTCGAAATATGTCAGTGTCGATTATCCCCACAAGCTATAGATACGAGGGAATTCTGAAAAGTAATGCCTCTGACGGCTGGTCCCGGCGGAGGTTCGAGTCCTCCCTCGGGCACAGGTGTGTGTGTGTGTGTGTGTGTGTGTGTGTGTGTGTGTGTGTGTGTGTGTGTGTTTGTCCTTAGGATAATTTAGGTTAAGTAGTGTGTAAGCTTAGGGACTGATGACCTTAAAAGTTAAGTCCCATGAGATATGACACACATTTGAACATTTTAATGCCTCTGAATTTAGTATTCTGTTCGCCATATCTGTTGAGGTATTATAAGACATGCATATTACTCGCTCGATTCATTGATGCAGTTTGCAGCGCTCGAACTCTAGAGGGCTCCGAATTATGGTATGTAGCATGGCGGTGTGTAACGTAACTATGTCGGTGTGTGAGAAACAGCGTGCTGTAATCCATTTTCTAACCTCTAAAACGTGCCTCCAACTAAAAAAGAGGACTGTTCACATCTCTCAACAACTGCTTTTACCTTTGAGCGTAAGGGTGATGAGTTCCTTAACAATATTGTGATAGGTGTTGAAAGCTGGGTTCACCACTCTGACCCCGAAGACAAGTAAGCATCAGTGGAGTTCCACTACATAGAATCACCGATGCCAAAGAGGTTTAAGACCATGCTATCAGCCCAAGTGAGCATCAATGGAGTTCCACTACATAGAATCACCGATGCCAAAGAGGTTTAAGACCATGCTATCAGCAGGCAGAGTTTTGCTCACAGCGTTATGGGACCCTCAAGATGTGGTACATTTGGAATTTATGCCTAAAGGCACCAATAGAAACTCTGAAAGGTACTGCGAGACTCCCAGAAAACAAAGTGCAAATTCAAAGAGTTCGTCCACACATGAAGCACCCTCTTCAGCAGGACAATGCCACACCACATACGAGCACTGCGACATCTACAACAGTAAGACGTCTTGTGTTCAGTCTTATCGATAATCCTGCATACAGTCCCGACTTCACCCCATCCGATTTCCATTTGTTTTTCAAAAGTGAAAGAACACCTTCGAAGACTTCACTTTGATAGTGACGAAGCGGCGTAATTAGAAATGTGGTTGTGGCTGCGCGAAAGGAATCAAATATCGTACAGTGACTGTACCAACAAACTGGTCTCTCCTTGGGAGAAATGTGTTCGTCGCCAGGGTGTCTATGTTGAGAAATAACTATGTAGACACGAATAATAAAGCGGTAGATTGTTGATGAAGTTAGTTTTATTTATCAAACTTTAATGATTTTTCACATAAAATAATCGGAGAGATTACTTTTTGTAACACCTTCGTAACATGAAGATAGTATGCGTTGCCTCGATCCTTGTGGAATACTCTTAGTGAATGACTGACCTCACTCTACCATTTGGTAAGTATTTATAATGTTTTGTCACGTTGCAAAACCGAAGGCATGGATATGTTATGAACCTTATGAACTTTTTGAATACTGTGTTAATATTTTGATGAGAGATCATAAAATAACAGGAATAATTTTCTCGGTCCCCCATTGTGATATGTATATATATAAAGTCAGCTTTAAAATTGAATGGTGGTCGTTATTTAAGTATCTATCTTTGATTTAGTAGAGTGTGACGTCACAAAGTGCATTTAAGGGCGTGCTGTGAGACAAGCGGAATCTTTTGGTGGTCTATGGGTTCCTTGAGCATAGTTTCTCTTAGGTGGTTGGCATCTGTGAGTTTTCCTTGGAGTATGTACAGACGAGCATCCATGCAACTTTTCAGTGGACCTGGAATGGTTTCAGCAGTGCGATTTACGGAAACCATATTTTGACTGTGCTTAGAGTATCTGACTTATTTGGTGAATGATTTTTGCGTGACTACAAAGAATTTTATTTAGTTCACGGGATTTCAAGCCACTGAAAACTAATTACGTGCTGCTTTTGTTATTTAGATTAGCTGCGAATGGACTTTGTTGCATGTTTCGTGCCCTGGTTCAAGATAACACACCTTGGTTTACGTCACAGCTGATATTAGAAAACTGATCTTTGGATATTTGAATGTTTGCTGTTGACTTCCGTGAATTGATGTGCCGTTACACAAACTTTGTTCGACATCTTTTTCTGGATGCTTGCCCTACATAATGACATAATTGTTATTTTTGATTGTTTTTATTTTGAATCTGCCGTCAGTGTGAGGCCACTGTTCCAGTATGTGTGAACTTTATTAATAAATATTTATTTCACTTAAGCTATTGCTGTCTGGTTTCGTTTACTTCATTTTTCCTACAGGATTTATCCAGAATTTTTTCAACATATAATTTTGTCCCATTAATTTGTTTATTAACAAAAGGGTTTAAGAATTTGTTCTGTGTTAAGTGTATAGCCTTTAAAGCGACGTTGTACTACCTATCGCTCTGATTTCCACGTCAAGCCAAAAGGTAATTAGATCATGCAATGCCCACGACGTTAACAGCATATAAAAACCACCGGTCCGGTAGTAATATTATTAAAGGTGATGCGCATATGTGGTTTAACACTACGGGTTACCTTGATAAAAATGTATAACCTTCCATGTGCCAATGAAGAGAGATTAGGTTTAATGAAAGAGTTATCGGAGTACATTATTACAGAATTCAAGGAACTAAGAGAAAAAATTTTCACTCCTGGAACTGAAACAAATTGCATAATGCACAGAGGTGTGGAACATTCATCGGAAAAGGAATTAAGCATTAACGATTACCAGGAATGTGTACTGAATGACATTAATAAATCGATTGTTCAATGTATAATTCTATCCAAGCTGCATACAGTTTCTACAGTAAGGCAATGTAAATTGTATCACCGGAAAAAGACGATAAAAGCTTCATATTTTTATGATAATTTGATCCTCGAAGCTTAGGATCATTTTCAAGGAGGCAGGGCTAGTCAGCTCTTCTGTCCGAAGGACACGGTAATAAAATTTGATTTTGCTGTAGCCTACTGGCCGGCCGGAGTGGCCGAGCGGTTCTAGGCGCTTCAGTCTGGAACCGCGCGACCGCTACGGTCGCAGGTTCGAATCCTGCATCGGGCATGGATGTGTGTGATGTCCTTAGGTTAGTTAGGTTTAAGGAGTTCTAAGTTCTAAGGGACTGATGACCTCAGATGTTAAGTCCCATAGTGCTCAGAGCCATTTGAACCATTTTTTGTAGCCTACTGGCTGTAAATGTAATGTACTGAAATTATAACTTATGTGTTCCGATGTAGAAAAATTGTAAATGTCACTTACTGAAAATAAAACAGTGATTATAGAAATATTATGGAAACGTAATCGTAGTTTGAACCTGCATTACAGACAAACCTTCAATATTTTTAAATATTATTTATTGTGCAGAAGTGGTACAAAGCTGTATCACTTATCAAAATAATCTCCCCCACGCTGAATGCAAGTCCTCCAGCGCTTACAAAGTTCATAAATTCCTTTAGAAAAAAATTCTTTTGGTAGTCCGCGCAACCACTCATACACCGCGTGGCGTACCTCTTCATCAGAATGGAACTTCTTTTCTCTTGTCTTTGAATGGTCCAGACATATGGAAATCACTTGTGGCGAGGTCTGGTGAGTATGGTGGATGAGGAAGACACTCAAAATGCAGGTCTGTGATTGTTGGAACAGTTGTACGGGCAGTGTGAGGCCTTGCATTGTCATGCTGCAAAAGGACACCTGCTGACACCAATCCACGTCGCTCTGATTTGATTTCAGGCCGCAGATGATTTTTTAGGAGATCTATGCATGATGCACTGGTGAAAGTGGTCCCTCTAGGCATGTAATGCTCCAAAATGACGCCTTTTTCGTCCCAAAAGAGAGTCAGCATAACCTTCCCTGCTGATGGTTCTGTTCGAAACTTCTTTGGTTTTGGTGATGAGGAATGGAGCCATTCCTTGCTCGCTCTCTTCGCTTCCGGTTCGTGGAAGTGAACCCAGGTTTCGTCCCCAGTAACGATGCTTGCAAGGAAGCCATCATCTTCTCGTTCAAAGCGCGGAAGAAGCTCTTCATAAGCATCAACACGTCGTCCTCTCACTGCAAGAGTCAGCTGCCGTGGCACCCATCTTGCAGACACTTTGTGAAACTGGAGCACATCATGCACAATGTGGTGTGCTGACCCATGACTAATCTGTCAAGATATTGCAGTGTCATTCAGTGTCACTCGGCGGTTTTCCTTGACTATGGCTTCAACTACTGCAATGTTCTGTGGAGTCACAACTCGTTGTGCCTGACCTGGACGAGGAGCATCTTCTACTGAAGCCTCTCCATTTGTGAACTTCCTACTCCGTTCGTAGACTTTCTGCTGTGACAAGCATGCATCACCGTTCATTCATCGAACAATATCAATAGGTTGCACACCTTCACTACGCAAAAACCGAATAACAGAATGCTGTTCTTCCCCGGTGCAAGTCGCAAGTGGGGCGGCCATCTTTATATTGATACTGCGACGGTGTGTGTGCATCTGCACTATGCTGCGACCTACAGGCCATTCCGCACGCTTATCAATTTCCAGGATAATCCCGCGAAATCGTGATATGTTATTACAAATTTCAGGTTTTCATTTGACTCACCCTCGTAATTACCAGCATGTCCAAAGGTTGAGCATGTAGTGGCAATATAGCGAGTCCTCGATTTACTTGTGTACGCGGGTGCACGTTGTTCCGTCTGTGCTGGTACAGTTCATGTGTACGTGACAACAGACTAAGGTTACGTGTGTTCCGTTAAACGGGTAACGCCGGAGACTCTTGAGTCGAATCTCCGAGCTTACGGAGACGGCTAGTTTGTAGATGATGTCATAGCACCTGCCACGAATACATAGAGATCATTTATTATTTCTAATATCTAACAGAAAATCGTACGGAGCAACGACAGATCATCTGTGCAGAACTGCTTGCGGTTACGAGGCTGATCGTGATAACTGTTTGTCGAACATCGTCACAGACAATGAATCTCGAGTTGACTAAATCGAACCGGACACCAAAGGTCCACCTATGGACTGGCGCTAAATAACCTCTGCCCCGAAGAAAAAATTCAAAGACGTACCCTTAGAGGATGAAGTCTTGGCTACCGCGTTATGGGATTCTGAAGGGGTTATTCTGCTTGACGTCCTCCCTCATAGTGCAACGATCAGTTCTGCTGTGTATTGTGGTAAGCATTCCGTCTTCAGGCCACGAGTGGCCTACGGGGACCATCCGACCGCCGTGTCATCCTCAGTGGAGAATGAGGATAGGAGGGGCGTGGGGTGAGCACACCGCTCTCAGGGTCGTTATGATGGTATTCTTGACAGAAGCCGCTACCATTAGATCGAGTAGCTCCTCAATTGGCATCACGAGGCTGAGTGCACCCCGAAAAATGGCAACAGCGCATGGCGGCCTGGATGGTCACCCATCCAAGTGCCACTGACGCCCGACAGCGCTTAACTTCGGTGACCTCACGGGAACCGGTGTATCCACTGCGGTGTGCATTGTGCTAGCCTCAGGAAATTGAAGAAGCGACTTCAGCGTGTTCGGTGCCACAAAAATGCAAACAAACTACTTCTTCATGACAACGCAAGGCCTCGCACAAGCCAGCGCACGCAAGAGGACCTCACCTACCATACAGCCTGGATCTCGCAGCTTACGACTTACATCTGTTTTGCCCACTGCCGGATTGCTGGATGCAGAACGGGAAGCACTATGTGGATTATGGGGAGGTAACTGAGGCAGCAAGACTAGGATGGTACCACGCGTGCGTACAGGCCCACCAAGCAAGGTAGCGTAAGGCCGTCACGTCGAAAGGATCTTACGTTGGAAAAACAGATGTTTGTAGCCAAAAGAAAAAAAAGGTTCAAATGGCTCTGAGCACTATGGGACTTAACTTCTGAGGTCATCAGTCCCCTGGAACTTAGAACTACCTAAACCTAACGTAAGGACATCACACACATCCATGCCCGAGGCAGGACTCGAACCTGCGATCATGGCAGTCGCGCGGTTCCAGAGTATAGTGCCTAGAACCGCTCGACGACTTGTAATATTTCTGGCTTATTCAGCCATCATATTAGACTCCAGGAAGCTATTCCAAGGGCAGAGGGGATGCAAGAAGCATAGAGATGATGCAGTGTGGGATGCAGTATCGGTTCAAAATGGCTCTGAGCGCTATGGGACTCAACTGCTGTGGTCATCAGTCCCCTAGAACTTAGAACTACTTAAACCTAACTAACCTAAGGACATCACACACACCCATGCCCGAGGCAGGATTCGAACCTGCGACTGTAGCAGCAGCGCGGCTCCGGACTGGAGCGCCTAGAACCGCACGACCACCGCGGCCGGCTGCAGTATCGGTGACAGATGTTAGATTCGGTACCATTCCCGTGAGAAAGACCGCCTGCATGATGTTGCTGCTCTGTGATTGGCTGCTGTGTTCGGCGGTAGGGCGCCAAAACGTTAAACTTTAGTTGCTATTATTAATTAAACCTGTCATTCAAATTACTTCACTTTTTTAAATAAACATCTCTCAACAGCCAGCTACCAATCCGTTATTTGAAAATTATTAAAATCAAAGTATTACTAAAACAAAAGACTGACGGTATTACTGCCGATACACTTCGGTGGCGTTCGGGTCCTGGCTTGGCGCGCGAAGGGTCTCGGGCAGTCCGGCTCTCCAGTTCTGACCGTTCCAGTAGACAGACATGTCTGTTATAGCAGTGTTTGTTTCATGCAATTTTATTTACTACAGTTCCGACCGTCGCTAGGTACAGACATGTTGTCTGTAATAGTAGTATTTGATTCATGTAATCTTATTCTCCAGCTCTGACGGTTCCAGTAGACGGACATGTTGTCTGTGGCAGGATGTATTTCATGTCATTTTAGCCAGATATAATGACTGTGCAAAGATATGTTCAATACGTTGTGATGAAGAATAGTTTCTCGTGTCTATATCAATAAAAACGCGAGTGACATCCCAAATGAGTTATAGTTTATTCGTAGCAGCAGTTCCTTGCGAAGTTGATTTCAGCCTCAAGAAAAAGAATCCACGACGAGCGTGCTGTTTTCTGCGCTGGGGACATCATCATCATCAAGACAGCAGGTTAGTGAAGTGTACAAGAACTTGTGTATTCCACACAGGGCAGTGGAAAGAACTAGGCACCTCACGTGTACTGCGCGCACAGTACAAATGTGCTCAGTGACACGTCATCTGCAGTAATGCAGAGAAGGTAAAGAAGGATGAAAGCATTAACACTATCTCACTTTTATTCCTTTTTATTGCCGTACCCTGCGGACGGCTGTAGCCAAAAGAGTGGGGAATAATGTGGTGTATTGGAATCCTGAATAAAAGCAAAGAAAAGTTCAGAAAAACATCTGTTGCACTACTTACTAATCGCCCCTTGTAAGAACTTCATGCTAAATATGGAGGGAGGATGGAAGTAATGTGTGTATGTCTGCCTCTGGGTGTCTGTATGCATCGCAGTAATTTATCACGAAAGGGAGATACATAATTCTACCAACTGTCTCGCCCTTTTGTGTCCAGTGTCGTACAGTGGAACCGCCCAATAGCTTGTTCTTGCCGTCAGTCGGGCTCTCCTTGCTTCCTAGTACAGGCGTGGTGGCAGGAGGCGCAGCGCCACCTCGGCAGACGCCGCCCTGACACGGCGGCGCTGCCCCCGGCGTCGCGACGCTGCTACCGCGGCCGTGTCTCCGCCCCCGCGCTGCTGGCGGCCTGCGTTCGTCACAAAGGGCGCGGCGTGCTGTGATTGTGCACGCTCTTAATTAGGAGCGCCGCCGTCCCGTGAAGACGCAGAGACTTGTGTACTAATTAGCAATACTCCGCGACGCGGTGGCAGCCGAGTTGGCGGAAAGGAAATGCCAACCCGCAAGCTACGGCAGCGACAGCACCAGCGCTGCGTCCAAGCCGCAGACGCAGACGTAGTCGTCTCGCAGTCGCGACAAACTACCGCCAAGTAGTTGGTGAATGCACTAGCATGTATAGGAATGGAGTCTTCCTAAGAGAGAATGGCACTTACGGGATATTACACTAACGTTCTTTCTAGTCATGCCGTGACGATGTCAGTTAAAGGTGGCGACGGTATCGTGGAAATCAAAGTAGTCTGAACGACGACATACTCGTCAAAACGGATGATGAATCATTGTCCCACTAATGGCCCAATTTCGGCGTTACACTATTTTCCAGTGGTCCTGCAATGCACCTTACACTGGTGCGCGAAACTTATGTCTGTGTGAAATCTTATTGGACTTGACTGCTAAGGTCATCAGTCCCTAAGCTTACACACTACTTAACCTAAGTTATCCTAAGGACCAAACACACACACCCATGCCCGAGGGAGGACTCGAACCTCCGCCGGGACCAGCCGCACAGTCCATGACTGCAGCGCCTAAGACCGCTCGGCTAATCCCACGCGGCGCGAAACTTATGGACGAAAGTAAATTTCGCATTGTGTATCACTGCGAAGTAACATACACTACTGGCCATTAAAACTGCTACATCACGAAGATGACGTACTTCAGACGCGAAATTTAACTGACAGGAAGAAGATGCTGTGATATGCAAATGATTAGCTTTCCAGAGCATTCACACAACGTTGGCACCGGTGACGACAAATACAACGTGCTGACATGATTAAAGTTTCCAACCGATTTACCATACACAAATAGCAGTTGATCGGCGTTGCCTGGTGAAATGTTGTTGTGATGTCTCGTATGAGGAGGAGAATTGCGTACCATGACGTTTCCGACTTTGATAAAGGTCGGATTGTAGCCGATCGCGATTGCGGTTTATCGTATCGCGACATTGCTACTCGCGGTGGTCGAGATCCAATGACTGTTAGCAGAATATGGAATAGGTGGGTTCGGGAGGGTAATACGGAACGCCGTGCGGGATCCCAACGGCCTCGTATCAGTAGCAGTCGAGATGACAGCCATCTTATCCGCATGACTGTAACGGCTCGTGCAGCCACGTCTCAAAACCTGAGTCAATGGATGGGGACGTTTGCAAGACAAAAACCATCTGCACGAACAGTTCGACGACGTTTGCAGCAGCATGGACTATCAGCTCGGAGACCATGGCTGCGGTTACCCTTGATGCTGCATCACAGACAGGAGCGCCTGCGATGGTTTACTCAACGGCGAACCTAGGTGCACGAATGGCAAAACGTCATTTTTTCGGATGAATCCAGGTTCTGTTTACAGCATCATGATGGTCGCATCCGTGTTTGTCGACATCGCGGTGAACGCAGATTGGAAGAGTGTATTCGTCATCGCCACACTGGCGTATCACCCGGCGTGATGGTATTTCGTGCCGTTGGTTACACGTCTCGGTCACCTCTTGTTCGCATTGACGGCACTTTGAACAGTGGACGTTACATTTCAGATGTGTTACGACCCGTGGCTCTACCCTTCAATCGATCCCTGCGAAACCCTACATTTCAGCTGGATAATGCACGACCGCATGTTGTAGGTCCTGTACGGGCATTTCTGGATGCAGAAAATGTTCGACTGCTGCCCTGGCCAGCACATTCTCCAGATCTCTCACCAATTGAAAACATCTGGTCAATGTTGGCCGAGCAACTGGTTCGTCACAATACGTCAGTCACTACTCTTGATGAACTGTGATATCCATTTGAAGCTGCATGGGCAGCTGTACCTGTACACGCCATCCAAGCTCTGTTTGACTCAATGTCCAGGCGTATCAAGGTTGTTATTATGGCCAGAGGTGGTTGTTCTGGATACTGATTCTCAGGATCTATGCACCTAGATGGGGTGAAAATGTAATCACATGTCAGTTCTAGTATATTTGTCAAATGGACTGCATTTCTTTTTGGTGTAGCAATTTTAATGGCCAGTAGTGTAGCTTGGACCACACATAGAAAGATCTGGTACAGAGCAGTACGGTACAGAAGTAACTGGAAGAATTACGCAATGAGACGAACATGTATGGCACTTTTGTTCGAAGACAGTGATTCCACTGACGTCACCACGGTTTATGATGCCCTGGACATTTCAGAAGGCGGGACATGGTTTAGAATAAGTGTGCAATCACCACAGTAGGAAATCCATGCTCTGCAATATATTCCCCTGCTGGCTACGAGGTTAGTATGGAGCTCTTGTAATGGGGCGTTACATTCCTACATCAGCGCGCTTGACATCGTTGGTTCATGCAGTCGTGCTGCAACAGGTCTACCTGCCACATCCTACACGTGTACAGTGACATTTAAGACGGGGAAAGTGCAGGCCAGTCCAGTCGCCGAACATCCTCTTGTTCCAGGAGCTGCTCATCCTGCAATGTTCGATTGGTTCCCGCATTGCCATCCGTACAAATGCAGTCAGGGGTGAATGCACACCTATAAGGACGCAGATGGGACGGACTACAGTGTCAAAACAACGCTGACTGGTGATTGCCTCCCCACAGTATAATATCCGTACTAATTAAAGGATCATGCTATACAATGTTAGTGGCTGCAATACCTGTTCCCACATCTTGCCATATGAAGGCATGTCCAGCATTTTCTAACATAACCGTTTCAGTAGTACAGGTGCTATGGTGTCGGCAATGAGAAATGCAAGCCAACTTTGTGGCGAGCGTGGCAGCACGTTCCAGAGCCGTCCGTGCTGATCACACACCCTACTGAAAACCGTGTCCCGCCTTGTGTAATGTTCAGGGCAGCATCAGGAATCGCCTTAGCTTCAGCGTAAATATTGCCTTTGAATAAAATTGTTTTCTGTCCGTCTTATTGCATATTTCTTTCAGTTATGTTCTGCACTATACTCTAGCAGTTCATATACATCTACGTACACACTCTGCAAGCCACCGTACCGTACGTAGCGGAGGGTACCCTGTGCCACTACTACTCGTTTCCTGTTCCACTCAGAGATGGAGCGACGGAAAAACGACTGTCTGCACATGACTCTTAATTTTTCGTATCCTGTCTCCACGGTCCTTCCAAGAAATGTACGTTGGCGTTAGGATCGTTCTGTAATCAGCTTCAACTGCCGGTTCTCTAAATTTTGTCAATTGTGTTTCCCTAAAAGAACCTCGCCTTCCCTGCAGTGAGTATCATTTGAGTTCCTGAAGCAACTCCGTAACACTTATATGTTGTTGGAACCAACTTCTGAATTGATCGAAGTCTTCCGTTAACCCGAGCTGGTGCGGCTACAAAACAGTTGAGCAGTTCTCAAGAATAGGTCACACCAGTGTCCTACGTACTGTCTCCTTTACGGATGAACCATTTGAACCTAAAATTCTGCCGTAAAACCGAAATCGACCATATGCATTCCCTACCACAGTCCCCACGTGCTCGTTCCATTCCATAGCGCTTTGTACCGTTACACCCAGACATTGAAACGACATGACTGTGCTAAGCAGGGCATTACTAACGCTGCATCAGAACATTACGGGTTTATTTTTCCTGCTCAGTCGCATTAACTTTGATTTGTCTGGATCTAGAGCCAGCTGCCGTTCATCACACCAACTAAAAATTTTGTCTAAGTCATCTTGTATCCTGCTTCATTCAGAGATCTCCGATATCTTCCCATAAACCACTGCACATCAGCAAACAAGCGCAAATTGTACCCCCCCCCCCCCCCGACCGCCTTATCATTTATATACATAGAAAATAATAGACGTTCTATCACACATCCCTGACACACTCCTGACGATACCCTTGTCTCCGACGAACAAACGCCGTCGAGGACAATATACTGGATTCTATAACTTAAGTCATCGCACCATTCACGTATCTGGCAACCTATCCCGTATGCTCGTACTTTCGTTAAAAATCTGTAGTGCGATACCGTATCAAATGCTTTACGGAAATCTAGGAATATGGAATCTGTTCGTTGTCCTTCCTCCATAGCTTGCAGCATATTATGTGAGAAAAGCGGAAGCTGAGTTTCCCACGAGCGATGCTTTATAAACCGTGCTCATTAATAGACATAAGCTTTTCGTTCTATAGGAAATTTATTATATTCGAGCTCAGAATACGTTCTATAATTGTGCAGCAAACCGATATTAAGGATATAGGTCTGTAATTTTGTGGTTTCTTTCTTTTACCATTTTAATATGAAGGAGCCATCTACGCTTTTCCCCAGTCGCTTGGGACACTATGTATGGTCCAAGTTTACCGGCCTGTGGTACTTGGTAGTGATAGCTCATGCGAAAGTTACTTTCGTTCAAATGGTTCAAAAGGCTCTGAGCACTATGGGACTTAACAGCTGTGGTCATCAGTCCCCTAGAACTTAGAACTGCTTAAACCTAACTAACCTAAGGACATCACACACATCCATGCCCGAGGCAGGATTCGAACCTGCGACCGTAGCAGTCGCACGGTTCCGGACTGCGCTCCTAGAACGGCGAGACCACCGCGGCCGGCCGTTACTTTCGTCCTTAAGTTTTCAGCACTCTGCAAATCACATACAAGTGCCTGGAAGAGGGTTCATCGAGTCACCTTCACATTTCTCTATTATTCCAATCTCATATAGCGCGCGGAAAGAATGAACACCTATATCTTTCCGTACGAGCTCTGATTTCCCTTACTTTATCTTGGTGATCGATTCTCCCTATGTAGGTCGGTGCCAACAAAAAATTTTCGCATTCGGAGGAGAAAGTTAGTGATTGGAATTTCGTGAGAAGATTCCGTCGCAACGAAAAACGCCTTATTTTAATGATGTCCAGCACAAATATTGTCAATGGTTCAAATGGTTCAAATGGCTATGAGCACTATGGGACTCAACTTCTGAGGTCATCAGTCCCCTAGAACTTAGAACTACTTAAACTTAACTAACCTAAGGACATCACACACATCCATGCCCGAGGCAGGATTCGAACCTGCGACCGTAGCGGTCTCGCGGTTCCAGACTGTAGCGCCTAAAACCGCTCGGCCACTTCGGCCGGCTACTGTATCATTTCAGTGACTCTCTCTCACATATTTCACGATAAGACAAAACGCGCTGCCCTTCTTTGAACTTTTTCGATGTATTCCGTCAGTCCTACCTGGTAAGGATCCCACACCGCGAAGCAGTATTCTAAAAGAGAACGGACAAGCGTAGTGTAGGCCGTCTCCTTAGTAGGTCTGTTACATTTTCTAAGTGTCCTACCAATAAAACGCAATCTTTGGTTAGCCTTCCCCACAACATTTTCTACGTGCTCCTTCCAATTTAAGTTGTTCGTAATTGTAATACCTAGGTATTTAGTTGAATTTACGGCTTTTAGATTAGACTGAGTTATCGTGTAACCTAAGTTTAACGAGTTCCTTTTAGCACTCATGTGGATGACCCCACACTTTTCGTTATTTAGGATCAACTGTCAATTTTCGCACCTTTTCGATATTTCTTCCGAATCGTTTTGCAGTTTATTTTGATTTTCTGATGACTTTATTAGTCGATAAACGACAGCGTCCTCTGCAGACAACCGAAGACGGCTGCTCAGATTGTCTCCAGAATCGTTTATATAGATAAGGAACGGCAAAAGGCCTATAACACTACCTTGGGGAACGCCAGAAATCACTTCTGTTTTACTCGAAGACATTCCGTCATTTACTACGAACTGTGACCTCTCTGACAGTAAATCACAAATGCAGTCACATAACTGAGACGATATTCAATAATCACGCAATTTCACTACCAGCCGCTTGCGTGGTACAGTGTCGAAAGCCTCCCGGAAATCCAGAAATACGGAATCTATCTGAAATCCCTTGTCAATAGCACTCAACACTTCATATGAATAAAGAGCTAGTTGTGTTTCACAGGAAGGATGTTTTCTAAACACATAGACAGTTTCCTTAGAGGTAATTCATAATTTTCGAACACAATATATGTTCTAAAATCCTGCTGCATATCGTTATTAACGATATGGGCCTGTAATTTAATGGATTACTTCTACTAGCTTTTTTGGATATGGGTGTGACCTGTGCAACTTTCCAGTCTTTGGGTACGGATCTTGCGTCGAGCGAACGGTTGTATATGATTGTTAAGTATACACCAGCATACTCCGAAAGGAACCTAATTGGTTTACAGCCTGGACCAGAAGACTAGCTTTTATTAAGTGAATTAAGTTGCTTCACTATTCCGAGGATATTTACTTCTATGTTACTAATGTTGGGAACTGTTCTCGATTCGAATTCTGGAATATTTACTTCGTCTTCTTTTGTGAAGACATTTCGGAAGGCTGTGTTTAGTAACTCTGCTTTGGCAACATCTAATCAGACACGAAGTTCTGCCACGAGATCTGAAAACATGAAATATGTTATGGTTGCGCAACTAAATTGCAATGTGCTGTATGACACAAATTATCTCATGTCTTTGTAACAAAGTGTTTCATCACGCGAATAACCGCCACTGCGTAACTTATTAAAAGTATACAAGAATCCGGTTTAGCTGCCATTAATATCTTATTTATTATACTGCCGGTTGCGAAGCCTAAAGCCTCATTTCCAGGTGCCTCATTCTACCTGAGGCTCTTCTCCACTTAATTCTGGCAGTGGTAGATACCTGTTTTTGGTGTTGGTGATAAAACTGTCAGATCGCGTTCTCTTTCTTCTTATCCTCCTACCAGCTGCCAGTTCCCAACCGCCCTCCTCCCCCCTATATCCCTTGATCCTTATCAGTTCCTTCCTTGCTTCATCCAACTGTGCCTGAAGGACACAGATTTTCCTTTCCTGTTTACCAATCAAAATGTTTCTATTGCATACTCTGCAGTTCCAAGAGAGAGCCTCTTCTTTTCTCTCACGGTTCTCCCCGCTGCATCCACCCCCCACTGATAATATTTCCTACAAGTTTGGCAACAAATCCCTCTATTCAGCATGCTGTAAAATTTCCTACATTTCACACTCCTGGTCAGTTTCGAAAGAATAATTAAGTTTAAAGAATGTTTCAAATTTGTCAAAGATACGATATTGGCTGTATGTAAACAAAGAACGACACAAAGGTCTTATGTGCGGTTGTTGTTGTTTCTGTACTGATTTAGAGATACAACGACAAGAATGAATCAGTAATTACTTTGCTAGAGAATTTACGTATCAAGCGTGTTTGGTCAGATTTTTAAACGTTTGTAACGTGGAAAATTTAGGCCTAGATCGCGTGTATGTAACTAGTAAACAATATGAAATGTCTTAGATACGATTTAGAAACGTTTAATTACACTTTCATTAAGACAATAGACACTGATGAATCTAGTACCTATCTTTTTTTAACGAATTTTGCACTATCCAGAGAACTTTAATAGAATTTTTTGTGTTTATGTCACGCAAAATTTCGGGTTATGTCGCGATCATCGGGACTTCAGATAACAGGAAGTTTATTCAAGAACAAGTCTTGCTGGGACGCTAATACTCAGTTGTGCGACAAGAACAGACACTACAGCAAGTACACGAAAGAAAGTAAATTTAAATTTGACGCTATTTCTCTTAAATAAATTCTCTTTGCGGACAAAGAATGTACCTGTGATCTTACTCGGCGGCCATCTTGAAACACCATGAGAAATGTAGGTTCCAATATAAATGAAGATGCTAGACAATCCCGTAGGTTGTGCTGTTGTATTAGACCATAGTCAGCACTTGTGCAATATTCACAATAAGCTGCAAATATCAGTTGTGTGTTGTGTGTAATTGTGAGTGCAACATGCTAGTGCTATGTGAATTCGAATTTGGGTGCTTCTCTAACTGAGGTAGCCGAAGTGTTTGATTTTTCAGGAAACTATTGAGGACCTGCATCACATACAAGGAAATCAGAACACCACCATTCACTAGATCCCAACACGGATGAAAGTGAGTGTTGTGTGATAATCACATGTGGTCACTGAAGAGCATTGAGGGAAATGAAAGGATGACAGCTGCAGAATTCATTTCACAACTAAATATCACATTCATGGACCCATTCAACACCAAAACAATGTGAAGGAAGCTCCATAAGCATGGAACTGAAGGGGGAGCTGAAATTCCAAAGCAATTCGTTAGTGTGTCAAATGCTCGTAACTGTACAACATGATGCTGAAGCCATAAAAGGTGGACTATGGACCAATGGAAGGAAGTCTTGCAGCACGTTGTTTCCAGTTTCACTCCGAGATTAAAAATGGTTCTAAGCGCTATGGGACTTAACATCTGAGGTCATCAATCCCCTATACTTAGACTACTTAAAACTAACTAACCTAAGGACATCACACACATCCTTCCCCGACGCAGGATTCGAACCTACGACCGTAGCAGCCATGTGGTTTCGGACTGAAGCGCCTAGAACCGCTCGGCCACAGCGGCCGGCCGACATTAAGTCACAAGAGTGAAGCATAGTGTGGGTTCGGTTATTTGTGCAGCTGTATCGTACAATTCCACACGTCCCATCGGTACTATGCAAGAGCGCATTACTGCCAAAGGTTGAGAGAGAATTTTTTCAGCTCAGGTCTTTCCCATTGTACAGCGATAGTGTGCCAATGGTTACGTGTTCAGTAACGACTGGGTGCCAACTCGTGTCGTCCAGGACTGGTTTCGTGAGTATGAGGATGAATTATCACACCTTCACTGTCCCTTGTAGCTACCTCTCACTATTACTAGAGCTTTGTGATCAACTTTAGAAAGTAGAGTGTGTGATCGCTGTCCACCTCCACAGTCCTTACCTCAACTTGCCACTGTTTTGCAAAAAGAATGGTACAAGATTCCCCTGAAACCATACAGGACCTCCATTTATCCATTCTGAGACGACTGGAAGCTGTTTTGAATTCCAGCGGTTTCCCTACATGGCAGTAGGCCTGGTAATGTGTTATGTTTTTGGTGTTCCCACATTTTTCTCCACTCCCTGTAAACATCACCTCGAAAAAATAAAGTTATGCATTTAATTTTTTATCTATTTACGGATAAATATGTATAATCTTGGTGCGCACTGAAATCATCGCATCATAATATCAAGGCACATCACTATAGGAAAGAAAAAAAGATGCATTGCCAATTCATAAAGTGGTGGTGAACTGCAGCATATTCGTTTGGCTGCTCTAGCGGCGTTCTGTGGCACTGTGGCGCGAGCACTTCAGTGTGTGCCAGAACTGCAGCCATAAAAAATGATTCAGATGCCCTACTCCTGGATTTTATGCAACTCACAAAAACTTCAAAAACTAAGAGCGAAGTTTTTGTTCTCTCGTTCGCTACGGTCGAACTATTAGTTCAATGAAAAACAAACATGACCATTTTGTAGGAAATTTAACGTAGTTAAATTTTGTATTGAATTACGTTTTCCCTGGAGGTCACGGTTTTCGAACTATTCAAGAAAGTGTGTCTGAAGATAACTTTCGCACGTTTTTGTTGAGTAATTCGAAAATAAAGGCCTTTATCAGAAACGTATCTCAGTACAAAAGTTAACTACATTACATTTGCGACAAAAAGGTCCTGCTCATTTTTTATGTAGAGGTAATAGTTTGCATATAGCGAGTGAGAGAATACGAAAATCTTGCGTGTGGTATTTGAAGGCCTTGTGGGTTGCATAAAAATCAGTGGTAGGGCAACTGAACCATCCTGTATATCTCTCAACAAACAAAAAAGGAAATTACGTAACACTTTTTCCGAGGTGGTAATTAAATCTTTATGACTACTCTTTGTGAAGACAAATGTAGGGGTAAAAAGAGACGCGTAGGAGAACGGAGGCTAATAAAAACAACTCAATCCGAACACAATATAAAACTTATGTTGTTGTTTTGAAATAAGGTATAACTGCACCAAACCTTTGTTGAACATTTGTTTTGGCATATGATAAAGAATTGTAATCAAAACAACATATAGAAAGAAAGGATTTTCTAAGACTTACAGTTCAAGATGTTAAGAAAAGTGCCAGGTAGTGTGGGTCATACAACAAAATATAGATTTTCAAATAAAAGTGTTTTTTTTGTTCACAAACAAATTAATCAGTATGTACATAAAAACCGGAAAATAATAAGCTGTTAGAAACCTTTCGACTTGCAGAGTACGTTATCTGTAACACGGTTTTGTGTGCTTATTCATAAAGTTTTGATAGGAATATTCACCTGCCAGTTTCTTTTCTCTCCTACAATTTGTATCAAATAGCAAGCCAGGTTTTGAAATTCCATCTTAGTTAGCGGCGTTGACCTGAAATCTAAATCTCGGATGTGTGCTGTAAACCGTTCTTCCTAATGTTGTTCAAATTTTGCATTGAAAGACTAAAACTGAAGTGCGATGAGTCCCTGGAGTATCAGTTTCCCCTGCAGTGTGCCCCGGGAATATTTAAACGATCGGCAGAAGTCCTTTCGGTCATTTAGCCTTCCAAAACACTTGAGACCGGTTGCTTTCATTCAGTCTCGAACCATTCCCCGTCGACACTAGAAGGCTCTCTTCATCCTCAATCTTGGTATGGAGCAAAAAAAAGTTAAATAAACACAGCCGTTGCACATTAAAACATGGTGGAAACAGAGACCGTCTACAGGGTGACAATTATTGAAGTAAATGAGATAAAATCGTTGTAACTTCTGAACTGTCTGATTGTTTGCTTTAGGACTTTCAAACTGCACGGTTGGCCGCGGGAAATGATGGGAATCAGTATGCTCATGCATGGTTTGATTTAGCGACAAAGCCCAATTTCATTTGGATGGGTTCGTCAGTAAGCAACATTGGCGCATCTGCAGGAAAATAATCCTTTCGCGATCGATGAGTTTCTTCACCCACAACGGGTGACTCTGTGGTATGCAATGTCCAGCCACGGATTAATCGGTGTGATATTCCTTGATGACACGATGACTACCGAAGGGACGTAAAAGTTTTGGAAGATGATTTCATCCCCATTATCCAAAGCGACCCTGATTTCGACAAGATGTGCTTCATGCAAGACGGATCTCGACCCCGTCGAAGTAAGACAGTGTTTGATGTCCTATAAGAGCACTTTGGGGACCGCTTTCTGGCTCTGAGATTCCCAGAGGACACTGGAAAGGGTCCCAATTGGCCGCCGTATTCTCTGGATCTGAACACATTTTGTAGGGCTATATTAAAGACAAAGTGTACAGCAGTAACCCCATTGATGAGCTGAACACAGCCATTCAGATTGTCATCGACATCATTGATGTTCCGATGCTTCAGCGGGCGATGCACAATTTTGCTATTCGCCTGCACCACATCACCACCAATGATGGCAGGCATATTGAGCGCGTCTTAACCTGCATCCGAGTATCTGTAGTGGCCAAAATGAGATTTTCACTCCGCAGCGGAGTGTACGCTGATATGAAACTTCCTGGCAGATTAAAACTGTGTGCTGGACCAAGGCTCGAACTCGGGACCTTTGCCTTTCGCGGGCAAGTGCTCTACCATCTGAGCTACCCAAGCATGACTCACGCACACAGTTTAAATCTGCCAGGAAGTTTCATATCAGCGCACACTCCGCTGCAGAGTGAAAAATCTCATTCTGGAAACATCCCCCAGGCTCTGGCTAAGCCATGTCTCTGCAATATCCTTTCCTTCAGGAGTTCTAGTTCTGCATGGTTCGCAGGAGAGCTTCTGTACAGTTTGGAAGGTAGAAAACGAGGTATTGGCAGAAGTAAAGCTGCGAGGACAGGGCGTGAGTCCTGCTTAGGTAGCTCAGATGGTAGAGCACTTGCCCACGAAAGGCAAAGGTCCCGAGTTCGAGTCTCGGTCCGGCACACAGTTTTAATCTGCCAGGAAGTTTCATCTGTAGTGGCGTTTAGATGTTAAATGTCGTGCGTAGTTTGTAACTAATTTGTGTTTTTTCATGTAGTTCAATAATTGTCACCCTGTACATTATACTTTTTAAATGTTAATACTAGTATGATAATATTACTTCGTATCTTTAAACGTATAAACGGGTATGATATGTCATAGGGTAGCGGGTGAGACGAGTGGTAAGGTACCGGCCCATAAATAGCATTAAAATCTTCCCCATTATGATACAATAAAAAATATCTTTTACCACGACATTAAGTACACTAGTTAGTGTAGTCAGAAGTAATTAAAATAGGTGCGTACCATTTACCCATGTCCATCGAAGTCTAGCATATATGAATATTTCAAAGTTCAGACGTGACCTGTGTCACTTTAAATTAAACGGTCATTACTCCAATAACCTTAATGCTAGAATTTAGCAAAACATTACGTATGTCGCCTTGGAAAAAGAGAGGACTTCACTTAGACTGAATCAAAGATATAACACAGGTAAACGCGACTATGCCACCTTTAAGAAACAGAACCAAAGCATATAATGTAGGCTAGATGTAACGTATGTCACATTTAACGAAACAGAAGTGTACTTAAGAGGGTTCAAAAATGTAATTTAGCTTAGACGTGACGTATGTCACACAGGAATTAGAGAGAACAACTCCTTTAATTAAAGCAACCCCACATTATTTACTAGCTGGGCGTGAGGTGCGGCAAGTATCCTTAGTTTAAACAATTTACAGCCGTGTCTAGCGTGGAAAACCATATAAAACTGATCGCGCCTCAGTGGGTTGGGACAAGAAATTCTGAACAGCGAAGGCTAGCTACGAAACAAACAACTTCAAGTCGCGCCAAGAATAACCGCACAATGCAAGACATACATAAAAGCCACCTATCAAAATTTTACATTAACCACCGCTCCGCACTAGAGCCGTAGTAAGAGAGGTTTAATGTCAATTACTTCGATAAGCGTAATCAAATAACAGATTTCCAAAAAGGCGTAAGTTTAAAACTGCAACGGTAACAACACATACTGCTGAGATGATATTAGCTAGCCTCAAATCAAGATATCACAACTTCAGGACAATGCTATTCAAAGAAACTAAATTACTCACCAGGTCTACTAGACCTCGACGCTTAACAGCCGGATAGGTAAGCACTTTAATTACAGTTATCACTACCAGCGACAAGACAACACGGCAGAATGATACGGGCAGCAGGCAGATTTAAACTGAGCCAACAGCCAACCGTCGCCTGGCCTCAACTGCCTCCCGTTAACTCACAAGTGGCCTTCCGCGCATAAACTGGAGTACACGGCGAAATACAGCAATTAAGTAAAATACAACGAACAGAATACAGCGACCAAAACAAAGAAGTATCGACATCAGGAGAGATAGTCCTGCGTGAATTTACGGTCACTGCAGTTACGTCTGAGCATTAAGAGACTTCATGCGGGTGACAGTTATGAAAGTATTGTGCAGATCAGTGACTCTGGCACTCTCAGACAAAATTAAACAAACGTCACTTGACATCACGGTCACCAAATATCTTAACTACTTTCGAATACATTATGGGAGTGGCCGTGATCAATGTGTTACAAATATTTACTACTGAAAACAGTCTTGCCCGCAACTCGTGGTCACGCGGTAGCGTTCTCGCTTCCCACGCCCGGGTTCCCGGGTTCGATTCCCGGCGGGGTCAGGGATTTTTTCTGCCTCGTGATGGCTGGGTGTTGTGTGCTGTCCTTAGGTTAGTTAGGTTTAAGTAGTTCTAAGTTCTAGGGGACTTATGACCACAGCAGTTGAGTCCCATAGTGCTCAGAGCCATTTGAACCATTTTTTTTGAAAACAGTCTTGATCACAGTTTATTTATTTATTACGGTGACCGGTTTTGACCACTGCTGTGGTCATCTTCCGACTAGTGATTCTCCAGCAGAAGGAGGTTCTTACTCATTGGTCTGAAGATGACCACAGTAGTGGTCTAAACCGGCCACCGTAATAAATAAATAAATAAATTCTGATCAAGACTGTTTTCAATAGTACATATCTTAACATTATAAAAAGATGATGAAGAAACACCGCCTAGGTGAAAATTAACGTCAAACATTTCTGGTGGACTGGTGCTTCACACGAGCTACTGCAGAAACCTTGGAGTTTTTCCTGAACGCGGAGAGTCACCAACGTCAAAACGATCCTCCTCCAAACGAGGAAACTGTTTTCTTGCAGTGCTCTGCCGGCCGGTGTGGCCGAGCGGTTCTAGGCGCTTCAGTATGGAACCGCGCGACCGCTACGGTCGCAGGTTCGAATCCTGCCTCGGGCATGGGTGTGTGTGATGTCCTTAGGTCAGTTAGGTTTAAGTAGTTCTAAGTTCCAGGGGACTGATGACCTCAGAAGTTAAGTCCCATAGTGCTCAGAGCCGTTTGAACCATTTTTTTGCAGTGCTCTGTCCAATGGCATTAACCCCACACAGGGAGAAACGTTTCTTGCTGCATCCGCTGCTGTCAACGCTCTGTTAAACTCAAACAGAAGAATATGCGAGAAATGTCTCCCCTTGGCACTCCATCTTCTAGCGTCCACAGCCCGTCTTACTATCTACAAATAGCAAAATGGCAATATGTGAATTCCCACAGCAACAGTGAACAACAAATAAAAAATGGCAACCGTTGAGCAAACTCATAGCAACAGGAATACCAACATGCAAAACAAATACTCTAGGAATTTATGCACCAACTTAATAGGTTAATGAGCTCTACATTCACATAAATCATGTGTCACAGAATATCTGGCACCTCACGTACACCCAAGCAATATGAATCACAAGGTACAATAATACCTGCACTGGCAGATGCACTTACGTTGGGCTGCTGACCCTCTGCTAGCGAACTTAACGTCACGGGCTTGGTAACTACTTTTTTTACAAAGACGAACTTCTCGCATGGCTTGCAAATCCTCAAGTGCGGTTAACCTGAGCCAGAGGTTCTGTGAATACTAACAGAATTGCACGTGCCTCAACTCCGTGCCGCAGAAACGTCGGCTGCCGCCACCAGCACTCGCAGACCAAGTCGACTACAACAGCACAGCAGAGCTACTGGGCACACACCCTGCTCAATAGACAATGACTCTACACGCTGCTCCTGCAGCCCCTTCTAGTCTTTATCTTCGCGACCGGCACGACATCAAGCCGTCAGCCCGTCCCCAGAAGCACTTGTTGTGGCATTTATATCGCAACACACGAATAAACAGTTTATATAGCCTCCGTCCGGCACAGGATGCTGAAAATTACACGATTCGCCAGCTCCTACATCTTCATAACTGTTCTGCAATTCTCACATAAGTGCCTAGCAAAAGGCAGACCATTTCTCTGCCGTTCCACTCTCGAACAGCGGACGGTAAAAGAAAAGCACTAAAATTTTTCAGTGCGAGTTTAATTTCTCTTACTTTGTTTCGATAATAATTTCTGGCGATGTAGCTTAACGTAAAGAATATACTCTTATATTTGCATTCAGGAGAGTAAGTTGGTGATTGGAATTTCCTGAAAAGATCTCGATGCAACGAAAACGAGTGGGTTTTAATCACTGCCTCCATCCCGCCAACGTATCATAACGGTGACACACTCTCTCCTAATACGCGACAGTACAAAACGAGCTGCCCATGTAGAACTTTTACTATGTCCTCCGTCATTCTAACTGGATACGTGTCCCGTATCTCCCGAAGAGAGAGACAAGTGTAGCGTAAGCAGTCTCTTCAGTAGATCTGTTGCATCTTCTAAGTGTTCTTCCAATAAAACGAGGTCTTTGGTTCGCCATCCCCACAACATTATGTACGTGATTATTCATTTTTTTTTTCGTAGTTGTAATTCATAGATGTTTAGTTGAATTGAGAGCCATTAGACATGCGTGATTTATCGTGCATGTCGAAATTTAACGAAATCTCTTTAGTACTCATTTGAATGACCCCACACTTTCCATTATTTAGAGTAGATGGCCACTTCAGCACTCAAAAACAAAATTTACGCGCCAAATGGAATTTACTCCTGACAAACTCAACAACTACACCACTCAAGTTCTGGCAAATGGTAGCGGAGTGTCTGTATTTTAGTAAGGGCGTTTAGTAACTAATGCAACACTTTTTCATGAAAGCAGGTCGGTTTTATTGAAGATTACAGTGCACCATATTATTCCCCATAATATTTAGCTACAATACTCTATTTTGCAAAGTAATCTCCGTTCAATGCGTCGGCCTTGCGCCCCCTTACTGGTGGGAACTGGATGTCACATGGAAACACTCTACCAAAAAAATGGTTCAAATGGCTCTGAGCACTATGCGACTTAATTTCTGAGGGCATCAGTCGCCTAGAACTTAGAACTAATTAAACCTAACTAACCTAAGGGCATCACACACATCCATGCCCGAGGCAGGATTCGAACCTGCGACCGTAGCGGTCACGCGGTTCCAGACTGAAGCGCCTTTAACCGCACGGCCACACCAGCCGGCACACTCTACCAGTCGACGTCGGAGCCAACGTATTGCTGCATCAGTAACCTCCCCATCATCCTCATACCACTCTCCGCAGAGTGCATCGTTCATTGAGCAAAAAAGGTGTAAGTCGGAAGGGTGCGACACATGGATGTACGTCGAAATGGAAGAAGAGTTCAATGAAGATTCGTAGCATCTTCTCGGGTGCATAGGCTTGTGTGAGGCCTTGCGTAATTATGGAGAAGAAGCCGCTCGTTCGTGTCAGCTCGAATGAGAGTGTCCGCACGTTCTAAGATAGCAGGAGTTACGACTGTGTTCTGACGGCCGGTACGCGAGAGATCAGACTCGTTTGCGCGACCTCTTTGCGATGATGACAGATGCCTCGCCCACCGATCCACCGTTCTTTTGTACACTGCAAGGTCTCCGCAGACATTCTGCAAGAGCGAATGAATATCTGGGAGGTTCTGGTTTTCCGTCAAAAGAATCTGAATGAGGGGTCTCGGCTTAGAACACACCTCTGTTACAGGCGCCATTTTGAAAGCAAGGTATAGTACCAAGATCTATTGGAACTTAATAGGGGCTGAAGTGAGAATATTCTACGATGCTCCACAAAAAATCCCGCATTCAAAAATGATTCAAATGGCTCTGAGCACTATGGGACTCAACATCAGAGGTCATCAGTCCCCTAGAACTTAGAACTACTTAAACCTAACTAACTTAAGGACTCACACACATCCATGCACGAGGCAGGATTCGAACCTGCGACCGTAGCGGTCGCGCGGTTCCAAACTGTAGCGCCTAGAACCGCTCGGCCACCCCGGCCGGCAATCCCGCATTATAAGAACCGAAATTGGACTAGGAGGAAATGAGTCATACTTATTGAATGACCCTCGTATCCCAGACACTGCATTCGTCCGTTGTTTTGCAGCAAATCCGAAAATCGGTAAGTGGCACATACTGCCCGCAGGCCAGTACATATCGCAGTGCCGCGCGGGATTAGCCGAGCGGTCTGAGGCGCTGCAGCCATGGACTGTGCGGCTGGTCCCGGCGGAGGTTCGAGTCCTCCCTCGGGCAGGGGTGGGTGTGTTTGTCCTTAGGATAATTTAGGGTAAGTAGTGTACAAGCTCAGGGACTGATGACCTTAGCAGTTAAGTCCCATAAGATTTCACACACATTTAAACATTTCTTAACATACCGCTGTTTACGAGTATCGAACAAGTAATCGAGGACGCTGCATGTAAGAGCTTCTCTTGTGATGGTTGGCACAGGAGAGGCAGTCGAGACAAGCCACGCCTACCGAGTCAGAAGACTAGCGTCTCTCTCCCCACCCCCGTTGCAAAAAATAAGATCTCTACACGATAGGAGTGAGTGTTTCAGCACCAGAGACGTTTCCTTTTCCTCGACTGCAGTGTATAGTGTGAGTTCCGCGGTGTGGGCCAGACGCTGGCGAAGGGGTGGCTGTGGGCAGCCGGTGCGGCCGGTGACCGCGGTTAATCAATTAGCTAATTACAAGACAGGTGGCCGAGGAAGTGCGCCCCGTCGGCCGCACTTCTTAATTAATGGCCGCCGCCGGTCCCGCCTGATGGGCTGCCAATTAATTACGGGGCACCGCGGCGACAGGATGTGCGCTCGTCCACACACATCGCCATGCCTTCGCCGCCGCCGCCGCCGCCGCCACCGCCACCACACTCCCCACAGCCCGCACCACGGGGGAGGAGACACCGGCTGCTTCACCCCGATTCAGTGTCTCAGCAACGCGATTTGCGGTACACGCCATTAATTTCGGAGTATTTGAAAGTACTGAAACGTCCCCTTAGAAAAATGATGAATGACTGTGCTGATAAACCCCTTATGTTATTTGATTTTCAAACAGCTGAGCAAAACTGAACGTATTCAGACATTTCTCTCTTTAATTATTCTCATCATCACTAAACTGACACACAATATTTTTAGCGCAACGCAAATCTGACTTTCAATAATCCCTACAAAAGAATGGTCCTGACTAACAATAATCTATACCTTTAATGAATCACTTACCTCACAAAAATCTTCGTTACTCGATCTACTGCAATACAGCGAGTGCCAATCCTGCCAGCTAAATAAAAGATTCGAACTACTGAAGTCACTAACTACTGATAGGCATAGTTAGCAAATGAAAGATTTTGATAAAGAACAAACAATGTACTTACCTTAATAGTGTTCAAAAGTCATAATATATATAGCAGTTCATGACATCCAGTCTTACAAATTTACTGTCTCTGATGGACACACGTCCAGATCATCCGCTCTCAAAACTCTGTCATCTCTCTCCCCACATCCACCACTGCTGGCGGCTCACACCTCCAACTGCGCAACGCTACGCGCTGTGCACATCCAACTGCCCAACAGTACAATAGCGAATATTACAACAATGCCAACCAGCCACAGACTGCACACAGCGCAGCCTGTGGTTTTCATACGTGGCGTTACCAATATAAAATCCTAAACAGCCTACTTACAGTATGATAACTAAAACCAGAAATCTCTAGTAAATTATTGTGGTGATAATTTATTATTGATAATTCGCCGCCGGCCGCTGTGGCCGAGTGGTTCTAGGTGCTTCAGCCCGGAACCGCGCTGCTGCTACAGTCGCAGGTTCGAATCCTGCCTCGGGCAAGGATGTGTGTGATGTCCTTAGCTTGGTTAGGTATAAACAGTTCCAAGTCTAGGGGAGTGATGACCTCAAACGTTAAGTCCCATACTGCTTAGAGCCATTTGAACCATTTGATAACTCTCCCTAAATATTTGACACAGAATGATGTGAGTGAGACAGGGAATGCTAAATACTACTGTCATACGCACATAAGCAACTAAATTGGACGTAACTGCTGTGTTGGAAAGGAAGCGGAAGGGGCAGAGGGGTGAAGAAATCCAGAAGGAAGGTGATGAGGGTGGGATTTGGTGGGGGGGGGGGGGGGGGAGTGACAGAGAGAGAGAGAGAGAGAGACTATCAGCGTAGAAAATGGAGTAAATGTGCAGCTAGGAAAAGACATGCGAGAGAGCGCCGGCATCAGAGTGACAGTCGAGTACAAGGTGACCGAGATAGAACCCGATCGTTAGTCTTCAGTGCAGGGAACACTGCAAAGGCTCTGGCCTGTTAATATGCAGCCGTGTCACATATGTACACTTTCCGATCAAAAGTGCCTTGACACCCCTCCGTAATACAGAACTGTGCACAGGTTGTTCATAACTCGGGTAAAAAAGCACGAAAAGTGTTTGTTTCGTAATCCACTCACCCGACTGTCCGCCCCGATATCTGAGTGGCCAGCGCGGCGGTCTGTCACGCCAAGGGGCCCGGGTTCGATTCCAGGCTAGTTTGGAGATTTTCTCCGCTCAGGGACTGGGTGTTGTGTTGTCCTCATTATCATTTCATCATCATCAGTGGAAGGCAACGGGAAACCACCACTGGAATCACTTCCCTAGACTCTCATGCAGTGAACCTCTCTGACGACGCTTCCCCAATGACAAGACCTGTCACCCTACTTCTCGATACAGCCTCCTTTGAGGGGTACACACTTGGTCCGGCGATCCTCCAGATTTTTCAAGCTCAACTCGGTTGATTCACGTGATAAGGTTTCCGACGTGATGGTGGCCGCACGACGGGATTTAGCAGGCTTTGAACGCGGACTAGTAGTTGGAGAAAGACGCATGGAACATTTTACACTACAGGCCATTAAACTCGCTACATCACCAAGATGACGTGCTACAGACTCGAAATTTAACCGACAGGAAGTAGATGCTGTGATATGCAAATGATTAGCTTTTCAGAGCATTCAAACAAGGTTGGCGCCGTTGGCGACACCTACAACGTGCTGACATGAGGAAAGTTTCCAATCCATTTCTCATACACAACAGCGTTGCCTGGTGAAACGTTGTTGTGATGCCTCGTGTAAGGAGGAGAAATGCGTACCATCATGTTTCCGACTTTGATAGAGGTCGGATTGTTGCCTATCACGATTGTGGTTTATCGTATCGCAACATTGTTGCTCGCGTTGGTCGAGATGCAATGACTGTTAGCATAATATATAATCGGTGAGTTCAGGAAGGTAATACGGAACGCTGTGCTGGATCCCAACGGCCTCATATCACTAGCAGTCGAGATGACAGGCATCTTATCCGCATGGCTGTAAAGGCTCGTGCAGCCACGTCTCGATCCCTGAGTCAACACATGGGGACGTTTTCAAGACAACAACCATCTGCACAACAGTTCGTCGACGTTTCCAGCTGCTTGGACTATCAGCTTGGAGACCCTTGACGCTGCATCACAGACAGGAGAGCCTGAGATGGTGTACTCAACGATGAATCTGGGTGCACGAATGGCAGAACGTCATTTTTTCGGATGAATCCAGGTTCTGTTTACAGCATCATGATGGTCGCATCCGTGTTTGGCGACATCGCGGTGAACGCACATTGGAAGTGTGTATTCGTCATCGTCATACTGGCGTATCATCCGGCGTGATGGTATGGGGTGTCATTGATTACACGTCTCAGTCACCTCTTGTTCGCATTAACGGCACTTTGAACAGTGTACGTTACATTTCAGATGTGTTACGACCCGTGGCTCTACCCTTCATTCGATCCCAGCGAAACCCTACATTTCAGCAGGATAATGCACCACCGCATGTTACAGATCATGTACGGGCCTTTCTGGATACAGAAAATGTTCGACTGCTGCCCTAGCCAGCACATTCTGCAGATTTCTCACCAATTGAAAACGTCTGGTCAATGGTGGCAGAGCAACTTGCTCGTCACAATACGCCAGTCACTGATCTTGATGAACTGTGGCATCGTGTTGAAGCTGCATGGGCAGCTGTACCTGTGCGCGCCATCCAAGCTCTGTTTGACTCAATGCCGAAGTGTATCAAGGCCGTTATTACGGCCAGAGGTGGTTGTTCTGGGTACTGATTTCTCAGGATCTTTGCACCCAAATTGCGTGAAAATGTAATCACATGTCAGTTCTAGTATAATATAATTGTCCAATGAATACTCGTTTATCATCTACATTTCTTCTTGGTGTAGCAATGTTAATGGCCAGTAGTGTACTTCGGAAATCGTTAGGGAATTCAATATTCCGAGATCCGCAGTGTCAGTAGTGTGCAGAGAGTTTTAAATTTCAGGTGTTAGCTATCACCACGGATAACGCAGTGGCTGACAGTCTTCACTTAACAGCCGAGAGAAGCGACGTTTGCGTAGAGTTGTCAGTGCTAACAGACAAGCAACTCTGCTTAAAATAACTGCAGAAATCAAAGTGGGACGTTCGACAGACGTATTCGTTTGGATAGTGCGACGAAATCTGACGTTAATGGGCTGTGAGCGAACCACCGGAGCGAGTGCTTTTGCTAACAGCGCTACGTCGTCTTCAACGCCTCTCCTGGGTTCATGGCCTGGTCAGATGAGTGCTGATTTCAGTTAGTAAGAGCTGATGGTAAGGTTCGAGTATGGCTCAGCCTCACTAATCCATTGACGAAAGTTGTCAACAAGGTACTGTACAAGCTAGTTGTGGGTCCATAATCGTCTGTGTTTACATGGAATACACTAGGTATCCTTCTCCAACTGAACCAGCCATTGACTGGATATGTTTATGAAATGAAAATTAAATCAAGACACTAAGCTACCGCTAGGCGTTGACACACATCAACGGGGACAGCTGAAAATGTGTGCCCCGACTGGGACTCGAACCTGGGATGATCTGCTTACATGGCAGACGCTCTAACCATCTCAGCCACCGAAGGCATGGAGGATAGTGCGACTACTGTGATTTATCCCCGTGAGACCCACATTCCCAACCTAATGTCCATATACTACATTCGTAGTGCCCCTGCCCCTGCCCCTTACACTGATTACTCGCGGCACACAATCTTACCGAGTCCCGTAAGAGTTCGGGCAATGCGTATGCATCCTCACAGAAGGTCAATGGCCGGATAGCCTGAACTATATGAAGATGGTATCTGTTCTTTCTGATACTTCCGAAATCGTTAGGGAATTCAATATTCCAAGAGCCGCAGTGTCAATAGTGTGCAGAATGAAATGATAATTAAATCAAGACACTAAGCTGCCGATAGGCGTTGAAATACATCAGTGGGGACAGTAGAAAATGTATGCCCCGACCCGGACTCTAACCTGGGACCTCCCGCTTACATGGCAGACGCTCTATGCATCTGAGCCACCGAGGATAGTGCGACTGCAGGGATTTATCCTTTGTACGCTCCCAGTGAGACCCACATTTTATGATCTGCTACTTGGAGACTATCTGCCGCGTTACCTATGCACATGCTTCGTGTTGTCAAACAATGATTGTAGTTTTATGGATTACCGTTCGCCATGTCACTGGGCCACAACTGTTAGCGATTGATTTGAAGAACATTCTGGACAGTTAGAGCGAATGATTTGGCCACCCACATCCCCCGGCATGGGTACCACCGAACATTTATCTGACGTAATCGAGAGGTCAGTTCGTACACAAAACCCTTCACTGGCAACACTTTCGCTATTAGGGACCACTATAGAGGCAGCATGGCTCAATATTTCTGCAGGGGCTTCCAGCGACTTGGGTACACACCACATCGAGCTGCTGCAATACGCCGGGAAAAATGAGGCCCGACACGAAATTAGAAGGTATCCCATGACTTGTCACATCAGTGTGCTAACTAAGGAGGACCGCTGAGGTTTGCGGAGGGTGGTTATAATAAATCACGTGAAATGAGCGGAAATTATAACTATTGAGTTAGTAAGTACCACCAGCAGTCCAAGTAGCATAATCTGTGCGCAGGGAAGCGTACGATTGTCCTGCAGCTCTTCATAAACCCCACGTTTCTGCAGTCAGTGCTAAGCGACACTAGAGGAGTTGTAAACTGCGACGCAAGGGGGTTGTAGGTAATTGGTGACAAATGATTTGTTCAAAAAAATGTGTGTGAAATCTTATAGGACTTAACTGCTAAGGTCATCAGTCCCTAAGCTTACACACTACTTAACCTAAATTATCCTAAGGACAAACACACACAACCGAGGGAGGACTCGAACCTCCGCCGGGGCGAGCCGCACAGTCCATGACTGCAGCGCCTTACAACGCTCGGCTAATCCCGCACGGCCAAATGATTTGTAGTAACGTATCACGCTATACTCTTTTGGAATCCGACTGAATAATGGAGTCTAACAAATGCCTGGAGAATGTTAGGTAGCTGCCGAGCCATGCGCGGTTTATGTTCTGCCATTTATTGTTTGTCTTCTTCCTTTTACGGTAGTGCCGCCTCGTTTTCTTATTCCATTTACTGGTGTCACTAACTTCTGCCTTACTTGCCCGTTAGTGGCAGCAACAGCGCTTATCGATAAGTGCACTGTCGTACCATCTCTGGAGCGACCGATAGTATTTCCGGGTCGTCGTGTGTCTGGAAGTCAGCTGGAGACGGGGGAGGAGTGCGGCAGGGTACGGAGCAGCGTCGGGGACAGAGCTCCAGTGAGGTGCTGACAGACAGTACTTGCCTACTTCTGGGGACACACATGCACTGTCCCACGGAAGGAGACTGGAGCAGGAACGACCGTTGGATGCTCGTACGGTCGGTCGTCTCGTCGGCCGACATGTACACTCCTGGAAATTGAAATAAGAACACCGTGAATTCATTGTCCCAGGAAGGGGAAACTTTATTGACACATTCCTGGGGTCAGATACATCACATGATCACACTGACAGAACCACAGGCACATAGACACAGGCAACACAGCATGCACAATGTCGGCACTAGTACAGTGTATATCCACCTTTCGCAGCAATGCAAGCTGCTATTCTCCCATGGAGACGATCGTAGAGATGCTGGATGTAGTCCTGTGGAACGGCTTGCCATGCCATTTCCACCTGGTGCCTCAGTTGGACCAGCGTTCGTGCTGGACGTGCAGACCGCGTGAGACGACGATTCATCTAGTCCCAAACATGCTCAATGGGGGACAGATCCGGAGATCTTGCTGGCCAGGGTAGTTGACTTACACCTTCTAGAGCACGTTGGGTGGCACGGGATACATGCGGACGTGCATTGTCCTGTTGGAACAGCAAGTTCCCTTGCCGGTCTAGGAATGGTAGAACGATGGGTTCGATGACGGTTTGGATGTACCGTGCACTATTCAGTGTCCTCTCGACGATCACCAGTAGTGTACGGCCAGTGTAGGAGATCGCTCCCCACACCGTGATGCCGGGTGTTGGCCCTGTGTGCCTCGGTCGTATGCAGTCCTGATTGTGGCGCTCACCTGCACGGCGCCAAACACGCATACGACCATCATTGGCACCAAGGCAGAAGCGACTCTCATCGCTGAAGACGACACGTCTCCATTCGTCCCTCCATTCACGCCTGTCGCGACACCACTGGAGGCGGGCTGCACGATGTTGGGGCGTGAGCGGAAGACGGCCTAACGGTGTGCGGGACCGTAGCCCAGCTTCATGGAGACGGTTGCGAATGGTCCTCGCCGATACCCCAGGAGCAACAGTGTCCCTAATTTGCTGGGAAGTGGCGGTGCGGTCCTCTACGGCACTGCGTACGATCCTACGGTCTTGGCGTGCATCCGTGCGTCGCTGCGGTCCGGTCCCAGGTCGACGGGCACGTGCACCTTCCGCCGACCACTGGCGACAACATCGATGTACTGTGGAGACCTCACGCCCCACGTGTTGAGCAATTCGGCGGTACGTCCACCCGGCCTTCCGCATGCCCACTATACGCCCTCGCTCAAAGTCCGCCAACTGCACATACGGTTCACGTCCACGCTGTCGCGGCATGCTACCAGTGTTAAAGACTGCGATGGAGCTCCGTATGCCACGGCAAACTGGCTGACACTGACGGCGGCGGTGCACAAATGCTGCGCAGCTAGCGCCATTCGACGGCCAACACCGCTGTTCCTGGTGTGTCCGCTGTGCCGTGCGTGTGATCATTGCTTGTACAGCCCTCTCGCAGTGTCCGGAGCAAGTATGGTGGGTCTGACACACCGGTGTCAATGTGTTCTTTTTTCCATTTCCAGGAGTGTATTTGGTCTTTTGAGCGCTTCCGTGTGTGAGGAAGTCGGTCGGTTGGGGCAGAGCAGCGAAGAAATCTCCGTGGCATGAAGTCCCGGAGCCGCTGGCGGCGTGCACGCGCGGTTGGAGTTTTGAGGGGCTTCTTGCTCACTTAACCTACTATAAAGCCTCAACTGCTATCAAATCTATTCTTTTGATCCTGGTTGTCGCTTTCTGCCATATATTTAAATAAATGTTCTAGTTCATTTAATCGTCACCTCAGTGAGTGAGGCCAATTCGTAATAAGAAAAGCAGTCCCAAAACACTACAGACCCACCTCGGCGTGAACGAGACGTTTAACACATTTAGGATGAAATGTTCCATTTGGCCTTTGGTGCATTCGACGACGTGCTTCATTTGAATGCAGCATAATCGTGGTTCGTCAGACCACATTATGTACCATCAGGCAGCTAATGTCCACGTTTGATTATTTCGAGCTCATTGAAGAGGCGCAGTTTTATGTACCTGTGTGATCAATGCCGTTTTGCGAGGTGACCGACTCCAAGCGTTCGTTGCACCCATTCCCCGTCGCAATTTTCTCCCGCTAACAGGTGGATATGGATCTTAATTCACTGTCCTCAGCAATTCCTCTCGGGATTGGAAGCGATTTTGATTCACGGTCCGTGAAATGCGTCTCCGGTCCCTCAGTCTGGAACGTTTGCAATGACATCGTGTTTCGTGGCCACGTGTGTTACGCAGCTGCTTATAGATAAGATGAACTGTTCGCCGCAAAACACAAAAAATCCAGCAACTTCACACACCGTATGGCCATGGGCACTGCCAGACAGGATTACCCATTTTTGCCACTCAGTCGCGTCCTTCAATTTGTCGATGTTTACGTACAATGCCCAATGTCTCACTGGTCTCTGCTTGCTTATGGCCATGTAGAGGCAGTGCGCACGCTACACAATTCGCAAACTCTTAACTATTCATCTGTGTGCGCGCGCACTGGGGTGACAAAATTTTTGTCTGATGGGCTTATATTTCACTCAAAATTGAACAAAGGATTACATTAAAAGGTTGAAAAATCTCAGGCACTATAAAGAAAAGAATTTAGTATTTAAACGGATACATTAATAGAATGGAACTAGAAATGACTGCAAATAAAAATGAATGTAATATTTAAACGGATACATTAATAAATGAAGCTAGAAATGACTTACCAGGAGAATAGAAAGAAGTCTCATGGGAGGAAGACGTACGATGGTATTCATAACGCTTCGAGTATCGCCTTGAGAAATTACAATTAAGTAATTTTAGTTTTATTTGTTTGCATCTTCATGTTTGCAGTCCTGGTACACATTCATATACCTGAGCCACAGTACAGTAGCAGGCCGCTAGATGAGCCAAAAAAATATTACAGCCTACTGCTGAAATGGAGTATCGCGGGGTGATCCAGTTTCTGCTTTGGAAGAGGCCGTCAAGTCGAAGCGACGCTGGAAGCTTTCCAAAGGGGTGTTTTTGTTGCACGTCTACGTCCCTAATTGTACACAGGTCATGGTCACACATGCTGCTATCAGTTGTCAAATTTTTGTCTCCACGTATTCTCCCGACAGAGCACCATTTCCTTTGGTGAAGAAATAACAGTGTGGCAGCCATTCTCAGACTTATAACGAAGTGATATGAAAGATGGAGAGATTCCGGAACAAGCAAAATGTAGACTTCTAAAACGGAATTTCTACCAAGTTATCTATCATTCCGAAAAAGTGCAGCATTGAAAAGATAATATTCAGAAAGAGGCGAACAATATACCCAACGTAATTTCCGCAGTTTTATTGAGAGAGATCTGTCAGAGAGCCCCTCATACCCTTTTGCTTTTCTAAAATTTTCATTAGCTTCTGCCATTTGCTAAATGTTTGCGAATATAACCAACCACTCGGAAAGAAGTGAGCCATCGGATTCTCCAGGTTTGCATGTTTAATATGTGATAATCTGGGTCTGCTTTCCTGACTACTTTTCTAATCCAACTAGTTTGAAAATCCAACAGACGGCAAAGAGGCTGATTAATAAAAACGTAGGAATATGCTGTTGTGTGTCTCGCTACTTGCACTTTGATCGAGACATCTACATGCTATGATTAAAAGTCGGTCAAGGTTGGGTTCCACCAGTAATTTCAGTGTGGGTATACACAAAGCAGAAACAGCTGTAACCACCTTCGCAATCATCTGCTTTTAACAGAGTCTAGATAGACGATTTGATGCTCCTCTTAACAGGTCAGATGACTAGTAAAGTCAGATCTTAATGTAACAATAGCTTTTTGTTCTTATGAGGTAATGTTCGGATGGCCGCGTTTCACATGTGAATCATGCGCCCCTTCAGTCAAAGTGGTCCACGTTCCCTGTGGACAAAAGAGAACAGTGGAACGAATATTCTGTTCAAAAAATGGCTCTGAGCACTATGGGACTTAACATCTGAGGATCAGTCCCCTAGAACTTAGAACTACTTAAACGTAACCAACCTAAGGACATCACACACATCCATGCCTGAGGCAGGATTCGAAACTGTGACCGTAGCGGTCACGCTGCTGCGGACTGAAGCGCCTAGAACCGCTCGGTTACAACGGCCGTCGAATATTCCGTTCTGAGAGTGCTACAAAAGAGCAGATTTGTGGTACTGTGATTGCTGAAGAGCAGGTGGTGTTCGTTCGAGATCCGAGATGGTTGCCAGATTGCCGAGTGTTCTCACTGCAGAGTTAGTATTTAACTAAGATCGACATTGCGTGAAGTTTCAGTACCTTGCGACGAAACTAGAGTAGCTTTGTTTCACTTGTTTCGTGATTCAGGACTTTGTTACAGCGAATCTTTAGTTATCATGATTGGTTCATCAACCTGCACAGGTTCACATATTAATTCTGGTGCATGTCTAACCTTCCCTCAATGTAGTGAGAGATGCAGTAATTTCTGAACATCTTTTAAAGCCGTTTCAGTCGTGATGTTGAATTTCCCAGTGCCTTGCAGACCCACTATATTACATATATATTTCGTTGCTTTCGAACAAAGATGCTAACCATGTGTAGTTTCTCCCTTATGTGTCAATTTTTGAAAAATAAATTTACAGTAATCGAATTAAAAAAATTGTTCAAATGGCTCTGAGCACTATGGGACTTAACATCTATGGTCATCAGTCCCCTAGAACTTACTTAAACCTAACTAACCTAAGGGCAGCACACAACACCCAGTCATCACGAGGCAGAGAAAATCCCTGACCCCGCCGGGAATCGAACCCGGGAACCCGGGCGTGGGAAGCGAGAACGCTACCGCACCACCACGAGCTGCGGACTGGCTTACTCAGCTAGGGTGCTTAGTTTCTCTTGACGTATTACGTAACAATAGTCCACCTTCATTTAGCTCATCCTGCCAGGTTGTTTGTTACTAATACACTACTTTAATTTGGCGATCCTGCCAAAATCTTACTACTTATTGTTAATAACATTATTCGCGTTTTCTTTCGAACTGATAATCTGAACTTTATGAAAACCACTCTTACATCAGGATTTAAGGAATAGATCTATCCAATCAGTGAGGAAGAAGAGCTTGATGAGTATTTCCAGAAAAAAAGCGAGCAAGAGTAAGTAAGCGAAACCTGGTGAAGCAAAAAAGGGGTTACAAACTGTAGACAACTGTGTAATCGTAGTCCACGGCTGACAAACAATTAAATTAAAAAAAAGATACGTGGTGCCCATCGAGTACTTAATGAAAACCCGGAAACAGAATTTCTTAGATGATTCTCTTTTGCTCTCACAGAGTAAAACGTAATATCACATTTAGCGTGTAGATAAATAAGTATATATAAAGGGGAGTGACGGAACAAGATATCGGACGGCCTAGACACGGCGAGGTGATTCTGTAGCCGCATAATGCACGTCGCAGCTTTCCAAATCGGGTTTTAATCTGCTCAGCGTGGCGGAAGTTATCGTCCCGGCCAGAATACTTGGGAGATTTACAGAACTGCGCCCCGCCAAATCCAATAATGAGCCGGCCCACCGGCAAACTAAATCGCTTTCAGCTGCCTCATTGCATTTAAATAGCCACTTGTGTTCTTAAATGCCCTCGAGCCGCTGGCGAAGGAAGGCTTTCCGTTCGAGAACTCCAGATCTACGCTCACTGCCGGGCCAACGACGCACGGAGGCGGCTAATCAGCTGTAACTAACGCCCGCCGAACTACAGGGGTGCGGGTACTCGAGGCAGAGCCCAGGAACTATAAATAAGCTGGGACAGAAATTTGTTTGGTGCAACATGGAGACGCCAAAAACCGAACGAGGAAGTCATGTTGTTACAAACCACTGGACCAAACACTTGTGACGCGAGGGGTAGCCGAGCAGTCTACGGCGTCATGTCATGGTCCGCGCGGCTCCCCCCGTCGGAGGTTCGAGTCCTCCCTCAGGCATGGGTATTTGTGTTGTCCTTAGTGTAAGTTAGTTTAAGTTAGATTAAATAGTGCGTAAGCTTAGGGAGCGATGACCTCAGCAGTTTGGTACCATAAGACCTTACCACAAATTTCCAAATTTTCAAACACTTGCAACATATTTGGTACAGTTTGCAAATAGTGAATCTACCGAACTCAGATGCAGTGTTGTCGAGCACAGTAAAGTCCACAAGGATAACTACCATTTCTGTTAGTTCGTCTGATGGGGGTGGAACGGTGTGTGGATAATGAGCCCCATTTTTTTGTAATGTCCCCTTAGAAAAATTATAAATGACTGTGCTAATAAACCTCTTACGTTATTTGATTTTCAAACAGCTGAGCAAAACTGAACATACTCAGACATTTCTCTCTTTACTTACTCTGATCATCACTAAACTCGCACACATTATATTTTTTTTAGCTCAACGCAATCTGAATTCCCTACAAAAGAATGGCCCTGACTAACAATAACCTATACCTTTCATGAATCACTTACCTCACAAAAATCTTCGTTACTCGTACTACTGCAATACAGCGAGCGCCAATACTGCCAGCTAAATGAAAGATTCTAACTACTGAAGGCACTAACTACTGATAGGCATAGTTAGAAAAAAAAAAAAAAAAAAGTTTCAAATGGCTCCGAGCACTATGGGACTTAACTTCTGAGGTCATCAGTCCCCTAGAACTTAGAACTAATTAAACCTAACTAACCTAAGGACATCACACACATCCATGCCCAAGGCAGGGTTCAAACCTGCGACCGTAGCGGGCACGCGGTTCCAGACTGTAGCGCCTAGAACCGCTCGGCCACTCAGGCCGGCCGCATAGTTAGCAAATGAAGGATATTGATAGAGAGAAAACAATGTATTTACCTTAATAGTGTTTCAAAGTCATATATATCAGTTCATGACATCTAGTCTTACAAATTTCCTTTTTCTGACGGACACACGTCCAGATCGTCCGCTCTCAAAACTCTGTCATCTCTCTCCCCACATCCACCACTGCTGGCGGCTCATCTCCAACTGCACAACGCTACGCGCTGTTCACATCCAACTGCCCAACACTACAATAGTGAATATTCGAACAATGCCAACCAGCCAGAGACTGCACACAGCAGTCATTCAGTGATTATCATACAGAGCGCTACGTGGCGTTACCAACATAAAAACCTGAACAGCCTACTTACATTTCCTCTAGCACAGTTGCCTGTCTATGGCAGAGATATGTTGTAAGTAGGCTGTTTAGGTTTTTATGTAGGTAACGCCACGTAGCGCTCTGTATAAAAATCACTGGCTGTGCTGTGTGAAGGCTGTGGTTGGTTTGCATTGTTGGAGTAATATTCGCCCTGGTAGTGTTGGGCAGTTGGCTGTTAACAGCGCGTAGCGTTGCGCAGTTGTAGGTGAGCCGCCAGCAGTGGTGGATGTGGGGAGAGAAATGGTTGAGTTTTGAGAGCGGATGATCTGGACGTGTGTCCATCAGAGACAGTAAATTTGTAAGACTGGATGTCATGAACTGCTATATATATAATGTCTTTTGAACACTATTAAGGTAAATACATTGTTCTCTATCAAAATCTTTCATTTGCTGACTATGCCTATCAGTAGTTAGTGCCTTCAGTAGTTTGAATCTTTTATTTAGCTGGCAGTAGTGGCGCTCGCTGTATTGCAGTAGTTCGAGTAACGAAGATTTTTGTGAGGTAAGTGATTTGTGAAAGGTATAGGTTAATGTTAGTCAGGGCCATTCTTTTGTAGGGATTATTGAAAGTCAGATCACTGCACACGTTTCTATTGGTCATAGTACATGCACAATAGATGAGAAGTTGGGACTGTTAGGGTTTGCATCTGTGTTGATAATTCATCAAGGGACTGGTTAACAGCATTGCTGGTTCTAAGGACATGCCAAAAAGTTTGTGAGTGCACAAGTGGTGGTTTATGGACTTGCTATATTGCCCGCAAGACTCTTCGATGGTGATAGTGCACCTACACAGTCGCAACAGATGGCTGCTGGCCGTCTCTACAAGGACTACAGTGGGTCTGCACCTCTGGCGGCCCACCAATACCATACTCTCTACCAGTACTACAGTGGGTCTGTTCCGTGATGACCTACCTACCAATATTCTTCAAAACTTCCACTGACTCTGCGGTGGGTTTGCTCTGTTGTGGCTCATTACCTGTCTGCGTGTCAAGAGTCAGCACTGTCTTTCCGCTGGAAGGACAACACTACTTCTTTGCATGGAAATCCACTACTTCCGTGTGCATTTTCTTTTACTGCTTATACTTTGAGAAAAAAATACTGCGATTTTACTGTAATGAATGATCAGGAGTGTCTTTATGGACTGTGAGGAAATTTTAGCTTTTCACCTACAGTGTATCAAAAAGTGTGTGCATTTAATTTCTTTGTTATTGTAATTATGAAAACATTTTTCAAACCTGTACTGGCCAGTGCCCAAAACAAATTGTAAATTTTTTTTGAGAGTATGGGGGCTATGTAAGTAGGCTGTTTAAGTTTTATGTTGGTGACGCCACGTGGCGCTCTATATGAAAATCACTGACTGTGCTGTGTGAAGGCTGTGGTTGTTTTGCATTGTTGGAGTAATATTCGCCCTTGTAGTGTTGGGCAGTTGGCTGTTAACAGCGCGTAGCGTTGCGCAGTTGGAGGTGAGCCGCCAGCAGTGATGGATGTGGGGAGAGAAATGGCGGAGTTTTGAGAACGGATGATCTGGACGTGTGTCCATCAGAGACAGTAAATTTGTAAGACTGGATGTCATGAACTGCTATATATATTATGACTTTTGAACACTATTAAGGTAAATACATTGTTTGTTCTCTATCAAAATCTTTCATTTGCTAACTGTGCCTATCAGTAGTTAGTGCCTCCAGTAGTTTGAATCTTATTTAGCTGGCAGTAGTGGCGCTCGCTGTGTTGCAGTAGTTCGAGTAACGAAAATTTTTGTGAGGTAAGTGATTTGTGAAAGGTATAAGTTAATGTTAGTCAGGGCCATTCTTTTGTAGGGATTATTGAAAGTCAGATTGCGTTGCGCTAAAAATATTGTGTGTCAGTTTAATGTTGACCAGAATAGGTAAAGAGCGAAATGTCTGAGTACGTTCAGTTCTGCCCAGCTGTTTGAAAATCAAATAATGTAAGGGGTTTACCAGCACAATCATTCATAAATTTTTCAAAGGGGACGTTTCAGTGTGCTTCCCCGAATGCAGAGCTGACGCATGGTCACACGGATGACGAATTATTTCGAGAAGAGGAGGAGTATTAGGAGGAGTGTGTAATGTCCCGTCGACAACGAGGTAATTACATCAGAGACGGAGCACAAGCTCGAATTAGGGAAAAATGGTTAAGGAAATCAGCACTGACCTTTCGAAGGAACCATTCCAGTATTTGCCAAAAAACGATATACGGAAATCACAGAAAACCTAAATCAAGATGACTGGACGTAGGTTTGAGCCTTCGTCCTCCCGGATGTGAGTGCAGTGTGGTAACCACTGCGTCACCTAGCTCGGTGATTCCTTCTGGTTTTTTGAGAGCTGTACTCTGACGCCTTAACGGACCAGGATTAGTTTCTTCACTAATTTCAAAATAAGGAAGGATTACAACGAGCAACACACAACTCAAATTAAAGCAGGAGTCACAAAGAATTTGGGAAACGGCTACCATGTAATTGCTTGCTATGATCGGCACTGGCTTAAAATATGAAAAGACAACAACGATCAACACACAACCTAAAACAAAGCGGATTACAGAAAGCATTTGGAAACAGATACCGCGCATAAGTTGCTGGGACTGATAATGCCGTAAACTTGGTCATTCAGGACGACCTCTATCGGTATCTTAATCAGCTGTAATTCAAAACACTCTTACCCAAACCTCTCACATTAAAGTCTGTTCATAATAACTGCGCGAGTTGTGTTTTTATTTCTATTTAATAACTGAACGGGCGAATTCGCAGCTATCTGCATGTTACCATTTTTTTCCCATGTTTAGACAGCTTCCCCCAATTTCTTCACAAGGTATGAGGAGAAAGATGTAATTTGCTTTCCGACTACGTTCCAATAATTATGGAATGAATAAGCATTAATTTCTTATTTAGCTACTCTTTGTTTCCCTATAATAAGGCGGGATATTTTTAAGGAGGAGCACCGGACCGATGAACAAAAATATATATTTATATCGACTTGTTGGTGGATGTTATCCAACGCGTTTATGCTAATTTATCATAAATATTTTTGGTAAATAAAAATCTTTTTGTACGAATGAACATGGATCCTGCAAACAGTGGTCTTGCGACGCTAGGATAGCTCTCTTCCTTCAGGAGATACAGAACGAAATACCTTACGACACCAAAGTATGCCGTGTTCCATAAATTCCGGAAGGCATTCGACACATTTCCACCCTATCGCTAAGTGAACTAAATATGAGACTGCCAAATATTAGAGGAGACTGTCTTGGACATAGGACCTAAACTCCTGTTAATAAGATGCAATCGAAAGGTGTAAAATTTAACTTCAGCAGCACTCCAAAACAGTGTCACAGCGACGTTACTTTTTAAAGTACACAAGGTGAACGAAGATTCCACCCACATACCTTCACCGGTTATTGAGATATACAGTAACTTCTGAGTATTTTGGTACAAAAGACCCACGGTCTCCGGCGGCTTGTTACAAAGTATATAAATGTAGTGAATACTTAGCTCTACCCGTACGAAACTGTGTCAGTTTGTAGGTATCTCTGATGGTACACAACTGAATGACTAATTAGTTTGTAGTAAGTCAGTTTCTGCAATATCAAGCGAAAAACTTCTCCTACAGTCGTTTTCACTAAATTTTATCTACTATTCTCTTTCCAACTGCTGTTGTAGAATATCTCTCACATTTTGACAGCCACATGCTATATCTAAAATTACCTTCACTGCACGTAGACACCCTAAATAAATTTAGGTTACTTCCACGATGTCACCTTCGACTGGGCCACGACTGTTTTATTCCCCGTCATGTCCTCGGTCTGACTAGGTTTATCATATATAAGGCATGGTTTTGAATCTTGATTTCCGACATACGCAGAACGAATTACTTCCGTTTATTTTCCTTCTGTGAATCTCTCTTACAGATTTTGATCTCACTGTGCCATATGCAATTGGAGGACTTGTAAACTTTGTGATCAGATGTGGCAGAAGGTGTAGATAACATTCTTTCGGAATTTTTAAGATCATCGAGAGAAGTGGCCGCGAAATGACTACGTTCGTGGAGACTTCCTCGAAACATCATCCACGCAATCAGATTAACAGCCCATGCGTCCGCATTGCTGACAAGAGTAATATGCAAAAGAATGGTAAAGACAACTGAGGTTGTGTTGACGTGATGGAAGTTTGGGTTTAAGAAATTTAAAGGCGCCAGACAGACAGCTTTGACGTTACACTTGGTGACGGAAACAACAGGTGAGAAAAATCAAGACACCTTCATAGAATCTATCAACCTTGAAACATCGTGCGACGATGTAAAATGGTGCAAGATTTTCGAAATTCTCAGGAAAACAGATACAAACTGTAGGATAAGTTGGGTAATCTCTGTATGTGAAAGGCAATGTCCTGACTGACTGATTCACGTCATCGCCCAGCCCAAATCGTTAAGGATAGAAACTTGAAGTTTGGCCAGGGTGTGGCTCACAGTGTAGGTATCATTTAAGAAGGGATTGTCCGAAATAGCACTCTTAAGTGGGTGAAATAGGGAATGAAAGTCTTCAGGAAACTATGCCACTATCAAGGGAATTTTGAAGTTAGAACTTCGAAAACTACAATTTGGTTTCTCAGTCAGAAAATGTAAAAGACGTGTTTCTTCATTTTTGGGAATTCAACCAATAAGTGTGTAAAATAGTGGGTGAAAGTTTTTCTTGAAAATAAATAATTACTAAAAGATTTTGAAGGCTCCATGTACGGTCAGAAATTAAAAAATACGTGTTTCATTTTTTCTGGAAATCCAACCCCTAAGAGAGTGCAATAGAGGATGAAAATATTTAAGAAAATATTTAGTTACATTAAAAAAAATGAAGATAATTTATTAATAGTGTTGTTTCACTTCTCAGTTAGATATAAAGAAATATTTATTAGGGGATGAAAGTTACTATGGAAATATCTCCATAAGAACGCAAAACGCATGATTAACAAAAACTTTGGACTGCAGCTACCAGAATCGTTTTTCGGTCAGATGTACATTAGGAAAAGGCCATGCTTATATGGCCTTATTAGCGTGAAAAGCTTAGTTCGATTAAATAGAAACAAAAAAGTCTCTAAAAGCCATACAGTCTACGCGAGCGAAGTAGCAGTTGCTAAGCTAGTATGCAATATGTACAAGAGCCAAGAGAGAGAAATAAGATCCAAAGACCCAAAACGGAGTGCTGAGATTGCAAAGTTATAATCCTAATATGTATTCTTTCACACCTACCGTTCAATTTATCCATCTAAGAAGCAACAACGGAAGTGAAAGGACGATTCGGGAGCTGGATTAAAATTCAGCATAAAAGTATATCATTGATAATATTTGCTGATGAAATTGCTTTTGTCAGTGAAACTGAAGAAGAATTGCAGGATCTCTTAAGTGCAATGAACAGTCTAATAAAAAACTCTGTGGATTTAAAGTAAATCTAAGAAAGACGAAAGTAATGAAGTGCAGCAGAAGAGAGCATAGTGGTAAACTTGACGTCGAAATTGGTGACTACGAAGTAAAAGAAGTGAATCAATATTTCATCCATAACGGACGGCATTATGAGGCCTGTAACTCTTCATCAGTACAAATAAAAGTTTCTACGTCAGTCACCAGTTTATTTTGCCACTCTGCCTTTTGTGGTTCACACCATCATCTTCAGGCGGAGAGTGGTTTATTTACACTGTTGGTGTTGGTAAATAGTACAGACGTCTTTTTACAGCCGCTGACCAAGGGCAGTGTATCTTATTTGCGTCTTTTGAGGGACGGTAGTGCTGTAAAAGGAATTCAGTCACATTGGTAGCAAAATAAGACATGATCGAAGCAAGAAGAACATAAAAAGTGCACTATCACAAGCAAACAATGCATTCCTGGCCAAATGAAGTCTACTAAGATCGAAAGCAGCCTTCCTGAGGACTGTACATCTGGAGCACAGTACTGCATGTAAGTGAATCATGGAATGGGTGAAAACCGGAAGAGAAACGAAGCATTTGGTATGTGGTACTACAGAAAGCTCTTGAAAATTAAGTGAACTGGTAAGATAAGAACTGTGTTGGGTCTGTGTAGGATCAGTGAAAAGAGGATCGTGTGGAAAATACTGACTAGAAGAAGAGACAGGATGATACCACATGTGTTGACGTTAATAAAAAACGTCAGTGGCACTTCAATGAGCGATAGAGGATGAAGAGAGACTGGAGTATATATCCAACAGATAATTGAGGATGTAGGGTGAAAGGGCTAGCTTGAGATGAAGAAGTTGGCGCAGAAGAGGAATTTGGAGTGTGCCCCATCAAACTACTCAGGAGACTGAAAATCTAAGAAAAACAGTGACTGTTTCAGACATTTTCTTCTCTGTTGGAACCTTTTACAGGCCAGAGAAATTAATTTACCATGTCTCTAAGTGCCTAAAATCTTTCTTTCTTTCAGCAATATCAGAACTGTGAATACTTTATAGAATTTAATTAGCGTCTCTTGTCTTAGTTTTCCTCTGGGAAATATTACAGTGGTCCTACATTTTCTCTAACGGGATTTGCTTTTTTATAAATCATTTTATTCCGGACCACTTCGTAAGTTATGTCACAGATCAAATACAGGAAATGACAGTTTTCTTCAATGTTTCAACGTTGACACTAATATTTATTTCTCACTGGTTGCTTTCCTATGAAAGTTGTTCAATAGTTTTGGTATTAATTGCATCACCAATGGGTTACATGTAAGTTTCTCATGATTGTTGGCTAACTGGTTGCTGCGACCTCTCAAATCTGAAATATGTTGATTTATCGAGATACAGTTATTTCAGCCATCTAACGCAATATATTGAAACAGTTATGTTGTGTGATATGGGACAAATTTAACTGGACGACAGGCAGTACGTCGTGATGAGACACAGGGTGTGAGGTCGATCACGGGAAACGACTGAAGTGTACCTTTCCTCGTCTCCCACTGGTTGTCCAGCTCATGCCCTTACAAGAAGTATTGTGTTTTCTGGCCTCTGATTGGCTAGCACGCAACCCTCCAGAACGGCCAGATAGGAAAAAGGCAAAGTGCATGAAGGAAAACAGATGTCCGTGAAAGTGAGGTAAGTAGAGATTTTGTTCTACTTCATTCCTGTGAATTATTAGGCTACAGCAAAGAGATTGCGTGGAATGTTCCCGTGCACCAGAAACTCCCACGTGAAATGCCTGGCTCTTATAACTAGCCGACATTATCACGTTTTAGAGAGGTGTACGAGAGCCATTCGCATATTAAGATCCGATCGGTAGCGAGGATGAAGATTTGCATAGCGCGTTAGGCGGCATCTCTGGTAAGCCCTTCGATCGCGTCACGTCCCTCTTTTCATTTCTGAGCACACAGTCAGCAAGTACGAGGATAGCTTCAGAAGTTTCCCACCTCAACATGAAGATAGCAGCACTTGCCAACAAAGTTGAGGAATTTGTTTGTGGATGCGCAGTAAGGCACCGAACAAAATTTCAGACATTTTAGACGCTCTGTTGATATGAGACAGTCGCTTTAGTGAGCCGATGCAAGTGTGGAAAATGGATAAAATCTAATATCACTCTGCCACTCGATTTTTGTTTGTGAAAGGCAATAGGCTTACCCATTTTAATAACGACTTTAACGTTGCTGCGGTGTCTCTGCACCATCATTTACCAACGTGAAATTTTGGACATCTGAATTTAAACGTGCCAGCTTTTGTGACGACGAACTTTCAGGAAGGCCAAAAACTGCAACCAATGACGATTATATACCCATCTTCAACAAACAGTGCTCAAGAAAAAGGAAAAACTATTACAGGAGCATACTAAGCGACATTACTTGACAAGCTGCAAGCGGAAATTGAGGGAAAGTGGTCACATTTGCGGAAGTAAAAATGATTGTTTCAGTAAGAGGATGCGCCATCTCACATGTCAGTCAGTAGTTTACATGGCGATATCCACGAACTGCTGTTTAAATCTAGCCCCCATGCGACTTTGCTTTTTTTTCCCCTCGGCTAAAAGTTGAGCTCAGAGGACAGAAATTTTCGTCGATGACTATGTTACAGAGAAAACAGTATTATTTGGACGGATTAAAGAGATGGGAGCATTGCTTGGAGACGTGGATAGATCTACAAGGAGATTATGTTGAAAAACAAAAATAATTGTTTGGAAACACTGTCAGAGAAAGTCAGCGATCAGAACGTAGTATTTGAAATTGATTATAAAAAGACTGCATCACAAGGCTCGTTTATTAAAAGCTGAACTGTTCGAATCATCACACGATCACCCTCAGGCCTTCAACCATATGCACGGACAACGGCTGTGTATGGAGCAGAAAGCGCTGAATGATATAGTTTTAAGAAGACAATCGTTATTCAGTGGTTCTTGCTCCGTGCACAGCCATTGTCCATCAGTACGGTTGAAGATCTGAAGATAATCATGTGATGATCGAAACCTGTCACCTTTTAATAAATGAGCCTTAAGACCTAGACTGTTTCGTAATTTAAAAATGAAATTTTTCAACTACTCTGGTGAAGATGCCTAGAAAATAATGTCTCCATCCAAGTGTAAATGCTGCTGAGAGACTTCGCCTGATTTCTTGCAGCCCACATAACGTAACTGTCTTGCATTTACACCTTCATGACAACTCTCGTCCTCTCACTGGAGTGGCAAAGGAGACGCTTCTGTGACATCTTCGATGGGAAGTGTTTGAACACCCACCATACAGCCCAGACTTCATTAGCTTTCAGTTTTATCTCTGCTCACATGAACTACTGGCTATAAGGAAAACATTTTGGCACTGACAATGAGCTGCAGGCCAGCGTAGACAATTGGCGGGGACAGCACAGGCGGCTGCCTTCTGTTCAAAAATGTTCAAATGTGTGTGAAATCTTACGGGATTTAACTGCTAAGGTCATCAGTCCTTAAGCTTACACACTGCCTTAACCTAAATTATCCTAAGGACAAGCACACACATCCATGCTCGAGGGAGGACTCGAACCTCCGCCGGGACCAGCCGCACAGTCCATGACTGCAGCGCCTTAGACAGGTCGGGTTGCCTTCTGTGACGAAGTTACTGGAAAGTTGGCACAACGCTACGACAAATGCCTAAGTCGGAGAGGTGACAATGTAAACAGGTAGCTGGAAAATGTAGCTAACGGTGGTTTCCATTTCGTGACCGATCGGGCCTTAATAAACAAATAGATCTCTTAGATTCTCGTTGGCATTTCACGGTAGATAGGAGCTCAGTCTCCAGTTGTGTCAGCGGCTGGTTGTTAGGACGGTCGTCCTTCTTCACACTTCGGGTCGAAGCTCCCTGGAAGGAGCGCTTAGGAATAGCATGCGGACGGCGTGACCAGCGGCATCAGCCGTCCCAGTAAGGCAGGAGTGAGTGCTATCTCTGCTAACGCCGGGCCCCGTCGACCGACAAAAAGCACTGCCAGCGCTCTGTGGTCACGCTTATTCAAAACTAACGGCCCTCGCTGCCCATATAAACTGCCATAAAACACTCGTGCGGTCTCGCAAACGGCCCGGCCGCCGCCATGCGTTTCCCGTGAAATACGGGCCATACATTTGTGCAAAACCGGCGGCGCGGCCTGGTGTGCTGTGGCGCGCGGGCGCTCGCAGGCTTTTGTGCGGGGCGGACACGACCCTTTGGGATCCCATTCGTTCCGACAGCAGCACGCCACACGAGGCCGCATTGTGTACCACCTCTCTGTCTGTTCCTCTGATACACTGTGAAGTCGCCAGGCGCTTTCAGATTCGCAGCACAAAACAGTAGCTGAAATTCGTATGCCGTTAATGACAGGGACCCAAAGGGTTCATCTCACACCGAAATGAAATACTTCTCTTACTCCCGAACATTTGTTCCTTTGCTAGAATGCCGGTGTATGAAACTGTGTAAATGTATCTGTAGGAGTTAATGAATGCAAAGAGGTTGTGTACGAAGGACAGTCATTAAGTGTTAACGATCACTCAGAAATAATGAAGCTGTGACAGATCTGTTGACGATGTTAGCACTTTTCTACATATTCACTCTTCATTGTGACACATTTTTTTCCAAACATGGATGTTTAGGGGGAGACCTTGGTTGTTAAAGTATGTGTCATGGCTGATCAGAAAATGTTTCAACTCCAAAACCCCGAGGAAAGAAGAAGTTACAGGATGCTGCATCAGGAGTGTTGACGCCACTTGCGGGTATAGGTAGCTTGGTGTGGGTGGACGGACGACTGACGGCGGCAGAGAAAGTCTTTAAGTATTGTAAACGTAGGCTTCCGCGGCCGTTGCCACAGTCAATAAAATTCTTCTGGGTTGAGGCCGCATTGTTGTCTGTAAAATTCCGACATTTCGGCGACTGTTGCAAGGCGTTTTCCTCAGGCTGTATTGTTAGAAATACACCCTGAGGAAGGCACCTTGCAACAGTCATCGAAACGTCGGAATTTTACAGACGACAAAAAAAAAGTTGTTCAAATGGCTCTGAGCACTATGGGACTCAACAGCTGAGGTCATAAGTCCCCTAGAACTTAGAACTACTTAAACCTAACTAACTCAAGGACATCACACACATCCATGTCCGAGGCAGGATTCGAACCTGCGACCGTAGCAGTCGCGCAGTTCCGGACTGAAGCGCCTAGAACCGCTCGGCCACCGTGGGCAGCTACAGATGACATTGCGGCTTCAAACCCAGAAGAATTTTGACTTTTCAAGTATTCATTGTTCTTTATTATTGTACCTAGCCACGGCTCAGAGCAAGATGGCGGTGACATGGCCTAGGAATTCCGCTCCCTCTGGTACTGTTGACGCCCTGGATTGCCGGTAGAGTGCAGCCTCACCGTCGCCGTCGTGGTGCAGCCTCCTCCTTCAGCAGCGTTCCTTCGTGCTCCGTAACCTCTGTAAGGCGCTTGTGCGCCAGCGGCATGTTCCACGCCCTGCCTCCGTGCCCTATCAGAAAGCAATAGGACAGTGACGTAGCAGACAGTGACTCACTACCCACGTGCCGTTGGTCACTTTGCTGCTACCCTGGGCCAGCGTTTGCCTGCTGTTGCAGGAGCTACAAGCTGAAGAGCATCAGGATGGGCTGCCCAGATGCAGATGTGACCTGTGTAGCAGTCTACGTGTTGGCCCCATAGCCGCGCGTGGTAGCCGTGCGGTCTACTGCGCTTTGCCACGGTTCGTGCGGCTCCCCGCGTCGTAGATTCGAGTTCTCACTAGGGTGTGTGTGTGTGTGTGTGTGTGTGTGTGTGTGTGTGTGTGTGTGTTGTCCTTAGCGTAAGTTAGTTTAAGTTAGATTAAGTACCGATGACCTTAGCAGTTTGGTCCCATAGATCTTACCACAAATTTCCAATTTTTGGCCCCATACGGTAACCAGGTGATACAGCCCCACTGGAGGCAGAGCTATGGTTCTGACAAAAGTGATTATAGTACAAATGGTTTGGGTATATAGACTCTTTCAAGATGTGCTGTTTGACCTGTACCGCGCATTTGGCCCACATATTGACCACTTCGGTGACCATCGGTATGGAAGGCTTCTGACGCTTTACTGCGTCAGCGCTGTAAAAAAGAATTAGTACAACCTTTCAGACGTTCCCAATTCACTCAATATAAGTTGTTGCAACAGTGCATATGGAGACATGAAATGATTACATTTGCAGATCAGTAGCACAATCGGTTGTGAGATACCGGGCGTCGACTTGTTCTGAAATACGCATGGCAGTGCGTGGTGCAGCACCCACAGGAGGTAATGCAGGCGCTCACTGTGGCATCCAGTCGATTGCACAGATGGCGAATATTGTCCTGGAATACGTTATTCCACGCGTGCTCGACACGTTGATCTAAAAGCGTTGTTGAATGACGAGTCACACATGTCACTTCTTGCCCAATCATATCCCACACATGCTCTATTGGAGGCAAATCTGGAGATCGTGCTGGCCAGGAAAGTTGTTGCACATCTTTTAGAGCACTGAATTTCTCCCTAGGTCATGTGTGTGTGTGTGTGTGTGTGTGTGTGTGTGTGTGTGTGTGTGTGTGTGTGTGTGTATGCATTACTTTGTTGGAACAACACATTATCTTACTCTTGCAATACCGGCAAAGGAACAGGCCTAACAACATTCCTCACATACCGAACGCTTGTTAGCATCCCCTCCAGAGACACTGACGGTGAACGAGAGGCCTGGGGTGGGACCAGTGTCTCTTGGACAAATGCATTACACTCGACAGGTGTAAGTCGTATATGCAATATACGATATGCCACTGTCTAGGCTGCGTGGTCCTCCAGAAGCTCGTCTACGTGTGTGATGGTGATGATGATGATGATGATGATATTGTTTGGATTGTGGGCGCTCAACTGCGCTGTTATCAGGGCCCGTACAAAGTCCCAACCTTTGCTCAGTCCAATCTTCCCACTTTGCATGAATTATGATGAAATGATGAGGACAACAAAAACACCCAGTCATCTCGAGGCAGGTTAAATTTCTTGACCCTGCAGGGAATCGAACCCGGGACGCCGTGCTCGGGAAGCGAGACTCTACGGGTGTGACAATGATCACGTGACCATTGATACTACCACTAATGCACAACTGACGCATCACGTCCAACTTGTGTGGCAATTCTCCAAAATGACCATCCCGCTACTCTGAAGGCCACAATTTGACCCCTCTCGAACTCGCTGAGTTGGTTCTAGCATGTACCCCTACTTGTTTCGCAAGTCTGCACCACACTGAACCTTATGGCTGCAAACATTATTATTAAAAAGGGTAGACACAGATGGCGCTCTGGTAGCAAAGCCTCTACGCTTCCTATTGGCGTTGAAACCATTATCGGTACAGCTGTCCCCCAGGTGGCATTTGCCGTCATCGGATCCAAAACGACGTCGTCTTTCCGGGTGCCTTTTTCTTCGGGTAGTGTATTTCCACTCAATACCAGGCTGGCCCACCTCAGAACCTCACGTCGGTTATGTCAAATTTCGCAAAGCACAACACCCGCTCTCGCCTGCGGCTAGCACTGTTGAAGTTATATTTTTAATAGTATGCATTTATGATCAAATGTGCCACCGAAGAATAAGGGGGTGGAGGGGGAGGCAGAAATCAGTGTCACTGTGTGTTCGGCAGGGTGAGTTCAGATAATGTTGTGGATCAAAGACACTCCTTCGGACAGCTTCCCACGATTATTCGTCTTGCCCCACCTGTCTCAGGAGATGTAGATAGTATCCTCCGATATGGTCCCCTAGGAGCACACACTACCGCCCCATCACGGCGCTCTCAAGAAGCAGCATAACCTCTCCCTATGATATGAGCTGTTGTGGAATCCCGCGGAGCAGCGACTTTTGTCATAAAAAATCCGTGCAAGAAGTTGAAAACTGATTCATGACTGATTTACACTTTTTACACACTTTCGCCGATTGTGATACGCCAGTAATCCAGTTCTACGCGGAGCGATATTCTGCCACAGCGTTCTTCATCACTGAGACTTGTTTTACCAAAGTGGAAATGTCTACGACACATGACCATGGTGCCATATGACGACACATTATTGTTATGCACATCCACAAACTCCACACGAACTGCTGCAACGTTTTTTGCTTCAAATACAGAAAATAAATTACCGCACGATACTCCATTGCATGAATAGACTGTGCCACTTTATTTTCACCCCTACAGTGGCCTTCAATAGAACTATGATGTGGGGTTCAATGCGTACTGAATCTGCAGCCATGTATCAGCAAACCAGTTCGAAGGTAAGTGAATTTATTGTTTCAGACTGTCGGAACTTACGGTTTCATAGCAAAAGAACATGGTTGTACTGAGAGTAGAACCGATCAAAAACTGCCTGATCTTTGATTCTTAGTTAACTGTGGAACGTCAAAGGTTTACGCTTCATTTAACTAACTGATTAAATTCTACATGTTTAATAATTCATTTTACGCCGAGAGCGTCCTTTCAATGTTTCGCCTAGTTAATTAACCTCTGGATTCAAGAATGCTTCCGTGTATATTTTTTCTTCTGTTGGTATCACACCTCCTCTCTCAACCTTTGATCCCGTGATGTATGTGGATGAATAAACGTAATTATGCATGGAATATATAATAATCTGGGTTAGACAAAGATGGTAGCAGTAGGGTTAGTTTAGCACCAACATAACAACGTGAGCAGATTCGGCAGAGAGTTCGTGATTCCAAAGATAGTGGGGATGAGCAGGGCAGAGTTTGTGAGGTTGGTTCTCACTGAGGTCCTACCCCCGCCACCAGCTTTTTTGAACGGTTGGCGATTGATGCTGGAACGCGCCATGTTAGGACACTCTGGGGCCGCCGATTGAACGAGACGGACGCAGAGGTGCGGTGCTCGTCATGGATGGGGAGAGAAGTTATTCATAATGTAGGTCTTTTGGGGTAACATTGTTTATGAAACATGTTAAGGTGTGAATTAAGACCGGGAAACGTTCAGCGATACCGTATTTGGACAAATTTTTCAGATTAATGTGTTTCAACTAGCGGACTTGGGCGCGAGGTGAATGAGGGCATGAACCAACGGTTCTTGTTCTTAGGTCAATAGCAGATAGGTTCATTAATGTTTCATTTGTTGCATAGTTTAGTTCCAGATACAAGCAATATAATATTTTCCATGATTCAACGATTTATTTTACTCGTTTCTTTGTTGTCGAACTTGGCCACGTGTTGCCAGCATTCATAACGGTAGTCACTAGATTTACCTTTCGTTAATCACAGCATGAATAATGTGGAGTCATGAAGCCTGGGCTGGTTTGCTCACGTTGCATTGCGGTTGCATAATACGCGGTTTCAACATGAACTTGTCCGCATGGTACTGCATGTGAAGTAACACAAGTAATGTTTGAGAGAGTGAAAGGTGGTATCCTTCCCTTCTCCGCGCGTTAAATAGGTGTGACAATAATTAAATGGTGTTAAGAGGCCACCATTCAGTAACATTCATTTTTACCCATTTTAATCATTAGTGGATGTAATTGACAACGAAGTGTTGTCTATGTTTCCGGTATGACGAGATGCAAGAGATAGTGAGTGCTTCATGAAGGTTTTGTCACTGAGAGTGGTAGTTTTCTTAAATATAATAGACTTCATGTATGTTTTGTCACAGAGATTAATAGTTTTATTAAGTATTATCGAAATAAATCAGAATGATAGTTGAAATTCTCTCTTAGCGTTATTTAGTATCCTTCATCCATACCACTGAGATAATGACCATATTCTATGAATTTTCAGTCCAGGCATATCCATTGTATGCATTATGCACTTCATGCGACTAACTGAATTCATAGTATCAAAAAAAAGAAAGTCTTACAGTCCCTAATGTGCACGTATTGTTCCATGGCAATTCACCTTTGTTGCATTATCCATTGCTTCATTTTTAAATTAGAATACTATCTTTCCTAGCGGGTTTGATTACCCACATCTCAATTTATCGGGCCTAATTGAAAGAATTAGACACATAGCGGTAGAAATGGGAACCATGGAGCACTGCGTCCGCTTGTATTAAAGGGAGATACTTCTCACATGAAAATTAATCAGCTTAATAAACGAGGGGTAAACTTTCAACTGGTACACTTCGCCGTACCTGTTATTTTCTGATGTTTGGACTGCGGCCAGCATCAAACTCCTAATCATTTGGCAGGGGATTCTGTTTGTTAAATGAAAGAGTTTTAGGAAGCAACAGGGGAACTTAAGAGATGTCCGACAATTCTGATTAAAATCTGTCACATGTTGAACTGTCGTATGTTACACGTTAATTACGACTTACCCACGCACAATTGATCAATCCAGCCTGAGAGGTCTTGCTGAAGAACTAGATAAAAGAAGTAAGTAGTTGCAAATTGCGTTTTGGTAACTCGTCCATCCTCTGATCACAGAGGCAGAAAGAGAAAGAGAGAGAGAGAGAGAGAGAGAGAGAGAGAGAGAGAGAGAAGAGAGAGAGAATGCTGACGAGGAATCTCCTTAGTGCGAGGTTGCAAAATGTCCATGATGTTTACGCCATTCGACGCTCGACATATTGTCTACCTTGCAGCCACAATGTTGGCAGCTAATGGTAACAGTGGATGGAACTAGAGGTATCCAACTGTGAGTACCAAATGGTTCAAATGGCTCTGAGCACTATGGGACTCAACTGCTGAGGTCATTAGTCCCCTAGAACTTAGAACTAGTTAAACCTAACTAACCTAAGGACATCACACACATCCATGCCCGAGGCAGGATTCGAACCTGCGACCGTAGCGGTCTCGCGGTTCCAGACTGCAGCGCCAGAACCGCGCGGCCACTTCGGCCGGCTGTGAGTACCGCATGAGGATAAAGAGCGCAGATGAACTGCTTAGTGGACGACTAACTGACAACAGTACTATAGTGCTAGTGTTGTTGGGTACAAAGCAGAGCAATGGCAAAGATAAACAAAGCAAACAATGAGCTATATCTACAGCAACAGTTGCCGAAGTTGACATTTCGTTAGAAGGAACCCCAAGGAATTTCGCAGAATGAGAAAGAAGTGGCAGACAATATACTAGCGTTTCTGTAAGATGAGTGGGTGACATGCGTGGTGTCGTATACGCTCGACTGTGGAGACAATGCACATGAGGAATACAATGACGACAGTACGTGTTTAAGAAGTGAAAATTATACTGAAACAGGTGTCGAGCCACATAGTTTATTATTCTTGTCGACAGGGAGCCGCAAATCCCGTCTCCCGTGAAACATAGTAAAGGACAATCGTTGTCTAAGGAGCAGGTACAAAATATAATTTCGTGCATGAAATATCATCCACAGAACAATAAGAAACAATTATGAACAGATTTCGCGTAAGTTCGCAGCAATAGGACCGCGTATAGCATAAGAATGACTACGGATATTCGAAAGAGGACAAGGCGCATTTGTTACAGAAGCTGTTGGCGCGTTTCAAGGATGCTCGATACAATTTACATGATGTGCATGATAGTGACCTACTACGCTAGGCACGTCAAATTGTGTGCGACATTTATTACAGTGATTTCATGGGAGCAGTGGATGGTTGCGTAATTTCAATCAATGCTACAGAATTGGAAGGCGTAAGATAACTAAATTTCAAACAAAGTGTCAACAACACAACCCACAGCAAACTGCGGAATTTGTAGATGAGATACACAAATTTCTTTTCATATCCGACCAATAGTCATTTGAAATGCTTATGAAAGGAACCTTGAAAGTATAGGTACTAAGAGAGCTAAATCAAGGTTAACTAACATCAAAGTCTTAACGCATTCGTATATAATTATGGTCATTGCACCCGTGATCTAGGGGTGGCGTGATTATTTATTAATCAAAACGTAATCGGTGCCGGGTACGAAGTCCGCCTTAAATTTCGACTAATCATGAAGACTTCCGGTATCAGAAGCCACCATAATTTTGCCTTGAAAATGAGGATGGAGGAGCGGACAGAGATTGACGGCACTCTCTTCCCTTGCATTGGAAAACTGCCCCTAAAGGCGGACAATCAGAAATTATCAGCGGCATGACGATGTAGAAGGCAATGGAAACCCCTTCATTAGAGACGCACAGTGCGTATCCACAGGACATGTGGCTTGTAGCTGAAAAAGGGTCATAATGATCTCTCCACTGGCAAAAGATTCCGGAATTGTCCCCCATTCGGATATCCGGCAGGGGACTGCCAAAGAGGAGGTGACCACGAGAAAAAGATTTAATAACCTACGTAAATATATCGTTCTACGAGTCGGGGCGTGGAATGTCAGAAGCTTGAACTTGGTAGGGATGCTATAAAACCTGAAAAGTGAAATTCAAAAGCTCAATCTAGATATAGTAGGGGTCAGTGAAGTATTCTGTAAACAAGACAAGATTTCTGGTCAGATGAGCATAGGGTGATATTAACAGCAGCAGATAATGGTGTAACGGGAGTAGGATTCGTTATGAACAGGAAGGTATGGCAGAGAGTGTGTTACTGCGAACAGTTCAGTGATAGGCAAGCTTAAGGTCAGGATACGAAGAAAGTATACGAGGATATTGAACTGGTCATTCAGTACGTAAAGAAAGTTGAAAATCTAATAGTCATGGAAGACTGAATGCGTTTGTAGAACAAGGGATAGAAAAAAGGGTTACGGGAGAATATGGCCTTGCTATTAGGAATGGGAGAGGAGAAAGACTAATTGAGTTCTGCAATAAATTTCAGCGACTAAGAGAGAATAGTCTGTCCAAAAATCACAAGAGCACGAGGTATGCTTGGAAAAGGCAGGGAGAGACAAAAAGATTTCCGGTAAATTACACCCGAAATCAGATACTGTATTGTAGCGGCTACCCAGGAGCAGATACAGACCCAGATCACAATTTAGTAGTGATGAAGAGCAGTCCAAAGTTTAAGACAACAGACGGGAAGAATCTATGGGCAAAGAAGTGGGATATGGAAGTAATAAGGCATAAAGAGATATGCATGAAGTTCTCTAAACTATAAATACTACTATAAAGAACAACTCAGAAGACAGTTCAGTTGATGAGGAATGGACACTGTAATAATGTAATCACAGAAGCTGCAGAGAAAAAGGTAGGTAAAAGAAAGCTAACTGCAAAGAAACCTTATATAACAAAAGAAATACTTCAGTTGATCGATGAAGGAACGAAGTCAAAAAAATATTTCCGGAAATTCGGGAATATACAAATGCAAGTCACTTAGGAATGAAATAAATGGAAAGTGAAAGGAAAAGGCGAAATGGCTACAGGAAGAACGCGAAGAAATCGAAAAAGAAATGATTGCGGGAAGGACTGACTCAACGTATGGGAAAGTCAAAATAACCTTCGGTGAAATTAAAAGCATGGGTGATAACATTAAAAGAGAGCAACGAGAATTTCACTGCTATATGCAGAGGAGAGAGCGAATAGGTGGAAAGATTACACTGAAGGCCTCTATGAGGGGGCAAATTTGTCTGGTGTGACAGAAAAAGAAACAGGAGGCGATACAGAAGGGATAGGGGATCCAGTATTACAATCAGAATATAAAAGTGCTTTAGAGTACTTAAGATCAAATAAGGCAGAAGAGAGAGATAATATTCAATCATGAGTTCTAAAACCATGGGAGATGTGGCAGCGAGAAGACTATTCACATTGGGTTGTAGAAAGTATGAGACTGGCGACATACCATTTGACTTTCTGAAAAACGTCATCCACACAATTCGGAAGACTGCAGGAGCTGACAAGTGCGAGAATTATCTCACAATCAGCTTAACAGCTTATGCATCCAATTTTCTGACAAGAGCAATATACAAAAGAATGGAAAAGAAAATTGAGAATGTGTTAGCTGACGACCATTTTAGCTTTATGGAAGCTAAAGGCATCAGAGAGGCGGTTGATAATGGAAACAAGACTAAAACAAGTCAAGACACGTTCATAGGAGTTGTCGACCTGGTGAAAGCGTTCAACAATGTCAAATGTTGCAAAGTGTTCGAAATTCTGAGGAAAATAGGGATAAACTCCACGGTGAGACAGGTAATACACAACTTGTGCAAGAGTCAAGAGGAAACAATTAGAATGGAAGGCCAAGAACGAAGTGTTGATATTAAGAAGAGTGTAAGACAGGGGTGCAGTCTTTCAGCCTACTGTTCAGTCTATACATAGAAGAAGCAATAATGGAATTAAAAGGAAGGTTCATGAGTGAAATAAAATTCAAGGTGAAAAGATATCAATGACACGATTCGCTGATGAGATTGTTATCCTGAGTGAAAGTGTAGAAGAATTACATGATGTGATGAAGGGAATGGGTAATCTGATGTGTATAGGATATGGACTGAGAGCAAATCCCATAGTGCAAGCATAGCAAGTCCCATAGTGCTCCGAGCCATTTGAACCAACTTAACTGCTAAGGTCATCAGTCCCTAAGCTTACACACTACTTAACCTAAATTATCATAAGGACAAACACACACACACACACCTATGCCCGAGGGAGGACTCGAACCTCCCCCGGGACTAGCCTCACAGTCCATGACTACAGTGTCTCAGACCACTCGGCTAATCCCGCGCGGCAAGAATATCTATGTCACAGCTAACAAGAGTGGGAAAATGGGCATACGAGAATTACAACCATGGTATCAGCACCACTTTTGACCAACAGCTTTCCAAAATAATTTGCTTTTGCTTGATTCCTGGTCTGCGTATAGAAGTCATACTCCTTTAGAGTAAGTTATCCCTCATAAAAAGTGCGTGACATTGCAGTTCATACTACCTAAAATCACTGGAGAAATTCAGTCCCTGGACGTTAACTTTTCCGTGCCTATAGAATATATTATCGCACTATCAGCAGCTATAACTTAAACGATAGCCAGTTTCACGAAAAGCGCCAGGACAGACTGTCTCCCATTCGGTTGCATGCCATCACATTCCATCAGTTCTTATCACCCCATTAGACCGATACGATTCTATACGCATTCTTGAAGAGCGGGTACCTAATGGACGTCCTGCATGGTTTATAACTCCCAAGGAATTCGCCTTCGATCTTGATGGAACCCGTGATCACTGTGGCGCGTCATTTTTCATTCGGTGTTCATGTTGCAAGTTGCAAGTTGTCGAATGTCGACACTGTCCATTTTGTGAGCTGTAATACTCACACCCCGTAGACGCTTGAGCACTGCATCTCCCTGACACTCACTTTCTGGCGAATCACTAGCATCTAATACTTTTTCCTGTCACGAGCCTTACCAAAGACTGAACTTGCGACCTCGCACTCAAGGGGTTGCTTGTTGGGAATTCGTGAAACTGATGAAAAGTTACAAGAACTGAATAGTCGGAAACCCCGGCAGGTGCAGTACAAAGTAATATCACGAAAGCACGGCTAGTTGTATCGTCTCTTGAATGCTCTTCTACGAATTCATGACCGAAATATTCTTAGTTGAATTTCAGTGAATATGAAACAGCACTACCCCGAGCCATGAGGTCCACGGCTGATGCCGAGAACAATAATCATGCATAAGGGCATTAAATGGCGGCAGCGTTTTCTACTGAGGATCACGAACCGACACCAGCGAAGAACTACAGACGACTGAGGACGAGAGAGCCTCTCTTGAGGTGTGTTACCGAGGTCACTGTACGCAATATGTGCCCGCCAGCATAAACAACCACTGTGGCCAACCTAAACGGTGTGAAAGTTTGGATTTGTTCCATCCAGTAAGGTCTGGTCCTACCGTTCAGAGTAGTGGCAGTCCTGCGAAAGGGCGGTACGGACGTGTCCCTGAGCCGCGAGGAAACCGCGACAAGAAATCATAGCTAACGGGTCGAGTAACCTTATGGCTAGTCGCCATGTTGCAAACTATTATGAATAATTAAACAATGGCTCGGCCAATTACTCCGACCCAGCGAGACGACAATACTGTGTTTAGGCAAGCCTACGGTGATCTCTACATGCCGGGGAAAATTCGTCTGATCTCGTTTAGTTAATGACTAATTTCATCGAATTTCGGAATATTATTCGCAGCGACCAAAGCCGTATATCAAGACATTCGTAAATTTGGCATACAACCTGAATCTACCGTCAGAAATGCAAACTTTATTTTATTGGGACGCTCTCTCTTTCTCAGGAAGGCAGGACATTGCAGCAGTCGTTTCTACTGCACGCCTTGTGGTAGGTCAAAGAGTCTCTGCTCGACGAGGTGAAGTTAGAACTTTGTCTTGATAATATACTTTGCAAGCGATTACACGGGGCATGATGGAGGGTGCTTTCTGACACTGATGGTCATTCGATTTCCTGTACCACTCGAAAATGAAGCGAGGAAAAAAGTATTGCCTCTGTACAAGCCGTAGTCTTTATTTTCTCTCCTTTAGGACATTACGTGAAATCTGCACTGGAGATGGTAGAATCATCTCTGAAGGTAATTTTGTATATTTTTCAATAGCTTCCCGTGAAAATAATGCCTTCTTTCCTCAAATAGTTCCCTTTTAAATTGACATATCATTTCCCTTATGCCCCAGTACTGACTTCATTCGTCAGTGACGAATCTACCAGCACGCCTCAGAATTTCTTCGTATTTCTTTCTTAAGGTCCGCCAACATAGGTGCTGAACTTTACAGTAACACTCAAGAATCTGTCGGGCAAGTGTTTTGTAAGCGTTCATCATTGTAGAGTTAACGGTGCACTATGCTTTCCTACAATTCTGCGAATAAACCGAAGTCGACCATTCGCTATCCCTACAACTAACATTATGTGCTCGTTTCACTTCATAATGTCCCGCACAGCTACACCCAGATACTTAATCTTCATGACAGAGTCAATATTTCATCAACACATTGAAAAACATGGAAACTGCATGGGGAGAGATCTACTACGTTGCAGAAGTTTCGCTGGGAAGCCCTTACACAGCCTCCATACTGTCCCGAGCTCTCCCCGTGCGATTTGCGTTTTTTTGTGGCAGTTGATTTGCTTGGGACGAAGAAGTGCATGCCTGGTTCGGTAGGTAACCGCAAACACTTTTCCATGAAGCCCCTGACCGTCTTGTCTCACAGTGGGATAAATGTACTAACAGTTATGATGTTTACTTTTGAAATAATAACCTGTTTACTTATTTTCCATCTGTATCGTTTTTACGTGACTACCTTTTAAACGTATACAAAGTTTTAGAGTGTTTAGAGGAGATACAAAGAAACTCTTACGTGACACAAATTGCAAATGTGCACCGCTTCCCCGCGAGTGATGTTCATAGACCATCTTCAAAATGCCGTGTGATAAACATTGTTTCAGAGACGTCGCTGGAAGTGTCGTCCATTTACATTAATGCAAAACTGGCATCTGTGTGCTAATGAGCTACTAAAACACTCAAACACCCAGGTGTTTAACGAATAATGGCTGCAGATTCAGCCACAACGGTGAACCAGCTCTTCTGGAATGGGTGTCGGTTACTCGTATACCAAACGTTTTATCTTCTCCACAGAGAAATTCCACAGGAGACTATCAACATCTCTAAAACAATGTTCACCACCATGTAGCAGTCCGAAAACCGTGTCTCATCACTGGCGTCGAAACCTGCGCTCGCCCCTAGCGGGAAATGGAAGCCATTTCACTCATTTTTATCATATAAAAAGTGTTTATTTTTATCTTTCCCAAATACTCAAATCTGGTATAGATCGATATTACGCCCTGTACCCGCGCTTGTCTAGTTTCCTGAACAGCTTCGTCTTCATCAAGTATCGCGATTAACGTGTTTTCAGAGCATCTGAGCTTGCCTTTGGGTGAGTGGCCGAACAGTGCTGAGTTTATTTTGTCCAATGCACAATAATTAACACAAAATATTTCAGTACGGTTTATTAATCTTCCGTCGTCATTGCAATTATTTTTTTATGATGTCTGTTACGACGGAAAGTCAGCGCCGGCACGCCAGTCGGGAACGACAGAGAAGAGACGGTTGTGAGAAAAGGTCAGCCAATCGCAATCTGACCGACCTCCCTTCAGGACGACAACGTGACAGCAACGACATAAGCGCCGCGCCCGACTAGAGGCAGCCCACTTCGATAACAGCTTCAACGTAAGCCATTTCGTTGGCCGACGCATCGTAGCCTCTACCGATAGCAATCTCTACGAAGCACAGACTTCTGTTTGTCTATTCTGAACAAGACTGATTATTTTGTATGTCGTCCTTCGGCTGACACACATCTGTAGAAGCTAAGTATTTGTGTATGTCTTTTTACAGTTTTTGTCTTTTTTTATTGTTTATCTAGCGAAATAAGTAGGCAGGATTCCTAGCCAGAACACTGTCCACTACGTTTTAAAGCAGATCTTCAGGTTTGTAGAACTGAACCCGTTCTATCTTTTTCGCCACTCAAATGAACTCAATGTTAATGAGACTAAAAATGGCTCTGAGCACTATGGGACTTAACATCTATGGTCATCAGTCCCCTAGAACTTAGAACTACTTAAACCTAACTAACCTAAGGACATTACACAACACCCAGCCATCACGAGGCAGAGAAAATCCCTGGCCCCGCCGGGAATCGAACCCGGGAACCCGTGCGTGGGAAGCGAGAACGCTACCGCACGACCACGAGATGCGGGCCGAGACTAAACCTACAATTTTTGTTGTCTAGTTTTTACAGCTGGCAGGACGATTGCCTTCAGCAGAGGCAGTTGCATGCACGCCGTTATTCTTCTGCACCGACAACTGTTTGCGTGCGGGTGTTGTTCAACATTAGTGCCAGATTGCATGTCTTGGCTTGCTGTCTAGGAGTGCACGCTAGGCCTGAGCCCTTGACACGGCGGAGAACACCTGTGGCACGCGAACGTCACGACTTCAGGTTAAGCAACCCCTGCCTCTCCTGCCACTACTTCTGAACGAGGAGTAGTGGTGCATGCGCAGCGGCGATGTTTGCTAGGATATTGTGGTGTGTGTGTGTGTGTGTGTGTGTGTGTGTGTGTTTGGTGCTTACGGGCGTTCAACGGCGAGATTATTATTGCCCTAACATACATTAGAAGAAACGAATGTGGAAAAAATGATTAAAATTTGATCATACACTTTTTCAGTACAATTAGCACTCAATCTTCGACAGCTGAACAAGTTGCTGAACAAAGGTGGGCGTGTAGCGCCGTGGGTGTTGCCCAGCTGCGTAATCGGGTGGAAATCTTTTGCCATTTTATTCACGCGTGTGTCAACGTTGCACCTCTCGGTGGCTGCGCCACAGGGGAATGCGAAACAGGATGGCTGAGAAAGCATAGGCATCCTTTGATGATTGGGATCGCGTTTCAATTCCATCGAATGGGTCTGGACTGTCCCTAGTGGTTCCACCCTCCACGCCAGAAGGGTGTCAGCAACGACAAAGTTGCTCATCATTTCTACCGAGAAATGTATGGTAATCAACGCCCGGAAGGAAGATGTGTTTTCTTTCAAAACCTTTCTGCCACTCTCTAAGGCCTTTTTATGTCAGGTCTGAGCGGCGGTGCCTCTGAAAGCCGGCCGTAGTGGCCGAGTGGTTCTAGGCACTACAGTCTGGAACCCCGCGAACGCTACGGTCGCAGGTTCGAATCCTGCCTCGGGAATGGATGCGTGTGGTGCCCTTAGGTTAGTTAGGTTTAAGTAGTTCTAAGTTCTAGGGGACTGATGACCTCACTCAGCAGTTAAGTTCAAATGGCTCTGAGCACTATGGGACTTAACTTCTCAGGTCATCAGACTGTGGCGCCTAGAACCGCTCAGCCATTCCGGCCGGCAGCAGTTAAGTCCCATATTTTCTGCCTCTGAAATATTTTACTCGGTCACCCAGAACAAAAACCGCCAAATTTCAATGTTGAACGTCAAGGTACTGACCTCCATTGCAAACGAGTCAAAATGAGGGTTGAAATGTGGGTAAGAGGGGCGACTGACGACCTTACGGCCTTCCCATCACGTGACACGTCCACGGTTGCGATGGGTATGATAGTGATGAAATCTAGTGCCAAAGTGACATCACATTAACTTCTGAGCTATGGCCATTTTTTGCTCTTTGAAGCATCGCCGAGCCCGCGGATGACATTGAAGGATGCCAAGCTTTTGTATCAAGAAAGTTCTAAGCACCTTCGATCCAAATTTCAAACTTACTTGCGGCAGTAAGAGAGAATTATGCCGTTTAGAAAAAGTGAACCTTTAATATTGAGTTTGGCAGTGTAGTTGCTAGGATGGTGGTGACACCGTGTGTCCTTGAAGGTTGTGAGCAAGGTACTTCAAAAGTATCCCTCTTACATAGCAGCGTGGAAATCACAGCACTCAGATACGATGTGCAGCATCTTTCAATGAATATGAAGTGGCCGAGGAAATCATTTAAAAATATATAAAAAGAAAAAAAAGGCTTTAGTGTATACATATACGCACTTCTATTTTGTCTAGTGGCTCCTAGAACCATAATCAGACCGTATTCTGTGGGGCGGTCGTCAAGCTCGCTTTCCAATTAAATGGTTTGTAACATGCCCGTTGGTTCGTTTTACATAACGGGACTAAATCTGTCTCACGCACGCCATGTTTGTTGCGGCATTATGTGGTCTGCAAGCTGAATCTTTACCCTGACAAGACTGCACTAAACCTCTATGGCGAAGATAGACAAAGCTAGACTTTCTGTTTCCTTCATTTCTATGGATTGCGTTTTTAATTTATTTTGTTCTGTGTTCCATGAGTGAGTGTCGTTGAACGATTGTCTCAACTTCGGCGGAACAAGTCTTGGAGGCCCAACAGTACCGACCGATCTCGGTGACACCCTCAGCCAGTAATCGCCACTGGGTGTGGATATGTAGGGGCCTGTGTACAGTAGACCGCTCTCCTGGCCGTTGTTCGTCGCCGGAGTAGCTCCTTCTCAACCAAGTAAATCTTCAACTCATCTCACAAGGGATGAATGCACCCCACTTGCCAACAGTGCTCGGCAGACCCGGTCTGTCACCCAACCAAGCGGTAGCAAAGCACGACAGTGCGTAACTTCAATGATCCGACGGGAACCAGTGTTACCACATCACGAAGACCGTTGACTGCACGATTGGCTCGGTATCTGAAAATTTATGTCGTATATAGACACAAAAGGGAGGGCTAAACAGACACCAAGAGAAAAAAAATTGGCTGTGAGTGCCAAACCTAACCATCTCCCCCCTCCCTTTTCAGACTTATTTAAACGGAGGAATAGTCCTATGACAACATTGTTTTAGGCACGACAGCGTAGGTAACAGACCTTGAGATAAAGCGAATCCTGAAACGAGGTTCGTCGCTTCAGAATGAACAAATCTCATCCGCCTATTTCTCTTTAAACGGAGGGACTGTTCTCTGCATAGAACTGTTGCATATACGACGGGGGAGACAGGCCTAGGCAAGGTTAAGAAAATTAAAAGGGGAATGATTTCGTTTCGTTATTTTTTATTTCGACGAATTTTTGTCCCCCACTCTTAAAGGCAGAAGGGTTTTGCGCTATCAGTGGTATTTTCGAATCACTTGTGGCTGAGCTGGACGAGTTTGTGGACGTGATCGTTAGAGCACTTCTGTCTTGTCTTGGGAGAAATGTATGAGAAAGGTACCTGGCAAGATAATAAACAGAGAAGAAATAGGCAATACTGAATTTTACGACACACCTACAATATCTGACAAACGTCCGGACATCACTATGAAATATGGACTTGATCAATAGATGTCACGAGAGGAGACCCACCAGTATAAAAGTAGGCTGTGAACAGTGTGTTGTCAGTAGAGAAGCGGTAACGGCGCAGTGGGTCTGTCCGTAGAGCTCACTAGCTTTGAATGTGGATCAGTCATTGGACATAACGGCAGTAACAGTCCATCAGTGACAGTTCGACCCTTCAAAAAACCTGCTCAAGTCGCCTGTCGGTGATGAGGCTGAAGCGGACACGCAACGGACCAGGCACAGCTAAATTAAATCAGGAAGACCTTATATACTGACGGACAGGAACCATCGAGCACTGCGTAGGGTGGATGTAAAAAGAGACATAAAATCAGCGTTAGGAACTACTCTTGAGTTCCAGAGTGTTGCAAGCATTCCAGCTAGAACAATGACTGTGCGCCGGGAATTAAAAAGAATAGGGTACAATGGACGAGCATTTCGGTAATCATTGCTGAGCGATGCTTGAATTGGCGTAAAGAGTAACGTTACTGCACAGTGGATGACTGGAAACGAGTGGTTTTCGCTAATGAATCACACTATACCCTGTGGCAATTTGAGTGAAGGGTTTAGTTTCGGCGAAGGCCTCGAGAACGTTCCCTACGATGTTACGGTGTTTTTCGTGGTTAGGGTGTGGTCCCTTCACTGCACTTAAGAAAACGCCAGATGTAGAAGGATATGAACACATTTTACAGAATGGTGTACTGCATACAATAGAGGAACAGTTCAGAGACGATGATTGTTTGTATCAGCATGACAATGCCTCCCCCCCCCTTTCCCCGGTCCCTGTCATAAAGCAGCATCTGTGATGCAATGGCTGGTGGAGAGTAACAACAATCTTGAAATGGACCAGCGTTTCCATGGTCCTGACTTGAAACAAATGGAACACCTATGGGCGGAGTTAGATCGTCCATCTTCTGTAGTTACGACTTTTGAGGAAGAACGGGCTGCCATTCCTCTACAGACATTCAGACACTTCATTGAAAGTAACTCCAGCAGATTCCAGCCCTTCATAAAAACAACATTCGGACGGAACCCATCTTAGTGTCCAGCAACAGGTGTCCGGATTCTTTTGATCAGACAGTGTACTTGTGAAGCGAGCTGGACGAATGCGCGCCGGAGGATGGACCGACGAAATTAATTGGCACCGAAAGTGGTAACGAGTAGGCAAAATAGAAGTGCGACTACAGATACACGCAAATAGCTCTTTTTCTGACTGTTTAGCTCACTATTCCAACCGACAATAAGTCGGGAATATGCGACAATTAAAAAGTTTAAAAATATAATAAAGCAACTGATGCACTTTCACAGTCGCATAGTTCAGCATTACAGACCATAAATTAGTAAAATGGTATTATCATACTCTCATGCTCTTCGATTATTGGTAAATGAGTGTGCCTTTGTTAATCAAATTCAGTTTTCTCTCAATATAGTTTACAGGAGCACATGTTTAACTTGCACCTATTTCTGAAGAGTCCCTTACTTCATTTTACGTTTCTCAGCTGGGAATAAGATTTTCAGAAGAAAAGATGTCGTGGGTAAACAGCTTACTCGCAGATGAGCGGTTCCACATGTAACACCCTCATATCGAAAGAGCGGTGATGAACTGCGTTTAAGAACCGTTCATTATGCTCTCTGATGTATTTTGTTTAACTAAATGAATCATTTTTTTTTACATCTCCCTCGCTGCCGTGAAAAGGCCACACTTCTGTTTTACCTCTAGCTACGGCTGGGCTCAATATTTTCATTATAAATGCCGTTACAGTTTTTTTAGTGTAACTTTCAGGTAAATATCGTAACATATCTTTAAGTTGATTCAGTTTGTTCTAATAGTTCAGTTAACATTAATCATGATTATATTAAATAATTATCCATGTTTCTCATTACAGCTTTACACTGTGTGGTACTGTCGCTATATGCCGATAAAAAGAGGCGTTTCGCCAGCAGATATTGTCAGAGCTGTTACTGCAAAATGCCCTGCCAAAATATCCAAGAACTTCGTCTTCTCGAATGTTTGCGATGCCATCAAAATATTCTGTCCATTTTTTCAGTTTCGGATAACACAGTCACAGCAAACGTTTTTGAACAGGCAATGGCATAATTGCTAATTTTTTTAATAAGATTACAAGTCTTCCAGCTAGTCAAATGGTTCAAATGGCTCTGAGCACTATGGGACTCAACTGCTGAGGTCATTAGTCCCATAGAACTTAGAACTAGTTAAACCTAACTAACCTAAGGACATCACAAACATCCATGCCCGAGGCAGGATTCGAACCTGCGACCGTAGCGGTCTTGCGGTTCCAGACTGCAGCGCCTTTAACCGCACGGCCACTTCGGCCGGCTCTTCCAGCTAGTCGTTAAGCTTAACGCTGTGGTGTAAGTAAGATGCTTCTGTACAACTGATGATCCCATTTGAGCTAAATTTTATTGCTATCACTAATTCCGAAATCCAATATCCAGCCACCACACGTTTCACGGCATCGTCGGGTAAAAATCACTGCCCTCTTTCCATGTCATGCCTTCTCGGTAAAAGAACAGACAAACTTACGAAATACGCGAGGGAGGAAGAGGCAAGTGTAATCAGAATGAGTAGTTGCGTTACATCTGTTTCGAAACTTGAAATGTTCCGGCTGAGACGTTTCATAAGTAGACATTCCCTATACAATAAAGGAATAAATTCGAGATATAAGTGGAGAAATGACTGTCGTTTCCCGCACTGAAGGTACGTTTCCCCACTTCTATTCTACTAGTCCTAACAGCAGTTAATACAGTTAATGCATTTCCGTAATCCCGACAATTTTTAAATGTTGGTCCAGTGGATACACTGTGAGATCACTGGCCACACAAGTCAACAAGTTCTCGAGCCGAGGGTGGCAACACAGCTTGCAAAGTCAGCTTGCTTGCCGGGAAAATACGCGTGGGAGGGGGCATCTCGTGCAGGGACACGAACGCTCTGGCTTTCTGGGAGCCGATTTGGTCCTCTTGGGTTAGCTGCTGGTGGACAGTGTGACCGCTGTGTCACCGGTTGTTTGTGTTTTGAGACTTTCTGATATATCACCAGATATATTCAGTTTAGCCAGTGTTTTCGTTGTCGAATTTAACTCTTGGTGGTCAGTGAGCCCGGTCTTCACAAATAGCGAGGTATTTTGTTCCTCTCCTATGATATTCTTTCAGATATATCACCAGCTTAATTCCTATTTAGTCAGTGTTCCCTTTTTTGTTTTATACTTGGAGCTATTTGCAAACTTCAGTGTGCCCTTTGTTCATAAATAAGACTACATCGTGATTCTTTTGCATTAAGTAAGTCAGAAAAGTGTTTTAAATTTCTTTCAGGTGTATCACATGTTTAATTAGCTGTAGTTAGTCACTGTTTTCTTTGCCTGCTAGCACACATAATGGTACGTGGTTATAGTGGAACATGTGTAACAATAGGAGCTAGCTGTGGGCTGTCGCGTGAGTGTTGTGTAGTCCATCAGTTCTTTCCGGCATGTTTCCGTATCTATGTAGGACTGGGATGGCCAAGAATTCTGCACACATGCTGTGCTCTCGCCCCTGTGTGGAGTTCCGTTGATTGGCTGCACCTTCCCCCCCCCCCCACTATCACACCACACTATCTGCACGTTAAGAGGGAAACAGCGAACGCTTCGCATTTAAGTGACAATGAAATCGCACAAGGAGCACTGAACATAGCATAGATCACAAAACGTAAAATTTCAATATATTTAATTTTTGAGCGTTGAGACACCATAAAACTTATATTTGTTGCAATCTATCGGTATACACACTAATACAGACAAAATCTGTTGAAAACCACTGCCACTACTTTGCTGGTCACGGTCGGACGCAGAATGTCGGTCTCTGAGTCCAGTCTCATCCATTTCAAGCAACGTTAAATCTCCATCATAGGCGACCGCTTATGCGCAACGATGGAGAAACTACGGCGCACAGTTAAAACGAAACGTGCGGGAAAACTGTGACAAGGAGTGGTACTGCTTCATGGTAACGCACATCCCCATGTCGCCAACGCGGAAGTTACGCCAGCGCAAATGGGAGGCACTTTAGATCCCACCATGTACTCCTGATCTCTCTCCATCCGATTATTTCGCCTTCAGTCCCTTAAAAAAAGGCCTTGAACGATCGACGATTCTGTCGGACGAGGAAGTGCAGCAGAAAGTTATTGACTTCTTTGTGCAATATGACATGGTGTTTTACCAAACGAGTGTCTGAAGCGGGTGCGTCGGAGGGATGAATGCCTCAATGTTCACGGCGATTTTGGCTGATTGGCATCACGATTATGGACTGTGTGGCCTTAGAACGGGAACTCTTATCACTCATTATGGTACGAATTCACTGATTTTCTCATCCTTCCAATTATGTAGTCGAATGGGTTCCACCTCCTCTCACAACAAAAAAATATTAGGACCGCTCGAAAAGGCAGGAGATACTCAGAGTTTTTTTATTTGGAGTCGTGCTGCGAACCTTGGTGTGTGACACGTATTTCCTTGGGTATATAAGATGAAGATGCATTCAGTTAGTTATACCTTTGCTAAACATGGTGGTCCAACAATGAAAATGTAAATCGAATGAAAATAGCCAATCCCAATTAATTATAATGTACTGATAACGAATTTTAAAAAAAAGAAAAGAAAAGAAAAGGACAAATGGCGCTGAGCACTATGGGACTTAACATCTGAGGTCATCAGTCCCCTAGAACTTAGAACCACTTAAACCTAGCTAACCTAAGGACATCACACACATCCATGCCGGAGGTAGGATTCGAACCTGCGACCGTAGCGGTCGCGCGGTTCCAGACTGAAGCGCGTAGAACCGCTCGGCCACGCCGGCCGGCTCGCGAATTTCATAAAGACAATTCAAAATTAGCTACAGTTTTCATTTTACACTGTTTTATTACGGTGAGACAGTTATATTCGGATTTTTATGTTACGTTTAAAATCAAATATTGTAATGGTTTGTCAAAGTCATAATAACTAGTAACAATGGATTATATTATTGTCCTTGGTCTTACTTGTGTGCAATATTTTGGATGTAATCATTTTGATACCAATTATAATGACTCTCAATGGCAGATTTGTGGTGACTTTAAAGTGGTTGCACTGCTATTAGGTATGCAGCTAGGGTATACTAAATGTTGCTGCTTTCTCTGTGAATGGGATAGCCGAGCTCGTGCATCTCATTACAGTAAACATGAATGGCCAACCAGAAAATCTCTTCAACCAGGTTTAAAGAACATTAAGAGTGAACCTCTAATAGACCCTAAAAAGATTCTGCTCTCGCCTTTGCACATCAAATTGGGTCTCATGAAAAATTTTGTCAAGGGAATGAACAGAGATGGTGACGCGTTTAAGTACTTAAGACAAAAATTCCCTTACTTAAGTGATGCCAAAGTAAAGGAGGGCATCTTTGTAGGACAACAGATCTAGAGCTTTTTGAAGACCATATTTTTGATGGAATCATACAAGGTGATGAGAAGCAGGCATGGAAATGTTTTAAGAAGGTCTGTTTACAGTTCTTAGGGTACAAACGAACAATAAATTACAAGGGGATTGTAGATAACATGTGATCATATGAAAAACTTGGTTGCCACATGTCATTGAAAATGCATTTCTTACATAGTCATCTTGACTTTTTCCGCAAAGATTGTGGTGCAGTAATTGATGAACATGGGGAGCGATTTCATCAAGATGTTTGAGAAGAGGTATACCGGAAAGTGGAGCCCTACTATTTTAGCAGATTACTGGTTGACTGTCATAAGGGGTGTTCCCGAGTATGTGTATAAACGCCAAGCCAAGCGAAAACGCTCATCTTCTGAATTTATCTCTGAACAAAACATGTAATTGTTTATACTGTACATATGGACATTTAATATTTGTAGTCATTTATATATATATGTGACCAGTTAATCATATATTTCCTTCTGTGCTTTACATAGTTCTGATACAAAGTAGACTTACAAAGTATTTTCATTCATGTAATATTATCTTCATTTTTTCTTAATATTTTATTTTTGTACTTCCAGAATGGCACTGAAATTTATCAATGCATAAACATAATTCAAGTAATTACTCACTTAAAATTTGTTATGCTGAATCTTGAAACATGAATGCATATTTAGTTAGTGAGTTATTTATACAAAAATGTATATTACTTTTTTTTTAAAAAAAACTAGAGCTAAATATTTATGAAGACGATTTTGTATCATTTTATACTAAAAACAAAACTAACTCAAAATCATGCAATTTACACTTTCACTTTAAATTTGTTGTTCAGTGTAACTTTCCTGAGTTGGGCCTTGCAGGCGTGGTGTTTCATTTAGTGGAGCGTAATCTAAACGAAGTTCTTGAGAAATTTTAGCAGTACTTGGAAGCTTTCATGCCTGTGAGACCCAAGTGTGTCCTTTGCAATCTTGGTTACAGGTAAGTTACTTGTTCCCAGTAACGTGACTTTTACCAAGACCAGGTTATCCCTTTATGTGGTGTTGAAAACCACATCGCGAAAAAATTGTGCTAACTAATTTAAGAATTGTTTCACTAGATATAATTCGATCCTTCGAATGTCTGCTCGGTATGTGAACGCCTGCTATGAAGTCTCCGGATTTCACGATGCGGTTTGTTAAATTTAACGTACTTTGCACCCGGAATAAGATCTCCTCTCCCTTACCCTTCAGCACTTTTCAATTCAATCGGTTAATTGAAGTAGGTGTCATGTACTAGAAAGTAAATCTTTCAGGAGACACAAAGAAGTGCTTTACCACATGACATGTTTGATTAATGTTGTCGTGGAGTTGGTACGTAGAAACTGGCCGCAGGGTGAAATTGTATACACGACGGAGACATACTTTAGCCATCGAGTGTGGCCAGTAATCCACTTTGAATGAACAGAAGATGACACTTTTTCGCACCTGATGATGATGATGAGGAAATTTGTTTGCAGCGGAAGGCTTGCCTTATACAAGTTTATATGCATCACCTTCATTTTAGCAATAAAATGAGCATACAAGTTTATTCATAAAGTACCTGAAAACCACAATCAAAACACAGGAAAGAAGGCAATGGTGCGCATGCTTCATCTTCACCTTGTCCACCGTTCACTGGCCACTGCCAGATACTGTTATAAACGGTTTCTGCTAGTGAGGTAATAGAATTTTCTGTACATCGTACAGTTTCTTCTTTTTTTATTGAAACATGTCCACCGTACGCTGGTTTATTTGGACATGCCCCCCTCTCTAACTCAATACCCATCAAACAAGCACGTCTGAAGCGCTCGTCTGATGGGATATGACATCTTTTTATACGAAATGATGAGTACAAATATAAAGATCAGTTATCGCTGGTAAATGTAACTTGCAAAAAAAAAAAAAAATGGACTTGGCCCGTTTTCCAACTCACCGATTCAACTGAACTGCGTGATATCATCCGTTGAGAGTAGAAATTTGATGTTTGCGGATGACCTTCACTGTCTTTGTATAACTCTTGGCTACATAACTAAATTCTAATTATCACGTTCGACTTTTACGATTTTTCCTCCGATATAATTGGTTATTTCTTCCCATGTTCTTCAGACAAGCTATTCTTCTGGTTCATCATTTGATTTTGTTTCACTACCAATGTATTTACGGAGCCAACGTTTGCTTGAATATTATTTCTACTGCAGGGTAGTTGTCTTGTGCGATGAATGGAACTTTAAGCATCAATTGATTATCCCTGTGGAATATAGTTATCCATTTTGAATTCTTCCCCTAAATTGTGAGACATATGATTTGGGAAAAGATGAATAACAAAAAGCTCACTAAGATTGTTCTGCCCGCGTGATAGCAACGGATCAGTTGCGTTACAGTTATGTCTGCTTTCTCATTCAGTAGAGGTCAGATTGTGGCTTAAAATTTCTCGTTTATTTAAGACGCGGCTCGATTCTTGCGCGTGCACTGAGCAACTTTGATACTTAAAGCAAACAGGATAACAAATAGATTTTCTATTAGCGAAGTAAATTGTTTTCGTCAATATGTCCGAAATGTAAATGCGCTCATTGTGGTGAAAGAAGTAACAAAGGTAAGAGTCACTCGTTGTGTTTGCGATATCTAACGTGAACGTGCTTCCACATACAGTGATTATCTAACCAGATCTGAATAGGCCTATCAGCTACTCTCTTCTATCGGGCCAGGGTTTCATACAGTATCTTATTTACATCACAGTTACATAAGAAACAATTTTAATACGACAAATAGTACTGAAATAATTTGAGTGCCTATAGAGAATGCGAGTAAATAATATTGACTAAGAACTAATAAAGTTAATACAAACAGTACTTCTATACTACTGCCGCTGTTACCACTAATAATAATAATAATAATAATAATAATAATAATAATCTAGAAAAATGCGGACTAGGCACCAAAACTCTAAAGCTGATCGAACAAATACTATCTGAAACCAAATCAAAAATTAAGTTCACAGATTATATTTCGGAACCATTCTTAGTTGAAACAGGAGTAAGCAAAGGAGATGGGATTTCGCCACTATCATTCAACATTGTCTAAAACTAAGTCATGAAATAATGGGAAATGGAACTAAGAAAACAGAACTTTTGGAAGCCAATCGAACTAGGAAGAGATCAAGAAAAATTGAACAGCCCATATTTAGCGTTTGTAGATGAGTTGGTGATGCTAACCGACGGTGAAGAAACTGCAGTAAAACAATTGGTGACCCTCAAAGAATGTGCAGGAAAGGTTGACCTACAAATCTCCTTTGAGAAGATTGAATTCATGTTTTCCAAGTTAGATATTCCCAAACTTAAAACAAATTATGATGATACCAACAGAGTGAAACACTTTAAGTGCCTCGGTGAAATTATTGAACGAACAGGACTTTAAAAAAATAGAACAAAAACAGTTTCCAGGAAGTCAAGGAAGCGTCCGGACTTGCTTCAAATTTGTGTAACAAAAAATGCCTGACAAAAGGTACTAAAATCAAACATTGCAACACAGTAATCAAACGGACAGTAGCATATGCAAGTGAAATAATCTCATTGAATCGAAAATTAGATTTACAAGAAATTAAGAAAGTAGAGAGAAATACTATTAGAAAAATGTTGGGACCACAATACACACCAGATGGATACAGACTGCAAACCATCGAGACAACAGAAAAAGTATCAAACATCGAAACTGACATCAGAAAGAGAAAAATGAAGTTCTATGGACGCCTAGACGGATTTCCTGGAAACAGACTAACTAAACGTCTATTGGACGATGTGTCATCCTTTAAAAAATCAATATCTTCGGTAACTTAAGAAGGATTTGACAGGGATATATTCAGGAACAATATTGATAAGTGGAAGTTTATTCCAGAAATGGAACCAAAGCCGTATTCACCAAAGTGGACCGAGAAAAATGAAATTCAGGGAAAATAAGAAGAAACTTAAGAAAGACTGGAAATCACATGTCTATCGTTTTCCTGTGGGAACATTTGCTAATAATAATAATAATGACAAGAATAATAATGGGAGTGGCGAATCTAAAAGGAATTTATAGGTGTAGAAAATAGATATTTTCTGATACAGCGAATACTGGGGAAATTTAAGAAGACTGCACTAGCTAAGAATACTGGGAAACGAGAGATATCTGATTGGAAAGAAGGACGTACAAGGGCAACGAGTGCTTACAGGGACAACGGTGATCGTTATTGTTGCTTGAATAGAAACATCATTAACTGTTTTCTGAAGCTGGGGATGTTACCCAGTTCTGTAATGTAAGGAGGGAGGTTATTCCAGAGTCGCGTTCCTGCTACTGAGAGGGACTGGGGGGAAATGGGTGAACGAAGGGATCGATTATCTCAGCCATGTTGTTCATACAAGAGCGTTAAGGTCGAGGAGAGAGATACGTTGATGAGAGAGTAGAGAACACAGAGGGTATGGAAATCTCTGCGCATGTCTGCATGCGGCCAGGATAGTTGTTCATGTGATGGTCAAATATGATCAAGCTTGTTTTTCAGGTCAAGAGGGAAGAGCTTTTGATATATTCGTAAGATAGGAATCACGTCTTGGCATCACCGCTGTTAGGGGTTAGGTTTAAGGGGGCACACAGTCCCGTTCCACAATACGAATACTAACCTCTTTTACTCTTATCGCTTAAGCTATCACGGAATGATTCATTTTCGTTGCTACGCTTCTGCTACTCCTCGTTCCCACTGTAGAGTGAAAGATTCATTTCGTACAAGCCCTGGCTGTGACGCAGCCATTTTTCACATTGTAGGAACCACATCGCACCCTCCCCCCTCCTCCCCCCGCAGGTTTACTGGTGAAATGACACACTGGATAGCCCATTAGAAACTGAACACAGATCAAGCATGAAAACACAAGAAGGTGTACTCTACTGTCAAAACATCAGCAAAGTGGAAACTTAACGGTCCAAGCTCAAGATGTCCAACATCGCGTGATTTTCCAGCATCTCGGCATCGTGGCTATGTTGCCACGGTGTTGGACTCCATAGTGGGAGATCCGTGTTCAAATGTCCCTTGTTACCCCTTTTTTCTTCACAAAATTATGAACCGTCCCTCCGGTCATTGGCCAGCCGCGGTGGTCTAGCGGTTCAGGCGCTCAGTCCGGGACCGCGTGACTACTACGGTCGCAGGTTCTAATCCTGCCTCGGGCATGGATGTGTGTGGTGTCCTTAGGTTAGACAGGTTAAAGTAGTTCTAAGTTCTAGGGGACTGATGACCACAGATGTTAAGTCCCATAGTGCTCAGAGCCATTTGAACCTCCGGTCATTGACGTGTCTGTTCTCTTTCCGTAGTCTTGGCAATTGTGATACTTTCCGTTGGTTATAGAATATGAGTCACGTGGTAATAATTATCGTCGCAAGTAAATGTGATGGGTGCATAGTGAGAGCGGGCGAGATGCCGCATAGACCTCTCCCATAAATTAAAACGACAAATAAATGTGTGTGAACTATGTTATAACAAAGGAATTCAGGACTCAAATTTCCCATATCGAACGCAAGTTTCCTTACATCTGGTACCTGTGTAGGACAAATAGGAGATACGTACGTCTGGAAGCCGCATCCTCACACCTCGCTGTTGCAGACGGAAGATACACCAAGACACAGAGACAAATTTGAATACACAGATCACACACATCAAAGACAGGACGGACAGTTCAGAATTTTGTGGAAAAATAATGGGGCACGACAGAGATTTGAACACTGATCACCCTTTTTTTTCTATGTTTTTTTAATTTTTTTTTGCTTTTTTCGTCTTCTTGCTTTTTTGTGTAAAAAAAAAACAGAGTAGAGTGGTCAGTTACGAGCAGGTGGAGACAAGGCGGGCAGGGGTCGGAACCCGAGGCCCGGCCGCGATGCCTCCCTCCTCTCATCCCTGAATCACTCTCTCGAAATAGCTTTTTGATTTATTAATTTTTTTATTTTATTTTACCTGGAACAGGGTAAATGAACAAAATATCTTTATTGGTACAAGCTTAAATACAACAGAAATGCCATCCTTCCGGAGGAAATAACACGAGATATTACACTCGTACAACGCGAGCAATTTTTTTTTTTTTTTTTTTAAGTTAACAACGTGTAGGGTTCGTCGGAGCCCAACACGATGACCACATAACCACGACATCGTGACTATACACAACCGCCCGATGATGCACATCTTATACTTGGACCGTTCACTATTTCCATTTTGCTTTTTTTTTCACATTTCAGTACACTTTCTTCCTGTTTTCACGCTTGACCATGTTCACTTTTTGACGGACTATCCACTAGGGCATCTTACACTAAATCTGAGGATGGTGCGATGGAAACTTTCCCTTGTCAGCGACATCCTTTCATCTAGGAGTGATAGTATCGTTAAGTATAGTTGAGAAAGCAGGAGAGAGCGGTACGTGCACAAGTGAAGCTGTGACGACGGATCACGCATCGTTCGGATATCTTACTCAGTAAGAGCACTGCTTGCGAAATGCACGGTTCCGAGTTCGGATCCTGTTCCGTCACACAGATTTATTCTGCCAGTATGTTTCAGAACAGCGGACACACCGCTACACAGCGAAAGATTCATTCTGGAAATAAGAAGAATACGTTCTGAAAGACGACAGTTAGTGTACAGATGTGCAGGTATTTTATCCTCATTTGAGATTAGGGATTAGACAGCCATAGCAATACACGCCGGTGTGGGGGAACACTGATGAAGGAGCTCGCCTCGCCTGCACGCCCCCCCCCCCTCCCACCCTCAAGCCATGCTTGCGGAGCTACTTAACGGGCTAATGCGCTCTGCTTTACGCGATACCCGCCGCTATTAAAGGCTGCAATATTTAGGGCGACAGCTGTTGAGTCGGCCGCGCGGACGCCTTACTAATTCAGGACTGCCAGACGGGGCTCCGACAAAGCGGCCCTTCCTCCCACTACTGAAGCATAAATGCCACGGTGGCCAGGACGCTGCCTCTTCACGTGCAGCCATTCTACAGGAATCGCGGCGTGCAGTGAGGATGCACTGAACATGCCAGTCACAAACGACAGTAGTTGAGATCCATATAAAAAATATGTATAAGGGGCTGTCAGGTGGAAACGTCAGAAATGGAAAAAAGTAATCGAACTGTTTATTAATTCAAACTAATCGCCATAACAGTACACTTATCTCACAGTGAGGCATGACTGTCAATGCCTTCTTGGAAAAATTGTTGTGGTTGTCTGCTCAAACAACCCCGTTCCTTACGTCTAATAATCACAAAGATAATGAAGAATTGATAGTTGATTTTTTGACATTTCTGTCAGCATCAAACGACGTATAAACGTATAATTATAGCTGGACTGTTCATAAGTTGACCACAGCAGTAATTAACAGTTAATAAAGACTCTCATCCTTATTTTTAGTAGGTACTGTTGACTCAGGTGTCATCCAGTAAAATTTGGTGTGACTCCTCCAGAAGATTACGGTAAAATATTAACTTGTTGACGATGGATTATCGTACATGCTTGGACGCAACTGTCAATAATATGGTTCCCATTTACACTGGTTGAAAAGTATCACTTTCATGTGAAATGCTGTTTTTATGACTGACTGAATTTATATTTCTTCTCATACTGATGCATTACAAATCAATGCATTCTTCATATAAACATGTTTGACCGTAGTCAGCTCAGAATACAAATTTAAAATCAGCTAACGTGAAAGCAAGTAGTGGACTTGGCTTCCTACGTCTGTACTCCACCAACACTTAACCGGATACTCTTCATCCAGAGCTACATTGAAGAATCAAAGAAGCTGGTAAACCTGCCCAATATCATGTAGGCCGCCCTACAAGCGCGCGGACGTGCAGCAACTTGACGTGGCACGGATTCGACGAATGTCTGAAGTAGTGCTGAAGGGAGTTGACACCATGAATCCCTCAGGGCCGTCCATAAATCCCTATGAGATCGAGAGGGTACAAATCTCTTCTGCTCAAGCACGTTTTCCTGGAGCCACTCTGTAACAATTCTCGACGTGTGGGATGTCGCATTTTCCTGCTGGAATTGCCCGAGTCCCTCGGAATGCACAATGGGCACGAATGGATGCAGCTGATCAGACAGGATTCTTGAATACGTGACACTTGTGAGAGTCGTATCTAGACGTCTCATGGGTCTCATATCACTCACACTGCACACTCCCCACACCATTACAGACCTTCCACTAGCTTTAATAGTCTCCTGCTGACATGCAGGGTCCATGGATTCACGAGGTTGCCTCCATAGCCGTGCACGTCCATCCGCTCGAGACAATTTGAGACGAGACTCTTCCGACCAGGCAAAAAAAGCCCAGTGTCGGCACTGACGGGCCCAGGCGAGGCGTAAAGCTTTGTGTCATGCAGTCATCAAGGGTACAGGAGTGGGCCTTCGATCCGAAGACCCACATCGATGATGTTTCGTTGAATGGTTCGCACGCTGTTACTTTTTGATGGTCCAGCATTGAAACCTGCGACAATTTGCGGAAGGGTTGCACTTCTGTCATGTTGAACGATTCTCTTTAGTCGTCCTCTTCTTGTAGGATCTTTTTCCGGTAGCAGCGATGTCTCAGAATTGACGTTTTAAGATATTCGCGTTACACTCGTGAAATGGTCGTACGTGAAAATCCCCACTTCGTCGCTATCTTGCAGATGCTGCGTCCCATCGCTCGTGCACCGACCATAACATGACGTTCAAACTCACTCAAATCTTGATAACCTGCCATAGTAGCAGGAGTAACCGATCTAACAACTGCGCCAGACACTTGTTGCCTTATATAGCCGTTGCCGACCGGAGCGCCGTATTCTGCCTATTTACGTCTCTGTGTATTTGAATATGCAGGCCTATATCGGTTTCTTTCGCGCTTCAGTGTAAATTACAGTAAACTACGATGGTAGATTTCGTCTGTGCAAGACGTTTATAAGGTAACATCAATACAGCAACTCTGAGCTAATATTGATAAAGGCAGTAACAATCTGAACACATACGTATTTTATGAAGAAAAAATGTATATAGTTTTAAGCATAATTTTTGGTAATAAGTTATAATTACCTAACTGTTCCTGACGAAAGAAACAAATTTGTTTTCATAGGACAGTTAACGTTTTCATAAGCAACACGAAAATGAAAGAAATGGACTATTAAAATGTATTAGAAAAAATGTGAAGTAGGCTAATGTTTCAAATAATAGTCGCCAAACAACACAGAAATCCCGAAAGCTTACATAATAAGATATGCAATTTTCAAAGCAACGTCTTCAAAATATGAATATATCGAACACTTTATTAAACGGAGATTTATCCTCACCTACTACTGAATAAAATTAGAATTATTATTAATATCTTCAGCTGCTGACGGGCGTTGATATACATCAACGGTGGCAGGTGAAAATGTGTGCCCCGACCGAGACTAGAACCCGGGATCTCCTGCTTACACGGCAGACGCTCTATCCATCTGGCCACCGAGGGCACACAGGACAGTGCGATTGCAGGGACTATCTCGCGCACGCCTCCCGCGAGACCCACATTCTCACTTTATATTTCCACACACTACATTCGTAGTGTCCCTACCCAACACTCTCATTACTCGTGACGACATTCTTACCAAGTCTCGTAAGAGTTCGAGTAATGTGTGTGCATCTGCACGGAAGAGGAAGATCATGGCCGGTATTGCCAGAATTATATACCTATATGGATATAAGTCGTCCATATAAGTATACAACTGAATAGGCGACGTTATTGTACAGATTCTTTTTCCTGTGGAACATGATTGTGCCCCGGCTTGTACCTCTTCGCTTGAAACCAATCGACGTCCACGAATGCCTTCTTCAGGTGTCCAAAGATATGAATCACATGGGGAGAGATCGGGACTGTACGGATGATGAATGATTAGGGGATTCCCAGCGAAACTTCTGCAGCATAGAAAAAAAAAAAAACTTTGGCAGCATGTGGCCGGGCATTTTGTGGACAGCTCGTTTCGAATACACTGCGTAAGTCACGCTGGGAATCCCTTGCACATCGTACAGTTCCATCTCTCCCCATGCGATTTCCAAATGTTTGTAGCCCTGAAGGAGCACTCGTAGCCGTCGATTTGCTTCGGACGAACGGCTGCAAGCCTGGGCACAATCATGATACCATAGACAACTGCAAACATTTATCCGCAAATACACTGACAATCTTGTCTCACAGCAGGATAAATGTATTTACAGTTATGGTGATTACTGTTGAAATAATGAAGAACCTCTCGGCTCCATTACGTCCCACTGGTGTAATCTCTGGAGCACAAGTCACAGTTTCAACCAAACCTCGTACACGTAAGAACCCGGAGAAAGTATTAGTCACTCACTTCAAAGAGCACAATTCGTAGCACCTCAAACATCGAGAGTTTTCCTTAAACCATCATACAAATTACTCAGTAATAATTATTGGTAGCATTTTCGATAAATAATTAGTTAAGATTTATTAAAACTTCATGAGTGAATTTTACACTCCTGGAAATTGAAATAAGAACACCGTGAATTCATTGTCCCAGGAAGGGGAAACTTTATTGACACATTCCTGGGGTCAGATACATCACATGATCACACTGACAGAACCACAGGCACATAGACACAGGCAACAGAGCATGCACAATGTCGGCACTAGTACAGTGTATATCCACCTTTCGCAGCAATGCAGGCTGCTATTCTCCCATGGAGACGATCGTAGAGATGCTGGATGTAGTCCTGTGGAACGGCTTGCCATGCCATTTCCACCTGGCGCCTCAGTTGGACCAGCGTTCGTGCTGGACGTGCAGACCGCGTGAGACGACGCTTCATCCAGTCCCAAACATGCTCAATGGGGGACAGATCCGGAGATCTTGCTGGCCAGGGTAGTTGACTTACACCTTCTAGAGCACGTTGGGTGGCACGGGATACATGCGGACGTGCATTGTCCTGTTGGAAAAGCAAGTTCCCTTGCCGATCTAGGAATGGTAGAACGATGGGTTCGATGACGGTTTGGATGTACCGTGCACTATTCAGTGTCCCCTCGACGATCACCAGTGGTGTACGGCCAGTGTAGGAGATTGCTCCCCACACCATGATGCCGGGTGTTGGCCCTGTGTGCCTCGGTCGTATGCAGTCCTGATTGTGGCGCTCACCTGCACGGCGCCAAACACGCATACGACCATCATTGGCACCAAGGCAGAAGCGACTCTCATCGCTGAAGACGACACGTCTCCATTCGTCCCTCCATTCACGCCTGTCGCGACACCACTGGAGGCGGGCTGCACGATGTTGGGGCGTGAGCGGAAGACGGCCTAACGGTGTGCGGGACCGTAGCCCAGCTTCATGGAGACGGTTGCGAATGGTCCTCGCCGATACCCTAGGAGCAACAGTGTCCCTAATTTGCTGGGAAGTGGCGGTGCGGTCCCCTACGGCACTGCGTAGGATCCTACGGTCTTGGCGTGCATCCGTGCGTCGCTGCGGTCCGGTCCCAGGTCGACGGGCACGTGCACCTTCCGCCGACCACTGGCGACAACATCGATGTACTGTGGAGACCTCACGCCCCACGTGTTGAGCAATTCGGCGGTACGTCCACCCGGCCTCCCGCATGCCCACTATACGCCCTCGCTCAAAGTCCGTCAACTGCACATACGGTTCACGTCCACGCTGTCGCGGCATGCTACCAGTGTTAAAGACTGCGATGGAGCTCCGTATGCCACGGCAAACTGGCTGACACTGACGGCGGCGGTGCACAAATGCTGCGCAGCTAGCGCCATTCGACGGCCAACACCGCGGTTCGTGGTGTGTCTGCTGTGCCGTGCGTGTGATCATTGCTTGTACAGCCCTCTCGCAGTGTCCGGAGCAAGTATGGTGGGTCTGACACACCGGTGTCAATGTGTTCTTTTTTCCATTTTCAGGAGTGTATAAGTTGAGTTGTGTTGGGAAGAGCACGAAGTGAATCAACAACTTCCCTAGGTACAGGAGTAATTAATTTTATCCAAACGTTCAGCTTCATAGCATTAACTGTCGATTATTTAATCAAAATCCCAAGCAATCTTTGCCCAGTTCGAAAGCGGCTACTTCGTTAGGTGGTCTCCTCTACCACGCTCTTTCCAAGTTTGAAAGTGGTCATTTGTTTAAAAAACCCTGTTCGCCGCACAATGGATGTCATTTGAACGCCTTTTTCAACGGCCCCTCGAGCGCCTTGTTGTATATTGATAGACTTTGGCGCCTTTTCCGCGAGCATGTTTGTTACATGCAGATTTAGGCAGTCCCCTTTTTTTTATGAAACCGAGCCAACAAAACTCCGAGCACACCTTGCCTCCTCTTCACTTGCTGCCACCGTCTAGTCCAGATCAGACCGACGTAAACTGAGCGAGGCGGATTAGTAATTAGCTTACTGGAATCGCATTCGGGAGGACGAAGGTTCAAACCCGAGTCCGGCCATCCTGGTTTAAGTTTTCCGTGATTGCCCTAAATCGCTTCAGGCAAATGCTGGGATGCTTCCTTAGAAAGAGTACGGTTGACTTCCTCCTCTATGCTTCCCTAGCCATATGGGAGCGATGACCGCTCTTTTTGGTTGGGAGGAGACCAACCAACAGAGACAGGTAACGGTGATCCTGTATAGGACGCAGATGTATCGCTAGGCCGATAACCTTAGCACAGGGCATCTATCTTTATCTGTTTCATATAGATATGCACAGAAAATTTTAACAAGTTTCGGCACATTAAACCATGCGGTTAGGGAATATTAATTTTCAACACCCGCGCCGCGAAGTTATCCGCAGTCCACCGACGCCGACTTTGCTGCAACGCCGGGCCCCTCTCCTTTCTGTGGACCACTCGCAGCTAAACTAGTTAAGAAAATATGTCTGGTGTTCAATTCTCCACAGTACTCATCACAAAGCCCTCTTGCTCTTTCCAACGAGTTTTTATTGTTCGGCCCACAATTTTCATCTCCAAGTGCGTTGAAGTATATCATTCGTGTTAGTAGCGGCATAGTCTCAGGAAACATTATTACTATGCTCGTTACCTTACTTGCGAGAGGGACAGTTCCCACGCTGCATGGTTAGATAAATTTTCTATAGAAGGTTCGCATGAATCATATTAGTCAATACCTATTCTGAACAGTGGACAATAGTAATATTTTCTCAGTGATTTACAGTATATGTAATCCTCATATGTTTTAAACAATACAACTATGTTGTTCTTCCATACGTCTACAGTCTAATGATGTTTGCCAAACCACTTTTAACCTTCGTAGCTGCATGTTTGAATAGACTCACGTTCTTGATAAGATATGACGAAGTTAAGAACATTTCTGGTACCTTTTTAAATGTTCAAATGTGTGTGAAATCTTATGGGACTTAACTGCTAAGGTCATCAGTCTCTAAGCTTTCACATTACTTAACCTAAATTATCCTAAGGGCAAACACACACACCCGTGCCCGAGGGAGGACTCGAACCTCCGCCGGGACCAGGTACCTTTTCATTGATGTATTGGTTTACTGCCTGGCTCCCGACGTAGCTGGGCGTTCGCGGACAAGGCAACTAGTGTGACGTCACAGATTCGTTGCGGCGTCCGTATTTCCAGTGTTCCCCAAGTGGAGTTGTGAGTAGGTGCCAGTCTGTTGTACAGTTTTAGAGTAGTAATATCGTTCGACGTGGAGACGTGACAGTACGGAAGAAAGGAGCTGTCAGTTTCTTCATCTGTGGGGTTCACAGTCTTTAAGTAGTAAGCCAAAGGCATATTTTATGTGCACCGTGAGCTGTTATAAATTTTTCGTAGAGATTAATATGGTTTATCTGCATAAAAAAGTTTTTCTGTATGAAATTTTTTTGATAGACTATGACGGACATAAAAATACGGTATTAAAATTCAGCAAAGGAGCTATTGTATTGGACATGCGCGTCAGTTAAAGTTTTGAATGTGTTGGTGTTACAATGCTGACTGTCCGATCTGTCTATGAGGATAGGTGTACCTCTAGCAGCAGTGTAACATGGTCTAAGGACAGTGATCGCAAAGCAAATTTCTGTTTCGAACCCGACAAGTGTTGTTGCTATCAGTGGATGCAGGTACAGTACATCTCAGTTGTTTCCGAGAGAACATTGCGAAGAGAACATTACACAATATCTATCTCTGCACACACACACTACAAATCACCATATGGTGCGTGGTGGAGGGTACCTTTGTACCTCTGCTTTTCATTCCCTTTTCTGATCCACTAACAAATGGACAGAGCAAAAACTGACTATATATATGTTTTGTATCAGCCCTAATTTCTCTCGTCTTCGTAGTCCTTATCACGATGTCCGTTGGTGGCAGCGGAATCTTTCTCAACACTGTCGCAAGCGTCCCTTATCTGAGATTTCTCAAAAGTGTTTTGACAAGAAGTTGTCTTGTCCCTTCAGCGATTCCTCTTTGAGTTTAAAGATCATTTCTGTATCACTGGCACGTTGATCAAACTTGTTGCTGTTGTTGTTGTGGTCTTCGGTCCTGAGACTGTTTCGATGCAGCTCTCCATACTAATCTATCCTGTGCAAGCTTCTTCATCTCCCAGTACCTGCTGCAACCTACATCCTTCTGAATCTGCTTGGTGTATTCATCTCTTGGCCTCCCTCTACGATTTTAGCCTCCACGCTGCCATCCAATGCTAAATTGGTGATCCCTTGATGCCTCAGAACATGTCCTAGCAATCGATCCCTTCTTCTAGTAAAGTTGAGCCACAAACTTCTCTTCTCCCCAATCCTATTCAATACCTCCTCATTAGTTGTGGTGTCACCGCCAGACACCACACTTGCTAGGTGGTCGCCTTTAAATCGGCCGCGGTCCGTTAGTATACGTCGGACCCGCGTGTCGCCACTATCAGTGATTGCAGACCGAGCGCCGCCACACGGCAGGTCTAGAGAGACTTCCTAGAACTCGCCCCAGTTGTACAACCGACTTTGCTAGCGATGGTTCACTGACAAAATACGCACTCATTTGCTGAGACGATAGTTAGCATAGCCTTCAGCTACGTCATTTGCTACGACCTAGCAAGGCGCCATTATCAGTTGCTATTGATATTGTAAAGAATATACAGACAAGAGCTACGTTCAACATTAATGGATTTAAGTTAAGTATTCCACCAGCTACATCCTTTTTTCTGAAGTCTAAATGCCTTGTCCTGTTCCAGACTTCACGCTAGCCTGCGTGAGCTAAACGCGTGCCTTTTGGCTTCCTCCAAACTCCGTGGGTTGGCTCTCCAGCCAATCCACAACAATATTGGCGACGAGGCCAAACCGCGTTCGTACCTATACTGCCCTGATTTACTTGTGTAATGACTTCGTCACAATCTCCAGATGTACTGTCCGCATTTTATCGCTTGCAGAATCAGCAGACGCAGGCCTTACTGGATGCCCTTGGACAGCTCGTCCAGGGTCAACGTGCAATGCAAAACGATGCGGCAGCCGCCGCTCCACCGCTACCGCAGCCACAACACGCTGTTGCACCAACTTTTCGTCCTTTTGATGCTGCACTGGAAAGCTGGACGGACTGGTCACGCCAATTTGGATTCCATCTCGCCGCCTACAGAATTCAAGGTAATGAGCGGCAGCCTTTTCTCCTTTCCTTCGTAGGCGTCCAAACGTACCGTGTGATAGTGATATTATTTCCCCGACGCGACATAGCAACTCTGTCCTACGACGAACTTTTCTCTGCATTAGATGCATATTTCAAAGAATCAGTCAATGTAGTTGCAAAAAGGTATACCTTCTTTCGTACAAAACGTACGGCAGGCCAAACTAATAGGGAGTGGGTTGCAACCTTGCAAGGCCTTACTAGGGATTATGCTTTTGAGTGTCAATGTGGATTCCCTTATTCAGATACTATGGTACATGATGCAATTGCACAGAACGTTTCTGATGTTCGTATAAGAGAACAGATTTTTAACTAGTCAATCCCTCCCTTCAACAAGTGATGGACATATTGGATCGGCAGGACACACTTGACTTTGCTCTGGAATCATTTGAAACTTCGCCACCCATGTGTCAGGTTAACCGGACCGCAGGGCGAGCTGCACGGAACAGTAAACAGTCCTCGCGCCTGGCCGCGCCAAAGTCGCCTGGCTCTCGGCCACGTGTACCGCTCCGGCAAGCAAATGCAGTGCTAAAATCATGCCCGCGGTGTGCTACTAGACATTCGCGTGAGAATTGCCCGTCACGCCAGGCTATTTGCTTTTTCTGTAATAAAAAAGGCCATGTTCAGAGTGCTTGCCAGAAAAAGCTCAAACAGACACTCATAATCATTCCAGGCCCCTCGCTTCGCGCCGGAATCGAACCAAGGATCCTCCGGCTCGTGAACCTTCGCCCATGGAAATTCATGTAGTTCATTCCACTCCGACCAGTGCCACTCTCTCTAACAGTGACTGTGTCCGTCCCACAAACAGTGTGCGTCGACATCGCCGGAAATCGCGTCAAGTCGCAAGTGATTCTGTACCAGTGTCAGCTCACGTTGCACGAGACAGTCGCTCTTGTCGTCAGCAGGACAATAAACTTTTTGTCGACTTGGACATTAATGGCAAAGTGTTACCATTCCAGCTCGATATCGGAGCTGCAGTTTCACTGATCAATCAAGACACGTACAAACAGCTGGGCACATCTCCGTTGCATGCCGCAAATGTTAATTAGTTATTCAGGACAAGCTATCCCTGTGTTAGGACAGTGCAGCCTTCTTGCAACATACAAAGGACAAACAAAACTATAGTCATTTTACATCCTTCGTTCTTCTTCTGCAGTGAACTTGTTTGGTTTCGATTTATTTCAGTTGTTTAACTTGTCTATAGTCAATCAGGTCCTATCAGTGAACCTGACTGTGCCTTCAGACAGTGTTCCTCATCTATGTGAAGAATTTGCAGACTTTTTGCACCGGGCCTTGGTTGCGCTAAGAACTATAAAGCACATTTGGAACTGAAAGTAAACGCGTAACCGAAATTTTTCAGAGCGCGCAATGTTAAAAAAAATGGTTCAAATGGCTCTGAGCACTATGGGACTCAACTGCGGAGGTCATTAGTCCCCTAGAACTTAGAACTAGTTAAACCTAACTAACCTAAGGACATCACAAACATCCATGCCCGAGGCAGGATTCGAACCTGCGACCATAGCGGTCTTGCGGTTCCAGACTGCAGTGCCTTTAACCGCACGGACACTTCGGCTGGCGCGTGCAATGTTCCCCACGCATTGCGTGATGAGGTCGCAAGAACATTAAACGATTTGGAATCACAAGGTGTGATTGAACGTGTGCAGGGTTCTCTCTGGGCATCACCCTTAGTAATTTTGCCAAAACCTTCCGGAAAATTGAGACTTTGTGTGGACTTCAAGGCAACAGTGAATCCACAACTAGTGATTGCAACTTTTCCTTTACCCCGCCCGGAAGATCTTTTTGACAAACTGTGCCCGGGTAAATATTTTTCGAAGTTGGACCTAGCAGATGCGTACTTGCAAATATCGGTGGACGAAGAATCCCAGCGCGTTTTGGTGGTTAACACGCATCTTGGTTTGTATCGATTCAAACGACTGCCATTCGGGTGTGCATCCGCCCCTGCCTTGTTTCAGCAATATCTACAAACTGTTTGTGCGTCGGTCCCTACTGCAGCAAACTATCTGGACGATATTGTGATCTCCAGAAAGACGGAAGGAGAACATTTAGCCAATCTCAGAACGGTCTTTCGACAAAATGGTCTTCGCTTGCGGAAGGACAAATGTGTGTTTTTTGCTCGTGACTTACCCTACCTGGGACATGTACTCAATGCCCAAGGCATACATCCCAGTCCCGAGCACCTCCGTGCCATACAAGACTTGCTTTCGCCGCAGAATTTGAAGCAGCTACAGAGTGTGCTGGGAAAAATTAATTATTATAACAAATATGTGCCGCACGCCTCTTCCATTTCAGCTCCGCTTCATCGCTTACGCCGTAAAGGTGTTCCGTTCGTCTGGACGACGGAATGCGAACGCCCCTTTCGCCAGTTGAAATCGGCGTTGCTTTCCCATACTTGCTTTACGCCATTCGATCCCCAGAAACGCCTTTTGTTGATGGTAGAAGCATCGGATTTTGGGATCGGTGCGGTGTTTGCGCACAAAGATGGATCGCACGATCGCCCTATTGCCTTTGCGTCCAAATTGCTCTCGTCTGCGCAAAGAAATTATTCACAGATTGAGAAAGAAGCTTTGGCTCTCTTATTTGGTGTTACTAAGTTTCATGATTTCTTGTATGGTCGTCACTTTACCATCATCACAGACGACAAACCTTTGACATCGCTTTTTCATCCGAACAAGCCTGTACCTCCACGTACAGCGCAGAAATTCATTCGCTGGTCTATTTTCCTCTCGCAGTACCGCTACGATATCTTGTATCGGTCCACTGCTAAGCACGGAAACGCCGATGCGTTGTCCCGTTTGCCTGTTGCTGAGGATAGAGCATTCGATTCCTCCGAACTTGCTTGCATGTTCATTGATGCGGAAACCGATGACGTGGTCGAATCGTTTCCGATTGATTTTCGTCGTGTAGTTACAGCCACAGCTGCCGACCCTGTCCTTGCTACCGTTCTGCGTTTTGTTGCCACGCAATGGCCCTTGTCAAAGTCACGGATCGAGGATCCGTTGGTTCGCCGATTTTTTGCTCACAAGGGGAAACTTTTTGTACGACGTGGTGTTTTGCTGTTGCGTTCTGATAATGATCAGTCCAGGGTCGTGGTCCCACGTTCGTTACAGTCCTCTGTCTTACGGCTTCTCCACCAAGGACATTGGGGTATAGTGAGAACGAAACAACTTGCTCGTCAGCACTGTACTTGGTTCGGAATCGATGCTGCGATTACGAATATGTGCTCTTCTTGCATGGCGTGTGCCGAGCAACAATCCGCACCACCGCAGAAATTCTTTGCATGGCCAAAAGCCACTTCCCCTTGGCACTGCTTACACATCGATTTTGCTGGTCCATTCAGGAATGCTCGATGGTTGGTTTTCCATTTGTTGTCCGGATGTCTTCCACGATGTCATCTGCCACCATCCAAGCGTTATCTGCTACCTTTTATATTGAAGGTCTTCCGCAGACTATTGTTTCCGACAATGGCCCACAATTCATGTCCGCAGAATTTCAGTCATTCTGCAAGGCCAATGGTATTCAATATCTGACGTCCGCGCCGTTTTCGCCTCAGTCAAACGGTGCCGCTGAACGATTGGTCAGGGCTTTCAAGTCCCAGATGTTGAAGTTGAAAGAGTCGCATTCTCGGGAGGACGCGTTGTTGCTCTTTTTGTCCTCGTATCGCTCTCAGCCTCGAGATGGTCGCTCGCCGGCTGAGTTGCTCCACGGTCGTCCTCATCGAACCTGGATGTCTTTGCTACATCCGCCGCATCAGGTTCCTGTGCAGCGGCAGACGCCTGCTTTTGCTCCAGCCGACGTCGTCTACTATCGTCACTATCGAGGTTCACGGCGTTGGTTCGAAGGGCGCATTCTTCGCTGCCTCGGCCGCGCGATGTATCTGGTGTTGGGGGCCTCTGGTGAGGTGCGCCGGCATCTCAACCAGCTGCGCCTCTGTCGTCGCATGGGATCTGACGCTCGCCGTCTGCTTTCAGCGGCGGTACCGTCCGGTCAACGCCCTGGGGACCCATCTACTGGCTCACCTCATCCCCAGGTGTTACCGACGCTGCCTTCCATTTTGCCCCATGGCGACGCGACGCGCCGCCGCCACCGCCGCCGCCGCCTGTTCTCCCGCCGGCGCCGCCCGCAGTAGACACGTCGCTGCAACCGCCGGGCGCCTCCCTGGGTCACGAGCCGCCGATCGCTTCCCGTGACCAGTTGTCCTCCGACATGGAACTCTTGCCAGCTCCGGACCATATGGCGTCTTCGCCCGTCGGGTGCCCCGGCCCGATGGAGGTCGACCCTTCGGCCCCTCCTGTCTCTCTGCGGGCGCATACACCGGATGTTGGCGTGCACCCTGGAGCATGTTTTCAGGCGTTTCCTAGTTCCCCTCGGACCGAATGGCAGGGTGCGGGTGGCACAGCCTCGCCTGTTGTTAGGCTCCCCACCTCGTCGCATACGTCAACATGGGGTCCTCCCCACGGCGGGCGGAAGCCTTATAACACAACCGTACGCCGATTTGCGGGGGAGGAATGTGGTGTCACCGCCAGACACCACACTTGCTAGGTGGTAGCCTTTAAATCAGCCGCGGTCCGTTAGTATACGTCGGACCCGCGAGTCGCCACTATCAGTGATTGCAGACCGAGCGCCGCCACACGGCAGGTCTAGAGAGACTTCCTAGCACTCGCCCCAGTTGTACAACCGACTTTGCTAGCGATGGTTCACTAACAAAATACGCTCTCATTTGCCGAGACAATAGTTAGCATAGCCTTCAGCTACGTCATTTGCTACGACCTAGCAAGGCGCCATTATCAGTTGCTATTGATATTGTAAAGAATGTACAGACAGGAGCTACGTTCAACATTAATGGATTAAAGTTAAGTATTCCACCAGCTACATCCTTTTTTTTCTGAAGTCTAAATGCCTTGTCCTGTTCCAGACCTCACGCCAGCCTGCGTGAGCTAAACGCGTGCCTTTCGGCTTCCTCCAAACTCCGTGGGTTGGCTCTCCAGCCAATCCACAACATTACTTATGTGATCTACCCATCTAATCTTCAGCATTCTCCTGTAGCACCACATTTCGAAAGCTTCTATTTTCTTCTTGTCTAAACTATTTATCGTCCATGTTTGACTTCCATACATGGCTACACTCCATACAAATACTTTCAGAAACGACTTCCTGACAAATCTATACTCGATGTTAACAAATTTCTCTTCTTCAGAAACGCTTTCCTTGCCATTGCCAGTCTACATTTTATATCCTCTCTACTTCGATCATCGTCAGTTTTTTTGCTCCCCAAATAGCAAAACTCCTTTACTACTTTAAGTGTCTCATTTCCTAATCTAATACCCTCAGCATCACCCGATTTAATTTGACTAGATTCCATTATCCTCGTTTTGCTTTTGTTGATGTTCATCTTATATCCTCCTTTCAAGACGCTCTCCACTCCGTTCAACTGCTCTTCCAAGTCCTTTGCTGTCTCTGACAGAATTACAATGTCATCGGTGAACCTCAAGGATTTTATTTCTTCTCCATGAATTTTAATACTTACTCTGAATTTTTCTTTCGTTTCCTTCACTGCTTGCTCAATATACAGATTGAATAACATCGGGGAGAGGCTACAACCCCGTCTCACTCCCTTCCCAACCACTGCTTCCCTTTCATGCCTCTCAACTCTTATAACTGCCATTTGGTTTCTGTACAAATTGTAAATTTCCTTTCGCTCCCTGTATTTTACCCCTGCCACCTTCAGAATCTGAAAGAGAGTATTCGCGTCAACATTGTCAAAAGCTTTCTCTAAGTCTACAAATGCTAGAAACGTAGGTTTGCCTTTCCTTAATCTAGCTTCCAGGATAAGTCGTAGGGTCGGTATTGCCTCACGTGTTCCAATATTTCTGCGGAATCGAAACTGATCTTCCCCGAGGTCGGCTTCTACTAGTTTTTCCATTCGTCTGTAAAGAATTCGTGTAGGTATTTTGCAGCTGTGACTTATTAAACTGATAGTTCGGTAATTTTCGCATCTGTCAACACCTGCTTTCTTTGGGATTGGAATTATTATATTCTTCCTGAAGTCTGAGGGTATATCGCCTGTCTCATACATCTTGCTCACCAGATGGTAGAGTTTTGTCAGGACTGGCTCCCCTAAGGCCGTCAGTAGTTCCAATGGTATGTTGTCTACTCCGGGGGCCTTGTTTTGACTCAGGTCTTTCAGTGCTCTGACAAACTCGTCACGCAGTATCATATCTCCCATTTTATCTTCATCTACATCCTCTTCCATTTCCATAATATTGTCCTCAAGTACATCGCTCTTGTATAGACCCTCTACATACTTCTTCAACCTTTCTGCTTTCCCTTCTTTGCTCAGAACTGGGTTTCCATCTCAGCTCTTGGTATTCGTACAAGTGGTTCTCTTTTCTCCAAAGATTTCTTTAATTTTCCTGTAGGCAATATCTATCTTACCCCTAGTGAGATAAGCCTCTACTTCTTTACAACTTACATCAAACTTACTGGTAACAAATCTAACTGTACGATTCTGAGATGCTTCGAAGTCTTTCTTTAATCCAAACTGATAGCGATCAAAACACTCTAGCAGTACTCAAAAATGGGTTGCACAAGTGTTCTGTACATTGTCTTCTCTTAAATCTGCGGCAGGTCCCGGCGGAGGTTCGAGTCCTCCCTCGGGCATGTGTGTGTGTGTTTGTCATAAGGATAATTTAAGCTAAGTAGTGTGTAAGCTTAGGGACTGATGACCTTCGCAGTTAAGTCCCATAAGATTTCACACACATTTTAACATTTTTTTAAAGCTGAGCCACACATTCCCATAATTCTAAAAATAAAAAAAGGAATCTACTTTTCGCCTTCGCTACAACAAATTTTACGGGATCTAACCATCAGATGTCTCTCTGCAACGGCACATCTAGTTATCCACTCAACATGACTACGGCAAACAGTACACCGCCAGTACAGTACAAGCGTTTTGCATGATTGTTTTTCTTACTCACCTGCGCTACCTAAATGGTCAATTGTAATCTGGGTGCGTAACGAAAAAACAGTGGTAAGTGAAGCTACACGTCTCCAGTGGACCAAAGGATTCAAAAATTGGAAGGCGGAAAAATCGACAATGGTCAACGACATGAGGACGCAGAAGGCATTGGAAACCACTGCATTAAATATACATAACGTGTCTCCACAGGACATAGAGAATGTAGTTGAAAAATTGTCGTAATGATCTCTCCACTGGCAAAAGATCCCGGACTAGTTCCACATTTGGATCTCTGGGAGAGGACTGACAAGGGAGGGGTGACCATGACAATAAGACTGAATAACTAACGTAAAGATAACGTCCAACGAGTTGGGGGATGGAATGTCGGAAGTCTAAAGGCGTAGGGAAGACAGAAAATCGAAGAAGGGAAATGCAAACGATCAGTTTAGATATCCAGGCGATCAGATGAGTGAAATGGAAAAAAAAGACATGAATTTTTGGTCAGATGAATATAGGTTAATACGAACAGCAGCAGAAAACGGTTTAGCTGTAGTAGGATTCTTTATTCAAAAAATGGTTCAAATGGCTCTGAGCACTATGGAACTCAACTGCTGAGGCCATTAGTCCCCTAGAACTTAGAACTAGTGAAACCTAACTAACCTAAGGACATCACAAACATCCATGCCCGAGGCAGGATTCGAACCTGCGTCCGTAGCGGTCTTGCGGTTCCAGACTGCAGCGCCTTTAACCGCACGGCCACTTTTTTTTTTCTTCTTTTTTTTTATTTTTTTTTATTTTTTTATTTTTTTTTTATGGACCTTTGCCTTTCGCGGGCAAGTGCTCTACCAATTTTTTTTTTTTAATGGAACTAAAAAAAACAAGTGCCACCGCCACTTTTCATCCTATAACAAAAAAAAAAAAAAAAAAAAAATCTGGTCCACTTCAGGCGTTGGCTCCTGACTAAACCTACCCCAGAGAGCTGCCTATATACCAGGGGAAATATGGGAAATCAAGGTTAGGGCTATCCTTACAAACAAAACAAAATCTACCTTTTTCTGAAGTTTATTTTCTTTTTTTTTTTTGTTTTATATTTATTTATTTTATTTTATTTTATTTATTTATTTATTTATTTTTTTTTTTGTGTAATTGATCAGAGGCCTTCTGCGCCCCGCTGGTAATATGTTGAGTCACGTCTTCTCGAAATTGATGTGTTCCGTTCAATTGTTCAGAAATGTTCATTGGTTCAAACAGGAAACCTTCTCCTCTCTTGGCTTAACACATTCCAGCTGCGAGGCGGCTCGTGGAAAGCACTCCCAAGGAAGTTCGAGAAAAATTGTCTGTATTTTGGGTGACGGACAACGACATAATGACGGTCATTGAGGTATGTCCAAAAATCGAGTACAGAGTCTACAGTTTGTCCAAATAAGTAGTGAATGGCATGTCCGCGAATCCAATTCACAGCATTGGTCTTTGTCCGAGGAAAATAGTCACGTTCCGGAAATAATAATGAAAGGGGAGTAATCCGATCCGGAATGTTCCGCGTTAGAAAAGCCACAATACGTCGAACCAAGTGCCAAACCTCCGCCGCCGGTCCGCAAACAAACCGATGTTCATCATTGTCTGGCACTCCACACGTGGAGCATAGAGGTGATTGGGCGAGGTGGATACGATGAAGGCGAAATTGGTTGATTTGCTTACCATTGACAGTTATGTACCAGACAGATTGAACATTCGTGTCAAGGTAACAGGCGAACACCGCGCGCCATACATGACGCCAGTCAACCTGTGGGAACTTTAGTTCAATCGGGTTAGGTGGACGACCTAATTGGAGGACATTGTATACTGCCTTTGTCTTGAGTAAAAGCTGTCTTGGTAAGGTGAGGCGTAGATAACTGAGTTCCAGAAAGAAGTACCGTATATAATGGAACTGGGCCGGAACATCCGAGATCATCACTGGGGCTGACAGTGAGACCGGCGAGTATGCCGACAGGAGGAGACCAGTGAGGCTCGTTGGGCAACGTGTCCATACCGTCATCTGGGAGCTGACAAATAGGGCGCGAGCTCTATCCGGCACGTGAAACGGACCTATCCCACCTCGTTCACGGGGAAGAGTAAGGGTCGCGTAGTTAACTTTGAACAACATCCCAGAGCTGACGAAAGATGCCATCGCTGCCAACATGCGACGTGCCACAGTAAGCGGGAAAGGTAGAACTTGCGCTACATGGGGAACTCGGGATGCGATATATGTATTGACATATCGAGCTCGTTGGAGAATATCTAGGGATCGAAGGCGATGGTCCATAAGACCTGCTCTGATCATTAAAAGGAGGCGTCGGCAGTTGATGGTGGCTGAACGCCGGAGATCAGATGAAAAATCTATTCCCAAACAACGAATGGTATCAACGGTGGTGAGAGGTGTAACGCACTCCACGGGAAGTCCCGTGCCAATGAACATAACTTGTGACTTACGTACGTTTAAAGAGCTACCCGACGCCTCGCCATAAGTCGCTACCCACGTCAAAACAGCTCGAACTTCGTCGGCATTACATAAACAGATGACGACATCGTCAGCATAGGCCGTGCAACAGAATCGGAAGCGATCTATGGACAACCCTACCAAACGTTGTCTTAGTCCACATAGCAAGGGTTCCAAGGAAAAGGCGTACAAACTTGCTGATAGAGGGCAACCTTGACGTACGGATCGACCTATTATTATCGGTGGAGTGAGTCTGCCATTGTACATAATCCTGGATGAGGCACCCCGCAGAAGGCGCATCACTACCGTGATAACGGCGACCGGGAAATCCATATGGTGGAGAACGGCCGTAAGGAACGAATGGTCAACCCTATCAAAAGCTTGACTGAAGTCCAAAGACGCAAGTGCCCCAGAGAGGCGTTGTGCCTGGGTAACGGCGATCATATCCCTGTAGCGGCATAAAGCCGTGCGAATATTGTTGTCGCCTCCCAAAGAGGCTTGGTCTGGCGACACAACATATCGGGCAACGTTTTTAAGTCGTGCTGCCAAAAGGCGAGTGAAGATTTTCATATCACTGTTAAGGAGGGTGAGGGGCCGATAATCACTGATATTGTTGCCACCGTGCGGTTTATGTACAGGAATAATAACTCCTTCCATGAAAGCGTCCGGCACAGGTACTTCCGGAGACATCAGTTCCCGACAGATGGAGGTGAAGGTGGACTCTAACAAATCACGGAAGGTGCGATAAAATTCGAGGGGAAGACCGTCGGGGCCCGGGGAGCGATTGATGGTTCCTGCCCGGATCGCATCGCGGACTTCCTCATCAGTCACCTCCGACATCAATTCAATCGCCGCATCTCCTGGGATACCACCGAAGTTGAGCTGTGAGACTTCCTCGATCAACTCTGGGGAATGTGGAACTGCAGCGTAGAGCTGCCGGTAGTGGGCGTGAAGCACATTCCCTATGGCAGATTGGGTTACGTAGCGACGCCCTTCTTGATCCAATAGGACGTGAATCAATTTTCGGCGTCGATTTTGTCGTTCTTGGATGATATGGTACATCGACGGATGTTCATGAGGCATGCGATCAGCAGTACGAGATCGTACTATCGCCCCTTCCAAATGCCGTCGCATGAGATTGGAGATTTGGGCCTTAGCTTGGTTCATCCTTGTATGGCGCTCAGGGGAGGCTGGCATCGTGGAGCATTCTCGTAGGATCCTGTAGTAAAAGTCCATAGTGCTCTTCCTCCAGGCGACAACATCTTTGCCATACCGGATTAAAGTTTTTCGAAGAGCAGGTTTTGCACACTGGATCCACCAGGATATGGTAGACGGATACGTGGGTCGGCGTCTATTACATGTGATCCAAGTGTCTTCTATTAGAAGTCGACAGTCAGGTGAATTAAGAAGTGCCGTGTTCAGTTTCCATAAACCACGTCCGTGCCATACTGCCTGTCTTGTGAGAACAACATCACAGAAGTAAGCCTCATGGTCTGAGAAAGCAACAGGCCAGATTTCAGCCTGTCGAGTGTGTTGAATTAGGGATCGCGAGATGTAGATGCGATCCAGTCGGCTAGATGAGTGCGCAGTGTGGTACGTAAAGCCCAAAAGATCACCGTGAACATGTCTCCACGTGTCGACAAATTGTAGCCGCGTGACGACTGTTTCCAGAGCTGCGCATGGTGAGTGACGCGGCAATTGATCCTGAGGTCGCTGGGTGCAGTTGAAGTCTCCACCCATGATCCAGTCATCGTGTGGTCCCATAAAAAGGGGTGTGACTTCATTCGCGAAGAAGGCATTGCGTTCACGACGGTAGCTGGAGCCCGACGGCGCATAAATATTGATGATGCGTACACTAAAGAGAGTAAGGGCCATACCTCTGCCGCTGGGGAGGTATAGGACATCTTCGGCAGGAAGACCTTCGCGTAAGATGATGGCAACACCACTACCGGTGTCCGAAGCGGGAGAAAGATGCACCGTGAAGCCATGTGGTGGTGAAAAATCGGCGACATGCACTTCCTGAAAAAGCGCAATATCTATGTCCGCATCATAAATCATATCGCGGAGCAGCGCTAGTTTGTGGGGCGCACGAATGGTCGCGAGGTTAATCGTTGCGACACGATAATGCTGGTGTTGGAGTCCCACAGGCACAGGCGGGGCTTCTTCTTCAGGAGCGAGAGGTCGTCGATCTTGCCGGTCCGCTGAAGAGGCTGCTATTGTGGAGAGTTTGCGGGCGCGGGCGCAACCGATAGGGGTGCCCCATCATCAGCAGCATCCACCCCAGTCCCTTCGATCTCCACGTCGTCTGCCCAGGAGACTGATACTGCGGTAGGGCATCGGCTGTGCACGGCATCCACGTGGAGAAGAGACGTAGTTTTCGTCTCATCGGATAGGCTCTCTTCAACGTCGACCTGTGGGGGCGACGGCGTCAGTAATGAGGGGTGTTCGTTGCCAGTGGTCGCCTGTGGCGGGTCTGTCGCATCAGCCTTTCGGTCATCAGAGATCGGTTTGTCGTCCATCTTCGGGTCTGCATCCCCGGTATCCATCCGTAGAATGGATTCATCAGGGGGTGTACGGCTACGTTTCTTTCTCTTTCGTGTCGACCCTTGTTTTCGAACAAGTCGTTCAGAGTCCGATGGCGGGTGGCTTTCGTCTGACTCCGGACCAGTCTGAAGGAAAGCTGAAGTAGGTACCACTCCCGGATCAATGTCCATCTCAGATGCATTTTCAGTCACAGTGCTGCGATGATTCGGCAGGTTAGGATCTGGCGTCTGGGCCACCTCAGAAGGAATCTCAGGAGCGCTTGCATCTACCTGATCAGACGACGTCAACGGAGCAGGAAGACTCTGTGTAGACGTGCTACCTTCCTGGGCAACCTTGGCGTATGTGACAGGGATCTGAGTCATCACCGCTGGGGACGCTTCCTCGCCGACCGGCGTCTGGATCAGGCGGCGTCGCATGCAGGCGGATCTGACGTGGCCTTCTTGTCCACAACCCGCTCATGTTCGGGGTTGGCCGTCGTACATGACAATGGCTCGCACCCCGCCAATGGTCAGGTATGATGGAATATGCTTTTTCAGTTCAATTTTGACCTGACGCACACCATTAAGGACATGGTAGGTCGTGAAGGTTTGCCATTTTTCCTCTACGTAACCGATGACGTTACCGTATGGTTGTAACGCAGAGACAACTTCGCCCTTCGGCACTTCAAAAGGTAGTTCAAACACCCTAATCGTGCGTTGACCGTACTCTGCGAGTTCAAGTGTTACAGCTCCGACGTGACCATCAGAGTATTTGAACTTAAGTCCATTGGCATGGCGGCGAATAACATCTTCACACACCTCGGTGTTTGTTATTTTAATATGAACGACACTACTCGTGATCGAAAAATGGATTCCGAGAACGTGGTTAGGATCTAAACGAACTTCTTCACGTATGAACGTTTCAACTTCATGTGCACGAGGTCGCGCATGTTCAGCTGGGAAGGAAACTTTAAGGGTCGCACGGCGGTAAGCGCTCGACATGTTGTTCACGGTGTACGGACGCAAGCCTGAAAGCTACGACGCGGAAGTAAACAACGCCTGCAGCGGAGCACTGGCCGGCGCGCGGGGCCGTCCGCACGCTGCCACGGCTGAGAGCCGACTGCCACTTCGGCCGGCATTCTTTATTAATAAGAAGATACCGCAGTGAGTTAGTTACATTCAACAATTCAATAACAGCGTTGTTATCACAATGGACAGCAAATCTATACCGAAAACTATAGTTCAGTTGTACATACCGACGTCGCAGACTGAAGATGAGTAGGTCGAGCAACTATGTAAGAATACTGGATGAGTAATTCAGTACGTAAACGGAGACGAAAATCTAGAAGTCATGGGGGACTGGAATGCGGTTGTAGGAGAAGAACGGCGTTACTGAAGAATATGGGCTTGGTACTAGGAATGAGAGGAGAGAAAGAATAACTGAGTTCTTGTTGTGTACATAGTTCCACGTAGTCGGCGCGTACACAACTTGCCCACTAGAGCGCGCCCCGCTAAGCACAACAGCGCAGGCGCAGCGCTCGTCCGTCTCCGCACTACGAGATGGCGCTGTCTTAGAGACGAACCAAATTCTGCTTCTGCCGATCCGCGTATTAATATGTAACGCAGCCAATGAGATTGCTGCTAACGTAGAACCTTTTATACTCGCGGATCACACTCGCGCAGTGATACCTGAACGCGCGAGGTATTATAACGAGTGTACAGACCTCCGATTAGTCAGTCTGCATTTGTCTGCACCAGTCTGCATTAGTCTGTAGTCAAGTTTCAGTCGGCGCCTAATAAGATTATCATATTCCTATACATAGCCAAGAAGATAAATGATTAGACACTTTGTCAAGTATCAGGGACATGTGAGAATAAGATTAACGTACCAAGACCAAATGAACTTAAGATTGTCAATTGTAAACAGCATCCAGAATCAAGTTACGTAATATCTATGATTTTTATTATTTTAATAAATGTGTGTGAAAGTTAATCAAGTTCTGTTTAAAGTTGGTCACCGTCAATCTGCTACTCTAAGCGTGCAAGTGGCATTTCTATCGTCTGACCTAACGGCAGAAAATAAACACGCCACGATAAGACCACGAGACATATTGCTGACACTCGCCTACTTCGCTAGAGCGACAAGTCAAATAATCTGATGGTGTGTGTACCGAAGGTCTTACAGTACGCACACCACAGTTCTGTAATAAATTTCAGCTAGTTTATTAGCGAATACTCTGGTAAAGAACCAGAAGAAGAGGAAGGATACCTGGTCAAAGGCCAGGAGATACAGGAAGATTTCAGTTAGATACATCGTCGATGGGCAGAGATTCCGAAATCGAGTACTTAATTGTAAGCCATACCCGGGAACAGATATAGACTCAGATCATGGAGTAGTAGTGATGATGACTAGGCTGAAGTTTGGGAGACTAGTCAGGAAAAGCGAATGCGCAAAGAAATTGGATAAGGAAGCACTGAGGAATGAAGTTCTTTGAGCTTACAGATGTTGCAATAAGCAATAGCTCAGTAGGCAAATCAGCTGAAGAAGGATAGAGATCTCTAAAAAGGGCAATAGCAGTAGTAGGAAAGGAAAACATGTGTACAAAGAAGGTAACAGCAAAGGAACCATCGGTAACAGAAGAAATGCTCTGGATGATCGATGAAAGAATGAAGTACACAAATGTTCAGGGGAATTCAGGAATACAGAAGCACGGGTAACCTAGGAATGAAACAAATAGAAAGTGCAGGGAAGATTAGGTGAAATGGTTGCAGAAAAATGTGAAGAAATCGAAAAAGAAATGTTTGTTGGAAGAATTGACTCAGCATACAAGAATATCAAATCAACTTTCGGTGAAATTAAAAGCAAGGGTGGTAATATTAAGAATTTAATGGGAAGGACATCGTTAAATGCAGGGGAGAGAGCGGATAGGTGGAAAGAGTACATTGAAAGCCTCTATGATGGGGAAGACTTTTCTGATGACGTGATAGAAGAAGAAACAGGAGTCGATATAGAAGAGATAGGGGGTTCAGTAAAAGATTTGGAAGACTTTAGATGGAAAAAGACAGAAGGGATAGAAAACACTCCATCAGAATTTCTAAAATCGTTGGGTAAGTTGCAACAAAGCGACTATTCACGCTGGTGTGTAGAATATACGAGTCTGGTGATATACCATCTAATTTCAGGAAAAACGTCCACACAATTCCGAAGACTGCAATAGCCAACAAGTGCAGGAATTGTCGCACAATCAGCGTAAGCGTTCGTTCATCCAAGTTTATGGCAAGATAATACATAGAGGAATGAAAAAGAAAAATTGAGGATGTATCATATGACGATCAGTTTGACTTCAGGAAAGGTAAAGACACCAATGAGGCAGTTCTGACGTTGCAGTTGATAATGAAAGCAAGCCTGAAGAAAAATAAAGCTACGTTCATAAGGCTTGTCGATCTCAAAAAAAAAAAAAAAAAAAAAAAAAAAAAAAAAAAAAAAAAAAAAGAAAGAAAAGGAAACGGCAGGGTTCAACGGTGGAAGATGTTCCAAATTCTGAGGAAAAGGCAAGAAGGAACCGTAAGACTGGAAGACGAAGAATGAAGTATTCGGTTTAAAAAAGATTTTTTGACAGGAATACAGTCTTTTGTCCTACTGTTCAGTCTATTCATTGAAGAAGCGATGATGGAAACAAAAAGAAAGATTCAGAAGTGGAACTGAAATTCAGGGTGGAAGGATATCAGTGACAAAATTCGTTAATGAAATTACAGTATCCGCTGAATGGAATGAACAGTATAATGAGTACAGAATATGGATTGAGAGTAAATCGGAAAGAGACCAAAGTATAAGAAGTAGCAGAAATCAGAACTTCGAGAAACTTATTACAATCTCTCTCTCTTTCCTAAGCATGTATCTCGCTGCGTGGTCTCCTGGATAATCGGATTTGGCATGTTAATGTTTAAGGGGTGACCATATGCCCTTCCTGTCGCCGCCCTGTACCCCTGGGAAGGAATTAGTGTACCCCAACTGTCTGCATCTAGTGTAAACCATGGAATAGTGCGAATGTGTTGAGATGTCTGCGATCCGTGTAATTGAAGTGGAACGTGGGGACCAGCCCGGTATTCATCTATGGGATGTAAAAAACCGCCTAAAAACCACATCCAGGCAGGCAGGCACACCGGACCCCGTCGTTAATCCTCCGGGCGGATTCGATCTGGGGCTGGCGCGCCTACTCGAGCCCAGGAAGCAGCGCGTCCGCGCTCTCGCCTACCCTGACGGATGAGAAATTTATCACAATGAAGTTGGGGAATTCTGCTAGGAAGACAGAAAAAAAATCCACAACGGACTGCTCAAGCACATAAAAACCAGACTAACACCGGAAAAAGGCATTCCTCCTCAAGAGAAGTCTACTGTGATCAACCACAGGCTTTAATACGAGGAAGACATTTATGAGAATCTACGTTTGGATCACAGCATTGCATGTAGTGAAACATGGACTATAGGAAAACAGAAAAGAAGAGAATCGAAGCATTTGGGATGTTGTGCAACAGAAGACGGTTAAAAATAATACAGACTGATAAGGTAACGAATGAGGAGGTTCTCCGCAGAACTGGCGAGGAAAGAAGTACAAGATATGGAAGACACACACAAGAAGAAGGGTCTGGATGGTAGGCCGTCTGCTAAGACGACACGGAATAACTTCCGTTGTACTAGAGGGAGCTGTAGATGGTAAAAATTGTAGAGGAAGACAGACTGGAATCCATACGCCAAATAATTGCTACTCTGTGATGAAGAGATTGGCACTGGTGCGAAATTCGTGGCGGGCCGAATCAACCTATTTAGAACACTGGTAACTCAAAGAATAATGGAATCTCGGCAGCAGTTACTAGCTTTACTTTGAATTGCAGAAACTTTTTAATTCTCTCCCTTGCTGAATTGACTTCATTATAATGGCCGGGGGCGATATTCACGACACTAGCGTGATATCATCTTTGGAAGAGGTTGTTTTCCTTTGATTGTGCTTATCTATGTAGTCCCGCCTGTTACGAGGATATGCTACGATGGCAATTATGAATCAATACAGATATGCAGTGCTATTTAGACGTCAGCGTGCCCCTTATATTCATTTTCGCTGACGAATACAAAATGCATTTAACGTATTTTCCTCTTTACTTACATTACTTTAGTGTATTTAATTATTATCCCTACCCAATAATTACTTGTTTAATACGCCCACATCATAATGTGCCTACATACCACTCCCGTTACCCCCTCCTCCCCTCTTTACAACACTATAGTATTCCAGACCTTGTTGAAAATAAATGCCTCCGATCTTTTCATGTGAAAACTCCAAAAAAATTTAGACAAAATAAAATTTGTTATCATTCTGAATCTTTATTCTTGATGTCTAGATTTGTCAACACAGTCACTCTGGTGACGAATACATTTCTCATAACGAGAGAACAGTTTGCTGATACAGCCACTGTGGAATGTTTGTTGACGGAGCTACAACCTCACTTCTGCCTGCGCCGCTTTATCACTACCAAAGTGAAGTTCTTCAAGACGCGCTCTAAGTTTTGGAAACAGATGAAAATCGGATGGGGCCAAGGCGGCACTGTACAGAGGACGATCAATGACAATGGTTGTTGCAGATGTCATCGAGCTCTTGTGTGGTCTGGAATTGTTATGCTGAAGGAGTGGGTGCTTCATGTGTGGATGAACTCTTCGAAGTATTGTTTTATTTTTTCTGAGAGTCTCTCACACGCTAACATAGTTCTGTTATGAGCCGCCATGTTACACGCTACAGCTCGGAGTCCAGCAGTGGTAAACGGTTGCAACTTCCGTCAGCGAAGCGGGAAATTGGAGCAAGTCAGATGGATGGCCGGCCGAGGTGGCCGAGCGATTCTAGGCGCTACAGTCTGGAACCGCGCGACCGCTACGATCGCAGGTTCGAATCCAGCCTCGGGCATGGATGGGTGTGATGTCCTTGGGTTAATTAGGTTTAAGTAGTTCTAAGTTCTAGGGGACTGATGACCTTAGAAAATAAGTCCCATAGTGCTCAGAGCCATTTGAACCATTTTTTCAGATGGATGACATACTACTACAACAAATATTGTGAACTGAATAAAACGTTCGGAGGCATTACTTCCCAGTACGCCCTCGTGTAAAATAGTGTGAAATTTAATTTTCCAATGCAGCTGTAAAGTCTTTTCAAGTAGTTGTTCCTTTCGTAAATGTAGACTTATATGAACTGACAGAAAATACTGCAATCCGCCTATAAAACCCAGAGCTCTGCACACTGTTGCCTACATTTCTGGAGACAACGCAACGGGATCCTAACCTTACATGATCAGTTTCAGCATGTGCATTTAGGGGAATCTTTATTCTCGTTTTATCTTTACGTAGAAATTGTACAGACAGGTAAGGGAGACACAAATTTTTGTGGTATTTAAAAAGGCAAGAGAACGAAAAATAGAAGGAGAACGTGAGCTGAGGGAAAGGAAGATTTAGTAGATGACATTTCCTCAGAATTGCTGAGATCCTACAGAGAAACCTCCATTGCAAAATTATTCCTCATGCTGTGTAAGATACACGAGACAGGCCAAATACGTTCATATTTCATGAAGAATGTAATAATTGAAAACCTATGAAGGCAGTTCCTGCCATGTGTTTTTATTACCGAACCATAAAAATACTGCAATTGCAAAATACTGGCACTTACTGTTTACAGAGGAACAGAAAAAGTGGTAGAGGCTAACGGTGAAGGAATATAAGTTTGGCTTTCGAAGAAACGTAGCAACACATGAAGCAACAATGACCCAACAAATTGTCTTATATGTTGAAGAAAGGCGATGCAAACCAACCATTGTCGCATTTTTAGGATTAGAAAAAGCTTTGAGGAATGTGTATTGGACTACACTCTTTGAAATTCTTAAGGTAGCAGAGATAAAGTACTGGAACCGAAAAGTGTAAGAGGCAAACAAACAGTTCCTGTTTGAGGTCGCTGCTGTGGCGTATATGCTACGTAACACGACTCCGATACAGATATGTAAGCACCGACTTGTTGGAAAGGGATTGGTTTTACATTCGTGTCTTCCTGAAGTGCATGCAGTGAATGCAGAAACGTGAATTTTTGGTGAAGTTATTACCTAATGCGTCCTAACAGGCCCAACGCGATGCTGTTCTTTTATTGGCTGCCGAAGAGAAAACATCGACAGACATCCATCAGAGAATGAGGTATGTATGTGGGGCAGCAAATCTGTCGAAAATCACCATTGTGAAATGGTGCGCCAAGTTCTGTCCTGGTCACGGTCCGACGCAGTACATCGGTCGATCTGGTTGGCCAGCCTCATCCATTACGGACGAGTAGGAGAAACGCGAGCACCCGCCCCATAGTCCTCATCTGTCCTCATGCAACCATCACGCCTGCGGATCCTTAAAAAAATGAAGTTTCGACGATTCCTGTCAGGCGCGGATGTGCAGCAGGAAGTTACAGACTTCTTCACGCAACACGATGGGTGTCGTGAACCTACTGCTTCGGTGGGATGATTGTTCAGTCCTCACGGCGCTTTTGTCTGATTGACACACCGGTTCTGGGCAGTATGGCCTCCGAACGGAAACATTTTGATGGGTCCTTATAATTTACATCTTTTACAGAGACTGCACCTGAGTGAGTCGAAAGGCATGAAAGGAAAACAGTAGTCAGGAAGAGGAAGGGATTGGTATAGGGTACTAGCCAGTCCCTGGCGTGATTCAGTCTGCACACTGAGAAATCAGTGAAGGGAACCAAGGAGAAATTTGAAAAGGGAATTATATTTCAGGGAGAAATGAAAACTTCGCGATTTTCCGGTGACATTAGAAGTCTCTCAGAGGCGGCTGTGGAGTTGGAAGAGCAGTTGTGTAGATTGGATAATGTCCTGGAAAGAGGTTACATAATTAAGATCAATAATAGCAAAACAAAGGCAATGGATTGCAATCGAAGTAAATTAGGCGATGACGAGGGAATTAGATTAGGAAATGGGACGCTAAAAGTTACAGGTGAGTTTTGTTGGTTGAGCAAAAAGATTCTCTATTTTGGCCCAAGTAGCGAGGATATAAAATGCAGACTGGCAATAGGAAGAAGAGAATTTCTGAAAGAGAGGAATTCGTAATAATGTAATACAAATTTAACGGTCTCTATCGGATTGAAACGTTGAAATTACGCAATTCAGACAAGGAGGAGACAGTATCTTTTGAAATGTGATGCTGTAGAATAATGGTGAGGATTTGATGGGTAGATTGGACAAATGTGGAGGTAATGACTGAATTAGGGAAAAACGAAACTTGTGGCACAACTTCACAAAAAGAAGGGATCGATTGATGGGACACATCCTGAGCCATCAACGATTGTAATTGATACTGCAAGTGCGTTTGTCAGCGGGGAGGGGGGGGGGGGGGGTGTAGGAGAGGGCAGGAGATAAAAATTGTGTAGTGACCCGAAGACTTGATTACAAGTATGCAGATATGAGGAGGCCCGCATGGCACAGACTAGCATGGAGAGCTACGTCAAACTGGTCTTCAGGCTGAGAACCAGAACAACACAATTACTTTGCAGATGTTGCAGTGATTCTTGGCTACTTCTTTTTATCGACAGACAGTCTGACGCCGGCCGCTGATTGGTACAATTTACAAACGATTTTATAATTGTTGTCACAAGAAAAAAAGGAAGATAATCAGCCGCTCAATGTTCACTGACTATGCTTTATTTTCAAAAATTAACATTCATCGAATTATTCGCTTTTAATTGCGAACTATTGGAAGTCCTCGTTAATGCTCCACTCTAGAGTTCCAGTATACAAAACCAACGGTTGTAGACACACAGCGTGTATTTATCTCGTTGGTTGTAGACACACAGCGTGTATTTATCTCAATCTCAGTCTCTTCTAGCCTTGTGTGCTAATCATCTCGAGCAGACGAGGTCTTAGATGCAATGTAGATTGTAATGTTCAGAATTACAGCTATGCAGATTAATAAACAAGGTTACAAAGGTTATTCATAGTTTTTGTACGCAGGAACTTGAATGTCTTGGTAAGGTCGGTGGAAATCACGAGAGGTGAGGTGGTGGCGCAGAGTTCAGACTTACCGGTCACCGGCGGCAGCCAAGATGAGCGTCCCCTGCAACAGCAACAACAGGAAAATCTCGTAAACGTTACGTCATTATGAGGCAAACTCCAACATCACTGTAGTCCAGCACTAGCTGTATGACAATCAAGAAGCAATCACAATTTTTCCCATGAAAAAGAATCAATCTACGTGTTTTTTAGGGTTCCGTACCACAATCGCTAAAAGCGGACCTTGTTAGAATCGCTTTGTTGTCGGTCTCTCTCTCTTTCTGTATGTCTGTCAAAAACCATTTTTCTCGAGAATTTTATCTCACATACTAAGGTCTACGGTCCCATGGCGTCGTAAAAAATTAAAGCTTCTATGTCAGTCTAATCAAAAGATACGGCTATACAGGGTGTTACAAAAAGGTATGGCCAAATTTTCAGGAAATATTCCTCACACACGAAGAAAGAAAATATGTTATGTGGACATGTGTCCGGAAACGCTTACTTTCCATGTTAGAGCTCATTTCATTACTTCTCTTCAAATCACATTAATCATGGATTGGAAACACACGGCAACAGAACGTACCAGCGTGACTTCAAACACTTTGTTACAGAAAATGTTCAAAATGTCCTTCGTTAGCGAGGATACATGCATCCACCATCCGTCGCATGGAATCCCTGATGCGCTGATGCAGCCCTGGAGAATGGCGTATTGTATCACAGCCGTCCACAATACGAGCACGAAGAGTCTCTACATTTGGTACCGGGGTTGCGTAGACAAGAGCTTTCAAATGCCCCCATAAATGAAAGTCAAGAGGGTTGAGGTTAGGAGAGCGTGGAGGCCATGGAATTGGTCCGCCTCTACCAATCCATCGGTCACCGAATCTGTTGTTGAGAAGCGTACGAACACTTCGACTGAAATGAGCAGGAGCCACAGCGTGCATGAACCACATGCTGTGTCGTACTTGTAAAGGCACATGTTCTAGCAGCACAGGTAGAGTATCCCGCATGAAATCATGGTAACGTGCTTCATTGAGCGTAGGTGGAAGAACATGGGGCCCAATCAAGACATCACCAACAATGCCTGCCCAAACGTTCACAGAAAATCTGTGTTGATGACGTGATTGCACAATTGCGTGCGGATTCTCGTCAGCGCACACATGTTGATTGTGAAAATTTACAATTTGATCAAGTTGGAATGAAGCCTCATCCGTAAAGAGAACATTTGCACTGAAATGAGGATTGACACATTGTTGGATGAACCATTCGCAGAAGTGTACCTGTGGAGGCCAATCAGCTGCTGATAGTGCCTGCACACGCTGTACATGGTACAGAAACAACTGGTTCTCCCGTAGCACTCTCCATACAGTGACGTGGTCAACGTTACCTTGTACAGCAGCAACTTCTCTGACGCTGACATTAGGGTTATCGTCAACTGCACGAAGAATTGACTCGTCCATTGCAGGTGTCCTCGTCGTTCTAGGTCTTCCCCAGTCGCGAGTCATAGGCTGGAATGTTCCGTGCTCCCTAAGAAGCCGATCAATTGCTTTGAACGTCTTCCTGTCGGAACACCTTCGTTCTGGAAATCTGTCTCGATACAAACGTACCGCGCCACGGCTATTGCCCCGTGCTAGTCCATACATCAAATGGGCATCTGCCAACTCCGTATTTGCAAACATTGCACTGATTGCAAAACCATGTTCGTGATGAACAGTAATCTGTTTATGCTACGTACTGATGTGCTTGATGCTAGTACTATAGAGCAATGAGTCGCATGTCAACACAAGCACCGAAGTCAGCATTACCTTCCTTCAATTGGGCCAACTGGCGGTGAATCGAGGAAGTACAGTACATACTGACGAAACTTAAATGAGCTCTAACATGGAAATTAAGCGTTTCCGGACACATGTCCACATAACATCTTTTCTTTATTTGTGTGTGAGGAATGTTTCCTGAAAGTTTGGCCGTACCTTTTTGTAACACCCTGTATATGTCACATACTTTGATACTAATAAACTCCCTCATCAAAACTGTAGGGTACTTGTCGTTGAAAGAGATTGTTGAAATTTGACGAGAAGCAAGGTTTCACAGTAAAAGTGAACGAAAAAATTCGAAAATTGTGAATTTGTAATTATATAGCTCAGAAAAAATTTTCTTTCGTCATTTCTTGTTCAACTGTCTGTCCGTCTGTTAAGACCCCTTTCTCTCAAGAACAGGTAGTCGTACTAAGTTGAGAAGTACGTCACGTACTATGGTCTATAGCCCCCGGCGGTGTAAAAAAATAAGTTTATACGTCGGGATACCAATTCGATTCTACACAGAGTACGCGAAAGAGCTTGTCCCCCTTCTAACAGCCGTGTACCCCAAGTCTCTGGAGGAACGGAAGGTTCCAAATGATTGGAAAAGAGCACAGGTAGTTCCAGTTTTCAAGATGGGTCGTCGAGCAGATGCGCTAAACTAATAGGTCTATATCTCTGACATCGATCTGTTGTAGAATTTTAGAACATGTTTTTTGCTCGCGTATCCTGTCATTTCTGGAAACCCAATATCTACTCTGTAGGAATCAACATGTATTCCAGAAACAGCGATCGTGTGAGACCCAACTCGCTTTATTTGCTCATGAGTCCTAGAAAATATTAGATACAGGCTCCCACGTAGATGCCATTTTCCTTGACTTCCGGAAGGCGTTCGATACAGTTCCGCCCTGTCGCCTGATAAAGTAAGAGCCTACGGAATATTAGACCAGCTGTGTGGCTGGATTGAAGAGTTTTTAACAAACAGAACACAGCATGTTGTTCTCAATGGAGAGACGTCTACAGACGTTAAAGTAATCTCTGGCGTGCCACAGGGGAGTGTTATGGGCCCATAGCTTTTCACAATATTTACAAATGACCTAGTAGGTAGTGTCGGAAGTTCCATGCGACTATTCGCGGATGGTCCTGTAGTATACAGAGAAGTTTCAGCATTAGAAAATTGCAGCGAAATGCAGGAAGATTTGCAGCGGATAGACACTTGGTGCAGGGAGTGGCAACTAACGCTTAACATAGACAAATGTAATGTATTGCGAACACATTGAAAGAAGGATCCTTCATTGTATGCTTATATGATACCGGAACAAACACTTGTAGCAGTTACTTCTGTAAAATATCTGGGGCCCGCATCTCGTGGTCGTGCGGTAGCGTTCTCGCTTCCCACGCCCGGGTTCCCGGGTTCGATTCCCGGCGGGGTCAGGGATTTTCTCTGCCTCGTGATGGCTGGGTGTTGTGTGATGTCCTTAGGTTAGTTAAGTTTAAGTAGTTCTAAGTTCTAGAGGACTGATGACCATAGATGTTAAGTCCCATAGTGCTCAGAGCCAAAATATCTGGGAGTATGCGTACGGAACGATTTGAAGTTGAATGATCATATAAAATTAATTGTTAGTAAGGTGGGTGCCAGGTTGAGATACATTGGGAGAGTCCTTAGAAAATGTAGTCCATCAACAAAGGAGGTGGCTTACAAAACACTCGTTCGACCTATACTTGAGTATTGCTCATCAGTGTGGGATCCGTACCACGTCGGATTGACAGAGGAGATAGAGAAGATCCAAAGAAGAGAGGCGCGTTTCGTCACAGGGTTATTTGGTAAGCGTGATAGCGTTACGGAGATGATTAGCAAACTGAAGTGGCAGACTCTGCAAGAGAGGCGCTCTGCATCGCCGTGTAGCTTGCTGTTCAGGTTTCGACAGGGTGCGTTTCTGGATGAGGTATCGAATATATTGCTTCCCCCTACTTATACCTCCCGAGGAGATCACGAATGTAAAATTAGAGAGATTCGAGCGCGCACGGAGGCTTTCCGGCAGTCGTTCTTCCCGCGAACCACACGCGACTGGAACAGGAAAGGGAGGTAATGCAGTGGCACGTAAAGAGCCCTCCGCCACACACCGTTGGGTGGCTTGCGGAGTATAAACGTAGATGTAGATGCAATAAAAAGATACGGTCACTTATGTCAACCAATTTGACTTTCGCAATCTCACACAATAAAACCTTTAGGGTATTTCCTATTGACCTAAATCATGTCATTTCTCAAGAATCAGTGTTTCATAGTCCAAGTAAAGCGAAAAAACGCAAAACTGTTAATTTGTAGTTATATCACACGAAAAAAATTTCCTATCTTCGTTATTAGACATTAAACTTAAGAAATTCTCGAAAGCCTTGCAGTTCTCGGCTCAATAGCCTACCTGTAACAGACAAAAATCATCGAGATTCTCTGTTTCAGCGATGGATGAACTGTCTCCTTAAGTAAGGAAGTTTCTACGGAACACTCTGTGCACGGGTTCGACGCGCAACCAACCAATTCTTATTACATACATTGAGGTGACAGAACTCATGGGATAACTCCCAAAATAGTGCTCGACCTCCGTTTGCCCGGAGTAGTGCAGCAACGTGACGTGGCATGGACTCAACAGGTCGTTGGAGGTCCCCTGCAGAAATTTTGAGCCGTGATGACTCTAGAGCCGTCCATAATTACGGAAGTGACGCCGGTGCAAGATGTTGGGGGAGGACTCACCTCTCTAACATGTCCCATAAATTTTCCATGGAATTCAGTCGGGAAATCTGAGTGACCAAATCATTCACTCGAATTGTCCAGAATGTTCTTCAAACCGCGTACGATTGTGGTCCGGTGACGTGCCGCTTTGTCAACCATAAAAATTCCATCGTTATTTGGGAACACGAAGTCCATGAATGGCTGCAAACGGTCTCCAAGTATGAAAATATAACTATTTCCGGTCAATGTTCGGTTGACTTGGATCAGAGGACACAGTTCCTTCAGTGTAAACAAAGCCTACACACAAAGCCACCAGCAGCTTGCACAATACCTTGTAAAAGTCCTGGGTCCGTGAGTTCTGCGCCACGGTCAAACCCTACCATCAACTCTTACCAACTGAAATCTGGACTCATCTGACTATGCCACGGTTTTTCAATTGTCTAGGGTGAAGCCAATTGCTGTTGGTCGTTAAGTGAACGCCGTCGGCCACTGCGTTGTTCGAGGTGAGAGGTAATGCCTGAAATTTGGTATTCTCGGCACACTCTTCACATTGCGAATATCGAAATATTGAAGTCCCTAACGATTTCCGAAATCTAATGTTCCATGCGTCATGCTCCAACTACCATTCCGTGTTCAAAGTCTAAATTTTTCGTCGTGCGGCCATAATCACGTTGGACAACTTTTCACATGAATCACCTGAGTACAAATGACAGCCCACCAATGCACTATCCTTTGAAACCTTGTGTACGTAATACTACCGTCATCTATATGTATGTATATCAGAGCCCCATGAATTTGTCACAGCATTGTGTACCCTAAGAAAGATAGGGGGAAAAAATTATCCGAATGAGACGGACACCTGTAGATGTGATGCACAGACAAAAAAAAAGGATTAAAGTTTCAGAAAATTGGCTGATAAATTTAAGAGAAACAGCTTGACAAATTGAGAAAGTCAATTGAGTGATTTCTTGTCAAATTCAGTCAAGATGAGGCGTTAGAGCTGATTCTAAGGCCTTGAGGACAATGCTCCAAATGTTGTCGACTGGGGAGAGATCATGCGACGTGGCTGGCCTAGGTAGAGTTTGGCAGGCATGAAGACAAGCAGCAGAAACTCTCGCTGTGTCTGTGTGGCGTTATGAAACTGAAACGTAAGTTATGAATAATGGAACAAAAAGGGGCATAGATTATCATCGACATAACGCTGTACCGTAATACTGCTGCAGATGATAGCCAGAGAGGTCCTCCACTGCAGACTATCAATCCTGGTTGTTACAACATATGGTGGGTGACAGTCGGGTTGGTATCGCACTATTGTCCAGGGCGTCTCCAGACACGTCGTCGCTGGTCATCGGGGCTAAATTTTATGTGGGACTCATCACTAGAAAATTCTACTCCTGTCATGGACATTCCAAGTCTGAGACGTGTCTGGAGATGCTCCGGAAAGTGCAGGGATACCAATCTGACCATCGCTCGCCATATCACCCGACAACCAGTGATGGTCTGGGGTGTCTTCTTTTTCCAGTAGGACCTCTTTGCTTGCCATCCACGGCACCCTGATAGCACAGCGGAGCGTCGACGATATTCTATGCCCCATTTTGTTGCCGTCCATGGCAAACCATCCTGGGCTTGTATTTCAGAAAGATAATGCTCGCCTGCACACGGCGCGAATTTCTATCTTGAGTGCTTGTCTTCGTACTTGCCATATCCTCTCTTGGCCAGCAAGACCTCCAGATCGATCTCCAGTTGAGAAGATTCGGAGTATTTTGGGTAGGACCCTCCCACCAGCTCGAGATTCTATCGATCTACGCGTCAATTGACCAGGGTTTCTCGCATAATCACTCAGAAGGAAGTCAAGTGTCTATCAAACAATTCTAAGCTGGATAATTTCTTGCCTAGGGGCCAGAGGTGAACAAACGTTTTATTGATATGTTCAATTTCTGAAGCTCTCTCCATTGAATAAATCATCTAATTTTTTGTTACTGTAATCATTTGGCTGTCCCATTTGGTTAATTCCTCTGTGGTGCACTTTAAAAAAAAATCCTTAGAGTGTGCAAAGGGGAATGCTGTTTCCATCAGTCTCGAAAAGTTCTTGAGCAATTTGCTACAGATTTTTACATGACAATCTGACAAGCATTCAGACACACATTGGCTTTTCCCCTGCACTTTCGTCTACATACACTTCCGACAAAAACATTGCACAAAACTCCTCCTGACCCATCTGTATCCTCCACTTCCTGCACTCCCAGACCTCTGTCTCGTTGTCCATCTCATCCTCTCGCATTTATATGTCCATCTCTATCTAGCCACTCTGTCTCTTCAGCTCCTGCTCTCCCTATCTTTTATCCATCTCCTCTGCCCTCTCCCCTTGACCATATATTCCTCCCAAAAACACTGAAAATACTCTCCAACCACTCTCTGGAAGTGTCCTCCGACCCCTCTCTGTACATTTGCTCCTCCCCTCTCTGTTCTCTTCCCCTCTCTGCTTGTCTATCTCCTACTCTCTCTGTCTGTCTCTTTCTCCCCCTTCCTGCTATCTCTCTTCTCCTTCCCCTGTCTGCCTTTGTCCATCTCCCCCTGCTCCAACCTCTTCCTATGTTGATATTCCCTTGCTACCTCTTGGTCCATCTCTTCGTGCCTCGTTTCTTTATCCATCTCCTCTGCCAGTCTTCGTATGCATGTCCTCCTCGCCACATTTCTTTATCCATCTCCTATCGAGTGAGATGGCACAATGGTTAGCGCAGTGGGCTCGCATTTGGAAGGACAACGCTTCAAACCTGCGTCAAGCGAACCAAATTTAGGTTTTCTGTGGTTTCCCTGTAAAATTCTAGGAAAATTCTGAAATGCCTCCTTTGAAAGGTTATGGCTGATTTCCTTCCCCATCCTTGATGCAATCTGAGCTTGTGCTCTGTCTCTAATGACCTCAATGTTCATGGGATGTTAAACCCAATCTTCCTTCCTTCCTTTTCATCTCCTTACCTCTGTCTCTGCCTCGCCTTCTTCCCCCTTTCTCCTCCTGCATCCAATCTGTCCTTCCATCCCCCCTTTGCCCCTCTCCCTATCCATCCTCTTTCAATCCTCAACATTAGCATAACAATGCCCATCCACAGTCCCGTTGCCACCTTTCTCGATTTGTTTCCTTCTCCCCCCCCCCCCCCCCCCCCCATTTTCCTATCCAAGCCTATTGTTCTGGACAGAACATGGACTTGAATATCAGCCCCTGACATGTAGGTTGCCCTGCAAAGCATGTTAATAATGGAACATGCCTGTAGTGCAAGACCAGCCTACACATCAGGGGCTGGGAAAACTGTCTTTGCCCAACCTTCACTCTTATGATAGCTATGAGGCTCTAACCCCACAATGATGATACTCCTTAAGGTTGCTGCTTGTGAGGCAGATTTGGTTAAAGTTGATGGAGGGTTTTAGAGGAGATCGTGTACATATATATGCACTTCCACATTAACAAATACGTAGAGAAGTTCTTTACTTATTTACTTCAAATTTTTATACGATGTTCTGGTAAACATTCAAATTTAATATTCATTTAAGAACAACGTACAGATCTTCTGTTAAAACTGGTGACAAGAAATGAAATGCTGTTCTGTGCTGTGCTATGAAATTGTACAGTTACGAGTATCGTTTTCTTTCTCACAGTAGGTTTTAGCGGAAAACGTGTTTATTAGCGAAGTTGAATTGATGTATTATCGGCTTATGACTGAGATACTCCGCTGCAATCTCAATAGTACGAAACTTTATTGTGCTATCAATTTCCCGTTTAAAATTATTGATCTATGCAAAATGATATCACTGAACCTACCATACTCACAAATTCAGCAACTGCAGAGACTTCTGTCATACACCTTACCCAACGATCCCTTTGAATATGAGGGAATCAACATTCAATTTCTGGAAACAATAAAGAAGGATCACGGTCAAATATCCACGTAAGTCGGAACTGAGTTAGGATCGAGCTATTTTTACTATGATCGGTCATATTACTACCACACAATGTCCAAACAACAAAAATGTTTCATATTCTGCAGTTTGTAATTGAATTGCATACAAAAAATTAAAAAACTAAAAAACAATAAAACCGGAAGCGATAGCAAAGGGGCCCTTTCCTTCATATTCTATATGATTCATTATAATTTCAAGTTCCGTATCTTACAATGGGTGAAGTCGCAGCGAGGAGCTGTAGTTTGTGTCCAGAAACAGTGAGGAGAGACACGACAGATTAATATGAATATCCGATTCCCATACATGTTTAGCAGTTCACAAGGATTGCCGGTACTCATATAAAGACATGAGTTTTCTGCTTGTTTCACCACGCAGGTGTTTACCAAAGTGGCAATATTGCACACTCTAAAGAACTCTTGCTAATAACCTGCTGGTTGGCGCTTGAAACAAACAATTATCTTAAAGGGACTAGCGACCGATTTCAAGTTTAGTAGACTTACTGATGGAGTTTCACTTGGCGAATTGTACTGGTTGCTGTCTCAGTTGCTGGCACTACAGTTCTGAACAGAAAAGCATCCAACTGACGAGTTAGACAGGTAAGCACCGAAAATGAGTGTTGAATTACTTCGGGAAAGGATATCTAATTACGTATTAGATTATTCTGAACTACGATAGCATTGAAAGTACTCTACTGGCCATTAAAATTGCTACACCAAGAAGAAACGCAGGTGATAAACGGGTATTCGTTGGATAAATATATTACACTAGAACTGACATGTGATTACATTTCCACGCAATTAGGGTGCATAGATCCTGAGAAATCAGTACCCAGAACAACCACCTCTAGCCGTAATAACGGCCTTGATAGGCCTGGGCATTGTGTCAAACAGAGCTTGGATGGCGTATACAGGTACAGCTGCCCATGCAGCTTCAACACGATACCACAGTTCATCAAGAGTAGTGACTGGCATATTCTGACGAGCCAGCTGCTCGGCCACCATTGACCAGACGTTTTCAATTGATGAGACATCTGGAGAATGTGCTGGCGAGGGCAGTAGTCGAACATTTTCTGTATCCAGAAAGACCCGTACAGGACCTGCAACATGCGGTCGTGCATTATCCTGCTGAAATGTAGGGTTTCGCTGGGATCGAATGAAGGGTAGAGCCACGTGTCGTAACACATTTGAAATGTAACGTCCACTGTTCCAAGTGCAGTCAATGCGAACAAGAGGTGACCGAGATGTGTAACCAATGGCACCGTATACCATCACGTCGAGTGATACGCCAGTATGGCGATGACGAATACACGCTTCCAATGTGCGTTCACCGCGATGTCGCCAAACACGGATGCGACCATCATGATGCTGTTAACAGAACCTGGATTCATCTGAAAAAATGGCGTTTTGCCATTCGTGCAGCCAGGTTCGTCGTTGAGTACACCATCGCAGGCGCTCCTGTCTGTGATGCAGCGTCAAGGGTAACCGCAGCCATGGTCTCAGAGCTGATAGTCCATGCTGCTGCAAACGTCGTCAAACTGTTCGTGCAGATGGTTGTTGTCTTGCAAACGTCCCCATCTGTTAACTCAGGGATCAAGACTTGGCTGAACGATCCGTTACAGCCATGCGGATAAGATGCCTGTCATCTCGACTGCTAGTGATACTTGGCCGATGGGATCCAGCACTGTGTTCCGTATTACCCTCCTGAACCCACTGATTCCATATTCTGCTAATTGTCATTGGATCTCGACCAACGCGAGCAGCAATGTCGCGATACGATAAACCGCAATCGTGATAGGCTACAATCCGACCTTTATCAAAGTCGGAAACGTGATGGTACACATTTCTCCTCCTTACACGAGGCATCACAATAACGTTGTTGATGTGTGTACTGCTGTGACCCGGAAACTTTCCTCATGCCAGCAGGTTGTAGATGTCACCACCGGCGCCAACCTTGTGTGAATCCTTTGAGAAGCTAATCATTTGCATATCACAGCATCTTCTTCCTGTCGGTTAAATTTCGCGTCTGTAGCGCGTCATCTTCTTAGTGTAGCAATTTTAATGGCCAGTAGTATAATAGTTCTGCAGACCACAGTTAGTTAATTAAAAACTTGCTTAAATAGAACTTTATTTTCAATATACGTACTGCAAGTTACTGCACTGAAATTCACTTTGTCATTTTACATTGCAATTTGTAAGACTTCAATGTACAATTTAATGGACAATTACTTACTTTAACTATGGATTGGACGTATGGATCTCGCATTTTCACAGCCTTCCACGTACTGTGATAACAATTGTATCTGATTTTATTGTGGGATTCCGTGAAAGGTCATTCCCTGTACTTTGAATATGCGACTGTGTAATACAAAATAAGATGCACAGATATCCCTGATTTTCTCAGTTCGAATGAACAAAGTAATCTGCTATGGGTAACGTCTATGGTTTCGTGACCTGTTATGAAGTGCTAAGGCGTCGTGGTGCGGACTCGTGAGGAGACGATACGACGCTGCTTGCAGCAACGTTGAATAGGAAGATGTAGACGCGCCGGTAATTCCGTACACAGCACGCATCCGGTTTGAACTGAAGTGTGGATCGTACAAACAAGTCTCCGTCCGATGCTCGGCTAAATCAAACATCTGCTGGGCACGTTGCTATAACGAAGTGCAAATAAAATTAAACAGACCACTTTTGTCTGCGTGTGTACGGCCCCATTCGGCCTAAATCTAATTATCAAGCTTTAACACGTGGTAACCTCAAAAATATACAGATGTCTGTGACATGCAACGAAACAGTTTCACTCAAGTACTGTGACAAACTAAAAATCCTTCACATAGACCAGGCGCACAACGTAAGGGGAAATTAGTTACCTTCTTGTTAATAAATTTTTTTATTGCACTTTTCTGCGTCGGGTCACAGCAGTACACACATCAACAATAATTTTGCATCACCCCTTTATTTCGAAATGTATGGCACAGAAAACAAAAATGATATCTGATGCATTCATATATACTCAGTTGCAGTGTGTCCAAATCACCAAATAAAAATAGCACCGACGAAATCGTTTCTCTCTCTCTCTCTCTCTCTCTCTCTCTCTCTCTCTCTCTCTCTCTCTCTGGGTTTTCTTCACAACACTCTTGAGAAACGTCAATATATGGTGGAACGTCCCCTTGGTTAGTTCCTATTCTGAATCCGTTGTGACGTATCATCGATGAGATCATCAACGAACCAAACTGCCCCACTCTTTCATGGCAATCCTGTGAAAGTCACGCACGGTTTGTGGTCACTGTCGACGTCCAAAATCAGCTCGTTTCGATCGCAGACATGTTCGACTGGATAAAAATGTCTGGGGAACAGGCAGTCAACTCCATTCTGGTGATCCGGAAGGAACATGTGCGCGAGAACAGTACGATGGTCACAGATCTACGAAGATGAAATGGCTACCCAACTGTTGGCGATGTTGTCGTTGTGGTCTTCAGTCCAGAGACTGGTTTGATGCAGCTCTCTATGCTACTCTATCCTGTGCAAGCTTCTTCATCTCCCGGTACCTACTGCAACCTACATCCTTCTGAATCTGTTTAGTGTATTCATCTCTTGGTCTCCCTCTACGATTTTTACCCTCTGCGCTGCCCTCCAGTACTAAATTGGTGATCCTTGATAACTCAGAATATGTCCTATCAACTGATCCCTTCTTCTAGTCAAGTTGTGCCACAAATTTCTCTTCAATACCTCCCCATTAGTTATGTGATCTACCCATCTAATCTTCAGCATTCTTCTGTAGCACCACGTTTCGAAAACTTCTATTCTCTTTTATTCCAAACTATTTATCGTCCACGTTTCACTTCCATACATGGCTATACTCCATACAAATACTTCCAGAAGCGACTTCCTGACATTTAAATCTATACTCGATGTCAACAAATTTCTCTTCTTCAGAAACGCTTTCCTTGCCATTGCCCGTCTACATTTTATATCCTGTCTTCTTCGACCATCATCAGTTATTTTGCTCCCCCAAATAGCAAAACTCATTTCATACTTTAAGCGTCTCATTTCCTAATCTAATTCCCTCAGCGTCACCCGATTTAATTCGACTACATTCCATTATCCTCGTTTTGATGTTGTTGATGTTCATCTTATATCATCCTTTTATGGCACTGACCATTCCGTTCAGCTGCTCTTCCAGGTCCTTTCTGTCTCTGAGAGAATTACAATGTCATCGATGAACCTCAAAGACTTTATTTCCTCTCCATGGATTTTAATTCCTACTCCGAATTTTTCTTTTGTTTCCTTTACTGCTTGCTCTGTTGGCGATAAGGTCGCACTGTTTGTTACAGAATCTCGACCCAGTACCGTAGAGCAGTGAGACTGCCCTCAGCAGCCTTGAGAGGTGCAAAACCTTGCACGTTAACGACGTAATGACACTCCAGAATATCACTCTACCAACACGTTGTTGTACATGTGACACACAGTGCGTGGCGTTAGGTATTACCGCACTGCCTCCGTACACGTTGTCTGCGATTATCAGGGTACAAACAGATCAGCATCTCTTCCATAAAGAAAACCCCACGCCAATCCCAAGGCGTGTTTTGTGCATGACATCTTGTCCATTTGCATCGGACCCCATAGTGTTGTGGCGTATCATGTGTTGGTGGCCATGATCTTTGGAAATGCAGCTTCCCATCATGCAATCGTCTGCTGACAGTCTGATGTGAAACATTGCGTCATGAAATTTCGTCGAACGCTGAATTAAGCTGGAGCACTCAGCCCATGGTTCCTTGGTCTCAAAAGTCGTAGATATCGATCATCTTGTGCACCTGTCGAATGTGGACGGTTTGTGCGGCGTGCGTCCTTAATGTTACCTGTCAATTAGTACCGAATCTAGGCCCGCACTACTTCACTTTGACTGCAGTGCACACGTCGAGCAACTTTACTGGTTCCGTGACGATGCGGCTCCTACCATCGACTGTCCTTCGTGGCATGATGGATTTTCATCCTTCTGTTCCACAGACGACTCCTGTAACGCTTTTCTACAGGTGCTTTACTTTCAACTGAAACGCTGCACTCCATTCGACTGGAGCTTTCTACCCATAATTAGCGTTCATGGTAGCTGGGTAAATGGTTGCAAACAATAACAGGGCAGACCTTCATATCGGTACAGTAGGAGCCACAGTAGCAACACATCTGCACTACACATCGGGGTGATGCAACACGTTTGTTTGTACAGGGCGATCAAAAAGTCAGTATAAATTTGAAAACTTAATAAACCACGGAATAATGTAGATAGAGAGGTAAAAATTGACACACATGCTTGGAATGACATGGGGTTTTATTAGAACCAAAAAAAAAACAATGTTCACAAAATGTCCGACAGATGGCGCGTGAAAGATCTCTTGCGCGCGTCGGTTGTTCATGATCGTGTGCTCAGGTGCCACTTTCGTCATGCTTGGCCTCCCAGGACCCTAGACCTCAGTCCGTGCGATTATTGGCTTTGGGGTTACCTGAAGTCTCAAGTATATCTTGATCAACCGACATCTCTAGGGATGCTGAAAGACAACATCCGACGCCAATGCCTCACCATAATTCCGGACATGCTTTATAGTGCTGTTCACAACATTATTCCTCGACTTGTTGAGGAATGATGGTGGACATATTGAGCATTTCCTGTAAAGAACATCATCTTTGTTTTGTCTTAATTTGTTAAGCTAATTATTGCTATTCTGGTCAGATGAAGCGCCATCTGTCGGACATTTTTTGAACTTTAGTATTTTTTTGGTTCTAATAAAACCCCATGTCATTCCAAATGTGTGTGTCAATTTGTACCTCTCTATCTACATTATTCCGAGATTTATTCAGTTTTCAAATTTATACTGACTTTTTGATCACCCGGTATATGTACAACCACAACATCACGCTCTCTGCCGTTACTAGCGGTACAAAACTATCTCACTTTTCCCAAAAAACCAGAATACTGATGTAATTCTTCGCGCTTTTCCGGCGATCTGTTGACATCTAGGATATTCAGTCTCAGGTAGCACCTGAAGAAGACAGCGAGGCACGCTCTCGAAATATCGTGCGAGAACGACACGAACATCCGGCTGGATTCCCGAATATCCAAGATGTCAACCATAATACTGTCTATGATAAAGATGCAATTACCTTCAAAAGCCCCTAGCATTTCATTTACTTGCGGAGGTCTGCTTTTATTCATTCAGGAGGTGGACGCTCTTTCTCTGACGCAGGGGTAAAGAAGCAGGACCCTAGACACTTGCTGTGTTTATATGGTATCAGCACTCCGTTACGCCGCGTGCTCGGCGCAGGGAAATTCGGTGGCTGCGCTCTGCTTCCACTTCCCGATGCGGCTATTCTAGGACGCAGACACACCGCTGTGCTCGCGTCTTCGTTCTTTTGTTTGTTATTTTATCGATCAGCCGGAGGAGGAAGCCCTCACAGGGGACAGATGAACAGGAGCGTCTTCTTTTCCGCCGGCCTCCTCCCTTCGCTGCGGGAGCAGAACGGATAGGGGCAGGTGAAGGACGATCGAGGTCTTCCAGCGGCGAAATCCCAGACCAGTAACGATTTTCCCCGAATCCCTTAATTTCCAGCGGCTGGGCCATCCCTAGAGCAAGCAGGGCACTGCGTGGCGGCGATCGGAAGGCTTCTCCCTCTCTCTCTCTCTCTCTCTCTCCCTGTCTGTCTCTTCCCATCCCTACTACTACTAGCGTGTACTTCATGCACCCCTCTCTCGTGTGTCGTTCAGAAAAGAAAGAAACTGCTGAGTTTCTTAGTACTTTCACATGCTGTCTTGCTACACCAGATCTTGCAAATACACTATTCAAAGAATTAGGAAAACACGCTTATCGACGTCGCTATGTTAAATCTTCTTTGATACAGACGGTACCCGTGGTCTTACTACATGGCTTGAGATCTTTCCTTTCAATGTAGAAAAATAAAAATCACTCGCAATTTTTCGGCAGTATCATGCATTACAGTGTCAGATGACACCTCAGAAGGAAGTAAATACCGGTATCCCAGTGTTTCTTCCTAAGGTACACATGGCAGTTGCCATTTTGTACGCTGTGTTCAACCAACGCGGCATCATAATGCAGTGCAAGTTGCAAGGACGGTCTGTTTCATCCAAAAAGAACGGACTTTCGATAACACTGCTGCACATGACAATGCCTCTCCATACGTCATCCACAGGTTGTGGGCACGCTACAAAGAGACAGGTCAGTAGACAAGGCTAATTGGGGAAGGACGCCGACGCATTAAAACTTCACGTGAAGTCCCATATGCGATCTTTTCTGCCATCTGGCGTCGCACGGATACCACCAGAGCACTGAAAGTCGATCTCAGAAGATCCACTAGAGAGACTGTGTCCGATCACACTATAATGAACAGGTACGAGAAAGGAATTTTACGAACCAGACGTCTTGTTCTGCCTGACAACACCTCGCAGCTCGCCTTCAGTTCTGCCGATCCCAAGTCTACTGGCAACTCCATCACTGGCGAAACGTGTTATTCATGGGCAAGTCCAGATATCTTCTGACTCAAGGTGATGGCCGTGTTCGTGTGCGAAGATCCGTTGTGAGCGGTACCTGCCAAATGTGACTCAGGAAGTCGACCAATTCCAAGGATCTGTGTTGTTGTGGGGAGCTTCGGTATTGACAGCCATACGGATCTGGTCGTCGTTCGTGATTGAGTTATCGCTAGGCAGTACATCGAAAAGATCCTGTTGTACCATGTTGTTATTGCTGAATACGGTGGTGATCCCGTATTCAGCCTATGTGGCGCGTGTCAGCAGGGATGTCTTGTAAAGCCTGGACACTGAGAATTGAATGACCGGCGGTAATTCCCGACCTAAAGCCCATCACGCATTTGTGGTACGTGGTAGACAAACGTGTTCATCAGCATTCTGTTCCACCAAAGACTCACCAAGAAGTCTCATGAGCACTCATTGAAGAATGGGGACGCATACCATTGGGTGACTTCTATAGACTTATAGAGAACATGTCACGTAGGTGTCAGTGATAAACGCTCACGGAGCGCATACACGTTAGGGAAGCTCTGTAAAAGCCCAATGAAAAGCAGTCAGGATGATGGGATGAATGATTTTCCCACTTTGTTTTCGACACCTGAAGGACGTTTCAGTTGTTTTTATGTAAAAGATCGAGGGTGTAGTGATGTTTTGTTGTGTACTTAATTTGTGGAAGATTAGGGTGTAATTTGGTAACATAACCAGTACTCAATAATTCAGAGGAGTATGGCAGACGTCCAGAGTCATGTTCCACTGAACTCTTTGAGCAGTGTATTCTTATTCTTCTGTGAGCTGCCTTCAAACCATTGCAGTCTCATCAGACGACTGCATTCACGGAATTATTAGTTCGTGAACCGTTCGAAGATTTTAGATTAAGTTACGGTGTTGTCGTAGAAGCCAGAAAGCTCAGACATTTTATGATCTCGAAGGAAAATGCACTATTCACAGGCGTGAATGAGATTCTCTTGCGAACAAAGTCGTGTATATTGCTAAATATATTTTCCATGCTTTCTACGACGTTTGTACAACGTCACATCCTCGATCAGCAAGTCTCCCAAAAATTAAAGTTTCTTTAATCACCGCCATTTTATAAACATGCAGTAACTTCCGTGACAACTGTAGGCAAAATAAATGTTTCGAGGTAGCAAAAGTCACCAAATAATCCTCTGTTTTCACACCAGTAACTGATTTAAATGACATTTAAGTTGGACAAAATGAACGAGAAGTGTCTACAAGATTTAAATTAGTAGTATAGGACTCATTGTGTAAGCAAATAGCAAATTAAGTTTTCGAATTAAATTGCTCGTTGAGAACTAGAAAGCACTGTTTCGACGGCGAACATGCTTATCTTATTTACAAACTTTGTTTTCATGTCTTCTTATTTCTCTGTTTGTCTACTACAAAGGGCAAAATACAAAAGCGATTCTCACTTCTAATTCAACTGAATTCATTTTGTAGCCTTAACGTGCATTAATCAGCATCGTTATCCATTATAAATAGGCGTATTCTCTACCGAGGCAGGCAACTGAACTCCATGTGTACAATGTATGTGCTCCATTGACGTGTTGCCGTCTTGAAATGTCGCCGTCGCTTCTTGTTGAGAACTCTGCTAGTGCTTGATTTTTAATTTCAGGAGACAGTGCTGAGTGATACGCTTAGCATATCCTGGAACTGGCAGTATAGCGTCCTTTTATCTCTAACCTACTTTCAACCATTTAATTTAATTGATTTCTGAAGACCATATTTGGAGTATTCCTACTCCTTACCAAAATGGTTCGAATGGCTCTGAGCACTATGGGACTTAACATCTGTGGTCATCAGTCCCCTAGAACTTAGAACTACTTAAACCTAAGTAACCTAAGAACATCACACAACCTTCCCACGCCCGGGTTCCCGGGTTCGATTCCCGGCGGGATCAGGAATTTTCTCTGCCTCGTGATGGCTGGGTGTTGTGTGATGTCCTTAGGTTAGTTAGGTTTAAGTGGTTCTAAGTTCTAGGGGACTGATGACCATAGATGTTAAGTCCCATAGTGCTCAGAGCCATTTGAACCATTTGAACATCACACAACACCCAGTCATCACTACTCCTTATCCAATTCATCGATGATACACAGAGGAGGAATTACACCTGGAGGTAAGGGATGATGTCTGGTGTGATGACTTTTCTCCTCTAACGTTCTAGTGGAATCGATCAGTCCAGCGCGTTCTCTGACGCAGGAAGCCGACTTTGAAACTACGCCTACTGATAGGTGAGCCGTGTGCGGCTCGCGTTGATGCCGTTCATAGCTTGGCATCTTGTAACAACGATAGTGGCGTCTCGTTTTCTTAGTGTGTTCACTGGCGCCACTGCGTTTGTTCGTCTTGTCTGTCCGTGAGTGGCAGCAGCAGCGCTTATCGATAGCGCGTACTGTGGTACCATCTTTGGAGCGGCCCCTAGTACTTCCGGGTCGTCGTGTGTCCAGGGAGTTGAGTTGGGACAGAGCAGCAGTGATGTCCGGACACCACTACTCGCCCGACCGCTGGCGACACACATCTACTGTCCGACGGAAGGGTGTGGTCGCGAGAGTGCACGACCCCGTCAAGTATCGGATTCAGCGAGTTTTAGTCGTGTGGGCCGTGATATTCAAGTAGTGCAAGTTTCACGTGTGTGTTTGTGTGTGTGTGTGTGTGTGTGTGTGTGTGTGTGTCCGCCCGCCCTTCGAATACCTCACGGCAATAAGTTGTCAGTCGACGATTTATACTGAGATCTTTCCCGTGCTTGACTTGAGTGGGGACGACCGTTGGTTGGTCATTCGGTCGGTCGTCGCAGCAGACGACGTGCACTTGGTCCTCCGACCGCTTCTGGCATCTCTGTGTTTGTGCCGACTCATAATTCTTCGGTGTTGTTTCACAGTGACTGCTTTTAGTATCGTGAGTTATTGGTGAAATTGTTTCCCCAGATCTACATCTACATCTACATCTACATCTACATCCATACTCCGCAAGCCACTTGACGGTGTGTGGCGGAGGGTACCTTGAGTACCTCTATCGGTTCTTCCTTCTATTCCAGTCTCGTATTGTTCGTGGAAAGAAGGATTGTCGGTATGCCTCTGTGTGAGCTCTATTCTCTCTGGTTTTATCTTCATGGTCTCTTCGCGAGATATACGTAGGAGGGAGAAATATACTGCTTGACTCTTCGGTGAAACTTTAACAAAAGCCCGTACCGAGCTACTGAGCGTCTCTCCTGCAGAGTCTTCCACTGGAGTTTATCTATCATCTCCGTAACGCTTTCGCGATTACTAAATGATCCTGTAACGAAGCGCGCTGCTCTCCGTTGGATCTTCTCTATCTCTTCTATCAACCCTATCTGGTACGGATCCCACACTGCTGAGCAGTATTCAAGCAGTGGGCGAACAAGCGTACTGTAACCTACTTCCTTTGTTTTCGGATTGCATTTCCTTAGGATTCTTCCAATGAATCTGTCTGGCATCTGCTTTACCGACGATCAACTTTATATGATCATTCCATTTTAAATCACTCCTAATGTGTACTCCCAGATAAGTTATGGAATTAACTGCTTCCAGTTGCCGACCTGCTATTTTGTAGCTAAATGATAAAGGATCTATCTTTCTGTGTATTCGCAGCACATTACACTTGTCTACACTGAGATTCAATTGCCATTCCCTGCACCATGCGTCAATTCGCTGCAGATCCTCCTGCGTTTCAGTACAATTTTCCATTGTTACAACCTCTCGGTACACCACAGCATCATCTGCAAAAAGCCTCAGTGAACATCCGATGTCATCCACAAGGTCATTTATGTATATTGTGAATAGCAACGGTCCTATGACACTCCCCTGCGGCACGCCTGAAATCACTCTTACTTCGGAAGACTTCTCTCCATTGAGAATGACATGCTGCGTTCTGTTATCTAGGAACTCCTCAATCCAATCACACAATTGGTCCGATAGTCCATATGCTCTTACTTTGTTCATTAAACGACTGTGGGGAACTGTATCGAACGCCTTGCGGAAGTCAAGAGACACGGCAGCTACCTGTGAACCCGTGTCTATGGCTCTCTGAGTCTCGTGGACGAATAGCGCGAGCTGGGTTTCACATGACCGTCTTTTTCGAAACCCATGCTGATTCCTACAGAGTAGATTTCTAGTCTCCAGAAAAGTCATTATACTCGAACACAATACGTGTTCCAAAATTCTGTGTGTATCTTGTGGTTTTGAATGGGCAGTTATTTTAATGCCGTCTGCGTACTGGATTTGGTGGGGAGTTGCGAAAGGACGTCAGTTCGGCTTCAGACAGAGCAGCGAGGACAGGCAGGCCGCGACCGCAGGCGGCGTGCAGGCACTGTCAGACCGAGGGGCTGTAGCTGACGTCTGAACCCAGGACGTTTGAAGTTGAGTGAACCGTGTTCAGTACTGAAACCTCCACTGTTTGAGATCTCACTGTTGTTTGCGTGTTTCTGCTCCCAGGGTCGGTGAGACCAACCGCAAGTGGAGTCAGTCTGGTTGGCGGAAGTTATTAGCCGCCTTCTACTCCTTGATGTTAGTTGGATTTAGTATTATTCTTATTAGTGAAGTGCAACCAGCGGTATTTTCTACCTTGTGACCGCTAACGCCCCAGTTACCTGGAATTTATAAGTTTCATGATCTTTCTCCAGCTGACATAGTCAGGTATTTTTAATTCTTAGCAACGTTGAAGAAAGAGAAGAAAGCCGGCCGCGGTGGTCTAGCGGTTCTGGTGCTGCAGTCCGGAACCGCGGGACTGCTACGGTCGCAGGTTCGAATCCTGCCTCGGGCATGGGTGTGTGATGTCCTTGGGTTAGTTAGGTTTAAGTAGTTCTAAGTTCTAGGGGACTTATGACCTACGATGTTGAGTCCCATAGTGCTCAGAGCCATTTGAACCATTTGAAAGAGAAGAAAAATGAGTTTGTTGTGGAATTTATTAGTTACTGTTCCTACAGACGGATCGCCGGTTACGTTGGGAAAAAAAATAAAGATCCGTTACGAAATTGAATGGGAAACGGTAAAAGCTTCCAGTAACCAATTAGCGCTAATCTGCAACTTGGATTAGTGGTTAAGCACACTGGATTCGCATTCGGGAGGACAACGGTTCAAACCCTCGTCCAGCATCATGATATAGGTTTACCCTGATATCCCAGAATTGCTTAAGACTGATGGCTTAGAAAAGGCACGGCCGATTTCCTTCACCATCCTTCACTGATCCGACCCTGTGTTCCGTCTCTAATAACTTCGTTGTCACCGGGACGCTAAACACTGATCTCCGCCTTCATACTCCTCCACCTTCTCCCAGGAACTTGATGAACCATGGTACTACTCAATTCTTTAGAGAATCAAAATTACAATCTCACCGCAGTTATTTAAGGAAAATAGGAAGCCCGGGGTCACTGGTGATGGACAAGCTTGTGATTGTTTTACAATTTTAATTTGACTCAAGCAGACTTTATTATAAACTTCAATTCCGACATTTTCCCTCTTACTGATGCAGCATACCAATTTTTACTTTAATTGAACTACGTAAACACGAATAAGAATCATATTTTGCATCTGCAATCAAAAACATAGATAGTAGGCACGGTGAATAATCAGTCATAAACAATCATTCTTGTTTAACCATATCTCAAAAGGCTAGTAACACAGCCACATAATACCACAAGTTCATTAAAAAGCAAAGATATTAAAGATTAATAAAACTGACCTGTCCACATAAAAGTCCACAGTGAAACATGCTTATACTAAAAACGCCAAGCGGGCCAACCAAGATCGCAAAACTGGCATACAGGAAAAATAGCATGTTGCACATTCATTAAAGATACACAAATGATTAACGTAAGTGTTGAATAAGAATGGCTATTAATAACCAGTAAAATAACTTACAGAAACGCTAATATTAACAAAGTGGCCTAACTTAACTTTAGAGAACAGCGTTAAGGCCCACAGCAGTATTTGGAAGCAATAACGCTACGGCTGGCGGGCAATACGAGCGTTCACTCCCTTCGGCTTGTGCACAGGCTCACAAGCCGGCGATATATATTTGTATATAGTCCGACCGGCCTCACAATGTGCGGTCCTAACAAGAATCCATAACCGCACCGACGCCAGGAAACGAGCAGACTCAACAAATGGCCTGCAGCACAAATAGATAGCAATGAAAACAAGGTCAAATCACAGCCACACCGGAATATATAATAAGCATGCTCCCAAATCCTTATGGAGCCCTACTCTAACAGTACACGTCTCCCAGTAAATTAGCAAGAAACTTAGAGATCACTTTCAGTTGCTCTAAGGCACTTTCAACATTAAATAAGCATACCAAATCCTGCCGTGACAAATGATTAAACCATTAACTCTACGGCTGCCGGGCGCGTACACAACAGCAACCAGTCCCCAAGCGGTCAATATGTCCTAAAACAAAACTCGCATGAAAACCACTTAAAACACACGCTCTACAAATGATGAGAAACGAAATGAGGAACATCAGCTTCCTTAAAATAGTCACTGTAGAACCAAGTTCACAACCATCTCCGGCAGCTACTCATGCCACAATAAGTTTCAACAATCATCTTAGTTAAACACAAATAACTTGGAGCTCGCAAATTACGAGCTGGGAAGCTGTCCAGCGTGAGACGACGAACCCATCACAATTTTGCACGTCAAGGCGCCCAATGATCGACACGGTACATAAGGAGCGACCAAAGACAAGGACGGCGAGGCCCATGCACCATGGTTAGGGTGCTCGATGAACGCCGATCGGAGACCAAAAATGGTTCAAATGGCTGTGAGCACTACGGGACTTAACATCTGTGGTCATCAGTCCCCTAGAACTTAGAACTACTTAAACATAACTAACCCAAAGACATCACACACATCCATGCCCGAGGCAGGATTCGAACCTGCGACCGTAGCGGTCACGCGGTTACAGACTGAAGCGCCTAGAACCGCATGGCCACACCGGCCGGCGACCGGAGACTCTCCGTCACACATTCACTCGGAAAACACCCCGGGCCCCCGGGGGGGAGCAGTCGAAGATAGCAAGACAGCCGAATATCGATATCAGCGATGCAAGTAGAACACCCTAGCCCCAGCCGCCACGGCTCACTTGAATTAATTGGTCTGCGATGCGACAGGGAATATAAAGAAAGTCTAGGTTCCTCGAAGCTTTTTCTTCAGGATCGGTTTATCGGTTTCCTCGTTTACACAAGTCTTCACACGGCTCCCCACCCTATTCCCTGTGACGATGGAGGGGGCACAGTACTCGCGGCTCCCAGAACTGCCCTCACAGTATGCTCACAGAGGATGTTGGCTATGAAACCTTGGTTTGGACTGTCTCACCAATGTAGAACGCTGCACTGAAGCCACTACTGAATTGTGTGTCCAGCACGTTCCACATGGAGGTACAAAGTCGATATGGACTTAGCCATCGAAGATGAACTGGTGGTATACACTAGCTGCGCATTCAGTACCCGACCCGTTCCGACAAGAGCGTCGCATGCTGAGTCATTACCGCGCTCCAGTAAGCGCGCGGGGCGATATTAGCTAACAGTAGGGTAAGGTATTAAACCTGCGCCGCAGTACGTTTACGGTCGTCGTAATGGCCGGCGCACAGAGTATCAGCAGCAGCTGTCCGCGTCTTTGGGGCGGCGCAAAGTAGCGGCGAACCGGCGGCGGCTGCTGCGCCGGCAGCGGCGGGCATTCGGCGCACGTAGTGAGCGCGGCCGCCGGACGCCGCTGCCAATATCCAGCGCCGGCCCGCTGAATGCTAACACCGGCGCTCGCCAAACAGCGGGCACTTGCCGCAACCGTGACGTCTCCCTCAGACAGCCAGCGCACCAAGTCATCTGGAAGAGCCCAGAGAATCCTAACCCTACGAGTTTAACGCACCGCTGCCAACTCGGTAACTCGTTAATGGCGCACCGAGAGAGCGGGCACAGCGCTACACTTGTACCGGAGGAGGTGAGCTTGAATCCTCGCACTGCCCTCCTTTTAGTGTCCCGCAGCGGTATCCGCACAGAAACGCCAGGAGAAATGGAAGCAAGTGGTAGGTATGAAACTTCCTGGCAGATTAAAACTGTGTGCCGGTCCGAGACTCGAACTCTGGACCTTTGCCTTTCGCTGCTCTACCAACTGAGCTACCCAAGCACGACTCACGCTCCGTCCTCACAGCTTTACTTCTGCCAGTACCTTGTCTCCCACCTTCAAAATTGGTTCAAATGACTCTGAGCACTATGCGACTTAACTTCTGAGGTCATCAGTCGCCTAGAACTTAGAACTAATTAAACCTAACTAACCTAAGGACATCACACACATCCATGCCCGAGGCAGGATTCGAACCTGCGACCGTAGCGGTCGCTCGGCTCCAGACTGTAGCGCCTAGAACCGCACGGCAACTCCGGCCGACTCTCCTACCTTCCAAACTTTACAGAAGCTCTCCTGCGAACCATATCAGCGCACACTCCGCTGCAGAGTGAAAATGTCATTCTGGAAACATCCCCTAGGCTGTGGCTAAGCCATGTCTCCGCAATTCCTTTCTTTCAGTAGTGCTAGTTCTGCAAGATTCGCAGGAGAGCTTCTGTAAAGTTTGGAAGGTAGGAGACGAGGTACTGGCAGAAGTAAAGCTGTGAGGACGGGGCGTGAGTCGTGCGGGGTAGCTCAGTTGGTAGAGCACTTTCCTGCGAAAGGCAAAGGCCCAGAGTTCGAGTCTCGGTCCGGCACACAGTTTTAATCTGCCAGGAAGTTTCATATCAGCGCAAACTCCGCTGCAGAGTGAAAATGTCATTCCCCAAGCGGTAGGTATGTCAGCTGACGACAACGAGATAGCCGGTGAAGAGTCTCTATTTAAGTCGCTTCATCGACTTTCGGGGTTGGTGGTGGTGGTGGTGGTGGTGGTGGTGGTGGTGATGATGGATTTGGAGGAAGGGACCAAACAGTGAGGTCATCGGTCCCATCGGATTAACGAAGGATGGGAGAAGTAAGTCGGCCGTGCACTTTCAAAGTGACCAGCCCGGCATTTGCCTGAAGCGATTTATGGAAACCACGGGAAACCTAAATCAGGGGAAAGGGGGTGAAGGGGGGGGGGGGCGGAGTGCACCATCTCGCTCGGTGACTTTCAAGGTAGATATCCAGATTTACATGTCTGAACAACAAAATGGTTCAAATGGCCCTGAGCACTATGAGACTTAACATCTGAGGTCATCAGTCCCTAGAACTTAGAACTGCTTAAACCTAACTAACCTAAGGACATCACACACATCCATGCCCGAGGCAGGATTCGAACCTGCGACCGTAGCGGTCGCGCGGTTCCGGACTGAAGCGCCTGGAACCGCTCGGTCACACCGGCCGGCGTCTGAACAACACCATTTAGGAGTCGGTGCTCCTATAAATTCAGATTAAGAGAAAGATGATTATATGGGTGCTCTATCTGGCAGCCATAATGACATTTCAATATTAAATTACTATATCTGAATTGTATCTCATACCTATAATCACTTTCCACGTTAACTGCATACATACTAAGAGTGTAATTTGATACAGGAAAGGACTCATCATATATCTGCGTTGCCAGCCTATGTGTTCCTTGTTCCACACCTCTGGTTGTTTGCTTGGAAGCTTGTTTGGTGTCTACTGGAGTGTATGTCTCTGGACTTGGGGAAAGTTTCTCTGAACGTAGGAACAGTTTAGTCAACTTCTGTATGCAAGAAAGGCTAACCTTTCTGAGTCAGAGAGACACCGGCAAGCAATGTTCCGTCGGTTTTGGTATGTTAGCAAAGGCAGAAAGTGCATTTTGTCTGTGCGCCGACTTCCGGTCCACGCTAGGGTCTATAGGTGAGTAGTAAACTGCCTCACCGCGCAGGAATCGTCGAAGAAGTGACATCTAGTTTTAGTAGTTACTGTTGCCATTTTGTGAACGTGTAAGTTTCAGCTTAACTGAGTCCTTAATTCAGTTCTTAGTAGGTTTCAGCTGTTAAAGAATGACTCGGGGTACCTTACGAAAGCAGGAATTGAGAATAATTTCGGGATTTTTTGGAATTTATAGCAATGTTTTCTTTATGACCTGTAATTTTGTAATTGTGGAGCATGAGGCCACGTGACTCTAAGACTGTAATTGCATTCCTGAATAAATTGTTTAACTGATTAAGTGCAGTGCATATTATTTTGACATTGGGTAGTCATATTAATAAAGGCCAACGTGTTTTGTGCAGATTTTAGTGAGTTTCCTTCGTGCATGGTTGGTAGCTGTTATCACGTGCTTTGTTCGCGAAGCTGTGGTTTAGTATTGTGCGCTTGCAAATGAATCAGTTTCCTTTCTTAAATAAATTTTCATATTTTATTGTTTGATTTCGTGAGATTTCTTCTAGTGAATCTTTTTTTATATTTCATCGATTTTTCTTTGTAAAGAGTAGCCAGGTGATTTCTAGCAACTTCCGGTAACCCCTGCCTTTCGGAAAAATTGTTGAGGGAACTTAGTTCCCGTTCATTGTTCTCAATTTCAGTCTCGCCTAATTTTTTTTTTAAATTTTGTGAATAATTTTCTGTTAAAGTGTTCAACCAACTAGGCTAGTCTCTCTCAAACACAATTTAGATTTTGTTTGCTTTCCTGAGTTACTGAACAACTTTCTTTGCTATATGTGTGTGCGTGTGTAATTCATCATCCCATAGAGCTTCTGGTTTCAAAAGCTCGTGCTATTCATATAGGCATTTCAGCTCGTTATACCAGCAACATTCAGCATCAATACTCCATCGTAGGTTAAGTTTTTACTGTTAAATGTACGTGTATACGTTTCTTCAGGCGCTTCCCTTTTAAAATGATTAATTGTGAAATAAATGTATAGAACAAGGCATTCCTGACATTCAATAACTCACCCATTATTTATCCAATTTCCTATTGAAACTCTTCCATGCCATTTCACACGTTATGATTAGTATCATATTTAAGAGCATCGCCGGCCGAAGTAGCCGAGCGGTTCTAGGCGCTACACTCTGGAACCGCGCGGCCGCTACGGTCGCAGTTTCGAATCCAGCCTCGGGCATGGATGTGTGTGCTGTCCTTAGTTTGGTTAGGTTTAAGTAGTTCTAAACTCTAGGGGACTGATGACCTCAGAAGTTAAGTCCCATAGTGCTCAGAGCCATTTTAGGAGTATCTTCCAAGCTGATTCTCGCACAGAATCAATCCAGAATTATCAAGATATAGCAGGCTTCTATTACCTTTTCCCAGGATTCAAGCCCATTCACTAATTTCTTTTTAAGCAAATGTTCAGGATAATTAAGTTGTAGTCCAATTCAGGTGGTGACGCGAGATAGCTTCCGTAATAAAGTCCCAATTTAAATTCACATAAAAATGTACCAGCATACGTAACAGAATAATTTTCCATCAGCCAAGCTAATTACGTAATTAAACAGATACTTTACACCGAAACTATTAACATCGTCCTCTAAGGCTCCACTTAATTGGATCCGTAATCCTCCCGACCCCATTCCGGCAATGTAGACGACAACGGAAGAAAAACCAACAGTGTATCTGGAAGTATTTCCAAACTAGCCTCACCATGTACGCAATGCCTCTAACAGAACTAAATTTCCGGCTGTATCCAACAGCTTTGATTCTTGGTCTCCTGTCACACAATCTATGCGAAGTTCATCGGCTTTTATTTTATTTGAATACGATCCTGACTCAGCTAGCTAGCGGATTCCGTTCTACATATTATAATATGGCAACGTAAACTGCAGATTTAGTAGTCTCGTTGAAACTCAGTGACCTGCTTAAATTTATATACACTGAGATGACAAAAGTCACGGGGTACTTCCTAATACAGTGTCGGACATACACTCCTGGAAATGGAAAAATGAACACATTGACACCGGTGTGTCAGACCCACCATACTTGCTCCGGACACTGCGAGAGGACTGTACAAGCAATGATCACACGCACGGCACAGGGGACACACCAGGAACAGCAGTGTTGGCCGTCGAATGGCGCTAGCTGCGCAGCATTTGTGCACCGCCGCCGTCAGTGTCAGCCAGTTTGCCGTGGCATACGGAGCTCCATCGCAGTCTTTAACACTGGTAGCATGCCGCGAGTGCGTGGAGGTGAACCGTATGTGCAGTTGACGGACTTTGAGCGAGGGCGTATAGTGGGCATGCGGGAGGCCGGGTGGACGTACCGCCGAATTGCTCAACACGTGGGGCGTGAGGTCTCCACAGTACATCGATGTTGTCGCCAGTGGTCGGCGGAAGGTGCACGTGCCCGTCGACCTGGGACCGGACCGCAGCGACGCACGGATGCACGCCAAGACCGTAGGACCCTACGCAGTGCCGTAGGGGACCGCACCGCCACTTCCCAGCAAATTAGGGACATTGTTGCTCCTGGGGTATCGGCGAGGACCATTCGCAACCGTCTCCATGAAGCTGGGCTACGGTCCCGCACACCGTTAGGCCGTCTTCCGCTCACGCCCCAACATCGTGCAGCCCGCCTCCAGTGGTGTCGCGACAGGCGTGAATGGAGGGACGAATGGAGACGTGTCGTCTTCAGCGATGAGTGTCGCTTCTGCCTTGGTGCCAATGATGGTCGTATGCGTGTTTGGCGCCGTGCAGTGAGTGCCACAATCAGGACTGCATACGACCGAGGCACACAGGGCCAACACCCGGCATCATGGTGTGGGGAGCAATCTCCTACACTGGCCGTACACCACTGGTGATCGTCGAGGGGACACTGAATAGTGCACGGTACATCCAAACCGTCATCGAACCCATCGTTCTACCATTCCTAGACCGGCAAGGGAACTTGCTGTTCCAACAGGACAATGCACGTCCGCATGTATCCCGTGCCACCCAACGTGCTCTGGAAGGTGTAAGTCAACTACCCTGGCCAGCAAGATCTCCGAATCTGTCGCCCATTGAGCATGTTTGGGACTGGATGAAGCGTCGTCTCACGTGGTCTGCACGTCCAGCACGAACGCTGGTCCAACTGAGGCGCCAGGTGGAAATGGCATGGCAAGCCGTTCCACAGGACTACATCCAGCATCTCTACGATCGTCTCCATGGGAGAATAGCAGCCTGCATTGCTGCGAAAGGTGGATATACACTGTACTAGTGCCGACATTGTGCATGCTCTGTTGCCTGTGTCTATGTGCCTGTGGTTCTGTCAGTGTGATCATGTGATGTATCTGACCCCAGGAATGTGTCAATAAAGTTTCCCCTTCCTGGGACAATGAATTCACGGTGTTCTTATTTCAATTTCCAGGAGTGTAGTTTTGCCTGGCGCAGTACTGTCGACTAAGCGTAGACTCCAGTCGTTGGAAGTTCCCTACAGAAATATTGAGCCATGCTGCCTCTATAGCCGTCCTTATTTGCGGAAGTGTTGGCGGAGCAGGATTTTGTGCACGAACGGACTTCCTGATTACGTCCCATAAATTTTCTATGGGATTCATATCAGGCGATCTGAATGGCCAAATCATTGGCTCAAACTGTCCATTTCACACCAGTCGCAAACAATTGTGGCTCTGTGACGTGGCCCATTATCATTCATAAAAATTCCGTCGTTGTACGGGAACATGAGTCAAAGAATGGCTGCAAATGGTATCCAAGTAGCTACAGAGCAAGGTGGCGCAGTGGTTAGCACAATGGACTCTCACTCTGAAGGACGATGGTTCAAACCCGCGTCCGCTTGTCCTTATTTACGTTTTCCTTGATTTCCCTAAGTCGCTTCAGGTCAATGCCTGGATGATTCCTTTGAACGGGCACAGCCGACTTCCTTCCCCACCCTTCCCTAATCCGATGGGACCGGTGGGCTCGCTGTTTGATCACCTCCTCCGAATCAACCAATATTCGAAGTAGCTTAACATAATCATTTCCGGCTAATGATAGGTACAGCTGGACAAGAGGACCCAGTCCATGAAAAAGGTCACATTATTATGGAGCCACCACCAGCTTACCCATTGCCATTTTGACAATTCGGGTCCATGGCTTTGTGGGGTCTGCATCACACTCGATCCCTACCATCAGCTCTTATCGACTAAAATCGTGACATATGATCAAGCCACGGTTTTCCAGCCGTCTACGGTCCAATCGATACGGTTGCGACCCCAGGAGAGGCGTTGCAGGAGATATGCTGTTAGCAAAGGCACACGCGTCTGTCGTCTCATCCCATAGCCCATTAACGCTAACGCACTGTCCTAAAAGATACATTCTCTTACGTCCCACAGTGATTTCTGCGGTTATTTCACTCGGGGTACTTGTCTGTTAGTACTGACATCCTACACAAACGCCACTGCTCCCAATCGTTAATTGAATTTCACCGGGCATTCCGTTGTTCGTGGCGAGAGGTAATGCCATGAATTTGGCGTTCTCGGCGCTCTGTTGATACTATGGAAGTCGGAATATTAGATTCTGTAACGATTTCCGAAATTGAATGTCCCATGCGTCAAGGTCCAACTATCTTTCAAGTTCAGAATCTGATAATTACAGTCGTGCGGCTATAATCATGTCGGAAACCTTTTCAGATGAATCACCTGAGTACAAATGACAGCTCCGCAATGGGATGTTCTTTTGTACCTTGTGTACGCCGTCCTACCGCCATGTGTATACGTGCATATCACTTTCCTATAAACTCAGAGTATATAACGTTGGAATTAAAATTCCAGAAGATTTTACAGGATGTGCTTATCTATAGTCTCACAGCCAAGTCAGTGAAGCCTAAAAATTCCCGATAAGTTGGTTGGTTGGATTAAAAGAGGGGGAAAGGGACCAAACTACGAGGTCATCAGTCACTTGTTCCGAATAAAACAATGCCACAAGTGTGAGAATAAAACAAACGAGACTGACAACTCAAAACGGAATGAAACGAAAAATCATAAGAATGATGGAGGGCAACAGACATGTAAGTGGATAAAAGGGGACAAGAAAACCACAGAAACGCAAGAAACGGGATGAAGTGATTAAAACAACAAAGCAAATTACCATGGATAGCTGACTGAGGATAAAAAAAGAAAACCCTACCATTCTGCAACACATTAAAATCTCTACCCTAGAAGCACTAGGCTAGAGGACACAGAGGGACAAAGGACATACACTAAAACTTAGAGAAAATGATAAAACCAACCCTCACGAATAAAACGTGAAACTAAATCAGACGATGAGGTGTTGTCAGATAAAATTAGCGGCAACGAGTCCGATAACCCAAGATATCGTCGCTGGGTAGTCAAAGTTGGACAGTGCACCAGAATATGGGCCGCTGTCAACCGGGCGCCGCACCGACACTCAGGCGGGTCTTCACGACGCCGATTGGGCGCTAATGACCATAGAAGTTTTGCGCCCTAAAACCACAAAAAAAAACAAAAAACGACGCCGAAGGTAACCGTGAGTCGCCCAAGCGTGGCCAAATGCGGAGCCGGCAGAGGACAATTTACTCCTTGAGAGAGTCCAGCATGGAAGACTTTCACACATTCGTAATCTCTTTAATGATACCCAGTTTGTTGTGTGGCCTGCTATGTCATTCCTTCTCCCGAAGCCGAAAAACCCTACACCGTAAGTCAGACCGCAGGTCAGGTTCAGAGACGCCCATTTCCAAAAGCGGTTTCCGAGTGGCCTGTTTGGCCAGCCTGTCGACAAGCTCGTTGCCTGGGATGCAGACGCGTCCTGGGGTCCACACAAACACCACTGAGCGACAGGACTGGTCCAGGGCATAGATGAACTCCTGGATGGACGCCACCAAAGGATGGCGACGGTAGCACTGGTCGTTAGCTTGTAGGCTGTTCAAGGAGTCAGTACACAGAAGAAACGACTCCCCAGGACATGAACGTATTTGCTGAAGAGCATGAGATATAGCCACCAGCTCTGCAGTGAAAACACTGCAGCCATCGGGCAAGGAATGCTGTTCAAAATGGCCTCTGTGGACGTAGGCGAAGCTGACATGACCAGTCATCGAGCCGTCCGTGTAAAACTCTTCAGAGCCCCGGAACATGTCAAGAATCGAGAGGGAGTGACAGAGAATGGCAGGAGTAACTGAGTCCTTAGGTTTATGCGAAAGTTCCAGACGAATCTGCGGCCTAGGTGTACACCGTGGAGGTGCATGCGGACGGACCTGGATGAGAGGTGGTAAAGGGAAGGACTCCAGTTCAGACAGAAGGGATCGCACGCGAGCCGCAATCGTTATCCCTGACCTGGGCCGCCGATGCGGGAGATGAAATGCCATGGGTGGGAAAAGGAGACGGTAATTCAGATACTCAGAAATACGAATACGTCCAACGTAACCGACGAGCAGTTGTGCATGTCGGATCTGCAGTGGAGGGACTCCGGCCTCCACCAGGCCACTGGTCACCGGACTCGTTCTAAAAGCTCTCGTCGCTAGGCGAACGCCACAGTGCTGCACTAGGTCGAGTTCACGCAACGCTGAGGGCGCCGGCGAACCATAAACCAGACTCCCATAGTTAAGGCGGGACTGAAGAAAGGGTTTGAAGAGCTGCAGCAGAGTAGGGCTATCTGCAACCCAGTTGGTGTTGCTCACGCAGCTGAGGGGAGCGAGGTGCTGCCAGCATTTCCTCTTCAGCTGACGAAGGTGAGGTAGCCTAGTCAACCAGGCGTCGAAAACCAGTCCTAAGAATCGATGTGTCTCTACTACAGTGAGCAGATCGTCATGCACGTAAAGTTCGGGTTCTGGATGAACGGTACGGCGCCGACAAAAGTAAATGCCACACGACTTAACGGCCGAAAACTGGAAGCCGTGGGCGAAAGCCCATGACTGTCCCTTGTGGATGGCTCCCTATAGGAGCCACTCAGCAACACGAGTACTGATCGACAAGTATGAAATGCAGAAGCCGTTTGCATACAGAGAGGGTAAGACGGACGGCCCTACAGCTGCTGCTAGACCGTTAATGGCCACCAGAAAGAGTCATACACTCAATACAGAGCCCTGCGGAACCCCACTCTCCTGGATATGGGGGGAACTATGGCAGGCACCAACTTGGACAAGGAAAGTATGGAGCGAAAGGAAATTCTGGATTAAAAACTTTAGTGTGACTCGGAGACCCCACCCATATAATGTGACAAGTATATGATGTTGCGAGGTAGTGTCACACGCTTTACGTAGCTCAAAAAAGACGGCAACCAGGCGTTGGCGTCTGAAAAAGTCTGTTCGGATCTCAGACTCGATGTTCACAAGATTAGCAGTGGTAGAGTTACCCTGGAGGAAGCCGCCCTGACATGGAGCCTGTAGGCCATGTGACTACAGGATCCAACCGAACAGTTGACATACCATACATTCCAGCAGCTTACAAAGAACGTTGGTGAGGCTGATGGGCCGATGGCTATAAACATGAATCGGCTTTTTACTGGGTTTTAGCACCGGAACAGTGGTGCTCTCCGGCCATTGCGATGGAAAGACGCCATCGCACCAGATCCAGTCGAATATGACGAGGAGATTGGGCTTGTAGTCAGACGAAAGACGTTTAATCATCTGACTGTGGATCCGATCTGGCCCAGGAGCTGTGTCGGGGCAATTTGCAAGTGCGCTGAGGAGCTCCCACTTCATAAATGGGGCGTTATAGGGTTCACTGTGGTGTGTAGTGAGCGAGAGGACTTTCCTTTCCCCCGCACTTTGAGGGTGCGAAAGGCTGCGCAGTAGTTCTCCAATGCACAGGCTCAGGCATAGTGCTCAGCAGAGTGCTCGACAATTGTTATTGCGTCGGTACATAGCACGCCATTCATGGTAACACCAATTACACCTGTTGGGGTCTGGTACCCAAAAAACGTCTGATTATCGTCCAGACTTGGGAAGGTGATGTATGACACCCAATGGTTGACACGTACCTCTCCCAACACTCCTGGATCCGTTGCTGGTGTACACGGGTATGGAGTCACTTAAAGGCTATCAGATGATCTAGGGAAGGGTGCTGCTTATGTCGCTTAGAGCTCGCCGACGCTCTGTAATTGCCTCAGCAACTCCCGGCGACCGCCAAGAGACTGTCTTTCTCCAGGGGCACCCTAAAGAGCAAGGGATAGCGTTTTCTGTCGCAGTAACGATTGTTGTAGTCACCTGCTCAACCATCACAGCGATGTTACAATGCGGGGGAGAGTCAATGGTGACATCAGAGGTGAAAGTTTCCCAATGTGCCTTGTTTAAAGCGCATCTGTGCAGTTGTCTCTGGGCCTGCGCCTGGGCAGTGACAGGAAGATGGGGAAGTTGTCACTACCACACAGGTCGTCATGTCCTTTCCAGTGGATAGATGGGAGAAGTACTGGGCTGCAAATTGATAAATCAGTGGTCAAGTAACAACCTCGAGCCACACTGAGATGTGTTGTGGCTCCAGTATTTAAGAGGCAGAGGTCGAACTGAGACAGTAAAGTTTCGAAATCTCTGACTCGGCCAGTAAGCATGGTGTCACCCCACATGGGGTTATGGGTGTTAAAATCTCCCAAAAGTAGGAAAGGTTTAGGGAGTTGATCAATCAGCCCAACTAATATATCCAGGGGTACTGCACCATCTGGAGGAAGATACACATTGCAGACAGTTATTTCCTGCATCATCCATATCTTAACAGCCACAGCTTCAAGAGGGGTTTGAAGGTGCACACAGTGTCATACATACAGAGTTTAGGACATACACCCAAACTCCACCTGACACTCGTTTATAGTCACTACAGTTCCTGTAGCCACAGAGGGCAGGGGTCCTCATTGCTGGGAACCAGGTTTCCTGGAGGACAATGCAGAAAGCAGATGTAAAGTTTAACAGTTGCCGTAGCTCAGCCAGGCAGTGGAATAAAACCGCCACAATTCCACTGTAGGATGTCATCATCATGAGACAGGGAAACCATGGAACATTCAATGAGACAGTTCACGCCTCAGGGTCACATCCTGCCACCGACGTTTTGCCTGAGTAGTCTATATCCATTGTGTCTGAGGGCTTGGAATTATTCAGGTCCTTAGCGGATGCCTGAATCTTCACCACATTCTCAGGCGCAGAGCTGGTAGGTAGCGGTGGTGTAGGTGCCACAGCAAGTTCCTTCTTCTTTGGGGGTCTTCTTTTTCGATTTATCACGCTGTTCCTTGGGTTTCCCTGGCTGGGAGGATTTACCTGATTCAGTCTCCGGGACTGAGGATGAGCATGTAGCCTTATGACCAGCTGCTTTTAGGCTCTTCAGCTTCTGCCGGGTGTCATCTTTCCCACTAGCAGAAACCTGTGAAGGTAGTGACCCAAGGGACCCCTTCGTAGTGAGAGAAGCCAAAGAAGCCACAAGCACCTCTGGATCAGAAGTGGGGATTGAAACCCTGATGCTTGGTGGGGTGTTGCTCCGGAAATAAGTGGTGTGGGAGGAACAAGGAGAGAAGTGCCCCCCCCCCCCCCCACCATCAAGGGGGCAGGTGTAGTCTCCCAGATTTGAGAGGCGATAGAAATTTGAGGAACTGATGGGGCGACAACTGTTCTCGAAGTGACAGCATATGAGGAGGTCACAGCCACAGAATGTAGGTGCTCAAATTTCCTCTTAGCCTCAGTGTAGGTCAGTCGATCCAGGGTCTTATATTCCATGATTTTCCGCTCTTTCTGTAAAATCCTGCGGTCTGGCGAGCAAGCTGAATGATGCTCTCTGCAGATGACACAGATGGGAGGCTGGGCGCATGGAGTATCGGGATGCAACGGATGTCCACAATCGACAGGTGGGGCTGGAAGTACAGCGGGAAGACATATGGCTGAACTTCCAGCACTTAATGCACCACATCGGGGGAGGGATATATGGCTTGGCGTCACAGTAGTAGACAATCACCTTGACCTTCTCGGGCAATGAGTTATCCTCAAAGGCCAAGATGAAGGTACCAGTGGCAACCTGGTTATCCCTCGGACCCTGATGGACGCGCCAGATGAAATGAACACCTCACCACTCTAAACTGGTGCACAGCTCGTCTTCAGACTGCAGAAGAAGGTTCCTGTGTAATATAATACCCTGGACCATATTTAATCTCTTACGAGGTGTGATGGTAACAGAAACATCCCCCAACTTGCCACAAGCGAATAATGCCTGTGACTGGGCAGAGGATGCTGTTTTTATCAAAACTGACCCATAGCGCATTTTTAACAAGCCCATCACCTCCACAAACCTGTCCTCCAAATGCTCCACAAAAAATTGAGGCTTCATGGGCGTAAAAGATTCCCTATCAACTCTTGTACATACAAGGTACTGGGGCGAAAGAGCTTCACTGCCATCCTTAGCCTGGCGTTCCTCCCATGGTGTGGCCAGGGAGGGGAATGACTTGGGGTCATTTCTGTGCATTAAAGTTAGACTTTGCCCACTTAGAGACTGCTGGCGACAGACCACGAGCAAGAGATGATTTACTACGCTTCATGGCATGCCGTCCGCCCTGATGTCACCCACTCCAACCAGGGGCCCTCCTCATGGGCACCACCCAGCTGCAGGAAAGGCCACCTGGCAGGATGGCCATTGTCGGGAGTCTCAATGCCCCAAGGTGATGGGCATCTACTCCTTGGCATATGTGGGGAGTTAACGGTGCAGGCATCAGAAGAGCGATTCCTTTCTTGTCAGGGGGCTACAACCAACAGGGTACATGGTGTCCCCACCATAATGGACTGGCTATCGTGCTGGATATGAGGTGCAAACAAGTCCATGGTCATCGATGGCACAGAAAGTGACACTGCGTAGTCCACAGTGGAAAACGCACCTAGGAAGGTGCCCTCGCCCAAGAGATGGAGAATGGGCGGGACTGCAATGCGACGACGAGAAAGTGGGCTAAAGACCTCAATGCACAATAGATATGATGCACCATGTAAGGCACCCTTCCCCAAATTGGCTCGCCATTCGGGAAAATTTCGAAAAATGGAAGTCAAACACTCCAGGGGACCATTACATAAAGGCCGAAACGTGTGAGACTCCTTTTAGTCGCCTCTTACGACAGGCAGGAATACCTTTGGCCTATTCTTACCCCATGGACCCGCAGGGGGGAGGCCCAAGATGCAATGATGGTGGGAGAAATCATTTGAATCGTCAGAAATTCATACAGACGGTTTTGTAGTGGATGAGCGAAAGCCATTGTTGATGCTCCAGGACCAAAGGCGATCATAACATCGCTGAAGACGCCGCTCAGGACACAGGTCCGTGGAGAACTGCAATAGATGGCAAAACCATCAACAAAAAGCGAGCCGCAGATGCCCAGCAGGAGACGGGCCATTATAGGGTTAATTGTGATAGCAAAGAGGACAACGCTCAGGACGGAACCCTGAGGCACGCCGTTTTCCTGTATAAATGTGTCTGACAAAGCAAAACGTAACTAACCTATGGACACATCCATGCTCGAGGCAGGATTCGAACCTGCGACCGTAGCAGCAGCGCGGTTCTGGACTGAAGCGCCTATAACCGCTCGGCCCCAGCGGCCAGCTCAGCTTTTGTCCCACAAACTTTTCAGCTACTATCATATAAATACTTAATATGTAAAAAGGAAACATTGTTATCGAAAATCTCTAATAGTTCTTGACCGATTTACTACAAATTTTTACATGAAACTAATGAACGTTCTGATGGACATTACTTATGTAACAATAAGGACCCACGGTTGACAGGAGATTTCTAGAAGATACCGACAACAAAATCCCCACGAAGCATGGGAAGCTTTACTAGGAGATAGTAATGCCCAATTATGCAAGGACAGAAAATTCAAAGAGACAACAGGAAAAAATATGGCCCACAAGCGGACAAACAAGAATGGAGAGAGCCTGAGAAACTTCTGCAGTAATTTGGACCTCAAAATCACGTCTAATCAATTCCATAAAATCACAAGAAACTATGAACCTGGAAATCCCCCTACCATCCCCTAGGAGAATTTCATATAAATGACGTTACGTTATCCACGAAAATCACCAGAGAATTTATGAATGAAGGAAAGGATTTTTCGAATCCGACCATCACCTATTCCAAATTAAAGCGAAGTTTATACCCAGTAGACAAGAAAAGGAGCAGAACTATCAGAACAGACCCAAAGTACATAATTTAAACAAGAAATAAATACCAGAAAAATTAAGAATTTCGACAGTGACCACTGGACAGAACTGTCAGAAAAAATAAGAAACTGATAAAATTGGGCCAACCAGCGAGAAAAAGGAAACAAAAATTGTGTAATATGACATATGACAGCTGTGGAAGACAGAATACAAGATTGTAAAAAATTTACCAGTCATAGAAAATCCGAAAAATAGCAAGAAATCAACAGGATACAGGAGACCACTTCGAAAATAATTCAAAAAGGAAAAACAGGTTACGAAAACAGAGTGAAAGAGATAGAAGAGGACTTAACAAAAACACCATACGAAATGTTTACAGAACATTCAGAGAAAATATGGCAGGATACCAGCCACAATGCTTGTGCTTCAAAAGATAAGACGGAACACTGGAGACAAACCCGAAAAAGAACTGTGAAATATGAGCACAATACTTGGACACACCACTAAACTGTCGTAAGCCGATTCAGGCCATCCAGTTCGAGAAGCCAGAATCCAAACTCCATTTCAAATCGCCAGCAAAGGAGGAGATCGTGAAAATGAGAAAATTATTAAAAAATAATAGGTCACCAGAGAAGATCGACTGATTGTGGAAATCTGGAAATTGGATCACGAACACATCACACCCGAAATACACAAAACCATCAGAAACATCTGGGAAACAGAAAAGGTACGAGAGGAATGGAAATCAGCGCTAATACACCGCATCCACAGAAAAGAAACAAAACAGACCCTAGTAACTGCAGAAGAACTTCACTACTGCTTGTGACATACAAAATTGTATCAAAAGCCCTCTTAAATCTGCTAGAGCCTCATATCCACAGATAGAACACCAACGAGTGTTCCTAAATTGAAGATCATGCATGAACAGATCTGGTGCCCGAGAATAATATTAACAACAAGGAAGTCCAGTAACATCACAATAACATGCATCGACTTCAGGAAGGCCTACGCCGGCATAGACAGATAAACACTCTTCAACACACTGGACAAAAAGATCAAAAGTTAATCCAGGAAACATTAACAAACACACCATCCAAAGTTACGTTTCTGAGAGAAATCACGGATCCATTCGAAATCGAGACAGGAGTGAGGGAGGAAGATAGCCTGTCACTCATTCAATTTAACTTGTCTTTGGAGAAAGTGATCAGGATATGGGACAGAGGAGTCAGTGAAATAAAGCTAGGGAGGCACTAGAATAGGCACACCAGTATAAAATATCTGGGCTTTGCCAGTGATATACCCTTCGTATCAAGAAAGAAAAAAGAAGCCAAGGAAGCTCTAGAGACACCACACGGAATGCCAACCAAAACAGGACTACAAATTTTATAAAAGATAACAATAGGTGGACACAAATCCAGACCGACACCCATCGGTAACGAAATATGGAAAGATTAGTAGAAAGTTTCGAATACCTCGGAGAGCTTAAACATTAAAAAAAACTGCTGCATTCTACTGTCCAATGAAGAAAGCACAAAAGTATAAAAAGCATACAAACGCACATGGAACTACTACAACAAAAGAAGTATTTCTATCAATGACGAATTGAAACGCTTCTGTACAATATTCTTACCAGAGGCCTTTTGTGTCTCAGAAACAACAGTAATCGAGGGAAGAAAACAAATCAAGGAGTTGGAAAACAAAAGAGGAAAATACTGAGAAAGATACACGAGCAAGTTCAAAATGAGGGAATCTGGATAAAGAGACCGACAAAAGAACTGTACAGAGAGAGAGAGAGAGAGAGAGAGAGAGAGAGAGAGAGAGAGAGAGGATTACAAACATCAGGAAAAGAAGGGTAAACTTCTACGGAGACATACACAGGATGAATGAAAATAACTTGACCAAGAAAATTTTTCGCGTAGTGACAACCTAGACAGTGAAAACCAGCTGGGTAAAGAAAACCATGAAAGACCTCAAGAAACCGAACATCTCCACGGAATACATTACAGACAGGGAAAAATAAAGAGCGAAGAATCAGAAAACTTAAATTTCAGCAAACTCTCAAAGAGAAGAAAAGAGGATAGAAGTGGACAGAAGAGAGGAAGAAAAAACACAGTCAATATATGAGAGCCTTTGGGATGAAAGGAGAAAAAATGGTTCTGAGCACTATGCGACTTAACTGCTGAGGTCATCAGTCGCCTAGAACTTAAAGAATTCTTAAACCTAACTAACCTAAGGACGTCACACACATCCATGCCCGAGGCAGGATTCGAACCTGCGACCGTATCGGTCACTCGGTTCCAGACTGTAGCGCCCAGAACCGCACGGCCACTCCGGCCGGCGAAAGGAGAAAGATACAGAAAAAAAATCGTGAAACTGTGGTTTCGCGCTCTCCTTAAAGATCCATGCATGTACTGTATATGTAATATATAAAGAGGAAGCGTAGTTATCACGAATCTCGTAAAGCTCTTGACCGACTTGCTTCAAATTTTAACTCGACACTACTGAACATTTAAACGGACGTAGAGAGGGTGGAGAGAGAGAGAGAGAGAGAGAGAGAGAGAGAGAGAGAGAGAGAGATGGGGGGGGGGGGGGGGAGGGAGAGAGAGGGGGGATATGAGAAAATGGACTGAGAGAGGGGGGAGGCAAAGAAAATTGGGGATGTATATGTAATTCCCATACGTACTTCAATATTGTGATGTTCCTGGACTTTCTTGTTGTTAATATTATTCTCAGGCACCAGATCTGTTCACTGCATGACCTTCAATTTACGAACACTCGTTGGTGCTCTATCTGTGGATATGAGGCTCTAGCAAACCCTTATGGAGTAGTTAGACTCTAATAATAATCGCTTGGCTGCTCCTGTAAATAATTTATTTAATGGTCTGTTTCGACTACTATACGTCACATCATCATAATAGGTATGTTAAGTCATGAGAAACCTGCAACGTGGACGGACCCGAGCATTCTTTGCCTATGAAGAGATGACTCACATAGTGAATGGTCAGGTAAGCAGAAATTACGTGCTCACTGTTCCTGAAGCGTACCATGAACCCTGAGCGGACGAAAGTAGGCCGAACGTGGCCGTTAACCATTAGATCCAGGATCACAGTCCATCCCTAGTGCCATAAATATAGCAGACATCGAAGCAAGGAGATGCAGGTGGAAAGTGCCCGGAAGAAAGTGCTCTCTAATTTTTAACATATCCCATTTTCAAATCACACTTAAAAGTAAATAACAATTGATGTATATATGTAGACTGGAGCTATTAATGAAAATTTCTTCCATGGCCGGTACTCTAACCCGGGTCTCGTGCTTGCTAGGCAGATATGCTACCGACTACGCAACCACGACGCAGTTGCCCGGCCCTTACAGATTTTCATTCGTAACTTCACTCAATACGCATACGTCAAAAATGTTTGACACTTGGAAACCTCTCTTGAACAATACAGTTTCATCTGATTAAAAAACAATTTTTCCTAACACTATCCATATTCCTAACGCTATGCAAATAGTAGTGAAAATTTGTGATAGCGAATTTTTAATGACCATGAAAGTACTTTTAAGATTCAAAACCAAAAACGTTCGTCACATGCAACACCTACAGAGACTGGTGCATAAATAGTTCACATCCTTATTGTTACACTACTTGCTAACTGATAAATGAAAATTCCATCCCTTACTATTATATATTGGATGTATGTGATGTTTTCCGTTCTAAATTTGAGAAGTACTTTCATAGCTACATTTCTACAGCTATTAAATATTTACAACCACATTTTCAAGGCTGTCCGTACAGATTTATGAATCTGTATGGCGCCATGAGAAATTATTTTATTATTTAAAAAACAATCGTTCCTTATCAACTGAAGAACGACGCGTTTGGCCCGGATATGGCGTCATCAAGTTATCTGAAAATATAAGGGGACGACAACAGTACAATGAGTTCGATGTGATCTTATTCAGGAGTACTACGAAAGCAAAATACGCTTCAAAAACAGACCGAATTAAAATTATACAAAGTAATGTAATTCACGTCTACTGCCAAAACGCATCCGCCAAGAAGGCACGATGACGCATAAAACGTACTAAAACGTAACCGACAAGGATTTTTTTTTAAATGGATGAAATAAAATAACCTGGATCAGTCATGATCAGATAGCGAAGGAGAAACCGTAAAATGCATATTACCTCACGGAGACAAAGGCTCTCATAGCTAGGCAGAACGAGATCGCGCACGCAAACTGTAAACACACCCGCACATTACTACGGCCCCAAAGGCCCAACCGTATTCACAGAGTGCATACATATGAACGATTAAACTCATGCAAAGTATTGAGCTAGTAGTAATGACTGTCGCCATGCGGCGCTGCCGCCGGGTGTACAGTGTGATAACGGAGTGCATAATGATTAAATTAAGAAATAAATAAAATTTGGTAGAGCATATGGTCATATACACAATGCAAGACATGCTAGTTTGAATGCTATGCACAGAAACACAAAAAAAACCGTATCTCAAGTGCAGTGTGAAAGAATGATGAAGTAAAATACGCAGAGCAATAAAATAAAGATTAGACAACAAATATATAGTTGAAAGGTAACAATGCTAAACAATTACATCCACATGACAAGCGACGAAAGTTCTGGTAACAGAAAGCTAAAAACTAATAAATTGTTTTAAACAAGGAAATATGCTATCACTTCGAATACTTCACGGTTTTCATTGCCTTACGTCTATGATGCGTTCGGAGAAGAACGTAGTTTCCACAGGTTTATATCCTCGCAGATCGTCCGACCTGTCTACCCACGGTTGTTTTTTTTTTTTTTTTTTTTTTTTTTTTTTTTTTTTTTTTTTTTTTTTTTTTTTTTTTGGTGGGGTAATTTAAAGTGTGAAGTCTACTGTAACAACTTGGATACAACTGAAGAGCTGAAAACAAGCATTCGGCATTCGATTACGGAAAACATGTTGCTGCGTGCTGAGTGGTGTATAGAGGCTGATGGTGAACATTTTCAGCGCTTCCTGTGACCTACTGATCAATTGGAAGTTCAGTATGTTGTTTTTTATAATAGAAATTTACTACTCTGTATCTGTATTTACATTAAACTGTATGTTTGAGGCTTGGGGTCTCTTATATTTTGGCCACGTAAGTTACTTACAATGAATCTCAGCTTTCCTTCTACTTTTTCCACAATTTCTTTTATGTGGTCCTTCCTGGTGAGATCACAAAACACTTGAGTGGCTCTCAAGAATGGATCGCCTTAGTGTTCTACATGCGTTCTCCTTTCCAAATGAACCACGCTTTTTTAAAACTCTCCCAATAAGCAGAGGTCACCCATTCGCCTTCACCGTTGCAGTCCCTACATGTTCGTTCCGTTCCACATCGCTTTTCAGCATTACGCTTAGATGTTTAATCGACCTGACAGTTTCAAACAGCACACTACTAATGCTGCAGTCGAACATTGTGTGATTATTTTTCCTGCGTATCTACATTAACTTATTTTTTTGCATTTAGGGCTACCTGCCATTCATTACACCAAGCCGGCCGGAGTGGCCGTGCGGTTCTAGGCGCTACAGTCTGGAGCCGGAGGACCGCTACGGTGACAGGTTCGAATCCTGCCTCGGGCATGGATGTATGTGATGTCATTAGGTTAGTTAGGTTTAATTAGTTCTAAGTTCTAGGCGACTGATGACCTCAGAAGTTGAGTCGCATAGTGCTCAGAGACATTTGAACCATTTGAACCATGACACCAATCAGAAATTTTTTCCGTGTAAGCTTTAATCGTCCTACAGTCCCTCACCGACGACACCTTCCCTTACACCACAGTATCATCACCAAACAGCCGCAGGTTGCTGCTCAGGTCAGATCATTTATGAAAATAGAGAATAATAGCAATCCGATCACACTGTCCTGACGTACTTCAGCGATACCATTGTCCTGATGAGCACTCGCCGTAGAGGACAACTGGATCCTATTAGTTAAGAAGTCTTCGATCCTCTTCCGTATGTTCGTATTTTCGTTAGCAGTCTGCTGGAGCAACGAGTCAGATGCTTTTCGGAAATCCAGCAGTATGGAACGTGTAGTTGTCCTTCATCCAGAGTTCTCAGGATATGATGTGAGAAAAGGCAACCTACTTGCATGTCCGGGGGAACATTAGATCGTACTTCTGAATAACATAGGCACTGCCGTATCGTATTTAACCGCCGACATTGTGCCAGCGCCTTTCAATTTAAATGTTTCCCCTGTGTGAACGGTCACAATGAATGTGCGAGTGCAGGTCGTAGACACATGGTTGATGTAATGAATGTGCGAGTGCAGGTCGTAGACACATGGTTGATGTAATGAATGTGTAAGTGCAGGTTGTAGACACATGGTTGATGTAATGAATGTGCGAGTGCAGGTTGTACACACATGGTTGAAGTAATGAATGTGTAAGTGCAGGTTGTAGACACATGGTTGATGTAATGAATGTGTGAGTGCAGGTCGTAGACACATGGTTGATGTAATGAATGAGCGAGTGCATGACGTAGACATATGGTTGACGGCAGATGGAAATGTGAATCTGGTTGTGAGTCGTGCTCAGATAGCCTAATGGTAAGACGACCACTCGCGATAAACGGGAAATCCGGCTTCCAGTCCGACTCGGCACAAATTTTCACTGTCGTCATTCCATAATAGAGTTGATGTTTTCCCATATTCACTTCAAGCAGTGAAGTTAATCGTATGTCATCATAAGCAGAGAGGTAAGTCACATATCAACATTACTTTCGTTCCATTGGAATAACAAACATTGGCACTGAAGCTGAAAATTGCAACTTAGTGTGCATTCTAACCAAACGTGACCAAGAGAGTATTTTGAACATTTCGTGTAAGAAAACGTTCCACGTAATGCTGGTACGTCCTGTTTCTGCCCCCTTCCAGTGATTAATGTGATCATGAAAAAAAGTGGAAAATAAGCTCTAACATTAAAATAAAGAGTTTCTGGACCCATGTCCTTATAACAAATTTGATTCCTGTATGTGTGAGGAGTGTTTCCTGAAGGTTTCGTCATGCCTTTTTGTTACATCCTCCGTATGCGAAAGCGACCTTATGGTGTGTGGTGGAGAGTACTTTCCTGCTCCACTCGCGAATGGTCTGCGGGAAGAATGGTTGTTGGCAAACTTCACGTGAATCGTATCTCTCTACTTTGACCTCCATGGTCTTTTAGTGAAATACACCCAGTAGGAACCCACATACTGCTTGGCACTACTAAAGCACGCTCTCGGATTTCAACAGTAACCAATATCGAGACGCATGACACCTATCCTGTACCGTTTGCTACTGGCGTTGGGCGAGCATCACCATGGCGTATTCACTCCTGCTAAATGAATCCGTGATTAAACTACTGGTTTTCTTTGTATCTTTTTTATGTCGTTCATCAGTCCTTCACAACAAGCGTCCTAGACTGATGTGCAATAGTCAAGAGTTGGCGAGCGATGGTTTGTAAACAATATGTTTACAAAGTTCTACTCTGTCCGAAGATTTTTTCAGTGGATCTATCTGGCATCTACCTACGACCCGATTTGTTTAATGAGATTATTTCAGTTTAAATCGTTCAGTACGCATATTAGCCGGTATTTAATTGATGTGACTTCTTCTGCTAATTGTTCGGAGATCGTGAAGTCATAAAATAACGGGTCGTTCGCTAGATATGTGTACTCTGAGGATCAATTGCGAATCCCTGCAGAAAGGGCCTAACCTCTGGAGGTCTCCCTGCAATTCTCTACAATTTCCTACGTTCGTGACCTCTGTACATACAAGAGAAACATCCGTGGACAGCCGCACAGATCTTTCATTGTTACTAGGTTATTTAAAAATAATTTCAACAGAACTGCTTCTATAACACTCCCATGAGGTACGACCGAAGTTTGTTTATTTCTAAGACCTGGTTTCGTTAAGAATCATTAAAATCATGTACATGGTGGTGCACGAAATGTGTTACTATTTTGTTTCCGAATATAAACTTTGTTGTCAATACAATCTAAAATGAACATATATTACAATGAAGAGCCGTCCATGGAGATTTGTTCTAACTCAGAACATGCTCAGTATGTCTACCATTTCGTTTCCTAACTTCCTTCGAACGAACACCGAAGTTAGTGATTACCCTACGGCACATGTCTTCCGTAATTTCACTGCAAGCTTGAAGAAAAAGTCTTCTGAGTTCCATTAAATCGCGTGGACGTTTCGGGAAAATTTTTTCCTTTAGGTACCCCCAAAGAAAAAAGTCACATGGATTGAGGTCTGGACTATTGGGGGGCCAATTTTGTCCGTCATTGAAGCGACCTGGAAACCTGAGTGAAATGATCAGCATGTCGAAATGCTCGTGTAAAAACTCCAACACAGTGTTTGCAGTATGTGACCTTGCTCCATCTTGCATGAACCACTGCGTGTTGAAGGGCAAGGCAGTAGCAAGAAGCTGTGGAAAGAAGCTATTGCGAAGCGTACTCAAATAACGTCCAGTAAGTCCGTGACTGCTGCCCACGCTGTAATACTCGGAGCATAATGTTGTCGTTCATGAAGCACTTGTGGGTTTTCAGTGGCCCAAAAGCATACATTTTGTTTGTTAACCACACCGTCTAAATGAAAATGCGCCTCATCTGAAAACCAAACGTTGTTGAGAGTTTCTTCCGTATCCTCCGCCCACTGAGCAAACATTAGTCTCTGTTGCTTGTGTTCTTCAGTGAGCTTCTGTGCACAGGTCATCTTGTATGGGTACATATGGAGGTCACTTTTAAGATTGCGTAACCGGAGCGTCTGGGTATTCCTAGTTGCACTGCTGCCTTTCTACACGATTTCCCGGGACTTCTGTGTACAGCAACTCGTATCGCTTCAATATTCTCTGGCGAACAAACAGGCTTAGGCCGAGGTCGCTTCGCTTCCAATACTGTTCCTTCCTGTACAAAATTATCGTACAACCTGGGGATGGTCTTCTTGCAAGGGACCCATCGTGTGTTAAACTGTTGTCGAAAACGCCTCTGAGTCACAACAAGGCTTTTCGTTTCATGAAAAAGTAACACAATTGCCGATCGTTGCTGTGTCGTCAGTCTTCCATTGTCAGCCATTGCTGCTTACTAGTCTCCTAGCGGCAGTATCGTGAATTACACGTCATTTCGTAACTCATTTGTTTTTCCAAGCTCTGCTGGTACTGCTGTAGACATCCCAGCGGGATATCTAATGTGCGTCGTAAATTGCGAAAGAAACAATTGGTAACAATCGTGCGCCACCCTGTATTTTAGATGTATCAGTTGCTTGTGTTTCATACATTTCGTAACACATACACGTCATTTTAAAAAAACTGCACATCTGAAGATGAAAAACATTTTTGCAGTCAACTCTATACCTGTTTGAGTGCGGAAACACAGTTAAAGAAATAGCACGTTTGGTCTCACCGTTGAAGTGATTTAATGTTTTGGACACTGGAATTGTGTTCGATGTAGAAACACATCCGGCAGACAATATCTAAGTTTTTTCGTTATTTGTTTTCGCTAGGTGGCACACACGGTTAAATTTATCCATCGCCGGTTTCCTCTGATATTGGCAGCACGTTTTCGATCCATGGAACCCAGTTTCTTTCCATAGTTCACTGGAGCAGGATGTGGCGAAGGCGTTCACACGTGACGCTAACCGTTTCACTAGACACAGGTCGGCAATGCCCTCCCTCCCCCCCAATCTCAATTTGTGTATTATTTTTCTCGCAGTTTCTAGGAGTCAATGAGGTGGCACTTGCTCGCGAGTGGTGGGCACATATACGGGGATGTGTTGCACAGCTGAAGTTTGATCATAACTCACAGGTCTGTCTGCAGTCTCAGTGACTTCTACAAGAGTCTTGGTGCTGGGTCGACAGAGACTCACATACTCTCGTGGTACACAAGGAGCTGGCTGCACTGTTGCCAGGTACGTGCGGCCTTTTTTTTTCACCTTTCATTATGTGTGTGGTGTTCGCATTTTTTAATCACGTTGATAATAGGCCTTTCGAGTATTTTTAAATGTACCTCTAAATAAATCTTCTTTTAATTACTTTCTTCGATTATCTCTACGTATGAATGCATCAACGACCTCTATGACAGCTTCTGTATCCTATTTACACTGCATGAAGCATGCAAGGCAACTTAGACTCGTGTTATTTTTACATGTTTATGACTTGTTGCAGTGCAGCAGATGAGAGGCATATTTTGTTTAAGCTATAGTTTCTGCCTTGTTTTTGAACTCTTTAATGTGACAGACAGTAACGATTTCTTCTTTTGCTTTTATTGTAGATTCTGCAGATGACTGTTGCATAACTGATACTGATACTCATGTTCCAGAAATGTGATCAAAACAGTTAAATGAAAAATTATATCAACCACATGGTCACTTTCTATATGGTCATTTTATGTCAAATTGTGTCGTCTTGCGGTAGCGATCTCGCTTTCGGCGCACGGAGTTCCGGGCTCGATTCCCAATGGGGTCAGGGATTTTCTCTGCCTCGTGATGAGTGGGTGTTGTATGTTCTTCACCATCATTTCATCATCACTGACTCGCAAGTCGCCGAAGTGGCGTCAACTAAAAAGGACTTGCAATACGGCGGCCGAACTTCCCCGCATGGGGCCTCCCGGCCAACAATGAAATACGATCTTTTTTTTTTTTGTCAAATTGTATTATAGGGGAAGACAGAAACTGAAATACATCCAACAATAATTAGTTGAGAACATAGGATGTACGACCTACGTTGAAAAGGAGTCCACCCCCTTAGCAGAGTGGTCGTGTCTGACTGCCAAGCAGCGGGCCGGGTTTGATTCCCGGCCGGGTTGGGGATTTTCACCTGTCGGGAGGTGGGTGTTATATCGTCTTCATCACCATTTCATCATCCTCGAGACCCAAGGCATCCAATGTGGGATCAACTGAGGAAGACGTGCAACTCGGCAGCCGAACTTCCGCAGGTGCGAACTCCCAGCCATCAATGCCATACGATCGTTTCATTTCATTTTGAGAAGAAGAGATTTGTACAAGATATACTCGTAAATAAGTGGAAGGCTGCATCAAACCAGTCAGAAGTTTGATGACTCAAATTAACAAATATATAAATGAAACTACTTGGTTCCACAGACCTCTTCAGGTCTCAGACATCTTTGATGTATAAATGCAGAGAGAAAGAAAGAATGAAAATTTATATCAAGGCTTAGATTCGAACCCAGGTCTCCCATTCGCTAGACAGATGATTTAACTAGTATGCCACCTAGCACAGAGGCTGTTTACAACTGCACCGACTACTCTAGCATGTGTTCCTCGTCGACCCAGATTTCCATTCACCCTTCAGCCCACTTGCTGTTCCGTCTAAACTCGAGCAGCTTATAGGAACAGCACCTGAACATCGTACGAAACAGGAGATATTGCCTGAAACTGAAGCCATATGACATAAGGACGTAGACTTCCGCGGCCAGTGTCATAGTGATTAAAATTCTTCTGGGTATTATGCCGCGTCATTGCTAAAAACTAACAACAATGATAAACTAAAACCGACGTTTCGGCCGAATTGCAACGGCCTTCCTCAGGCCGAAACGTCGGTTTCAGTTTATTATTGTTGTTAGTTTTTAGCAATGACGCGGCATAACACCCACAAGAATTTTAATCACTATAAAGCCATACGGTTCGAGAGACCTTTTCAAGTTTGTGCCAGGGTGGCGTAGTGGTTAGCGCGTCTTCCTAGTGAGCAGGAGACCCGGATTCGAATCCTGGCCATGCTAAAAGTTTTCCTTCGTTGCTTCACAGATTCGTCTCTGGAACCATACAATTTCATTTAATTAAACCACCCATTTCATTCGATGCTGAGGTGCTGTTCCATATATAGGGAGAGCCTCTGCTATTCTGTTCGAGTTTACAGAGAATACTAAGTGGGCTAAGGCGTGAGTGGGAATTTAGATCGAGGAGCGAGGAGAGAGGCATGCCAAGGTAGTCCGCGCAGTTGTGCAAAGCTACTGTGCCCGGCTGGCGTAGTGGTTAACGCATATGCGTAGTGAGCGGGAGACCTGGCTTCGAATGCCTGCCTTGGTGAAAATTTTCATTCGTCGTTTCCGTCTGCATACACACATCACAAAACACTAAAATTAAAGAGTGGTTTTCTCAGAATTCAGATCATGAATTACTGAAGCTTCCAAATGATGCTGAAGAGTTTCACCATTTGACCATGAGACAGGAAGGTGGACGCAGAGGCAGAGTGACAGTGCTACCGCAGTCGCGCTGCGCCCCTAGGTTGGACACGTGGCGCTCCGGTCCGGAGATTACTGCGATCCTCAGAGGAAGGAAGCCTCTTAGCCGAGCCTCTCTCTGGCCTCTCAGGTGGACGCAGGCCGCCGCCAGATTAACCCTTTCAGCTCGGCGGCGCCAAACCGTGGGACAGGGATTTGTGCGGCTGCGCCAATAATCCCCAGGGCTCTAGATGCCCGCCAATCGCAGCCGCCGCTATGACGAAGTTGCTTTGCTTCGGTCAGCGGCAGTTGACACCTGTACAGGTCGTTCACTCTACCGGATAGCCTCCCTCCATCGGACTCCAAGTGAAATGCGACGCGCGAAACGTATTAATGGTACAGTTGTAGAGGTACTGTAGGTTCCTGCACACCGTCGTAAGTAAGCGTAGACTATGGGTGTTCACGTAGCAGCTTTAGGCGGTTTAAGTCGTATTCGCGTTACCTGTACATTAAGTGTGCTGTATACCTATCGAGCGTTTCCTCATAATGATCGCTTCGTTTACTGATGTGATCAGTGTCTTAATAGATTCCCCTGAAAAAAGAAAGTGATGAACCGCTTAGGATGTATAAAGAGCTGGGTAACTTATGGAACATTTTTGTTCCTATAGTTACCCTCCTGTCTGTTAGTTAAAAGTAAACATTTTTTGCCGGCCGCGGTGGCCGAGCGGTTCTAGGCGCTTCAGTTTGGAACCGCGAGACCGCTACGGTCGCAGGTTCGAATCCTGCCTCGGGCATCGATGTTTGTGATGTCCTTAGGTTAGTTAGGTTTAAGTAGTTCTGAGTTTTAGGGGACTGATGACTTCAGAAGTTAAGTCCCATAGTGCTCAGAGCCATTTGAACCATTTTTAAGCATTTTTTATAGCAAAATCAAGATTGTCAACGATTAATTCAGATTTTATGCAAAATTTGTTGATCTGTAATGTAATACGGAGCTATATTATTATATAGCTCTGGAAAACATAATTTTCGCACCAAGAAGGTAAAATAAAAGAACCCAAACAAAAATATATCGTACGACTTTTCAACAATTTATCGAAATTATGTAAAACACGTTTCTGTAGGACCCCCGCCAGCACGCAGAAGTGTTGCAACACAACGTGGCATGGACTCGACTAATGTCTAAAGTAGTTCTGGAGGGAATTGAAACCATGAATCGTGCAGGGCTGTCCATAAATCCGAAAGAATACGAGGGGATGGAGATCTCTTCTGAACAGCACATTGCAAGGCATCCCAGATAAGCTCAATAAGGTTCATGTGTGGGGACTTTGGTGGCCAGCGGAAGTGTTTAAACTGAGAAGAGTCTTCCTGGAGCACTCTGTAGCAATTCTGGCGTGTGGGGTGTTGCATTGTCCTGCTGGAGTTGTTCATGTATGTCGGAGTACACAAGGAACATGAATGGATGTAGGTGATCAGACAGGATGCTCACGTACATGTCACCTGTCAGAGTCGAATCTAGGCGTATCAGGGGTCCCATATCACTCCAAATGCACACGCCCCACCCCATTACAGAGCCTCCACCAGCTTGAACAGTGCGCATGCAGGTTCCTTGAATTCATGAGGTTGTCTCCATACCCGTACACGTCCATCCGCACGAAAAAATTTGAAACAAGACTCGTCCTATCAGGCAACATGTTTCCAGTCATCAAGAGTCCAATGTCGGTTTTTACGTGCCCAGGCGAGGCGTAAATCTTTGTGCCATCATGGGTACACGAGTGGGTCTTCGGCTCCGAAAACCCATACCTATGTTTTGTTGAGCGGTTTCCACACTGACACTAGTTGATGGCCCAGCACTGAAATCTGCAGCAGTTCGCAGAAGGGTTGCGCTTCTCTCACGTTGAACGATCCTCTACAGTCGTCGTTGGTCCCGTTCTTGCAGGATCTATTTCCGGCCGCAGTAATGTCGGAGCTTTGATGTTTTACCGGATTCCTGATATTCACGGCGGAGGTTCGAGTCGTCCCTCGGGCATGGGTGTGTGTGTTTGTCTTTAGGATAATTTAGGTTAAATAGTGTGTAAGCTTAAGGACTGATGACCTTAACAGTTAAGTCCCATAAGATTTCACACACATTGATATTCACGCTACACTCGTGAAATGACCGTCCGGGAAAACAGCCACTTCACCGCTACGTCGGAGATGCTGTGTCCCCTCGCTTGTGCGCTGACTATAACATCACGTTCAGACTCACTTAAATCTTGATAACCTGCCACTTGTAGCAGCAGTAATTGATGTAACCACTGCGCCATACACTTGTTGTGTTACATAGGCGATGCCGACCGCAGCGCCGTATTGTCCCCTTTTATGTATCTCTGTGCTTGAATACGCATGCCTGACCATATATATATATATATATATATATATATATATATATATATATATATATATATATATATATGTGTGTGTGTGTGTGTGTGTGTGTGTGGTATTAATTATTGAACTATATGAAATAAAATCGTCTTAACTTCTGAACGATTTGCGTTAGGACGCTCAAACAGCATGCTTGGCCGCGCAGGCATGATGGGATTTGTATAGTTTGGTTTAGCGACGAAGCACACTTTCGTTTCGATGGGTTCTTCAATTAGCAAATTTGGCGCATTTGGGGGACTGTGATACGCATTTCGCGATCGAGAAGTCTCTTCCTTCTCAACGAGTGTTATGTGGTGTGCAATGTCCAGTCACGAGATAATCGGTGCGATATTCGTTGGCAGTACGGTGATTACCGAACGGCACGTGAGGGTTTTTTTGGATTTCATCCCCATTATCCAAAGGGACCCTAATATTGTTAAGACGTGGTTCATTGGTGTCAGACTCTAAGTGTACAAAGCCTGAATATTTATATCTTCAGTATCATTTCGTCGAATCGTTTTGATTGTGATTATTGCGTCTAAGGAGTTCAACTCCATTAAAGCAGGAGAATGTTTTATGTCCTGGAGGAGCACTTTTGGGGACCGCATTCTGGTTCTGGGGTATCCAGGGGCCACTGGTATGGGCGTGGATTGGCTGTTATATTTTCCGGATGAGAACACATGTGAGTCCTTTTTCTGAAGCTGTATTAAAGACAAGGTGTACAGCAACAACACCAAAACCGATGCTGAGCTGCAAACAGCTATTCAGGAGGTCATCTACTAAATCGACATTCCTACACTTCAGCGGATAATGTGTAATTTCGCTATTCGTCTGCGCCACATCATCGCCAATGATGGCAGGCATATCGAACATGTCGTAACCTAAATCTGAATATCTGTAACTACATTTGAACAAAGTGCGTGTATCCCGTTGTTTATGGCTGTTTTTTGTTTTTTTCTTATAGTTCACTAATTGTCACTGTGTATATATGTTTTTGCATGTGAATTGTACTTGCATAAAAAGTAATTGCGTTGGTTATACAAAAGCGTAGAAGTAACTAATATTTATATCTGATAAAATGCAATTTATATTCTGTAATAATTTAAGCAGTGTCACAAATGAACAGTAGTTTTGATAGAGCACATCTCTAACTGCTGTCCATTAAAAGTGTAACACAATCACGACGGCGTGTAGCAAACGTCAGATTATCGTGAAGTGGGCTGTGTGCTTGGATAAACAGCATTTTCAGTGCAGCCTCACTAACTGGTCAGTGGCAATGTTATCTACGAGGGCTATTCGTTTATTAAAGTTCGATCAGTCACGGAATTGAAACCAAAGCGAAAATCAAAACTGTTTTATTTGCAACAGTTAGCTACACCTTCCAGCTACTTCTCTACAAAGTCACCACTCCGACTTAGATATTTGTCGCAGCGTTCTACCAACTTTCCGATACCCTCGTTATAGAAGACGACCGCCTTTCCTTTCCGTCAATTCTACGGTGACCTGCAGCTCGTTGTCTGTGCCAGCGTTTCACGAGAGCAGAGGTGAAACTCATAGGGCTATCAAAGATTTCTCATCGAAAAGCTACAATGTTGTCTTTGTTGCAGCTGCAGTGTCCGTTAGAGCATTGTCATGAAGAACGAAATGCATGACAGATACGTTATGACATCTGGATGAAATAAGGCGAAGTATATTCATTTATTTATTTGCTATTTTCTTTTATGCTGTTTTCTACAAAAAAGAACAGATCGGATGTTTAGCATGAAATGGCATGAATAACATTTTAACGTAATTTCAGATGTGTTAGTAATAACTAAGCATTATGCTATTTAAGAGGGGATAGAAATATACATAGAATATCCACATAATAATAATAACAATAATAATAATAATAATAATACTAACTAAAAGAAAGTCTACATAATACCATTTGGCCATCTGCAGCACAGATATCTGTTCATCCACAATCCAGAAGGTACACGCTGCTGGCCTATTACGCTACGCAGCATTGGTAAACCATAAATTTTGCAATTTATAATTCTGAACTACACTACCATACAACACTACACTACACTACCTTACTTGGTATCAGAACCAATCTGTATTCCTCATTTGTCTAAATGCTTAGCCCTAATGCACTGAGGTCCAACTCAGGATTCACAAGGGCTGTGCCGCTGTGCCACACGAGATGCGGAGACAGAGATGGCTATCAGGATTTCAGGAAATCTTAACCGGTCCTCCCCGAGGCTCATCTCCTCACTTCTTCCAGACAGACGTTGTAGGTGGATATTCCGCCACGGTTTGTCTCGTTGTCAAATGGCTCTGAGCATTATGCGACTTAACGCCTGAGGTCATCAGTCGCCTAGAACTTAGAACTAATTAAACCTAACTAACCTAAGGACATCACACACATCCATGCCCGAGGCAGGATTCGAACCTGCGACCGTAGCGGTCGCCCGGCTCCAGACTGTAGCGCCCAGAACCACACGGCCACTCCGGCCGGCTGTCTCGTTATCATGGTGTACTGCCTCTTCTTTGCTGTCTCTCAGCCACGTGGTCTTGTGGGTCACAAGCTGCTGTTTTAGCTATCAGCGAGGCCACAGTTCCTCGTTCCTTATCACACAGCAGACCGTGCATTTTCAAATGCATTCCTGTCCTGGTCAATAACATCTTACCTAGTGGCAAGTTCCCAGATGATGTGGTCCGAGATGCCGATTGCACCACATTCACAAACGTCTGTGATACTCTGTTGTATTTTTATTAAGTAGGTGGGATATGGACCACGTCCCGACACGCAGCGCACAGCTCCCTCGGTCGGAAGGAAGTTAGTCATTCTGTCTCTGTTGATCCATTGTGGACAAGGGACAGCGGCTGGTCAAGTATTTAACAATGAAATTCGCAATAGCTGTGCAATTGGGATTTTATTTTATACTATTTTGACTGCCAGTTTCAGCATTCCATTATGCCATCTTCAGGCACCTGTATGATAAAAAGAGTATACTCTTAGTGTGTATCACTGTGAACTACATTAAGCTTTACAGAAAGTGACGGGTAATAATAATCGTACTTAAAACTACAAAATGAAAATAGCGCCGTTAAGATAAATCTCTGTGTACATCCAGCGCAACAGAATAAAATGTGTACCTTCTTGTTAGTCATGAAACTATTTAACATCATGGATTTATAAGAGAACGTGCCAAACATTAAAAAGACCAGAACTAGACTATATACAATCAGAAGCTCCGCTGAACAAAGCTTGCGAACTTTTTAAAATAAGAATCCTATATAATTTTTATAGATGAGAATATCCCTAGTAGCCTATATATGAGGACCTATCCTCATGTAAGGTAAAATGTGACACTGCAATATATGAAATATACAATAATGCGCATATCTACGGCCTAAGTACTATCACAACTGCTGGTATTATAAGTCGTCACAGCACCAAAAATGCAACCGGACGTAAAACCCTACGGTAGACAATATATTAAGAGGAAAATGGAATTCAAAGAGCACGCGAAAAATACGAATTTCTTGAGAGCGTACAATCTACACCAAATTGAAGTAAAACGTAAAGTGAATCAAACAAGGATCTCAAATGCAATCCAATTTAACTAAGGGGACTCCTCCACATCCTCAGCCGACAACTTTATTATACTTCCTTAAAAGTGTAAGATAACAGCGTTACGACGTGTCTATAAAATGAGGAACCCATCTAAATAGGAACTGACACATCGTAAGCTATATCGCGATAGTAATGCGGGCTAAATAATAAAGCGAAACGATAGGTAATTAAGTGAAGACCAATGCAGCACCAAATTTTAAGTACACTAATTAAGTAACATGCTTGCGCACCAATGGGCGTCAACGACAGTGCACGAGAAAGAATTTACTAACTGGAATCATATTATAAAGTACTTATGGAGTAAACAGTACTACTCAAAACATGGCAAATAACGGAAAAATCCAAACCGATTAAATAAAGTGTTGATACCAGGTTACGTTTTTGGATCCGAATTGACAATATCCCCAGCTCATTTGTGGGATATTCGGTATTATATCATGAGTAGGACTCCGCTAGTTTATCAGAGTTTCTGCGTCGTTCTTTACTTCTCCATACAGCTTGCTTACGTGGAATAACATGATATTCTTATCAGATACACGCTTTTGATGTTTATGGAGTTCTGACTGATGTCGATCTGACGTAACTTATAATGTTGAGTTTATGGGTTACTGTTATGGGTCATAAGCGGCTTGACACTCTATGCGTATTTAGACTGGTGGAGCTGATGGTAGGATTCGAATGTGGCGCAGACTGCACGACGCCACGGACCCAAGGTGTCAACAAGGCACTGTGCAGGCTGTTGATGGCTCCACAATGGTGTGGCCAGTGTTTAAATGAAATTTGCTGGGTTCACTGATCCAAATCAAGCGATGTTATGTTAGGTTTCTTGGAGACCACCTGCCGTCATTCATGGACTTTATATTCCCTAACAACGACGAAAATCCTATGGATCACAATGTGCTATGTCCTCGGGTCAGAACTGATCGCGACTGGTTTGAACAACATTCTGGACAACTCGATCGAATGATTTGGCCACCCAGATCACCAGAGATGAATCCGATCGATCATTTTGGGACGTAATCGAGAGGTCAGTTGGTGCGCAAAATACAGCACCGGCAACACTTTCGCAATTACGGACTGCTATAGAGGCCATATGGCTCAATATTCTTGCAGGGATGCCGCTTTTTGAGTCCATGCCACGTCTACTTGATGCACCAGACCGGGAAAAAAATGGTTGGACACGATATTAGGAGGCATCGCATGAATTTTGTCAACTCAGTGTGTGTTGCATTCAAGCACACATACGCACGCTATGTAGCCTGCGTCCACAGGTAATGGATGTTGTTATATGATTCATGTGTATGATTTGAAAATGGACTGAAGAGGTCCGAAACTAGTCTTTAGTTAACAAAAACAAATTTCTGACCAACTTTGATACCTCTTTACAGTTTTTTTAAGTTTTAGAAATGTCTTGAATTTTCGGTTCGCTGAACATTTTTTTACAGATCTACCGGTTTTCATTTATATCTTCCCACTGACATACGAGGTTTGGAACTTCAATAGCGGTAACTATTTATTTACAGCTCGTACAAAATAGATACGTGTTTCAAAGTTTTTCTGACCTACAAAGTAGCCACCAGCGTTGTGTATAACCCGTTGCCAGCTATGTGGAAGTCGTAGGATACTCTTAGCAGTGCCAGTTGTGTTGACAGTTCGAGCGGCGCGGTCTATTTCCCGACGAATTTGTAGCAGTTCTGAAGCTAATGACGTGAAGTGTTTCCTTCGGCTTAGAAATCGAGTTTAACTTACGAGGGCTTAAGTCAGGGCGGTGCAGTAGATGGTGTAGCAGTTAGCAGCCCCATCAGTCAAACAAATCGGTAACAACTTGCACTGCACGTGCTTGAACATTATCCTGCAAAATGATGGTCAGGTCCTCCAGAACGTGTCATCACTTCTGCCTCTATGCTGTTCATTTTTGGAACACAACCTACGACCAGCTTAGAGACAGAAGTGATCAAACTTTCTGCAGGACCTGACCATCATTTTGCAGGACAATACTCAAGCACGTACAGTGCAAGCTGTTATCGATTTGTTTGACTGATGGGGCTGCTATGTGGTATACTAACTACTGCACTCCCCTGACTTAAGCCCTCGTGAGCTCAACTCGATTTCTAAGCTGAAGGAAACTCTTCGCGGCATTGGCTTCAGAACTGCTACAAAATCGCCGGGCAATAGACCGCGCCTCTCGAACTGTCACAACACAACTGGCACTGCTAAGAGTATCCTACGACTTCCACATAGCTGGCAACGGGTTATACACAACGCTGGTGACTACTTTGTAGGTCAGGAAAACTTTGAAACACGTATCTATTTTGTACGAGCTGTAAATAAATAGTAGCCTCTATTAAAGTTCCAGCCCTCGTACATTAGTCGTGCCCCAAAAGTTTTTTGAGCTACATGTGCATTCCTGTATCTCTCACAGATCGCTCCCAGTTATATTTTTGGCATTGTAGTGTTCTTGCCATGTTCTAGTTCAAATTTCAGTTTATTCAGTACGATGATATGGTGTTCGACGTTTATTAAATTGACCTGATGTACTGATGAATATTCGATGCAATAGACTACATCGAAAGAGGAATAACTTTTATTGAACTTAGGTCTCTTCGCTTTTGAAAAACTGAGGAACAGGTTTGGCACCATCTCTGTGTGAATAACACGTATCAGAACTCCGAACTATGAGTGGTTGTATCAGCTTGCTTGTGAGAAAAAACGATTTTCCAAAGCTGAGGAATGGATTTCTGCCCCATGTATGGAGATAACGCGTAACAAAACATCAAACTGTGAGAGGCTATATCAGCTTGAATTGTCAGAGAGAATTTCTAAAGAATATTCAAGCAATCTAGGCAACTTAATCAATTGAGACTACATTTGAATTTCAGATACATTACTGTTGGGTTGTTCTTGAATGTACTGTTCCCTTAATATCTCGCAACAAATCTACTATATCTCCATGAAAGTCTTGTGACTGAAATAGTACAAGGAATTTAACCGGTACCCAAAAACATTTTGTTCGAGAGATGTAATGAGTCACGTAGGGCGTAGCACGTCCGCCATTTGTTTCGTGAACATTTCAAGGTACTGAGACGGGGTTTTGGTAATTTCCAGTACGCATAGAGGAGGGCACTTTTGCTTTGCGGCTAACAGTTTTATCTACATCGACCGAAATAATGAAGCAAGTTCATATTTTTAATGATAATGATGTAATCTTTAACTGCATTCGAAAACCATTCGAAGGACAATTATAGAGGTTCAATGCTTGTCAGTTGTATCAGCGACACCTATCGCAAAAGTGTGAGATAAATAGGCTAAAACTGAAAGGCAATAAGGTGGGAATCGGCTATAGAGTGTACATACCACCTAACGGAGCGTTCATGCTAGGCTCCGTCGTCATATGCAGCCTAAAGATAGGCCTGGGCTTCTACAAAAAAACGTATTTCCTGCGGTTAAACTTTATACAATATATGTAAGGGGGGCTATAGTTTTTGTAAATGAAGCTATTTATTAACTTGTAGCATATAAGAAAGTATTTAGGATAACTATTTCAAACGCAAGTATGTAGGCCTACACTTGTGTAGCCGTACAGCTCTTGTACAAACAAGTAAAAAATTTGGGAGCTTGATAAAACAAGACAGAATTTTTAGTCAGACAAGTTTAGGAAATATTAGCAGTTGCAGAAAATAATATGACGGCAGTAGGAGCCGTTATGAACAGGAAGGTAGAGTGGAGGATAAGTTACTATGAACAGGTCAGTGATAGGGTTTTTGTCATCGGAATCGACAGAGAACCAACAACGACAATAATGGTTCAGGTATACTTGCCGACGTCGCAAGCTGAAGACGAACAAATAGAGAGGGTGTATGACGATACTGAGCAGATAATTCAGAAAGTAAAGTTAGTAGAAAGTCTTGACATGAGAGACACATTTTGCCGTGTTTACACCGCAGTAGTCAACGATAGCCTGTTTGCCTTCGAATTTTAGCACATTTTTCAGCCATTTTCGCGGGATATTTCAATATTAACCACCGTTACATCACTGAACTCCTGTTCTCAAGTGGTTTTGAATGACACTACAGCACTATACACTTTGTTTAATTACTACAGGTATAAACAAAAGAAGTGAGTAGAGAACAGTGAAAAAAGCAAATAACCCTACAAAACTTATGCCCAAAAATCGACGGTTTCCCCGGTACGATTTATTGCGACTGCGTACAGGAACATCTTATAACGGAGATCCCGATGATCCAAACAGCACGTATGTACCTTTTTCGTGTTTTTTGTCAAATAAAATACTACCTAATGCTAAAACCATGGATATTATTTTATTCCTCACATTTTTTTATTTCAGAGATCACCCCACATCGATCGCTCCCCGTAACAGCTGATCGAGGTGGAAGGACCCGTTTCTGCAGGAACACTGGTCATCGGCGGGAATTCCCGAAGACTGTTTACTTTTGGTATTCAAGAAATATGATGTCAGTTCTGTATTTTCGTTCCATGTGTCAACTTCATATTTGTACTCTCGACATTTTTCAAACATTTGTCTCCTATAGTCGATATGTTGCTCCACAGAGTTTCTGAGTGTAAGCGCTGTGATCTTTGGTAGCTAGTAACACTGTCGTTGGTAGTAGCATTGTGTGAGAAGTAAGTGAGTGAGTTGGGTGTTGGTCACACTTCTGAGTGGTCTGGAAAGAGCTTGCGAGAAAGGTGTAAGGGATTTTCAAATTTGGAGATATGATCCAGTACAGATTAACTTGAGAAGTGTGAAGATTTCGACGTAATGTTGTAGCTGCATTGCTCACCTGCACGTAATTTATGATGTATATCGAAAAAAGGAAAGTTCTAGCAGTGTTCTTCTTTATGGTTCAGGTCAGTCAGCTCGATAATTGAGACATGATTAAGTAAAGTTATCAGTTCACATGGCTTGCGCTCAGAAGTTACAGATTCACCACTCCTTTACCAGTGAATTAGTTTCACAGCAAAGTCATATTTTTAATAACAAGTAATGATTCTACGTTCACAGTATAGTTTTCGAATGCTAGTCTCTTTTCAGTTATTTAGTAAAAGGAACATCTTCCACCATCCCATCAGAGAAACTTCGGATTTTCTTTTGCGCGTCGTCGCTTTGCACTGAGCGGAACAAAGTTGCACAAAAGTAAAACTTAAGCTGAATGTGTGTACAGTAGTTGCATGTCCTCGCAGTGCACTGCGCAAGGCTTTCTTTTCTTTAACTAGTTTCCTGCTGGTCTACTTTTTTTTTCTTTTAAATGTTCATCACTTTGAGCAGTACCGAATTTCAGTTGCACAAGAAAGCCATGAAAATCAGTTAGGGCCAGTTAACATCACAGTCAGAGCAAGCTTTGCTTTTCAAAATTATCAGGTTCAGTTTAGGTAAATTTCATTTCAGGTTTCATTTCACATACAGACCGTCTTATTTTTGCAGTGCAGTGTAACAGTCGTGTGTACATCGCTTAGTGTTCGGAATATTATTTAGTCAGTTTGATAACGTGGAATCACAGTGCTTTTTCACAGAAAATTTTGTTTATTTATTCTTTCAGTATTCAATTTTTAATTTTATATAACATTTTTTATTCTGTTACTTTTGTGTGCTGGAATTACTAGTCACGTATTGTGACATCACGCACTGTTGCACAGTTCATTGCGCTGAACAACAAACAATGTCACAGATCTGTTTCTTTAGTTTACAGCATTAGATTTTCTGTTTAATTTGGTTGAAGTTAATTGCAACATAGTTATATAACCACACAGTTGCATTTAGTTCGGAGACTCACTTTATCAGATACTCTTTCATAATTATAACACTTCCATTGTCCAAGATTACAACACAGACACACACGAAGTTAAAGATACGAAACTATTTCAGCCCAGTTTAGCTGTAGTTCGTAATACCAAACATGAAAGCGTTCCAAGTCCTCCTATTGGGCCTGTAACAAAATAATTTTGTATAAGTTGTTTTCGATACGTATATCAGCGTACATAGAATACAAGATACAAAGAAATGAAAGACATTAGCTGCCACGGGACATTGATTTATATCAACGGGTCAAGTAGAGAATTTGTGCCGGACTGGGATACGAACCCCAGTCTCCTGCTCACTAGGTAGATGCGCTGACCATTACAACCGCAACTATGCAACCCTGCTCATGACCCTCATTACTCGCGGCATCTAGCCGATTCCTGTAAAAGTTCGAGCACAGTGTGGATCTGCACTGGAGGGAACATTGGCCTCCCATCGCCTTAATTATATAAGTGGCGTCTGTTATTTCGGACATCTTGGAAAAAATGTCATTATCTTTGCCCACAAAATCGATACCAACCGCCGGCCGAAGTGGCCGTGCGGTTAAAGGCGCTGCAGTCTGGAACCGCAAGACCGCTACGGTCGCAGGTTCGAATCCTGCCTCGGGCATGGATGTTTGTGATGTCCTTAGGTTAGTTAGGTTTAACTAGTTCCAAGTTCTAGGGGACTAATGACCTCAGCAGTTGAGTCCCATAGTGCTGAGAGCCTAAAAAAAAATCGATACCAACGCATGCACCGAAAACAGACTTCAGAAGATATCGCAGAGCGACTACGCACGTGGGTAGAGAATCCAACATAGAATGCTGGCATCAAATTCGTATCAAAATCGTATGTACTCTTCTGACGTTATGATTCCCGGAATTATGAAAAATGTGGTTTCGAGAAAAACGTGTTTTGGGTTACTTTATCTTTTTTTAGTTAAATTAAACATATCTCTTGTCAGTGAACCCTGGATCATACAGCTACCCTTCCATGTCCAAAAGGAGGTCCACCTCCATTTTCTTCGTAGCCGTGGTTGTTCCGCGAGCCTCTTCGGCAGCTCCTATCATCCGCTGCTCCGTTCGCTCGATAAGCTTTTCGTGCAGAAGTTGTAACAGGCTGCTCCGACCTCAATTTGGAGCACTTAATAATTTCCATAATGTTTGTTAGGCCGTCGTTGAAATTGCATGTCGACTGTTTTTTTTCCCACAGCGAATGGTTTTCGGAGACGCCTTTCACAAATCGCCTTGTAACTCGATAACGGAGTTTCTGGGTAACTTGCGATGAAAATTACAAGATAGTAAACAGCCCAGAGAATTGGTCAAACAAAAAACGAAGATTTTTTGAAATATTACAAGAGGACAACTCTCGTAGTGAAAACAGGATTATAAAAAGTGTTCCAGGTGAACAGTGAATGTGAAAACAGAGTTGAACGTGTCTCCTCATCCACGCCAGTAGTCGCTGAGAAACCTCAGGCGGTTTCTGAAGGCACTGAAATCCATCGATAATGCGTTACCGCGGTCTCGGACTCCATACACACTATCAAAGGGTACTACGGGAAATCCTTTCACCATTACGAACGTCATCCAGATATTTGGACATCAACAGGATTGTAACGCAGCAATAATTGCACTTGTGAAAAGGTCTTATTCGGGAAACCATTGGTTTTCGGACCTATCTTTACGGGAATTACTTCTTTTTATTGTCCTCTATTTGCAACTTTCGTTTGCACCTGAAACAGTCAAGCTCCCTGTATAGTTGCATTGCAATTGACCAATGCTTGAATATCTCGATCACTACAGAAGTCAAGAAGATTAAACATGTTAGAGAGTTACGTTCTCTTCATCGTACCCCGACTTCGGATACCTTGTACCGTTTACGACATCAAAGTGGTGTTAACGTCTTAAGCGACTTTCTCTGTATGTGCATTTCTATTTCTTGCATCTGGCACTCTTAATCACATTTTAGTTTTGAGCTGATTTTTCTGTGTTCAGTTTCACTCTTTGATTAACACACTAGACTGACATAGTGCTCAGTGGTGATGGTGGTAAGTTTCTATGGGACCAAGCTATTGAGGTCATCAGTGCCAAGGCTTACACGCTACAACTTACGCTAAGGACAACACTCACACCCATGCCCGATGGAGGATTCTAACCTCCGAAGGGGGCAGCCGCGCGAACAGTGGCAAGACGCCTGAGACCGCGTGGCTACCCCGCGCGGCTAGTGCACAGTTCGCATTCATACAGTACAGTACTCGTAGATTACGTCAAGGGAGAAAAAAGTAAATTTTATTGACTTAGGACTTCGCGGTTTCCCAAATTTCAGGAGAGGATTTCCGGCCTCCCTATGGAGGTAATGCACCCCGGAACACCGTCTTCTCGACTCGTCAGAAGACTTTCCGCGAGGTGGTAGGACGCTCGCCTGACTTTGGCAGACTTCCGGCCCGTCAGCAGAGTCCGCTGGCAAGCGAGCCGAGTGTGCGTCATTGTGCCCGCAGCGCCCAACTTGCGCAGCCACTTGCGGCGCATTTCTCGTGCGCTGCTGGCGCCAGCAATCAGGCGCAGCGCCAGCGCCAGATGCTGACAATGGCGGCGTGTTTACGCCGGGCGGGCGGGCAGGTATGCGATGCGCCCCGGAATGAATTCCATCGCACAATGAGGGCTTGTCGCCATGGAGACGGCTGCCGCCAGTGATTTGTCAGCGTGGCTGAAAGCTGCCGCCAGCGCCGCGTCGTGAAGGCTCATTTGCGATGCCACCTCCTGCGAGACGTCTCTCCGCACACACGACAAGCCGAAGTCCCCAGGCGGGCCGCTTTGTGAACGAATTTCACTCCCAGCAAATAAAACGGGACAAGATGCGTTGCTGCGACGTTTCCTGTCACATGAAATACTTCGGAAAAACTTCAGCAGGAGTCCGAAAGAGATTACATAACACAGGCATACAACTTTAGATACATATACAGGATGTGGGAGGTGCAATGCAAATATGTTTATATGTGCTACCTTAGTATGTACACACATAAGTGTGTTGGTCGTTTTTCGCTGCATCGAACAGTCTTCTCAAAACATGTCACAAACTGTATTACCAGACGTTTTCTGCATGGCCATAACAGCACCACTAAGTGGCATATGAGTGTCATAACAGACTAACAAATTCGCATCCATGCATCCACACTTCAATGCCTGACCTGCTGCCCAGGGAGAATAAGCATTAATGGCTTGCTCTTGTTACATGTACTTGGAGTTATTAACCAACCTAAAAACATACTATTCCTAACAGCTATGATTATTAGTCTGCAGATGAAGTAAATACTCATGTAAAATCCTTCAGTACATCGTCCTCAGTCGCACAGAAATGTCTGCATTTACACATTCCAAACCCTGTGTATGACACTAGACTATAGCTAAGAAGCATATGTATTATTTGATATCATAGAGCTTGCCATACCACACAGTAAAAATCAATTTGCTTGAGAAACAATAGCATTTATGGGGCAGCAGCTGGCAAGGGGTGATACTGATTACATAACATAGTGGAATTAATGAGAGAATGGTTTTGGATAAATTTCGCCATGGCATTACCTCCACTAATTGAATATACAAATCACGGCATGGTGCGTAGGACTTGCTGGGATTACAATAGCTCATGATGGTGAAGATACTAACTCTGCTTGCGGTAAAATGCCAAGAAAATAGTTGTCATACTGCAAAAGGTGCTCCTGCTGAACACCGGAAAAAGAATATAATGAATGCGCATCATACAAATATAAATTTTCGTAATGGAGAACGACGAGAGACCAAGAAAAGTAATTAACCAAAAGTAATCAGATATCACATAACAAGCTGTCTATGGCAGAGCGCGATAAATGTTCTGGACGGTATTTTAACACACTGCATAACCTTTGTTGTATGAAGTGTATGCAGTTATTGTGTAACAAGTTCAGATGAAGATCAACTTTGTTAAGGAAAAACTAAAACATGGTAATAAACTAGGTAGAGTCACCTTAGGTGGATGCCTGAACGATAGTTTACAGAACTCTGACTATAAAAATCCCATATATCCTGCAAATATATACACAAGTCATGCTTTTGAGCAACTATGTTCACAGTGTGGTGCACTAAATATCGATACATTTCGATACCACTGACTCAAACAAATTTGTACTCCCTACTGAGGTACTCAGCTCTGAATACTGCGGCAAACCCCGTCATTTCACGTCAAACTGATGAATCACAAGACGTTTCTGCGGTAGCTAATTTATAGTAATTCAGTGCTACCGAAGGCGAACTAGAAATAATGATAATGTTACATTTAGATGAAGCAAGAGCCTCTCATTTATCGTATCCGGAGGACGTAACTGACGCCAAATGTTTTACAGCTGGTAGCTTAACATTGCCCTGCATCACTATTCCCTGTCCCTTCTGGCATTGCAGAGATTTCCATAACACGTAACTCTTGTTTATAAATAGAAGGCTATGAAAATAATTTCATCCCTCAAGTACTTATCAATTAAGACTGACAAAACATCGTCAATCATCCATGTCGTTCCGAGACTGACTTTATTCCTGGCATACAAGCGACGTCAACGCAGCTTCCACGGTGGAAGCTTAAGCCAATAACTGTAAACAACAGACAGGCATTCGACCTGTCAGTTGTAAGCAAGCAGTGTTGTTAAATAATGGACGTGCTGACGCAGTGGGTCACAAATCGCAGTGCAGCAACGAACTGAATATCTCTCGAACAAGTATATAAGACAGTCTCCAGAATCTGAAGAGGAGATTCGTCTCACACACGTTGACTTCCGAACAAAAACAGCGATGTGTGGACGCCTGTCGCAAAAGTCAAAAGTTTTTTTCTGAAAAAATTATCACTGGTGACGAGATCAGTATGAAGCTACCACAAAACCGACAAATTGCAGAGAACTGTGCCGAGACCGGAGGATTGTCAATATGATGAGGGTCGAACAACCTCACAAAGAAAGACTTTTCTGACAGTTTTACGTGATTGTATGAACATCCTGTGCGTACTACTCGAGAGCGCGCGAGGCTGTGTGGTAGACCCAAGCATTAACAGGAACTTGTTAACTCTTCTCTATTTTTTATTAATCCAGCATTGAAATTTTTTGGTATGACGGGGTACAATTAGCTCAGTAACAGAAATTTGAAAGACAAACCACACAAGTAAAGTATTTAAGTCACTGACGAGAAGAAAGAAAACAGAACCCAGCATCTTATTCTTAACTCAAATCTTCAAACGCCACGGCAGAGTTATCGGACCATTAATATTTTACAGTGCATAAATCAGACAGTTGTTGTCGCAAACTCCATGAAGTTGTGTGCAGATGATATATTGTATACGGAGAGGTCACAACTATTGAAAACTATAGCGACATGCAGGAAGGCCTATAAGGCTACAATATAGCAGGTCAGCAACTGGAAGCAGTTAATTCCATAAACTATCTGGGAGTAGGCATTAGGAATAATCATATAAAGTTGATCGTCGGTAAAGCAGATGCCAGACTGAGATTCATTGGAAGAATCCTAAGGAAATGCAATCCGAAAACAAAGGAAGTAGGTTACAGTACACTTGTTCGCCCACTGCTTGAATATTGCTCACCAGTGTGGGATGCGTACCAGATAGGATTGATAGAAGATGTAGAGAAGATCCAACAGAGAGCAGCGCACTTCGTTGCAGGATCCTTTAGTTATCGCGAAAGCGTTACGGAGTTGATAGATAAACTCCAGTGGAAGAGTCTGCAGGAGAGACGCTCAGTAGTTCGGTACGGGCTTTTGTTGAAGTTTCGAGAACATATCTTCACCGAGGAGTCAAGCAGTAATATTGCTCCCCCCTACGTATATCTCGCGAAGAGACCATGAGGATAAAATCAGAGAGATTAGAGCCCACACAGAGGCATACCGACAATCTTTCTTTCCACAAACAATACGAGACTGGAATAGAAGGGAGAACCAATAGAGGTACTCAAGGTATCCTCCGCCACATACTGTCAGGTGGCTTGCCGAGTATGGATGTAGATTACATCTACATCTACAGACATATACAGACATGTAGACATCGATGCTTGGCGCTGGTATGGCAGCTGCGTCCAATATATGCAATTATTATGTTCCTTTCTTGGCCTGCTCTGCGGAAAACCTCCTCATTTCTCGCCGTATCAGTCCACCTGTCTTTCAACATTCTTCAACATCTCATCTCAAATTCCTCGGTCCTCTTCTGTTCTGGTTTTCCCAGTGTTCGTGGTTCACTACCGTGCAATGTTATACTCGAAACGTACATTCATAAAATTTTCTTCCTCGAATGAAGGCCTACGTATGAAACCAGTAGACTTCTCTCGTCCAAGAATGTCCTCTTTGCCTGTTCTAGTATTACGCGATAGAGAGATCTTGTTATCCAACTTTGAATAAGGAATGTCAAACTTTGAAGAAAGAGCGTCAAAATGTTTCCGTTCGAAGGCCACACTGACCGCTTACCTTTATGTCGGGGCTTACGTACCAACAACGAAATAGCGCTGAGCTGCATATAAGCTGCAGCAACACCCCTAAACTTATGGACCATCCCTTATAATTTTTATCGTGGAGGTTATTCTGTTGAACATTCATGCCTGGTTAAATTCTACACTGCGTCGGAAGACGAACTTCTTCTCATCGGAGAAGTAGAGTTTGCGATAGCAACTGATCCCTGTTTCACACATAACGTCAATCCGCTACGAAATTTCTGCGCATTGTTTACCTTTTTCTCGACTTTATAATTTTACAGTGAGAGACATGCCCTTTTTTTCTGTGCAAAATCGTTTACTGTCGACACCGACCTGGGGCATAGTGGTTAAGGCAATGACCTCGCATTTGGGAGGAGTCAGTTTCAAATCTCGGTTCAGTCATTCATATTTTGGTCTTTAGCGGTTTTTCTAAAACCACTGGGTCAGTCCTGCGGTGGTTCCTGTGAAAAGAACAGAAGCGCTTTCCGTTCGCATATTCATCCAATCAGAAATTTTGCTTTTTCCTCATATCTGCACCTACATCTATGCTCCACAGTGTACGTTGTACTGTATAGCGAACGTATCACAGCTACAGTCTCACCGTTCCTGTTCCAGTTGCTAACGCTCAAGGAAAGAACGACTTTTGGAAAGCTTCCATGTGAGCTCGAATGTCTATAATTCCTACAGTCTTTTCCCAATACATATACACATGAGAAAGCATGGTTGATTCATCTAGCCTGTAGGATCTCGGCATATCATCACATCGTTATTTACGGAACAATTACACACATTACTGAAATTTTTAACTCCTAAATAAAATGACCCACAGTAAGTGGATATATTTAATTTAAATACTTGGGGAAAATAAATTAGGTAGCTATACGTAAGTCCCTTGAAGTTTGATACAGTATAACTACCTAATACGTAATGGGGAAACATCTTTCTGCTTTGCGAACACAATTTTTCCTGTTTTTCTACCCAAAATTGTTTCGGAGAAGTTTCTTCGCTTACAGTTGGCGTTTTATTGTTTATTTATATGCTTATTTTTCATCAGTCGTCTGACTGGTCTGATACAGCGCACCACAAATTCCACTTCTATGTTAACCTTTTCATCTCAGAGTACCACTTATAACCTACGTTCACAATAATCTGGTGAAAGTATCCTAATCTCCTCTACACCTCTCTCTAGCCCATGAAAGTTACACCGTGATGTCTTGACAGATGTCCTATCACCCTGTCCCTTCTTCTTGTCAGTGTTTTCCACATATTAATTTCTTCATCTATTCTGCGGAGAATCTCCTCATTCCTTACGTTTTCAATCCACATGATTCTCAATATTCTTACGTAGCGACTTATTCTCTGTTAAAAACATATAAAGAATTTATGCGCAATGATACAAAACAGTTCTTGAGATTGTAGTATTTCCATTAATAAAAGTACGTACAGAAATATTAACAAGAAAAATAAATATATGCTTTAGTATTACATGTTGGTGTCTGATATTTGCAGCACAGCTATATTTATTGCGTTCTAATTGTCATCTGCAGTTAATAAGTGTTTATCGGTCTAATATATAGAATAAAAGCAGCCACCAGTTGCGGAAGGTAGCAGTCAAAAGCTCTTGAGCTAGGCTGCAACCCATATAAATGGTTGTTTTTGTTCCTTATATTACATTTGCACAGTTGCTGCTGTAGCCATGCGTAAGATTCTAAAGTTTATCAATGCTTTGTTACGTAGTTATCGATGATTATTTTTTTTAATACTTTTCTTGATTTCTTCCTTTTATTAGCCCCACTGTCATTATATTATGCTGTGGTGTAAAGAAAGATTCACTATTTTGCTCCCTAACTATCATTTTTTAAGTTAAAAGATGGAGGCACAAGTGAACATTAGACAAACAGTGAAACACTGTGTGTCAGGAAGCTCCACTCAGCCACCCTGTAGAAGCATGAAAACGCCATGTCAATTAAAAGTAAGTACACACATTTATTTTCACAAGCTGCGACATCGTCGCGAAAAAACACAGTGACCCGTATATGTAATAAGTTTCCTTTAATTTACGTCTATGGTCACAATCCTTTTTGTTTAACAGATTACCGGTTTCGGTCTCTAATGACGGTCACCAGATCTGTTTCATAAAACAAAGTCCTGATGTACTGTAGCCATAGTGGCAACGTCAAACGTTAAATGCGGAATCAGCACCAGCATCGTCAAATACATATAAATCACATCACGTGCACGAGTCATTTTGTCAGTAAAACTACTGATTCCGCATTTAACATTTGACGATGCCACTATGGCTACAGTACATTAGGACTTTGTTTTTATGAAACAGATCTGATGATGGCCATTAAAGACTGAAACCGGTAATCTGTTAAACAAAAAAGATTGTGACCATAGACGTAAATTAAAGGAAACACACATTTATGTTCGTATTCCTCCTTCCTCTTCCCCTGTCCTACTCATCATTTCACAAAGCCTATTCACAGTCAGCATATACTTCAACAGATTTTTAGAAAGCTAGGACTGTAACCTAAATAACGCTAGTCAAAGAGTAAAATTGGGAATATTTGTCTACGACACAACGCAATATAATGACAACAGTGCTAAAAACAAGAAGAAGCAAAAATAATAAGAAAAAATAGGAAAAATAAATGTAGATAATTTAATATTAGGCGTAAAATTTCACAAATTGCGTAGCAAAACATAGGTGAACGTTTATTAATTGCAGCCACGTTAACACCGGCATTTAGTAACTAGGTGTACATTTATTTTTGTTGTTAATACTTATGTCAGTTACTAATGTAAATACTACAACCTGAAGAATTGTTTTGTACTATAAGGCATAAATTGTTTACATGTTATTTAACAGAGAGTAAATGAAACAACTAAAGCTGAAAAGACTTCACGGAAACATGTTTGGGTACTACAAAAAGAAAAATTGTGTTTAGGCACAACCACATTTTCTTATGACGTGAACAAGCTTCAACTACAAGCAGATTACTTAAAACAGTTTACAATAGGAGTTACGGCAATTAACAGTGCTGCTATTGTCAACATTTCTGTATACACACAGCGATTACAAAAAACAGTTGTGTAGTTCCTTGCGGTTAAATAATAAGGTAAATGAATGAAAAAATTATTGAGGACTAATTTATGAAAAATACCTTGTATTACTACACTGGACAGATACACACAACTCATTTTGCGTCGGTGAAAAGTGTTTACATTTTCTGTAAAGTAATCTGTAGTCCCCAAGAAAAGCGCTTCAAGGTAATTTTATTAACTTGCAGTTCCCACTTATTTAAGTTTATTTTTTGCAAGTATTAGAGAGGATACGGAGATCGACTCCCACTGCTGCTAAATATAGCAGTTCCGTAGCAGAACTTCTCAACACAGTGGCGTTCAGAATACTTGTTGAAATTGCCTGGTAAATCGCTTGTGTGTGGCGGAGTCGAGGCGAATTACCCAATGCAGCTATATCGATCACGTCAGATGGCTGCGATCTGTCGCTCGTTTGTAGGGCCCTTTACGTTCACAGTACTATTTTATTGACGAACTCTCGGACAGAGTTGAAGATGCAGCGTATGATGTAACTGTATTTGCCATCCAAGTTCAGTTCTAGTTGATTCTCAACATGGTTACAAAGCCTTGGTTATTGCCGTAGGTGGTAACCTTGTATACCATATTCGCATTTCGTATCCCTTGAAATCTCCAACAAATTTAATCTTCTATTCTTACTACAATTCTGTATACGTAGAAGATGTAAAATTTCGTTATTTGCTCTCTATCTCGGTATTTCAGTTTTAATGGCCAGTAATGTACTTCACGTAAAGTCGAGATGGTTTCTGCTTTAGGTCCATGGTTACCTACATGTCCCATCTTTGTGAAACTAGCGTTATAGGTGTACAATGTAAGCTTTCGCTCGGTATTGTCTTCACTTAAAACTTCCGGGGTGATAGGCCGAGGTCGATTTATAGAAATCACGCCTGACGTTTCGTCTCCGACTGCTGGATACATCCTCCGAGGTAAAGCAGGCGAACTGCAAAGAGTACTCGAGGAGGGGCTGATTATATAGGCACTACAGAGGGCGACACTGTCTATCACGTGGCGTCGGCTATGAGACTGTTTCTGGTAATTCCAACATTCTCGATTGAAAGTAATCGATCGGCACCCTTCCGGTGGAACGCTGACGTCCAAATTTTATCTAGTTTAACACCTTCTATCCTGTTAAAATTATTACTAATCGTTATCTGCATAAAGATTCTAACCACCACACTAGACAAAAGAAAAAGGTGTAATAGAAACCTTGGTAGACAGGGTGTACAAAATGTGTGAACCTCATGAGACTGAACATCTTCGGTCAACTTTCATGAAGAATGACTATTGTAGCGAGGACATAGATCGAGCACTTCACTCTAGGCAGAGAACCGGGAGCAACGACGAACAACAATCGCCCAACGGCAAGGTTTTACTTCCATTCATTAGTGAAGTCACAGATTGCATTGGGAAAGTGTTAAGCAAGTATGGAGTGGAACCTATTTTCAGACCCGTCAGGAAAATAAAAGAATATAAACTTCGGCAAAAGATGCACGACAGCCTCTGGCTACACAGGGGGCACATAAAATTCTCTGTAGTTGTGGACAGGTTTATATCGGTACCTCGTCTTGTTGAACATAAGAGGAATCGTCGCCTGGGTCGCACGGATAAATCGGCCGTAGCAGAAAATATTTACCAGGAAGGTAATCACGAAATAAAATTCAGCGAGACAAGCGCCGTATCTAAAACTTCGCATTAGTATGCAAGGTTGATAAACACCGTAATGATTTTGGCAAGAAACACGAAGGTGTTAAACTGGATGAAATTTGGAAGTTGGCGTTGCACCGGTAGCGTGACGATAGATTACTTTCAGTCAAGAATGTTGGCATTACCAGAGACAGTGTTACAGCCGACGCTACATGATGGACAGTGGCGCCCTCTGTCCTGCCTATATAATCAGCTCTTCCTAGAGCTCTCTTTGCAGTTTGCCTGCCTTATCTCGGAGGATGTCTGTCGCACTCGGAGACGAAACGTCAGCGGAGAGTTTTACACATCGACCACGGCCTATCAGCCCGGAAGTTTTTAGTAGAGTTCTCGATCTTTTTGTATGAATTATGGTAGTCGTCCTTAAACTGTAATACCACGACAGGTCCATTATCCTTGAAAAAGTGATGCAAAGGTGAACTTATTACACGATCCAGTCACATTATGTGACCACCGCCTATGTTCGAGATCAGCTTGCAATAACCAGTCACATACGGTGGATGGCAGCACTAGCAATAGAGGCTATACAGGGTGTTACAAAAAGGTACGGCCAAACTTTCAGGAAACATTCCTCACACACAAATAAAGAAACATGTGGTTCATGCACTATGGAGCTCCTGCACATTTCAGTCCAAGTGTTCGTACGCTTCTCAACAACAGATTCGGTGACCGATGGACTGGTAGAGGCGGACCAATTCCATGGCCTCCACGCTCTCCTGACCTCAACCCCCTTGACTTTCATTTATGGGGGCATTTGAAAGCTCCTTGTCTACGCAACCCCGGTACCAAATGTATAGAATCTTCGTGCTCGTATTGTGGATGGCTGTGATACAATACGCCATTCTCCAGGGCTGCATCAGCGCATCAGGGATTCCATGCGACGGAGGGTGGATGCATGTATCCTCGCTAACGGAGGACACTTTGAACATTGAAAGGTGGCTACACTGAGCCACAGCGCCAGAGATTGCGCCAAAGAGTATTATTCAGCCGCCTCCACTGGCAGTGTTTGTTGACATGTGGTAGTGGAGAGTGCTTATTGAGAAGTAGCAGTAGGCAGTGCTTGTTGAGATGTAGCAGTGGTGAGTCGAAGTTGAGAAGTTGCGGTAGTGGGTGCTTGTTCAGAGGTTGTAGTATTGTTTTGATGGGCTAGACACCAGATGTTGTTGGATTGGGGATGCTGTAATGATCAGAGTGTGCTTTTCGTCAATATATACGAAGGTAAAAAATTCCTTTTTTTTTCATTATTTTAATGTCATAAACAATAATGCCTCTTGGTCACAGGTTCAGTCAACAAAGCATCTGGCTCGTATTCTTGTATTAGACTGTACTTCTGGTTTCTATGTGCAATTATAGTATTTCTGTTTATTTTTTTAATTACTTCAGTATAAATGGTATTTAAAATATCTTGTCGTATTGAGGAAGAACCGTGCCAGATGTGTACGTTGAATCACACTTCCACACACAGAACAGCGACACTTGTGCCTTGTTGTTTCGTAGCTTTCATAGTTGCTGGGGACTTAATTAATTAATTGTGTTAACGGAAATTTCTTTTCATTCTTTGTTGTTGTTCTATGCAGTCAGATTGCGTACAAATACCAGTCAGGGCCAACCGGTTACGAGACTGCGTAATCGTACAGACAGCTACTAAAATTAAAAAATATTTGCATTATAAAAATAATTAAGCCCCCATGCAACACATCCTGTAACAAAGTGTTTGAAGTCACGCTGGTACATTCTGTTGCTGTGTGTTTCCATTCCATGATTAATGTGATTTGAAGAGAAGTAATAAAATGAGCTCTAACATGGAAAGTAATCGTTGCCGGACACATGTCCACATAACATATTTTCTTTCTTTGTGTGTGAGGAATGTTTCCTGAAAGTTTGGCCGTACCTTTTTGTAACACTCTGTATAAAGTATGTCGGGGAGAAGCGGAAAACAGTGTAGTCGTTGTCGTAATGCGGAATCGGAGCGATTTATCTGACGTCCAAAAGGGCATGATCGTTGACTTGCGGTCCAACGATGGAGGCAGTTCAGAAACGGCGAAGTTTATAAACTGTAGGTGTGCCGCCATGTTTAAAGCACAACGTGCATAGCAAAATGGTGCTAACGAAACCGGCCCCGTGGCAACTGTGGTGTTCCACAGGCCATACATAGGTGCCAGGGGTGAACAACGGCTGCGGTGACTTACACGGGCGAATAGGCGCGCAGTTGTTGAGCAACTGACCGCCTAGATGAACCAAGCAGCTACTTACAATCTCTCCTCAACGACCCGCTCAGCGAACGTTGCCGTGTACTGGCCTCCGCAGCAAGCTCCTGGTTCTTGCACTCATGTCGACTGCTGTTCGTCGGCAACGAAGACTGGACTTTCCAGGTCAGTATTGCAACTGGACGTCCGTTGAATGGTGGTACATGGCCTTTTCAGATGAATCGCGTTTTATCCTGCATCGGACAGATAGCCGTTGGCGTACCCATCCTTCCACAACCGTCCGAATGGTCCAGGCTGGAGGGAGGAACTTTATGGTTTTTTCGTGGCATTCCGTCGGTGATCTCTTCACAAGGCACAGTGAATCAACACTAGTATGTATCTGTCCTTGGGGAGCATGTCCACCCCTGCATGCAGTTTATTCTTTCCCTCGGCACGACGGCCTCTATCAACAGGACAACGCAACAGGTCACACAGCTTGCATTGTACGTGCATGGGTCGGATAATACCAGGATGATTCCAGAATGAAATTTTCACTCTGCAGTGGAGTGTGCGCTGATATGAAATTTCCAGGCAGATTAAAATTGTGTGCCGGACCGAGACTCCAACTCGGGACCTTTGCCTTTCGCGGGCAAGTGCTCTACCATCTGAGCTACCCAAGCACGATTCACGCCCCGTCCTCACAGCTTTACTTCTGCCAGTACCTCGTCTCCTACCTTCCAAACCTTACATATGCTCTCCTGCGAACCTTGCAGAACTAGCACTCCTGAAAGAAAGGATATTGCGGAGACATGGTTTAGCCACAGCCTTGGGGGATGTTTCCAGAATGAGATTTTCACTCTGCAGTGGAGTGTGCACTAATATGAAACTTTCTGGTGGATTAAAACTGTGTGCTGAACCGAGACTCGAGCTCGGGACCTTTGCCTTTCACGGGCAAGTGGTATAGCACTTGCACACGAAAGGCAAAGGTCCCGAGTTCGAGTCTCGGTCCGGCACACAGTTTTAATCTGCCAGGAAGTTTAATACCAGGATGAGTTTACTGTATGCCCCTCGCCACCACACTCCCCGGATTTAAACACAATCGACAATGTAGGGAACCACCCCTGTTTGCGCCAGGGATCTTCAACTGAGAAACCTAGCGCAGCTGGCTAGAGCACTAGAGTCGACATGGCTCCACATCCCTGCCAATACCTTCCAGAACTTCATTGACTCTGTTTCTGCATGTCTCGCAGCGGAAGGCAATGCAAAAGGTGATTTTTCAGGCTACTGGCAGGTGGTCATATTAATGTGACTGGACGGCGTACTATTACAGCTATTGCTACCATTCAAATTTCTGCTCTAACCTATAGCTGCTGTATACATGTCACCTCTCTTTCACCAACGAGCTGGAAAGAATTCCTGAGTCTATTTGTTGTACAGTACGTTGCGTAAGCACTGGAGACACATCATATTCTAGGTAAGTAGCCTTGGCAGCTATGTAGAATGAACTTGTTTCTCATACACATTTTTCACAGTGATTTGTTCTACGCCTATGATCACGCTGCCGTTCGTCGTGCGATAAAGCAATCAAAGGTCTGAGGTCTATTTCGGAAACATATTTATCGACCACAAATATCTTACTTGTAGCCATAGCATCGTGCGTAGCTGAAAGATAGTCGAAACACTCCTATCCTCGTTGGCTTTAGTTTAGCTAGAGGTCTGTTCTAACACCACAAAATCATTCGAAGTTATATCACTTTTTTTCGAGAAGCGACGTTTCCAAAAAAAAATTGACAATGAGCAGGTTCTAGAAAGGGGCCACTTTCTGTGCTGGACGCTAAACTGAAGCGGGTTTGTGTTTGTAATAAACACATAAAATGTGTGTTACATATTATGGTTCAAATGGCTCTGAGCACTATGGGACTTAACATCTGAGATCATCAGTCCCCTAGAACGTAGCACTACTTAAACATAACTAACCTATGGACATCACACACATCCACGCCAGAGGCATGATTCCAACCTGCGACCGTAGCGGTCACGCGGTTCCAAACTGAAGCGCCTAGAACCGCTTGGCCACACCGGCCGGCTACATATTATTATGCATAAGCTCTTTACACGCTATCTAACAGAGAATAATGAGCTTGTGTTTGTAATAAGCACAAAAAAACGAGTGTTATATATTATATTGCATAAATTCCTTACATTTTATTTAACAGAGATCAATGAATTGTGTACATCTTTCCATCGAGCTAATACAGGCAGTCCTTATTACATCTTACACAAAAAATCATGATCAATGAAAATTAAGTCTCAAAAATTAAGATATTTCTTCTTCGAACTAGTAAGTCAAAGATTTAAGTCAAGGATTCCTTAACAGCGATTTCGCTTAATTGTTGATGAATAGTTTTTTCTTGGAAAGTTTCATTGCCAACGTTCTCGTCTGAACTAAGGAAAAACCTCGGCCTCATACTTCTTTTCATTCTTTGCACTTCTGAAATAGAGCTTTAAACATTTACCACGTGGAAACGACAAATAAGAATGGGTTGAATTATTCACCTTTCAATATAGCTTACCCTCACTTTAATATGCTGTCGCTACTGAATAATTCTTCACAGTAAATGTATTGCCTGATTAATTAATTAAACACGAGAATAATTTATAGCATATTCAGGGGCAGCTGCCTGTAATTTGTATGGCGAAGCGAAAGTCGGGTGATGAACTGTTGAAGAGACTGAAATATAAAGAAAGAAGACCGTCAGTTCAGGCGTGCAGTACTTTGTGCGTTGCTCCATAATTTCTCCGTTATTTCTTGCAGAACTTTCTTGTGTTTTCTCGTTGTGTCTTTCGAAATACTGTATTGGTGTTATTAGTAAATGGCTGGGTACACCTCCGCTAGTAGAGAAACAGCTTTAATGTATTGCATCCGCCGGCCATTGTGACCGAGCGGTTCTAGGCGCTCAGTCCGGAACCGCGTGACTGGTACGGTCGCAGGTTCGAATCCTGTCTCGGGCATGGATGTGTGTGATGTCTTTAGGTTAGTGAGGTATAAATAGTTCTAAGTTCTAGGGGACTGATGACCTCAGATGTTAAGTCCCATAGTGCTCAGAGCCATTTGAACCATTTTTGTATTGCATCCGTTCAGTTCTTAGATTAGGCCACGTAAGTAATGAACTACTGAAATTACATGGCTGCATGAACTGAATACTATTTATTTGTAAGCGAATTGTGATTGTAGACCAAATATCACAGATTCATCCTAATAATACCGCTGACATTCGATCATTTAGAGAAAGAAGGTGACGGGTCATTCCTAGTCTACAGATTTCGCGTCACTGTTCCAAACAGCATCACAGTTCGCTGAAGAAAGAGCTAGTTATGACCCATGTGACTGAGGAAAACGTTCATCTCGATGAGCCTTAGCTTTCTCCAAAAGTAGTAGGCTATTTTTCTGTACCGTACACAGTAATCTCCGAGTGTCTGTGTTACAATGGATTGAGCGCAGTCAGAGAGGTGGTGTTTAATAAAGACTCATTAAAGTCAAACCTGCATTGCAACGGCGGATATGAAGTGAACGGGCGAAAGAAACGTCTTTCATTTAAAATGGCTAACTGTAACTTTGGAGAGTTGTAAATGATATAAAAATGGCACGATGCGAACATGTGACCCTACATCGTCGATGTAGCACTGAAGTGTGTATGTGCTAGTCGGTTGTTTGGTCTCAGCGCAGTGAGATCGGTCGACGTAACACAATGGCAAGATGCTTTTATAGCAACACCGCGCCACTGTGGAGCGTTAGAATGTTTGCTTGGCAGTCCTGTTTGACGTGGATACACTACTGGCCACTAAAATTGCTACACCAAGAAGAAATGCAGATGATAAACGGGTATTCACTGGACAAATATATTATACTAGAACTGACATATGATTACAATTTCACGCAATTTGGGTGCATAGATTCTGAGAAATCAGTACCCAGAACAACCACCTCTGGCCGTTATAACGGCCTTTATACGTTGAGTCAAACAGAGCTTGGATGGCGTGTACAGATATAGCTGCCCATGAAGCTTCAACACGATACCACAGTTCATCACGAATAGTGACTGGCGTATTGTGACGAGCCAGTTGCTCGGCCACCATTGACCAGACGTTTTCAATTTGTGAGAGATCTGGAGAATGTGCTGTCCAGGGCAGCAGTCGAACATTTTCTGTATCCAGAAAGGCCTGTACAGGACCTTCAACATACGGTCGTGCATTATCCTGCTGAAATGTAGGGTTTCGCAGGGATCGAATGAAGGGTAAACCCACGGGTCGTAACACATGTGAGATGTAACGTCCACTGTTCGAAGTGACATCAATGCGAACAAGAGGTGACCGAGACGTGTAACCAGTGGCACCCCATACCATCACGCCGGGTGATACTCCAGTATGGCGATGACGAATACACGCTTCCAATGTGCGTTCACTGCGATGTCGCCAAACACGGATGCGACCGTCATGATGCTGTAAACAGAACCTGGATTCATCCGAAAAAATTACGTTTTGCCATTCGTGTACCCAGCACGGTGTTCCGTATTATCCTCATGAACCCACCAATTCCATAGTCTGCTAACAGTCATTGGATCTCGACCAACGCGAGCAGCAATGTCGCGATACGATAAACCGCAATCGCGATCGGCTACAATCCGACTTTTATCAAAGTCGGAAACGTGATCGTACACATGTCTCCTCCTTACACGAGGCATCACTACAACGTTTCACCAGGCAACGCCGGTAAACTGGCGTTTGTGTATGAGAAATCGGTTGGAAACTTTCCTCACGTCAGCACGTTGTAGGTGTCGCCACCAACGCCAACCTTGTGTGAATGCTCTGAAAAGCTAATCATTTGCATATCACAGCATCTTCTTCCTGTCGGTTAAATTTCACGTCTGCAGCACGTCATCTTCGTGGTGTAGCAATTTTAATGGCCAGTAGTGTATCTTCTTGCCGTTGCACAATGTGGGGGTCATCCGCTGTTGTAACTCATCTCAATCGGCCACCACCTCTACTTCGGGCAGCAGTGCCTGTGGCTCAGAGCGCTCCCCAAGCACTTGCAACAATGTTGTGCATAATACCAAATTCTTGGACTACACTTATCACAGTTCATCCTCCTTCTCGTTTCCCGGTGTTTCTTTCCCGTCTCAAGTCATCCACATGTTGTCCCCGGGCCTTGTAATCAGAAACATCTCTAGTAGCTGCTCGGTGCGAGTTCTTAATGTGTAGTGTTACTTAATCTACCGCACCCTTAACTTTTGCAAAGGAGTGTATTACTTTTGTTTCAAGGGTTTTTACGAAACTAAAATCTACAGTATGTAAGAATGTAAAAGATACAATCATTTCAGGTACTTAATTTTGCAAAACAATGTTCATTACCTCTTCTTACATAATAACATACATGATTACGTATACAGGGTGGTGTATTGACAGTGACTGAGCCAAATATCTCACGAAATAAGCATTAAACGAAAAAACTACAAAGAACGAAACTCGTCTAGCTTGATGGGGGAAACCAGATGGCGCAATGGTTGGCCCGCTAGATGGCACTGCCATAGGTCAAACGGATATCAACTGCGTTCTTTAAAATAGGAACCCCCCTTTTTTATTATATATTCGTGTAGTAAGTAAAGAAATATGAATGTTTTAGTTGGACCACTTTCTTAGCTTTGTGATAGATGGCGCTGTAATAGTCACAAACGTGTAACTACGTGGTATCACGTAACATTCCGCCAGTACGGACGGTATTTGCTTCGTGATACATTATCAGTGTTAAAATTGACCGTTTACCAATTGGGGAAAAGGTCGATATCGTGTTGATGTATGGCTATTGTGATCCGAATGGCCAAAGGGCATGTGCTATGTATGCTGCTCGGTATCCTGGACGACATCATCCAAGTGCCCGGACCGTTCGCCCGATAGTTACGTTACTTAAGGAAACGGGAAGTGTTCAGCCACATGTGAAACGTCAGCCACGACCTGCAACAAATGATGATGCCCAAGTAGGTGTTTCAGCTGCTGTCGCAGCTAATCAGCACATCAGTAGAAGACAAATTGCACGAGAATCGGGAATCTCGAAAACGTCGGTGTTGATAATGTTACATCAACATCGATTGCACCTTTACCATATTTCTATGCACCAGGAATTGCTTGGCGACGACTTTGAACGTCGTGTACAGTTCTGCAACTGGGCACAAGAGAAATTACGGGAGGACGACAGATTTTTTGCACGCGTTCTATTTAGCGACGAAGCGTCATTCACCAACAGCGATAGCGTAAACCGCCATAACACGCGCTATTGGACAACGGAAAATCCATAATGGCTGCGACAAGTGGAACATCAGCGACCTTGGTGGGTTCATGTAAGGTGCGGCACTATGGGAGGAAGGATAATTGGCCCCCATTTTATCGATGGCAATCTAAATGGTACAATGTATGCTGATTTTCTACGTAATGTTTTACCGATGTTACTACAAGATGTTTCACTGCATGACAGAATGGCGATGTACTTCGAACATGATGGATGTCTGGCACCTAGCTCGCGTGCGGTAGAAGTGGTATTGAATATCATATTTCATGACAGGTGGATTGCTCGTGGAAGCACCATGCCATGGCCCGCACGTTCACCGGATCTGACGTCCCCGGATTTCTTTCTGTGGGGAAAATTGAAGGATATTTGCTATCGTGATCCACCGACAACGCCTGACAACATGCGTCAGCGCATTGTCAATGCATGTGCGAACATTACGGAAGGCGAACTACTCGCTGTTGAGAGGAATGTCGTTACACGTATTGCCAAATGCATTGAGGTTCAAGGACATCATTTTGAGCATTTATTACATTAATGTAGTATTTACAGGTAATCACGCTGTAACAGCATGCGTTCTCAGAAGTGTTAAGTACATAAAGGTACATGTATCACATTGGAACAACGGAAATAAAATGTCCAGACGTATCTACGTTCTGTATTTTAATTTAAAAAACATACCTGTTACTAACTGTTCGTCTAAAATTGTGAGCCATATGTTTGTGACTATTACAGCACCATCTATCACAAAGCGAAAAAAGTGGTCCAACTAAAACATTCACAATTCTTTACGTACTCCATGAATATGTAATAAAAATTGGGGGTTCCTATTTTAAAAACCGCAGCTGATATCCGTTTGACCTATGGCAGCACCATCTAGCGGGCCAACCATAGCGCCATCTGGTTTCCCCCTTCAAGCTAGACAAGTTTCGTTCTTTGTAGTTTTTTCGTTTGACGCTTATTTCGTGAGATATTGGCCCGGTCACGATCAATGGACCACCTGTATATGAAAACCACGCAGCTTAGCATTTCTGCTTTCACACTCTAAGCTGTTTCATACTGCGTGGAAAGTTTTGAAGCAATCCCTTTTTGAAGTGTCACACAGGAACTCATCACAAGTCTGCCATTTATTTTACGAACTTATGACTGGAGTAACCTTGCATTCGTCATCTAGATCTATATTTTTGTCTCCCAGCAAATACAATGAATGCATTTCTAGATCTTTCTTTCGCTAGTGGGATGAATTGTATTGATTCGCGGTCCATTGTTACATATCTTCCCTTCAAGTTTCGACTTCACTATCACATCAGAAACAGTGGACCAAGGGATGTTTAGGAGTGTGGAAATCTCGCGCACAGACGTATGGCACAAGTGACACCTAATCACCCGACCATATTCTGTGAGTTGCGCGGAACGCCCCATTCTGCTCTCTCACGATGTCTAATGACTACTGAGGTCGCTGATATGGTGTACCTCGCAATAGGTGGCAGCACAATGCACCTATTATGAAAAACGTATATTTTGGGGGTGTCCGGATACTCTTGGTCATAGTGTATTTACACTTATTTGCTTATAGTTCTCATGATTATTCGTCGTAAGTAATACTATTCTTTTTTCTTACCTTTTGTGTCACCTGACATCTTCGTTCGTACGCAAAAACTGTGCTTTTCGAAAGTGCAGCCACCTTCTCGTGACTGCGAGAAACTTGAAAGAAATGGCGAGCATGAACCGTAAACTATATAGTACATACGTTTGCGATGACTGTCAAGGGCTTGTTGTGATATTCGTCGTATACCAAGCATTTAGGATTAAGGAACGCTTCTTTTAGACGCTCGAAAGCAAATGACATTCACAGTACTATTTCAGCGTTCTCCATTATCCAATACTTTGCGAAGTGGCTCTAAAATTGTGGCACCACAGGCATGAATTTCCGGAAATGTGCTATTTGCCCTTAGACAGACTGAAGTGGCTGCACGTTAGTTGGCGCTGGGAGTTAGGAGATCATCTGGAGGTGTTACATTCTGGGATGGAGGCCATCTACAGAGAGAATATGACCCAAGTACCCTTCAATAACTAAACTGGGGGACTCGCATGGTTTAAGGTGTGCTACAGTGATTCCAGTTACGTAGGTGTTCATCGATCGTGTTGCTGGTGATAATGTTGTCATCGAGATAATTGGCTGTACCAAGGACGTTGAGGATCAGCTATTAAAGACATAGTTGAAATAGTACTGGGCCAAGTTAAAGTCAAAAAAGTATTGCTTGTATTTGTAGACTCCAAAATGTGTATTGATCTTAACCCTTGTTGACTCTTTTGGTAGTGAAGCAGCTGTTGATATGCATCAGTCAAATCTACTTGGGAGAAGAATCGACCATGCCTCAGTTTGGTCGTGATCTCTTCAGCTCATGGAATGGGATACGTGTCGACAATGTCTTGGTCATTCATAGTTGCTTTGAAGTCTTTACAGTATCGAAGATTGCCGGGTCTCGAGATGACCAGCCTTGTGGCCCACATACTGTTGAACGCTGGTCTTATAGTGCCAATCGGTCCAACTATTGTTTAAACTTGTCCCACAACGCCAAAGGAAAAGAGCGTGCCTTACAGAGTTTAGGTACCGCTTCAGAGCCCAAGGTGATGAGTGGTACATCATCGTCTTTGACGTCCCCATGTGGGCCTGAAAAAATATGCGTGTACGTTGCTTATAGATGCAGCCAGGCCATTCCAAGATCCCTGGCTTAGATGTGATTGATGTAATACCAGGCCGTGAAACACAGAAGATGGAATGAATCTAGACCGAAGATAGTTGCTGCCGTACTCAGTTTCATCACCAAATGCAACGCATGACCTGCTTGCTCTTATATCTAACATGCACCTCAGAACCACGTTTGATGTGAATAGAATTATACACTGTAACTTGTCAATGTTCCATGGAATTTGAAAAAATGTGGAGTCCCAGTTAAAGCATTGACGATGGTTTTCTATGAACCAGTGCCCAGATGGAGCGTAACTATTTTACTATCAATGTCAACACACACCAAAACAGCTTTATCATTGTGTGAACTAATATTTTTAATTTTTATCAACATGAGGGTCAAGCAACGCCAACGGCTTTGCCGCAGTTGTAACACCGGTTCCCGTCAGATCACCGAAGCTTTGCGCTGTCGGGTTGGGCTAGCACTTGGATGGGAGACCATCCTGTCTGCCGAGCGCTTTTGGCAAGCGGGATGCACTCAGCCCTTGGGGGGGCAAACTGAGAAGATACTCGATTGAGAAGTAGCGGCTCCGGTCTCGTAAACTTCCCTCCACATCCGCATCCAGTAACGCCTGTGAGCTGAGGATGACACGGCGGCCGGTTGGTACCGTTGGGCCTCCCAAGGCCTGTTCGGACAGAGAGGAGGGTCGAGCACATTATGCGAGAGAATACTGAGGGTATCCTTTACAAATCCAGCACCAGGAAAATAATCACGTGACGTATCACTACACCTGTGCTCTCAAAATCATCCGTATTAGAATCAATTCAATGCACCGGATCTTCTGAGTCACCCATTCAAGTGAAGCACTCGATGGTGTGACGTAATTTATTCAAACAAACTTCAGCCTTATAATCACCAGCTTCCGACAAAATGAGCATTATTTACAATCAATTGCCACTTTTCGCACCAAATGGATATCTTGTCCAAATCATTTTGAAATTGGTTTTGATCATCTGATGTCTTTACAGGACTGTAGGTAACAGACCTTCTGCAGAATACAACGTGGGCTGCTCAAATTGGCTTCTAAATCGCTTATGTAAATCGTTAGCAGCATAGCACCTATAAAACTTTTTTGGGAACGTCAGATATCATATCTGTTTTACCGGACGACTTACCGTCACTTACTACAAATTCTGACATTTCAGTCAGGAAATCAAGAATCCAGTAGCACACGAGAGACGATATCCTAGGCACCCAATTTAATTAGAAGCTGCTTGTGAGAAACAGTGTGAAAAGCCTTTTGGAAATCTAAAAGTATGGAACAAATTTGATATCCCGTGTCGATAGCAATCATCACTTGGTGTGAATACAGAACCAGTTGTGTTTCATACGAATGATATTTTCTGAATCCGTGCTGGCTATTTGACAATAAATCATATTCTCCTAGGTATGTTCCCAAATCCTACTGCAAATCGACGTTAGTGATATGGGCGATATTTAGACTAACGAGTGGTTGTACAAGATTTCTAAGTACATGGCTATTGTACCAGCATACTCTGAAACCAACGTAACTGCTATACAAAATGAACCGGAGGCCTTTCCTTTATTAACTGATTTAAGCTGCTTCGCTACACCGAGGATATGTACGTCTAAGTTACTCATATTAGCAGTTATTCTTCATTCAAATTTTGGACTATTTACTTCTTCCTTGGTGAAGGAATTTCGGAAAACCACGTTTTGTAACTCTATTTTAGTGGCACTTTCATTAACAAGATCACTATTGCTATAATTATACAACAAATTTTCCCTCACTCAGTACGCAATTGAAATAGGGAAAAGAATCGAAAACATTGGTGCGATGTACACTCCGTCACGCACTATTCCGTGACTTGTGTGTGCGTTGATGCTGATGCAGAGCCGTCGCTGCATATGCTATTGTAATTCTCCGTTACTTTCAGTCGTCTGTCTTCAACGGGACTTCCAAAGAAAGTAGCACTGCGCCAGTAGTTGACGAAGCAGCTGCTGCTGACAGGAGGGTAGAAATCCTGGCAAGCAGAAGCGCTGTTCCTTGAAGCGTCCTCAGTGTGGTGAGATGGACGGCGAGCTGCGGCGGAAGTGCGTGTCGAGGACTTCCGGCGGCGCCGGCGCCAGCACTCGCGACGCCGCCTCCGGCCGGCGCACAAAGCCCGCCTCCACCGCCTCCGCCGTCCATCTTTACAACTAATTTCCCGCCCATTGTGGGAGGCCGTTATCTGTCAGCGGGCGCGCAACAAAGCGCTACACACGCCGAGCTGCTGAGCTTCCGGCAGCTGCCGCCAGGGCATCCTTCAGCGCCCGCGCAGGAGGCGGCCTACCTGCTGTGGAAGCGGCGCCCCACAGACTCCGTGAGCGGTGCCGCCCAAGGAAACCGTCTTACTGTTATGATCGTCTTTAGTCCGGCAACTACACCAAAAAACAAAGACGGACCGCGAAGGAAATATACAAATGTGATGGAAATCTTTATATAAGATGTACATATACAGACGAACTAATGATTAAGATTTCAGAAAAAATGAATGTTTTATTCAAGAAAAGGTGTTCACAAGTTTAGCAAGTCAATAAAGCGTTAGTTCACCGCTGGACTTTATGTAAGCACTTATTCGGTTTGGCATTGATTGATAGAGAAGTCGGATGTGCAAACTTCCTCAACTAGGGGGAGGCCCAGCGATCTTCTTGGACAAGACAACCATTTCACCAGGCCGAAGACGTGTCTGGAGACGCCTGACTGTCACTTGCCAAACCTTTCTCGGCCAGCAAGGTAGCCCGATCTCTCCCCAGTTAACATTTGGAGCATTATGGGCAGAGCCCTGCAAACAGCACGGGATGCTTACCTTCTAAAGAGTCAATCGGACAGAATTTGGCACGCCATCCGTCAGAAAGACGTCCAACAACTAGATCAACCCATAACAAGCCGAATAACTGCTTGCATAGGGACGAAAGATGGACCAACGTCTTACTGACCTTCTCAATTTGTGGAGCTCTGTGTGAACTGTCTGTCAATCTCTTTTTAGGTACCTGAAATTTCTTTTCCCTACTTCATTTCCCTTTTCGTCAGTTCAAGTCATTTCTCAGGTGTTATGGAAGGTTCTCTTCTGGACATCATGTTTCTGCATATTTAATACTTTGATATCACTGCTACCCACTGGTCTTTTGTTGACTCCTTTCTTGTGTTCCAACCAATCATTGCCGAAAGCTCCCTTTGAAATTCCCTCCAACCTGTGGTTCTCTCAATTCATAAATTTTTAATGATGCTATGGTTTTTTTTTAAATCTTTGAACTTGTATACCAGACCATCAAAAAATTATGAATGGATTTTTTACAGCTGAAATTCATAACAATATGGGACAGATTTGTAAGTAGTCTGTTCCTTGAAACTTCCTGCCATATCAAAACTTCCTACCGGTTTGGGAATCGAAAACTAGACATCGCTTTCGCTAGCAATTGTTTCACTGTCTGAAGTATTCAGTTTCGAGAAATGATTCACTCTCATTCGTGTACTTCTGCTAATACCCCTTCTACGTCCCAAAATTTACGGAAGTTCTCCCCCATACCTTGCTGGGTTGGTTGGTTAGTCTAGAAGGAAGGGGGGGGGGGGGGGGGAAGGGACCAAACTGCTTGGGTATCGGTCTCTCATTGCTGGCAGAAAGGGTAATGCAGCGAAATGGCGCTGCCGCAGCATAGTGATGAGTCATGTGTCGCATTTGGAGCGCTCAATCGGTAGAAGAAATGACTGCGAAAAGCAAGATAGCAGCTTCGGTTTCCTATCCGGCACACAGTTTCATTGTATCAGAAACTGTCATAACACCACTCTCTCCACTGCTGGGCGAAAGATTATAGAATCTGAGAGTGCTGGTGACATTACCTCATAGATCGCTTAAGCATTATAAGACAATTAGAGGTACTGTTACAATTATTTGGGTCACGCCTGATATTCCCTTCGTTCCTGTTGAGCATTCGCAAACAATAATAAATCGCATTGGGTCGTGAACATTTCATTTGTCCAGTTGCATATCTTTGAAGGTACTCCGTACCATCGGATATTGAGTATTTGTTGTTGATGTGGCGCAGCATCAGACGTCTTTTGGAGTTCTACGCTACCGGTGATCAAAACCGAAACACCAGAAGGAGAGTTAACACTAAAATTATTCTTATTTTGTGTATACAGGAACGTACTCGAAATAAAAACCAAAGTGAAAATAGAAAATGTTTTGTTTTTAACAGTTAGCTGCACCTTAAAGCTACTTCTGTACGTAGTCACACCTTCGACTTAACGAACATTCAACTCGTCTCGTTGTACGAGCTTTCCAATACTCTCGACATGCAAGGCAGTCGCCCGTGCTTTCTGCCAAGTTCTCGACGCTGCTCTGCAGCTCTGTATCTACGACAAAATGTTGGATTCACAGCCTGCGGTTCATGTGAGCACGAATCAAATTCAAAGGTGGCCAAGTCTGGGCTGTACGGCGGGCGATCGAACACCTCCCATCTAAAATGCTACTGGAGAGTCTTCATTTCCCCTGCAGTGTGCGGCCGAGAATTGTCAAGATTGAAACGCATGACAGTTACGTTATATGGGCTGAATGAAACAAGGCGAAATCCCTCTGCAGCGAATCATACTCTGTGGGAGACACTATTTTCTGGTTCAAATGGCTCTGAGCACTATGGGACTCAACTGCTGAGGTCATTAGTCCCCTAGAACTTAGAACTAGTTAAACCTAACTAACCTAAGGACATCACAAACATCCATGCCCGAGGCAGGATTCGAACCTGCGACCGTAGTGGTCTTGCGGTTCCAGACTGCAGCGCCTTTAACCGCACGGCCACTTCGGCCGGCCTATTTTCTGGGCATCTGTAAGCTCTCACTGAGGGCTCAGAACTGGAAACGGGATCGACGGGGATACTAGAGACACTGATCGACACATCTATGCAAAGATTCATCGGATTTTCATTGTGGTTTTCGTTTCGCGACCAAACGGACCTTAATAAACGAATAGCCCTCGTAGATGAGTTGAATGTTTAAAAGATGTGAGTTTAGCACCCAGAGCTACCACCTTTGTTGGAGTGGCTCTGTAATTTGCCGTGTCAGAGGAAGGATCAACAATAGTTGCCATGCTTTGACGGAGGTATTGGAAAGTTGGTACCATGCCACGACCAATGTGCACGTCAGAGCGGCGACAATGTAAAGAAGTAGCTATAACGTGTAGCTAAATTCTGCAAATGAAACACGTTTGATTTTCACTGCGGTTTCCATTTCGAGAGCAGTCAGACATTGAGAAAAAAAGTAGCCCTTGTACAACTGGCCAAGAAAGTACTTCATGTACGTTAATATAGAAAACCGGGCTGTATGACGTAATTTGGGTTGCCTATCTTAAGGTGCATGAAACATTTTCTGGGCGAGTTTCATTTTACCCACCCTGTACATTCTCTATACAGGGTCTGTCTTATTAACGTTTGAAAAAACCACCGAAGCGACGTAGATGAAACCGAGAAAAGTAATTGAATATAAGAGACATGTAACTGGGAAATACCCCAAAAGTGGATGACAAATGTTGAAAATGTGACGTCACTAGCTGACATACCTCGCCGCACGTGCAGCGCGGTTGTTACTTATAGATCTTACCCATCGCTGGTAGGGGCAGTGCAAGACATCACTCCATTAGGCTACTGCTTTCGTAAATGTAAATCGATTCATTGTAGTCTTCTATTACCACTTTCGCAAGCACTACCGTATCACATCTCATAACGCAAGAACTAAAACAGAGTAGCCTAGAGGAGCGATGTGTAGCACTGCCCTCCACCGGTGAGGTTTGATCGACAAGTCTAACCATTGAACATCCAGCGAAGTACATCTGGTGACGTCACATTTTCAACATTTGTCTTCCATTTTTGGGGAATTTGCTGACATTTGCGGTCCCATGTGCCGTGAATTAAATTTAATGTCTGAGCGTTATCTACATTGTTTCGGTGATTTTTAAACGTTAATAAAAACCATTTACATCTACATGTACATACATACTCCGCAATCCACCATACGGTGCGTGGCGGAGGGTACCTCGTACCACAACTAGCATCTTCTCTCCCTGTTCCACTCCCAAACGCCGGCCGCGGTGGTCTAGCGGTTCTAGGCGCTCAGTCCGGACCCGCGCGACTGCTACGGTCGCAGGTTCGAATCCTGCCTCGGGCATGGGTGTGTGTGATGTCCTTAGGTTAGTTAGGTTTAAGTAGTTCTAAGTTCTAAGGGACTGATGACCTCAGATGTTAAGTCCCATAGTGCTCAGAGCCATTTGAACCACTCCCAAACAGAATGAGGCCTATATGCCTCTGTACGAGCCCTAATCTCTCTTATCTTTGTGGTCTTTCCGCGAAATGTAAGTTGGTGGCAGTAAAATGGTACTACAGTCAGCCTCAAATGCTGGTTCTCTAAATTTCTTCAGTAGCGATTCACGAAAAGAACGCCTCCTTTCCTCTAGAGACTCCCAGCCGAGTTCCTGAAGCATTTCCGTAACACTCGCGCGATGATCAAACCTACCAGTAACAAATCTAGCAGCCCGCCTCTGAATTGCTTCTATGTCCTCCTTCAATCCGACCTGATAGGGATCCCAAACGCTCGAGCAGTACTCAAGAATAGGTCGTATTAGTGTTTTATAAGCAGTCTCCTCTACAGATGAACCACATCTTCCCAAAATTCTACCAATGAACCGAAGACGACTATCCGCCTTCCCCACAACTGCCATTACATGCTTGTCCCAACTCATATTACTCTGCAATGTTACGCCCAAATATTTAATCGACGTGACTGTGTCAAGCACTACACTACTAATGGAGTATTCAATCATTACAGGACTCTTTCCAATTCATCTGCATTAATTTACATTTATCTATATTTACAGTTAGCTGCCATTCTTTACACCAATCACGAATCCTGTCCAAGTCATCTTGTATCCTCCTACAGTCACTCAACGACGACACTTTCCCGTAAACCACAGCATCATCAGCCAACAGCCACACATTGCCATCCACCCTATCCAAAAGATCATTTATGAAGATAGAAAACAACAGCGGACCTACCACACTTCCCTGGGGTACTCCAGATGATACCCTCACCTCCGATGAACACTCACCATCGAAGATAACGTACTGGGTTCTATTACTTAAGAAGTCTTCGAGCGACTCACATACTTGGGGACCAATCCCATATGCTCGTACCTTAGGAGTCTGCAGTGGGGCACCGAGTCAAACGCTTTCCGGAAGTCAAGGAATATGGCATCCGTCTGATACCCTTCATCCACGGTTCGCAAGATATCATGTGAAAAAAGGGCGAGTTGCGTTTCGCAGGAGCGATGCTTTCTAAAGCGATGCATGGACAGTACCTTCTCTGTCTCAAGGAAATTCATTATATTCGAACTGAGAATATGTTCGAGAATCCTGCAACCACCCTGTATAATGAAAGATCATGCAGCGAGTTTCTCGTTCAGAAATTCCCTTTCAATGTTGTTTGCGAGGAAATCGTTTCGCCTTGCTTTAAGAAGAAAAACACCAAACAGCGCATGTTGGAACTCGGCAGCGGCAGGATCATGACCTATCGACGCTGTGCTTCCTCCTTCCACTGTATTGCTGTTGCCATTGGTCGAGTTCCCACGACTACCAGCGGAATATGTAATTGTTGTGTACAGGAGGGTCACACTCGGTTTCGTACAGGATCACAATTGTCCCACGCAACTTGTGCCCGAGAGGCTGTCCTCTCCGCCAGTTATTTACGCTTGTCTGCAGCTCACTTTTTCTGTGCCAAAATGCTGTCCTACTGGCCAGTAGTTTAAGTCAGCAAGGAGATGAAAATCACAGCCAAGTTTGGGCGTTTTGGAGGGTGACTAAACACTTTCCATCTATAACGCTGCAGGAGTATCTCTGTTGCAACTGCAGTGTGCGGCGGAGCATTTTCGTGCAGAAGGACAGTTCGTGACGATAACTTCGCTCTTCGCATGTTCTGAATTGCCTTTTGGATGTCTTCAGTCATACGACCACACCGCCGCCTGAGACATCGATCCACCGGATGGCATTCTCTCGATAAACAGAACAGAAGAACGGCTGTGCTACCCAGAGAGTACACAGCCAGCCGCAGTACTTATCCTCGCCGCGAGGCGCCGATAGGCCACTTCATGTTTAGCAGGATTGAAGTGCAGTTGTGTCAGTCTACAGTTCGTAGCCGCGCTACTAGCCAGCCAGCACCAATGATAATCATCTCATCGTCTGCAGCTCAGTCATTGCTGCCGTCAAGTCTTTGCAGCCCATTCCAAGTTAGTCTTCAAATTCACCGGATTCGACATTCAAGATTACGAGAGATTAATCTGTCACTGCAAGACTTGTGACTTGTAAATTATGTCATTCTACAGATGCTTAGTCTAGTCCCGTCTTCTATAATTGTCAACCAACAGATCATGCACTACAACAAAGTTAAGTAATAAATATTTTCTTATTTCTACCAAGCAGTCTTGGCATGGTAGAACCCACATTTCCACCTCCCTGGCTACCTCATCTTTTCTACCTCATGTTGACGGTCTCGGTTATGGTGGAAGATCGAGAGCCATCACCTTTCGCAGACAATTTTCTCGAACTGTCTGAAACACTCGCTGATCAAGATCATCGTGTGACACTCGCTTCCTTCTCTGACCGCCTGCATCATGAATGTCAGTATGTGCTGCTTCGAAGTTCCTACACCAGTGCCACACTTTGCTGTTACACATAGCAGTTGCGTTAAGTGGGCTGCGTGCAATCATGCGGTACCCCTCAGCATGAAGAAACCGAATGACAGCACACACTTCACACATGGTGGGAGACTATATTGTTCTAAGGATCTTCACGTGCTCACTGTGCGCTCTGAACTGGAAAGAGAGATGTGATGCGGTCGACGGTAATACTAGAGACACTTCGGAATACATCTGTGCAAAGCTTTTTTGTATTTCCACTGTGGTTTTAATTTCGCGAACGATATGACCGTGGAAAAAGATAGCCCTCGTATTTTACCCACCCTGTAGACAGCTTTATTCGTACTTAATTGGCGTGGTTGTGCTGAAATGTGTGGCTACATCACTATATTTGACTTGTATTGCATCCCGCCTTCAGGATGTCAAATGTTTTAACAGCCATCACCGTAGATAAACCTATATTCTATGTATGGTATCGCATACGAATAATACAACCTACATTTTCACACGAGTGGCTTCCCCTATCCCATGTTTATATTGTGACTAAAAATGACGCAGTCTCCTTTCTTGAGGTTGTGTATTTGTATGTTTGGACTTATCGCCCACGCCGACCGTTTAGAAAGAATAGAGAGATATCCCCTCAATATTAAGGTCAAACAGTTTTCTGTAGTTGTCAGAAAATACAATACATAATCAATTAAAATGTGATCACACACAGAATGAAGTTTACACAATTTATTGACTGATGGCGAACACGATTTCCGTCTCTTAAGCTGTCGTCAAACGGATCGTTCATTCGAATGTCACTATTGAGTGTGCCACGTTCCTGACGTCATAGCATTGAAAAATCACGTTGGCGAGTCCTTCCAAACGTGTGGAACAATATCAAGCATGACAGATATTCTGAACGAGCCTCTGAATACAGACCAGTGGATGAAAAAGCGCTACCTAGTAGGTCACGTGCAGGCCGTCTCTTTTCAATGCGCTGTCGAGAGACGTCATATTGGCTTTCAGTTGAAGTCCATATTTGGTGGGTTTTATATGATGCGTCCTATGAATATATGCTATTAAGCAACGGTGAATTTATGATGTCTGAAAAACCCGACGTTTATTGGTACGATTTGTTACAATAAAATGATGGGAAATGTCATCTTGGTGCTTTAATGATTTTCGAATTGTAAAAGTATGCTCTTAGAGGACAAAGGCACATTTAAAAGACCAAAAACACACTTTTATCGGTACCATTTGTCATAATTAAATGTCAGTAAATAACATGTCTGTGATTAAAGCCTTCAGAACATAGTAAGGTATAAGACAATTCTTACAATACAGAGGTTAGATCAGCGTAGCTTAAAGTACGGGGCGCAGAATTACGAAGTCACGTGTGCTGTGTGGGTGGCTCACATCTCATTATATCCAACTTTTTTCACCAAACTTCGCATTTTCTAATATGTTTTGAGACTTTCTTATTAATAGAAGTGTATTCTATAATGTTAAATGTTATGTAAATATAAGTGTACTGTGAAGTAAAGCTGTGAGTACGGGGCGTGAGCCGTGCTTGGGTAGCTCAGTTTGTAGAGCACTTGCCCGCGAAAGGCAAAGGTCCCTAGTTCGAGTCTCGGTCCGGCACACAGTCTTAATCTGCCAGGAAGTTTCATATCAGCGCACACTCCGCTGCAAAGTGAAAATCTCCTTCTCAATAAGTGTACTGTGTTCGTTCCATTTGTTTTATCTACAAGAGAGCATAACTCGCAGTAAGATGTTTTGCAATTTCTTGTTCAAATTCAAATGTTCAAATGGCTCCAAGCACTATGGGACTTAAAATGCGAGGTCGTCAGTCCCCTAGACTTAGAACTACTTAAGCCTAACTAACCTAAGGACATCACACACATCCATGCCCGAGGCAGGATTCGAACCTGCGACCATAGCAGCAGCGCGATTCCCGACTGAAGCGCCTAGAACCGCTCGGCCACAGGGGCCATCCTTGTCTAAATTCCTTGCTTTTCAGATGGTCTAGTGATCAGATAAAAGTGATCTTAGGGTTTTACTAAAAGAGTGAGAACGATGGAATTATTTTTATGTCAGATGGAAGACCTGCAAATTTGTATCTCACTATTTGCAATGGATCTTCTGTAAACTAATGACCGAACATGAAACTTCACTATTTGCCTTATAACACGTTCAACGGATACTGGTGTTTTTATGTGTATTACAGGCAGAACAACAAGACTTGTGTGTGAAAATGGAGGATGTGTGCATTTTAATAGAACCTGCCCATTTCGTAAGCAAACTGTTTGATTTGTGAGCCAGATACTGCCGACAACTGCCGCTGGAGCGCGCTGTGACCACGTATACCACGCCCAGGCACACGTACCGTATGCACAAGCCGCGTCACTTCTCAGCGTTCAGTAGCACAGTGCAGAGGAAGTGAGTGCGTTGCCCGGTTCGTGTCAGGACGGCTACAGGGAAGACATCCAGCCACAAAATAAAGTTCCCAAAACTCGAGTACAGCGGACCCCGCAATAAAAACCGGGATTTACGCAAAGTAAAAGAAAGAAAGATTTCGCTCTGTGAAGGACAGGGAGTAGAGTGAAGGCCAACTATTCGAGGCGGCTGCCGGCTTCTAATTTGGGCTGCAAGTTTGGGCGCGACGTGTAGGGCGCTGGGATTAGGGCGCAGGTAGGGCTAGGGCGGACAAGCGGCGTTTAGCGCCGACGTGTCAAGAGGTCGCCCTCCGGCCGCCCCCGCGCCTCGCCCAGCGCCCTGCGCACCTCGCCGCCCAATTACCCGGCACGTCCGAAAAACCCAAAGAAAACTTTCCCAATTTAGAACTTGGCGGGCACACACAAAGGCGCGCCGCCCCAATCTAACGGCCGGCCCGCAAAACGCCATTTCCTATCACCGTCCCCCGCCTCCCCCTCTTCCCCTATCCCCTCCCCCCTTTTATTTCTCACGGCCGCAGGTAGGACGCCCCACCGCCGCTGATAAAGCTCTGCCATAGAACACAACTACCGCGTAAAACGCCCGTGCCTCCAGTACGTGTGAGGCTAGTGCTCTCCATTGCTGCTGTTCGCATCCAAGTACAAAACTAGTAGTTTTCAGGAAATCACTGCTTGGCACAGAGAATTTCTCAGACCGTTCTGAAGCAACGTTCGCCTATAAACATCATCAAAGCACCGCTGTCAATACGACAAAGAATGCTGAAGTGCTTTTGTATGTGTGAATGCACGGAGAGGTTACTACAGAAGCGCCATAGAAACACAAAGTTCAAGAATTGGTTGCTTTCTACGCTGGGCGTCTGGTACAGAAACTTGCTATGAATTCTTTGAACGCAGTCTTGGTTGCAACGTGTTTTGTCTATTTACTAGCAATGATGCGTTTCGCCGTTGTGGGGCATCTTCAGATTAACGTAAGAAGTAATGTTACGAGGCAACGACCATCCGTTAGTGCCAACATATGGCATTGGGAAGAAAATTATATGTACGATGTTTCCTTATAAATTATATCTTAATGCCATATGTTGGTATTACAAGGACGAAAGCTGTCATTACCAATAGATAGGTGAAACAAGTTGCAACCAGGACCGTCTTATTTCAAGAAGTCCATTGTAAGTTGAATACAAAATGTGTATCAGCTCTTCTGCTCTATGTACAATACATAAACTACCTGAGTACCCAGAGTTGCCCAGATATGTATTTATCTGTCTGCTCCTGGCGCCCCTCTCTCTCTGTCCATTCCCTTCTCTTGCTCTCCCTGTCCATCTCCTCCTCTTTCCTTTCTCTGTGCATCTCTTCCTCTTCTCTTTCTCTATTTTCTCCTTCCCCAGTGTCTCTGTCTGCCTCCTCCTCCTCACTCCCTCTATCCATCTCCTTCTTCCCCTTCTCTGTACATGTCCTCACCCTTTCTTCCCCTGTCCATCCAGTCGTCCCCCTCTGTGCATCAGATCCGTCTAAATCTATCTCCTCCTCCACCTCAAGTCCATCTGCTCCTCTCCCCACTATCTCCGTAAATCCATGTTCTCCTTCATCTAAATCTCCTCCTCATCCCCTCTACATACATCTCCTCCTCCCCCTCTCTCTGGGCAGCCATTGCCTTTCTGTTCTCTGCTCATCTCCCTCTCCTTCTCTGTCTGTCTATCCTTCCTCATTCCGTTCTCTGTCTATCTCCTCCTCTCCCCTCTGTCCATATTCACCTCTCCTCTTTCTCCTGTTTTCTTCCTGTTCTTGTCCCTTCCGCTTCACTCTGTCCACCTCCTTCTCCCACCGTTCTGCGCCCAACTCCTCCTATCCCCTTCTCTGTCCACATGATCACCCCTAATCCAGTAGTTGGTTGCTGGCTCTTACCCCCACAGTACTTCTTTCCAGATAATAATTAGTCTGTGAACCAAGTTTGATTGAAATCTCCAGACCGGGTTTGGGAGGGGCATTTTACTCATGTCATTCCCTGTGTATGCCCACTTTACACAGACAAGTAACATATTTCATACATATGTGTAAACACAGTTCACCAGTATATCTATCGAGTTTCACCCTGCAGTTTCTTTTTCACGCGGCTCCATTTTTATGAGTTCATACCTCCTGAACTATGTTCTTCTAGGTACATTCAGCGGCATATGTGTTTTTGTGTGGGGAATGTCTTGCAAACAGAGTACAATTTTATAAACATATTTCTTGTGGAAATTGATTGAACTTGATTAATTAAAGTCCACCGCCACAGTGAAAACAATGAAATTGCCCCCTAGCAATACAGCCGCATCTTGCAGTCAATATCAAATCTTGAGAAGAATTTGAGCCTACAAATAAATCGTATGCCTGGAAAAAAAATATATATATTATTCACTCTCTTTTAACCGTTCATTCACTTGTAAATCCTGAGGACATTCATCAGAAGCAGAATGTGGTTCAAATTCCACGTTAAACTGTAGATGCTGAAACCTACAATTATGGATAAAGGGATGTAAGGCGAAAGTTTAGGACCCATGTGCATCATTTGTCATTTCCTGATACTATCTTACTGACATAAATACCTATGAAACAGGCAGAAGTTTGACAATCACAATTTCAGTTAATTACAACACAGACTGATTAAGATATCGCGTCTCAATAATAGGCAATAGGAACAGGTAGGCCTAGATGAATAAGATTGTCACCTAACCCAAATTACGAAATAGCTCTTAATTTAATTAAAAAGGAACTGGCAGGCCATCAATAACAACAGCTTCAATTACGTAAAATTTCCAAATAGAAAACACGCAGTCCTTCAGTGATAACAGCTTCAATTAAGTGAAATCATCAAACAGAAAACAGGCAGGCCTTCTTTAATAACAGCTTCACTTAAGTAAAATTACCAAACAGAAAACAGCTCTTCACAAGGGGTGCACCAGGAGGCTTATATGCAAGGATCACAAGGCCAAGATAGGTTACAACGAGAGGATCGGCCTTCCAAGGGCCTTACCGTTGGGCACAGATCGGCAAAAGAAATATTAACACAGCAAGGTTAATTACGTTAAACCAACAATAACTAGCCAAACGGTATACCCGCATCACTGCAAGATACCGCCTCCACAACGACGGCTAAAGCCCGAAAGAAAACAAGGCTGCCGGATCCACTTACATAGCCTCAGCAATTACAAATTTTGAGATCCAGGCACCTCCTAAGCCAATATAATTAATATAAGGATGACATCCGCAATGCCCGAAGAGATCTCGAAGCCGGTACCCGGCCCTATTACAAGAGAAATGTACTTATCTGGTGATCGAATGCGTTTGGCAGGCAGGTCGGCTAAAACCCAACGTTCTAGGTACCGCGTGCCGACGGAGTGGGGGAGGGGGGGGGGGGGGGTCCGGCCACAGCGTAGAAGAAACACGTTATCGCCCTGGCTCAGGAAACATCATCGGCTCACACAGTTTACGATACCCTGTTAACAATATCGACTCAGGAAAAGCAAACAACAGGCACATTTCAAGGAACCACATGATGGTGAAGTAGATCAGCTAAGAAATCGAAATGATCGCACCATATCTAGAGGTATCAATAAGAAAATAACGGTTAAGACCTCAAAAACCAAAACCTTACTGAAGTTCACGAATCGAAGCTGAAGCTTGCCGATTCCAAAGGGAGCCCAGATTTCAGGAAATCGAAACTATCTTCAACTCTCTCATCACTCTGCCACGTCCCTAAGCTGGCTGGCCAGGCTACGCACGAAGATACCACTCGAAGGTAGCCACGGATTCAAATCGCCCCACATATATTCCCAGCAACCACTCGCCGGACTCCGTGCCCAATACGCTTGCGCAAGTTCTCATCTTAGTCGCCGGGAGGACCTCTCACACCGTCTTCCTTGTTCCGTTACCACTCCCCAATTCTCCATGCCCCAACACGCCCCGTCCCCATCAAAAGCCGGCCGGTGTGGCCGAGCGGTTCTAGGCGCTACAGTCTGGAACCGCGCGACCGCTACGGTCGCAGGTTCGAATCCTGCCTCTGGCAAGGATGTGTGTGATGTCCTTAGGTTAGTTAGGTTTAAGCAGTTCTAAGTTCTAGGGGACTGATGACCTCAGAAGTTGTCCCATAGTGCTCAGAGCCATTTGCACCATTTGAACCCCATCAAAATCCTCAAGCAAAGATCTTAGTGGCCTAAAAACCAGAGGAACATCACACGACAGATCGAGGTACTGGCGCCAGGAATTCGAAGGACGATGCCAGCCACCCCTATCATGGCTGAGGTGTCACCTGAACTGCAGTAAGTCTTGTTGATCAAGAAGCAATGTGCATGCTCGGTGTTGAGAACTTCGTGGTATCTAAACCTGGCTAGACCAAGATTTTTTTTTTCTTTTTCAAACTAGCAATCACCTATCAATGAAATGGAGATTCGCCATTCACCACAAACGACATCTGTTCCAGATTAGACGTTAAACTATAGGTCACCTTTTTCCCAGTTGGATAACTGGCAAGAGAGAAGCAATTTGCGAAAGTGACGTCTCACTGAAACACGACAAGACACTGAGAGACTTGAAAGAAACTATACATACATGGTGTTAGGGGAATAAGTGCAGATATTTTTGTTGATGAGTGTGGACAATGTACTGAACAACATTACATCAGATTTACTTCATTTGCAGACTAATAGTTATAGTCATAGGTAGTGCCTGACTTGTGACGGTCCACACTGGTACTCCGTACAGGTAACTTTGACGAGAAAGAATCAGAACAGCAGCTTTTGAGGTATGGTACGATAGAACTTTTGATGCGGTTGAAGTGATGCACAACTATGTCTACCTGGTGAGAGACTACACTGCGCTTTATCTAGACGTAGACATTGGGGGGATCTAGGAGATGGCTGTGGCCAGTTCAGCCTGTGTAGTCGTATAGTTGAAACAAACCCTTGACCCAAAGCCATCAAAGACAAAACTTTTCCGGAAGAAGATGTTGAATCACTAGTAGTTCGCTTTCACCTGCACAAGCAAGATACGATTAAAGTATTTCGTGAGAATAATTTTTACAATTGTGAGAACTTCAATGAAAATTGTGAAAACGAAACAAAGTAACCAGCAAATTTGCTTCCATTGACAGTAACCATCAAGACAATTCTAGTGTCATCTAATGAATGCTAATGAGGGTTTTCCCAAATGAACCTGATCTGTACTGAGGGTAGAGCATTTCTGTTAACAAAAATTGTTCCTTCATTACGTTTTATGAAGCTGACCCTTCAAAGTATGTAGAACTCTGATTGCTTCACGAACGGCACTACGATATAGACACAAACAGCAAGGAAAGAGAGAAGAGGGACACACAACAAAAACCTTTCGAGGCATTGTAAGTTAAAACATTTTCCCCTTTTCAGTATCTTTTAATTCGAATTTACACTAGGTCACCTTATTGCAATTTTCTCCTAGTAAAAAATCGTAAACTGAAAAAAAATTATAACTTAACTAACAAAATAAAGATTTTTGGCACAAATGGTAGTTTCATTTTTTACAAGTAGAGATACTGTATTAACACTATTAAAATTCTCTAAATGCGTTAAAATGACGTTTGAAGAAGTCTAAATTTCAGAAACACACCATGGGTGGGCCTAGTACTAGAATCTTTTTTTTTTTTTTTAAAAATCAAGTACTACTTAAGGTATTACGAGTAGTACGTTTTTTGGTTGGTTAGCACCTCGAGGTATGGATGGCACAGGCAAGCCAATAACGTTTATTTTCCTGTGGGCACCAGATCAGGTACCGAAGTGTGGACACACAGAAGCAAAATGGATAGCTTGTACTGACAGGTGAAGATAAGACCGTGAAGAAAACATCAGGTAGTAAATTATGTGTTGTTTTCAGAAGACTGTTAGCTGCAGAGAACAAACAGCTAACCCACTGAAGTACGTACCTATTAAGTTACCAGTTATCTCAATATCTGCACTTATAGTACCAATTATTACAGTATCTGCACTTACGCCAGCAACACCTGTATATACATACCGCAGGGATTTTCTCTGCCTCGTGATGACTGGGTGTTGTGTGATGTCCTTAGGTTAGTTAGGTTTAAGTAGTTCTAAGTTCTAGGGGACTGATGACCATAGCTGTTAAGTCCCATAGTGCTCAGAGCCATATACATACCGGATGTCTTTAATTACACTGCAGATACTGACCGAGGTCTAGTGTGGGCTATAATTATCCTGTAGCAGGGAAACTTGGTAGATATTCTAATGCATTGACGCAGACCCAATTGTCTCTGGAGAAAAATTAGTTCCAGCTTTGCCCACTAGTGTCAAATCGGGCGCTATGAGTGCAAGAAAGACGTATACAAATGTTTCATCAGGTAATGGATTAGAAATAGGACATGAACAGAAAGCGAGCGAGGTGGCGCTGTGGTTAGACACTGGACTCGCATTCGGGAGGACGACGGTTCAATCCCCCGTCCGGCCATCCTGATTTAGGTTTTTCGTGATTTCCCTAAATCGCTCCAGGCAAATGCCGGGATGGTTCCTTTCAAAGGGCACGGCCGACTTCCTTCCCCGTCCTTCCCTAATCCGATGAGACCGATGACCTCGCTGTCTGGTCTCCTTCCCCAAAACAACCCATGAACAGGAAAAGTCAAACAAGAGAGAAAGGCATAATTTTGGTTTTGTTATTAACTGCTGCTTACACAATTTTTTAAATATGAGAACCAGAGACGTCGACGAGATGCTGCACAGATCTAAATTTGAAGATGGTGACCAAAATTGGAACTAATTTTCTTCCATCGTAAATCGGTCTCATAACACATCAGCACATGTACCAAATTTCGCTGCAATAAGATAATTACAGCCCACACTGGACCTTCGCAACTAGCAGCAATTTTATTATAACCGCCTAGTACATTCTCCTTTCACACGTGTTATAAATGAAAATCTACCGCCGCCTTTTTTCTCTATATATGAAGGCTAACCCAGGAACTACTGTTATATTTTGATGAGGTTTTCACTAATAGATACACTGGTTCACGAGGAAGGTCTGTGTAAGTTATAAATATTGTGGCGAAAATTGGCTGAAATATGATCGATTACTGCCTCCCACAGTGTTTTTTTTGTTTCTTTTTCTTTTTTTTTTTTTTTTTTTTGCCTGTATGTGAAGGCTACTCTTAGGATAACTGTGGAGGACTACCACGACAGCCCCGTCGACAAACGAGCGATCGCGGAGCCTCTGACGCAAGGCTTGCATTATTAGCTGGTTGCGATCGGGCTGTCCGCTCATGACTTTAGGTGTTGCTGTGCACCAGTTACTGGTATATGCTGCTAACACTTACAACGGAACATCAGTCTGGCAGACGGATATGGTTTGCGTTTGGTGAGCTAGAGGCGCTGAAAGTCGCCTACGGTTCCAGATGGCTGCGGGAGTCTTATTTGGTATGTAGCCTTAGTGCAGCGAAGGTCACGTGCCTCGGCATGCCGATTTACCCAACAAAACTTGCTATCATTTCAGACCCACAACCCCTCACAGACGGATGTTCCAGCAGAGGGATCAGTTCGTTTTAGTCTGGTTCCCTTTCTATATTAACTGCGATTCTACTCGTTCTTAATATTTCTTGTACTTAGGTATGTTTTCTGGCGTAAACACAAGCGCTGGAACGAAGATGAAGAACGCAAGAGAAGGCGGTGAAACGACGTTGGCCAATGGTGAACTAATTAGCACCGCACCAGAGCAGGAGCGGCCTCTACAAGAGGAGAATATAAGCGCCGTTCCTGCCAGCACCGGTCGGACATTAGTGGACAGTATTCACAGAGTATTAGCAAGGCCTACCGGAGAGTGTTATGATAACAGTTATCAGTGATCCACAAACTGTGTGTCAAACTTGCATGAACATTATATATAACAAAGGACTCGGATGTATGTTGCATGTCGTCCATCAAAAAATGGTTCAAATGGCTCTAAGCACTATGGAACTTAGAACTACTTAAACCTAACTAACCTAAGGACATCACACACATCCATGCCCGAGGCGGGATTCGAATCTGCGACCGTAGCAGCAGCGCGGTTCCAGACTGAAGCGCCTAGAACCGCTCGGCCACAGCGGATGCCTGTTGCCCATCGCTTGCGACACCATTGTTATTTCAAAGTTAAGTAATGTCAGTCTACTATATTTGAAGTGTTATTTGCTTGAATTGTTATACAGTATTCCGAAAACGCAACATCCTTTTAGGCGCCCTATACGAGACGTGTGGGCAAGAATCCACAGTATGTACCTTACGCAGTATCAATTTTGATTTAATTTATCATGGCTCATTTATGTTGACAATGTTTCTTGCTTGTCTGTTTATTTGCTAGTTTATGAAGATAGGTAGCTACTCTTTTTATAGCTCTTTAGCCACTAACGCAGGTTTTTTACCATGCAATGGCTGTAAAAATACCCGCAAATGTGCTTAACGGAAGCAGAAATTTCATGCAGATGACGGAGGAGATATCTGTCAAGACTCTGACTCTGAAGTTCACTCCAGTGATGCTTACGTTACAGACGAAAACGTTCTGTCAAAACGTTAGAACACGGCGCAGACTCAGAAATATCCGAAACGAACTGGATCAAATATTTCGTATAAAGGCAATGCATCTATTATTACTAAAGTCGATCAGTACCACCAAACCGAAAAAGTGAGCAATCTCAGTTCCGAAGACACTGTACCAGATGCAATAAATACGAAATGTGACGCTCAAATTCACCACTTACTCATAACTCCTCTGTTAGTGTATGTCAGGATTACCGAGATGACTCTGTTCGTTACTTCTGTATAGCAAAAATATTGTTCAAGACTGATAAAACTTTTTTTGAAAGACATCACGTTTACGCCAGTGACTGTTAAACTTTTTTTTTCCACTATTGCAATTTTGGCCTTAGACCATTATCAAGTGCAGATGTTTTGGCTTTAAGCCATGTCAACTTTACACACGCTGACATATTTATATGTAGTTGTCATTTGCTGTTATATACATTAAACACAACATACATTATACATACATTATACACGACATATAAATGTGTCAATGTGTATAAAGTTGACATGGCTTAAAGCCAAAACATCTGCACTTCATAATGGCCTAAGGCCGAAATTTCAATAGTGGAAAATAATTAGTTTGACAGCCACTAGCGCAAACATGATGTCTTTGAAAAAATTTTACATGACTGTGAATCCCAGTTATAAAAAGCTTTTTTCTTTAAAAAAAATCAAACTTCGCTAGAAGCTTCACGGAAATGTTTTCTGAAACTGAATATGAAATTAAAATCTTTGAACTACAACGCTACATTCAGTTTAAATTTTCAGATGAATTACAGTATTCAACAAAGCCTTAATATATATTAGAAAAGCTATATTCCTCCGACAACGGATGTATCAACTCGCTCTCTGCCTCCCAGGTGGACGTTCTCCAGAACACACCGTAAAACGATGTTCCTATTTGTGTGTTAAATCGTTTAATTCATATGAAAGTGATGACATTCGGTTACCTGACGTTGTTCTGCAATTTTTAATCATAACTGTACACCGTGCCCCTTAATCAAGATTACCGTTGTGCCAGACAAGTCCGCCAGCAGTAAAAACCTAGTGCTACCCGTCCGAAGACAATAGTGCTGTAAATACAGTTCATTAATTTTACTATAATAAATCGTGGATAATCGGACCGCCGATTGTACAATATGGCGGCCAGTGCCAATTATTCCTCATCCGGGTTTTCGAAGGGGCAGGAATTTCGAACAGGACAGTGTTTTGCGTCGGGAGGGACGCATGACTTACATGCAAAAATGATTCAATTGGCTCTAAGCACTATGGGACTGATGTCCCCTGTACTTAGAACTACGTAACCCTAACCTAACCTAAGAACATAACACTTAAATGCAGTCACGGAAAAAAATGTCAACACCAAGAAGGAGTTGTGCGACGTAAACGCAAGTTTGTAGGGTGTTTTTTCATCTGAAAGATAATATCTATTCAAATTTTGCACCAGTCGCATAACAGTGGCGCTAGTAGCTCAACTATGAGAACGCAAATCGGTTTCGCTTTAAATAACTTTTAAAAAGAGCGTTTGTTGTGTTTGAGATAGGACGTAGTAATTCGATGTTAGTCAATAATGCCTTTAATGCGACAAAAACGCCATTATCAACACCCCTCCGAGTTTGAACGAGTTCGTGTAATAGGGCTACGAGAAGCTAGATGTTCCTTATGTGATACTGCAGAAAGACTTGGCAAGAATGCAGGCGCTGTTTATGATTGCTGAGAGCGGTGGTCACGAGGATGTACAGTAGTAAGACGACCGGGCTCCGAACGGCTATGTGACGCTACCGAGAGAGAGGACCATCGTGTTTGGCGTATGGTTGTGGCGCACAGGACTGCATCTGCAGCAGCAATTTGAGCAGCAGTTGTTACCACAGTGACATAACAAACTCCTAAAAATCGGGTACTTCAAGGACAGCTCCGTGCCAGAAAACCTGTAGCGTGCACTCCACTTACCCCAAACCATCGTCATTTGCCAGTTCAGTTGTCAAGCGAGAGCTCATTGGAGGGCAGGGTGAAGGACCGTTTTGTTTTCTGATGAAAGTTGGTTCTGCAACGGTGCCAGTGATGGCCGTGTGTTGGTTAGAAATGGGCTATCTGAGGGCCTGCGGCCAACCAGTCTGCATGCTTGACACACGGTCTGGGGTGCGATTTCGTATGACACCAGGAGCAATCTCGTGGTTATCCCACGTATGCTGACTGCAAATTTGTACGACAGTCTGGTGATTCGACCTGCTGTCATTCATAAACAACTTTCCAGAATGTGGTTTCCAACAGGATAACGCTCGCTTACATACCACTCTTGTAACCCAACATGCTCTACTGAGTGTTGATACGTTGCCTTAGCCTGGTCAGTCAGCAGATCTGTCTCCAATCGAGCACGTATGGGACGTCATCGGATGACAACTCCATCGTCATCGACAGCCAGCATTGACCGTCCCTGTATTAACCGACTCCCGTGCAACAGGCATAGAACTCATCCCACAACTGACATCCGGCACCTGTGCAACGCAATGTGTGCACGTTTCCATGCGGTTACACTGGTATTAATATATTAGCGTTGGTAAATATTCATGGTTTACTGTTTCAACAAGTTAATAGTTGAAAGAACAAAATTTGTTTGAACTTTTATTTCGAATAGAGCGGAAGTACAGTGTACCTAAAATAAAAATACCACGTAATTTAGTATGTAACATAAAAGTCAATATTCACTCTGCTATGTATTCCATCGTTTGTAATTTTTTTCACATACAAGTCACAATACACTAATTATTTTATAAAATTCTATTCCAGTATCTATCAAATTTTTTGAGTTATTAAATTTCAGAATACTAATAAAAACTACAGGCCAGGTCTTGTTAAGGATCTGTTGCAAGGGCGCCGCAACATAACATCAGTGACCGAAAACACATTTCAAACGCCGTACCTAGAAAACCCACCCAGCAGCTCTGAATGCTTCGACGTTTTTTATTCCTATTTTTCTTTTGCCTTTTCCTGTTTCCCTACGGGATCGGCATTGTTGTACAACGGCATAATTTGTGCATTTCGTAACCGGACGCCCTACCTGCCACCACCACTCGCTCCGCCCCCTCAACCCTGCCACGTATCATCCCCCCCCCCCCCCCCCCCCCCCACCACCACCACCACGAAAAACGCGTCCGTGTACCCCGTTTGTACTTGTAGATCTCGTGCTCCAGTGTGAGAACATTTTCTAATTGTTTGCATAGTGAGTACCTGAAGTGGGAGTTTGGTTCCAGCCCGGCATCCACCTAGTAGGATGTGGGAAACCAGCTAAAAACCACATCCAACCTCGTCAGCTTACTAGCTCTCTTCGTTAATGCGGGTCAGGCTTGCCTCCCCATCTCGCGGTAGCGTGCGCCTTAAAAGGTTGGGCTTTCCGGCCGTGTTAAATAGTTGAACGCCGAACTAAATTACCCAAATTCTTTACCAATTGATGCTGTTTCTCTCACTCTTCAACCACTTTAAACATATCTGTATATCCTATGCATCCTACGAACTTACCTCCTACACCGCTATCATTTCCTCCTAACCACATACCCTATTTCCTTTAGAGTCAATATCGACCTCACACCTACACACCCTCCATATCCTTTCCCGTTACAATTTCCTCAGCCTTATTCTCAGAGACAAGGAAATCCACTGCGATGCTTATCAGATCTACCACACTCCTTGCTTGCCTTTCTCACTTTAGGATTCCCTTCTCCTTTCCCATCCCTTCATTTCCCTCTCCATTACCACGGCTTGCCCTCCATCCTTGTTACCCCCATCCCAGTTTCCATATCCGCTGCACTTACGCTCTGACACTACACATATTTACATACCAACACATCAAATAAATTACCATTCTGTTCCCCATACCACCACGTAACCTGCCTCCTCCTAACTTATCCTTCGCAATAAAGGTCCTATATACACTCAAGAACATTGTAAATAGCAACACAACAACGTCAGATCGAAATGAAATTTATTGGACATTATGATATAGATGATTCTTTTTATCCTAAAATCAAGACTTTTGAACAAATACAGTGAATACAAGTAGAAAAATACAGAAAAACATCAGTAGCGCGTTGGACCACCTTTTGCTGCAATGCACACCGCAACACGGTCCGGCATCGATTTGGTTACACGTTGTTCTGAGGAAGAACGGTCCACAAACTATGAACAGGCGCCTGCAAATGATGTAAAGAGTGGCACAGCTGCATTTGGCATTTCAACTGGTTCTATACATGCTCTCTAGAGGCAACTCCTGGGAGCACGCCAGCCGTGGAACTCTTGAGAACTCGAGCTGAATGCGGACGAGCGTTATTGTGCTGGAAAAGTGCCCCTGGGAGGCAATGGAGGGAAGTTCTTCCATGAGGTTGAAGAATGTCATCAGCATAACGGTGGCCCGTCAAGTTTCCATCTTCCAAATCATTACGTTGGCTGGGATGTCATAACTCACACATAAATGTTCAGACAGACATTAATTAAATACCACCGACAACCCAATAAAACTTACGACAGTTGTGAAAGGAATGTGGCAGAAATCGGAGAGTAAGGGCAGAGATCACGTAATTATTAGCATATAACCTCATAAGTAAAAGATCTTACGATTTACACCGCACATGCTGACACGTGGGTGGAAGGTAACACCAATGGAAACTGGAAGAGACTACACCGAAAAGTATGACCCAAGTATATCTTCCGTGCAAACTTTCATCACAGGGAAAGAGAACTGCTACTATCAGTTCTTCTTGGAGAAAAGTGGACAACAGACATAGTCGCAGTTAGCAGCCGTCTGCATTGCATTTCGTTTGACATCCGCACGAACGGCAGGCATGAACGTGACAATCGATTACAATTTAAGCCTTCATTGACAACTGCATCTACATATACGTATAATCCGCAAGCCACTTAGCACGTGGCGTAGGGCACTCCGTACCAATATCAGCGAATTTTCTGTCTAGTTCCATATGTGAATTGAGTGAGGGAGAAATGACTGTCAGTATGTCGCCACTCATAACCTTATCTCACGCATCCTTTTGTCATGACTCATACGCAAGACATTCGATGGAACAAGCGGAATTATTCCTTAGTCTTTCTCAATACGATTTTTGTTCAATTACCCTCTAGAGATTCGTGAAATGAACGATTATCATTTAAGTTCGCACAGCATCACTGTTATACTTGTTTTCAATTTAATTTTATTCGGTTTCTGCATTACAAATGCATTTCCTATACTTCCGTATATGCTGCAGCATCCTGCTATGATTTTACCAACACGTCTCCGATTCTGTGTTTACTTGCACACCGACTTTTTAAAAAAGTGAACAATGGATCGGCAATCTTAAACTGCCCACACTAGCGTTGTGTGTGATTTCCTTTACAAAAAAATGGTCCAAATGGCTCTGAGTACTATGGGACTTAACATCTGAGCTCATCAGTCCCCTAGAACTTAGAACTACTTAAACCTATCTAACCTAAGGACATTACACACATCCATGCCCGAGGCAGGATTCGAACCTGCGACCGTAGCGGTCACACGGTTCCAGACTGATGCGTCTAGAACCGCTCAGCCACACCAGCCGGCGATTTCCTTTACAGATGTACTGCACTTTCGATAAAATTATGTTTTTCCATTTGACTTTCCTACACATTTTCTCCATATACAATATTGTTTTTTTAGTTTATCCGTAAATACTTGAACTATTTGTGTGGCACCAAAAGTTTTCTTCCAATCTTGTAATCGGTCTCTTTGTTATAGAGAATTATTTTGTACAAGGTGTTTCCGTAAGAGAGGGCAAAAATTTAACAGGACATAGAGAATGCTGCATTGAACAATTTGAGGTAGGGAACCTGGAGTCGGGGAAGCCAGCTTAAGAAGATAATAGGAATAAAATCACATTACTCTGTACTTTTTTATTTACATTAATTTACAGTTAACTACAAATATCATCACTGACACAATGAACGGACCATCTGTACTGTCATCTTATAAAATGTGCTGAAACTGACGGCCATCAATCTCAATGCAAGCACGATATCGGCGAACAAGATTCTGACGCACCCTGACAAATATCCGTGTTGTGTTTCGAATCAGATCACAGACAGCTACAATTCTGGCAAGTAATTCCATCTGCGTATCCACTGGAGCCTCATACACAAGTGACTTTGGATATACCCACAGGAAATAATCAAGAGCATTTAGGTCAGGTAATCTGGTAGGCCACTGAATACGACCTCCCCTTCGAATCCAGCGACCAGTAAATACAGCATTGAGATGGCTGTGGACATCCACACTGAAGTGAGGCGGTGCACTGCCATGTTGTACCCACATCCTCACACGAACAGCCAAGGGCACGTTCTCCAACAACTCAGAAATCCTTGCAAGAACGACAAGTTCAGATGGTCATTCAGACGAGTAGGTAGAAGATATGGTCCAGTGACATCGTCGTCTACAACACTGGCCCAGATATTCACAGCCAGACGAACTAGATGGCGTGACTACTAAAGCGTGAGGGTTTTCCTCGTACATCAAATGGCTATTCCTGCTGTTCGAAATACCATCAGGATGAAATCGCACCTCGTCAGTAAACAGCACGATTTGCAGGAAATCTGCTCGATCAATCCATTGTTGGAGCAACCACTAGCACAATGCGATCCTTGGTGCAAAGCCAGTCACAAGCATTACTAGGATTGGTTGTAGGTGGTATGGGTGTAATTATTTTTCATGGAGTACTCGCCACATGCTAATACGTGCAGTGCAATAGGAGGAGTACTTGTAGTGGGCTGCGCTGGTACACTTTCCAGCACCTCCTCTTTAAAATTGAGTGATCCTCATATTACCAGGACCCTCGTTTCTTCTTTCCAATGACCCAATCTCCCGCATTCGTCAATCGATAGAAATAAACACTTCTCGTAAGAGATTATGCCTGTTAGGAAATCGTTCCCTGTACAGCCTTTCAGCAGCGAGAGCATTGCAACGTACTTCCACATACACAAAGCGCATGTCAGTGAGTTCTGCACCTGTATTGCTCCATCGTATTGCACTGTACATCTCCGAATAGCACTGAGTAATGAATGGGTCTGTCGTTGATTGGTAGCACGTTCTGTCATGGGACAGTGTGAATACGATACAGCAAAGCCACCTTCTGGACAAGTAAAGTGAAAAAAACCTGCATCGTGACTTCCTAGTAAACGGGCAAAAATCTCCTTGTTTCCTTGCAAGATATAAGGAATGCACATGTAAATAAACAGCACAGTACGCGTAAACTTGTACGCAAGTTAGCTGTAAATAAGGTGGAAAACAATAATGGTAGACATATCGGTAGACAAGTTTACTTCCGTGTCTCCTTAAGCTGGTTTCGCTGACCCCAGGTTGCATACCTCAGACTGTTCAGTGGAGTACCCTCTATGTCCCGTTAGATGTTTGCACGGTCTTACGGAAACACCCTTTATTTGCATTTTGCATTTCCATATGCTCCTCCATCAAACAATCTAGAAGCATTCCTTGTCGTGTATGATAAACTGTGTACACTGTCTGGTGAAAACTATCAGGACACCCCTATATAATGTGGTAATGACCACTATGTGTCAAAAGAAGCAGACCCGCTCGTATCAAAGGAGGTGGGAAGTACACTCCTGGAAATGGAAAAAAGAACACATTGACACCGGTGTGTCAGACCCACCATACTTGCTCCGGACACTGCGAGAGGGCTGTACAAGCAATGATCACACGCACGGCACAGCGGACACACCAGGAACCGCGGTGTTGGCCGTCGAATAGCGCTAGCTGCGCAGCATTTGTGCACCGCCGCCGTCAGTGTCAGCCAGTTTGCCGTGGCATACGGAGCTCCATCGCAGTCTTTAACACTGGTAGCATGCCGCGACAGCGTGGACGTGAACCGTATGTGCAGTTGACGGACTTTGAGCGAGGGCATATAGTGGGCATGCGGGAGGCTGGGTGGACGTACCGCCGAATTGCTCAACACGTGGGGCGTGAGGTCTCCACAGTACATCGATGTTGTCGCCAGTGGTCGGCGGAAGGTGCACGTGCCCGTCGACCTGGGACCGGACCGCAGCGACGCACGGATGCACGCCAAGACCGTAGGATCCTACGCAGTGCCGTAGGGGACCGCACCGCCACTTCCCAGCAAATTAGGGACACTGTTGCTCCTGGGGTATCGGCGAGGACCATTCGCAACCGTCTCCATGAAGCTGGGCTACGGTCCCGCACACCGTTGGGCCGTCTTCCGCTCACGCCCCAACATCGTGCAGCCCGCCTCCAGTGGTGTCGCGATAGGCGTGAATGGAGGGACGAATGGAGACGTGTCGTCTTCAGCGATGAGAGTCGCTTCTGCCTTGGTGCCAATGATGGTCGTATGCGTGTTTGGCGCCGTGCAGGTGAGCGCCACAATCAGGACTGCATACGACCGAGGCACACAGGGCCAACACCCGGCATCATGGTGTGGGGAGCGATCTCCTACACTGGCCGTACACCACTGGTGATCGTCGAGGGGACACTGAATAGTGCACGGTACATCCAAACCGTCATCGAACCCATCGTTCTACCATTCCTAAACCGGCAAGGGAACTTGCTGTTCCAACAGGACAATGCACGTCCGCATGTATCCCGTGCCACCCAACGTGCTCTAGAAGGTGGCCAGCAAGATCTCTGGATCTGTCCCCCATTGAGCATGTTTGGGACTGGATGAAGCGTCGTCTCACGCGGTCTGCACGTCCAGCACGAACGCTGGTCCAACTGAGGCGCCAGGTGGAAATGGCATGGCAAGCCGTTCCACAGGACTACATCCAGCATCTCTACGATCGTCTCCATGGGAGAATAGCAGTCTGCATTGTTGCGAATGGTGGATATACAGTGTACTAGTGCCGACATTGTGCATGCTCTGTTGCCTGTGTCTATGTGCCTGTGGTTCTGTCAGTGTGATCATGTGATGTATCTGACCCCAGGAATGTGTCAATAAAGTTTCCCCTTCCTGGGACAATGAATTCACGGTGTTCTTATTTCAATTTCCAGGAGTGTATTTTATTTTCAGCAGAGAAGCAGTAATAACAGAATGGGTCGGCCAGGAGAGCTGAGTTACTTCGAAAGAGGACGAATCACTGGATGTCACCTGAATAACAAATCCGTCAGGCGCATTTCAACCATTCTAAAGCTGCTCAATCTAGCTGTTGATAATATTGTTCTGAACTGGCGTAAGCTGGCACCAGCACACCATGCAGCAAAGAGGTTGAGAGACGATAGATAGAGGCCAACAACAGGCTTGCAGGAAACGCGCCGACAACGCCCTCTTCGCCACCAGTATTTAGGTTCAAATGGTTCAAATGGCTCTGAGCACTATGGGACTCAACTGCTGAGGTCATTAGTCCCCTAGAACTTAGAACTAGTTAAACCTAGCTAACCTAAGGACATCACAAACATCCATGCCCGAGGCAGGATTCGAACCTGCGACCGTAGTGGTCTTGCGGTTCCAGGCTGCAGCGCCTTTAACCGCACGGCCACTTCGGCCGGCCCAGTATTTAGGGTCCCCGCTGTGAACCGGAGGGCGAGTCTGTCGCACCAAGTAAGCTCCAGTGTCATCAGTCGCAGCCCAGCGGGAATCGAACTAGCAGTTAGCTCCGCCGCTAACTCAGAGACAGGCAGCACATAGAAATTATAATATTGAATATGGCGGACTTTGTACTTTAAGAGCAGTGGGACTAACGTGGACTATACAAAAGAGCTTGTACCACAACGACCATCCTGAGATAAGTAACTTTCTATTCTTATAAATAAAGAACCTAGTTAGTCTATGTGTGCAGTTTTGTGCTATAGAAAGAGAATACCGGCCACCAAACGGTATTCTCTCCTTGCTTCCCATGGCTCTACAAAGACAACGAGACGACATAAAACAACTGTAGGTAAACCAAGACCAGGCACAGTTCACCTACGGACACACAGTGACCGTCTAGGATTGGGGAAGGTGGTTGTAAAAATCGTTTGAAATCGCCGGAAGGTATCCATCGAGAGTTCCAAAGTGCTATCAGCAGTCCAGCTTGCACAGTGACAATGCGTAGGCGCTTAAAAGGATTGGAGTCCAACGAACAGCTCCTCATAAGACACATATTCCTTGCTCAGTGCTAAGCGACGCTAGAGGTGGTGTCAAGAATGACGCTAGTGGGCAGTGAATAACTGGAAACGAGTGATTTGCAATGATGAATCACAAAATGTACTATGACAATCCGATGGAGGGTGACAATTATTGAACTATATGAAATGAAATCTTCATAACTTCTGAACAGTTTGTGTTAGGACGTTCAAACCGCACCGTTGCCCACGGGGCATGGTGGAAATTAGTACGCGCGTGTGGTTCGGTTTAGCGACGAAGCCCGTTATCATTTGGATAGGTTCGTCAATAAGCGAAACTGGCGCTTTTGGGGGACTGAGAATGAGCATTTCGCGAAGTCTCATCACTTTCAAACGGTAACTGTGCTGTGTGCAGTGTCCAGTCATAGAATAATCAGTGCGATAGTCCTTGACGGCATGGTGTGTACTGTATGGTACGTGAAGGTTTGGGAAGCTGATTTCAACCCCATTATGCAAAATGACCCAGATTTTGACAATACGTGGTTCGTGCAAGACGGAGCTCGACGCTATCGAAGCAGGAGAGTGATGTCGTGGAGGAGCCTCATGTTGCCAAATTTTCGGTGTCATGGATGTGGGAAATGCCAAACCGCCCCCGCATATACACTCATGCTCATTAATTAAGGATAATGCTGATACATGGTGAAACAACGTTCTGGTGGGCGGTTTGCGGGCTTAAATCACTTCGGGATATGACCATGAGGTGCATTTGACCTGCGGTCGTCGCACGGTGGCGCTGCAAGCAGTCCACATACGCAGAGGTGTGTTCGTGCATATCAGAATACGGTGCAGCGAGTAAGTGTGCAGACGTTTTCAAACGTGGTAATGATGACTGTGTGTTGAAAATGCCTCAAATAACATATATTGATGACGTTATGAGGGGTAAAACACTAGCGCGACTGGAGACTGGTCAAACACAGAAAGTCGTAGCACGGTCCTTCCATGTGCCACAAAGTGTGATCTCAAGATTATTTTATGATTCCAGCAGATAGGAAACGTATCCAGGCGCAACCGTACGGGACGTCCACAGTGTACAACACCACAAGAAAACCAATCTGTCACCATCAGTACCCGTAGACGGCCACGGAGTACTGCAGGTGGTCTTGCTCGGGACGTTACCGCAGCCACTGGAACAGTTGTCTCCAGACACACAGTCTACAGACGACTGAACAGACATGATTTATTCGCCCAGAGACCCGCAAGGTGCATTCCACTGACCCCTGGTCACAGAAGGGCCAGTAAAGCCTGGTGTCAAGAACACAATACATGGTCATTGGAACAGTGGTCTCAGGTTATGTACATAGACGAGTACAGGTATAGTCTGAACAGTGATTCTCGCCGGGTTTTCATCTGGCGTGAACCAGGAACCAGGTACCAATCCCTTAATGTACTTGAAAGGGACCTGTATGGAGGGACGGCCGTTATGGCCGAGCGGTTCTAGATGCTTCAGTCCGGAACCGCACGACTTCTACGGTCGCAGGTTCGAATCCTGGATGTGTGTGATGTCCTTAGGTTAGTTAGGTTTAAGTAGTTCTATGTTCTAGAGGACTGATGACCCCAGATGTTAAGTCCCATAGTGCTCAAAGCCACTTGAACCTGTATGGACGTCGTGGTTTGATGCTGTGGCGTGGGATTATGATTGGTGCACTTACACACCTGCATGTCTTTCACAGAGGTACTGTAACAGGTCAGATGGATCGGGACGTCAATTTGCATCAGTATGTCCGCTTTTTCAGGGTTGCAGTGGGTCCCACCTTCCTCCTGATGGATGATAACGCATGGCCCCAACGAGCTGCCATCGGGGTACCTTGAAACAGAAGATATCAGGCGAATGGAGTGGCCTGCCTGTTCTCCAGACCTAAACCCCATCAAGCACGTCTGAGATGCTCTCGTTCGACGTATCGCTGCACGTCTTCAAACCCCTACGATACTTCAGGAGTTCCGATAGGCACTAGTGCAAGAATGGGAGGATATACCCCATCAGCTGCTCGACCACCTGATCCAGAGTATGCCAACCCGTTGTGCGGTCTGTGTACGTGTGCATGGTGATCATATCCCATACTGATGTCGGGGTAAATGCGCAGGAAACAGTGGCGTTTTGTAGCACATGTGTTTCTGGAGGGTTTTCTCAACTTACTACCAATACCGTGGACTTACAGATTTGTGTCGTGTGTGTTCCCTATGTGCCTATACTATTAACGCCAGTTTTGTGTCGTGCCACGTTGTGTGGCACCACATTCTGCAATTATCCATAATTTTTGAGCATTAGTGTAGTTCTGACTTGAGTCCCTGCGATTTCCACAATTCTGGGCCACTCAAGAAACACCTGCGGCGGCACTACTGTGGATCGGATGGAGAAGTGCAACAAGCAGGAACATAGAGTTTCCATACTCAACCCAAGGAGTTCTTCTCCAGGACATTCATCATCTCGGTTCAAGGTGAGATAAGTGGCCCAACAGCCATGGTCATTAAATACAGATCTATCCAGTAATAATGTCTGTACGTGGAAACGGACCGTTTCATTTGACTGCACGCTATAGATTATTGATGCCACCAGTGAAATGTTTTTAGGACACTCATTTACAACGTAGCTCATTTTCTTAATGTCACCACAGCACGCGTACTGCAAGTGCAAAAGCCCCACTTGTACATGTTGTATTTGCACATAATTTGTTCAGTCCGGTGTCTGCTGTCTGCTAAGCTGTACCCACACCTCCATCAGCAGATGAAAAACTGGAACTTTAACAGCTGTTTTCTCAACAAGTTCGTGGTTTCAGGTGTTAGCTGTTAGCCACTCACATTTCCCTCTCAGCATAGCGACTAAACCCAGTGGAGAGCATTTGGACTCCTTTTTCATACGCTTGTCTTCTGGACTTGAGGCGTTTCGTAGAGAGCGAGAGTAAATTTTCGTGAGGGGGAACTGAGTCACATTTTAGGAACTTGCCGGCAAAGGCTTTAGAGAGCCGCCTTTCGACAATTGTGAGCTGGTGAGGTGTTCGATAGTACTGGCAGCCACCATGTACTCTCATAGCTATGTTCAAACGAATGCCAGTTTACTTTACATAAGTGCTGCGAAGCCAAACAATTATTCTGATGCAGGGTACAACAAAGCAAGGGATGCTAGACAGAGAACTGATTTATTTGTTCCCAATGCGCAACCAGCCAGCTTCCTCAACTACTTCACTCGTGTTTGTTCCTTCTTAGATGGATGCGAAAGATGTTAATGATATGTCCGCATTCTGTCTAATGTGATACCAAGGTATTTTGATTTCTCGATGCATTTGGTTACGCCAAGAGGACCGAAGTATAGGCTGCTCTTCACTGATGCTAGAAGGCTAGAGCTGTGGAAAAGACATACTTCTGTTTCAGAGAAAATCGGTCTGTGCTGAATAAATGCATAGAATTAAATGAGGTTGGTTGTTCGATGTTCTTCACGTTCAGAAAGATCTCTATACTCATAAGAAATTGTATGGTCATCTTCATATTGGAACTTTCGATAGGTCAAGTTCGGCAGGTCTGGTGTATAGAGATTGAACAACACTGGGGAAAGAGCACAGTCTTGAGGGAACCCAATACTGGGTAAATGCCATCTGCTCTTCTCTTCACCTTGGTATACTTTAAACCGCCGATCGCTCAAAATGCTGCTTGAGACGTTTTCTAGAGTTTTGCAGTGTACTGATTTAATTTGCAAGGAGAGCACTTGCTCACAGCAGGTTCTGTGAAGTCTATATACAGCTTGTTCAGTTGCTGCCGCAGAATTAATTTGGTCTTGCATTCGGTTTAAGATCATTCTTTCCAACTGTTTTTAACCACAGCTATGTAATTGGGCGAGAGTGTACTGTAGCTTCCTTGTTTCCCTATTATTTTGGTGGCAATAATTGTAGATCTCTTAAACTTTTCTGGTAACGTTCCTCTGCGAAGAATTTCGTTGAAAAGACAATCAAGTCTCTCTCTTTCGAGCACTAAGAATTCAATGTGGAACCCGTCTGCACCTGCAGTGTTCCTGCATTTCGTCTCGAGTTCAATGACCGTAAATGGAGGGTTGTAGGTTGTAGGTATATTGTAAAGATATCTTGACTTTAGTAAGTTCTTTCTTTATTTGCCAAACATTTGTTTTATCTGTTGGACTCCTGGAAATCTCTGCTTTCTTTGTGCCATTTTCCTCTCCTTTGTTCATTCAGGGAAGTCATCAAATTAGTAGCCGTTTCTGTGTCTCCACTTCCCTTGAATTTATTAAATATCTGGTTTATCTCTTTATTCCATCAGGAAAGTACACTTTATGGCATTCTCTGGGTGTTCTGCTTTTTGCAGTAAATATGACAGTCCTTAGAAACTACGAGTTTAGTAGGGCAGAAATTTCTTGTACTGACTCATCCAATGCTTCTGAGAATTTATCCCAATCTGCTTCTTGAAATTTCCAGCAGGATCCAAGAGCAGACCGCAATGGAGGAATATACCAGCAGCAGGAGGCGAGTGTATGGTGATGGTGACTTCTGTGAGCAGATACTGCGTGCCATAGATTTCTGCGCGATGAATTCCCAGCGATTTTGCAGAACATTACCTTTGCAGAAAGATAACGACTGTGATTTACGCGCAACGGGGCACCTCCCACATTTCTACAGTGCAGCAGTTCCATGTCACAACGTTTCGTAGGCGATGGATTGACGGTACAGATCCGGTAGCATGTGCACCCCGTTCACCAGACGTGAATCCGTTGGAATTCTGGTTATGAGTTATTTAAAGATATTGGTACACGCCCAACTCTTTTACAGTGTGTAGATGTTACAAGAGTGGGTGAACAATGCGTGTGACGCAATCTGAATTGAATAAGATGAATTGAAAAGGGTATGTGATTCACTGTGTGGAAGTTCTGAAGACATTCATTTTGTTTTTCATTTCATCCCATTTATTGCATTCTCAAAGGCCTGTTACCTAATATTTTACAATAGATCGTGCATTTTAGTTTTCATCATGCAACAATGTAAGTTACTCCATTATAGAAGCAAATATTGTCTTCAGCAAAGATAAATCGTTATAATAATAATGAGTTGAAATGGAAATTACACAAGACAGAATCTGCAAATTATTTAAAGGAAACATAGGGTGTGAAGTATGAATTTTAGTTATGTAGAAAAAAATAAAAAAGATAGGACAGCTTTGATAACGAGGGTGTCCGCCACCGCCAGTGAAAAGAAGGGAAAGCCTCAAAATCGTATCGTGCCTACTTATTACTATTTGACATTACCATTTTCATGTACAAGTTGAAAATATGCTTAAAATAGTTTTAATGATGGCAGACTCGCCAAAACGACAAAAAAATCCAGTAAAACTGAGTTCTGAAATACATATCTTAATACCTATGATTCCTTCTTCAACAGAATAGATAAGTTCCACTGCAGCGAAGACGAACAACTTTTCATAGTTCTTAAGGTACGCAGTTTAGATCCTGTGTTTATCGGACTTCTTTTCTTGTTTTGGTCGGTAATTAAAGCTCCTCTCAAAGTATAGAGAGCAAAGAGCTTGCAGTAGAAGAGATATTTTCGCTGTGTCGAAGAAGTACAACTGGTCATAGTTCCTAAAAGTATGTATTTTAAGGCCTATGTTTGTCGGACATTTGTTCTTATTTTAGTGGGCAATACCACTTCTCAAATACTAGACACATTATTTTAAACACCCCGTACAATTTGTTTGTATATTACATTTTCGTTTCCTAAATTAACTACCGTTTTTTTAAGAGACCCTTAGGCAAAAAAAGCCCATCACTCGTTAAAGACTATTGTGAACTCTACTTCAAAAACGTTGTGGTACTTATTGTCAGTACGTTATGACGCTTGAAAGAAACCAGATCGCGGAATGGAGTCATCGAGTTACGCAGTGTTGGCCAGTATTTCCTTTATTTGTAAGTCTTTATGTAGCTGCATTTTTAAGAGTTTCTGATGTTATTCTACATATTTATCTAGTTTTGCAGCTACGTTTGTGTCCTGTGTTACCTAGTATCAGTGTGTTTCTGCTTCATCTTCTGTTTCTGTATCACTGTATGTTGTTTCATTTTCTCTATCTTCATGTTGTCATTTAGTGTTGTGATTACGTTTGGTCTGGATGCGGGTCTAAACGGCCTCTCTTCCTTGTGTATTCTTCTTGTAACGTTCCTGAAACAGTGTCCTCTGTTCTGTTTAGTTCTGCTCATTTGTCTGGATTTTTGGAGAAGTTGTCTATGTTGCCGTGTGCCTTTCATCGATGTCTGGCCTGTTATACGAGGCCCCGTGTAGTATTACATGTTCGGGTCAGCCAATTTACTCACATGTGCATTCTTGGTTCGCTCGCCGATGTATATGGACCATATCCGTTCAGAAAATGTATCATTCCACGGCTGGAGGTGTCGTGTTTTAACCAATCTTTTCCTTTTTTTTTTAGGAAGAAGGATGTGTGGCAATCACCGGCACCACCACTTCACAGAAACTCTCCTGCGACTTCTGAGGGATGTTTACAGAATGAAATTTTTATTCTGCAGCGGGGAGTGAGCTGATAGGTAGAGCATTTCTCCGCGAAAGGCAAAGTTCCCGAGTTCGAGTCTCGATCGAGCACACAGTTTTAATCTGATAGTAAGTTTCATATCAGCGTACGTTACGCAGCAGAGTGAAAATTTCATTCTGGAACCATTAAAGTTCCTATTTGTATTACAAACGTTGCTGAAAAATGTAACGTGTGCGAATTAAAACAAATATGAAGGCAAAACACGATGTTTGATTGTCCTTCAGTTTTGTTTTATGATCGTGTGCAGTTCTACTTACCTTCAAATACTACGGGTTGTATTTTTATTTTTCTGGTAGTCGGATGAAGAGTGGTATCAAGAGCCTGTAGTCCTAGTCTAAGGTCAGAGAACTCCTACAGAGCATCATACATTAAACCTAGTTCCATGATAAAATCAGTAATAACAATTTTCTTTAGAAAACCCTACTTTTAACAATTTGTGCTTCAAATCCTTATGCACGTCTTCTTAGTTCTCTGGCATTTTTGGGCGACTGATGACGGATAGTGTACAGCTTACCCAGGAAATATTTAAGATGACTGATTTTTTTCGGAAAATCTGTTCTTGTAACATCACCAACAGATGGTCCTAGGGTATGGCTGGCACAGAGCCAACTTTAAATTTGTGGAAAATCTTTTTTCCGCAATGGAACTGCCACTTTTCGTTTACCTAGAATGAGTGCCCTGCCGTCAATGACAACAGAAATCAGATTTTCATTCAAAAACAATTGATCAAAACCCTTTAAATTATTCACTACAGTATTAAATATACCTTCATCTCTAGTACGTTCGGTTTCAATCCATGATACAAGATATCTTTGTTCGTATATTAATTATCAATTAAGAGAATTGGGTGATTGTTGAGCTTTCATCACGTTATGAAGGAAATTCTGCTAAGCGATTCAGTTATGTTTTTAATGAGCCTAGGTATAGTTTCTCCGTCAGTGTGACTTACTTTGTTGACAAATGCAAACATGGAATGAAGAATACCACCTAGGTTCACTCCATCTAATTTCTGGACGTTAATTTCCGTCACAAAATCATTTAATGGCTGACTTCTTTAGGAATCTTTGTAGGTAGTGCTGATAACGTTTGGTGTTACTGACTTGTCGTTCTCCAGTGCTTTAAAACAGACAGATTTCAAAGACCTTTCACTTGTTGATGACAATATTTTCAAACCAGCTTTATCGGCTGAAATTTCTTCATGTTTAAGGATTGCCGTTCGGAAAGATGTCATATGGTCTGTTTTCCTTTCTCCGAAACATATCACTGAAATTGTTTACCAAAGTTGCGAAATATTTATTCCTCGTTAACTTTTCTGGCCCCAGTGTCCCAACTTTCTTACAAGTTCTTCACTCCTGTTTCTTGTCTTTCACCATCAGCCACTGGTTTTGCTGATAATGTCATTGATGTATTATTTTATGCCTTTTAGTGTTGCTAAGATGTAACTTTTGGTCCTTTCTGAGGATTCAAACAGTTAAACGTTGCGCATCCTCGAACGTACTGCCGGAAACACAACACTGGTGTTCATAGAACGTTATACAGGACAGTCAGAAAACAGTCTGGAATGCTTGTAAGTGTGTTGCAGAGTAGCTTGTGCTGACAAATAAACGTTAAGAAAAAAATTCAGTACTTCGATACGTTGCGCTGTTCCTGAGTTAATTATCATTGACGTTAGCCAGTCAGGCCGTTGTGCATGCAAATTCAAGCGGCCCGCCAAAGACTGTGTGCCCCAAAGTGTCCTTCTGTAAGTTTCGTAAAATAGAACAAGTGCGGCGCAACGTATCGAATTTTTTAACAATTATTTCTCAACACTGCCTACAGTTCAACACGCTTAGAAGCTTCCAAACTACGTAAATGTGGGTCATTATACGACCTGACAACGATATCGGTATATCTTTAGGAAAGTAAAGCACTCTCTTTTTATTACGTCTCAGGGCAGGCTTGCAATCTACTCCTCAATAATTATTTGCTTGATATATGTCAGCCCGCATCTCGTGGTCGTGTGGTAGCGTTCTCGCTTCCCACGCCCGGGGTTCCGGGTTCGATTCCCGGCGGGGTCAGGGATTTTCTCTGCCTCGTGATGGCTGGGTGTTGTGTGCTGTCCTTAGGTTAGTTAGGTTTAAGTAGTTCTAAGTTCTAGGGGACTGATGACCATAGATGTTAAGTCCCGTAGTGCTCAGAGCCATTTGAACCATTTGATATATGTCAATCTCTGTCTTCCTCTACAGGTTTTACCCCGTACAGCTCTCTCTGGTATCTTAACAGACGTCCTATCATCCTCCTCGTCCTGCTTGTCAATGTTTTACATATATTTCTTTGCACGTCGAATCTGCGGAGAACTTCCTTATCTTATCAGTTCACCTATTATTCAACGTTCTTCTCCACCCCCACATCTCAAATGCTTCCATTCTCTACTACTCCGACTTTCACATAGCCCCTGCTTCACTGCCGTACATTGCTGTGCCTCTAACACATTCTCCGAAACTTGAGGCCTACGTTTGATACTAGCAGACTTCTCTTGTCCAGGAATACTCTCTTTGCCAGTTCTATTCTGCTTTATTTGTCCTGCTTGCTCCGTCCTTCACGGGTTATTTTGCTACCTATGTAACAGGATTCCTTAACTTCGTCTACTTTGTGTTTGATGTTAAGTTCGTCGCTGTTTCCTTTTCTGCTATTTCTCATTACTTTCGTCTTTCTTTGATTTACTATCGTTCCACATTCTGTATTCATTAGGTTGGTAATTCACTCAACACATCTTGTAATTCTTCTTCACTTTGTCTGAGGATAGCAATGTCATAAGCAAATCTTGTTACTGATGTCCTTTCACCTCGAATCTTAATCGCACTCTTGAAACTTTCTGTTATTTCCGCCATTGCTTCTTCGTTGCACAGACTGAACAGCAGAGGCGGAAGACTGCATCCCTGCTTTACATCCTTTTTAAGCCGAGCACTTCGTTTTGTTCTTCCAGTTTTCTCTCATAGCTCTTGTACATATCGTGTATTACTGGTCTTAGCTATGGCTTACCCATATCTTTCTCAGAATTTCGAACATTTTCATTCCCGAACGCTTTTTTCAGATCGACAGAACGTGTCTTGATTTTTGTTCAGTGTTGCTTCTATTACCAATCGCAATGTCAGAACTGCCTCTCTAGTGCCATTACCCTCTACATTAGTATACACGGTGTTCGTAAATTCCCGTTACAAACTACTAAAACTTGTAGAGGCGACCGAGTTGAATGGAAACGGACGTACGAAAACGTCTCCACGCTACAACCATTTGAAAACATGCCCATAACGCGACCACTTTTAAAAGTAATTTATTAGGCTGGACTGAGTACATTACTTGTCTTACAACTCCATTCACTAACAACAGCCGGCCGCGGTGGTCTCGCGGTTTTAGGCTCTCAGTCCGGAGCCGCGCGACTGCTACGGTCGCAGGTTCGAATCCTGCCTCGGGCATGGATGTGTGTGATGTCCTTAGGTTAGTTAGGTTTAAGTAGTTCTAAGTTCTAGGGGACTGATGACCACAGATGTTAATTCCCATAGTGCTCAGAGCCATTTGAACCATTTGAGCCACTAACAACAAAAGAAACGAAGAGGAAACTTAATGAATTTTCACAAACTGTAGTTAACACTCCTCTCCTTACAGCTCCACAGTCACGCGTGCTGACTGTGATGGTACCTCTTTCTCGAAGGCGTCGCATAATTCTGGCAAAAAGTGTATACGAAGTAGTCGGACGTTGAGCATAATCATCTTGATACAGGCGACGATCAGCTCTTCCATTAACAGAGTGAGATTTTCACTCTGCAGCGGAGTGTGTGCTGGTATTAAACTTCCTGGCAGATTAAAACTGTGTGCCGGACTGAGACTCGAACCCGGGACCTTTGCCTTTCGCGGGCAAGTGTTCTACCAACTGAGCTACACCCACTCACGACTCACGACCCGTTCGCAGGAGAGCTTCTGTGAAGTTTGGAAAGTAGGAGACGAGGTACTGGCGGAAGTACAGCTGTGAGGACGGGGTGTGAGTCGTGCTTGGGTAGCTCAGTTGGTAGAGCACTTGCCGGCGAAAGGCAAAGATCCCGAGTTCGAGTCACGGTCCGGCACAAAGTTCTAACCTGTCAGGAAGGTTCGGCTCTCACATTACCTTGAATTTCGCCGTACGGAAGTATTATGTTCGTGTATTCTACAAACGTGTACTCAACCACGTTGCTCTAAGACAGACACATGAATGAGGCTCGAACCATGTCAAATGGCGCTGAGCGCTATGGGACTTAACATCTGTGGTAATCAGTCCCCTAGAACTTAGAACTACTTAAACCTAACTAACCTAAGGACATCACACACATCCATGCCATAGGCAGGATTCGAACCAGCGACCGTAGTGATTGCGCGGTTCCAGACTGAAGCGCCTAGAACCACTCGGCCACCAGCGGCCGCCCTACCCTCTACAAGTCCTAGAAGTTTGTAACGGGAATCTCCGAACACCCTGTATATTAGTACCGACACTCAGTTGACGTAGTGACGAACGAGTGGGATATCCTACAGAATTTTATTGCAGGATACAGTAGCAGCAGCGGCGCCGCCGGCGCGTAAGCCGGGTAAAAACCGGTGACGCGCGGGCAGCGGCGTGCACAGATAGCGTCACTGAAATACGACCGGGCCAAGATTAGCGCCGGAGCTGCAACTGCCCCCGCAGTTAGGGGCGCGGCGCTCCTATTAAAATAATTCCTATATCCGGATGCGGGCCCTAAAACCTGGCAGCGCACCAGCATTCATTATTTTGACTCAATTAAATTTAACTATATTATAAATCTAGACGCGCGCGCGGCGTTGCGAAAGAGAGCGAAGCGACGCGGCAGCGGAGCAGCGAGGAAAAAAGTTCCATAACAATTTAGCGGATTTTCGATACAAGCGGCGGGCAGTGCGAGCCGAGCGCGGGGGTGTGGAGGGTGGAGGGGGGGTCGGGTGCGTGGTGTAGCCGTAGTTGTAGCGGCCGGCCGGTTATATTTATGGATTTTCGATATTGAAAAGGGGAGGGGAGGTGTGGCATTGGGGGTGGGGTTCCGGGTGCGGGTGTAGAATTGGGCCATTTACAGGGCGCGCCGGCGCCGGTGGCGGGGCGCAGGCAGTAACGCGGGCGTGCAACTGGAATGTGTAATGCGGCGGGCAGGGCCGCGGCCCCGAGTGTGATTCAGGCGCGCCGCGGCCCACCATTACGGCGCCGGCCTCCGCTGGCTTTCCGAACAGTTCATCAGCGCTGCGCCAGCGCCGGCACACACCGCCTCGCCGGCTACGAACGTAGAAAACACGTCCAGGTCGCCTGTAGCGGAACTGCCGACGAACAGTTTCTTAGCACCACACTGCCAACATATTTTATAAAGTGATGGATTTGCAATCCTGGCCTATACACTGACTTGACAAAAGTCATGCGACACCTCCTAATACGCTTTTTTATTCCAGTCTCTGATCACACATGAATTCTTTACACGATGACCGGTTTCAGTCTGTAATGACCATCTTCAGATCTAAAATATATAAATATATACATCTAGTGAGCAGTGTGTGTAATGTCTCTTGCAGCGGTCTCTCCGCGATATTTTCAGAATTTTTTTTTATAAATTGTATAACTCAGTACATATCTCGAAATATCTCTTCTTATCTTTCCGATTCCTAAACTTTAATATACGATGATTATCAATGCAAAGCAGTTTCAAGCCCTATTATTCCTTGGAGCATGCATTTACTCCATGGAATAGCTTCTCTGCTATCTATGTTTTCTCTTGTGAAGAGAAAGATTCAGATCTTGCCGATTAGCCGTGAAAGAACGAAGATGTATATGTATGTATTGTTGAGCTAGTCGCCATCTTGATGAGATTCTGAATGAGAAGGAATTTAATACATGAACTAAACTAAAGTATTATTTAACTGATTATTATTGACAGTGTCTGCTTACTACGCTGTGTTGCACGGGATCAGTGGGGAACGTCTGATTTACACTGGACGAACCTGCCGTTTTGTATGCTCAAGATATCCAGTTACTTCAAATAAATAGGCTAACATGGTCTTACCAGCAGATCTCCGCTCTTTCCCATGTGATCACCGAAAGTTAATAATTATTACAAATGTTTTCAGGAGATCGACTGACAATTTGCGTCTCACAGAGACTTCGAAATTGCTTCACTGCCTTATGGAATTTAAGTTAAGCTCAATGTAATCAGGATAGAACAGTACTGAACTGTGTGAATGTGATAAGTGTGATTTGTGAATGAAAATTCCCTTAATATATGCATGTTTTTTACTATCCTGATCAGTGAAGCAAAATCAGGCCGGTGTGAGAGAGGATTTTAAATTTCAGATCCCACAAAAAATATTAAGTGTGTCTTTTAACTTTTTTTTCCCTTTATTGTTATTTAAACACCTTTACATAAGGTGGGCTGGCAGCAGCATACTACACTGCTCTTCATCCTCAAGGTTGACAATGAAAATACAATGAAGACACATAAGATACTGAACAAAGTGGCGGGCAAAAAACAGTAGACACAGAAACAAATAACAATAAGCCGTTCACACTCGACGAAAAACACGCTAAAAAAACTGTCGGCACTGCGCACAAACACTGACGACGTAGACGGTACAGGTCAACACTAAACCACAAGCACGATGGCACACACACGAGAAAGTAATGGCGATGATCTCCGGCGCGCGAATGTCCACTTAATGCGTGCGAGTCCGGGGACCTGCCGAGAGGGGAAGAAGGGGGGGGGGGGGAGAGGGGAGAACAAAGATGCCAATGGCAGAGGAGATGGTAGGAGGAATGGAGGTATGGGGGTAGGGGGATCCCGGGGGTGGAGTGGGGAGAAAGGGAGGAGGGAGGGAAGGGGGAGAGAAGGGAGAGAGGGTGCCCTAAGAAAAAAAAAAACAGGAAATGGGAGGGGAGGATCAAAGTTGATAGGAGGGGTAGATGGAGAGGAGGAGGGCATCATCATGGAGGGGGAGCTGGCAGAAGCCACCTTGGGAGAGGGTAAGGAGGGTGGAGAGATGGAGAGCAGGTGGGATGTGGAAATACAGGCACGGCAGTGGATGGGGGTGGGAGAGGATGTGAGAGACAAGCGGATGAGGGGCATCTAGTTTACGGGAGGTGTATAGGATCCGTATCCGTTCGAGGAAGAGGAGGAGTTGGGGGAACGGAATAAGATCGTACAGTATCCGCAAGGGGGAGGGGAGACGGATATGATAGGCAAGGCGGAGAGCATGGCCTTCGAGGATTTGAAGAGATTTGTAAAAGGTAGGAGGGGTGGAGATCCAGGCAGGATGGGCGTAGCAGAGGATAGGGCAGATGAGGGATTTATAGGTGTGGAGGATAGTGGAGGGGTCCAGACCCCATGTACGGCCAGAAAGGAGCTTGAGGAGATGGAGCCGGGAGCGTGCCTTGTCTTGGATTGTCCGGAGATGGGCGTGTCCAGGAGAGGCGACGCTCGAGGGTGACGGCAAGGTACTTAAGGGTGGGGGTGAGGGGAATAGGAAGGGCATAGATGGGGATATAGAAATCGAGGAGGTGGAAGGAAGGGGTGGTTTGCCTACAATGATCGCCTGGGTTTTGGAAGCATGTCTTTTAACATAAAACAGCAATATGTATCACAATATACTCTCATACACCAGGGAAATGTACAGATAACATATGGTATATCGTACCTTTCTTATACCATGTCCTAAAGTGATACAGCCGTAATGGCACCGTCAAAACATATAAATATAATCAGCATAGCATCGTCACATATTTTTAAAATATGGTGTAGAATAGGCCACATCGTACACATAGTGATTATTGCCAACTAGCTACTGAGGTACAGTAGCAGCCAGAAACCTGTTTGCCTACACCCTCCCTAGATGTCGCTACTGTGGGCTTGCTTATATGTAGTCATCATTTACGCAAAAACACAATCTGATAAAAGCACATTAGATAAAATGCATGTACCAGACTTATTACAATTGGTGACTATCATAGAAACCAACTGTGATACATTAAAAGATGAATGCAGTTACCCATGTAAAATTACTAAAAGAAAATATATGAAGAGTATAGGTCTGACCCTTTTTTATGGTGAATTTACGGTCAACAATTAATATAGCGTAATACATTGCCTGTGGCAACCTATAAATTACTTATGACAGATAAAATGTCTATATGACAGCTGAAAAAAGAGACAGATCAAGAAACAGCACTCTCTGTTGGGTCAGCCTCTAGGATCTTATGTAGGCGCGCACCGATCGTAAGAACTAAACTAGTAGGGGGCTTTGCATACATCGTGACATGTCTCCCACAGAAAACTTTTAAACAACATATAAGCATTCAATAAATAAATTTATATAGTTTGGCTATACATTCCGTGAGTAGGTAGGAGATAATCAGTTTAGAGCGACTACTGTGCGGAAGTAAGTCAAATGCCTTCTTTTCTCAACAAAACTCATCAAGTAAGGCTAGGTATAAATACGCGAGGCATTATTTGGTTATGGTGGTATGTTATCAAACAAAGCAAAGTAGGCGTTGGGCACAAAATCGCTTCGTCCATTGAGTACCCTAGTGGGCTCATGCCTTTTGGCTTTGTAAATTTCTAACTCCTCCAACAAGACGAGAGCGCGACGCTTCTCCGCCATGTGTAAAATACGCATACAGCTCTCGATATTGTCTACAGTACGGCCGGTTTCTGCTAAATGCATTCCTGAAGATGGTCACTACAGACTGAAACCAGACATCGTCTAAAGAATTCATTTGTGATCATAGACTGGAATAAAAAAGCATTTTACGGTATTGGATCACTGTTTGTACACGCGATTATGTCGCAATTAGTGAAACCTCCTAATATCGTGTCGGACCTCCCTTTGCCCGGCGAAGTGCACCAACTCGACGTGTCATGGACTCCACAAGTCTTTGGAAGTCCCCTGCAAAAATATTGAGCCATGCTGCCTCTATAGCCGTCGATAATCGCGATGCATTACCTCGTGCACAAACTGACCTCTCGATTATGTAACATAATTTTTCGATGGAATTCATGCCGGGCGATCGCTCAAATTGTCCAGTACGTCCTTAAAACCAATTGTGAACAACTGTGGCCAGCTAACATGTTTCATTGTCCTCCACAAATTTTCCTTTGTTGCTTGGGAATATGAATCTGTGAATGGCTGTAAAGGTTCTACAAGTATTCGAAAATAGCCAGGATCCAATCCATTCCAAGTACATCCGCAAAAAAATCACATTATCTGTAGTGAATCTGAGAGTCGTTGAGTCTCTATAGTAGTCTAGTATCAGTCATCCACTTAACCACCAAACGTCACACTAAAGAGCTTTGTCTGAAAACTCTTAAAAAAATTTAAAATATGACGTAATTGAAGCACTATACGACAATATATACTATGCCGCTTGAAACATTTGTATGAAAGTGACATTTAAATGTAAAACGTGGCATAGACTCTATACGGCGTCACGTTTAGAGGTAGTGGAAATGATCGTATGGCGTCAGAGGCCGGGAGTTCCCAGGCGGGAAGTTCGGCCGCCGAGTGCAAGTCTTATTGCGCGTCGACAATGGGGATGAAATAATGATGAAGACAGCACAACACCCAGTCCCTGAGGGGAGAAAATCTCCCTCCCCAACCGGGAATCGAACCCGCGCACCGGTGTGTGGCATTCCAACGCGCTGACCGTTCAGTTGTTGGGGCGGGCTTTAGAGCTAGTTACACGTGCCGACCGGCTGAAGGGTAGAGACACTAGCCTTAAGTCGCCTCTGGTAGGTGGCGCTCCTTCGCGTCCTATAACCATGTAGCTACAATGAGCAGAATGCGTAATTTCACTGGTACGCATTGTTGACAGAATTAAAATATTGCCGTGGTGGCCGAGCGGTTCTAGGCGCGACAGTCTGGAACCGGGTGATCGCTACGGTCGCTGGTTCGAATCCTGCCTCGGGCATGAATGTGTCTGATGTCCTTAGGTTAGTTAGGTTTAATTAGTTCTAAGTTCTAGGCGACTGATGACCTCAGAAGTCCCATAGTGCTCAGAGCCATTTGAACCATTTTGAACCAATTAAAATATTATCTAAGTAATTAAAAGTAGGGAGAGGAGAGGTGAGTAAAAAGAGCGCCATTAAAATCGTATAGCTTATAACGAGCCCTTAGGCTTGCGTAAACAGAGCAGACTATTTACAAAATATGCAAACCGCACGAGAAGCGCTTGTGCGTGAATACGCAACCATGCCATGCATGAGTATCAAAGCAAAACCGCTTCAAAGAAATCTGTCACTGCATAAGAGACCCAACACTAGAAGCATCCAGTTGACCACGACTATTGTAAAAGGACACACTGTGACGGAGAAACCGCATATACTGAAAGAGAAATGCAAGTTAGGAAGAGAATGGCGGGTGGAAGTAGGAGGATAGATCATCAAATGTACAAATATACTAGGAGGGGTGTGTGATAAAATAACCAGTAAAATAGTAAACGAAGCGTCACTAACAAGAATATAACCTAGAAATCCCGATGTTATAGGTAGGGTAAAAACACCCTAAAAAATAAGAAAAGGGCGGGGCCAATAGGTCTAAGGTGGTACATTGCAAAAATATTGAACAGCAACCAACTGCGGAAGACAAAGTACTTGGTAAAATAATAATAGACGTATTCGTATTGAATATAGAATTTTGAGGAATACATACATTACGCGGAGGCTTCCACCGGGCGGTCAGCTTAGCTGCACGGCCAGGAGCAGAGGCGTAAAGCCTTCCACGAAACTTCTGCTTGTAGGTTGAAGCTGGTACTTTAGAATGTAGCTATTGTTTTTCTCTAACTGTTAGAAAATTTCAAGCTCTTCCCATACATCTCATCTACGCCTTTTTACTTATTTGTATAACATTACTATATCCTCTAAAGCTTTCGTAGTATGATCAGCAATAAATAAACGTTCTGCAAAGGCGGAACTTTATATATTATTACCTTTCTTTCCCAATAGATATTTTTTACATCTCACCTTGATTGCTCTACCAGTTCCACCCATTTACTAACTGGTACAATTACTGCAGATCATTTTGTAAAGTCCAGAATTTGAGAACGGGTCCTCAACATTTTTGATAGTATGCACAAGATGGTTCTTTATGTTATTATTAGCAGAAAAAGTTATCTTTCATTTATATTTATTCACCAAAGGCGATTAATCCTATAGGACACAATGCCTTGTTCTGCTTGTTAGGGTTGCGTATGCACGCACAAGCGCTTCTCGAGTGGATTGCACAGTTTGCAAAGAATCTCCTCTGTTTACATGCTTGAGCCTGCGGGCTCTTTGTAAGCCATATGACTTTAATGACGTGTGTGTGTGTGTGTGTGTGTGTGTGTGTGTCTGTGTGTGTGTGTGTGTGTGTGTGTATGTGTGTGTGTGTGTCTGTCTGTCTTTTAAACCCCTCACCTCGCCCTATTTTCAACTATTTAGTTAATATGTTAATTCTATTAAATATATTAATTCTGTTCATAATATGTACTAGTGAAATCACACACGCCGCACATTGCACCTACGCGCATATAGGACGCGTAGGAGCGCCACATGCCAGAGATGACTTCAGACTGGTGCTTCTTACTCTTCAGCCAGTTTGCGCATGTCACTAGCTCAGAAAGCGAAACATTTACGCTCTATAGGATCTGACAACAGGTTTTATAATTAAATGTCAGTTTTAGATAAATATTTCAAGTGCCATAGTGTATCTTGTTGTATCCTGCTTCAAATGTGTGATACCTTAAAAAAATTAAAAGTTGTAGGACGAAGCCCTACAGTAGAAGGATACTACTTTTATATAATGTGCTTTAAATGGTGATTAAGTGGATGACATGTACTATACAGAGTCAATGACTCCCACATTGACCATAGATAATATTATTTTACGTGAGTATGCTTCTCTAAAAATTTTTGGTCACATTTCCTGCAATTTTGCTTATTGTAATGCCAATATCTCTGTTCCATACACAATGTTGTAATCTTGTTAATAGCTACTACATATTCTGAAGAAGATAGTTTTAAAGCCGTCGACACAATGGTAAATGTTCAATAAACCTGTATTTTGCCACTGGTTGGCTGTTATTTCCAATTCATCGAAGCTCTTGCATGTACAGTTGCTGAAGCGCAGTAACGTTCAAAATCTTGAAATTTTGAATATTTAGATGGCCAAGACCTTGGAGTGGAAGTATCAAACCCAAAAAAATATTCACCTCAGAAAACAGTTACATTATTTGACTCTAGTGCTACATCAAAACGATAGTCTCCAAAATGTTATCCTGGTGACGTTTCAGTTACAAATAAAAGGGCACCTGATAGAACGCTGGACTTAAAAGTGTAGCCCACAAAGTTATTCTCACAAAATAGGGGAGAGAGTTCCATGGATATGACACACGAATTGGGTTGGCAATCATTAAAGTAAAGCGTTTTTTTTATTATTATTATTATTACGGTAGGATTTTCTCATGAACTTTGAATCTCCAACTTTCTCCTCAGAGTGTGAAAATAATTTTTTGGAGCCCATCTACAAAGGGAGATATGATCATCATAATAAAGAAACCAGCGCTCGCTCGGAAAGATTTAAGTGTTCGTCTATCCTGCGCGCAGAGAAATAACCTGAAGGTGGCTCGATGAATCCTCTGTCAGGCACTTAATTGTGAACTGCAGAGTAATCATGTAGATTGAGGTGTAGATGAATGCAGATAAAATTAATTTATCTTGTACTCGTACGTGCTTTCATAAAATCGTTATACTTCATTTCAAGAGAAATCATATTCGATGGAATATTACTTTACACACGAAGAAATGCGCGGAAAAACGGGCTAACCCTCAAATGTAAAAGCTTAAAGATGAGTGTTGCTATTCGTTGCTGGGGACGGGAACTACCACAATTGACTATGGTCTCACACCTAAATATCTTTTAGGGGTGAGACCAATGTCAATACTGCTAGTTCCCGTACCAAGCAACAGATGGCAACACTTGTCTGTGAGTTTGACGGTTAGTCTTCATATGCTGAAGAGGGTCTGTGTTATATTTCATAATGAACTACGCCTTCCCTACAACCTTGTGGAAATAATTTTGAGATTAATTTGCAATTATTAGTCTTCCTTAAAACGTCGAACCTGCACTTTGGAGACGAAGTCTAATTTTCAACGATTAAATTTACTAGCTATATCTTTTTTTTTTTCCTTTTTTTGTTTATTGTGACTTTCAATCCTTTACAAAAAAGTAGGCCGGCAACGGTCAATCTACGCCGCTCTTTGGTCATAGAAAAACATACATTACACAGGAAGACACAAAAACAAACATACACGGAGGGTAAAAACAGGAGACGTACAGGGTGATCAAAAAGTCAGCATAAATTTGAAAACTTAATACAGTAATACAGTAAATAATGTACATACAGAGGTGAAAATTGACACACATGCTTGGAATGACATGGGGTTTTATTAGAACAAAAAACAACTACGTTCACAAAATGTCCGACGGATGGCGCTGGACAGCAAGACTGCTGACGGGTGAGAGGTACGCCGATATGTTACAGAATAGCATCATCCCCAGCCTGGCTGATAAGCACCTGCTGGAACGTACGATGTTTATGCAGGATGGCGCTCCACCCCATATTGCTAGAAGCGTGAAAGATCTCTTGCGCGCGTCGTTTCGTGATGATCGTGTGCTCAGCTGCCACTTTCGTCATGCTTGCAATTATTGGCTTTGGGGTTACCTGAAGTCGCAAGTGTATCGTGATCGACCGACATCTCTAGGGATGCTGAAAGACAACATCCGACGCCAATGCCTCACCATAACTCCGGTCATGCTTTACAGTGCTTTCACAACATTATTCCTCGACTACAGCTATTGTTGAGGAATGATGCTGGACATATTGAGCATTTCCTGTAAAGAACATCATCTTTGCTTTGTCTCACTTCGTTATGCTAATTATTGCTATTCTGATCAGATGAAGAGCCATCTGTCGGACATTTTTTGAACGTTTGTATTTTTTTGGTTCTAATAAAACCTCATGTCATTCCAAGCATGTGTGTCAATGTGTACCTCTCTATCTTCATTATTTCATGATTTATTCAGTTTTCAAATTTATACTGACTTTTTGATCACCCGGTACATATTAAAATAAAGGTAGGCGTTCACGGACTCACTGGTTGTATGAAAAAGTTCATTACTATACACAAACGGAGACACAGAGTTGCATACGTGAACGTAAGAGCACTGAAGGAGAGACACCGATCAACTGACCGGAAGAGGAGTAGCTATATCGATATAATTCATTTATTTAAGACATTACCACCACGTGGTTTGAGTAGTGATAATCGGACTGGATGTCCTGCTAGACAAATGTATAATCCATTATCACCTCCTCGTGTAGAAAACGAGGTCTCCTTGTAATCGTACGCTATCGAGCCAACGAACAGAGCTGTCAAACTTCAAAACGCAGGTGGGAGGCCTCTGCACCTGCTGATCAACCATGTTGGCAGACAGCCCGCGGTTATGAGATCACCTGTTAGCCGTTCCCAGCACGGGGCGCGATGCATTTCACATGAATCGCCGCTCAGCACTCCGGTACCTCCGTTCGGGGAAGCAGGGCTGCAAGTTCCTCTCACGGCCCGACGGAATATCATCCTACAACATCAGAACTCCGCCCGCCCGCATTCCAGATGGATCTCACTTGATTACTCCGCTGATTACAAGCAACTAACCCGACGCGGCGCTAACGTCTTCGACCGCAGCGCGTGCAAGATTTAGCGCGGATCCTTTGGAGGACTGCCTGCCCGAGTCTGTGCTTAAAGGAGCCGACCGCTGGCTGGCTGAATTATTCACCGCGGCTGACCCGCTGAAATGACGGCGGGAAGAGGCCCTGCCGGCCGGCGTATCCGATGATCCGATAGGGCAGAACACAATGCACAAGGCGCTAGTTGCCGTCTGCACATACATCAGACATACAAAAGCAATTCTTTCATTACAAGGCTTCTGCCCAGCAATAGTTATATTTTCGCTGAGATGCACTCTCTTGTTTAAACCTCACCATTGGAAGAGGAGTGCAGTTAGCACGTACAACGTCTTCATCAGGTGGATAAAACCATAGATCATGTATATCACCAATAAAACTGTGCTAAGACAGTGATGATCTAGCTAAACTATGGTTTTACCCACCTGACAGAGAATTGGTAACTGCACTCCTCTTTCAATCGGAACTGCATTTTAGGACCACGTCCACGTTCAATAAGGAGTCAAATTTTTACAGATTACATTAGATTAGATTAATAATAGTTCCATGGATCATGAATACTATATTTCGTAATGATATGGAACGAGTCAAATTTTCCAATACATGACATAATTAAGTTAATTTAACAACATACTTAAGTTAATATAACAAACCTTTTTTTAATAATTTTTTTTGGTTTTTTTTTCTTAATTTATATCTAAAAATTCCTCTATGGAGTAGAACGAGTTGTCATTCAGAAATTCTTTTAATTTCTTCTTAAATACTTGTTGGTTATCTGCCAGACTTTTGATACTATTTGGTAAGTGACCAAAATGAGTGAAAATAGGCTTAGTAAGCTAATTTACTAAGATGTTTATCACCAAAATTTGCAATGACCCTTATTGCATAAGTAGCTGAACTCAAACGTTTCAGCAGATCATCAATGTGTTTCTTCCCATTTAATCTCTCATCAATGGACACACCTAAAAATTTGGAATATTCTACCTTAGCTATATGCTTCTGATTAAGGTCTATGTTTATTACTGGTGTAATACCATTTACTGTACAGAACTGTATGTACTGTCTCTTATCAAAATTCAGTGAGAGTTCGTTTACAAGGAATCACTTAATAATTTTCTGAAAGACATTATTGACAATTTCATCAGTTAATTCTTGTTTGTCAGGTGTGATTATGATACTTGTATTATCAGCAAAGAGAACTAACCTTGCCTCTTCATGAATATAGAATGGCAAGTCATTAATATATATTAAGAACAACAAAGGACCCAAGGCTGATCCTTGTGGAACCCCATTCTTGATAGTTCCCCAGTTTAAGGAATGTGCTGATCTGAGCCTACTGAAACACAGCTTTGGTTTTTCACTGGAGCATGAGTTTTGACGGTTCCGACGTCCACCTCATGGCGTATAATTTCAAATTTAGCCATTTGATGAACCCTTTAAGAGGTTACGTGACTAATCGGTTCTTAACTGGAATGTTTGGACGTCATACATTCTCTCTAGCCTTATGAAGTGAAAACTCCGGGGTGTACGTAACTTTGTTTTCAACTAGGTAATAAAGGACCGCATGTTGGCCATAGTGTCCTGACATGCCTCGATATAGACGATTTCCGCCTGTCGCCTTAGCCAGCACCAACTAAAGATGCTCCTAAGTGAGCCACACGTCATTGTGTTCTGTACCCAGTGGCACACCAAAACATCACGCCTGGTTTTCGAGCCGTATGAGGATGCGTTTGCGGTCTGGCAATGGTAGTTAACGAAAGGCAACGGTCCCGAGTTCGAGTCTCGGTCTGGCACACAGTTTTAATCTGCGAAGGGGTTTCATTTAAGTACTGCTGTCTGATGCCATGGCGGGTGATTCGTGTATTTGTTCACCAGAGTCAACTTAATCCGAGTGATAACACGTACTGATATTCCTGCGATATAACCTAGGTGTGGAAATCTATTTTAACACAACTATTGTTTTTGTTTTTAAGGTATATTGATTTTGGAGTGCAAAAACAGAGTAGAGTTTACAACAGTTAACCATATCTATCTCATTTCTGGTGCGTAAACGCAGAATGAAGCGATGAATGAAAATTTGTACCAAGACCAGGTTCCGAACTCGGGTCTCCTCACGAAGGAGGTGCGGTAACTACTACGTTATCTTCGCACAGATGCTTTTCACACCTCCCTCCTCGATACAAATTTCCAGTCACGTCAGATCAAATGGCTCTGAGCACTATGAGACTCAACATCTTAGGTCATAAGTCCCCTAGAACTTAGAACTACTTAAACCTAACTAACCTAAGGACATCACACACACACCCATGCCCGAGGCAGGATTCGAACCTGCGACCGTAGCAGTCCCGCGGTTCCGGACTGCAGCGCCAGAACCGCTAGACCACCGCGGCCGGCAGTCACGTCAGATTCCACTTGGTATTCTCCTTAAATTCGAATACCACTGTAGACGCTCTCCAACTTTACTGGAAAAGCAACTCAGCAACGAACGAAAGGAGAATCTTGCGCGAAACCCAAGCACAGGCGATTTAAAAAAGGTACTAAATGGTTTCAGAGACCTTTTCAACTCTCAGACATCTAAGATGAATCAAAATTAGTGGCACGGCTGGGATTCGAACCCAGGTCTCCTGCTCACTAGGCCATACCGTTCGAGAGACTTTGCAATGCTCTTCGAGCTAAGGCGGAATACAAATTGGGTTGAGGCATGAATGGGACAATGTAACCATGCTAGGGTAGTTCTTGGAGTTGTGCAAAGCCACTGTGAGTGGGTGGTGAAGTGTTTAGTCCATTTGCCGTGTGAGTAGGAGACCCACGTTCGAATCACGGCGTTGGCACAAATTTTCATTTGTCATATCAGTGGGCATACATACATTATAGTTGTTTGAGACTTGGAAAGGTTTATGAAACTATATAGTTTAATTTTACTATCTGGTTTATACTCTGCTGTAATTTTTAATTTTTTAAAATTTTTGCGAGGTATGTTTATGCCTTTCCAGCGCCTTTAGTGACCAGATTTGATTTGTATTTACATTGAAGTTTTACAGATCTCAGTAGGCACTGTTTTCAATTTTGTTGCTTCCATTATTTGCAACCCTGTCCATTTGTTATTACCGTGTAAGGCGCCAGTCGACTGTTTATGCCAACACCAGTGAACCAAAGGTACAATTCATTTATTATTTCAAAACAAGAGTGATTGATTTATAAGCTATTAAGCGTTTTTATTGTTTAATTATTGCACTGATATTTTCAAGAAATGTCTGGTTGTCAATTCAGCTAATGGTTCAAATGGCTCTAAGCACTATGGGACTCAACATCTGAGGTCAACGTTAACAGTTGCAGTACTTACAGTAGACGACTAGTTTCAAATCTTACAGCTTCGTTTTCAATCCTGGCCTACTGAGGCTGAATTGATAATGCTTGATTTTAATAATAAATATCAAAGTGGGAACGCATGCTTTCTGAATGTCTGCAGAATGAATGTCACAATCCACGCGCGCCACTTAGCAAGTCGAAAGACAAGTTTGGTTTGTGGCATTCATTCTGCAAAGATTTATAAAACTTGCGTTGCCACTTTGATATTTATTATTAAGATTAGGCACTGTTAGAGAATCTCAATAGGCCAGGCTTGATAATTAACCTGTAAGTTTTGAAACTAGTCGCCAGTTGTATGTACTGCAACTGTTGACAGAATTGTTAGTAAAAACTTTAAGAAATATTAGAAAGTTGCTCGTTCTCTCTCAGCAAAATGCTGAAACTGAAAAATGCGTAAATATGTTTGGAAAAGAATTTTGTATTTTTCCTTTAGTGACAATAGAAACTTTGTGGTAATATTCTGATTAAAATTTTTCCGCGGCACCTTACCACTTCCAATTACCCCCCCCCCTTTTTTTTTCTCTGCCAGAAAGGAGGTCATTTAAGCAAAAAAGTCTAGGAAACGTGGGTTCTAAGGGCTACGAACGCTTCATCTTCGATACTGTGAAACAAATCACTTCTACTGCAAGTTCTTTGGTTTCCTTATTTTGGGAGGAGGAAGTATGAAACTAAACAAGAAAAAATTGTCTAGTTACCACGGTCTCAAAAAAGGATTCCCTAAGCGCTATGACCACTTGTTCAGAAGATGTGTTTCACAGAAGTGAAGATGAACAAGTGGTCATTGCTCTTAAGGTATGCGCTTTAGAACCCTTTTTTCTTTCTTCGTACTACCACAATCAACATATGGAAAGCAAAGAGCTTATGATAGGAGAGATCGGTTTCACCGTATCGAAGCTCCTCAGGTATGCATTTTTGTGCCCACGCTTACTAGACATTTTTATTCCGGATGATCGTTCCTCTCATATCCCTGGATATTGACCATTCCTCTTGGGATACCCTGTAGATCCGCTTAGGAAATTATTCACTCGTCGTATCATGTTCCGCAGCTAAGGATCTCGCGCGGGGTGCGGCTGCGCGTGGGCTGGACACAAGACGGCCATCTTTCAGGGGGCGGCGCAGACAACTTGGCCGGCGGGTCCCGACCCGGTCCGGCGCGGCAGTGCTGTAAGCTGTTAGCAGCAGTTGCCAACTCTAACGACCCGCCGCGCCGGGAAGTCGGTTGCTTCTTCGGGAACCATTTATATTGTATATACTGGGCGCCCGGCGGCCGCCCGCTCCGGAGTCTATACCCCAAGTTTTACGGGGGACGACTCTGTTGTAAGTTGAGAGACAAACCGTCACATGGGGGCCCCGGCTCCAAGAAAAACTGCCACTCACTGGCAGATCAATAAGAGACCGGCCGGCCCGCACCCCCCGCCGCTGTTCGACACACACACTGGGCGCTGCCACTCGGCTCCCACGCGGACCGACAACTTCCCGCCACCGCCTGCCGACGGCCTCAACTTATGTCGCACAACTTTGCCGTAAACAGTATTAAAATTTTATCGCTGTATGTTCCCCGCGTCGAATGTTATTACGATTTCATCCGCGTGCTTACTCACAGCAGCGAAAGTACTTACGACAAATCGCATGTGTGACTGCTATTTCAACGCCAGTAGCTTCTCTTCGTCTTGTAAAACTCCAATGACCTTAACTGTAGAACGCGTTTTACTACAGTTTACTGTCACCTTTGTCTTTACAATGATTACCAGTTTCGTGCATATTCTAAATATTTTCATTTCTGCTAAAACAAGTAAGGCACTCTAAGTTTGATTTAAAATAACTAATACGAAAAACACCAATCGTAAATATAATATGTATACAATATCCACTGTAGTTGCAGAGCATCCTATCAGTTTTATTTGTTGTGCGCAGTCTAAGTAAGTCAGTAATGTACACATATTATCGTAGCAGCAATTATAAGAGACTATGGGCAAGCATGTTAGGAGATGTCGGCCTGCATATGTGGCACGCCTAGATGACAGACTCACTGTGTTAAAACAAATGAATGAATTGCGAAGAAAGAATAAATTAAAATGGCGTATTTTAATTTTGGTAACTCTGTAAGAAAATAATGCCTCAGTGGTAACACCAGTTTCCGTCGGATCACAGAAGCCAAGTGTTGTCGGACGCCGGCCGCAGTGGCCGAGCGGTTCTAGGCGCTACAGCCTCGAACCGCGCGACCGCTACGGTCGCAGGTTCGAATCCTGCCTCGAGCATGGATGTGTGTGATATCCTTAGGTTAGTTAGGTTTCAGTAGTTCTAAGTTCCAGGGAACTGATGCCCTCAGAAGTTAAGTCCCGTAGTGCACGGAGCCATTTGAACCATTTGCTGTCGGACTTGGATGGGTCTTCGTTCGTGTCTGACGAGCGCTGTTGACAAGCGGGGTGCACTCAGCTCTTGTGCGGACAATTGAAAAGAAACTATTTGACTGAGAAGTAACGGCTCTGGTCACGAAAACTGACAACAGCCGGGAGAGCGATATGCTGGCCACATTCCATTCCAACCAGTGACGCTTATTGGTTAAGGATGACAAAGTAGTCAGTCGGTAGGCTTCTGTTGGGCTTTCCGTGGCCTGTTCGGACGGAGAGAGAGCGAAGTATTCGACTGCGGGGTTATCGGATTATTGATTGTTACAACCATCCTTTCTCCTAGGGGACAAGTTGCTTTTGCTCAGAAAACATTAAAAATGTAATTGCCGAAAGCAACTAAAGGATTTACTAATGCAATTAGGAAACTGAACTCAAAACCATTTACAATATATATATCGCCAGTTTTCTGAGTCAGCTATTTGTTTATTGCACCATTACCCGCTTCGGTGGTTCACACCACCATTTTCACGAAGTGGAGAATGACGTAGTTAAATTCTTGGTAATTATGCAGAGCACTGACGCCTTTTATTAGCAGCAAACCAGCTACAAAACATTCTATATTTGGCTTTTATAGGTGATTTTTCGCAGGTAGTGCACTGGTAAAATTGAAAATTTAAGCTATGCAAGAGTAATGTGTACGTACAGGTACCTATCAGGTGGAATTAGCATTTTTGTGCATCTACTATTCATGCATAACGTACTTTATTTCTTCACATTATGCAAAGATATTCTACATATCAGAGGGATGGAGTTATTCATCGATCGGCGGGGTTTCTGAAGCTTTGGTGTTCAATTTAAAAACATCTCAATTAAGTTAGTATATTCAATTTTATAGTATTTTCTTTCTCTTCCGTTAATGAAGTGTGCGTAGATTACGACGAAATATGCACCTGTGTATCAGCAGGAGGGACAGTAAGCATTTACAAGAGCAAAATTACATTTCTTTTACATTTTATCGGTAATACATTTATAGTTTCTGATCAGTTTCAATCCACTGGTATCTTAAAAACAGTAAAAAAAATGTGAATGTCGTGTGACTAGGGCCTCCCGTCGGGTAGACCGTTCGCCGGGTGCACGTATTTCGATTTGAAGCAACTTCGGCGACTTGCTCGTCAATGAGGATGAAATGATGATGATTAGGACAACACAACACCCAGTGCCGGAGCGGAGAAAATCTTCTACGGAGCCGGGAATCGAGCCCGGGCCTTTAGGATTGACATTCTGTCGCATTGACCACTCAGCTACTGGAGCGGACCTTAAAAGCACTATGGTCCTACCACTTATTCTTGCACTTAATGTAAACGTAGGACAATTCTTATATGTATGCTATCTTTGTATAAAGTAAGAGCGTTACTACACCTCTCACACAAAGCAAAGATCACATACAACAAATAACAGCATTATGAAAATGAAAGGTCCAGACTAACCAGGCTAGCTGCAATGACTTCAATATTCTTTGCGACAGCTGTCTCGACTTTATTGCTTTTCTCAAGTAATCTGCGAATACAACATTGGTGAGACTATTTTCATATGTGTGTTGTCCACGTGAAGAACTATACATTTTAATTTTACGTTGGTTCTTAGTTTGATTTGACGCCAATATTGCATGTACAGTGTACTGTCTAAGTCGTAATGATTACGTGATATATGGAAATTATAAACGTACAGAATACCTTTCGACAAATATTTGTCACTTCGTGTAGTGTAGTGTACAATTTGACATTTATTTGACAGTTCGTTTACTAAGATTCTCTATTTTTATAAAGTATAAATAGATAAGTTGGGCAGTGTTTCTAGTATGCCAGTCGATCGCGTTACGGCGTTCTTTTTAGTTCTGAGCACACAGGGAGCACATAAAGATACCTAAAACGATAGTGTCTTCCACCAAGTACGACAGTCTGGTGAGAAATGTCGCCAGAAGCTATGCAGCCAACATTACATAACTGTCGTCCGGTTTCTTCTTCAAGACAATTCTCAGCCGCATTCTGCAGGGGCAATGAAGATGCTCCTGCATCGTCTTCAACTGGAAATGTTTGATTACCCACAATACAGTCCGCAATTATCTGCCTCTGAGTTTCATCTCTGCTCACATGAACCGCTGGCTATGAAGACAGCATTTTGGCACGGACAGTGAGCTGTAGGCCAGCGTAGAGAATTGGCGGAAAGCACTGGCGGCTGCCTTCCATAACGAGGGTATTGGAAAGTTGGTACAACGCAACGACAAACGTCGAAGTCCGATCGGTGATTATGGAGATAAGTAGCTGGAAGTTGTAGCTAATTGTTGCAAACAAAACAGCTTTGATTTTCACTGTGATTTCCATTTCGCGACCTGTCATTCCTTACTTTCCGAATAGCCCTCGTATATCTTCATTTCTTCAAATATATTCTTACTAAGTCCTTACCATACTGTGGAACTTCCTTTTTTTACTCACTTGATTGGCTTGATGCGGCTCACCACTAATTCCTCTTCTGTGCCAACCTCTTAGCCTCAGAGTAGTACTTGCAACCTACGTCCTTAATAATTTGATGGACATATTCCAGTCTCTGACTTCCCCTACAGTTCTTACCCTCTACAATTTACTACAATAGCATGGCAGTTTCTGTCTGATATATCAACAGATCTCCTATTGTCATGTACCTTCTTCTTGTTAGTGTTTTCCATATATTTCTTTCCTTAGTGATACTGCGGAGAATCTCCTCATTCATCAGCTAATCACTCCACCTAATTTTCAACATCATTCTGTAGCGCCGCATCTCAAATGCTTCGATTTCCTTTTATACCGATTTTCCCAAAGTCCAAGTTTCATTGCCATCGACTTCTGTGCTCTGAACGAACATTCCCAGAAAGTTCTTTCTAAAATTAATTTTGTCAGATACTAGCAGACTTCTCTTCACCAGGAATGCCTTTTCTCCAGTGCTAGTATGGTTTCTATGTCCTCCTTGCTTCGTCCATCATGAGTTATTTTGCTGTCTATGTAGCAGAATTCCTTAACATCGTCAGTTCCGTGATCCCCAATTCCGATGTTAAGTTTCTCGCTGCTATTGTCTCTGCAAATCCTCATTACTTCCGTCTTTCAATAAATTTGCTCTCAATCCATATTCTGTACTTATTACGCTGTTGATTCCGTTCAACAGATCCTGTAATTCTTCTCCTGTAACCACCTTCAAGCCTGTCACGCTGCTTTTGAGCTCCCTTCGTGATACATAATAACTGGCGGATTCATTTAGGTCTTGCATGTGACTTCATCTGCCAAAAGCTACCTTGCCCCAACTGTCACCCGACGTCTCCCCCTGGCCTTCCTTACTCTTGACGTTACGTACTCGTTACGTTTCATGTCGTTTCATGGTACTGTCAGTAAACATTTAAATCAAGTTTGCCGCTAAGGCTAAGTTCTGATGTTAGGAGTACAGGTGGGAGCAAATAGTCGAATTTTGCAATATATACGCACCTGGGCTCTTCAGTAGTTGTGTACTCACCTGATGATGGCCGGACGTCTCTGGGCCGAAATATCGTGGCAGAATGTCGACGGGATCCGGCTGCATACCCGAAAATATTAGAAGAAGAAATACGCCGGGAAAATTTCAGAAGTCACATATACGCAACCTTTCGGGAAATTGTTGGTGATACCACCCACGTCGCCTACCATGTGATTAGCTGTTACGTTATTTACTTACTTCCTTTTACTGAATGTATCAACTCCATACCTCTATAAATTACTTAAGACACTGGGCGAAAATTGACGAAGTAAGTAGTATGACAGAACATCACTTCTTCTGAAAAAGTTGTGTTACTATATATTTTGTGACTCAACAAGCGGCCACCTGCAACTGACTGAAGTTTAAATAACAACCACAGAAACCCTGCTAAGAAGCGTTCAGCCGTACTTAAAAAAGTTCGCCACATTTTATACGATTTAAGACACATTTAAAGGAGGCCTAGAGTGCAATTTTACGAGTGAACTGACTCAGTAGATACCTAATTATAAACGTCAGACTTCAAAAAAAGTTGCGTAAGAACGAATGAAATATTCGCATGACGTGTCACCGCCAAGTAAATAGTCCCATGTGACTTGTGCCACACATAGTACGAAGTTCAGCAGTACAACACAGTACAGTACAGAAGGTAACGCAATTATATGAAGAGCAGTAACACACTTGATCAAAGATAATACGTATACTGAAGCCACAGCGATTTATGATAGCCCCCTCGACATTACGTAAGGCGTGTCACGGTTATCTATAGAGTGTGCTCTGCAATGTGCTAAAGATCGGTAAGGAGTTGTTGTGGAACGGCTTTTCATTTCTCCACCAGCACGGCTGACAACTGCTGGACGGACGCTGGTGGATGTGGACGTGCTGCTGTACGTATCCCAAACGCATATTTCACGTGCGCGATGGAACTTCAGTCGAATATACTCTCGTTCCTCCATCTGCGCTGTTTGATGTGGTCGTGCATTGTCATCCATAAAAATGTCGTCACATTCATATGCAAACCAGAAAAGGCGCACATTCGGTAAGAATACAGTATAACAATAACGTTTGTGATTTTACTGTGTTCAAAGATATGTACTGCGCCGGAGAGCACAATGGCTGGACCAGGAGGAGTGCGGCCGCGCGCTCTTTCAGTTGAGAGGAGATTCAGTGACTCTGGATATACCTTCATATGGCCAGAGGTGGGAATATGCAATGCACCCACGAACATTGTGAAGCATAATCGGTTTCGTGATCCATGTGTTATGGCGTGAAGAGGTATAATGTTGACCGGCGTGCTCTCCTCCAAATGTCCGAACACCGTGTGCTGACCTGCAGTGTCATTGTCACACTACTTCTGCCCCATGCGCGTCTTTTCAGGAGTACATTCGGTCCTGACTTCATTTTATGTATGACAATGTGTGGCCGCATCGAACAGCGCAGATGGAAGAGCTCTTGAAACGAGAGGGCCGGCCGCTGGGGCCGAGCGGTTCTAGGCGCTTCAGTCCGGAACCGCGCTGCTGCTACGGTCGCAGGTTGGAGTCCTGCCTTGGGCATGGATGTGTGTAATGTCCTTAGGTTAGTTAGGTCTAAGTACTTCTAAGTCTAGGGGACTGATGACCTCAGATGTGAAGCCCCATAGTGCTTAGAGCCATTTGAACCATTTTTTTTCTTGAAACGAGAGGATATTCGGTGAACCGACCTGCCTCCGCGTTTCCCCTACTTAACTGCCATCGAACAAATGTGGAATGCGTTGTTGATACGTATTGGAGCACATCCACACTTACCAGAGATCATCAAGCAAGAGCTGGTGGAGGATTGCAACACCCTTCTCACCAACCATGTGGTGAGCATAGGAGCAAGTTGCAGAGCATGCTCTGCCATTTGTGTGCCCACACACTCTAGTGAAAAGCATGCCTCGCCTTTTGTAATGTCCAGCGATCATCATGAATTGCGATGACGTCATTAGTAATGTCTTTGATTAGAAGTGTCATTTCTGTTCGTGTCACTGCATATTTCCCTCGGTTACAGCATTTCTTTTTATGTTTGGTCCAAATTTCATCGAGCTATGTTACTTGGCAGTGACACATGATACAAAAGTTGCTTTCGACTTGTATTTTGCTCACCAGTACAATTCCTGTTCCCAAAAAAGTATGTGGTGAGAGGTGTGACTATTACCGTAGTATTAGTTTAATAAGTCATAGTTGCAACATACTCACATGAATTATTTGCAATAGAATGGAAAGACTAGTAGAAGTCGATCTTGGGGAAGATCATTCTGGGAACTGGGGAAGGGTAAGAACAAGCTATTCTGACCCTAAGACTTGGATAGACTGAAGAAAGACAAACCTACGTTTATAGCTTTTGTAGATTTAGAGAAAGCTTTGAAAACGTTGACTGGAATGCAGTATTTCAAACTCTGAAGGTATCAGGCGTAAAATGCACGTAACGCGAAGTTATCTCCGTCCTGTACAGAAACGAGATGGCAGTTATAATATCTGTCAGTCGTGGGACATGAAAGGGAAGCAGTAGTTGAGAAAGGAATGAGTCAGCGTTATAACCTCTGCTCAGTGTTATCAGATCTGTACACAGAGCAAGTTATAAAACAAGTCGAAGAGAAATTAGGAAGGAGAATTTGTGTTTGGGAAGAACAAAATAAAAATTGTGCGTTTTTCCGATGACATTTTATTCTTTCAAAGACAGCAAAGCATTTTCAAGAGCAGTTGAACGGAATGGAGTCTTGAAAAGAGATTATATATCAACGAAATTAAAATACGGGTGATAAGATGCAGTCGAATTAGATGAAGCGATACTAGGGAAACTAGATTAGGAAATGAGACATAAAAAGTAGTAGATGAGTTTTGCTGTTTGTGCCGCAAGTAGATAGGATGTAAAAAGAAAAATGGCAGTTGCAGTGAAAGCGTTTCTGAGGATGATAAATACTTTAACATGAAACATATATTTAGGCGTTATGAAGTCTTTTCTAATGGTATAGGTATGGAATGTAGTCTTCCATGGAAGTGAAACGTGGTTAATAAGCAGTTAAGACAAGAAGAGAATTGAAGCTTTTAAATTTGGTGCTATAGGATAAAACTAAGTATTAGATGGGCAGATCGAATAATTAATAAGGAAGTACTGAAACAAATTGGGGAAAAATTGTGGCAAAAATTGATTGAAAGACGGAGTCGGTTTATAGGGCACCTCCTGATTCGTCAAGGAAGTGTCAGTTTCGTAAAGGAGGGGATTGTAGGGGTGAAAAATGTAGAGGGAAAATAAGTCTTGAATACCGTAACTTAAAGGCGCTGCAGTCTGGAACCGCAAGACCGCTACGGTCGCAGGCTCGAATCCTGCCTCGGGCATGGATGTTTGTGATGTCCTTAGGTTAGTTAGGTTCAACTAGTTCTAAGTTCTAGGGGACTAACGACCTCAGCAGTTGAGTCCCATAGTGCTCAGAGCCATTTTTGAATACCGTAACTGGGGTCAAACGAATGTAAGTTGCAGTCATTATGGGGAGCTGACCAGCATGAAGAGCTACATCAGACCAGTCATCAGACGATGACAAAAAAGTGGATGTGATCTTTCGCCCACCAGCCAAGAGAGATGATCTTCTGGTATTTGTGAAAGGTGAACTGATTTGATGAAATGCAGGTAATTGTGAAATTCCTTTTCGGAGTGGTAAAAGTTGTACATGTTAAACACCATCAACTGCAAAAGAACGGTATATTGGACAGCAATAACAATTAATCATTCATTTCGTAAGCACTGTGACTTTTTTGACTCTGTGTCATATAGTTAGCGATCCCCCTTGATGATGGCTATGCGGCTAACACAGAAGTATCGGAAAATGAAGTATCTCTGTCTCGTATGCATGCCAGAAACATGACGGAATACGTAATCAAGTTTGTTCAATAATGGTTTTAAAGTAATGAGGCAAAAAATAATAACGGCTATTTTCAGTGAAACCTTAAGTTTAATTTAAACTGCTGCTGCAATCAATGTCTGCAGGTCTCGGCAAGCTGGGACTGTAGAACCCCTGATTTTAAATTAGTCTACCACAGATAAACTAGCAGTCATTCTCGTTCTTTCTAACATCGATTATTCCTCACACTACTATTCATTGGACAGCTCTTTACTAAAAAGTATTCAAAATACTTTCTTAGAGACAATACCACTACAATAGCTCTTGTAGTTTCCAGAAAAATACTTGTCGTCCAAAATGTCTTGCAAACTAAGAAAATACACAATGATCTTAAGTACTGTTTCTTTATAGTTACTATAAATGACCATTTCTTTACAAATACTTTAAATGTTTTCTTCCACAGTTGCACAATTTCTTGTATTAACTCAAACACATTGTTCGAACATTTTTTTCTGTTTGAGTGATTGTGGTTCCGTCTGTTGCCCAAGGCCAGAATTAACATTCCCACCAATCACAAGATGTCGTTCTAGCACATCGTCACCGAGTGTGATTCCCAGGTAAAAGAGAACAACAACATGTTTTTAATTAATTTATGGGTCCCTGAACATAACCCATAAACCATTACCACCCGTTTTATTCAAGTAAACATTCAGCAAAACAAAACAGACGTTTTTTTAAATTAATTTATAGGCTTTCCAACATAGCCCATACCGCCAGTACTATACGTTTTATTCAAGTATACACTCAATATACCACTGGCGGCTCATGACATGTAATAATACAGAACAGCTTCACATGGTATAATTATATATTAAGCAATTAGGCGGTATTATGTAACAGTGTCAGATTTTAGTTCTATTGACTTGTTACATATTAATCACTTGGCAATTAATGTGGCTGAAACTTTACATACACCTTTGTTAGACTCGATAGTATAAAGTTGTAGCCTATAGATTTCTGTATCTGGTTACATTTTTATCGTTAATAAGTTTTTAACATTATTTGGCCATTCATTAACTGACTACACTACTTCCTGTAATCATGTCCCCATCTTGGCCTATAAACAGGGTAAGCCAAAAAAAATCAAAGGTCTGGGGAGAAAGTAAAGTATGTCGCTTTTGTCTTGAAGCACAGAAAACAATTTTTTACTTCAAAGTGTAATAAGCGCTTCTCACATAACGCAATTATTTCAAAGAAAGTGAAATATTAAAATGTTATGTGTTCTGGACCAAATGAGATGGTATTTGATGTCGTTAATACAAATAATATGGAACAAAACCAAAAATTTCACTCAAACACCAAATTCCTCTGGGAAAAGGTGGTAATTCTGCTGTAACTTAAAGCGAACGAGACATATAAGCTACTGTCAATATTTTCTGCATAACTAAAAAAAATTATTAATATAATTTATAATATCATTCGTTCTAACTACAACGATAAATAACTCACAGTAACCTCACACCTTATCAGTCATGTACCAACCATGAAAAAACTGAACTGCTGATTGGCCGTAGAACATTACGAGACTCATAATATTATCCTAAGACCCCTAACATATTGATATTTTGCTCTGGAAATGCCTAGCACACCTGAAGGCAACAGATTTATTTGTAGGTTGAAACAGGTAGCTCCAGCTATCCTGTTTTTTTTTTATGTCTAAGCACCTTCGTCTGGCTTTCTTATGATGGCTCTACTGTGTGTGTTTCTTCCCAGTTCAGTACACGAGGTTGGACGGGTTACACCTCGATTTTCATCACGAGCTACGTCTCAAACTCACCTTTCAGTACATATTTCTGATTCAAAAGTCTTTACAACTATACTGACATACTATCTCCACAATAAAAGGTGATATTAGATTCTCGACTTTATCAAATTTTGGCCACCTATTGTAGTTCAGATAATTTGCCCGAGATTTTCATTGGAAAAGTTGTCTTACCTACTTCTTTCCCTGCATGCTAAAATTTTAATGTCAAATAAACCCACGACTAACTCGTTTCTGCTTCTGTTTTATTCCTGTAAATGTATTTTCAGTTGAGGATTAAATGGTAGGCATTTCGAAACGGAAATAAACTTACCTGTTTTTTCTCCATCTACTCTTTATACGACTGAGGCTTTTTCGGAGTCGCAGTCACTGTGAGAAATATGTGTAACATACACGTAAGTGGGTGAAGCCGCCCACAGAAATCTAGTTTACCATATTTTTTTAACAACCCGTCATTCAACAGTCAACAACGCTTCTTCTCATAGCTTCTTATCGAACAAAATGCGTTTCTGAGACGACACTTTCACTTACAGAGCTCATTTAAGGTAATATTCCCTAACAACACGCACTATATCACATCTGAACTACACAAAACAGATTGTCGCCAACAACTACAAAAAGAAGTGTTAGTACAGAAAAGTTCACTCTACGTAGTTCACAATCATTGAGTCAATGGTAAAAATTTAGTCCAAGATGTTATTGAATCGACTGTTTGCATAAGTAACGTCACTACGCGAAGGCCCAATATATTCAGTAGAGAGATATGCTGGTATATTCGGTAGCATCAGGCTCCGAATTCACCCGCAAAATTCCCCTTTACACTGACGGGAGTCGTTAACGAACGCGGCGCGGTAACGAGATCGCAACCGACGTGGCGGCGCACGTAATATTTAGTTACAGGCGCGCTGGCGCGATCGCCTTTCAAAGGCTGTCACGTGGGGAGAGTGAAACTAGGCTCTTGCGCTCAAACAGGGCAAGGCGGTGCGCGGGTTGCCTGCGCGCTCGACGCTACAGCCAAGCGCGTCCCAGCTGATGACACTCGGAGTTCGGCCAGTCCCACAAAGCACAACATGCGCAGCCCTGGTTACAATAGAACTATGAAATCCTAAAGTGAAGTGACAAAAGTCATGGAATACCTCCTAATATCGTGTCGCCACTCCTTTTGCTCGGCGTAGTGCTGCAAATCAATGTGCCTTGGACTCAACAAGCCGTTGGAAGTCCCACACAGAAATATTGTATTCAGTCATGCTGCTTCCATAACAGCGAAAGTGTTGCTGGTGCAAGATTTTGTGCACAAACTCACCTCTCGATTGCGTTCCATAAATTTTAGATGTGATTACTGCCGGACGATCCGCGTGATCAAATCGTTCACTCGAATAGACCAGGGAACATGAAGTCAATTAATGGCTGCAAATGGGCGCAAAGTAGCCCAGCATTTTGATATACCTTTAAAGATCGGTTCAGTTGGACTAGACGAACCAGTCTATTCCATGTAAACACAGCCCACGCCCTTATGGAACCACCACCAGCTTGCACAGTGCCTTGTTGACAATTTGCGTCCATGGCTTCGTGGAGACTACGCCACACTCGAACCCTACCATCAGCTCTTACATGAACCACCTGAATTAAAATGACAGCTCCGCACATGCGCTGTCCTATATCGTGTAGGCGATACTACAGCCATCTGTTTGTGGCATGTCGCTATCCCATGGTTTTTGTCAGTGTATATTACAACGGCGCAGCGCATAACTCGAAAGGCGTCATGGTGGACCAAGATATCCCGAAACACACGCAGATAAGCACAGTAGACGAAAGCTTTGGCAGCAGCCACGAGACATCACACTAATACTGCTTGGCACAACTTCCAGTCTTTATAGTGGCGTCTCGCTGAGGGAAAAAGTCCACAGCTTTCTTCAGATACACCAAATCCAATTAAGGGAAGTTATAACGTTATAACATAACTTTTTTTTTCACTTTTTCGAATTTTTATCTCATTATAAAATTTGCAATTTTCCCCTAATAAAATGATGTGATGATGAGTCCCATACTTCTTTACAGAGCGTAGGGGAGCGACGCGGGAGACCCGCGCCGTCTTACTAGGCAAGGTCCTAGTGGAGGTGGTTTGCCATTGCCTTCCTCCGACCGTGATGGGGATGAATGATGATGATGAAGACGACACAACATCACCCAGTTATATCGAGGCAGGAAAAATCCCTGACCCCGCTGGGAATCGAACCCGGGACCCCGCGCTCGGGAATCGAGAACGTTACCGCGAGACCACATATGATGTGTATGTCGCTTATAAACTCGTATGGGAAGTATTTTATTTTATTTTATTTTATTTTTTAAATACAATCAACACCAGTTAAAATGTTAAAAATTTTACGCGCACTACTTCTAGATTTAATAAAATCTGTAATTTTTATATAGAAGACTGTCGATTGCTGTTTTATAAACCGAAATGTGTTGGCCATGTCCAGAAGCGGATGGGCACCAGGTTGAGGAAATTCAAACAAAGTCTGAGAGGCAAGAAACTTTCTGATGGTAAAACCATAAGACACAGGCTGATAGGCAAAATAATTGATGAACTACAGCAGTATTATGGGATAGCCATTAGAAATAATACTGAGGATTTGTTGAAAATGAAGCAGGCAGTATGGGCTACCTTCTTCCACAGACTGTCAACTGATGAAAAACCAGTACACCATCTTTCCCTCCTGGACCTGATGGCGCAATTACCGCAATGCCCAGTACTCACATAGTTCATAAAGCCATCAACATTCCATTCCAGCAGCAGTCATGGATATCATAAAACCTATTTACAGAGACCTGGCAAATCCTGGATTACTGAAGAAGTGTCTGCATGATCAGACTCAAAATCCCAATGAGTCGTTCAGTGATCTTATATGGACCCGCTTGCCAAAAAATGTTTTTGTTGGAATAAAGACACTAAAGCGGGAGGTCAGTGATGCTGTTGTTGCTTCTAATGATGACAACATTGGTAGGGAGAAAGTGCTACAGAATATGGCAATTAATCCTGGAGAATAACTGCAACAGAGAACTTGAACGGAAGGACAAGGTTCGCATTGATAAAGCAGAGTATGCAGCGCAATTGGCCACTGAGGAGTCCAGAAAGAAGAAAAGAAGAAAAACTTGGAAAAATATCAAGAGAATGACATACAGTATGGTGTAAAGTGCTTCTTAGTGACTAAAAAGAAAAAGTTAAGCGTATATTAAATGAGTTATATACAGTCTTTTGAAACTTAAGAAGCCGTTCCTGAAAATTTACATTTTGTGTTGCATCTTTCCCTAAATCTCAGAAACCACTTCGAGTAGAGTATTCAAATTTTCAGGAAGTAAAACATACATATCCTGAGTCTACTGAACTAGAAGAAGAACATAATGTTACGTACAATTAAAATTATTTTGGATAACGTACAAAAAAGTACACAAAATTTTAACTGTGTAATTAAAAATAGTATTTCCGAAAGCAATGGCTAAAATGCAATTATTGTAGCTCAATAGAGTCAAAAATACAGTATAATGTGCTGTAAAAGTTTCACGACAATGGCTACAGTGGCTCCTGAAATACAGGGAAGCCAAGTCACTAAATTTAACATTGTTGGAATAGGGCGTTCCAAATCCCCTTGCAGCCACACACTGAGGATTACGAGGACCTTGATACTACTTTCCACACATTGTCCAGATAGTCCAAGAAATTTCGGAGATCTGATGTTTTACCGGATTCTTGATATTCACGGTACATTCTTGAAATGGTCGTACGAGAAAATTCCCACTTCGTCGCTACCTCGAGGATGCTCGTTCGTCGACTATAACACCATGTTCAAACTCACTTAAATCTTGATAACCCACCATTGTAGCAGCAGTAACCAGACACTTGTTGTCTTATATAGGCGTTGCCGACCGCAGCGCCGTGTTCTGTCTATTCACATATATCTGTATTTGAATACACATGCCTATGCCAGTTTCTTTGGCCCTTCAGTGTATGTATACTTGGATTTTTTCTATTACGTATTTAGCTAATAGCAGTAATGTTATTCTGTTAACGATAACACAAATCACTTGCAGTTCAAATTCACTGGCGCCGTAGGCTGCAATGACGCATAATAGGCTAGACAATGATGCACTCCTGCTGCCAGCTTAAACCAATGTTGCCAGATGGAGGCAAGTCTTCTGCGATATCGAATATATGGCCATTTTAGGACTGTCGGGAATTTTAATCAAGCACTGGACATTTTTACATTAATTTAGAGTATGAGACGAACAGGAATTTTGAATGCAATTTTTCGAAGATAAAAGTGCGTCTTATAATTCGTAAGAAGCGATACATGCTCTGCTGCCAGTATTGTATCTTGACAATTAGAATTTGTATAATCCAATCTGCATATGTATTGTGCTCATGTAAACAATTCCGGTCGCTTGATCAAATATTATCGTTATATATTAATCCTTATTGTCATGGACATGCCCCAACGTTCATATTTATACAGGATGTGTAAAATACGTGTATTTTGGAATTTCTTCTTGAGATCAAACTATCACAAAAGATCCATAGGAACATGGATCCGAAAATCTTTCGTTGATGATGATAAAGTCCTATGCTCCTTCGGAGAGCGTAGGGGAGCGATGCGGGAGACCTGCGCCGCCGTACTAGGCAAGGTCCTAGTGGAGGTGGTTTGCCATTGCCTTCCTCTGACCGTAATGGGGATGAATGATGATGATGACGCCGACACAACGACATCCAGTCATCTCGAGGCAGGTGAAAAACCCTGACTCCGCAGGGAATCGAACCCAGGACCCCGTGCTCGGGAAGCGAGAACGCTACCGCGAGACCACAAGCGGCGGCGGACAATCCTTCCTCAGGGAGGTGTGAAAGAATTTATTATTCATAGCAAAAAACGATGCATTTACAAAACACTTTCATATGTATGACAGAATTTATTATTCATGCTACAGAAACGAACGTTTATTGAACATATTATCATTTATATAAACTGTTCGCAGTGACCACCATCTGTTTCCGTGCATACTTTCCCGTATTCTGTGGAAAGCTCCTTGCGTATTCCCTGTTTGGTTAAATGCCACTTGGATATGCTCGCTCAGAACATCGACGTTAAGTACGGTAGCTGAATATACCAAGGATTTCAAATGTCCCAAATGGGAAAAAAATTACTGGTTTCAAAGCTGGCATCTAGAGGGCTGCCAGCGGATCCATCTCGATCGTGCCCCCTGTTCTGAAACTACGTAACTGTCAAGATAATGACGAATTGTCCGTGTGAAGCGAGATGGAGCACCATAGCACATAAACCATATTAACTGTGTGGTGTCACCGCCAGACAGCACACTTGCTAGGTGGTAGCCTTTAAATCGGCCGCGGTCCGGTAGTATACGTCGGACCCGCGTGTCGCCACTGTCAGTGATTGCAGACCGAGCACCACCACACGGCAGGTCCAGAGAGACTTCCTAGCACTCGCCCCAGTTGTACAGCCGACTTTGCTAGGAAAGGTTCACTGACAAATACGCTCTCATTTGCCGAGACGATAGCATAGCCTTCAGCTACGTCATTTGCTACGACCTAGCAAGGCGCCATTATCATTTGCTATTTATCTTGTGATGCATGTACCGTCAGACCGATGTTCACCAATTATGGATTAAAATTTAGTATTCCAGCAACAGCGTACCTTAATGGCTATATTAATTACAGTTAACTGTTCCAGATCTCACGCCAGTCTGCGTGTAATTAAACGCGTGCATTTCGGCCTCCTCTAGCAACATGGTGTTGGCTCTTCTGCCAACACTTCATATGGCGACGAGTATAAAAACGGTCTTCTTCTTTATATTGCACTCATTTACTTGTGATGGCTTCGCCACAATCTCCAGATGTACTGTCCGAATTTTATCGCTTGCAGAATCAGCAGACGCAGGCCTTATTGGATGCCCTTGGACAGCTCGTCCAGGGTCAACGCGCGATGCAAAACGATGCGGCAGCCGCCGCTCCACCACTACCACAGCCACATCACGCAGTTGCACCACCTTTTTGTCCTTTTGATGCGGCACTGGAAAGCTGGACGGAGTGGTCACGCCAATTTGGATTCCATCTTGCCGCCTACAGAATTAAAGGTACTGAGCGGCAGCCTTTTTTGCTTGCTTGCGTGCATCGGCGTATCCACGTACCGAGTGATAGTGAAATTATTTCCCCGACGCGACGTAGCAACTCTGTCCTACGACGAAATTTTGTCGGCATTAGATGCATATTTCAAAGAATCAGTCAATGTAGTTGCGAAAAGGTATACCTTCTTTCGTACAAAACGTACGGCTGGTCAAACTAATAGGGAGTGGGTTGCCACTTTGCAAGGCCTTACTAGGGATTGTGCTTTCGAGTGTGACTGTGGACTACCTTATTCAGATACTATGGTACGTGATGCAATTGCACAGAACGTTTCTGATGTTCGTATAAGGGAACAGATTTTCAAACTAGTCAATCCCTCCCTTCAAAAAGTGATGGACATATTGGATAGGCAAGACACACTTGACTTTGCTCAGGAATCATTTGAAACTTCGCCAGCTGTGTGTCACATTAACCGGCCCGCCGGGCGAGCTGCACGGAACAGTAAACAGCCCTCGCGCCCGTCCGCGCAGCTGCCGCCAAGCTCTCCGCTACGTCTGCCGCGCAAGCAAGCAAATGCAGTGCTAAAATCATGCCCGCGGTGTGCTACTAGACATTCGCATGAGAACTGCCCTTCACGCCAAGCTATTTGCTTTTTCTGTAATAAAAAAGGACATGTTCAGATCGTTTGCCAGAAAAAGCTCAGATTGGATACTCACAACCACTCCAGGCCCTTTGCTTCACGCTGGAATCGGAATCGAACCAAGAATACTCAGGCTCGTGAACCTTCGCCCATGGATATTCATGTAGTTCAATCCACTCCACCCAGTGCCACTCTCTCTAACAGTGACTGTGTACGTCCCACAAATAGTGTGCGTCGACATCGACGGAAATCCCGTCAGTCGCCAGTGATTCTGTACCAGTGTCAGTTCCCGTTGCACGAGACAGTTGCTCTTGTCGTCAGTAGGACAATAAACTTTTTGTAGATTTGGACATTCATGGCCACGTGATACCATTCCAGATCGATACCGGAGCTGCAGTTTCACTAATCAATAAAGACACGTACAAACAACTGGGCACACCACCGTTGCGTGCCGCAAATGTTAAGTTAAATAGTTATTCCGGTCAGGATATCCCTGTGTTAGGACAGTGCAGCCTTCTTGCAACATACAAGGGACAAACAAAACTTGTGTCATTTTACGTACTTCGTTCTTCTTCTGCAGTGAACTTGTTTGGTTTAGATTTATTTCAGTTGTTTAACTTGTCTATAGTAAATCAGGTCCTCTCAGTGAACCAGACTGTGCCTTCAGCCAGTGTTTCTCGTCTATGTGAAGAATTTGCAGACATTTTTGCACCGGGCCTCGGTTTCACTAAGAACTACAAAGCACATTTGGACCTGAAAGTGAACGCGCAACCGAAATTTTTCAGAGTGCGCAATGTTCCCCACGCATTGCGTGATGAGGTCGCAAGAACATTACATGATTTGGAATCACCAGGTGTGATTGAACGTGTGCAGGCTTCTCTCTGGGCATCACCCTTAGTAATTTTGCCAAAACCTTCCGGAAAATTGAGACTTTGTGTGGACTTCAAAGCTACAGTGAATCCACAACTAGTGATTGCAACTTTTCCTTTACCCCGCCCGGAAGATCTTTTTGACAAACTGTACCCGGGTAAATATTTTTCGAAGTTGGACCTAGCAGATGCGTAGTTGCAAATACCGGTGGATGAAGACACCCAGCGCGTTTTGGTGGTTAACACGCATCTTGGTTTGTATCGATTCAAAAGACGGCCATTCGGGTGTGCATCCGCCTCTGCATTGTTTCAGCAATATCTGCAAAATGTGTGTGCCTCGGTCCCTACTGCAGCGAACTATCTGGACGATATTGTGATCTCCGGAAAGACAAAAGAAGAACATTTAGCCAATCTCCGAACATTATTTCAGGTCTTGCGACAAAATGGTCTTCACTTGCGGAAGGACAAATGTGTGTTTTTTGCTCGTGACTTACCCTATCTGGGCCATGTAATCAATGCCCAAGGCATACATCCCAGTCCAGAACACCTCCGTGCCATACAAGACTTGCCTTCGCCGCAGAATTTTAAGCAGCTACAGAGTGTGCTGGGAAAAATTAATTATTACCACAGATATGTGCCACATGCCTCTTCCATTTCAGCTCCGCTTCACCGCTTACGCCGTAAAGGTGTTCCGTTGGTCTGGACGACGGAATGCGAACGCGCCTTTCGGCAGTTGAAATCGGCGTTGCTTTCCGCTACTTGCCTTACGCCATTCGATCCTCAGAAACCCCTTTTGTTGATGGTAGATGCATCGGATTTCGGGATCGGTGCTGTGCTTGCGCACAAAGATGGATCGCATGATCGCCCTATTGCCTTTGCGTCCAAATTGCTCTCGTCTGCGCAACGCAATTATTCACAGATCGAGAAAGAAGCATTGGCTCTCGTATTTGGTGTTACTAAGTTTCATGATTTCTTGTATGGTCGTCACTTTACCATCATCACAGACCACAAACCTTTGACATCGCTTTTTCATCCGAACAAGCCTGTACCTCCACGTACAGCGCAGAAATTCATTCGCTGGTCAATTTTCCTCTCGCAGTACCGCTACGATATCTTGTATCGGTCCACTGCTAAGCACGGAAACGCCGATGCGTTGTCCCGTTTGCCTGTTGCTGAGCATGGAGCATTCGATTCTTCCGAACTTGCTTGCCTGTTCATTGATTCGGAAACCGATGACGTGGTCGAATCGTTTCCGATTGATTTTCGTCGTGTAGCTACAGCCACAGCTGCTGACCCTGTCCTTGCTACCGTTTTGCGTTTTGTTGCTACGCAATGGCCATTGTCAAAGTCACGGATCGAGGATCCGTTGGTTCGCCGATTTTTTGCTCACAAGGAGAGACTTTTTGTACGACGTGGTGTTTTGTTGTTGCGTTCTGATAATGATCAGTCCAGGGTCGTGGTCCCACGTTCGTTACAGTCCTCTGTCTTACGGCTTCTCCACCAAGGACATTGGGGTATCGTGAGAACGAAACAACTTGCTCGTCAGCACTGTACTTGGTTCGGAATCGATGCTCCGATTACGAATATGTGCTCTTCTTGCATGGCGTGTGCCGACCAACAATTCGACCCACCGCGGAAGTTCTTTGCATGGCCGAAAGCCACTTCCCCTTGGCAACGCTTACACATCGATTTCGCTGGTCCATTCTGGAATGCTCGATGGTTGGTTCTGGTCGATTCATTCAGTAATTCTCCTTTTGTTGTCAGGATGTCTTCCACGACGTCATCTGCCACCATCCAAGCGTTAACCGCTATCTTTTGTATTGAAGGTCTTCCACAGACTATTGTTTCCGACAATGGCCCACAATTCATGTCCGCAGAATTTCAGTCATTCTGCAAGGCCAATGGTTTTCAACATCTGACATCCGCGCCGTTTTCGCCTCAGTCAAACGGTGCCGCTGAACGATTGGTCCGGACTTTCAAGTCACAGATGTTGAAGTTCAAAGAGTCGCATTCTCGGGAGGACGCGTTATTGCTCTTCTTGTCCTCGTATCGCTCTCAGCCCCGAGATGGTCGCTCACCGGCTGAGTTGCTCCACGGTCGTCCTCTTCGAACCTGGATGTCTTTGCTACATCCGCCGCATCAGGTTCCTGTGCAGTGGCAGCCACCTCCTTTGGCTCCAGGCGACGTTGTATACTATCGCAACTATCGAGGTTCACGGCGTTGGCTCGCAGGGCGCATTCTTCGCTGCCTCGGCCGCGCTATGTATCTGGTTTTGGGGGCCTCTGGTGAGGTGCGTCGGCATCTCAATCAGCTGCGCCTCTGTCGTCGCACGGGTCTGCCGCTCCCCGTCTGCTTTCAGCGACGGTGCCGTCCGGTCAGCGCCCTGGGGACCCATCTACTGGCTCGCCTCATCCCCAGGTGTTACCGACGCTGCCTTCCATTTTGCCCCATGGCGACGCGCCGCCGCCGCCGCCGCCTGTTCTCCCGCCGGCGACGCCCGCAGCGGACGCTTCGCTGCAGACGCCAAGCGCCTCCCTGGGTCACGCGCCGCCGATCGCTTCCCGTGACAAGCTGTCCTCCGACATGGAACTCTTGCCCACTCCGGACCAGATGTCGTCTTCGCCCGTCGGGTGCCCCGTTCTGATGGAGGTCGACCCTTCGGCCCCTCCTGCCTCTCTGCGGGCGCATACACCGCATGTTGGCGTGCACCCTGGACTAGGTTTTCAGGCGTTTCCTAGCTCCCCTCGGACCGAATGGCAGGGTGCGGGTGGCACAGCCTCGCCTGTTCTTAGGCTCCCCACCTCGTCGCATACGTCAACATGGGGTCCTCCCCACGGCGGGCGGAAGCCTTATAACACAACCGTTCGCCGATTTGCGGGGGAGGAATGTGGTGTCACCGCCAGACACCACACTTGCTAGCTGGTAGCCTTTAAATCGGCCGCGGTCCGGTAGTATACGTCGGACCCGCGTGTCGCCACTGTCAGTGATTGCAGACCGAGCGCCACCACACGGCAGGTCTAGAGAGACTTCCTAGCACTCGCCCCAGTTGTACAGCCGACTTTGCTAGGAGAGGTTCACTGACAAATACGCTCTCATTTGCCGAGACGATAGTTAGCATAGCCTTCAGCTACGTCATTTGCTACGACCTAGCAAGGCGCCATTATCAATAGATATTTAACTTGTGATGGCTGTACCGTCACACAGATGTACACCAATTATGGATTAAAGTTAAGTATTCCCGGCGGGGTCAGGGATTTTCTCTGCCTCGTGATGACTGGGTGTTGTGTGATGTCCTTAGGTTAGTTGGTTTAAGTAGTTCTAAGTTCTAGGGGACTGATGACCGTAGATGTTAAGTCCCATAGTGCTCAGAGCCATTTGAACCATTTGAAAGTTAAGTATTCCAGCAACAGCGTACCTTATTGGCTATATTAATTACAGTTAATTGTTCCAGACCTCACGCCAGTCTGCGTGTAATTAAACGCGTGCATTTCGGCCTCCTCTAGCAACACGGTGTTGGCTCTTCTGCCAACACTTCAAACTGCATGACGTCTAGAGCTGCATCGTGAGGAAAATGAAGCAACTCATATTTGAAAAAATGTGGATACTTTTGTTCAGTTATATACTGCAGGAGGAGTTAGGAACCGATGAGATTATTACAAATATTTCCACCCCCTCACTGAGGCTGATCCTCTGTTATGTCTTGTCACACATCGGGAGGGTTTTCATAAAGCGCAGACGTGACTGTTATGATAATTGAAGATGCCATCAAGTGAAAAGCCAACATCAGTGAATAAGATACATGTTAACAACAGTAAAAGTACTCTGCCCTAACGTTGGTTACAAAGAGTTCTTCTTGGCTGAAAGTCTGCCTTTTTTAATCTTTGGCAACAGTTTTACGTGATACTAGTACAGAAGAATATCCCAGATGGCCATGTAATTAACACCTTCCCTTCTCGCAGTTCTCCTTGAACTAGATGATAGAGTTTCATCCCCAGAACTTCACGCGTTTAGATATCGCGTGCTTTCCTGCCATCTTCAACTCTCTTCTCAAATGATCCTGTCTCTCACAAGCCTTGGTGGAGTCGTACAAACGTTCTTGCACAAGGTAACAGCCTCCTAGAGAAGCAAAGAGTTGGCAAGGTGCGCCCGCATTTTCACCTACTGGGTCGCACAAGTAGTGCACATGTGTTATTTCAAACACTGAATACATCATTGTGATGAGTTTTGGTGGAAGTTACTCTAAAACAGAAGAAACAAGAACCAGAATGATCAAAACAAATTCCATGACCAATTTTAAATAAGAAAGTGAGTAAAAAATGCACGTTTGAGGTAAATTACACTATCAGGAGTCACTAAAAAAAATTTCTCCTATACTTTTCTAACGAAGGTTTTTGGGCCCATGTTCATATGAACATCTTCTAATGTTTTCATACCACGATCAAGTCTCTGAAGTTTATCACACATGCTTTTATGCAGCCTGTACTACTAAACTGCTGAAACGATAACGCAGTCATCGGTATCAATGGCGGGTTGCCTATCTATCGGCTCCTAGGAGCAACAAAACTTTGCTTTTCATAATTTCATATAATTATTGAGCAAGCTGAAAAATTTAAAATGCTTTGATAATTACTCACTAAGAGAAGCAACCTTACATTACAAGTACAACAAAATAAGCCAATTACCGAAATAAGAAATTGTAGATCCTTCTTGCCGCAGCACGATTCACATCGCGCAAATTACGCAGATACTATCCATGCAGTATTTGATAAAGAAAGCCCTAGGCGACTTACAACAAACTTGATAAAAATTTTCAAATATTTTAGAGATATTTCTCACTGACACCTCCCACAAAATAATAAGAGAAATAACGTTTATTGCTTACTACATTTTAGCTGGTGATGCACTAGAAGATCAGTATCAGCCATTAAATTATAATATATTACTTCTTTACTACTAACTCTATTGGTAACACATCTTGTAGGTAGTATCCACATATACTGTTGAATGTACCTGCAAAATTATATCATTTTAAGTGACAATCACGACGGGAAAAAAACCCATCACCAAGGAGTCACGTAATGAGGACTACCTTCAGCTGCAGAATAGAACGATGACAATGAAAATTTGTGCCGAACCGGGACTCGAATCCGGATTTGCCAATTATCACGAGCGGTGACCTCACCATTTTGTTATCAGTACATGACTCACTTCCAGACCGAAACTTACATACACTACTGGCCATTAACATTGCTACACCAAGAAGAAATGCAGATGATAAACGGGCATTCATTGGACAAATATGTTATACTAGAAGTGACATTACATTTTCACGCAATTTGGGTGCATAGATCCTGAGAAATCAGTACCCAGAACAACCACCTCTGGCCGTCATAACGGTCTTGATACGCCTGGGCATTGAGTCAAACAGAGCTTGGATGGCGTGTATAGGTACAGCTCCCCATGCAGCTTCAACGCGATACCACAGTTCATCACCAGTAGTGACTGGCGTATTATGACGAGCCAGTTGCTCGGCCACCATTGACCAGACGTTTTCAATTGGTGAGAGATCTGGAGTATGAGGTGGCCAGGGCAGCCGTCGAACATTTTCTGTATCCAGAAAGGTCCGTACAGGACCTGCAACATGCGGTCGTGCATTATCCTGCTGAAATGTAGGGTTTTGCAGGGATCGAATGACGGGTAGAGCCACGGGTCGTAACAAATCTGAAATGTAACGTCCAGTGACCGATACGTGTAACCAATGGCACCCCATATGATCACGCCGGGTGATACGGCAATATGGCGATGACGAATACACACTTCCAATGTGCGTTCACCACGATGTCGCCAAACACGGATGCGACCATCATGATGCTGTAAACAGAACCTGTATTCATCCGAAAAAATGACGTTTTGCCATTCGTGCACCCAGATTCGTCGTTGAGTACACCATCGCAGGCGCTCTTGTCTGTGATGCAGCGTCAAGGGTAACCGCAGCCATGGTCTCCGAGCTGATAGTCCATGCTGCTGCAAACGTCGTCGAACTGTTCTTGCAGATGGTTGTTGTCTTGCAATCGGCCTCATATGTTGACTCAGGGATCGGGACGTGGCTGCACAATCCGTTAGAGCCAATCGGATAAGATGCCTGTTATCTCGACTGCTAGTGATACGAGGCCGTTGGGATCCCGCATGGCGTTCCGTATTACCCTCCTGAACCGACAGATTCCATATTCTGCTAACAGTCATCGGATCTCGACCAACGAGAGCAGCAATGTCGAGATACGATAAACCTCAATCACGATAGGCTACAATCCCACCTTTATCAAAGTCGGAAACGTGATGGTAAGCATTTCTTCTCCTTACACGAAGCATCACAACAACGTTTCACCAGGCAACGCCGGTCAACTGCTGTTTGTGTATGAGAAATCGGTTGGAAACTTTCCTCATGCCAGCACGTTGTAGGTGTCGCCACCGGCGCCAACCTTGTGTGACTGCTCTGAAAAGCTAATCATTTGCATATCACAGCATCTTCTTTCTGGCGGTTAAATTTCGCGTCTGTAGCACGTCATCTTCGTGGTGCAGCAATTTTAATGGCCAGTAGTATATGTCATCAGGCATGTGTCTACGTGCATGCGTGTCCAAAGGAGCTTTGAATCGTAATCAGAATAACACAGGCACTGCAGAATCGTATCGTATCCCTAGAAGAAAGTTGGTAGGTGTGTTTCTATACATGAAAGATGTCTGTTCAAATTTCGCGCCAGCCACCTAAGTGTGGTACTAGCAGCACCACGGTGAGGATGCTAATCAGGCTTTCTTTAAATATACGCTGTAAAAGTGATGAGAGTTAATTTCTGTGAGTTGATTTACTCAAGAATGCCTTTAGGGCACAAAGACGCCGTTATCAGCACCTCACTGAGAACGGGGTCTTGTAATAGGGCTGCGAGAAGCTGGAAGTTCCTTCTGCGATATCGAAAAAGGCCTTCGCAGGAATGTAGCCAGGGTATATGACTGCTGGCACCGGTGGTCACGATAGTGTATGGTCGCAACAAAATCATGCTCCGGACGACCACGTGACACTACCGAGAGTGAAGACCATTGTGTTCATCGTACGGTTCTGGCGCAGCGTACTGCATCTACAGCAGCAATTGGCACCTCAATGACACAACGAACTGTTACAAATCAGTTACTCAAAGGAGAGCTCCGAGCCGCACACCCTGTAGCGTGCATTCCACTGACATCAAAGCACCGCCATTTGTGAATTCAGTGGTACTAAACGAGAGCTCATTGGATGGAAGGTAGGAGTCGTTGTGTTTTCTGATGAAGTCTGCTTCTGCCTCGGTGTGACTGGTGTTTATGTTTTGGTTAGAAGGCCAACTGAGGACCTGATACCAATCTGTTTGCGTGCTAGATTCAAAAATGGTTCAAATGGCTCTGAGCACTATGGGACTTAACTGCTAAGGTCATCAGTCCCCTAGAACTTAGAACTACTTAAACCTAACTAACCTAAGGACATGACACACATCCATGCCCGAGGCAGGATTCGAACCTGCGACCGTAGCGGTCGCGCGATTCCAGACTGTAGCGCCTAGAACCGCTCGGCCACTCAGGCCGGCTGCGTGCTAGACACACTGGACCTACATCTGGAGTTACGGTCTGGGATTCTATATTGTATGATAGCAGGGGCACTGTCGTGGATATCCTTCTCACCCTGACTGGAAATATATACATCACACTGGTGATTCGACCTGCTGTGCTGCCTTTCATAAACAGTATTCCAGACTGTGGTTTCCAACAAGATAACATTCGCCCACATACCGCTGTTGTAACCCAAAATGCTCTATAGAGGGTACATATGTTGTCATGGCCTGTTCGATCACCGGATCTGTTTCCAGTCGAGCACATATGGGGCATCTTCGGACAACTCCAGCGTCATCCACAAACAGCATTAACCTTCCCCTATCGACCGACTGAAGACAACAGGCAAGGGATCCATTCCATAAACTGACCTGCGGTACCTGTGCAATTCAATGCATGCACATTTGCATGCTTGCATTCAACATTCTGGTTATACCGTTTATTAATATACCAGCAATTAACATTTACAGTGGCTTAAATTAACCTGTGATCTTGCAATATTAACCATTTACATATATTACCTAGACGAAAGTATCAGATAATGACGATAGGGTTCTGCATCCTCATCCCTAGAAATTTTACATGCTCGTGAAATATTTAACAGATTAGGTCATTTGTAGTCAGACTTTTTACCTGCTTCATACGTAAGATTTCAATTCTTTAAAGGATCAGGAGATTGGGGGGTTACTGATTTATTGTGTATCTCTTAGCAGCAGATACTACCATCGTCGAGGGGCCATCATATATTTCAAATTCACATATGTTATCCATAAACTCTTCTTGAGATCATTGTAGATTAACGGTATAGATTGCGTTGCTTATGATAAGTGAGTCACAAGGCCGGTATCGTGAAACAATCGTTGGAGGAGCGCGGTAATGAACCCACATTCATGTCTTGACCATGACGTTCGCGTCATCTGAATCCAACAGAACACACCTGCAACGCAACCATCAGCCAACTTGCCGCCCAAAAACCCGAATTACGTGACCTGTGGATAAGCGTCTGGCGCCACGCATCTCCGGAAACCGACCAAGGACTTGTCGAATCCATGCCACACAAAACCATTGTTGTATAGCATTACAGGTCGTCCAGCGCACTATTAAGCTGATCATAGTGTTTTGGGTCATCGGTGTATATGTTGGAAAGTAATGGACAAAGTACAGATGCCTGAGGCAGAGCTTTGTTAACAGTCATGGTCTACAAACTCTGTGCAGGGTTATTACAAATGACTGAAGCGATTTCACAGCTCTACAATAACTTTATTATTTGAGATATTTTCACAATGCTTTGCACACAAATACAAAAACTCAAAAAGTTTTTTTAGGCATTCACAAATGTTCGATATGTGCCCCTTTAGTGATTCGGCAGACATCAAGCCGATAATCAAGTTCCTCCCACACTCGGCGCAACATGTCCCCATCAATGAGTTCGCAAGCATCGATGATGCGAGCTCGCAGTTCTGGCACGTTTCTTGGTAGAGGTGGTTTAAACACTGAATCTTTCACATAACCCCACAGAAAGAAATCGGATGGGGTTAAGTCGGGAGAGCATGGAGGCCATGACATGAATTGTTGATCATGATCTCCACCACGACCGATCCGTCGGTTTTCCAAGCTCCTGTTTAAGAAATGCTTCTGCTTTAGCCTTTTCCGTAAGATTTTCCAAACCGTCGGCTGTGGTACGTTTAGCTCCCTGCTTACTTTATTCGTCGACTTCCGCGGCTACGCGTGAAACTTGCTCGCACGCGTTCAACCGTTTCTTCGCTCACTGCAGGCCGACCCGTTTATTTCCCCTTACAGAGGCATCCAGAAGCTTTAAACTGCGCATACCATCTCCGAATGGAGTTAGCAGTTGGTGGATCTTTGTTGAACTTCGTACTGAAGTGTCGTTGCACTGTTATGACTGACTGATGTGAGTGCATTTCAAGCACGACATACACTTTCTCGGCCCCTGTCGCCATTTTGTCTCACTGCGCTCTCGAGCGCTCTGGCGGCAGAAACCTGAAGTGCGGCTTCAGCCAAACAAAACTTTATGAGTTTTTCTACGTATCTGTAGTGTGTCGTGACCATGTGTCAATGAATGGAGCTACAGTGAATTTATGAAATCGCTTCAATCATTTGTAATAGCCCTGTATTTGCATTAAATACCTAGCAGCTCTTCAGGTTTTAATTTTATCAACCCAGTAGAAAATTTTTTCTCTCTGTACCCACGAAACTCTCCAAATCGAGACTAGAATCAGCTAGAGCATTCTGACAGTCGTATTCTGCGATTTATGCACCTTATGCGCTTCAGCCTTCATTGGAAGGTAACATGACTCCCAGATACCTGCCAACACTTGAATGTGATACTCAAGCTTGCCTTACTGCTGTGCGAAAACGGCTGACGCCACGGATACTGGCAATAAACTTGATAATGTTCGTTGACAAGCCACTGCATGAATAATTCTGCTAGAGCTCTCATCTCCTTCAATGATTCGACCAACGAAACTTATCTATCGAGACCATTACTGTATTCCTATAAAACGGGGAATGCAGGCTTTGTTGGTGAACATCATTGCTGAAGTCTTCTCGTACTATAAGGCAAGCCGTGGCGTCGTGTTGTCGCAACGTTTCCACGAGTTTCCTTCTAGTAATCTTCAGGTGGAGTCACGTCGCTTGAGTAGGAAATATTGTGACAACATGACGCCACGACTCATCTGATAACCTGAAATGATTCATCAGCCTGTAAAATTATTCCGTGAAAATAGCCAAAAGTCATTTTATATAGAGGTAGTGTTACCGCAGCGCGAGGTAGTGTCATCGCGCCTCGCATACACACGTGCGATCCCACACAGCCGTCCATCTCTACCCCTTCCAACCCACAACGTGCTTTTAAACCCTGCTTAATTAGCTGATTAAAAGCGGACATGTTATGCTTGCTGGCCGCGGACTTGCGTAATCGGAAAATTGCCTGCCGCCGTCTGGCTTCACACGTATTAATTAAACGCGGGGCGCGCGTTGTAATCTTCCGCGCAGAGGATTAAACGGCAATCGGCTCAAAATAGACAGCGCGGCCGGCGCTAGCGCTGGAGGTGCATCCGTCACCTGTCGTGTCGTGTCAGTGCAAGAGCTCCGAGCAGCTCCCAGCCAGCGAATACGCTCTGCACACGCTAGCCGGACGGAGCGGCGAAATAAATGCACGAGCGCGTCTCTCTCCGACCTCGAGGTTCGCTACACGCCCTCCTGTCCCTTTATCGTTCGAGAAGCAAATGCGGATTCATGTGTACAGAGGCCAGTCATACAGTTTCCAGTCACACAGTTTTAGTGAACGCTTCGAAACAAGCTGCGCCCATGAATGCTGCCGATGGTGGTTGTCCTTCTCTATATTCTTCAGTGCGACACATTTTTCCCAAAGGCTGATGGTCTGGCGGAGCAGTCTACTGCTCAGCAGACGTTCCATTTTTGAATCCATTGATCTTAAGAATGCCTGTCGTAACAGCCCCTTCCGTAAATTGTGGCCTGCAATGTTAGAGAATGGGGTGAGTCATTTACATGTTGTATCTTTGTATAGTTCCACAACTTTTAGAATTAAAGTAAGTAAAAAAAATTATTTGGAGACATTCCATTGACCAAAGCGTTACAATAAGCGTGCACGATAGAGCGATATAATTTTAAGTACTCTTAAATTCTGCTTTAATATTATGTAAACGTTCCCGGCGTAGCGTGTGTGTGTGTGTGTGTGTGTGTGTGTGTGTGTGTGTGTGTGTGTGTGTAAATGATAACAAGCTCTTCACTTTCCATTTTGCTGATAATCAAATCATTTCTGCAGAGAATGAGGATAACCCGGACTACCTTATTAGGATGTTGTACAAAGAGTTTCACAAATCTGGTTCAGAAAACGTGGTATTTGTGTAGAAGGGATGGAATTGCAGTGCGTGTGGTTGGTGCTGGGTTGAGAGAGAACACACCAATATTTAGATACCACTAAAACTTTTATTAAAATCCAACCATTAGCACATTCCAATAAAGTTTGAACTCTTTACCTGTCCCGCAAGTGAATTTTTATTCAGAAATTACCAAGCTTATTTAGCATAATTACTCGTAAAATACTGGAGCAAGCCAAACACAAATGATCATGACTTCAGTCATGCTTCAGCAAGTAGCCTAGGACCTGTTTCACTTATCTAGACATTTACTCAAATTGGATATGCATAAAGCTCCAATAACAGGTCTGCTAAGTTGTGTCATTCTCTGCCAAACTTCGTTAGTTATACGTTCGCCAGAAACTTTACATTCATTCAGATTCCCCAGAAATTTAAATAATTGACACTACAGCAGAACATTTGCTACAGAAAGCATATCTTTCATATTTAGTAAAAGTATCAACTCCCAGACCTCGTCGTCCAACAAACGCATTTAGTCTTCCCCCATACAGATAAGAAGTCACAAGAATTCAGCTAACAGGCAGGACTAGTGACAATAGACTAATTCATATCGCACTTAGCAGATTCAACATAGCAACGAACTGTCGCCCATAAAAGTTGATAACGGCACAATTTGTTTATTGGAATATGATTCAAAAGATGACGTTAGAATCTGGTTTACTAAGGTTTGTGGGCTCTTATAAATGTGAGGGCAAGCTCAAAAGCAAAGCCTACGAATTTTTTATGTAAAAACTCTTAAAGCATTTTTTTAAAGCTGTTATTAATATTCTACAACTTTCTTCTTCATGTCTACAAATGTGAAGCGCTCTGCCGCTAGATGGCTCCGAATTGTATCATCTAACACGGCGGTGTTAACTACGCCTGTGCGTAAGAAACTATGTGCCATAATTGAGTTTCGAATTCGAAGAGTTCATCCACTCATGGAGCACCTTCTCCTTCAGTATAGCAATGGCAGACCATACGCAAGCGCTGCAACGTCTGAAATAAGCTGTCGCCTTGGGTTCACTGCAATTGCCATACTTCATACAGTCCAAGCTTAGCTCCATCCGATTTTGATTTGTTTCAGGAACATGAAGAACACTTCCAAGAACTTCACTTTGGTAGAGATGATGCGGTGCAAACAGACGTGAGGTTGTGGCTCCGTCGAACATTCTATAGTGGCGGTACAAGAAATTGGTCTTTCGTTGGGAGAAATGTGTTCAACGCCTGGGTGCCTAGTAGAGAAAAAGTATATATATATAGACACTGTTGTGTACGACACTAGAAACAATATAGTAAGAATCAGGATTCAGCTACTGCAGTAGCAACAAAGATGGTGACGGAGCCATGAATAGGCGCCATCTGCGTAGCTTAATGAAGCGATATACACTACGTGATCAAAAGTATCCCAAAGCCCCCAGAAACATACGTTTTTCATGTTAGGTGCATTGTGCTGCCACCTCCTGCCAGGTACTCCATGTCAAAGGCCTCAGTAGTCATTAGACATCGTGAGAGAGCAGAATGGAGCGCTCCGTGGAACTCACGGATTTCAAACGCGGTCAGGTGATCGGGTGTCACAGTTAGGCGGGAGGTGAGAAAACTTGGATTTCATGGTCGAGCGGCTGCTCATAAGCCACACATCACGCCGGTAAATGGAAAACGACGCCTCGCTTGGTGTAATGAGCGTAAACAATGTACGACTGCACTATGGAAAAACGTTGTGTGCAGTGACGAATCATGGTACACAATGTGACGATCCGATGGCAGGGCGTGGGTATGGCGAATGCCCCGTGAACGTCATCCGCGAACGTGTGTAGCGTCAACAGTAAAATTCGGAGGTGGTGGTGTTATGATGTGGTCGTATTTTTCATAGAGGGGGCTTGCACCCCTTGTTGTTTTGCGTGGAACTATCATAGCACAGGCCTAAACTGATGTTTTAAGCACCTTTTGCTTCCCATTGTTTAATAACAATTCGGGGATGGCGATTGCATCTTTCAACACGATGGAGCACCTGCTCATAATGCACGGCCTGTGGTGGAGTGGTTACACGACAATAACATCTCTGTAATGGACTGGCCTGCACATATCTGAATCCTATAGAACATATTTGGGATGTTCTGGAACGCCGACGAGCTGCCTAAAATGTTGCTCATACGGGGCGCACGATTGGGCGCCGGGTGGGGGGGAGGGGGGGAGGCAGATCCCATGCGACTGCTAAAGGCGTCAGACAAAAACTTGCTATTCCACTGCCAACTTAACGCTGGTAACGTGGTATCGGTACGTGACACCACAAGCCTTAACATAAAATTTCGGAGGTATTGCTTTTCATTACGCCCTTGTATTTCGTCTTCTTTTCTTCTGCTTTATGTCCTTCATTGGCGCAGGGTCGACATAGTTATGAATGGATTTGACACGATTAGTTTAAGGGGTGGCCTGATGCCATTTCTGTCGCACTCCGTTACCCCCAGGACGCAATATCTGTACCCCAACTGTTTGTGTGTCGTGTCATGTGAAAGTGAGTGGAAGTTTTCTAATTGTTTACGTATCGTGTAACTGAAGCGGGACTTGGGTACCAGTCCGGTATTTACCTATTGGAGTGTGAGAAATCGCCTAAACATTATATCCAGGCTGGCTAGGACAGCGACATTAGTTAATTGAAGGGCGGATTCGTTCTGGGGTCGGAGCACCTCTCCCTCTCGCAAGCAGCGTTTTTAAACGCATAGATATCCGGGATGATTACTCTTATACACATGTGAGCGTCATTGGCAACGAAGATGGATCCAATGAAATCGAAATTAAGAACGACATTGACCAAGGTTGACAAACCACCGAACAGATATATCGAACACGACCATTAGATCATAAACGAAGATTAGGACATTAAAAAATATTGTAGAAAGTATAGCAAAGTGTTGAGCAGTAACATGGGAACTAACTGAAAGAGTTAAGAGGAACTTATCGTGAATGGAGATGGGTTTTCATAGGTGCTGGTGTTGGCTAACACAATGGGATGAAATTAAAAACGACTGCGTCAGTAAGAGAATAAGTCTGACCACCACTGTAATGAATATAATCAGATTATTGAGCGGTTGGTATGGTACGGGCATGTATGCCATTCGGGTGAGGACAGATGGTCTAAGAGAATAGAAGGAATGGATTCGATCCAACAGAAGAAGAAGAAGAAGAAGAAAACGGCCAAAAACAACATGCTAACAGGGAGTCAGAAGAGCTATGTCAGAGATAATTATGAAGGCGGAAGATTGTAAAGGCAGGAGATTCTGAATGTTATGTTCCGAGAAACAACTTTAATGTTGTATTAATTCACAATAAAAAGAGAAAAACAAACTTTCTGCATTGGAGACCATCTCATAGTCATTTTGGAAATGCTTGCTCCCCCGCAGTGGTTTTTTCATCCAAGGAAAGAGGTCCTGAAATGTAACGATGGTTTTTTTCAGCCTTGGCCGTCCAGAGTGGGTGACGGTTCTAGGCGCTTCAGTCTGCAACAGCGCGACCGCTACGGTCGTAGGTTCGAATCCTGCCTGGGGCGTGGATGTGTGTGATGTTTTTAGGTTAGTTAGGTATAAGTAGTTCTAAGTTCTAGGGGACTGATGACCTCAGATGTTAAGTCGCATAGTGCTCAGAGCCATTTGAACCATTTCAGCCTTGAACTGTAATTCACCTCGAGTGAATAATGATATTAAATCAAACAGAAAATAATACGTTTCCGCAGAGCGAGGAACTCGCGTCGTGTTTAAATATATATGTGTATCTCAGACACATGGTTGGTTGGTTGATTTGATGGAGGGGTCCAAACAGCGAGGTAATCCATCCCATCCGACTAGGGAAGGATGTGGATGGAAATCGGGCATGCTCTTTCAGGGGAACCATCCCGGTATTCGCCTGAAGCGATTTAGGGAAACCTCGAGAAACCTAAATCAGGATGGCCGGGCGCCGGTTTGAGCCGTCGCCTTCCCGAGTGCGAGTCCACCTCGCTCGGTCAGATATATGTAGTCTCTTTAAATTAATTTTTGCTTTCATGAGTAAAAAAGACTGTCGACCTGTCAGTTTTGTTTTTCTCTCGTGTTTTTCCTTGCTTGTCACTTTTGGGACGGAAAGTTCATACAAGTGCTCTTAAATAATAAGGAATGATACAGCAGCCAAATTATTTCATTTCAATACCACAACTTGCTTACTAGATGCTGAATGCTTATTATTTTTAACAGCTCATCACACGCATCAGTCAGCGAGCTTTTGTGAGAAGAATTAGCCGTCTTGGTCGCGATTTGCACAGCCGCCATTCTGTACATCTCATTGTGACAATAAGCATTTTTATTTCCTACGTAGAACTTGCATGTTTTATCTTAACATAGACCGATCTATCAGTGATAACAGAAATTGAGGTACTTATAATTTTGAAGATTCATGGTCATAAAGTTTTCTGCGAAGCCAGTTAATTCCGAAAGAAATATTTCATATTCACATATGAAACGACGGTGAGAGGGAGAGAGAGAGAGAGAGAGAGAGAGAGAGAGAGAGAGAGAGAGAGAGAGATTCAAGGATAGTAACATTATTATGGAAATCTCCGCACAGTTTTCTCTCTCACCGATGTATCGGGCATTTTTGTGTGATCTGAAACCACGATTCGCTAATGAATAAGTCCTACAGTGGACACTGTTAAGCGAAAGGATTTTTCGTTATTAGTTCTTTACTCGGATTGCTTATAAACGACGTTACAGTGCCAAATCAAGAGAATATGAGGGGTGGGACAAAATATGATAGCTCAGAAAGGCATCAAGTTTGACTGTGTCCTCTGCAGAGCGAGCCGGGACATTGTTGTGCAGCAGAAACATCTCTATGGGCAGCTTCCCGCGACACAATAACTTCATTGTCTCTTGTAATTCTATCAAGAATTTCAGTAACATGAGCCTGTCACGGTTAGTCTGTAACGAACATAATCTGTTAGAACCACAATATGGCAGCCCGTGAAACAATTCAGCATCACACTGTCCGATGATGACAGGCCATTCGCCATTTTAGACGGTGGTTTCCAGTGCTTGCTTTGCTCCCTTATCTCATGGGCATAGTGATACCCCAACATTTGTCCGCCATGACTAGGCGGCTGAAGAAGTATCTGGACTGGCCTGACCTGACAGAGGTGAAACATTTCTGCCGGCGTCTCGCTTCGACGAGTTCTTGAATGTGTGTGAGCATTCGCGGAACCAAGCTCTCAGTAACGTGTTCGAAATGCCGTGAAAACTGATTTATGATGGATTTCTTCGGGCAGCAGGGCCTTCAGTTCTCTTCTGATTCACGGTTCTTAGTAGAGATATGGGCTGCCTCTTTCTTCTTTGGCATTCAGACTTGACTGACCACACTGCAAGTGCCACCTAACCATCTAACTGCTGCATCTTAAGACGATGTATTGTTACTGTTCACAACCACTATCTCGCGATGTATTGATGCAGCGTTGTTCCTCTTAATCTAATTGGGTCCAGTGTCTCTCCACTCGTTACACTACCATAGATTTGGCAGCGATCCTCGATCAAGGAGAGGAATTTAAAGCCGCTATTACACCACAAACTTAGCGTGTACAAGTCAGATGTTAACGGCCTGCCACCTCGCAGCAGAATAGGTGCAACTGCGATTTCATTTATCCGCCGGGAAGAAATAGGAACCGTTCTCTTCTGCCGTGCATCCGTGCGTGCGCCGTAGAAGTGTATACGCAAATGCGCAATACACATCATTTCGAGTGGGCTTTCTACTTGTTATTTTTTTACCTTTGGTCAGCAGACGAGATCTACTGAGTTCTTGAGGACTATTTATGGCTATTGTGCATGATATTCTACACTTTCTCAATATTTTTTTATAAATACAATAATAAAACAAACGCAAATTATCTTTTCTGAATTTCCGTTGGAAATAGGTCTGTGTGTTATTACAGCTTCTTATTGCGGAAATGAAATGGAACAAAGAAAGTATAAGAGTGCTTACTGAGTCATATAGTAAGGAAAGGTGTGTGTATATATGATCGTCTAGATATCCTGTATCACATAATAAGGTACGCCCACACAAGCTTAATTCTGATTTTATATATTTTACAAAACAAACCTACATTTCTAGCATTTGTAGACTTAGAGAAAGCTTTTGACAATGTTGATTGGAATACTCTCTTTCAAATTCTGAAGGTGGCAGGTATAAAATACAGGGAGCGAAAGGCTATTTACAATTTGTACAGAAACCAGATGGCAGTTATAAGAGTCGAGGGGCATGAAAGGAAAACAGTGTTTGGGTAGGGAGTGGGACAGGGTTGTAGCCCATCCCCGATGTTATTCAATCTGTATATTGAGCAAGCGGTAAAGGAAACAAAAGAAAAATTCGGAGTATGAATTAAAACCCATGGACAAGAAATAAAAACTTTGAGGTTCGCCCATGACATTGTAATTCTGTCAGAGACGGCCAAGAACTTGGAAGAGCAGTTGAACGGAATGGATAGTGTCTTGAAAGGAGGATATAAGATGAACATCAACAAAAGCAAAGAGAGGATAATGGAACGTAGTCGAATTAAGTCGGGTGATGCTGAGGGAATTAGATTAGGAAATGAGACACTTAAAGTAGTAATGGAGTTTTGCTATTTGGGGAGCAAAATAACTGATGATGGTCGAAGTAGAGAGGATATAAAATGTAGACTGGCAATGCCAAGGAAAGCGTTTCTGAGGAAGAGAAATTTGTTAAAATCGAGTATAGATTTAAGTGTCACGAAGTCGTTTCTGAAAGTATTTGTATGGAGTGTAGCCATGTATGGAAGTGAAACGTGGACGATAAATAGTTTAGGCAAGAAGAGAATAGAAGCTTTCGAAATGTGGTGCTACAGAAGAATGCTGAAGATTAGATGGATAGATCACATAACTAATGAGGAGGTATTGAGTAGAATTGGAGAGAAGAGAAATTTGTAGCACAACTTGACTAGAAGAAGGGATCGGTTGGTAGGACATATTCTGAGGCATCAAGGGATCACCAGTTTAGTATTGTAGGGTAGCGTGGAGGGTAAAAATCGTAGAGGGAGGCCAAGAGATGAATACACTAAACAGACTCAGAAGTATGTAGGTTGCAGTAGGTACTAGGCGATGAAGAAGCTTGCACAGGATAGAGTAGCATGGAGAGCTGCATCAAACCAGTCTCTGGACTGAAGACCACAACAACAACATGTTTTACGCAAATGTGCATAGAATTTTGCTTTAGATATGTATACGTATCGCCTTAACAGATGAAAGTACCACAAATATTTGATGTTATTGCATTTTGAGTATTATTTCGGTATGCCAGGAAGGACACCGTTGAGAGAAAAGCCACAAAAGTCTTCCATGCCCAGAATGTTGTCAATCGCAAGCGTCATGGTATACAACTAACGCTTTAATCCACAACCCTGTACAGTCTAAACGTAATTTCATGATAACTGCACATGAGAGCACTAACTGCTTAATAGCCCCAAATACGAACATAGGCCACTCAAAAGTTTTAACAGAAGTAAACATCAGTTTTACAAAAAGATCCATGTTCCTAGTCAATGACGTAATCAAGCCTGCAGTCCTTTGGGGCGTTAGTACAGACTTCCAGCAAATTAATGTGTTGCATTACTTAACTCCCTCATACCATAACATAAAACACGATTATGCGGGACTATAATCAAATTTATCTTCGATTTTCTCCGTCGGATCGTAAATGGGAAAGAGTTAGCAACATTTTAACACTATTATAGAGGAAATGAAGCTAAATCAGTAGTAATGATATCTCTTTTATGAAGGTGAAATCACGGGGAAATGTGTTGCTCACCCCCGTAAAGAGTGCACTGGTGTCTTTGAAGTACTGTAGATGGTACATGTATGCATATGCATACGAAGGAAGTAGATGTGGTGTGTATGTAGCAGTCTATTGTACAGAATCAGAATAGTGAGATGGGTTGGCATGGAAACGTGACAGATTGGCAGAAATGGCTACCGTGTTTGCATGTGCCTATGATCACAAGGTGAGAGAAGCTACGCACATTGCAGGTGTGTCGAATACTCACCAGCTTGTTTACAAGGAACGGTGTACTACCCGCAACCCTGCAAGAAGGCGTATCAAATGTGGTCGTCAAATATCCTAGCCGACAGAGACCTAGGACGAGAGTCGCCAATGACAATCGGTTTGAATTCCGAGATGAATGGCTACTGCCAGTGAATTCCGGTCCACTTCAAGCAGTTTCCGAGTGAATGCTGTGAAGGGTTCTGCCTGCAATGGATATTTGTACTCGGTTGCCTTGTAAAAGGCCATTTACTACAGCGGGACGTCGCCAATGAACGAAACAACGTAGAAGTTAGAGAGCAGGTGATAGGAGAAATGGAGTACGTATTGATCTGGTTATTTTCAGACGATGCAAGATATCGAGTGCACCAGCAACACAATGACGCTCTTAACCGCCAGACTGTGGAGGGTGCAGTTTAGGCTGTAGGTTGTTTTGTGACGTTTTTCTTGGGGTAGGGGGTGTTTCCGTACAATGACTTGGCAACACTCATGTAGTTTAGCAAGAACATAAACAGGATAGTTATTCTTGTAACCAAGTGTTGCCCTTTCGTCTACACCTTCACGACTAGTATGCTGCAGGCACTTCAGTCTTCCAAAATGACAACAGCCGTGTTCATGGAGCTGCACATACTCGTTCCGGGTTTGATGAATACTGGCCCAGTGACCCGCTTAATAATCCTTAATCCAACATAAAATGGCTGTGTCCATCTGGTGCATCAGGGAAGCGTGGCAGCCAACATCCTCATGGTTTGGTAACTGTACGGGATCTAATCACCAGTGTGTGGTTTCAGCTGGATGTGGCAAACATGGACACATTCGTGGGCGCTCATCCTCGGTGCACTGAGTGAATTATGAACGCTAGAGACACTGTTACAAGGCATTAGGGTGGAGTCTCCCGGGGGTGGGGATAATATATTGCCCAGTGAGTTGCACTCGACAACCCAAATATCAGTCGTTATTGATCGATTCCGACATGTATGAGGTCCTGAAAATGACAGACTGCACATGCTTTCGTTCTACAAAGTGTACCGAATGAGATACACTCCACTTTGATAGAGACTGAAATTGGCCAATAAAGTGAAATACTACATACATGCTACAGTAAGGGCACTTTGCATAATTAAACTGACAGCTTACGGTGGTTTTCAAAACGGTACCACCGTTTAGAAGTTACCTTAAGAGCGTTGTAAAAGCTACGAAGAATGTATGAAATGTGGCTGCTTTAAGAGAGTTATTGAAGTGACGAGCAGTTTACATGATTGAAATCAGCAAACCAACAAATGCAATTATAATACGAGGCGAGTTTTTTTTAAGTAAGTACCGTTTTGAAATTTAAAAAAGACGTGCTATCTCAATCATTTTATTTTTACATGAAAGCCTGTACCTTAATCTACGCACTGACGCCATTGTTCCTTGTTTACGGTGTGTACTGCGTGTTTAAGATGCCTCCGATAATCGTGAGTCCCGCCGATTGTGAAGTACGGGCTGTTATAAGATTTCTTAGTGCTAAAGGCCTAAAAGCGATCGATATTGATCGTGATATCTGTGCAGTTTACCGAGAAAACATTATGCATTTAAAGGTTGTCGCACAAATGTGCATGATGAACAACGGAGTGGGCGTCCTTCGGTCATTAATGAAAGTTGGAAGTAGGAAATGGACAATAAGGTGAGAGAAAACAGACGCTTTACGATTTCCTCCTTGCAGGCTGACTTTCCTAATGTTTCTTGTAGTGTTTTATGTGGCATTGTGACCGAGCACTTGAATTACCGAAAATTGTGCGCACGTTGGGTACCGAAAATGTTGACGGATGTGCACAAAACCAAACGTTTAGACAGTGCATTGACTTTCCTTGAGCGGTACCACAACGACGGTGATGATTTATTAAGCCATATTGTTACGGGCGATGAAACATCGGTGGCCTACATCACACCAGAATCAAAGTAATAGTCCATGGAAGTTGAGTAAGGGCATCATTTTGCTGCAAGACAATGCCCGTCCGCATGTGGCGAATCAAACCAAAGATCTCATCACATTTTTTGAATGGGAAACTCTAGATCATCCTCCGTACAGCCCCGATCTTGCGTCCAGTGACTACCATCTGCTACTGCACTTGAAGAAACACCTGGGCGGTCAGCGTCTTCAAGACGATGACGAAGTCGAAACAATGGTGATGCAGTGGTTAACAAGTCAGGCGGCAGACTTCTATGAGGAGGGTATTCAAAAACTGGTACAACGTTATGACAAGTGCCTCAATATTGACGGAAATCATGCAGAAAAGTAGATTAAGGTACAGGCTTTCATGAAAAATAAAATTATTGAGATATCTTAGCACGCCTTTTTTTTAATTTCAAAACGGTACTTACTTAAAAAAACACGCCTCGTATATATCTGGCAAAGATTCGCCAACCAACCTGGAGCTACAGAGGCCAATATGCTGCAGACAGTTTCAGTGTTCGGTGGCGGTATCGCACCAGAGATTCTCCCCATCCCTTCCTCGATCGCCTCGTTCGCCTGTGATCCGCCACTGTCCCGTATTCCGGCTATCGTGAGCGTTACATCAGCGACGGCGTGGTGGGCGAGCGGCCGTTAAACGCCAGCCGAGCAAACGAGGTTAGTCGCGCCGGAAGTAACCGCGTTACCTCCAATAACATTGCGCCGACAGTTAGCGCACATGCAATGATTTTCGACGAGTACTTTATTCCCGCGAAATAAATGGGCACGCTTTATCCATAAAAGCGTTCTGAGTCCATATATTTGTTTCAACACCGTAACGCTGAAATGTTTTCTGGCAGAGAAGTTAAATCTTCTACTTCTGCCACAGTATTTTCCCTGGACGAGGGGGAAAAACATTTGTCCACAGTATATTAAAGTAGCGTTACCAAGCGTCATCTTTTTCCCGGCCACATACTCTTTCTGAGGCATAGAAATCTACAAGCGTCCTCTCTTTTGTCTCCTAGAAAAAAAATGTGAGTTTTAAACAAATGAAATCAGTTGTCACTACAATTAACTGTAAATAAATGCAATTGTAATACTTTTTACAAAATAACCTACGTTTGATTTTTTATTTTTGCGTCGTTGGTGACATCATTAGAAAGTTGCCTATCGTGTATTCAGCTGGTATGTTCTGTCTTCCGCATTATGTTCTTTGGTGCTGCTTCTGCTAGTCTTGGTGGTTGAAGTTAAAATTTTGCTGTTTATCTGAGATAGTGGTGTGTCTTTTGCGCTAAATTAAGAAAAAAATGGCTCTGAGCATTATGGGACTTAACACCTGTGGTCATCAGTCCTCTAGAACTTAGAACTACTTAAACCTAACTAACCTAAGGACATCACAAACATCCATGCCCGAGGCAGGATTCAAACCTGCGACCGTAGATCATTCAAAAGAGGAAGAAAGAAGCACGATGCAGACTTTTCGATTCGCCGTGATGGAACATACTTATCAGTCCCTAACAAAGGTAAGTCGTATAAATATCGTAAGAGTAAAAATTGTATCGTATTAATCAAATAATGAGATTATTGAGTGTAGTGATGACGAGTAAACTGTCAAGGTATTGCATATTTAGTTATGGTGTGTGGTGCTATTGCGTACAACCACAACTCAAATTTGATGTGTGTCCAGGGAACTGTGACCAGTGTGATCTAGGTGAACGATATCCTGCGCCCCGCAGCCATACTCTTTCTGCGCAACATACCTGTCACCATTTTTCAGCAAGGTAATGCATGACCACATGTTACAGCAAGGACACGTGCCTCCTTGGTGTTTCAAGACGTCAGCCTTTTGCTCTCGCCCGCCAGGTCATCAGACTTGTCACCAATAAGAAACGTTTGGTATATGGCGAAAGGACGGGCGCAGCTCTGTGATGCAATATCAACCATCAAAAATGATCTTTTGGACCAGATACATGCAACATGAATGGCTATACCACAAAACTCCGTTCGTGCCTTATTCGTGTAGATCCCATCACGTAATCATGGCCCACGGAGGATCCCCAGATCCCGTGCCTGCTAGGCAACAGAACACATGCTGATTCGAGGTGGCTGAAATGCTAATCATTTCTGCAGAACGTATTAATGTACATGTCCGGTGAATAGGAACGTCCTATCTCCAGTCATTCAAGTTGTTCTGTTTTTTCTAAACATGAGAAAAAATGTTCAAATGTGTGTGAAATCTCATGGGACTTAACTGCTAAGGTCATCAGTCTCTAAGCTTACACACTACTTAACCTAAATTATCCTAAGCACAAACACACACACCCATGCCCGAGGGAGGACTCGAACCTCCGCCAGGACCAGCCGCACAGTCTGAACATGAGACGACAATGTATTAAAGAGATCATACATTCAGAGGCAGGTCGATTTCAAATGGCAGAGACAAAACGTGGACAACGACTAGGCGAAAACCGCTGACAAACAAGCCGTATCGTAATGGGAAAATGTAACTAAGAAACACAGATGCTCTCGTTTATCTCGTAAGGGAACAACATTTTTCCTTCTGGATTTTCCTGAATGAAATTGTAATGGTTTTCAGGGCTTGTATTAGGGTAAACAAACTAGAACTTAAGACGAATTTTTGCCAATGTACATCTTGGAATCCTGAAATATCAAAACGATCTGGAGCAGCATGCCAGGAGAATGCGTAATATCCATTAGAAATTATCGTTACTACAAGTAATTTCTGTAGTTAGGAATGACTAAAAGAAAGTGAAACAAAGCATGCTGTACCCGAAGACGAATTATTATGCCTGGTAGAGTAACTTTAAATTTCACTTATTCTAAGAAAGTGATGCAGATTTTTCGAATAATGTCCGTAGCAGACACTTGCAAGGCGTAACGGCTGTTTGTTGTCATCTAGTCAATACATCTTTCATCAGTGAGTGGTGCTATATAGTAATCTTAATTGAAATCTCAGGTTGCTTTGTGATGGACCAACGACAGGTCACATCTAAGCTGCAAAGTCGCTTTACTGTTACATGAAGTACAACAACTACACTTTGGAGGGTAGCAGGATTCCGCGAGAACCTACTTGCAATGAAAAGAACCTATATTAAGCAAGGAATATAGGGATACACTTGTCAGTTACTTACGTATACCATAGATCATTCGAACGATTCTTTCATCGAAATGATGTGAAACAAGTTAGTTTTCAGAATATATATATATATATATATATATATATATATATATATATATATATATATATATATATATATATATATATATATATATATACACAAGATTAGTAGTAATATTAAGGAAAAGACCTTTAGTCCCACTCATGCAATCACACTTAAAAATTAATTTCTTTTAGTTTTTTACAGACTACAGTTTTTAAACATAAACTCGTCCATTGAACAGACGAATTTGTCTACGAGAAATGGTTTCAGGTTGCACTTAATACTTGCTTTACTATCTGTCAGATATTTTATGTTTGAGTGCAAATGATCATAATAATTTTTTGCTGCGTATTGAACTCCTTTCTGAGCCACTGACAGCTTTCTCAAGTTGTGACGGCTTATTTATGCCGAATTCCATTGGTAAATATATGTATTGTGCTAGTGCAGTTAAAACGCCTAAGTCGTTGTAGTACTTATACGACGACTGCTGGTAAACGCCACATGTTCTTACTGCACGCTTTTGTGTAATCAATACTTTCTTTCTAAGTGATGAGCTACTATAGAAAATTACTACATAAGACATCACTGAGTGGAAATAAGGAAAATATGTCAAGAGGTTTAGTGTCTGTCTCCAAGAGTAGCCATTATAAGAAGAGCAAAAGCAGTTGAATTTCATTGTTTGAGAGTCTCCGTAGTATGCTTCTTCCACTTGAAGTTTTCATCAATATGTATATTCAAATTTTGGACCATTGTACCCTCTTCATTGACTCTTGTTCGTGTGCTACATCAGTTATTGCTATAATCTGTTTGCTGTACAGAGCAAGAGTATAGTGCGTTTTCTCAAAATTAAATCAGAGTTCATTTGCAGAGAACTGCTCAGTAGTTCTTTGAAAAAGTCATTAACGATCTTTTCTGTTGCTTTATAACACCACTATCGTCTGCAAAAAGTTCCAATTTTGCTTTCTGAATGTTGAGTGGGAGGTCATTCACATATACTGGTGCCCAAAATTAAAGCAACAAAGGTTGCGTTAATTTTGCCAACAAATGTATAAAGAAGTGATAGTAAAGTAGAATCAATCAGCTGCAACATGTATAACGCTCGAGAAAAAATTCCTCGTTTCTTTCCAACTTAGCGGATTTGCAAACACGTTCTGACATCTGATTAATGTGCTCAGTATGGGGCGTGACCACCTGCGGCACCAATACAGGCCTGACAACGACGGGACATGCTCTGAATGATGTCATCAGTCTCATGTTGAGGCAATAACGCCCATTCTTCCTACAGAGCTGCTCGAACGTCTTGGAGAGTGGTTGGTGGATGCTGTCGTTATGCAACCCGTCTCTCTAATGCATCCCAGGCATTCACTATGGGATACATATGGGAAGAGCGAGCAGGCCACACCATGCGTGCAGTGTCTTCCGTTTCCAGAAAATCATCATCCATCGTGCTCTATGAGGTCGTCCAGCAGTACGAAGTCTGGGCTCACAGCACCTCGCAACAGCCGAGCATGAGATCCCAAGATCTCCTCACGGTACTTGACAGCAGTTAAATATTACTGACTCACCCATACAGTTTCAGTAAGAGGTATTCGAGTGGTCAACATAATTCCTGCCCACACCATTAGGGATCTTCCACAATATCGGTCTCTTTCCACAATGTTTGGGTCCCGAAATCATGTTACACGTGCCCTCCAGATGCGAATCCTCCTAGAATCACTCTCCAGACGAAATCGGGACTTATTTGTAAAAAGAACATTGGCCCACCGTTCGACAGTCCAGTCCAGATGACATGCTGACGGCTTCACTCTAGACGTTCCCTTCTGTGAAGACACGCCAGAAGTAAACAGACAGCAGGTCTCCAATAATAAAGGCCACTCACTGAAGCTTTCTGCACACCGTTTCCCTCGCTGCAAACGTCCAGGGGATGCTGAGAGATCAGATGCCAGTTGCAGTGCAGTATTAAGGCGGTACCGTCGTGCCCTTATAGCCAAAGGACGGTCCACTCTTTCTGATGTCACACTCGGTCGGCCATGCCCTAGTATCAGGGATACAGTTTCGCTGCTTATAAACTGTCGCCTCATCCGAGATACAAGAGAACGATACACATTAAGCCACCGGGCCACATCAGTTCGCGACTCTCCTGCATTCTTCCTCTGGCTCCCTGGATACGGATGTACGACTACCCTGCAAACACTACCCCGGTTGATTGGAGCCCTTGTACTGTCTCTTGCAGCGGCCTCTCCGCGATATTTTCAGAAGTTATATATATTATATAACTCAGTACATATCTCGAAATATCTCTTCTTATCTTACCGATTCCTAAACTTTAATATACGATGATTATCAATGCAAAGTAGTTTCAAGCCCTATTATTCCTTGGAGCGTCCATTTACTCCATGGAATAGCTTCTCTGCTATCTGTTTTCTCTTATGAAAAGAATGATGGATCTTGCCGATTAGCCGTGAAAGAAGGAGGATGTATATGTATGTATTGTTGAGCTAGTCGCCATCTTGATGAGATTCTGTATGAGAAGGAATTTAATACATGAACTAAACTAATGTAAGTGTGTTCGCGCATTGTTTAACTGATTATTATTGACAGTGTCTGCTTACTACGCTGTGTTGCACGGGATCAGTGGGGAACGTCTGATTTACACTGGACGAACCTGCCGTTTCGTATGCTCAAGATATCCAGTTACTTCAAATAAATAGGCTAACATGGTCTTACCAGCAGATCTCCGGTCTTCCCCATGTGATCACCGAAAGTTAATAATTATTACAAACGTTTTCAGGAGATCGACTGACAATTTTCGTCGCACCGAGACTTCGAAATTGCTTCGCTGCCTTATGGAATTTAAGTTAAGCTCATTTTAATCAGGATAGAACAGTACTGAACTGTGTGAATGTGATAAGCCTGCTTTGTGAATGAAAATTCCCTTAACATACGCATGTTATTACTATCCTGATCAGTGAAGCTAAATCAGGCCGGTGTGAGAGAGGTTTTTAAATTTTTTGAATACCACAAAAAGATATTAAACCCTGACGTCATTACTGGCGTGGTTGTCTGTTGATCGCAAACCCATCTTCCGTGCAGAACACGATCGTAACGACTGTTGACAGTTTGTATGATTACATCTTGAATTAGTCACAGGACAGGGAAATAGCAGTTTGTTACGATAATTTTGGACACCACTGTATATAAGGAACAGGAGTGGATCCAAAAAAAACCTGTTGATCTAACTTTGTGATTTCTTTCCACAATTAATTTAATGTTCCGGGCTGCCACACCATGGTCGAAGGGATTTCACATTTAAACCCAACGTTGGTCCCCATTTTCAGAGTACATTTTGAAGGGCAATCGTAGCTTATTTGAGTGTCCTTTCGCACTCTGGCTCGATACTGTCTGCAGCAAAACTCAGTTTACATGTGTTTCATCGCAGTGACATGACGTCACATGTTTCGAATAGCCAAGCACAGTTGATCATCGTGGACTGCCGTTGTCAGCTGTTAATATCACCCCATGGTGGATGACAGGTACACATCTTCTTCAGCGCCGGAATCACGAGGTTATTCAGTTTCACGCCCTGTGTCTTCACATTCAAATTCTTGAGGTTTTTTACAATCTCCATGGCCCCTCTGTATAACCTTTCATGGTATCCGCTTGTGGCAGCTAGTACTCGAGTTCTATCAAAATGAATGTGCTGGTCTCCAGGCTGCGAAGCATGCTCCACAACAGCTGATCTGTCTTCCCCCTTCTGCAAATAGATCCTGCACTCTTGTAGTCATTTTTTCATCATTCTTTTTGTAGTATTCACGTACGGCTCCCCACACCTATACGGGATACTATAAACACCTGAGCGGCTTGGAGCATCCTTGACCAATTTTAGGTGATCTTCTTTCTCCTGGGTGGATTTGTAGATAACCGCGATGTTCCGTTTTCTCAAGATTTTCCCCATACAGCTTCTTTCATTAAAGGCAGGAACACTTTCAGTTTCACAGGCGTTTGTGCGTATTTGTGATTTCTACGCGGTGGTCTCAAAGCTCTTTGTATCTCAGCGGACGAACAACCAGTCTTGAGCAATGCATCGGTGAGATGTTTTAATTATGCCTCAAGCAGCTCTGATTCGCGGATGTTCCTTGCTCTATCCGACAACATTTTACAATGCCTCGCTTTTGTTGAGGGTGGTGGTTCAAATCCTGCTGTAGGTAACGGTATGTGTGCGTGTGGCCTAAACTACCATCTTCTGTCCTGAAAACTAGTGCATCAAGAAAGTTTAAACTTGCGCCTGCCTCCTCCTCCATGCTAAACTGAATCTTCGAATCAATACCGTTGAGATGTTCGTACACTACTGGCCATTAAAACTGCTACACCAAGAAGAAATACAGATGATAAACGGATATTCATTGGACAAATATATTATACGAGAACTGACATGTAATTACATTTCCACGCAATTTGGGTGCATAGATCCTGAGAAATCAGTACCCAGAACAACCACCTCTGGCCGTCATAACGGCCTTGATACGCCTGCCCATTGAGTCAAACAGGGCTTAGATGGCGTGTACAGGTAAGATTTTCCCCATACAGCTTCCTTCATTAAAGGCAGGAACACTTTCAGTTTCACAGGCGTTTGTGCATAATTGTGATTTCTACGCTGCCCATGCAGCTTCAACACGATACAACAGTTCATCAAGAGTAGTGACTGGCGTATTGTGACGAGCCAGTTGTTCGGCCACCATTGACCAGACGTTTTCAGTTGGTGAGAGATCTGGAGAATGTGCTGGCCAGGGCAGCAGTCGAACATTTTCTGTATCCAGAAAGGCCCGTACAGTACCTGCAACATGCGGTCGTGCATTATTCTGCTGAAATGTAGGGTTTCGCAGGGATCGAATGAAGGGTAGAGCCATGGGTCGTAACACATCTGAAATGTAATGTTCACTGTTCAAAGTGCCGTCAATGCGAACAAGAGGTGACCGAGACGTGTAACCAATTGCAGCCCATACCATCACGTCAAGTGATACGCCAGTATGACGATGACGAATACTCGCATCCAATGTGCGTTCACCGAGATGTCGCCAAACACGGATGCGACCATCATGATGCTGTAAACAGAACCTGGATTCATCCGAAAAAATGACGTTTTGCCATTCGCGCACCCAGGTTCGTCGTTGAGTACACCATCGCAGGCGCTCCTGTCTGTGATGCAGCGTCAAGGGTAACCGCAGCCATGGTCTCCGAGCTGATAGTCCATCCTGCTGCAAACGTCGTCGAACTGTTCGTGCAGATGGTTGTTGTCTTGTAAACGTCCCCATATGTTGACTCAGGGATCGAGACGTGGCTGCACGATCCGTTACAGCCAATCGGATAAGATGCCTGTCATCCCGACTGCTAGTGATACGAGGCCGTTAGGATCCCGCACGGCGTTCCGTATTACCCTCCTGAACCCACCGACTCCATATTCTGCTAACAGTCATTGGATCCCGACCAACGCGAGCAACAATGTCGCGATGCGATAAACCGCAATCGCGATAGGCTACAATCCGACCTTTATCAATGTCGGAAACGTGATGGTACGCATTTCTCCTCCTTACACCAGGAATTACAACAACGTTTCACCAGGCAACGCCGGTCAACTGCTGTTTGTGTATGAGAAATCGGTTGGAAACTTTCCTTATGTCAGCACGTTGTCGGTGTCTCCACCGGCGCCAACCTAGTGTGAATATTCTGAAAAGCTAATCATATGCAGATCACAGCATCTTCTTCCTGTCGGTTAAATTTCGCGTCTGTAGAACGTCATCTTCCTGGTGTAGCAATTTTAGTGGCCAGTGGTATAAAAACTATGTAGTTCCTCTCTGTCATTCCTGCACAAAACAAACGTATCATCCACATACCGCTTCTAAATATTTCGTTTCTCGTTGGCAGTTTCCGATGCCTGGTCCTCGAATTTTTTCTTAAAGAAGTTTGCTGGAGCTGGGGTTAAGGGGCTTCTCTTAGCCACGCCATCCGTCTGCTCATAAGCTCAAGGTTCCATTTGAAATACCTGGCTGTGGGACAATGTATATAGAGCTCTGCTATATCACGGGGAAATATCCGATTCAGCTGCACCACCTCATTCAGCCGAACCATAGTAAATAGCAATACTACATCAAAACTAAATAATATGTTCTCCGGCTGCACCACTATGCCTTTTAAATTACTGATAAAATGTGCCGAATTCTTGATATACAAATCCGATCGGCCCACATCCTTTCGTAATAATGTTTTCAAGATTTGTTTAAATATTGTCTTACAACCACATACTTCAAATGGAATGATCATTACTATGAACAGACGGATAGAGTACCTACAGAGAACCAGTTATAGCGAAATTCCTTACAGCAAAATTCGAGGTGCAGGTTTTGGAAACTGCCAACCGAATTTTTACTTTTGGTATCTGGATGACATTTTTGCGTGCATGGCAGAGAGGAACTGAGTCTTTTTACAGGTAGGTGGAACGTTAAATTTCATTAATGTGCTAGTTTTCAAGAAAGAAGGTGGTAGCTTAGGCCACACAGTTTACCGAAAACGCACGCACAGACCGTTACCTACAGCGTGATTCGAACCACCACTCACAACAAAAGCGAGGCATCACAAAAGCGTTGGTGGATATTGCAAGGAACTTCTGCGAACCAGAGCTGCTTGACGCAGAATTAAAACACCTCTCCGATTCATTGCTCAAGAATGGTTATTCGTCTGCTGAGGTACAAAGAGCGTTAATACCCATGCGCACGATTCATAGCGATATACGAGCGCCAGAGGAATTGAAAGTTTTTCTGAGTTTCATTAAGGACATTACTGACCGCGTAGGGAAAATCTTGAAAAACGGAACACTGCAGTGATCTATAAACCCACCCGGAAGAGACTAGATCATCTGAAATTGGCAAAGAATGCTCGCAAGCCGCTAGATAAAGTAGGCATTTATAGAATTCCGTCTAGTTGTGGAGAGACGTACATGTATACTACAAAAAGGACAGTCAAAAGACGACTAGAACACAAGGGCTATTGCAGAAAGGGATAGATCATCTGTTGTGGAACATGCTTCGCAGTCAGGAGACCACCACATTCATTTTGATAGGACTCAAATACTGGAAGTACTGGAAGAAACGCGAAGGCAAAAGAAATCGGGTACGACACGACGCGAAACACTTACATAACACTTCGTAACTGCACGCATATAACCACTGTTTAATTATAACAAATTGTACCGAGAATGATGTGTTTTTATAAATCTTCAATATGCCGTTGCCTGGAAACGGCATGCTTTCATTATACGCAATTTACGATACGGAAAGTACGCTGTCCATTCACAGTAATGTGATCACCTATCAAAATCCTAAATAACCACACCTCGCGGAGCAGACAGCTGCGACACGTGCAAGAAGATTGTCAACGATGTTCTGGAAGTTACCGACAGGTAACTTGCCTCCTGTGGCATGGAACGCTGCGCTGGATTTTCTGGTTGAGGATACATAGCCCTATTGAAGTAATCTCACAGGTTCTCGACGGGTTAAAATCCGGTGAGTTTGGTGGCCAGGGCACTGGCTCTGCGAGCCACGCACATCCCCACCCAGCTGTGTGACACGTTGCATTCTCCTGCTGATAAATGCCGTGGCGGCGAGAAGAAACACATTTATGAGTGGATGTGATCCCCAAGGATAGATGAGTTGTTGATCCATTGTACCTTCCTTAATGGCGAGATTACTCAGGGAAAGCCACGAAAACGTTCCCCAAACCATAACGCCCACGTCTCTGCAGTAGACCCTTCCGTCGATCCAAGAGTCATCTATACTGTGAAGCCTAAAACATGATTCATCTGAAGAGGTCACTGTCGTCACTCAGTGGACGTTGTAATGATTATTTGCATTCCCTTCAGGTGTTTCAGCCAAGCATTATGCATATTTATGCGATCGGGAATGCTCATTAGCAGCCAGGCTACAGGTACATTTAACAGTTGAGCGTTAGCAAGGAGCATTAGTGATGAAATCATAGGAGTCAATGTTTTGCAACCTTAGCAGGGACAAGGTCCGACTATTCGTGAGTAGGATCTTACAATCTGAGACAGTGTTCCGAGACAAACTTCGTCACAATGTCCGCAAACGTGACGTCAGATCTGACTAGCAACAGCGATCTGAACGCCCATTGGCTGGATATATACGAGGTGTGGCTAGAAAAAAACCGGACTAGTACTGGTGAAACAATAAAACGAATGCAATAAGGCTGAAAGTCGCGTGGCCTGTCACGTGACTCTCGCTCCGCCTACTGCTCGAGTTTCATCTGCCTCCTGCACTCAGTCTGCCCGTGGCGTCTGTTTTAAGTAGTTGACGTTTTGTCTGTGTGTCGGAAAATGTTGAGTGTACAGAAAGAACAGCGTGTTAACATCAAATTTTGTTTCAAACTAGGAAAATCTGCAAGTGAAACGTTTGTAATGTTACAACAAGTGTACGGCGATGATTGTTTATCGCGAACACAAGTGATTGAGTGGTTTAAACGATTTAAAGATGGCCGCGAAGACACCAGTGATGACACTCGCACTGGCAGACCATTGTCAGCAAAAACTGATCCAAACATTGAAAAAATCGGTAAACTTGTTCGACAAGATCGCCGTTTAACAATCAGAGCAGTGTCTGAGTTAACAGGAGTTGACAAGGAAAGTGTTAGGCAGATTCTTCATGAAAGTTTCAACATGAACAAAGTGTGTTCAAGAATGGTTCCAAAGTGTCTCACAATTGAACAGAAGGAACGCCGAAGAATGATTTGTTCTGACATCCTGGAAAACATTGAAAGTGATCCCACCTTCTTACAAAATGTTATTACTTGCGATGAATCGTGGTTTTTTACTTACGATCCCGAAACTAAACGCCAATCGATGCATTGGAAAACTCCTTGTTCTCCACGACAAAAAAAGCACGAATGTCAAAATCGAAATTCAAGGCAATGGTGATTGTTTTTTTTACATCAAAGGGATTGTGCACATTGATTGGGTACCAGAGGGACAAACAGTGAATCAGCATTACTACATTAGCGTCCTGGCTACCCTACGTGAGCGAGTACGGAGAAAACGGAACGATTTGTGGAGAAAAAAGTCATGGATCCTTCACCCCAGCTCACAGTGCGTTGTCAGTGAAGACGTTTTTGGCAAAACACAACATTCCCATCTTGGATCATCCAACTTACTCACCTGATTTGGCCCCCTGTGACTTTTTTCTTTTCCCTTAAGTCAAGTCAGCTTTGAAAGGAACTAGATTTGAGACTGTTGAAGCAGTAAAAGAAAAAGCGACGGAAGTAATGTATGGACTTACCGAAAATGATCTGCAGCATTGCTATGAACAGTGGAAAATTCGTATGGAGCGGTGTAGAGACCGAGGAGGAGAGTACATTGAAGGAGATAACATGAAATTCAGATGTGAAAATTACCGAACTATCAGCTTAATAAGTCACAGCTGCAAAATACTAACACGAATTCTTTACAGACGAATGGAAAAACTAGTAGAAGCCAACCACGGGGAAGATCAGTTTGGATTCCGTAGAAACACTGGAACACGTGAGGCAATACTGACCTTACGACTTATCTTAGAAGAAAGATTAAGGAAAGGCAAACCTACGTTTCTAGCATTTGTAGACTTAGAGAAAGCTTTTGACAATGTTGACTGGAATACTCTCTTTCAAATTCTAAAGGTGGCAGGGGTAAAATACAGGGAGCGAAAGGCTATTTACAATTTGTACAGAAACCAGAGGGCAGTTATAAGAGTCGAGGGACATGAAAGGGAAGCAGTGGTTGGGAAGGAAGTAAAACAGGGTTGTAGCCTCTCCCCGATGTTGTTCAATCTGTATATTGAGCAAGCAGTAAAAGAAACAAAAGAAAAATTCGGAGTAGGTATTAAAATTCATGGAGAAGAAATAAAAACTTTGAGGTTCGCCGATGACATTGTAATTCTGTCAGAGACAGCAAAGGACTTGGAAGGGCAGTTGAATGGAATGGACAGTGTCTTGAAAGGAGGATATAAGATGAACATCAACAAAAGCAAAACAAGGATAATGGAATGTAGTCTAATTAAGTCGGGTGATGCTGAGGGAATTAGATTAGGAAATGAGGCACTTAAAGTAGTAAAGGAGTTTTGCTATTTGGGGAGCAAAATAACTGATGATGGTCGAAGTAGAGAGGATATAAAATGTAGGCTGGCAATGGCAAGGAAAGCGTTTCTGAAGAAGAGATATTTGTTAACATCCAGTATTGATTTAAGTGTCAGGAAGTCATTTCTGAAAGTATTCGTATGGAGTGTAGCCATGTATGGAAGTGAAACATGGACAATAAATAGTTTGGACAAGAAGAGAATAGAAGCTTTCGAAATGTGGTGCTACAGAAGAATGCTGAAGATTAGATGGGTAGATCACATAACTAATGAGGAAGTATTGAATAGGATTGGTGAGAAGAGAAGTTTGTGGCACAACTTGACCAGAAGAAGGGATCGGTTGGTAGGACATGTTCTGAGGCATCAAGGGATCACCAATTTAGTATTGGAGGGCAGCGTGGAGGGTAAAAATCGTAGAGGGAGACCAAGAGATGAATACACTAAGCAGATTCAGAAGGATGTAGGTTGCAGTAGGTACTGGGAGATGAAAAAGCTTGCACAGGATAGAGTAGCATGGAGAGCTGCATCAAACCAGTCTCAGGACTGAAGACCACAACAACAACAACAACATGAAATTGTAAATAAATGTTTTTCCAGCATCAGTCCGGTTTTTTTCTAGCCGCACCTCGTATATAGATATATATATATATATATATATATATATATATATATATATATATATATATATATATAGAGAGAGAGAGAGAGAGAGAGAGAGAGAGAGAGAGAGAGAACGAGAGAAGTGTTCTTATTGGCTGAGGAAGAAAGGTGGGGTGGTCTCTCTTGAGACAGGGTGAGTTAGTCGCGAGGAGCCACTCATAACGCAGTAACCGGGGCAGCTCTAAAAGAACGGTCGCGAGTTCATATTTCAAATGTTAAACAAGATATAAAGTGAAGTTATTGGTTATAAGAACGCCACTTGTCGGGGGCAGTGTCTATCATTATGAAATGTGTTAATGTGTGTAAAGGGTCGAATAACGGCGTAGTCCAGAGCCGCCATATTAAAAATTCAGATTCTGTGACGTGTGTGACAAAGTAATTTCTGTATTAAAAGAAGTATAGTACAAGCGTTGTTGAGAATGAGCAACTGGCATCCCTAAACACTCCAGTTGAGCAGGATCACCACCTACATGGAACCTGGCGACTGAGCGCTACTTCTGGGCTACGACTTACCGAAGCAGCAAGACACCAGGTTAGTGATACCGCCCAAAGAAGTACTTCCTTCTCGCTACAATGCCAATGAGGGTGTTGAAAAGTCCAGTTGGGGTATTGGCGTACAAATTGCAGCCTTCGTCGCCGATAAACAGCATTCAGCACAGGTGCATTAAGTAGACGCCTGCTGCAGAGACCCACACGCAGCAAGGTTCGGTGAACGGTCCTTGAGAAGACACTGTTAATAGCGCCTTATTTCATTTGTGCCGTCAGCTGCTCAACAGTTACACGTCTTTTCGTCCGTACTCATCTCCACAGCTCTTGGTCATCCCTGTAGTCTATGGCCTGTGGTGCATCACAGTAGCCGCGGCGCCGTTTTTGGATAGTACCATTTTGGCATGCTGAACATACTTTAACCATGGCAGTACGGGATGGTATACAAACTTAGGCGTTTCGGAAATGCTTCCACCCGTTTCCTGAAACCCAACGCTGAAGCACTTTTGGACGTCAGATATATCGCTCCATTTGCGCTTTAAGACCACAACTGCGCTGTTTTCCGTTCCTCCCTCCCCCCCTCCCTCCCACCACACGCGTTATACACAGTGTTACAACGGCCAAACTTTCAGGAAACAATTCTCACACACAAAGAAAGAAAATATTTTATGTGGACATGTGTCCGGGAACGCTTACTTTCCATGTTAGAGCTCATTTTATTACTTTTCTTCAAATCACATTAATCATGGAATGGAAACACACACCAGCGTGACTTCAAACACTTTGTTACAGGAAATGTTCGAAATGTCCTCCGTTAGCGAGGATACATGCATCCACCATCCGTCGCATGGAATCCCTGACGCGCTGATGCAGCCCTGGGGAATGGCGTATTGTGTCACAGCCGTCCACAATACGAGCACGAAGAGTCTCTACATTTGGTACCGGGGTTGCGTAGACAAGAGCTTTCAAATGCCCCCATAAATGAAAGTCAAGAGGGTTGAGGTCAGGAGAGCGTGGAGGCCATGGAATTGGTCCGCCTCTACCAATCCATCGGTCACCGAATCTGTTGTTGAGAAGCGTACGAACACTTCGACTGAAATGTGCAGGAGCTCCATCGTGCATGAACCACGTGTTGTGTCGTACTTGTAAAGACACATGTTCTAGCAGCACAGGTAGAGTATCCCGTATGAAATCATGATAACGTGTTCCATTGAGCGTAGGTGGACGAAACTAAAATGAGCTCTAATATGGAAAGTAAGCGTTTCCGGACACATGTCCACATAACATCTTTTCTTTATTTGTGTGTGAGGAATGTTTCCTGAAAGTTTGGCCGTACCTTTTTGTAACACCCTGTATACCTTGGACTGCTAGTGCTGCCACCTGCCATCTGTGAGAGGTTATTGCGCGATGACGTCAGACATGGGCGGTGTTCACGTTAATGCAACGGAGTCATGTATAAACTACGCGAGCACACCCCGCCTCGGAAGTCGATAGCAGTTCCTACTGTCTTCGATAATTACGTGTGACGTCACGTATCCACGAAGTCTTGTGAACTGAAGGTTGCTCCAGAAGAAGAGGAAAGGGCGTGGGGGGCGGCACGCAGCGTCACTGTGCGGCGAGGGCGCGGGGGCTTCCCCGGGGCCGGGCCGGGTCGGGCCAGACCGGTTGGGGGTTCCCCGCGGCGCACAATGCGCCACTCGGCGCCGGTTTCACGCGCCAGCGCGCCGCGGCAGGCCGGCGGGGCCGCGCCACTGCAATCAGCCGTGAAATAGCACCTGCAGCCGCGCCGCGCCAGGCCCGCTCTGCGGTTGGCCGGCCGCTCGGAAACACGGCGCGAGCAGCGGGGCGTGCTGCCGCCGCTGCTGCTGGCGGCGGCTCACAGCCAATCTCACGCCGGCCAAACAAATAACACCCGCCCGTAACGAACGCCTGCCACTCCGGCACGACAGCCCCGTGTGTCACCCGCAGAATCGAATCGTGTGCTGTCGTATTACAACTTCGCTAGACAGTCTCCAGTCGACGCAAAGCCAAGTTTATCGCATCCATGCACGCCCGCGTGATGTGCGGATACTCTAGCGTCGCAATTTCAGCAGAGCGGTTCTAACGCCCCGGTCTCAACCTCTGAACTGATTCTTTAGTCACTCTGGTAACTATAAACCCAGTAGTGGCACTAAAGAACAAGTGTAACGACCTCTCTCTCTGCCTAACAGTTTAACGGAGACTCTAAAACTTCAAATATCTTTTTTAAAAAAATTAAAGGCTATTTCACATCTTTGGAATGTACTGATTGTATTCGATTTAAAAGTACGTCTAAGAAATATTTTGAGATATGGACTACGCGAGGAGCCGTGGTATGCTTACAACTGTCAAAGTAGTCAGGACAGTGAAACTTCCTGGGAGATTAAAACTGTGTGCCGCACCGAGACTCGAACTCGGGACCTTTGCCTTTCGCGGGCAAGTGCTCTACCATCTTTTTTTTTTTTTTTTTTTTTTGGTACCATCTGAGATACTCAAGCACGAGTCACGACCCGTCTTCACAACTTCAATTCTGCCAGTACCTCGTCTCCTACCTTCCAAACTTCACAGAAGCTCTTCTGCAAAGTTCACAGAAGAGCTTCTGTGAAGTTTGGAAGGTAGGAGACGAGGTACTGGCAGAACTGAAGTTGTGAGGAGGGGTCGTGAGTCGTGCTTGGGTAGCTCAGATGGTAGAGCACTTGCCCGCGAGAGGAAAAGGTCCCGAGTTCGAGTCTCTGTCCGGCACACAGTTTTAATCTAACAGGAAGTTTCATATCAGCGCACACTCCGCTGCAGAGTGAAAATCTCATTCTGTAGTCAAGATAGTACCTATCTGTCAGAGACTTGCATCTGATGTACTACTGGCAAGATGCGCTGATGGCAAGACACAAAGTGTAAGTGAAAGTTTGCACAGTGTCATTTGGTCCTAGTGTCCCAGAGAAAACAAAAAGAAAAGAAAGAAATTTTTGGGTTTTGTTACTGTTGGGTCTTGTCCTGTACTTAGTAGAATATGGAATGTTGAATACTGGAGAAAACAGAAGTTGCAGCACTCGTTTATCACCCTCCCAGGAGAAGATCTGCTTATCTAGACATCAATGATGATTCAAGCAGTCCACAAACTACTGCCTCGAATCGGAAAAATTCAAGTAAAAGTCTACCCTGGTCTTGAAATTAGAACAAGAAGAATCCCTACATGAACAAGAAGAGAAAATGTAAGGTGCCGGAGACTTTTAATGTGTATGTGTCTTATACTAGCATTTATTTTAAGTAAAATTGTAAAATCTAATTTCCTATAAGTTTGTTTTTATAAGTTCAGTGCATTAATACTATCGAAAATGTAGTTTGTCTATTTCATTATCACATTTACACTATTTCCAGATAATTAAAGAAATTTTTTAAGTTTTGAACATGAACACAATACTGAAAGTAAGTTAAGAAAATTTCTCATAAAATGAGCCCATATAATTGTTCGACAATGCCTTGTGAATGTACCTACAAAATTTAGAATGTGAAAATGCAATTCTGAGCAACAAAAATATATTTCCAAAATACGATTAAAATCATATTAAAATTAAAAACTGAAAAAAAGCTAATGAAATTCTCGACTTTAAAGGTTGTGTGTTGTTACATCTATCGTGATAGACAAGATTTTAAAATTTGGTTGAAATCGGCAAACAAAAAGAAAAGTCTAATTTTTGGGTCGAGTCTCCCCTTAACGACAATGAAGGTTACCTAAGAAGTTAACACAGTGAAATTAGGAGAACTGACTAGTTTCAAACAACGTAATGAACACTTTATAGGTTCATCTTTATGATGAACCTGTGCTACGAAAAGAAAGTAATAAAAGGGCGTCCTGAAACGTAATGCATCCGATTTTTTTATTCTCTTCACAGTATCTGTTGATGTACTGCAGATTACACGATTGACTTTCCAGCTTCCGAACTGTAACGCGTGATATGGCGGTGTGGAACGTAACTGCGTCGGCGCTGTAATCGAGTTTCTGACTGCAAAAAAAGTACCTGCAATTGAAATCCATAAGAAGAATGGAAGCTGTGTATGGTGATGACTGTATTGACACCATTAACCTGCGACGTTCGTGCTCGTAATGCAGGAAACGGTGGGGCAAACCCCAACGTACGTCACAGAGCTCTGAGTCCTCTCAGGTAAGTACGGCATATTACAGGAGCATGTACAGGGCATCATTGCACAAATGCAGTACAGAAAACGGTGTGGACGATGGATGACCCGCATGATCAGTCCTGACATGAAACAGGGGAAGCTGCACGTCAACAAATTCTTCTACGTTTTGATCGCAAGGGTGATGCGTTTCTTAACAACTTTGTTACAGGTGATGAAAGTTGGGTCCACCAAGTTGACTACGCAAACAAGAGATTATCAATGGAGTTCCACCACAGAGAATCACCGTGGCCAAAAAAAGTTGAAGGCCAAGCGATTCAGCACGCAGTCATGCTCACAGTGTTCCTGGATGTTCAACGTCTAGAGCATTTGGAATTCATACCTAAAGGCATCACAATACTGCAATACCCTCAGAAAATGAAAAACACAAATTCGAAGATTTCGTCCATACACGGACCACTCTCTCCTTCAGGATGACAATGCCAGATCACACACGCGTGCTGCGACATCTGGAACAATCCGACACCTTGGGTTCACTGTCATCGATCATCCTCCACCCAGTTCCAACTTGGCCCCATCTGATTTTCACCTGCTTACAAAATTTAAAGAATACTTTCAAGAATATCACTTTGACTGACAGTGCTGAAGCGGTGCAAACAGAGTTGAGGTAGTGGCTCCAACAACAACGTCAAGAAATCTTCAGTGGTGGTGTCAATAAAGTAGTCTCTCCTTGGGAGAAATATATTCGTTGCAAGGATGACTATGTTGAGAAATAAATACGTAGACACGAATAAGATACCGGTAGCTGTACAATTTAGAAATTTTTCTTGTTGCTGGTCACAGCCTCAATATTTTTTAAGAACGAAAACTTTGTTCCCGGAGATAACACGACGCATTTTATTTGTTGTGACTACGCTAGCTTACTACCCGGAACTGTTCCGTTGAGCTGGCTCGCAGACGCATGTCCAGCAAACTGGACGTTGCCGTAAGTCAGATCATCCGCGAGAGGTGTGTGTTCTGCGGTTGCTGTCCGGCCGGAATGTAGGTGCGGATAACGCAGTACACGTTTCGAGATAAGACGTTCATACTCACTCTCATGTTCTGCAGAAATGATTAGCATTTGGGTCACCTTGGCTCAGCATGTGTCCTGTTGCCTAGTAGTCGCAGGGTCTGCATTGGGTCCTGATAACTTTCTCCACGCTTGATGGAATCGATGCGTAGAGGGCATGAATGGCGTTCTATGGTACAGCCATCCATGCTGCATTCACCTGGTTCCAAAGTTCATCTGTGGCGATTGGCCGTGGGTCACAGCGCTACACCGGTCGCTTCACCACATCCCACACATTTCCGAGTGGCGACATGTCTGGTGATCTGGCGGGCCAGGGAAAAAGGTTGACTTTCTGTGACACCAAGAAGGCACGTGTATGTGCAGCAACGTGTGGTCGTACATTGTCATGCTGAAAAATGGCGTGATAGAGATGAAGTGGTGCCAGCAGAGGTGAAGTTGTGGCTCTGTCAACAAACTTTCCAGAGCGACAGTATCAAGAAACTGGTCCCTCGTTGGGAGAAATGAGTTCATCGCCATGGTGACTATGTCGAGGAATAAACATGTAGACAGGAAGAAAAAATATGTAGAAAGTTAATAAAGTTTGTTGTATTTAATAAGCTTTAGGGAGTTTTCGCATAGGAAATTCGGAGGCATTTTTTTTTTTCACCGCACCCTCCTAGAACTCCGCAAGTGAGTGATGAAGATATGCACAGGAAATAATTGGTGACCCGCAGAATGGAATGATTACTTGTTTATTCAGGAACAATTACCGGAAGAGGTTAGGTACAGCTCGTGTGACTTACACTAAGAGATAATAGTATCAAGAAAGTGTACTGAAGTCCTAGCAACGGGAAGTTTAGGTGAGCGAGACAGATTCGCTTAGCGATGGCTCCTTAACCCACGGAGATTGGTGCTGGTTGGCGTACACCGTGCCCGGGGCCACGTACGGCTGAAGCGTAGGTATACAGCGCGGGCTATTTTCAGGCACTTTATTTGCAGAGGCAAAGGGTCCCCCACAGGCTGCGCCTCATATCGTCAATTGGAACGCCACCAAACGGAGAAAGTAGTGTCTGCAGTGATGGCGTCCTGAGTTCCCGGCGATAACAGAGCGCATTGTATGTGTTGTGATTGCGCTGACTTATGGCCCGGAATTGTTACCGTCGAGCCCTCTTGCAGACGCCTGTGCAGCAAGCTGGACAACTCCTGAGACTAGGCCACCCGCAAATTGCCGGTGTGCTGCGGTTGCTGCCCGGTTGGAGTGTAGGTGCTGATATCGCAGTTAATTCATATCGCACTTAATTCAACAAAAAGCGCGCCTACATAAGCGATTATGACACATCGCTCGAAAAGAGGTTCTAGATGAAAAACTAATGTTAGTAATTGGGACACCTGTCTGTCCTACGAATGGACACCTTCTACTCACCCCCTCCTGTGCAGGCGGGATCAACTTTTTTCCCCTTATTTTATTGCATATTCGGATTCTACGCCAAAAATACGTACGATTCATTCAAACATTTGTTTCCTACTCGTGGTATCTGGCGCCGTAATCAAAAAGTATCCACTGTTCCTGTTTTTGCAATTAAGAACCGACGCAGTTGATTCTAAATTTTATTTACGATATAAAGGTAAACCTTTGCGTTTTATCGGTTGCTACTGATGCTGAAATATTATTTGAGTGCTGCAAAGCTGACTGTGCAGTATGACTAAGGTGGCCAGACATTAAATTTTCTGTTATATAAATTACCTGTCTGATAACGTAGTTTCCTGTTCCTTATGGGGTTGATCGCAGCGAGTCCCCAAACCATCGGAATGCTTTATTTCGGAGGCCGCCCTCTAACCCCGCCATCAGCGTGACACATTTTTAATCGTTCATATGGAAAACGAAGTGTGTAGTATGTAATGATGTAAAAAGTATTCCCTGATTGTATTGAAGAGCATTGAGAATTGTATAAGCTACCTGTGAGAGATTTTTGGAGAGACCTATAAGCCGCACGCCGCCAGAATAACTAAATAAATTCCATATAGCACCTAGCAGTGTATAACTTGTATCGTGTACGTCATACAGTACTGTGTGACGTCCAAGTTCAGGGGCGAGAAGTTATTTGATGCTCAGAATAGATTATGGCCACAATTGTCACTCGTACTTGCAGAAACAAATCAGATACCTATTTCACATAACTTTGGAACCTTTAGTGAGTGAGTACCTCACTGAAACACCATCTTACCTCAATCATCAAAGTTACTTTCCAATGAAAGTCCTACCCACACAACAACTAGATAGCGGTTCAACTTCTTTTCATAACGTTGAAAGCAGACAACATCGCACACAGTGATGACATGTTGAGAATGGGAAGAAATTGATTACCATCACCCTTTACGTTGGTAGGTGTTCTAACCACGGTACCGCGTCTTGTTTTAGGGGAAGTAATGGTCACAGATATGGTGAGTGCCCGAGGAACAGATGGCTATCATGGAATTCCTACTTCATGGTATACTGTGAAGATGATGACAATGAAGTCTCTTGAGCACTGCTTACATAAATTAATTGATCTACAAATGTTCCAATGTTAACTGAAAATTGCTGCTCTCTATAATCATTACACAGTCCAGTGTGCACTCACCTTCTACATGCGTTCTCCGCTCCAAACAATGCAGGATGTCAACAGAAAGGTTTCTTAGGTATAGAGTAGTACGCGTTAAATCACGTTTTTTTCAGCCAGCTTTACTGAGGCCTTCCACAAGTTACTGAGGAGCTGGCTACTCCATTGCAGATCGAGAGGAGAGGTCAGCTGATGGAGAAACTGATTTCTTTATTAATAGATCCGGTGAAGGTCCTACTAATTAAGAAACTGATGTATTAATAGATCTATGGGAAGGGTCTTCTACTCGAGAAAGTGATTTTTCCTTAGTATATTCAGAGGAAGGCCATCACAATTGTGGCCAGAAGTTCGTTTTGCAATACGATGTGGCTCTACTTCCAGAAAACGTGTGACGTTAGTGTCACGGTATCACATTATACAATATTAATTCAAATCCTGCCGCTATTTTGCAGTTATTTCAGTGAGTATGCTGGAGCGGTGTGTTTGAAAGGCAGCCTTTCGTTCACCACCCTCATGTTGTGTAATGTAAGATATGTTTCTATGGTTTCTTTTCTTGGCAAAAGGTAGTCCATGAATCTCATTAGGACAAGAGGGCCTCCTCAGTGGGTGACTGGTAGTTTCGCAGAAGTCGGAAAGCAATCCACGCCGCGGTTATTAATTTACAGGCAGGGGCTTGCGCCCACCTTGGTCAGTGAATGCTGCGGCCACCCGATAGCCACCAGAGAACAATTGAGCACGACCTTTCGGTCTTTCTGTGTGTACTTCAAAGATCCAGGCGTCATCAATTTCATGTTTAAAAATGTGCGTCTTTTACGTAAAAGAAGGCAAGTTACATCCGTTTTCCCTAATTCTTCATTATTTTAGCTACAGTTCACATCCTTCACATTTGCAACGTCATTTAGTCGCTCGTACCATATAGAGTTTCTTGAAAGTAAAGCACTGAAGACTCTGAAGTGGAATTCTGGCATTTCTGATCCACGTAATCGTAGAGTGGGGTAATTTTAGGGGCACCATATGGTGCTGATCAGCGTACTCTAGCTGTTATGTGTCACAATTGAAGTAGCACGATCTATATTCCGTGTAGCTCGTTACTCTCTCGCTTTGCCACGCAAACTGTGTTGTTTAATTTGGTATAAATTTTTGGCTTCTTCTTGTAACGTTAACTTTGATTTCGCATGCTGTCCAGATACACAGATCTTGTACGTACTCCAAACAAACTTCCAAACTTTTGGTTCCCCCACCACCACCACTGTGTTAACATCATTTTGTAGTTTAGTCTGAATTACAGAAAACTTTGTTCTGTGTTACTTTTATTGAAACTGATGTCAATCATCAGAACAAATATACCTACAGAAAAAAATTGAGTCATGAAGAAGGAGTTGTGCGATATAAGCGAAAGTTGGCATGCTCATTTCAAGATCTGAAAGATGACGTCTACTCCAATTTTCGAGCCAATTGCTTAAGAGTGCTCTAGTACTGCCACTATGAGTCTGCAAATTAGGTTTCGTGAAAGTTAGTTATTTTTGAGAATGCACATGATGAGATGATGTTAGTCAAGAATGCCTTTTAGGCGACAAAGACGCACTTATCATTTAACCTCTCTCTCTCTCTCTCTCTCTCTCTCTCTCTCTCTGTGTGTGTGTGTGTGTGTGTGTGTGTGTGTGTAAGTGTGCGCGCGCGTGTGTTTTGCGCTTTTTTCCACCGGTGTAAATGACCGTCAGTCTCGATCTTGCCGTGGATTTAGAGGTCCTTTAAATTGTCCTATAACGTTTCCTCGTTAGACGACCGGTTAGCCGGCCGAGGTGGCCGAGCGGTTCTAGGCGCTTCAGTCTGGAACCGCGCGACCGCTACGGTCGCAGGTTCGAATCCTGTCTCGGGCATGACTGTGTGAGATGTCCTTAGGTTAGTTAGGTTTAAGTAGTTATAAGTTCTAGGGGACTGATGACCTCAGATGTTAAGTCCCATAGTGCTCAGAGCCATTTTTGAACGACCGGTTAGAAAAAAGTGAACTGTTACATGTCTAATTGTTCGCTTCACTGTGTCGGCGTTGTCATCGGGCAGTGCTGCTAACTGCAACAATTATTTACCTATAACTTTGCAGAAGCAGCGAGCTTTGTAATCGCTTGTCTTCCATTAGTCCGATTTGGATTTACTTTTTATCCTTGACAGCAACAAGCATGCAGACGTCTCATCACGTGTTACCACAAGTTGGTTTCATTAATCAGGGGCTAGAACTTTCAAACTGTCATGATAACTCAGGCCATACACGCCAGTGCACTAACAATACAAAACGTCTTTCGATATAGTGAAATACCAGAAGGACTTACACTATATGATCAAAAGTAAACGGTCAATCCCAAAAACATACGTTTTTCATATTATGTACATTGTGCTGCCACCTACTGCCATGTACTCCATATCAGTCATTAGACATCGTGAGAGAGCAGAATGGAGCGCTCCGCGGAACTCGCGGCTTTCGAACGTGGTCAGGTGATTGGGTGTTATTTGTGTCATACGTCTGTATGCGAGATTTCCACACTCCTAAACATCCCTAGGTACACTGTTTCCGATGTGATAGTGAAGTGGAAGCGTGGAGGCGCACGTACAGCACAAAATCGTACAGGCCGACCTCGTCTATTGACTGACAGAGATAGTTGAAGAGGGTCGTAATATGTAATAGACAGACATCTAGCCTGACCATTACACAGGAATTCCAAACTGCATCAGGATCCAGTATAACTACTATGACAGTTAGGTGGGAGCTGACAAAACTTGGATTTCAGGGTCGATCAGCTGCTCATGACCCACACATCACTCCGGTAAATGCCAAACGAAGCCGCGCTTGGTGTAAGGAGCTTAAACATTGGACGATTGAACAGTGGAAAAACGTTGTGTGGAGTGAAGAATCACGGTACACAATGTGGCGACCCGACGGCAGGGTGTGGGTATGATGAACGTCATCTACCAGCGTGTGTGGTGCCAACAGTAAAATTCGGAGGCGGTGGTCTTATGGCGTGGTCGTATTTTTCATGGAGGGAGCTTGTACCCCCTGTTGTTTTGCGTGGCACTACCATAGCACAGGCCTACACTGATGTTTTAAGCACCTTATTGCTTCCCACAGTTGAAGATCGCATCTTTCATCATGATCGAGCAACTGTTAATAATGCACGGCCTGTGGCGTACACGACAGCACCATCCCTGTAATGGACAGGCCTGACCTGAATCCTGGCCGGCCGATGTGGCCGAGCGGTTCTAGGCGCTTCAGTCTGGAACCGCGCGGCCGCTACGGTCTCAGGTTTGAATCCTGCCTCGGGCATGGCTGTGTGTGATGTCCTTAGGTTAGTTAGGTTTACGTAGTTCTAAGTTCTAGGGGACTGATGACCTCAGATGTTATGTCCCATAGCGCTCAGACCCATTTGAACCATTTTGAACCTGAATCCTGTAGAATACATTTGGGATGTTTTGGAACGCCGACTTCGTGCCAGGCCTCACCGACCGACATCGATACCTCTCCGCAGTGCAGCACTTTGTGAAGAATGGCATGCCATTCCCCAAGAAGCTTTCCAGCACCTGATTTAAGGTATGAATGCGAGAATTTGAAGCTGACATGAAAGCTGAGAGTGGGCCAATAGCATATTTAATTCCGGCATTAACGATGGAGGGCTCCACGAACTTGTAACCCATTTTCAGCCAGGTGTCCGGATACTTTTGATCACATAGTGTGCCTCAGGCCCAGTCCCCACACGATACCTACCGTCCCGCTCAACAGCGTAACAATGCTCACTGTGACTTTGTCTGGCGAGAAAGCGAGTCGCAGCACCCAAGTTCGGCGGTAGCGAGTGGGATGGCGAGACTGGAGGGGGTGGGATGGAAGGGTGCAAATTTAATTCCGGCGCCGCCGCCAGTGGCACCACGACGGCAGGCGGCTGGCGGCAGGCGGCCCGCGACGATAAGATCAAAATGCAATTTCGCGGAGCACTAAAATGTGCCCGCCCCGCCGCAGCCGCCGCCGCCCCCGCCGCCACCACCAGACGCGACGGCCGGCGCCCGAGCCTACGGCCTGTCTACCGGCCGGACGTCCACCTTCCCCCCGCACGGCTCTCGCTAAACCTGAAACTAAACCTTAAGTCCGGGAGCATATCTGGACACTGGCAATGCAGGGTAGAGTAGTCCAGCGCAGAGCAGTTAGTTACGTGACATACTATCAGTCACTGACATATCAATGACTGAATTCAGGTATCTTAGTCCAGAGCAGGATTGTGCTGAGGCAATGAGCATGCTGATGATATTGAGCAACACTTCAGAATGGAAAAAATCTGAATAGGAAAGACGGATGCGTGAACGTGTGAAAAATCGCGGTGAATTTGCTTTGACGTCAGAATTTTCTCATAAACAATTAACTCTCTAGTTACGTTTAGCTCGGTATCTGTATCTCGAGGATCACTTTCTTGGGTGATAATGTAGAGCGAAGTGCCGTAAACTGGAATGCCCACCTAAACCGGATTCCTTTATCATTTGGCTCTGCGTTTTCCTGAACATTAGTGGTATTAACTGTAAATAACACTTCAGGCTTCTATCACTCTGCAGCGGGATGCACAAGTAGCCCATTTCAATTATTATTTGTCAGTTCACCATTTTTTGCCAATGGAAAAATTTTTCGTATTGCAGTATATTTTTCGATTTCTCTCCTAGATATTGGCAGGTAAGCCTTTCAGCTTAAAAAATGGTTCAAATGGCTCTGAGCACTATGGGACAACTTCTGAGGTCATCAGTCCCCTAGAACTTAGAACTACTTAAACCTAACTAAGCTAAGGACATCACACACACTCATGCCCGAGGCAGGATTCGAACCTGCCACCGTAGTGGTCGCGCGGTTCCAGACTGTAGCGCCTATAACCGCTCGGCCACCCCGGCCGGCACTTTCAGCATATAAGTGTTCATAAACACTAAAGTTTGAGGTTAATGTTTAGATCTTTTGTTGTTGTGGTCTTCAGTCCAGAGACTGGTTTGTTGCAGCTCCCCATGCTACTCTAACCTCTGCAAGCTTCTTCATCTCCGACTAACTACTGCAATCTACATAATTCTGAATCTGTTTAGCGTATTCATCTCTTGGTCTCCCTCTACGATTTTTACCCTCAGCGCTTCCCTCCAATAGTAAATTGATGATCCCTAGATGCCTCAGAAAGTGTCCTACCAACTGATACATTCTTCTAGTCAAGTTGTGACACAAATTCCTCTTCTGCCCAATTCTGTTAGTACCCCCTCATTAGTTACGTGATCTACCGACCTAATCTTCAGCATTCTTCTGTAGCACTACATTTCGAAAACTTCTATTCAATTCTTGTCTAAACTGCTTATCGTCCATGTTTCACTTCCGTACACGGTTACATTCCATACAAATGCTTTCAGAAAAGACTTCCTCAAACTTAAATCTATGCTCCATGCTAACAAATTTCTTTTCTTCAGAAACGCTTTCCTTGCTATTACCAGTAAACTTTTTATCTCCTCTCTAAATCGACCATCATCACTTACTTTGCTCCCAAAACAGCAAAACTCATCTACTAATTTAAGCGACTCATTTCCAAATTTAATTACCTCAGCATCACCTGATTAAATTCGATTAAATTCCATTATCCTCGTTTTGCTTTTGTTGATGTTCATCTAATATCCTCCTTTCAAGACACTATCCATTCCTTCAACTGCTCTTCCAGGTCCTTTGCTGTCTCTGACATACTTACAGTGTCATCGGCAAACCTCAAGGTTTTTATTGCTTCTCCATGGATTTTAATGCCAATTACAAATTTTTCTTTTGTTTCTTTTACAGCTTGCGCAATAAACAGATTGAATAACATCGGGGATAGGCTACAGCCCTGTGTCACTTCCTTCCCAACCACCGCTTCCCTTTCATGCCCCTCGATTCTTATAACTGCCATCTGGTTTCTGTACAAGTTTTAAAAAGCTTTTCGCACCATCCACCTTCAGAATTTGAAAGAGAGTATCCCAGTCAACACTGTCATAAGCTTCCTCCAAGTCTTCAAACTGTAGAAACGTAGGTTTACGTTTCCTTAATCTACCTTCTAAGGTAATTGGTAGGTTCAGTATTGCCTCACGTGTTCCATTATTTCTACAGAATCCAAACTGATCATTCCCAAGGTGGGCTTCTACCAGTTTTTCCATTCGTCTGTATAAGTTTCGTGTCAGTATTTTACAGTCATGACAAATTAAACTCTTAGTTCGGTAATATTCACATCTGTCGACACTTGCTTTCTTTGGGGTTGGAATTATTATATTCTTCATGAAGTCTGAGGGTATTTCGCCTGTATCATACATCTTGCTCACCAGTTGGTAGAGTTTTGTCAGGGCTGCCTCTCCCAACGCTATCAGTAGTTCTAATGGAATGTTGTCTACTCCCGGGGCTTTGTTTCAGCTTAGGTCCTTCAGTGCTTTGTCAAATTCTTTACGCAGTATCATATCTCCCATGTCATCTTCATCTACGTCCTCCTCCATTTCAATAATATTGCCCTCAAGTACATCGCTCTTGTGTTGACCCTCTGTATACTCCTTCCGCCTTCCTGCTTTTCCTTCTTTGCTTAGAACTGGTTTTCCATTTGAGCTCTTGGTACTCATCCAGGTGGTTCTCTTTTCTCCAAAGGTCTCTTTAATTCTCCTGCAGGCAGTACCTATCTTACCCCTAGCGATATATGCCTCTAAATCCTTATATTTGTCCTGCAGCCATCCCTTCTTAGCCATTTTGCACTTCCTGTCCAACTCATTTTTGAGACGTTTCTATTCTTTTTTCCCTGCTTCACTTACTGCATTTTTATATTTTCTCCTTTCATCAGTTAAATTCAATATCTGTTCTGTTACCCAAGGATTTTTACTAGCCCTCGTCTTTTTACCCACTTGATCCTCTGCTGCCTTCACTACTCGATCTCTCAAAATTATCCATTCTTCTTCTACTGTATTTCTTTCTCCCGTTCTTGTCAATCGTTCCATAATGCTCTCTCTAAAACTCTCTACAATCTCTGGTTCTTTCAATATATCGAGGTCCCATCTCTTTAAATTGCAACCTTTTTGCAGTTTTTTCAGTTTTAATCTACAATTCATGACAATAGAGTGTGGTCAGAGTCCACATCTGTCCCTGGAAATGTCTTACAACTTAAAGCCTGGTTCCTAAATCTCTGTCTTACCATTATATAATCTATCTGAGGCCTTCCAGTATCTCCTGGCTTTTTCCATTCTTGAACCAAGTGTTAGCTATGATTAAGTTATGCTCTGTGCAAAATTCTACCAGGCGGCTTCCTCTTTTATTCCTTATCCCCATTCCGTATTTAACAACTATTTTACCTTCTCTTCATTTTCCTACTATCGAATTCCAGTCCCCCCAGGACTATTAAATTTTCGTCTCCCTTCACTTCTTTTATCTCATCATACATTTTTTTCAATCTCTTCATCATCTGCGGAGCTAGTTGGCATATAAACTTGTACTACTGCGGTAGGCTTGGGCTTCATGTCTGTCTTTGCTACAATGAGTCCACTATGCTATTTGTAGTAGCTAACACGCGCTCCCATTTTTTATTCAATATTAAACTTACTCCTGCATTACCCCTATTTGATTTTGTATTTATAACCCTGTGTTCACCTGACCAGAAGTCATGTTCTTCCTTCCACCGAACTTCACTAATTCCCACTATACGTAGCTTTAAGCTGTTCATTTCCCTTTTTAAATTTGTAACCTACCTTCCAGATTAGGGGATCTGACATTCCACACTCCGATCCGTAGAACGTCAGTTTTATTTCTCCTCATAACGACGTCCTCCTGAGTAGTCCCCGCCTAGAAAACCGAATGGGCGACTATTTTACCTACGAAATATTTTACTCAAGAGGACGCCATCATCATTTAACCATACAGTAAAGCTACATGCCCTCGGGAAAAATTACGGCTGTAGTTTCCCCTTGCTTTGTGACATAAAAAGGGTTGGAAAGAAGTCAGTAAACGGTTTGATATTAAAAAACACTCGTGAGATTGTCATACGTAGATTACAGTGCACTTGAGGAGGTAACAAAAATGAAATGAGGCAGATCTATAATTTCGGGTAAAGACCTGGAACAGGAGCTGGTTTACCATTAACTTGCTGTGGTAGTTTCTTTCTTTAGGCTTACTCGTAAATTTTTGTGAAGCCTAGAGATACAGCAGACAAATATTACAATGAAAACGCTTTAAAGGATAAAATTGCTGGGAGAAGGTGGGCTAGTGGTTTCCTCAGCGCTACGAAACCGAACAGAAATAAATCTTACACGAACACCCTTTAGCAGGGCTTTTGGGTTCAGCAAAGAAAACAATGAGAAATCCTAAGATGTTACAGTATATGTAATTCGAAACTTGATAACTTTTTCCTCTGATTTAACACCCTTTTTGTTTTCTTTATGGTTATTTTTATTATTTTTACAAGGGGTCAGATTTTGGCAACTATTTTTCAAACACGCTATGTATAAGGTTTTTGAAAATAGCTTTGTTTCTTAGAACCGTTTCGCTATACTTCCTGAGGGTAAAATGTAAATGATGCACCCACACGTATTATAAAAAAGGGATATATGTATGTTCCACATCTCCTCCTAAACTATTGGATCTATTTGAACCGCACTTGGTGCGAAGGTGACTTATTGTCTGGAAAGAATTACTGCGGAGGTACCTATCAAATTGCCGGAATTTTCAGTCAATATGAGGAGGATAACGAAGACAGTGCTCCTGCTATCATACGAAATCGGACCCCTGAGCAAGCCTCTAAGTGTGGATTCAGTATGTCTAGTACGCAGAAAGGTTTGTAGCAGGCCTTCAACTGGCTTCCTTCTAACAATCACACGGCCATCACTGGTACCGAGGCAGAACCAGCTTTCATAAAAAAAAAAAAAAAAAAAAAAAACGCCAGAACTCCACCCTGCCCTTCAGTGAGCTCTCGCTTCACGCCACTGAAGTCGCAACTGGAATGCGCGCTACAGAGCGTCTGGATCGGAGCTGCCCTGGAAGTAACCGATTTGAAACAGTTCATTGTGCCACTGTGATACCAACTGATGCTCAAATTGCTGCTGCAGAGGCAATACGGTGCACCAGGCCATATGCCGAACATGACGATCGCCCCTCTTGATAATACCACGTGACCGTCCGGGGCTCGGTCTTCTAGCGTCCATACATTCTTGTGACCACCGCTGTCCGCAATCATGTACAGAGGCTACAATCCCGCCAAATCTTCATGCAGTATCGCAGAAGGAACATCTAGCTTCTCCTAACCCTATTGCACGACCTCGCTCAAACTGTAAGCTGTTGATAATGGCGTCTCTGTCGCCTTAAAGGCATTCTTGTCTAATATCTCTCACGGTGTCCAGTCTCAAAGGTAACCAACGCTCACGCCCTTCACAGCGTGTATTTGAAGCAAATCCGATCTGCGTCGTCGTAGTGGCGCTACTAGCGCCACTCTTATGTGACTGGCACGAAATTTGAACAGACACCACCTCCCACGTGAAGAAACACGCCTACTAAAATTCTTTTGTGTCGCACAACTTCTCCTTGGTTTTGCTGTTATGACAGGAAGCCATACGTACCACTTTTGCAACTGGGGCAGATGGTGTAAGTCCGTTTGCCACTCTTAAGGTGGTCGAAACATTTATTTGGCCATTTTTGTCTTGGCAGTCACGTATATAAAATTAAGTGCACTCAAATGATGTGGAGCTGGAATCATTGAAGTTGAAGTCACATGAAAGAGTGTCAGTGCAAACCATTCAGACATCCTGAAGCTACAACGCAATGAGTATGTAGAGTAATTTTATTAGTATATTTGTTTACTTTCATTTACTTCATAAATATTCGAGTACTCGCATTTATTGTCCAAGGTTCTGGCTACACGCATAATGTTACTGGTATTTTTTTCTTTTCCCTGACGACTCCAATTTCTACTTCTGTCACACCGTGAGACAAGTTTCCTTCCTCATAGAAGCCTTCAGCACACTCTTCCCATCTACTGCTCTCTCCTCTGCATTTTACAGTGAAATTCCCAGTGCGCTCTTATATTACTACCCTTGCTTCGCCGAAAGTTGTTTTGACTTTTTTATATGCTGAGTCAGTCCTTCCGAGTCATTTCTTTTTCGATTTCTTCACATTTTTCGTACAGCTCCAAGATGCTACTCCAGGCGAGTGTAAAATGAATGTGCGCATCGGAAAATAATAAACGCTAAAATGATGATTTGGCCCTGTCTGACTACCCTCTGAAGCAGATCTTAGAAGCTCTTCATACTCTTTTTATATATAAATTACAATCTAAACATAAATGCATGATGAAGGCAACTAATACTACTAAATGATAAACGTCGTTGTTCAGTATATTTACTTATTACAAATTAAAATCAACCTTCTATATTTCCTAAATGGCTCTGAGCACTTTGGGACTTAACATCTGAGGTCATCAGTCCCCTAGAACTTAGAGCTACTTAAACCTAACCAACCTAAGGACATCACACACATCCATGCCCGAGGCAGGATTCGAACCTGCGACCGCAGCAGTCGCGCGGTTCCGGACTGTAGCGCCTAGAACCACGTGGCTATATTTCCTAACTAAAATTATTAATCAGTTGTCCAACTCTGCCCCTTACTATGACTGCGCTATCTAATATCAATAACGCGAAATTACTCACATCATCAACGTACCAAACGCTAGAAGACACCACTTTCAAAGATGTCTATACGGTGTGGAACCTCAGTGGAAATGAACTAATGTGATCACAGCTGTTTAGCTTTAGAGCCCTAATAAGCTGAAGCAATTTGCGATATCACCGCATGTACTACATCCGCTGCGTCGAAGTGACGCTTCTCGTACTCGTCTGCGACGATGGAAGAACTCCAGCCACAAATAAACTCTTTCAAATACTAGGACGGCACAAGGCGGTCCTCTGACTAATATACTCTACTACTGTCTTCTCCTCTCGGCGTTCTACAGGCGAGAAACGCGAACTCCCGCCCTCAAGGACGGAGTTCAGATAAAGTCTCAACGTAAGTGTAGGCAGAAGAAGTGCTCTTAGTTACTGAACGCTGCGCACTCAAAGACGACTTCCTACCCAGAGATGAAGTCCAGAATCGTATATGTTCGCAACAGTACAGTGCCTAACTGTTCTAACCATAAACTCTCCTGAGAGCAAAGACGGCAAGTCCATCTGTACCAAAAAAAAACGATACCGCCCGACCGTCACACAGGGGCGCTCACAATGGAAGGCCTCGTCTCTCCACCGCTGGCTTCCCAGCAAGACTCGGATCCCCACCCTCGTAATTTCGAAAAACGAATCATATTCCCAAAATCACGGAATATTCTCCCTCTCCACAGATTCTTCTGAACGCCCACCAACCATATTTTAGTCTATTGTCGTCCAGCGCGGAAAGTTTTCGAGGAAAAACCTATACTCGTACAATGGTAAGCTTCTGACTAAAAATCCGCGGAAATAACCCAGCCTGCGTGATTTCCAAGGTGACGCTTCCTCGTTCCTCTCAGCTGCGTCCAAGATTTTCGTAGTTTCCGAAGTACAATCCTTCCCGTCCGGCTACAACACCGCCCCGTCGCGACTCTATTGTGCTCCAGAGCTCAGGTGTCCCAACGTCCGTCTTGCTACTTCCTGTGTTTTTATATAAACCTATCAGATCGCAGCAAAGTATGTGGATGTGTGCTTGTAAGGTGCGAAATTATAGCCACCTTACACAGCCATTTTGGCTTAGCATCCCACCCTTCTTATTTATTTCGTTCCTAAGTGATTTGTATTCTGTGTTCCTGAACTTCACTGAACATTTTCATAGTTCCTTCTTTCATTAATCAACGGAAGTATTTCTTCTATTACGCATGGTTTCTTTGCAGTTAGAGTGTTTCTTCCTATGTTTTTATTTCCAACTTCCGTGATTGCACTTTTTAGAGATATCCATTCCTCTTCTAGTGATCTGCATACTGAGCTATTCCTTATCGCAGAATCTATAAACCCAGAGAACTTTATCTCTTCATTCCTTAACAGCTCGGTATCCCACTTCTCTGTGCACTGATTCTTCCTGACTACTCTCTTAAACTACAGCCTATTTTCGTCTCATACGTGTTGCTGATGGACGTCAGTTCCGAATTAAATGTTAGTTTAATCATTTAATGCCCACTATAGACGACCTTCCTTCCGGGGTAAATAGCAACCAAACGACTATTCATGTTTTCTGTAGAACGTATGTGATTGGCGGCATACCATCAGAAGTTTAAAAAATATTGTTCACAAAATTCCAAGGATAGAAAGGGCAGACAAGTGAGAGTATTATTGCGAAATCAGCCTAACATCTTATTCGTCCAAATTGCTGACGATAACAATATGCAGAAGAATGGAAAAGAAAACTGAGGATCTCTTACATGCCTATCAATTCGGCTATAGAAAGGGTAGTGGCACCAGGGCGATAGCTCTCACGTTCTGAATTGATACAACAGTCTGCTGTGCACAGAATATGAACAGAGAGTAAATCGAACAAAGGCGAAAGTAAGGACGAGAAGCAGAAGGGAATTCGACAAATTAACATCAAAATTGAGTACCACAAAGTAGACCAAGTAAAGGAATTATGATAATACCAGGAAAGCAAAATGACATACGACGGATGAAGCAAGGACGTCATAAAAATCAAGCTATCACAGATAAAGAGGGCGTTTCTTGCAAAATAAGCGTACTATTATCAAACATGAGTCTTAATTTTAAGAAGCAAGCCCAGCGGTGTGGCCGAGCGGTTCTAGGCGCTTCAGTCTCGAACCGCGCGACCGCTACTGTCGCAGGTTCGAATCCTGCCTCGGGCATGGATGTGTGTGATGTCCTTAGGTTCGTTAGGTTTAAGTAGCACTAAGTTCTGTGGGACTGATGACCTCAAATGGTAAGTCCCATAGTGCTCAGAGCCATTTGAACCATTTGATTTTTAAAAAGTAAATTCTGCAGTACAGCAATGTGTGGAAGTGAAACATAGACTGTGGGGAAAAGAGAAAAAAGTCGATTGAAGTGTTTTAGGTGCGATTCTATAGAACGGTGTTAAAAATGGAATTCACTGATAATACAAGAAATTAGGAGCTTCTGTGGATAATCAGCGAGGAAAAATATAAGCGGAAAACACTGACAAGAAGATGGCAGGATGTGTTAAAATACTAAGGACTAACTTTCGTGGTACAAGAAGCTGCAGTGGGTAGTACCTTTAAGTGAAGACGGAGACTGGAATGTATCCAACAAGTGCGAACGGCGTTCAATAATGCAACACATTTTTTTCTGAAAGCATGTTTCCTTCAGGATTGCAATACACAACATTATTTCTCACTCCTTTGACTACAGAACCCTATTTTTAAACATAATTTCCTCTTTTAATGGCGACGGTCTTACGCCACCTTAATGGGAGGGCCTGTATGCCAGCAGGGTACTGCTCTACACGTCGTCATAGGATTCAACGTTTTGCTGTAGCAATAACCTCAGCATCAGTCGCGTACTGCTTTTCGCAGAGTGCGTCCTTCATTGGGCCAAACAGATGGAAGTCGCAGTGCCTGAGATCCGGGCTGTAAAGTGGATGAGAAAAAAAGAGTCCAATGGCATTTTGTGAGTTCCTCTTGGTGCGCAGAGTTGTGTGAGTCCTTACATTGTCATGGAGAAGGAGAAGATCATTTGCATTTTAGTGACGACAAATCCATTGAAGTCGTTCCTTCAATTTCATGAGGGTAACACAAAATACTTCAGGGTTGAACGTTGCAACGTAAGTGAGGACATCAATCAGAACAACACTTCGAGCGTTTCTTTTATGGGCCCGGGGCGTGGTGCCATTCAATGGGCTGTCATTTGGTTTCTGGTTCGAAATTATAAATCAATTTTTCATCGTCTGTGAAGTTGTTCGACAAAAAAGAAAAAAAATTGGACATTTGTGGTAAGTTATATGGGACCGAACTGCTAAGGTCATCGGTCCCTAGCCTTACACACTACATACTCTAATGTAAACTAACTTACGCCAAGTACAGCACACACACACACACACACACACACACACCCATAGCCAAGGGAGAGGACACGAACCTCCGATGGGGGAAGCCGCGCGAGCCGTAGCAAGGCGTCCAAGACCGCACGGCTTCCCCGCGCGGCTGTTCGACAAAAAATTGTCACAATCAGCCTCGTAAGGCGCAGGCAGTTACGCACGTGGGGACCTTTGTTGCTCTTTATGGTCTTCTGTCTGGCGGCGAGGAACCCAGCGGGCTGACACTTTTGAGTACCCCAACTGGTGGACGCGTGTGTAAGCATTATCAACTGGTACATCTAGTTGAGCAGAGAGGTGTTTGACTGTGATACGTGGATCACTTCGAATGAGAATGTCCGCACATTCCAACATAGCACGAGTCGCAACTGTGTGCGGCTGGCCGGCATACGGGAGAACCGACAGATTTGCATGATCTCATTGCAATGACGTCCGCCCCGATAGCTGAGTGGTCAGCGTGACGGATTGCCGTCCTACGGGCCCGGGTTCGATTCCCGGCTGGGTCGGGGATTTCCTACGCTCAGGGACTGGGTGTTGTGCTGTCTTCATCACCATTTCATCCCCATTCGGCGCGCAGGTCGCCCAAAATGGTGTCGAATGTAATAAGACCTGCACCAGGGCGGCCGGACATGCCACGCAAGGGGCCTTCCGGCCAATGACGTCAAACACTCATCCATTTCATTGTGATGACGACAGACATCTCGCCCTACGAATCAACGAACTTTTATCCATTTCCAGGCCTCCATAGACATTCTACAAGCGGGTATCCATAAAAAAACTCACGGATAGGTCTCTACTTGGAACACCCTTCCGTTACAGACACCGTTTTCAAGGCTACGTATAGCGCCGCCACACTTCTGAAATTCATGGAACTATATGGGCCGAAGGGAGAATACCCCACGATGCAGCATCTTGTTCTCAATGGAGAGACGTCTACAGACGTTAGAGTAACCTCTGGCGGGCCACAGCGGAGTGTTATGGGACCATTGCTTTTCAAAATATACATAAATGACCTAGTAGATAGTGTCGGAAGTTCCATGCGGCCTTTCGCGGATGATGCTGTAGTATACAGAGAAGTTGCAGCATTAGAAAATTGCAGCAAAATGCAGGAAGATCTGCAGCGGATAGGCACTTGGTGCAGGGAGTGGCAACTGACCGTTAACAGACAAGTGTAATGTATTGCGAATACATAGAAAGAAGGATCCTTTATTGTATGATTATATGATAGCGGAACAAACATTGATAGCAGTTACTTCTGTAAAATATCTGGGAGTATGCGTACGGAACGATTTGAAGTGGAATGATCATATAAAATTAATTGTTGGTAAGGGGGGGTGCCAGGTTGAGATTCATTGGGAGAGTCCTTAGAAAATGTAGTCAATCAACAAAGGAGGTGGCTTACAAAACACTCGTTCGACCTATACTTGAGTATTGCTCATCAGTGTGGGATTCGTACCAGGTCGGGTTGACAGAGGAGATAGAGAAGATCCAAAGAAGAGCGGCGCGTTATTTGGTAAGCGTGACAGCGCTACGGAGATGTTTAGCAAACTCAAGTGGCAGACTCTGCAAGAGAGGCGCTCTACATCGCGGTGTAGCTTGCTGTCCAGCTTTGGAGAGGGTGCGTTTCCCCCTGCTTATACCTCCCGAGGAGATCACGGATGTAAAATTAGAGAGATTCGAGCGTGCACGGAGGCTTTCCGGCAGTCGTTCTTCCCGCGAACCATACGCGACTGGAACAGGAAAGGGAGATAATGACAGTGGCACGTAAAGTGCCCTCCGCCACACACCGTTGGGTGGCTTGCGGAGTATAAATGTAGATGTAGATGTAGATGTGTCACAACAAATTCCTCATGTTTCCAACTGAAATTGGCCGAAAAAAAAATGTGTTGTATTACTATTCCACAAGATTTCGGGATTGCAGCCGGATCTTATTCAGTGCGCCGGATTCTTATTCAGTGAACCTCGTAAGTCAGGACTTTGATAGCAAGCGCAACTCCGAGATGAAGGTTGGCACTGGATAGAATGTCGTGATGATCCAAAAAAGCTGTGATAAACCTCATGAAGTACGATAATTTTCGAACAGGTTGCGAGTGGTGAAACAATTTCCACTTCTGTTAATCTCTGAAAAATCCTCATTTCTTGTATCGACACCGATGCCACATGTATCGAAACGAAATTATCGATGTTTACTGACACCAGTAATATCGGAACGTCCTTATTTGGGAGAACTGCAGAACGAGCAAATCGTGCGCTCTGCGCCTGTGCAGTAGACAACTCGCGTCACATCCACGAGGCCAGCTGCGCGCAGAGCCGCAGCCCGCAGAAACGGCGCCTCCCGCGGCAGCTGCGGTGCCGGCGGCAGCAGTAGCGGCTGCAGTAGCAGCAGATTACAGGCACACCGCGCCATCACCGTTCCGTCCCATTAGCCCCGTGCCCACGCCCACGCCGCTCCGCTCTGCCGCCGCTCCTTTTAAAATTCTAATTCGGCTCCACCCCTCCAGCTGTAAATTACACCCTATGTAAATTAAAGAGAAGCAATTAGTCCTAGGACGCGCACACAGTGTCCGTGAATTAGTGCCGATCCATAAATTAGGATCCTCCATTACTTAAATTTTTGCGCGTACCAGAATGTGAAATTTCTCTGTACCTCCCACGGCGTTTAGTTCGCCGCATTTGCTGTCGCATGATTTATTAAGTGATCGCATTTTCATTAGCACTGGAGTGGATCATCCCGTGAAATACATGCAGGGTTACTGCTCAACAAATGTATGTCGATTTCCTCGTAAACTTAAAAAATTTCACGGAAGACGAAGATTGTTATTACGCAAACTAGACTTTCTTAAATGAATCCACAATGTCTACAGAAACAGAAAACTTAGGTTGGAAGTGTTTCACCTTCACTCCTGACGCTCTCCGAAAACAAAATAAAGAAAATCTACGGCTAAGGGCATAAATTTTTTAAGCATGATCAGGATGGATGCAAGGAATTATTTAGGGAAAGCGAGTCACGAACCAAGGGGATGTCAGGGATTACTTAGTGAGCAAGGTCTTTCTATTCCAAGAATAGTGTTTGGGTTCAACTGATACCTAACTTACCAGTGACAATTTGAATTCTTCATCCTCATCTTTATGGTCATTCTATGAAGGATTACTCACAGCCGAGCGGCTCTAGGCGCTACAGTCTGGAACCGCGCGACCGCTACGGTGGCAGGTTCGAATCCTGCCTCGGGCATGGATATGTGTGATGTCCTTAGGTTAGTTAGGTTTAAGTAGTTCTAAGTTCTAGTGCTCAGAGCCATTTGAACCATTTGATTAGTCGCAGGCCGGGTGATACTGCCTAAGGAAGAGAGTGGCCATCCTTTTATTGTAGTTCCCATCTTCGGGATTCCGAAATAGCGTGACACTATTTCTGTGACTGAAGATCGCCATTATGCACACCAGTTTTTTCAAAATGTATCTACATTAACCAAGGAGTCGAAAAATTTGTGTAGGAAGTCTCTCACCTCCATACCCCGTGATCTTCAAAAATAAAACAGAAAAAATAGAAAAATCTGTGGTTACGGATATAATTTTTTGTGCTATGATCAGGACGGCAGAAGCGAATCATATTGAGAAAGCAAGTTATGAACTTCAAGGATCTTAGGGAGTGTCGGTCCACATGGTCTTTTCATTTCTAGGAACCGTTTTCATTTTATTTTTGTGCTAAATTGATAAGCAAGTTACCAATGAGATTTTACATCCTTCATCGTCATGTCTATGGTAGTTCTATGACGATATGCATACAGTCCTAGGTATACTGCATGAGAGAGAAACAGTGGTCATCTTTTAACGAATTTCTTTTACTGTATTTCCCAACCTTGGGGCACACATAGTGTGACACTATTTGTGTGACTGAAGATTGCCATTAGGCAAACTAGGTCTTTAAAATGTATCCACAGTGACCAAGGAATCAGAAAATTAAAACAGGAAATATCTCAGCTTCATACCTCTCGCTCGCCAAAAATAAAAAGAAATTTTAAAAAATCTGCGGTTGCGGATATAAATGTTTCTGGGAGGATGAGGACGGGAGAATCGAATCATATTGAGAATGTTGGTTACGAGGCTGTGGGATATCAGAGGGTGTTGGACCCAAGTCGACTTTTTGTTTCCAAGAAGAGTTTTATTTCGATTGATACGCAACTTAGCAGTGAGATTTTACATGCTTCACCCTCATCTATGGTTATGCTATGGAGAATATGGTGGTTCGCACTAGATATACTACCTAAGGAAGACATAGTGACCATCATGTAAAGAAATCTTTTTACTATATTTCTCACTTCTGGGTCACACAAATAGTACCATAGTATTTGTTTGACAAAGGGCTGCTAAGTACAATAAAAGGATTTTGTTGTTACTAGTGGACTGCAATGGCACGTCACAGAGGAGAAATGTTAGAGCTTAAACTGGATCTACGTTAGAATATATGGTAGCCACTGGCCTTCTCTCGTAACACGAACGCGCTGAAATTCAAATGAGAAGCTTGTGCTCCGCCTCTAATGACCTCGTTGTCGATAGAATGTTAAACACTAATCTCCCTCTTCCTCCTTCTTCTCCTCCCCCCACGATTGCAGAGGAGTCATCGATTCATCGATACAGGCACTGTGAATCGATGAAAAAGTTTCACTTGATCGCATCAATCACGTTTGTTATTATATCATACCGATGGTCATATTCAGATACGTCGTCATAGGATGAACGATTTCTCGAAGCATGCAGTGCACCATGGACCATTACTGGCGAGAGTGGTGTTATGCTATGGGGGACAGTCACCTGCTACTGTATGGGATCTGTGATCGCAACCGAAGGCACCATGACAGCTGTCGAATATGTGATCACTATTTCGGACCACAAGGATCCCTTCATGCTTGATGTATTTCCGACTGCAATGGCCCCTTCTAGCAGCATAAGTGTTCGTGCCACAAGGCAGAATCGTTCTGCAGTGGTTTCAGGACCATGATACTGAACCGCGCTTGATACCTTGGCCACCACGTTCACAATACCTGAAACTTATTGAAGACATCTGAGACGATTTCTGGCGCCAGCTGCGCTCCTACGAACCACAGTTCCGTAATTTACAGGAATTTCGTGACCTGTGCTTAGAGTGTAGTGCATTAGTACCTCCAGAAATACCAAGGAGTTTGCCACGCATAATCGTGGCTGCATTTCGTTCCAGAGGGGGCCAACGCCCTATTAAGCATATTATCATAATATTTTCGTCCATCAGCGCACATGAGCGTATGGTAATGCACGAAACCACTCTACACAAAAATAGTCTCAGTAAAATGATCCCTTTTGACATTCGTAGGATGACCTAACAATTTAACAGTAGCGAAGAGTTAGGTATCTTGGTACACTTTCCCGATTTTCCTATGTAGCCAGTTCCGTCGTATTTTGTTAATACATTTTCGTATTCCATTTTTAAATGACAGCATTCAGTTTTAATGTATTTCAGCTTTTTTCTAAGTTTAGAAAAATTACTACAGGAAAGTAAGGTCTTTCCTAATTTGGGAACGTATTCCATGGTACATTATGGTCACGTACCTAGAACAAATATTCTACTGAAATTTAAAAGTGTTACAAATGAGACAATCTTGTCAATAATATGTTTAATGGTCTTCCACATCATTAACCTAGGACATTCTAATAAGCAGTAAGTGACTCGAAATGAAGTAGAAGTATTACCAAAAACCAGTTACAAGTTAAAAACATTTTGCAATAGAAGCTACTGAAAACCGATACAAACTTCCATATTTAAGACCGTTAGAATTTCAAAGAGGTTAAAAGAGAAACGCAGTTCATTTGCAAATATCACATGTTCCATAGTAGATGACCTTTTCCGTTTTAAGGTACAAGAGGGAACACAACTGAGGAATTATGGCTTAATTTTCCACACATTCTGTAACTAATTTTAAAAGTATAAAGAATTTTACTCACTATGAAATTCTCTAAGTGAAAAATTAACAATGTTTTCCAAATAACTTGAATATATTGTGCCGCACTTAAATGAGTTGCACATCCTCATGTCCAACGGTAACGAAAGAAGCAGAAAATTGGATAAACACCTTATAGCTCAATGCGCAAACCTTCGTGCGATTCTAAAATCGGTCACTGGATTAAAACACGGACGAAGAAACATCAAATGTTCATACGTACACCATCCTCCAGGTACAACTCTCTCTCCTTATCCGTTACATGATGCCACAATCGTGCAGTTAATACATGAAACAAACGATTCCAGCTCGAACGAGATGGAGTCATTTCTTTTACATATTAACTGCACGATTGTGGTGAAACTAATTCAGAATGTGTGTGTTGTCTAAAACCTGTTGTAATGGTCGGAGCAAAGGTAAGATGGAATCATTTGTTTTACATATGAGGAACGATCAGAAAGCAAGTTCTGCTTGAATTTCCTTGCACGGCAGAGCTATAGTCGCATATTGATCCACGCACGACAGTTGTTTTGAATCAAGGAGAAGGAAATGACAACATTTTAAGTACCTTGTGTGATGTTCATTGTATATGGTGCTTGTTTAGAATGGCGAATTGATAGAAAATCCCACGTCTTTGGAAGAAAATATCTCTAACTTGTTTTCTGAATACGAAGGACCAAAAACCGGTCAAAATTCATCGACAGATTCACGAGATTTACGGAGGAAATGCGTTGAGTGATTAGATGGTAATGAAATGGGTCAGGCAGCTGTATTCAGGACACAATGGAGTGCACGGTAACAAAAGAAGTGGGTTCTGTGTTTGATCAATGAAGAATTGGTTCCTGCAGTTTAAGACCCGTAATGAAAAACCGTAAATTAAGGTATGCTATTTTCCTAAGAACTTTCTACAGATTGTGAGATCATTTCTTCAAGTTATTATTTCTGAAGAACAATTTAATTTTCGAGAACTGTGCTCTTCGCGAGCCAATAACTTTTACAGAGCAACACAAAAAGCAGCGTCCGGGCAGCGCACTTGATGTTTTGACACGTTACAGCAAATATGGTGACAATTTTCTAATAAAAATAGTGACCTGAGATGAGACTTGTCTCTGTTATGAAACCACTCTATCGAAACGATAATCAGTGGAACTGTGTCACACTGCGTCGCCAGTGAAAACAAAAGCCAAGCAAATCTTAACACCTCCAAGAGCTTTGTGCACAGTCTTTTGGGACAAGCATCGGTTTCTATTGGTGCTAATTTACCGCAACGCGAGGCAATCAATGCAAATGTTTACTGTGAGACATGAAATTGCGTCGCGAAGTATAGAGTAAGCGGCGCTGAAAGGTGACAAACGATGTTGTTTTGACTTGTGACAGATGCCAGACCTGACACGGTGAACAAGACACAACTTGTTCGGCATTCAGACTGGTGGCAGTTTGACACAACCTCCGTACCGCCCTGAACTCGCACCTAGTTATTCCATCTCTTTTCAAACTTGGCAGTCAACGAATCAACAACAAAGCCGAGCTACATATTACGACGTGATTGAAAACAGAGCTGGCAACGTTCTGTGACGATGGTACACAAAACATGTGCCACGCTATGGCAGGTACCTGGAAAGTGGTGGCAGTCTGTACAAAGATAGTTTAAGATTTCCATATATAGGTTTTTGTAGCTCTACTTGCTCTCTTTTTACTAGCAAACTGAACTTTCTTTCTGGAAGCACCTCGTAACTATAAATTTTTACACCGAAGCCATTCAACTTTTATTCTTCAGCTGCATGTATTGGTATCCGATGAGGAACAGTGAGGAAAATACATCCTGTTAAGCTTGAACAACATTTCAGCGAACTAGTAAGGTACGGCACGTTTAGATGAACTTGTTTCGCTTCGGAAGACTTGGGTAGCCACAAATTTAAGGTCGCACGGGACGTCGATGTAAAATGGGAGAGCTCCGCGAACTGGCCCTGCAGCAATTGTTCCAGGGAATTTAGCTCACGTTTGCCGGCGAGAATAAATATTCAGTAGACGGAAGAGTCTTTAAATTCATTGCGAGAGAGAGCCGTTAGCGGTCCGCCAATATAACTCCGGTGCTTGTACCTTTAATTAAGGTATTAATCTCAGTCCAGAACCATACAGCAGACATACTTCACGAGACGTCCGCACATGCTGCGTAGACTGGCATCACTTTATTGGTCCGTCATTTGTTAGAAGTCATATGCAGAGTAGTTAACTGTGTCCATTACGTATATCTAGAGCCAGTGACTGTTTACCTATACTCACTACTAAATTAAAGTCGCTCGGGTTTTTCAGGCTGTATATCTTCAGAAACTACAGTAGTAATTTTCATATGGTTTTCACTAACAGGCAGAGGAGGCAGGAGGAAGGTTAGTGTATAATTTATGATTACAGTAGTGATGAGTGAGTAAAATATGTATTGTTATCTATTCCATATTTTGGAGTGACATTTCATAGCACCGTTGGGAGCAACGAGCTGGACTGATATAGAGGTACATCTACATCTACATTTATACTCCACAAGCCACCCAACGGTGTGTGGCTGAGGGCACTTTACGTGCCACTGTCATTACCTCCCTTTCCTGTTTCAGTGGCATGTGGTTCGCGGGAAGAACGACTGCCGGAAAGCCTCCGTGCCCGCTCGAATCTCTGGTTTCGTGATCTCCCCGGGAGGTATAAGTAGGGGGAAGCAATATATTCGATACCTCATCCAGAAAAGCACCCTCTCGAAACCTGGACAGCAAGCTACACCGAGATGCAGAGCGCCTCTCTTGAAGAGTCTGCCACTTGAGTTTGCTAAACATCTCCGTAAGGCTAGCACGCTTACCAAATAACCCTGTGACGAAACGCGCCGCTCTTCTTTGGATCTTCTCTATCTCCTCCGTCAACCCGACCTGGTACGGATCCCACACTGATGAGCAATACTCAAGTATAGGTCGAACGAGTGTTTTGTAAGCCACCTCCTTTGTTGATTGACTACATTTTCTAAGGACTCTCCCAATGAATCTCAACCTGGTACCCGCCTTACCAACAATTAATTTAATATGATCATTCCACTTCAAATCGTTCCGTACTCATACTCCCAGATATTTTACAGAAGTAACTGGTACCAGCGTTTGTTCGGCTATCATATAATCATACAATGAAGGATCCTTCTTTCTATGTATTCGCAATACATTACATTTGTCTATGTTAAGGGTCAGTTGCCACTCCCTGCACCAAGTGCCTATCCGCGGCAGATCTTCCTGCACTTCGCTGCTATTTTCTAATGCTGCAACTTCTCTGTATACTACAGCATCATCCGCGAAAAGCCGCATGGAACTTCCGACACTATTTACTAGGTCATTTATAAATATTGTGAAAAGCAATGGTCCCATAACACTCCGCTGTGGCACGCCAGAGGTTACTTTAACGTCTGTAGACGTCTCTCCATTGAGAACAACATGCTGTGTTCTGTTTGCTAAAAACTCTTCCGTCCAGCCACACAGCTAGTCTGATATTCCGTAGGCTGTTACTTTGTTTCTCAGGCGACAGTCCGGAGCTGTATCGAACGCCTTCCGGAAGTCAAGGAAAATGGCATCTATCTGGGAGTCTGTATCTAATATTTTCTGAGTCTCATGCATCTGGCGAAGAAAACAGCTGCAGTAACCCCAGAGAGCAGCAAAGCTTAACATCTATACGTGCACGGAGGTAAAAAAAAGGGTCATGAGATACCTCCTACACCGTTTTTGACCTCCTTTTGCCCGACGTAGTGCAGTAACTCGACGTGGCGTTGACTCAACAAGTCGTTGGAAGTCTCCTGCAGAAATAATCACCCATGTTGCCTTATACCCGTCCATAATTTCGAAAGTGTTGCCCGTGTAGGGTTTTGTGCACGAACTGTCCTCTCTATTACGTTCTATAAATGTTCGATGGGATTCATGTCGGGCTGTCTGGATGGCCAAATCATTCGCTCGAACTGTACAGAATTTTCTTCAAAGACATTGGCAACAATAGTGGCCAGGGAGAGAGATTAGTGTTTAACGTTCCGTCGACAACGAGGTCATTAGAGACGGAGCGCAAGCTCGGGTGAGGGAAGGATGGGGAAGGAAATCGGCCGTGCCCTTTCAAAAGAACCATCCCGGCATTCGCCTGACGCCATTTAGGGAAATCACGGGAAACCTAAATCAGAATGGCCGGAGACGGGATTGAACCGTCGTCCTCCCGAATAGTGGCCAGGGAACATGGCGCATTGCACTCCATTAAAATTTCATTGTTCTTTGGAAACATTGCAGTTGGTCTCCAAGTAGCCGCACATAACCATTTCAGTCAATGACCGCTCCAGTTGGACCACATGACTCAGTCCGTTCGATGTAAACACAGTCCACACCCCTATGAAGGCACTACTAGCTTGCACAGTGTCTTGTTAACAACCTGAGTCCAAGGCTTCGTGAGGTCAGCGTCATACCCGAACCCTACCACCAGCTCTAACCAACTGAAATGTGGACCATGGTTTTCCAATTACCGAGGGTCCGATCAACATGGTCGCGAGGCGCATCTGAGGTCCTGTTAGCAAAGGCACTCGCTTCGGTCGCTGCTGCCATAGCAGATTAACGCCAGATTTCACCACACTGTCCTAACAGGTACGTTCGTTGTACGTCACACTTTGACTTCTACCATTATTTCACAGTGCGTTTCCTGTCTGCTAGCACTGCCAACTCGCTGTTTTTGGTCGTTAAGTGAATACCATCGGCCACTGCGTTGTCCGTGGTGACAGATAATGACTGAAATTTGGTATTGTTGGTACGCTCTTTACACTGTGATTCTCGGAATATTGAATTTCCTAACTATTTCCGAAATGGAATGTCCCATGCGTCTAGCTCCAACAACTATACCGGATTGAAATTCCCGTCGTGCGATCATAATCACGTCGTAAACCTTTTCACATGAATCCTTTTTACACCTTGTGTAAGCGATACTGCCGCCATACATGCGTATCGATATCCCATGACTTCTGCCACCTCGGTGTATCTTCTGTCACTGCACATTAGCTGTGCACGTTATAAATTAAACCCCTTTTTCTGTATGTGAAGGCTACACTCAGAAACTGCTGTAGGGAGTTTGATATGGCCTCCAGTAATAGACTGATTCACAATGTAGGAAGGTTGGAACTTTAATAACGGCAACTATTTATTTACAGCTCGTACCATATAGATAAGTGTTTCAAAGTTGTACTGACCTTCAACGACCCTAAGCTGGTGGAAGGTTGTGTTCCAAAAATGAAGAGCATAGAGACAGAAGTGATGACACTTTCTGAAGGACCTGACCATCATTTTGCAGGACAATGCTAAAGTACGTACAGTGCAAGCTGTTATTGATTTGTTTGACTGATGGGGCAGCTAAGTGCTATACCACCTACAGCACTCCCCTGACTTAAGCCCTCCTGAGTTCAACTCGATTTCTAAACTGAAGGAAACACTGCACGGCACTCGCTTCAAAACTGCTACAAACTGGTCGGGCTCGAACTGTCAACACAACTGGCACTGCTAAGAGTATCCTACGACTTCCACATCGCTGGCAACCGGCTATACACAATGCTGGTGACTACTTTGAAGGTCAGTAAAACTTTGAAACTCTCATCTATTTTGTACGAGCTGTAAATAAATAGATGCCACTATGAAAGTTCCAAACCTCGTATCTGCAAGAAAGTCTTGAATCCAATCGCAGGTCTGCTCCGATACTCCGTAAGTTCGTATTTTTTTCATTAAACGGCAACGCGGGACGGTGTCAAATGCCTTACTGAAATCAAGAAAAACGGAATCAGCCTGAACGCCATTGTCCAGTGCGCTGTGGATCTCATAGAGGAACAGAGCGAGTGAGTTTCTCAGGATCTCTGTTTGCGGAATCCATGTTGATTTTTATAGAGGAGCAGTTCATTTTCCAATACAGACTAAAATCATCGTTTGGTAACCTCAGAACCCTTGCGATGATCCCAGAACCCTTACTATGTGTACACTACGTTATTTAAAACTACATTTACGCCCCAGACCGGATATTATGTGCATATTTCGTGTGAGTAAGTACGGTAACTTTGAACCTTTGGATATCGGTAATGGATGACGCAATTGAAAAACGTTTTGAAGGTCCCCGAGGATATCATCTTAAGAACATGTCGTGAAAACTTCGACAATCTACCACGAACAGAAATTATATGTGTGGCCGTCCCCACAATGGATACTGTTCAGATAAACAAAATCATAGTTTTTCTTGATTTTCTCAGGATCGAACATGAAAAAATGGCACTTTTATAAGATGATCAAGGTCTGCTCTAGACCGCACCTAGCCGGCCAGAGTGGCCGTGCGGTTCTACGCGCTACAGTCTGGAGCCGAGCGACCGCTACGGGCGCAGGTTCGAATCCTGCCTCGGGCATGGATGTGTGTGATGTCCTTAGGTTAGTTAGGTTTAATTAGTTCTAAGTTCTAGGCAACTGATGACCTCAGAAGTTAAGTCGCATAGTGCCCAGAGCCATTTTTTAGACCGCACCTAACGCAAAAGAACCAACCAATTTGTTTAATTGCCCTGGGCTGAAGGAAGTGTCATGTTTAAATTTTGACCCTGGGATAGTTACAGTATGCTCGTTTTTCCAATAGGTATACAAATGGTCGCTAGGCCAATAACTATCCAAAACACTTGACACCTTATCTCTGTCATCAATAGATCGAGAAATTACCCACTCAAAAATAGCATTCTCACGCGCTACTTTTTGGAACATATTGTACACAGACCACTGTAAAATAAGAGTGTAAACGGACAAGAGTTCGGAAAGGTTACGGCAAATTCATAGATATCGTGGGGGAAGGCAGCGATCTAAATATAAACGTGACAGATAATAGTGTCATCCTCGTGTGAGATCCCGCACATGTGGTGATTATCTAGTACACCTTGATGCACACCCTGGGTTGAGGTTTACTCGTCCACGGTTTATCGCGCCCATGTGGTCCCGCGCCCCTAATAAGGGCAGACGGTCGGTGGTTATCAGAAAGCTTTCAGCCAGGCCGAGCCAGAAGCATTGTCGCCCCCACTCAGCAGAGAGAGCCTCGGCTGGCGTCGTTAGGGGGAGCCGAGCTATTCCCCGGCTTCATCTCCATGCGGCGCGGCGCTCGGCCGACGCGTCGCCTTCAATTGTGTGCGTCAGGGCGGCGTGGCCCGGACAGCTGCTGCCTGCCACCTGGGAAACCCCCGCTGTCAGGCCGCCGCCTCGCCCCCACATGACGGCCCGCCCGCTGGGATCTCTTTCACGCAACTCGCTTCCAGTTTGGCCAAGGCGCCGCCCGCCGTGTCATCGGGGCGCTTCGCTGTCCTGTCTCTCCAAACATATTGCCCCGCTAAAGTTTCCTCTGCCTCCAGCTGTCTCCTGGCAGCCGTGCGGTCTAATACCGACAACTGGGGCTGCGACTCCCGTCACTGTGGGCAAATATAATAGCGCCCTGACGTTTACTTAGTCCTGTCACAGTGACGCGAAATATAATGCGATAATTCAAATTTCCAGTCACGGTGAGTATAAATACAGGGTGATTCAGCTGCCCCTACTGGTTGGTTTTATGCAACCCACGGCGCCTTGAAATACCACACCCAACATTTTCATGTTCTCTCGCTCTCTATGCACGAACCCTTACTCCCACAGAAAACATGAACGGGACGTTCTTGAAGGAAATTTAATGTACTTAAAATTTGCATTGAGATATGTTTTCGGTAGAGGCCATAATTTTATAATTATCCAAGGAAAACGCACAAAAGTGACTTTAAAAAACTTTTTTCTTGAACAACTCGAAAACGTATCCCAATACCAAATTTAACTGCATTAAATTTCGTTTGAAAAGGTTCTGTTCATTTTTTCTGTAAGAATAATAGTCTGCATATAGCGAGCAAGAGAATATGATAATCTTGCGTTGTGGGTTGCGTAAAACCCATCTGTAGTGGCAGCTGAATTACCCAGTATAACCACAAACATTTTTAATTCTAACTCATGTCTCAGTTTGTTCAATTTTCATCAGCGTTGCCTCTCACCTTTTGTCTGCAGTTGTATACTTGTAAATATCCGTGCTAATGCTGATAGCTGATTCCACAGTGTTTCTTCTGAGTGGCGTGGTGCAGCGGTTAGAACACTGCTCGCATATTAAGGAGGATGACAGTTCAGATCTGCAACTGGCCATTCTAATTTAGGTTTTCTGTGATTTCTCTGCTCTCTCCAGACAAACGTCGGGATGATGCCTTTGAAGGGCACAGCCAATTTACTTCTCCATCCTTGAATAACAATCTGAACTTGCGCTATGTTTCTAATTACCTTGTTGTCGATGGGATGAAATAAACAATCTTCCTTCCTTCACAATGTATTTATAGTCCCGACACAGTCGCCAAATTTAATGTGTCGTTCTAATATTGAAAACTGGTGTCCAAATTTAATGGCATAATTTCGAGTCACCAAACTGTAAAGCCAAATGCAATACAAACATATATCTACATCTACATTTACATGGATACTCTGCAAATCACATTTAAGTGCCTGACAGATAGTTCGTCGAACCACCTTCACAATTCTCTATTATTCCAATCTCGTATTGCGCGCGGAACACCTATATTTTTCCGTACGAGCTCTGATTTCCCTTATTTTATCGTGGTGATCGTTTCTCCCTATGTAGTTCGGCGTCAACAAAATATTTTCGCATTCGGAGGGGAAAGTTGGTGATTGGAATTTCTCGAGAAGATTCCGTCGCAACAAAAAACGCCTTCTTTTAATGATGTCCAGCACAAATGCTGTATCATTTCAGTGACACTCTCTCCTATATTTCGCGATAAGGCAAAACGTGTTGCCCTTCTTTGAACTTTTTCGATGTACTCCGTCAGTCCTACCTGGTAAGGATCCCACACCACGCAGCAGTATTCTAAAAGAGGACGGACAAGCGTAGTGGAGGCAGTCTCCTTAGTAGATCTGTTACATTTTCTAAGTGTCGTGTCAATAAAACGCAGTCTTTGGTTAGCCTTCCCCACAACATTTTCTTTGTCTTCCTTCCAACTTAAGTTCTTCGTAATTGTAATTCCTAGGTATTTAGTTGAATTTACGGCCTTTATATTAGACTGATTTATCGTGTAACCGAAGTTTAACGGATTCCTTTTAGCACTCATGTGGAAGACCTCACACTTTTCGTTATTTAGATTCAACTGATAATTTTAGCACCATTCCGATATCGTTTCTAAACCGTTTATCAGCTTGTGTTGATCTTCTCATGACTTTATTAGTCGATAAACGACAGCGTTATCTGCAAAAGCAACCTAGGACGGCTGCTCAGATTGTCTCCCAAATCGGTTATATAGATAAGAAACAGCAAAGAGCCTATAACACAACCTTGGTGAACGCCAGAAATCACCTCTGTTTTATTCGAATACTTTCCGTCAATTACTACGAACAATGGCCTCTCTGACAGAAAGTCACAAAACCAAGTCATATAACTGAGGAGATATTCCATAAGCACGCAATTTCACTATAAGCCGCATATGGGGTACAGTGTCAAAAGCCCTCTGGAAATCCAGACATATGGAATTGATCTGAAATCCCTTGTCAGTAGCACTCTGCACTTCATGCGAATAAAGAACGATGTTTCTAATCCCTTGTTGACTGTGTGTCAATAGACCATTTTCTTCCAGGTAATTCATAATGTTCGAACACAATATACACTCCTGGAAATTGAAATAAGAACACCGTGAATTCATTGTCCCAGTAAGGGGAAACTTTATTGACACATTCCTGGGGTCAGATACATCACATGATCACACTGACAGAACCACAGGCACATAGACACAGGCAACAGAGCATGCACAATGTCGGCACTAGTACAGTGTATATCCACCTTTCGCAGCAATGCAGGCTGCTATTCTCCCATGGAGACGATCGTAGAGATGCTGGATGTAGTCCTGTGGAACGGCTTGCCATGCCATTTCCACCTGGCGCCTCAGTTGGACCAGCGTTCGTGCTGGACGTGCAGACCGCGTGAGACGACGCTTCATCCAGTCCCAAACATGCTCAATGGGGGACAGATCCGGAGATCTTGCTGGCCAGGGTAGCTGACTTACACCTTCTAGAGCACGTTGGGTGGCACGGGATACATGCGGACGTGCATTGTCCTGTTGGAGCAGCAAGTTCCCTTGCCGGTCTAGGAATGGTAGAACGATGGGTTCGATGACGGTTTGGATGTACCGTGCACTATTCAGTGTCCCCTCGACGATCACCAGTGGTGTACGGCCAGTGTAGGAGATCGCTCCCCACACCATGATGCCGGGTGTTGGCCCTGTGTGCCTCGGTCGTATGCAGTCCTGATTGTGGCGCTCACCTGCACGGCGCCAAACACGAATACGACCATCATTGGCACCAAGGCAGAAGCGACTCTCATCGCTGAAGACGACACGTCTCCATTCGTCCCTCCATTCACGCCTGTCGCGACATCACTGGAGGCGGGCTGCACGATGTTGGGGCGTGAGCGGAAGACGGCCCAACGGTGTGCGGGACCGTAGCCCAGCTTCATGGAGACGGTTGCGAATGGTCCTCGCCGATACCCCAGGAGCAACAATGTCCCTAATTTGCTGGGAAGTGGCGGTGCGGTCCCCTACGGCACTGCGTAGGATCCTACGGTCTTGGCGTGCATCCGTGCGTCGCTGCGGTCCGGTCCCAGGTCGACGGGCACGTGCACCTTCCGCCGACCACTGGCGACAACATCGATGTACTGTGGAGACCTCACGCCCCATGTGTTGAGCAATTCGGCGGTACGTCCACCCGGCCTCCCGCATGCCCACTATACGCCCTCGCTCAAAGTCCGTCAACTGCACATACGGTTCACGTCCACGCTGTCGCGGCATGCTACCGGTGTTAAAGACTGCGATGGAGTTCCGTATGCCACGGCAAACTGGCTGACACTGACGGCGGCGGTGCACAAATGCTGCGCAGCTAGCGCCATTCGACGGCCAACACCGCGGTTCCTGGTGTGTCCGCTGTGCCGTGCGTGTGATCATTGCTTGTACAGCCCTCTCGCAGTGTCCGGAGCAAGTATGGTGGGTCTGACACACCGGTGTCAATGTGTTCTTTTTTCCATTTCCAGGAGTGTATGTTCCAGAATCCTGATGCATATCGACGTTAATGATATGGGCCTGTAATTAAGTGGATTACTCCTGCTACCTTTCTTGAATATTGGTGTGACCTGTGCAACTTTCTTGTCTTTGGGTGCGGATCTTTCGTCTAGCGAACGGTAGCATATGATTGTCAAGTATGGAGCTAATGCATCAGCATACTTTGTTGATTTTAGTTGTTTCACTTCTCCGAGGATATTTACTTCTACGTTACTCATGTTGGCAGCAATTCTTGATTAGAATTCTGGAATATTTCCTTCATCTTCTTTTGTGAAGGCATTTCGGAAGGCTGTGTTTAGTAACTCTGCTTTGGCAGCACTGTCTTCGATAGTATGTCCACTGCTATCGCGCAGAGAAGGCATTGATTGTTTCTTGCCGCTAACATACTTCACATACAACAAGAATCTCTTTGGATTTTCTGCCAGGTTTCGAAACAAAGTTTCGTCGTGGAAATTGTTATAAGCACCTGCATTGAAGTCCGGCTAAATTTCGAGCTTCTGTAAAAGATCGCCAATCTTAGGGATTTTGCGTCTGTTTAAATTTGGCATGTTTTTTTCGTTGTTTCTACAACAGTGTTCTGCCCGTTTTGTGTACCAAGGAGGGTCAGCTCTGTCATTTGTTAATTTATTTGGTATAAATCTCTCAATTGCTGCCGATATTATTTTTCTGAACTCAAGCCGCATTTGGTCTACACTTATATTATTAATTTGGTTGGAGTGGAGATTGTCTCTCAGGAAGGCGTCAAGTGAATATTTATCTGCTTTTTTTGAATAGGTATATTTTTCGTTTGTTTTTGGAGGATTTGTGGGTTACAATATTCACTCTCGCTACGTCAACCCTTGTTACTAAGGGGTCAAGTGTGTTTTCACAACCGTTTGCTATTCGTGTGGACTCATGAACTAACTGCTCGAAATAATTTTCAGAGAATGCGTTTAGTACAATTTCGGATGTTTTTTTATGCGTACCTCCGGAATTAAGCATGTATTTTCACCAACATGTCGAGGGTAAATTAAAGTCACCACCAGCTACAATCGTATGAGTCGGGTACGTGTTTGAAATCGCTCAATTTTTCTTTGAACCTTTCAGAAACTGTACCATCTGAATTGGGAGGTTAGAAAAAAGGATCCAATTGTTATTTTATTCCGGTTGCCAACAATGACCTCTGCCCATATTAACTCACAGGAAATATCTACTTCAATTTCGCGACAACATAAACTACTTCTAACAGCAACAAACACGCCACCGCCAACCGTGTTTAGCCTATCCTTTCAGAGCACTGTTAGGTCCTTCGCAAAAATTTTGGCTGAGCTTATCTCCGGCCCATTTGAGCATCAGCGCTTTCTATTAGCGCTTGGAGCTTTGGTACTTTCCCAACACAGTTACAACAATTTACAACTGTTATACCGATGGTTCCTGTATCTACGTTCTTCCTGTGTTCGACCCTCGCCCTTTGTGGCTGATGCCCTTCTTGTGATTTCCCGAGACCCTCTAACCTAAAAAACCGCCCAGTCCACGCCACACAGCCCCTATTACCCTTGTAGCAGCCTCATGCGTATATTGTACACCTGACCTATTCAGCGGAACCCGAAACCCAACCACCCATTCGCTCTAGTCGAGGAATCTGCAGCCTACACGGTCGCAGAACCGTCTGAGCCTCTGATTCAGACCCTCCGCTCGGCTCTGTACCAGAGGCTCGCAATCGGTCCTGTCGACTATGATGCAAATCGTCAGCTCTGCTTTCATCTCGCAAGCAAGACTAGCAGCGTTTACCATTTGTGTTAGCCGCTCGAAACCAGAGAGAATCTATTCTGATCCAAGGTGACACACATCATTGGTACCGACGTGAGCAACCACCTGCAGTTGGCTGCACCCTGTGCTCTTCATGGCATCCGGGAGGACCCGTTCCACATCTGGAATGACTCCACCCAGTATGCACACGAAGTGCAAATTAGTTGTCTTTTCCTTATTCGCGCCGGCCGGAGTGGCCGTGCGGTTCTAGGCGCTACAGTCTGGAACCGAGCGATATCTACGGTCGCAGGTTCGAATTGTGCCTCGGGCATGGATGTGTGTGATGTCCTTAGGTTAGTTAGGTTTAATTAGTTCTAAGTTCTAGGCGACTGATGACCACAGAAGCTAAGTCGCATTTGAACCATTTTGAACCTTATTCGCAGCCATGTCCCTAAGGGGCTTCGAGCGCCATTCCTCGTATCAGAGATTTTTTTTTTCTTTTAGTGCATGCTTCCAGGCATTGCTAAATGCATAGCAGGTGTCTCTGTTGAAATTCTTTTCACAAACTCTAATTTCAGCTGCTTCCCTGATCGCAGAATCCCTATAGGCCGATAGGCCGATGAGTGAGCAAGTATTTTCGTTTGTACAAACAAAATCTTGTGCTTATTTTGAAAACTGTTCACTGCCACAGCTGATATATCCAGATACCTCCATGTAAGGGGAATCTGATGCTCAACGCAGCGATAGGCAACAGATCGTATAAGCTGACCCCACTCGCTAAGAATGTTATAAATTTGCGGTTGTCTCAGGCCGAGATGATCCTTGACTAGTTGCAACATTTCTGGGTGGGCAGAAGACTTGTCTGATTCGTTGCCTGTTCAGAATTCTACCAACCTTACCCATTGTTACACCGCAGAATGGAAGCCGCGCTCTGTGTTGGCCCTCTTGGCTTGCCTGAACGGCGTCGCGTCTTGGTTACCTCGAGGGCGTTAGTATACTGTCACGAAAAAAATGTTCAAATGTGTGTGAATCCCTAAGTGACCAAACTGCTGAGGTCATCGGTCCCTAGACTAACACACTACTTAAACTAACTTATGCTAACAACAACACAGGTATACATGCCCGAAGGAGGACTCGAACCTCTGGCGGGAGAGGCCGCGCAGTTCGTCACACGTGGCCTCTAACCGCGCGGCCACTCCGTGCGGCTGCTGTCAGGAACAGAATATCGTTCTTCTAAACACTATCGTCAGATGATTGATCTCGGAGCAGATGTGGTTCTTCTTCCAAATAGTCCTGGCTCTGTGCACTAAGGTGTTCAGCGTAGCTCTCTTGTGAGCTGGGTGGTGAAAGCTACGCCCATGAGGATACAGATATGTATGCATCTGTTTTCTGTACGCAGAATGGCCTAGTCGTCCATCTGATTTCCATTCGATCAGCACCTCTAAGAGAGGTTACTTCCTATCATTCTAGACCTCCACTGTGAATCTTGAGTTATGATGTGTACCATTTACATGACTGTATGTAAGACAAGAGGGTTTTGTATTCGTTTTCTGAATAATACAGACAACGAAGTCATTTTTCCACTTCACTGATCTTTAATAACATAAATCAGAAAGGGAATGGTCTTCCTAGAGTAGCCAGATTATTTTATTTTCATAAGGATTTTTCAGCTATCAAAGTGCGCGTCTGTCACAGCTGGATTTCAAGACATGTGACTGCAGTAAGGAAGATGTCGATATTTACTTCCCATACAAGGTTATTTTCCATTTGTTAGGCGTTGTAGGATACCGCGTGTAACTGCATTGGAACTGCATAAATTAAGCCTACAAGGAGTATCTACAACACAGTTAGGGAGTAGCTAGAGGAGTTTTAATGCAGAGGTTACGGTTTCGATTTATCTTTGTTTAGCTTATGCTAAATCCCCCTGGGCCACTAAAGCATATACGATAAAAAGTTGGTCAGTTCGCGTTATTATTCGGTCAGGTCACTGAAATTTGGGTCATAGTATCTTATGAACGTATAGGTTAAATTTATAATGCACTGACCAGTTTCAATTCACAAAAGTCTGCAGAAGCCGAAGACTACACCTATTTGACATGACACACAATTTACACACGACCAGTCCATCTCAGTAGCTAAGTGGTCAGTGTGTCTGCGTACTCTGCTGAGGGCAGTGGTTCAATTCCCGATCCTGCCACAGATTTTTCTGTGGTGGAAGGACTGGAACGGGATGCACTGATCTCGCGATGAAATTTGAGGGACAATCTGATTGATAAACAGTTGTGTCAATGTCTTGGAAACTGACAACGGCTGGAAGAGCGTTACGCTAACTCCACACCTCCAGGCTGCATCCGAATGACACTGTGAGCAGCGGATGACATGGCGTTCGGTCGGTATCGACTACTCCGTCAGGGCCATATTGCCGACCTGGTTTGGACACTCCCACACGAGCTAGGATCTGCATGTTGGAGTTCTGCGATAGCTGTAGTAGGAGGAATTGTTTCATATCGTTCAAAGTTTATATGTGCATTTTGCAGTAGTAGTATTGCGTTCTTATTGTTTAAGCAACTCCTAAGATTTAAAAATGGCACATGTTACGCAGAACTTATGCCCTAATGAAATCAGCAGGAAAGCAGTGTGGATTAACTTGGAAACTTATACATTACCTTATAATGTATCTTTTTCTTTGTTACAATTAGACGACTATTTTCGTAATTTTTGATTAATGATTTTAGACGGAACTTTTTCATCGGAAGTTGGCCCATGAGCGCGTATCTAGCAATGAAAATATCACACTTATTGGTTAATTCAGAAAAAGCGTATGCACTAGCGTGAAGTGAGATGGGTCTACTACCAAGTGGAGTAACGGGGGTACGCTTAAAACGGCCTCTGAGAGCGTAGTACAGCGGGCGTAATTACACACTGACAGCGGTCAGAGGAGGATATAGTATGGTTTGAGTAGCAATGGGACCACTAGTTTCGAATATAGAAAACTTACGGGACATATGGTTTTGCGTTTATTTAAATAGCCGTTCACATGTGATGACGTTTCCTTTTATAAATAATTACGTTCTGTTTCGAAAGACCTGGGCATAAAGGTTTCTACGAGAGATTAAGTGGACTTTGTCTTTCTCAAGTCGCCATGTTCAACTGGCTCATGCCACTGCAGTTCAAAGCTATGTGGGATTCAAACAAATGTCCTAAAACTACAAACTTCTGTGAGTGGATTTATTTACAGAATATCATTTGAACCAAAGTACTTTATATAATTTCATCTGTAGTAAATCCCACAACCCTACGTTCAGAGATTTACTAAGCGCATTTATGGCAGAGCTTGCCACAAGAAGCCATCTTTTGAGTGGTCACCATCGTCTTCAGACTGGGCTTACAAACACGCACAGTGTATCGATAGGGATGTAGGAGCACTTCTGTAGAGACTCTAGGTCATGCCAATTTAATCAGCACACACTTCTTTCCTGCAACGCCCGCTGCGTCGTAATTTAGAACGCTTTACACAGTCCGTTCAAAAAGTGTCGAGACCGGATGAATAAAAAAATAGAGAAAAGTTACAACGATGGGTTTAGTGCTTTAGGTGTTTTACATAGCCTCGCCCCACTTAAGTACAAGGCACAGAACGTCATGCAACCATTTAAAACTGCCATAAAATTCCTTCTTTTGGTTGTTGTTCAACTCGTGCATCGCAATCGTATGAATGTCGATTATGTTGTCAAAGCGTTGACCCTTCACGTGAATTTATCCGCTATGTCGCTCTTTGGTAAGTTCCTATAGATCACACCAAGCCTTGTCACCCGTGATGATTTTTTTTTCTCCAGAAAATATTTCAGTGAAGCCGCGGCAGGCATCCACGAGTCTTTGTTTATGTCCGGGAGTCAAGTTGTGCGGGAAGAACTTTGCACACTCTTTTTTTCTTCTTCCATACATTCTGGAGAATGCCTCGTACGTTTGATTCACAGATGTTGTTCCATTTCGATTTATGAAGCAACAACGTTCACACACTGCCACCTAACGTCCACTGCTTAACACTGCCTGCTCATAACGGATTCGTCCAATGCACCTCTGCTATTCAGGCTGCCACCGTAGTTATTGCCAGGAATAAAATCGATCCCGAAACTTTTTGGACGGAAATGTATGATCAGGTCGTTGAGCAATTGCAACAACATAGTAAGAAACGTTTGGTGCAGGATGTCTCACTATTGTCGCATATGTCACCAACAAATATAAATTGTTAAAATCGGGCCATTCTTTTTGAAACACGCTGTGTACGTAAGCTGCGGAGCGCCGTATGTCCAAGACCTTCACATAAACCAATCGTTCCTAACCTTTTTGAGACGATTACTCCTCAAAAAAATCAGATGACATCCAATATCCTGCATAAAGTTTGGGACCACATCAAACATTATACTGTAAAAGCTTGACACTCATATTCTTAAGTGACAAATCATTTATCATATTCAGCTAATATTCAAACAGCTGAAACCCACGTGTTTTCTACTTTTTTCTCTAAACCAACAAATTGGATGCCTGGTTTTGTTTATTTCAAAAAAAGAAAAAGAAATCTACATTTGGTTTTACTCCTGACGACGACGGCAGAGATGGCCATCGAAAGCTCGAGAATTTTATTTGAATTGATGCGGCTTGGAAACCGAGAAGATTTTATTCACACATGTTGCCGCGAAAGATTTCGATGACACGTGTCTTTCTCAAGTCGTCATGTTCAAACTGGCTCGTGCCACTGCAGCTCAAAACTCGTGAGTCATACTCCAAGTACATTCAGTTCTTCAGTTTTGGTTTTATTGTTACCACAACCGAAAGCACATGTGGCGGATGGAGTATGTATGGTTGAAGAGCTCTTCTAATATTAGTACCGACTAACAACCACAGGCCTTTCGCTATAAGAATGCCAGTTCCATTTCATGAAGATTCTTTAGAGTGTGTTGCTCTCTCCAGGTCAAGATTTTGTGCTTTGGCTCGAATTTTACTACCTGAAAATATTCCTTCACTTACGGAAACTGATCTTAGAATCCAGATATTTACTTGACAATTTTCCAAATCAAAAAATAGTTCCTTTCAGAATGTATTACCGATGACGAGTGATAACTACTAGCACTGGAAGAACACCGTAAGAAATAAATAAAAATTAAAAAAGTTAGACTGCTCTTGATCTTACTCGTGACAGGGAGATGCGGCATTTAAACGCGCAGACCATTCAAAATATAACTCTTGCTCGGCTACCAATGAAGAGACAAGAATACAAATAAATGGATAACGGAACAGACCAGAGTGGAGACATCACTATGTTAGTGATTGGAAAAAGTGACGTTGAGCTGAACAGTAACTAGGAAGATGGGAAGTGACAAAGAAATAACAGAAAATTGAGAAGACAAACTAATGGAAGGCAGGTAGACGGCGGTAGAAATAATTCAGGAACAACAGCGATTCGTACCACTGAAGATCCTAGCGCACGAAAATATCTAGACTAGGCTATTATCAATCAATGGATGTCAAATGGGTGATGATGATCTGTCATAAGCTCACCGGACAAAAAATTTGTCACCTCAGCGGGCATGCACAGACGAGTCGTTAAAGCCTTTACAGATAGCGCAGCTATCGAGTAACCTGCTCAATCGCTCGCACAGCCTCTACTTGAACATAAGGCAACAGCCATCAGTGAGACATTTATGTTTCAAGCGGACATTGTACGTGTACATGGGTAAACGTAAGTATGTGGCAGAGTGGCAAAGACGGGCAATCGTGTTTGGTCACGCCAGTTGCCACAGTGTGTGAAGTTACTGGATTAATTGGTGTTTCACGGCGAACTGTTCAGCATGTCTACAAGCACACGTGGGCCCGAAACACGACGTCAGAATTGTGATCGGAAAAAGATCCTGACTGAGAGGGACTGGAGACGGCCTGTGGATCAAAACCCCTTCCATACCTCACAGGAATTGCTGCGGGCTGTGAGCGAAGGTCCACCTTAACCTGTGAGCGGGAGAACATTGCGATGGAAAAAGCATGCAACGAACTTTTTGGAGTCGGTCACCTTGCCGTCGCTCACAAAGGCACATAAAGACGACAGCAGCAAAGTTCTTGGGGCTAGAAGAATATGTGGCATGTTTTTGGAACTACCCACCACCCTATTATATGTCGACTGGGCTGCAACAAAATGGTTCCAATGGCTATAAACACCATGGGACTTAACATCTGAGGTCATCAGTCACATACACTCAGAAACTACTTAAACCTAACCAACTTAAGAACATCACACACTTCCACGCCCGAGGCAGAATTCGAACCTGCGACCGTTGCAGTTTTGGCTAAAGTTGACTGTATCGGAGTTACTGTGTGACTTGGCTTGTTAAAATCAATCACTGTACCGTCAGTGATTGTGTAGCGAGCCTTCTTCGTCTCCCTCAGAGGCGTATTTGTGTTGCTAGGAAGTCTTTCGTCTGGAACAACCAGACCAGGATAATTTGTTTCGGGCTATACTCGCGACATTATCATCACCACGACGGGACGTTGAAGCAACCAGCCATCGCCTCCGGTATGCCAGATCGTGTACTTGAAGTTAAGAAGACGGCTTGGTAATGTATGTCCGCAGCACCGGCAGATTAGGGAATTTTGCTTTGTGACAATCAGAGCTCAGCAGAGCGCGCCTGTTCCCGTCTTTTCTAACGTAGTTCTGTCTTGAGTGTTCATTGTCTGAGTTCTCACTACTGTAGCAGCAATTAATGTTGGGTTGGCTGGGTGTTTCTCTTAAGATTTGAGTTGCAAGGAATTGGCTCCACATATCAAAAATGGTTCAAATGGCTCTGAGCACTATGGGACTTAACTTCTGAGGTCATCAGTCCCATAGAACTTAGAAGTACTTAAACCTAACTAACCTAAGGACATCACACACATCCATGCCCGAGGCAGGATTCGAACCTGCGACCGTAGCGGTCTCGAGGTTCCAGACTGTAGCGCCTAGAACCGCTCGGCCACTTCTACCAGCTCCACATATCACTTGGTCATAAATGTCGCAATGGACAACTTCACATTCACAGCATTTGTTTGAGTATCCATTTTGACGTATTGTAGATGTTTCATGTGTTTTGTTTATTATTTTGAGTTAGTCATAATAAATCAAATTGTTATTTTGGACAGAACTTTCATTCTGTTGATCGGTAGAGCCACCCTTTCATTTTTCACTAAGTTAATGAAACTTTCCTTTATCAAATTAATTTATATCAAATTAAATTATTACAGGTGCCAAACTCTTTTCTACTCCAGGGTCGAGTACAGTCAGTTCGCGTTTCTTCTTAATTCATGTGCAACAGCAAAAGTCGGAGTTAGAAAAGGGGGGGGGGGCGGGCTTAGAGCATCATTTCCATAAGAAGATTCTAGAAGAATTTAGTGTAAAATACACTGCGAGACCCGGCACCTCGCACGGTTCCAGACTGAAGCGCCTAGAACCGCTGAGCCACAGCGGCCGGCGGGCTGCAACACCACGTGTCTTGAATCCCACAGAAAATCAGTGGGACATGTTGGGACAAGGGCTAAAATGCGATATCAGCGTCCCCGCAGTGTGGTGGAACTGTGCTATCAGACAGCCAGTGAGTGGCTTACCCTGGAAGCGACCTACTTGCACAACCTTGTAGATTCAGTTTCTAGCCGAATCCAGGCAGTTATCAAGTTGAGGGGCGGAATTACATGACACTGAATAATGCTTGTACACTACCGGCCATTAAAATTGCTACACCAAGAAGAAATGCAGATGATAAACGGGTATTCATTGGACAAATATATTATGCTAGAACTGGCATGTGATTACGTTTTCACGCAATTTGGGTGCATTGATCCTGAGAAATCAGTACCCTTTGGCCGTAATAACGGCCTTGATACGCCTGGGCATTGAGTCAAACAGAGCTTGGATGGCGTGTACAGGTACAGCTGACCATGCAGCTTCAACACGATACCACAGTTCATCAAGAGTAGTGACTGGCGTATTGTGACGAGCCAGTTGCTCGGCCACCATGGACCAGACGTTTTCAATTGGTGAGAGATCTGGAGAATGTGCTGGCCAGGGGAGCAGTGGAACATTTTCTGTATCCAGAAAGGCCCGTACAGGATCTGCAACATGCGTTCGTGCATTATTCTGCTGTAATGTAGGTTTCGCAGGGATGGAATGAAGCGTAGAGCCACGGGTCGAAACACATCTGAAATGTAACGTCCACTGTTCAAAGTGCCGTCAATGCGAACAAGAGGTGACCGAGACGTGTAACCAGTGGCACCCCATTCCATCACGCCGGGTGATACGCCAATATGGCGATGACGAATACACGCTTCCAATGTGCGGTCACCGCGATGTCGCCAAACACGGATGCGACCATCGTGATGCTACAAACATAACCTGGATTCATCCGAAAAAATGACGTTTTGCCATTCGTGCACCCAGGTTCGTCGTTGAGTACACCATCGCAGGCGCTCCTGTCTGTGATGCAGCGTCAAGGGTAACCGCAACCATGGTCTCCGAGCTGATAGTCCATGCTGCTGCAAACGTTGAACTGTTCGTGCAGATGGTTGTTGTTTTGCAAACGTCCCCATCTGTTGACTCAGGGATCGAGAAGTGGCTGCACGATCCGTTACAGCCATGCGGATAAGATGGTTGTCATCTCGACTGCTAGTGATACGAGGCCGTTGGGATCCAGCATGGCGTTCCGTATTACCTTCCTCAACCCACCGATTTCATATTCTGCTAACAGTCATTGGATCTCGACCAACGCGAACAGCAATGTCGCGATACGATAAACCACAATCGCGATGGGCTACAATCCGACCTTTATCAAAGTCGGAAACGTAATGGTACGCATTTCTCCTCCTTTCACGAGGCATCACAACAAAGTTTCATCAGGCAAAGTCGGTCAACTGCTGTTTGTGTATGAGAAATCGGTTGGAAACTCTCCTCATGTCAGCACGTTGTAGATGTCACCACCGGCGCCAGCCTTCTGTGAATTCTCTGAAAAGCTAATAATTTGCATACCACAGCATCTTTTTTGTGTCTGTTAAAGTTCGTGGTGTAGCAATTTTAATGGCCAGTAGTGTAATTTTTTCTCTAGGGATGAGTAATATTTTGTCAGGCGAGCTTGTAGTACATTCTACCGTAATATATTGATAGTGGTTATCTTAAGAACAAATATACTTTAAAGCAGTCACGAAATCTCAGTCGAACCATCACAACTGACCCCTTAGGCTGGGAATCGGTGGCATAAACGTCTCCATCGCTGCTAGCGGTACGCAGAGAAGTGTGTAACGTACTGAAGGACAACGGACATTCGGCGCCGGCCTTTTTGTTACGCGGCTAACATTCGCCTACACCGCAGTCGCGCCACGGCACGACCCGACACGCAGATCTCGGACTTGAGGTGGCGGCATCGGCGCCTGTGTGTGCCGCGAGATTACTGCTAATTGGCCATTACTTGCGGCTCGGCGAGGACAAGCACCAATTAGCGACGCCGGGAAGCCGCGGGCCGTCAAAAGTGCCGCGGCTGGAGCTCTTCCGCCGTGGAGGGCCTCTCCTGGTGGCGGACGACCGCTGAGCCGCCACTTCTCCCCGCCGCACCACACAGCGCCGGCCGCGGGCTCACTCGCCGCGTCTGTTGACACAGAAGCATCTCCGACCCACTCTCCTCCCCCCTGGCTGCCCCAAAAAAGAAAAACCTCCACCCAACCGATACAGGCACAATGTAATCACTTATAGAGGCTTGGACTGAAGTTCGATGAAAGGCAGATACAACGAAATTACCATTTTACAGGGCCTACATCGATGGCATCGGCCGTGCGGGACTAGCCGAGCGGTCTGGGCGCTGGAGTCATGGGCTGTGCGGCTGGTCCCGGCGGAGGTTCGAGTCCTCTCTCGGGCATGGGTGTGTGTGTGTGTGTTTGTCATTAGAATAATTTAGGTTAAGTAGTGTGTAAGCTTAGGTACTGATGACCTTAGCAGTTAAGTCCCATAAGATTTCACACACATTTTAACATTTTTTTCGATGGCGTCAATCTGTTCAAGAATTTTGCAACACTATGGAATTACGTACAGGATGTATGTGGGTCGGTTATGGCTGACTTTCTCAGTACCAGCTGTTTTACAACGTTAGTACTATGAAACAACCCCTTAGAAAAATTTATGAATGACTGTGCTGGTTAACTCCTTGCGTTATTTGATTTTCAAACAGCTGAGCAAAACTGAACGTACTCAGACATTTCTCTTTTTACTTATTCTGATCATCACTAAACTGACACACAATATTTTTAGCGCAACGCAATCTGACTTTCAATAATCCCTACAAAAGAATGGCCCCGACTAACAATAACCTATACCTTTCATGAATCACTTACCTCACAAAAATCTTCATTACTCGAACTACTGCAATACAGCGAGCGCCAATACTGCCAGCTAAATAAAAGATTCAAACTACTGAAGGCACTAACTACTCATAGGCATAATTAGCAAATGAAAGATTTTGATAGAGAACAAACAATGTATTTACCTTAATAGTGTTCAAAAGTCATCATATATATATATCATTTCATGACATCCAGTCTAACAAATTTACTGTCTCTGATGGACACACGTCCAGATCGTCTGCTCTCAAAACTCCGCCATCTCTCTCCCCAGATCCACCACTGCTGTCGGCTCACCTCCAACTGCGCAACGATACGCGCTGTTCACGTCGAACTGCCCAACACTACAATGGCGAATATTCCAACAATGCCAACCAGCCACAGACTGCACATAGCACAGCCAGTGATTTTCATACAGAGCGCTAGGTGCCGTTACCAACATAAAAACCTAAACAGCCTACTTACAGTACCTTTATTTATCTTTCACACAGTCTCACGGCTTGCTGAATTATGGATTTCATAAGGCCGTGAGTTAAGTCAGCAGGTAACTCTGTAATGCAGCATAAACAACGTAATTTCTGCATAAGACGGTCACCAGTAGACTTTACTCCTAAAAAGAAATAAGTAATTTGTTACATAGTAGTTTTAAAAAATTGGCACAGAACCTGATTACCATTCAATTGCCGGCCGGAGTGGCCGTGCGGTTCTAGGCGCTACAGTCTGCAACCGAGCGACCGCTACGGTCGCAGGCTCGAATCCTGTCTCGGGCATCGATGTGTGTGATGTCCTTAGGTAAGTTAGGTTTAATTGGTTCGAAGTTCTAGGCGACTGATGACCTCATAAGATAAGTCGCATAGTGCTCAGAGCCATTTGAACCATTCAGTTGTTTAAGTCCAGGTTCATATTAAAAATCATCGAATATTCGGTTTTATAACTGCATTTTTTGAAAGGTGTTTGTGTCTAGAATGTTGGGACGAAAAGGGTTTTTCATCCGTACGTTACGAAAGTTTCTACAGCCTACTGTTCGAAGCACTGTCACGGCAACCCAGGGAATCCCTCAGCCCGAGATGTCCGGCTCAGGTTCAAAATTTGTGGTCCCGTGACACAGGTACAACAAAATGATGTATATTCCACTATGCATGCAAACATATTCACCGAAATAGCTGACGAGCAATGCTTAACACAGCATATCCAGCATGGTGAGATCGGCTTTTCTCGTCAAGAAGAACGAGGGAATTGCTCTCTTCGCATTAGAGGAAAGGTTGATATACGGTCCTGGAATTGTAGACTAAACTTAAGTAACGAAGACACTTTATTTTTGTTCACATTTTTGTCAAAACATATTTCTTGGTCCACCAGACAGGATTATCCACTTTGAATTTCGAAAAGTTAGCTTCTGATTCGTGTTAAGCGACATCATAAATACATAATAACATACAAGTTTTATACAAATTGAACTAACACGTATAAAAGTTTTCCCAAAGCTTTAAACAGGTTTTTCTTGAGAAACGATTTTTCAAAACTGCGTGCAACACAAAAACCGTTCAACCTATTAACTTCTACCTTTGACCCTGAAAAGTAGACATGTTTCTTGGGAGCTTATACTTATTATATATGAAATTTGTTAACATTAACCACTTTTTGAAAAGTCATAAAGAGTTAAGCAAACCCCCAAAAATCGATATCAAAGTTGGGCTTAGCACCCTATCGTTAAATATAATGTTGTGGTTGCGTATAAGCTCCCATAAATTTAATGTAGTATCGACTCATGTTATCCATTTTTTATGTCAGATAACTCCTCAGGAGCTACACTGCACGCAGTATGCATACGTCAAACTCGCAGACCCTTGATCAGATCGTAACTATGGGCGACATTTTTATTTTGTTTTTGTACTGGAAATTTAAGATAGAGTTCGTAGTATGATAAATCATAATCTCCAAATAGATCCTATGTCTGTCTTTTCATTGTCTCAAAAAAAAATTCCACATTTTCCCTAATTTTTTTTTTTTTTTTTTTTTTTTTTTTGCTCGTTTGAATGGGAATCGAGCCTTAAATTTGGAGACCTCCATAAAAGTCATAGTAGGTATAGTCCACTTACATATGCATGCAAGCACGAGTTACACACGGCTACGATGTTTCGGTGATTTACATTAAAGTTGGTCAAGTAGAGTGACCTTTGAATTGTTTACGAAAATGCAATCTGTTTTCTTCTAATACTCACAGTTTTCACGTAATTCCTAGGATTTCCTACTTTTAAATTGCCCACATAATTTATTCTGCAATAGGTCGTAAAGTGATTCAGCCTGATAGACTGTGAAAAGACCGATACTTCTCGAGTTGTTGTCTATGACTACACAAACTCATCACAGTCATTTGAGTATAAATTTGAAGTGAAATTTGTACATACCGACGTTACCACGTTATCAGCCTAATAACGGCGACTTCATCAAGAAGATCATGCGTGAATGACCCTGATGAGTTTTGTTACATCTGCGGTTCTCTGACTCTCAAACGCAGGGGAAGGAAAATAACTTCATTTGTCACAAAAGTGTACGGATCTTACTTGGGATCAAAATTAGGAGACCAGGACAAAACTTTTGTACGACATATTGTCTGTCATATATGTGTTGCAGGTTTGAAAAAATTGACACAAAGCAAGAATGAAGATTTACCATTCGGGATTCCAGCTGTATACCACGTAGATTATTGTTATTTTTGTATCGTGAAAGTTGACATGCATGATTGTCTATCCAAATCTAAAATGAGTCATAAGACTCATAGCACATGGTCCTAACATTTCCGTGTCTGAACCCCCCCCCCCTTCCCATTACTTAAAAATCTTCATCATAATCGTCAAATGAAACTTCAGATCCTGATTATGACTCCACGTCCACAAAAGGACAACCAGAGCAGTTTTCACGAGAAGAACTGAATGACGTGGTAAGACATCTGCCTCTCTAAAAAGAAGCAGCACAATTTTTGGGGTCTCAGTTAAAGGAGAAACATTTACTTACCCCCGGCACGCCGGCCGAAGTGGCCGTGCGGTTAAAGGCGCTGCAGTCTGGAACCGCAAGACCGCTACGGTCGCAGGTTCGAATCCTGCCTCGGGCATGGTTGTTTGTGATGTCATTAGGTTGGTTAGGTTTAACTAGTTCTAAGTTCTAGGGGACTAATGACCTTAGCAGTTGAGTCCCATAGTGCTCAGAGCCATTTTTTTTTTTTTACCCCCGGCACAACATCCTGCTGGTTTCGATCAAAAAAATACAAATTTCGTGAGTGTATCACTGTAGAAGTCTCTCCTGTTTATTGTAAGACCACTGAAGGTGTGTTATCAAGATATGGTGTTACATACAACACGAATGAATGAGTCTATTTATAGATTCTCATAAAAGAAGCCTCAAGGCAGTGCTTTTTAACACTGGAAATATACATGGCTCAGTTCTAATAGCATATTCTGTGTACTTAAACCTGTGAAAATATGGAGATTATACTGAAGCACGAACCTATTCGAAACATCAATGAGTTGTATGTGGAGACGTGAAAGTGATAGGAATGCTGCAGTATTTACGATTTATCCCTGTTTCCTGTGCCTCTGGGGTAATCGTGCCCGTGAATCGCGTTGGAGTCGAATAGAGTGGCCTAACAAAACACCAATGAATCCTAGGAGAGAAAATGTGATAAGAGAGTTTTTGGTGAAACGAGAGAAAATCATCCTGCCGCCTCTTCATATTAAACTGGGATCATGAAACAATTCGTCAAAGCATTGCCTAAGAATGGTTACTCTTTTAAATATATAAGTTCCAAATTTTCTTTTCTGTCTGCGGCTAAACTTAAAGAAGGAATATTTGTGGGATGGAACATTAGAAATTTGATGAAAGATTAAGTAACTGAAAATTTACTAAACACAAGAAGAATGACTGGCTTCGACAGGATCTAAGAATATGGTTGAGAGTTTCTTAGGGAATAAGAAACATCCAAATTTCAAAGTCATGTTGTAAAATGTGTTGACAGCTCTGAAATATATAGGATGAAATATGAGTCTTAAAATCCATTTTCTTCACAGTCATCTAGACTTCTTCTCTGATAATCTTGGAGATGTTAGCTAAGAACATGGAGAAAAGGCTCATCAAAATATGAAAGAAATAGAATCATGTTATCAAGGAAGGTGGGACGAAGGAATTATGGGACTACTGTCGGTCTCTAAAAAGAGATCATGTGGAGCTACAGCTAACAAGAAAATGTCGAAGGCAAAATTTCAATATGAAGAGGAAGCGGTACTGAAAAAATGCAGTGTCTCCATAAAGCTAGGAATATGTTAAATATTAATTGTTATTAGATCGCTGAACAAGTAAGTGTTGTTTGATTTCGTTTGACGTATTCATTTGTAAACAGTGTACAAAAAAATTCAAATGGCTCTGAGCACTATGGGACTTAACTTCTGAGGTCATCAGTCCCCTAGAACTTAGAACTACTTAAACATAACTATCCTATAGACATCACACACATCCATGCCCGAGGCAGGATTCGGACCTGCGACCGTAGCGGTCTCGCGGTTCCAGACTGTAGCGCCTAGAACCGCTCGGCCACCCCGGCCGGCAACAGTTTACAGATTACTAGTATAGCTATGAGTGTCTTTATCAACATATTAAAATGTCTTAATATTGTATAAATATGACAATTTCTTATACCATTATTACACTATTCTCATAGGTTATAGCCAAAATCTGACTTCAACAGAGGCCACCAATTAATAGTAAATCACACTTCAGAAATAAAAGCCTTGAAAAACAAAATTCGCTTTTTATTACAATGACTGCGAATGCCTTTAGTTTCTGTTGCGTCTTTTTACTCTCCGGCGTCCATTCTTTCTGCCAGCATGTTAAGCGAACTGCCGTGGGACATTTCTGCGCAGGGGTGCGATACTGGGATATAAATGTGTTGCTTTCTGCAGGCGCTGAGTGCAGAAGTGGTCGCCACCGCCCTGGACTGAAGGGCAGAGCCATTTAGAAGGAGGACGTAAGAAGGGAGAGCGTCCTGGCAAAATTATGAGATTGTGAAACATCAGGGGCCGCCCGGACACTTTGCAATTCTTTTCAGCCATATACGGAAGTCTTTTAAACAAGTACGGATCTATGGGAGGAGACAAAAACGACATGCTATGATAGTGGAAAACGTCGCTGTAGTGGGGAAGGAGGAATCTCGGTGTTCTTAATCAAATTTGCAAAACAAACGCTCGTTCACTCGCGAAAATTATTTTTGTGATCGAAGGAGGGGCTCGCGTGTATGGATCTGGCTTCCCTGTCATTGTGCCAGGATGGAATTTCACGCACTTGTCGGGAAAGAACGCCTATCTTCTGCCCCCATATTGAATACAGTTAATATCACTGGTTAATCAGATCGAAATACATAAGGGATGCGATTTTGGTAATTTATTTCGGAACGTTTCCTTCGTTGGAACTCGCAGTCGTTTGCATAATGGCTAGAGAGTTTCCGACATTGGGAAAGGCAGCACAGTTTCTACAATGAAAGGCTAAAGAAACTTGTACGCATGCCTAATCTCGGGAAGGCCCCTGTGAGGACACAGACGCGCAGCAACACGACGTGGTTTTGGATTCGACCAATGTCTGAACTAGTGCTGCAGGGAACTGACACCATGAATCCTCCATGGCGAGTTTGGTGGCCAGCGGAGGTGTTAAAACTCAGAAGTGTTTTCCTGGAGCCACTCTGTAGCAATTCTAGACGTGTGTGGTGTCGCATTGTCCTGTTGGGATTGCCCATGTCCGTCGGAATGCGCAATGGACCTGAATGGATGCAGGTAATCAGACAGGATGCTTACGTACGTGCCACCTCTGAGAGTCATATCTAGTCGTATCAGGGGTGCCATACCACTCCAACTGCACACACCCCACACCATTACAGAGCCCCCACCAGCTTGAACAGTCCGCTGCTGACATGCAGGGTCCATGGATTCATGAGGTTCTCCATACTCGTACACGTCCATCCGCTCGATACAATCTGATACGAGACTCGTCACCAGGCAACATTTTTCCACTCATCAACAGCCCAATGTCGGTGTTGACGAACCCTGGTGAGGCGTAAAGCTTTGTGTCGCGCAGTCATCGAGGGTACACGAGTACGCCTTCGGCTCTGAAAGCCCATATCGATGATGTTCCGTTGAATGGTTCGCATGCTGACACTTGTTGATGGCCGAGCATTGAAATCTGTAACAGTTTGCGGAAGGGTTGGTCTTGTGTCACGTTGAACCGTTCTCTTCAGTCGTCGTTGGTCCCGTTCTGCAGGATCTTTTTCCGGTCGCAGCAATGTCGGAGATTTGGTGTTTTGAAAATCCCCACTTCATCGCAATCTCGGGGATGCTGTGTCACATAGCTCGTGCGCCGACTATAAGACCACGTCCAAACTCACTTAAATCTTGATAACCTGGCATTGTAGCAGCAGTAACCGATCTAACAACAGCGCCAGACCCTTGTCTTATTAGACGTTGCCGACCGCAGCGCCGTATTCAACCTGTTTACATATCTCTGTATTTGAATATCTCTCCCTATACCGGTAGCTTTGGCGCTTAAATTTGTAATAGCGAACGGCAGCGGTCTCCAAATAAATAAGATTTTCCGAGAAACATATTTTTATTATTGGAGTACATTCTATATATTACTACATGTGTTTCTGGACAGGGTGGCGCTTTTGCGTCGTACCCCTGGCGCCGAGGAGGAGAGGGTCAATAAACTGTTGTGCCACTGGCACCGATGTGGGAGGGTGGGGGTGGGGAGGGGAGGCGCCAATAAGGCGTCGTGCCTCGGGCGTCAGTTATGTTCGGTACGCCACTGGCGACCAGACACACTTCGTCTTGGACGGACAGAGAGAACATTTCATCTTAGGCGGGCACAGAGATCTCTTCGTCTCTGATAGCCCAGCGGCCATCATCTCCTCCATCTTAGGACTCTGTCGCAAAACGCTCACAGGTCCCTTGGCCAGAGGCAGAGTCCGCAGCAGCCAATACAATTTACATCTATTGAATACCAGTACGGTGAGAATGTGCAGCAACTGCACACCTCGTGACAAGGGGACAGCAAATTTGCTTACTTCCTGATTGGTTTGGCTTAACTGAATTCACAGTGGCAGTTCACCTGATGTACAGCGCGCTTACGCGAGGGAACAGGTGCTTGCATATAACTTTCTGGGTCGTTTATTTCTGGTCTGTTTTTCAAACCTATCGATTAGTTGTATTCACAACCATTTGTGTCTACGTGAGAACTATTGATCATTTTATTCGCAATCTTTTTTCCACCCACTCATGCCACGGTATTTTTGTAATCTCACTGAATCACTTGGCATTCTATATGTAACTTCAATACACGACTGTTAATGAACTGTTGAATTTTAATAAATTGAACTTGATTGCGACCTTTAGTTTCCTTCTGGAACTTGATGAAACTCTTCTTTAATATATCTGTCTGAGCTATGGACCCATGTTGTCGTGCTTGTTAGAGCCACCCCTATTGTCAACCCAGACTGCAGTAATTTCCGTTGTGCGATTTTTGATAAGTTAATTTCACATGATTTTATGGCTGGAGTGATTTGTTTACTGATTAGGGAACAGTTATGAGTCTCACTAGCATCAAAGGGGAATGCTGACTACCCGACAGTAGTTTAACTCACGATCTTGGCGACCCTGTCAGGATTCGCAGCCGTGACAGCTTTGTGACGTACACAGTCGCCTTATAAGTCACCAAAATAAGATTTTTGTGACAATTTTTAGGACCTTCATTGACGACTCCTGATATGTAGTCCTCTAAAATTTCAAGCATATTAGCCATTTCCTTTCCTTGTTCTTTAGAGCAGAAGATGATGTGTAGCACCTTAATAATAATGAGAGTCAACCAAACAAATAACTGATTAAGTTGCCTGTGCTTTACTAATTTCTACTTTTTGACAGGAAAGGTTGTTGAGTGAAGTCCATCGTTACCATCGTTATCCTGATTCACCGCTGAAAAGTTTTAGGGGCTATTGTTGTAATCGTTTCGGCGTTGCTTTTGGAAGAATTGTGCTCAGGGAACTAGATAAAAGTTGTAGGAATTTTTGGGGGCTAGCTCTCGGACACTCGTGTGTGCGTTAGCGATAGGAATATGTCACAATATCCCGTATTTCGACTGAGGCTGGAACAGGACACTGCTTTACCGGATTTGTGCCAGTTCAAGGGGAACTCGCGAGGAGCAGATAGTCTGCGTCCTACTAGGTGCACTCAGTGTCATTTGACTGAGTACAGCAAGCCATGTAGTCGATAAAAGCATTTATTTTGTGCAACATGTGGACAGTATGGCCAGTCAGCACAGGTATGTGAGAGTTGCGCTTAGTTATGCATAAGGAGAAAGAAATAGGCCGAGTATTGAGGGATGTGAAGGGAAGCAATAGACAATGACCGAGCGTTGTTTAAAAGTAATGATTAAGGCAAAATTTAGCAATGGATAGTTTACTTATTAGAGTCTTTACAGTGATTTGAATCGTGCTTGTGATATGGCGAGGCAGTGGACAGGTCTGAATCAATAGGAAAAAAAAAACATTTCGTTAGATGCGTTCTTACTCAGATTCGTGAATCTGCACATCATGTGTAATATTGGCATCTTTGACTACTTGGCGTTGTTGTTCATCCATTTATTATGTGAGAGAGGAGAGCGTTTAATGAACATTTTGCACGTGAGGAGAATTTTTTCACATACAGTAGTTGAAGGAACCAACGAAAATGTGAAACGGCCTAACAGCGAGCGGCAAAAGAAAGTGGAACGAAATGTCGACGGTTAATAATCCTCTTGTGGGAGTGGTGTGGCTTTGTATTCAAATGTTGAACAACTGAAACTAAGGAAGATGAGAAGCAAACAGTAGACAGGAAGCTTAACCAAAAGACAAAGAGATCCGAAAGCCATGATCAACCGGTCAGCAAAACGAATAAATGTGGGCAAACTGAAAAGGGCAACGAGAATGCGCAGAAGAAATGTCGTACATCAACGGAACAAGAATGTCAGCTATGAGAGATTGTCGATTTTTTACCAGAAATTCAATTAAATATAATTTCACGAACGATTTCACTATCGTGCAATAAATGTTAGTTCAGAGCATAGAGAGCAGGACGGACCAAAACTCGGAAATCCGCCGAAAAAGTCAAGAAGCATTGTCTAAACTGAGGGAATCAGGCGACGCGCAGATCTTCAGAATTAATTAAATGTTTCATGAAGTGAAAGAACTGCGTGCCGCGCAATAAAAGTAGCATATCGCATGGAACAACAGAAGTGCGAACTTATATTGCAGGCCATGTGCTTTGAGGGGACTTACAGCAGAAATGACGAATATGTGAAAGCAACCGTGGGGTGATGAGTCAATATCTGAATATGATACAGACGCAACTGGATATATCAGCTGCCAAAGTAGCAGTTGTAAGACTTCTGTGGTTGCTAGCTAATAGCATGCGGTATGCTATTAGGGTGGAGGTAACAGCGCTACAAAAGGCAACACACCATGCAGTACTTGGTTGACCAAGTGAGCCGTGCATTACTACCCTCGGAACATTTTTTTGGTCAGCCCACCGAATGTCCAGAAGGAGCTTACAGTGGAACTACAATACACAGTTAACCCGACTCAGTAGAGCCTGTCTTTGCTCCACAATGTTATTACAGTAGGAATCAACACCGATAGAGTACGACTTCATACACTGGTTCAGTTTCCAGTAGCAGGTGTCAATGTGCATTGTGCATGTTTCATAGACCACCCCTCTCCAGTAAAGTGCAAGTGCTGGGAAAGTACTTGCAAGTAAAGATGTAGGAGATGATGCTGAGCTCCAAAGAAGAAATCTATGTATTAATATCGCCGGTTGAGATCCGTTGGTGCCAGGGAGATCGAGTTACAATATACCTAACCCAGATGGTCCTTACCAAACAGTCATGCCAGATACTGCTATTTTTGGGTCAGATACATGCAGTAGGATGCCAAATGGAGATCCTGGCACTGCACTCTTACTTTCAAATGGCCAGCATGCATTGAATCTACTCTATATTCACACCTGAAATAGCTATTATAAATTGCTATGAGCGTCGTTGACCTAAGGGATGGTAAGGATAGAATTACGAGGTAATGCGTTACTGATCAATGGTACAAACAGTGAAATAGCAGGAACTACGTTTCGTCTTCTAACTACAATCACTGATACTGACCGAAAAAACCATTGGAGGTACTATCAACCCAGAACCTAACTTAACTAAAGAGCACGTTGAACCATGAGGTTAGATACTCATTAAAGCTATACCAGAAGAATGCATTAATGCTAAGCTGATGCTCCAATATGTATGGTAGTACCATAGTCTCTGTCTGACCAACTGAGCTACCAATAGATTACAGCAAATTGAATATTAGGAAATAGTACTTAAGTTAGTAATAGCCGAAGATTACTGTAGATAGATCATGAAACATGTATTTAAGATTTCCTTTAGAAAGGCAAATAGCTCATAATCCAGGGGCTGGATCTCTCTCAAAGGGTATAAAAGAGCTGCACCAAAGCAATCCCCAGTGTGACACGTGGCCCTGCATTGGTTTAACAGAATGCCATAAGGGGGGATGCACATGCCAGCACGATAACTGGAAGCCGTGGTACAAGATCGCATGTCGAGTGTGAAAGAAAACTTATTCAATATGCAGACGATACAGAACAAGTAGGCCACCATCTGCGAAAGTCGAAGTTCTGGCACCTCACATCTCCAACAAGGCTTCAGGAGAAGAGAACCAGATAGGAAAATGAGGACAAATGACGACATAGTTTCCTGTTACCTCTGGCCAACCCAGCCTGTTGTAAATTAGAGGCCACGAGTGCAGCCTTTGAGAAACGGTAGCCAGTCTGGTTCATGTACAGGTGGTGGAAAAAAGAATGCGGAAACACCAAAACCGCAACACATTACCTAGTGACGGAGTAAGCCTGTCAGAGGCCCAGGACAGTTAAAAATGAGGCCCCCGGTCTGCTTAGAAGTTGTATTTGTGGGGTAAATTTTGTAAAAAAAGAATAAGCTGCATATAATGGCTGACAGAAAATCTCTGTTCATTGTTGCATACATACTTAAAGATACAGGCGAGACTCCTTGACACCCCTCTGCTTCTGAATGGCTGTTAGCAGGCTATAGAAAAGCAGTGTAATCTGCCTGCAGGCGCCAAGTACTCTCGTCACAGCTCGTGTCTGCTGAAACACATTTTTAAAACACTCGACGTAGACGGGCAGGAAGCACTAAGGCTGTTACCAAACTAGAGGCTCTTAGAGGGACGTTTTGCTGATTTACTACTACATGTGTAAATGTCACACCACGCTACAGGAGACTGTGAAACAAAGGGCACCGAAAAGCATAAGCACCCCTTGCTGCTTCGGATTGCGTTCAGATATTGTCGAATGGTGTTGAACGGCCACTACTGGTTAAACGCTGTACACCAGAGCAAACACTGCCATCACATTTCACTCCAAAAGGGCGATTACATTCAGTGTTGCTACCGGCCAATGATGTTCATAGAGAAGGGTTGAATCGTCATCTGGGGGAGGAAGGGAGATGGATTGGAGGTCGTGTCAGCAGTGTCAAAGGCTGTCAAAAACGTCATCACTCTGAGAACTGTTGTTTTCAACCGGAAAAATGTGGGGAACCGACGCCCAAAGAAAGGGGGGAATTCGCTGGTGTGCTTTTTGCCACCACCTAAGACCGTGTTGATTCTGAGCGACGGTGTGTCTGAAATGCTTTCCTCGTTCGCCGATAACTACGTGAGTTCAACTCTGGGCATCGCGGTTCTGACCTCCAGCACAGAGACGTCAAAAGAAGGGGTGAAATTTGGATGAAAGACGGTGTAACGACTTTCCCACGGTGTCAATGTTCACGGTGGCTTTAGGCAGAACTTAGGTGAAATTTGGTGCCAATATGAGATCATTAACCTAGAATGAGATTTTCACTCTGGAGCGGAGTGTGCGCTGATATGAAACTTCCTGACAGATTGTGAGGCGGACCGAGAAGCTGTGAGGACGGGTCATGAGTCGTGCTTGGGTAGCTAAGTTGGTAGAGCACTTGCCCGCGAAAGGCAAAGGTCCCGAGTTCGAGTGTCGGTCCGGCTCACAGTTTTAATCTGTCAGGAAGTTTCAACACTAACCTACTTCACATCTCACGTGAGCATCTGTGTTCCGGTCTACTTTTCGCATGTGTCTACTCATTGCTGTTTGAAGCGTCATCGAGTCGGAGGGTGACGTCACAGGTCGTTACTGTTCCGCAACATTACAGAAGAAGTTTGTAGTCACCTCTGAGTCAAATTTCAAACTTCTGCGTCGCAATGGGAGACAATTACGGCGTTTCAAGTAAACTGATCCTTCAACTGTGTTGCTAAGTGTGTGTGTGTGTGTGTGTGTGTGTGTGTGTGTGTGTGTGTGTGTGTGTGTGTGGTACACACGTTAATTTCAGAACAGCGTATTGGGTTGTTTACATTCATCCTAGCTGTCAGTTCATTCCAAAAAGGAAAGAGCGTCTAGCCATTAGAGATGGGGCACAGACTCGGATTAGGGAAAGATGTGGAGGTACATCGGCCCTGCCCTGATATCCGCCTTAAGCGATATAGGAAAATAACAGAAAACCTAAATTTGAATGGTCAGATGGGGATTTGAAATTCTCTTTGAGTGTCTGTAAAATGGTTTGCCCAATAAAGGAACATGTCCTCTATTATGTAGTACTCGCGAACTCTTTGTTCTGTGATATTGGTTTGTAAGTACTTCATCTTCGTGCAACTGCTGGATCGGAAATTTATCTTCTCTTCGTTCCCACACGCTCTATGTAGCTACTCGTACAGATAATGCCACATTCCATAAGCCGATAAGAGTTCATGCAGCAGAGCGTGACGCACTGATAACGACCCGTTTGGTTGCCTAGAAGAGCCTCAGCCCTTCACCAAGAGGATAATAAAGCAGAAAATATGTCTTAATAACGAATGTCTCCTAGGTTCGCCGTCTGCATTTTTTACTGCCTATGGGGCACATATCGACGTTATATGAGTGACTGTAACCGCTTTATTGACCGTAACCTCAATACAATCATAAATTTTGAATGGGGCACTTGCACCGCCGTTGGAGTTATCGGAGACCAGCACTAACGCGAGAAACCTTGTCGATAACACATCGTCGAGGAGTAACTGGAAATGTGAAAATTTACTGGTCTTTTTTGTAGGTGACTCAACAGTTGTCCACGTAATTCTTCAGGGTGCACATCACACTGCGATAAGGTATCTCCTCGATAATTTTGTGCTTTACTGTTTGTTTCGTAGTGCCCAGTAGAGGACGACGGAGCAACGGAGGTGCAGGCTGAAAACTGCGGAGGAAAATATTACTGAAAACGTATTCTGTGTCCTCCATACCTTCTGTCAACCGGTTATATGAATGCTGAAAATATTTTTATCACAACGAACTAATCCGAATAATGTTCCCTATGAGCAATATTAAAATCTTTCTAGAACTGCTTACGTGGTCTCGGAATCTACTAACACTATAATCTCGTGTGACGTACAGTAATTGCCAAGACTATCAGCAGATGGAAATGTACTTTTGTAAATGTTGAACTTTGAACTTCAAGAGAAGAGTTTGTTAATTAGTGTTTCGAGTGATGCTCTACTAGTCAATGTGAGAAGTAAATTATCAAGTACTCCCCTGACAAAGGATTGTATCAAGTTAAGTAGTTCTTTTTATTTTTCTTGTAATAAAGTGAACTTATATTTCATGTGTTGTAATTCCAACGAGTCATCTCCCAGAGCAGTCAAAGAACCCACAGCTGTGACTGGACGATTGTAGTTTCGTCTGGTCAGAACATTCAGCTAAAACTCTCTATTTAAGGCACAATTTAGTTAGAGTATACGTTCCATTTTCATTAAACTGCTTGCATAAAGAGTAATTCCTCACATCCTCATGTTCTGTGTAAGATACCCATTTTATCGCTTTAGTAATTTAATGTTGAGTTCTTTAAACATTACTGCCAGCAACAAAGTCAAAATTCAGTTTATGTGAAATGCTTTAGTGTCTCTAGATTAATCTTATGCATTGTTACTATGAATAGCTACCACCAATTTTATTTTTGTTCTGATGTTAGGTAATAACCATCGCTTTATTTATTTTTGTCTGCCTGTATTTAGTCACATTTGTTTGTTATACTGTTGAGACTTTGGCCGTTCTACATGATCTGAATATACTTACGCCAATAATGAAGATAACATGTAAAGGAAACAGGTACTTTGCATGAATTTTTATTTCATTCTGTGCCGAAAAATTGAAATCTTGCGGTACGTTTGTCTTCCCGCCTGTCCAGTTAGTCTTGCTCCCATGTGTAATGCATAAAGTTGGGCTCTATGAAATATAAGTTTTGGTAGTTTTGGTGCACTACATAAATAACGTAGTAAATGGTAGGATTACAGATAGTATTGGCAGAATTGGTAGGGAACAAACATAAATGAACGTTTAAGAAAAAAAATGGGAACTGACGACTTCTCTATGTTTTTTGTTTGTTTGGTTGTTTGTTTTGCACATACTAAAAATTAGTTGATCGCGCAACTTCTACCCTTTTATAAAACCAAAGCAATCACTTTTGATGGAACATACACAGACATAAATAATGTATATAACCATTGTTGTTACTTTGTGCTCAATATAAGGTATTGTATATATCGAAGGCAAGAATTTCTTGCTATTATTGATAAATCTGAAAATTATTTACGGATAACAGAAATAAGTTTTATACAAGTCCGGCAAAGTACTGAAGTGATATTTATTATACTTTTGTTTCGGGTATTTTTACTACACCTTTTGTTGAGGAAATCGCGTTTTCTAGCATTACGTGATAAATTTGTATTGTTTTCGTTATTTTTGCTGGAATATCCCTGGACAGACAAACAATGGAACGTCGGCACGGCAACAATTGTGGCTCCCATGACTTGATAGCCGAGGGAGGGGTGCCAAAAATGGTGCGCCGAGTGACAATACTCGACAATGGAAATATAAACGATGCTGACTATGCTCCTTCGCGACAAGCCTGGCTGGTGAATCACTGCTGCCTCTGTAAGTCCAGCACAATACGGGTCCTCTCATCTCATCGTTCTCAAGCTCAGAGACCTTCTGTCGCTTGTGGCGACGTGACGTATACGATTCTCGCAACCTTACAGCGACATGACTCTTCGTATACAGAATGTTGAAATCTATTTCCGGACGGGTTCCGGTTCTGCGGACAACATCACAATCGACACATGTGTGTGTGGCTATGCGCCAAATTTCGTGAAGGTACTGGGAGCTACTGAGTACACCAGCCACCTCCCTTTGCCATACCTGGTAATTTTGACAGTAGATCTAAATGTCTGACTTGTTAAGGCCGGTGCTGTGTCCTGTCTTCGAGATCTAAATGACGGCTTTATCTTTCAACAAGTCAATGCAAGACTGTGTATTGCCCCTGCCATCCAAGCTTACCCCTACACAGAGGACGTTGTTCTGTAGCCTTTCCAGACACGCTTGTAGATTTGTCACCCACTGTCAACATCTGCTCATGGGTGCTTAGAGACGCACGCCTCAGGCGCCAGCCTCTAATATTGGTGAAATCTGGCGTAGAGTTGAAGCAGCAGGGAATGGTGTACCCTTACCTATTACCTCAGCCCTTTAAACACGACAGTCAGCCTACGTACACCATCGTTCTTTCTGGAAGTGGCAGATCTGTGTACTAAATTTTTCACCATGAACACTCTTAAATAATCTACAAATGTAACTATGTAATCCGCTTGCTATAGGTGGCGACTATTGGGAGGAGTGTTAGATGGATTGTTTGTCAGGAGGCACTCGCCCAGTTCACCACTTGTCGGTTCCACAGGGAAGAGGAGGTGGTTGTAACCTGTGTACGTCGATGAGAGCAGTAACAGAAGAGTGATGGTTCAAATGGCTCTGAGCACTATGGGACTTAACTTCTGAGGTCATCAATCCCCTAGAACTTAGAACTACTTAAACCTAACTAACCTAAGGACATCACACACATACATGCCCGAGGCAGGATTCGAACCTGCGACCGGAGCGGTCGCGCGGTTCCAGATTGAAGCACCTAGAACCGCTCGGCCACACCGGCAGGCAATAGAAGAGTGACTTTTAACCATTTATTTCTGAAAACATATCTCTCCTTTAGCTATGCTACGGTGGTCCTCTGACGCTGCTTGTCCGGATGCGCCGCAAGCGCCCGGCAGCTCCTCAGGAATTGGACGCTGCGTCCCCACTCTCCGCACTCGAATATGGTGGCGCGTGGGTATGTGGCTTACACAAGCCGGCCTAGGAGGTTCTCGATCCCCTTCCGTAACTGTGGCTCATCTCTGCTCTCTGAACCGTGATGACGGTTGTCGTGTGGTCGAGAAGTGCGCCGACTCTGGCCTTCCGCGCAGGTAGACCGTGTCGCTCCACTGAAGTGTCAGGAATGCTGGTGTCCTGGCCCAAGTCGACACGAAAGATCCCCAGGCCTTCCAATCTGCGTTGGAAGCTGTCAGCAGCGTCGAACTCGTGACTGGTGCTTACAGATAGGAAGATATCTCTCCGGCAGCTGTTGGTGGTGTTGAAAACGAGCAGGAAATCTACAACAAACCTATACCCAGCGTTAATACCATGTCAGGGAATCGAGTACGCGAGTCCTGTACACCATAGATCCTTCTGACCAACTCGCATCTCAGCTCACATGCTGGGCTATTGACAGTGTGAAATATCGGCTGGTGTTGATCCAACGTCCATTGCAATGACTGCGTAGGCTTTCCTAATACGAATGTACCAGCGATTCACATCTTGCCCTATTTGCTTAACACATTTGTTATACCAACAGAGTGGTCCGTAACAATATTCAGTACGTTACTGAAGCGGCCCCTTACCTCACGTAACAAGGTGACGTGATACTTCTCAGTCGTATTGCTTTACTAAGCTCCTGCTGGTGATAGCTGCTCAGCAAAGCGCTGATGTCCTGCTTTCCGCCTGACCTGCCAACGTGATGAAACGCTGTCGTTTCGTGTCACGCTTGCTGACATTCCCGCAAGGAACACAAAGTGAACGAGGTCCTGCAATTACGAAAATCTGTGGCCAACTGCCTGAGACGGGGTTGGTACACAACACTACTTCAAAAATGGTTGAAATGGCTCTAAGCACTATAGGACTTAACATCTGAGGTCATCAGTCCCCCAGACTTAGAACTACTTAAACCCAACTAACCTAAGGACATCACACACATCTATTCCCGAGGCAGGACTCGAACCTGCGACCGCAGCGGCAGCGCGGTTCCCCACAGAATCACCCAGAATCGCTCGGCCACAGCGGCCGGCAACACATACACAGTAAGTGAAACCGATCTTCTTCCTCTTATTGCAATTGTAAGCGGCATGGAAATGAAAAAGAGAAAGATGAAAGAAAAAGCAAGTAGGCTATCCATTATTTCAAAAGTTACTTGAGGAAAGGTGAGCATCTCAGCGAAGATCGCTTGTAAGCAACCTTTATTACTGATGTTTTGGTATGCATGATTACCGTTTTCAGATCGCAATTAAAGGTTATTACGTGTCTTCTGTACCAGTTGTACAGGTACTCTTTCTAAGACATTGTCATATACACGAGGGACGAGATAAAAGATGCATCGGCAAGTCAAGGTTGAGAATTAGCAACCCTGCTGTCGTTGAGAGTTTCAACAGATCAGTCTTCTGACTGCTTAAGGAAACTCCGGGAGCGCCAGCGTCCCCTGACGTGGTGAAACTTGCGCGCCGTACTTCACCTGCTATCGCCAGCTCGCCATAACCTTGCGGGGCTGTTTCGCGCTCCACATTTGCAGCCAGAATGAGCTCACCACGGAGCCTCCCCCTCTCCCCTCCCGCCCTCCATCTCTGCAGCCCCATTCCGCTCCTTGGCACATTGCTGCTGAGATAAGCTCGCCAGATAGTACGGCTCCGTTAATTTTACGGGTGAGCTTAACGCGCTGCTTTTATTTCGCACTTAGCACGCTGTAGCGCGGTAATTAATTGCTTTGCAAATCCTTTCGTCGTCCGTTATGCCTCGCGCCCGGAGCGTTAAATAGGAGCCCGAGAGCTGCGCTTGATACTGTATGCCCTGGCCGGGAAGTCATTCGTGCAAATCATCTGCTGTGACACGACGGTCTATAATATTCTACGCTTCTTTCGGAAAATAAGGGTCTTTCGATTTTATTTAAATGGTAGAAACTTGCAACTATGTCGCACAAATGCTTTCCACTGATTATTTGCGAAGCCACGGAAGTCATTATTTTCATTCGGCAGTCGTTTGTCTGATCGAAAGCGAACAATAACGTCTTCAAAACTTGTTGCTCCCGCCAGCAACGACTTGAATGCTGAGATACGACTTTGGTGTCCAACAGACATATAGATGCTCAGAATGATGAAGAGTTGCTTTCTATCTTATGATCTTATACTAATGAGTGAATGAAACGCTAGATAATGGTGTCCAGACTTTTAGAGTGTCCGTACAAATGAAGCTTGAAAATGTAAAAGCTCAAAGTTTCATTTTCTCACAAAACGAGTTTTCATCGTTGTTGTATTCTCAGTACTCTGTTGCATGCTAGACTGGATCCAGATGTGAAACCATAGGGAGGGTCTTTCAAATATGCGTCAGTATATGGCGCATTGTCTCTGTGCCAAACTTTGCTTCCTCCTGGAGTTCCTAATGAACACATTATTTTTGGTCCCATTCATGCAACTACACATGATTACTTTTTTTTACTGGCTACCAGTTTTTAGGTAGAAATTCTTCAGTGGAATAAGAGGATTTGTCGAGCAAAAATAGTTTTAAATGATATTTAAAACTTGCTTCGCTACCTGTCCGACATTTTATGTTATTGGGAAAGTGATCAAAAATTTTTGTTGCTGCATATTGAACTCCTTTCTGAGGCACTCACAGCTTTAACAACGGCTATTAAAGGTCGTTTTCCCCTCTAGTGCTGTAGGTATGGATATCATCGTTCTTCGCAAACTATGATGGATTTTTTATGACGAATTTCATTAGCGAATGTATATATATATTGTGACGACAGAATTAAAAAGCCTATCTCCTCCAGTAGGGCCGTGCTGGATTAGCCAAGCGGTATAAGGCGCTACAAAATGGCTCTGAGCACTATGGGACTCAACTGCTGAGGTCATTAGTCCCCTAGAACTTAGAACTAGTTAAACCTAACTAACCTAAGGACATCACAAACATCCATGCCCGAGGCAGGATTCGAACCTGCGACCGTAGCGGTCTTGCGGTTCCAGACTGCAGCGCCTTTAACCGCATGGCCACTTCGGCCGGCTAAGGCGCTACAGTCATGGGCTGCGCGGCTGGTCCCGGTGGAGGTTCGAGTCCTCCCTCGGGCATGGGTGTGTGTGTTTGTCCTTAGGATAATTTAGGAAAAGTAGTGTGTAAGCTTAGGGACTGACGACCTTAGTAGTTAAGTCCCATAAGATTTCACACACATTTGAACATTTTTCCTCCGGTGGGTACCTATTTAACGTCCGCGGATGAACACCACATATTATTCTCGGTGCTCCTTTTTGGCCATCAACACTTTCTTTCTAAGTGACCTGTTGCCTCAGAAGCTTATCCCAGAAGACATACTGAATGGAAATATGCAAATTATGTCTGTAAGATGATACATTTGTTTCCGAGATTAGTAATGGTACGAAGAGAGCAAAAGTAGCTAAACTTAATAGCTTGAGACATTCATTCAGTTCAAGTTTTCATCAATTCAGATGATACAGTTGCTGAAAGGTTCAAAGAAAACTTCTTGAGTTTGATTTCAAACACGTACCCGACTCATACAATTATAGTTGGCGGTGACTTTAATCTTCCCTAGACATGTTGGCGAAAATACATGTCTAATTCCTGAGGTATGCGTAAAACATCATCCGAAATTGTGCTAAACGCATTCTCTGAAAATTATTTCAAGCAGTTAGTTCATGAGCCCACGCCAATAGAAAACGGTTGTGAAAATACACTTGACCTCTTAGCAACAAATAATCCTAAGTTATTAACGAGCGTCAGCAGGGATTAGTGAACACAGGGTTGCCGTAGTGAGATTAAATATGTAACTCATAAATCCTTCAAAAATAAACGAAAAATATACCTATTCAAAAAAAACAGATAAAAATTCTCTTGACGCCTTCCTGAGAGACAACCTCCACTGCTTCCAAGTTAATAATATAAGTGTAGACTAGATGTGGCTTAAATTCAAAGAAACAGCATCGGAAGTAATTGAGAGATCTATACCAAATAAATTAACAAAAGATGGAGCTGATCCTCCTTGGTACAAAAAACGGGTCAGAATACTGTTGCAGAAACAACGAAAAAAACGTGCCAAATTTAAACAGACGCAAAATCCCCGAGATATGCGATCTTTTACAGAGGCTCGAAATTTAGCCGGATTTCAGTGTGAGATGATTATAACAGTTTCCACAGCCAAACTTTGTTTCGAAACCTGGCAGAAAATCCAAAGAGATTCTTGTCGTATGTGAAGTATGTTAGCGGAGAGAAACAGTCAATGCCTTCTCTCCGCGAAAGCAATGGAGATACTATCGAAGACAGTGCTGTCAAAGAAAAAGTTACTAAACATAGCCTTCCGAAATGACTTCACACAAGAAGACGAAGTAAATATTCCAGAATTCTAATCAAGAATAGCTGCCAACATGAACAACGTAGAAGTAAATATCCTCAGAGTAGTAAAGCAACTTAAATCACTTAATAAAACCAAGTCTTCTGGTCCAGACTGTATACCAATTAGGTTCCGTTTAGAGTGTGCTGATGCATTGCCTCCATACTTAACAATCATATGGAACCGTTCGCTCGATGAAAGATCCGTACCCAAAGACTGGAAAGTTGCGCAGGACACACCAATATTCAAGAAAGGTAGTAGGAGTAATCCAGAAAATTACGGGCCCATATCATTCGCATCGGTATGCAGCAGGATTCTGGAATATATATTGTGTTCGAACATTATGCATTACCTCGAAGAGTACGGTCTATTGACACATCTTTCTTGTAGAACACAACTAGCTCTTTATTCGCATGAAGTGCTGAGTGCTACTGACAAGGGATTTCAGATCAATTCCGTATTGCCGGATATCCGGAAGGCTTTTGACACTGAACCACACAAGCGGCTTGTAGTGAAATTGTGTGCTTAAGGAGTTATGTGACTGGATTTGTGACTTCCTGTCAGAGAGGTCACAGTTCGTAGAAAGTGACGGAAAGTCATCGAGTAAAACAGAAGTGATTTTTGGCGTTCCCCAAGGACGTGTTATAGGACCTTTGCTGTTCCTTATCTATATAAACGATTTGGGAGACAATCCGAGCAGTCGTCTTTGGATGTCTGCAGATGACACTGTCGTTTATCGACTAATAAAGTCATCAGAAGATCAAAACAAATCCCAAAACGATTTAGAAAAGATATCTGAATGGTGCAAAAATTGGCAGTTGACCCTAAATAAAGGAAAGTGTGAGGTCATCCACATGAGTGCTAAAAGGAATTCGTTAAACTTCGGTTACACGATAAATTAGTCAAATCTAAATGCCGTAAATTCAACTAAATACCTAGGAATCTCAAATACGAAGAACTCAAATTCGAAGTAACATATAGAACATGTTGTGGGGAAGGCTAACCAAAGACAGCGTTTGGTTGGCAGAACACTTATAAAATGTAACAGATCTACTAAGGAGACTGCCTACACTATGCTTGTCCGTCCTCTTTTGGAATACTGCTGCGCGGTGTGAGATCCTTACCAGGTAGGACTGACGGAGTACATCGAAAAAGTTCAAAGAAGGGCAGCACGTTTTGTATTATCGCGAAATATAGGAGAGAGTGTCACTGAAATGATACAGGATTAGGGCTGGACATCATTATAAGAAAGGCGTTTTTAGTAGCGACGGAATCTTCTTACAAAATTTCGATCACCAACTATCTCCTCCGAGTGCGAAAATATTGTGTTAACACCGACCTATGCAGGGAGAAATGATCACCGCGATAAAATAAGGGAAATTAGAGCTCGTACTGAAAGATATAGGTATTCGTTCTTTCCGCGCACTATACGAGATTGGAATAACAGTAAATTGTGAAGTTGGTTCGATGAACCCTCTGTCAGGCACTTAAACGTGATTTGCAGAGTATCCATGTCGATGTAGATATACATCCAAAAATTTGGATCATTTTACCCTGATTACTTACTCCAGCTCATGTGCCACAGCTTTTGCACAGAATAGAATGTAGTGTTTTTTTTCTTTTTTTCAAAAGTTAGGGAGAGTCCATTTTCAGAGAACCACTTAATAGTTCTTTGGAAAGCATCATTTGTCAGGTCTTTTGTTCCTTTTTCTCTAATGGGATTTATTACAACACTAGTATCATCTGCAAAAACTACCAATTTTGCTTGTTGCTTATTAAGTGCAAGATCATTCAAATAAATGAGGACCCAGAATTGAACCTTGTGGAACTTCCTTCACGCTCTTTTTTTCAGTCACTTACATTTTCTACCTTACCGACATTGTCAAAACTATTCAGCACAAACTTTTGCATTCTGTTTAAGTATGATTCAAACCAGCTGTGTATAAAGCCATCAGTTCCATAAAACTTACGATTTTGTAAGAGGGTAACACTATCTACACGATCCAGTGACTTGGAAAAATGACAGAAAATACCAACTGGCGACATATGCTAATTTTAGTTTTATGCTGTTTGATGAGTGAATGTATAAATAGTATTCTCAGTCAAGTGTCCCTTTTGGAATCTCAACTGTAAAATATTAAGTAAATTCTTTCAGTTTAAGTGTATGACTACTCTCGAGTACATACATTTTTTGAATATTTTGCAACAAGATGTCAGTAAGGAAACAGGATGATAATTGTTTGAGTCTGTCTTGTCACTTTTCTTATGAAGTGGTTTAATAGTTGCACATTTGAACCTTCTGGAGAAATTCTCTGTAGCAGTGATTCACAGCATTTATCACTAACGAAGTTACTTTTAAGCTGGAACAACTTTTCAGAATTCTGACTGCAATTCCATCAAGCCCATATGAACATTTGTTTTTTAGCATTTTTGTAATTGTATTAACGTAAACATACCTAGTACTGTATTTCTGCCCTTGTATTATCACACACAAAACATATTTCCTCAGTATCAATATCACTTGGAATGAGGACGTTTTTCCTTCAATTTTGTCGAAAACTGACATTTTGACACCGTGGTTGTGTACTAAGTACAATCGTATTCTCGCAAAGAAGAAGACAGCAACCAGATACTCTTAATAAGGCTATTTATTGACAGAAATAGCGCCGTTTCCGACTTCCCGCCGACACGTTCATTTTCAGACGGCTGTTCGCATATACAGGGTGTTACGAAAAGGTACGGCCAAACTTTCAGGAACCATTCCTCACCCACAAAGAAAGAAAATATGTTATGTGGATATATGTCCGGAAACGCTTACTTTCCATGTTAGAGCTCATTTTATTACTTCTCTTCAAATCACATTAATCATGGAATGGAAACACACAGCAACAGAACGTACCAGCGTGACTTCAAACACTTTGTTACAGGAAATGTTCTTTTCTTTATTTGTGTGTGAGGAATGTTTCCTGAAAGTTTGGCCGTACCTTTTTGTAACACCCTGTATATTAGATTTGTTGTTGTTTACGTTAGTTGTCGGATTTGTTTTCCAAGGAACAATGTAAAAAACAACAAATTTAATGCGAAAGTGCACAGACGTCTGAAGATGAACCTGTCGATTCTAAACTTATAACGGTAGTGTTTGTGTAAATAAAAAGCACTAGTAACAGTACGTGGTTGCTGTTTTCTTCTCAGTACCAAACAACTTGTAAAAACTTTCTAATTGTTGTCCTGGTATGCTGTTTATTTTGATATTAATTGTTGATGTCTTTTGAGCTTTATGTGATGATAGACATTTCTTAATAGATACTATAGTAAAATACACCCACGTTTCCACAACCCCCGCTCCCCCCAAATCTTCACGGTACAAAACAAAACAAAAATCCTGCAAAACTGTGTAGTATGTTCAAAGTTTAATATGTGGCGCTAAGCTCACAGGACAAAAAATTTGTCACCTCTAATGAAATCATTACACACATCGTTTAATACCGTTTAATTCCGGCTCTAGAATTGAGAAAAAGCCTGGAACCGGTTACGGAGCTAGTCCAAAAGGTTTTGCTGTTGCAAGCCATTCCATGGCGTTCTATGAAGGCGATTCTGCACGCCAATCGAGATTTATATATGCGTGGGTTTCCGCGGCCAGGGCCCGGAGACCATACTCAGAAAACGTTTACGTGAACCAGTCAGATATCCGTCTAGCCCGATGAACTTTGCTCTTGTGGCATTTATGTAGCTGTGTGAGCAATAACCTCTAGCGAGATGACCGGTTCCAAATGTTCATTACACGCAGTTCCCGTAGCAATGATCTCTCATTAACAGGTGGGAATAGACCTTCATTCACTTCCCGCAGCAGTTCCTATCAGGTTTGGAACCGATTTTGATTCACGGTTCGTGAAACGCCTTTCCTGTCCCTCTCGGTCATTATCTTCGTCGTGTTTCGTGGCCACGTGTGCTACACCACTACTTGTAGACATGCTGAACAGTCCGCAGCGGAACACCAACAACTCTAGCAACTTCATACACCGTATGGCCATGCGCACTCCCAAACGCGACTGCCCCTTTTGCCTTTCTGTTACGTTGTTATATTTACCGATGTTTACATAAAATGTCCGCTTGAAACATAACGTGTCCTACAGATCACCACTTCATTATCATCAAGCAGAGGCGTGCGGTTCAGCACTTGACTCGATCGCTGCGCCGTCTGTAAAGGCTTAACGACTCATATGTGTGTGTGCCCTCGGGTGATCAATTTTTTATCCGGTGAGCATATAAAAAACTACCAGTACCTAAGATTATGTACAGCTGTGGAAATTAGAGGATAATATGTATGAACTGAGAGTAGAACCTCGACTTGTCTATTGCTCTCTGTATGGGGAAGGCATACAGAACCATTCATGGACTTAAACATGCGGCGCAGCAATTGGAGTGCTAACTTGCAAAACGTGAGAGTAAATCACTGTGGGAGAACTAAGCATACCAGATCAATGACTGATGACACGGTAATGGGCCAGCGGGTATTTTCTTAAGTAGTCCCATGCTCCTGATTGGGCAAATAGTGGGTTGTTCCAAATATGCACCTCGGAAAAACGAAATAATTAAAACGAGTAATCACGTATCTTATGTTAGTCTTTATTCAATTTATAAACAATTCTATACTACGTTCGTCCTTGTACTTACAGCTGACGATGTGGTCTTACAAATGACGTCGTGCCACAGACATATGTGTCGTATCTACGATGAGCGGACTCACTATATCGTAATGGCCGAGTACCTCTACGAATGCCTGCGACAGCTGTTGCTTCAAGTCTCGGTTAGATCACAAGTGCCACATCTGTTTCCATATCTTATTGGACGAAACTCTTACTAATATGTGCAGCTGATTTAAACCTCATTTTGTGGTATAGTAGTAACTACGACGGCGTGCTAAAAAGTAAAACCTCCGAATTTTGTACCACTCACTCGACTTTCCTGCTTCGCTGCCGCAAGTTGCAACCCTCTGCCGCTAGAGGCGTGTAATATGGCGGTGCATGAGATTCAGCGTGCTGTAATCTGTCAGTCCTAACCGCAGAAAACGTGCCTCCAATTGAAATCCTTAGAGGAATGAAAGCTGTGTACGGCGATGATTGTATCGACAGCTGTAATCTGCGACGTTGGCTCTTCGTGCTCGTAATGACGGAAACGGTGGTGTTAACCTCAGCGTGTGTGACACAGGTCGGAGTGTAACGTGCATAGGCCGTCCTTACGAACTGGAGTGCAGAAAAGTGAGTACAGTATGGGTGCGGCGAAATATCAATTCTCAGATGTAACAGAGAAGACTGGACACATTTCAACAATTTATTCTGGGTTTTGAGTGTGAGGTTCCTTAGCAAAAGTGTGACAGGTTATCAAAGCTCGGTTCATCACTTTGACCCCGAAAACAAGAGAACTCAATAGCGTTCCACCACAAAGGATCACCGACGCCAAAAAGTTCAACAACGTGCCATCAGCAAAGTCAAGCTCACAGTCTTCTGGGATGTTAAAAGTGTGGTGTATTTAGACTTATGCCTAAATACACCACCATAAACTCTGCGAGTTACTGCAAGGTCCTCAGAAAACTGAAAAAAAACGAATTCGAAGAATTTCTCGACACATGCAGCAGCAACCTCTTCTTCAACATGACACTGCCAGACGCCACTCGAGCGCTGCGACATCATCAACAATCTAATGTCTTGGTTTCACTGTCATAGATCTTTCATACACTATGAACTTCGCCCCATCCGATTTTCATCTGTTTCCAGGACTTAAATAAACACCTTCGTGGACTTCACTGTGAAAGTGATGAAACGGTGAGAGCAGAGATCAGGTTGTGTTTCCTCTAACAAAGTCAAACATTCAACAATGAAGGTATCAACAAACTGGCCTCTCATTGGAAGAAATGCGCTCGTCGAAATGGTGACTATGTTGACAAATAAATATGTAGACATGAAGAATAAAAACGTAGAGTGTTCAAATGGTTCAAATGCCTCTGAGCACTATGGGACATAACTTCTGAGGTCATCAGTGCCCTAGAACTTAGAACTACTTAAACCTAACTAACCTAAGGACATCATACACATCCATGCCCGAGGCAGGATTCGAACCTGCGACCTAGCGGGCACGCGGTTCCACACTTAAGCGCCTAGAACCGCTCGGCCACAACGGCCGGCCCTGTAGAGTGTTAACAATGTTTAATTTGCTTTAATGATTTTCACATACAAAAAAGTCGGACGCATTACATTTCAGCATGCCCTCGTACCCATGTACTTGAGTGTCTGTTTCAGAATGACACAGAGTTGAGTAACATTACTGCTACACAAAGGCAACAGAGGTTCAGGGACACATAACAAGTAGTGAATCAACCAGAAGTTGATCGGTTTTCACGAAACATGTCATTCATAGTGATATGCGTGACAGAGAAGTCGCACACTAATGACGTCGATGGATGGCGATTGACTGGTCTGAAATCCAGAGAGCTGGAGTACTGAGAAATCGTAATGAGTAGACACTCATTAGATGCGGACGTCAGCAGTGGGATAATACCAGGAAGAACTCGAATGAAAGTTAATATCAGCTCTGGCAAAGTGATGGGGGTAAGAAAGACCTGACAATTGTCGTGTCGGCATGGAACATATAAATTAATCGTAGTAAAAGACGGTTTCTTGGGATTTCGTGAATTTTCACAAATTAGTTCAATAATGACGAGGTACAAATGAAAATAAGGCTGGTGAGAAAGCTGCTAAGCCTTACGCAATGCAGGAAGGGGTTCGCTCTTGTGACGGAGGAAGGGGTGTCGTTACCCTCCGCCTTATTGTCAGTTGGAGGGTGCGTAATTTCTGGGTGCTCGTGCCCTAACGTTTAATTACAATTTGGCAAACGGCTTCATACTTTCGGCAAGGGCACGCAATTGCACGCGCTCTAAGCCGCCGCTGCCTGGTGGCCAGTTACCCCCGGCGGGTAGGCAACCGGCCAGACAGTAAAGCGTGGTGGGAAGGCAGCCCGCCAGACACCTGGCTGCTCGCTCGCCGTTATTTACGGCGGGTGCGGCGCGGCGCGTCACGGCATAACGGCCGCCGAATTATGCGCACGGCCCGTCTCACGGGACGTTAATTTCGGGGCCCATCTCGCTCCGCCGTGGCGCCTTCCCTTCCCTTCCTCCCCCAGCGGCTGGGCGCTGACGCTCGCAGCCCGCCTCTCCTCAACACCGGCTGCGATGCCAGCCAGAGGGCCAAGACAAACGATTCTTGTCTGCCAGAATGGCTAGTAATACTGCGCCCAGGAATAGGAATATCAGAGTTACGCATCATTACAGGCATGTGGCCCAGTCGACTAAGACCAACAAAGGTCAATTACGGGGAAAAATCGTGAGGTCGTAAATTTTTGCACTGTGCTAGGGGGAGTGTCTGAACAACGTACTAGAAATCCTGACCGGTGGGGCGTGCGGTTTACGTGGTAGTGAGTGTAAAGGTCACTTTTTCACATTTTTCTTGAGTAACTCGATAACCGCAGCTTCTATCTAAAATGTTTCACTTAATTGAGTGAAACTACATTACGTTTCCTACAGAAAAAGTCCTATTTCTTTTTTCTCGAAGACTAACAGTTTTCGCGTTTAGGGGATAGAAAAATAGCAGATTATTAAAAATATTGCTCTGAAGGTCTAAAATTAAGATTTATCTTTAAACAAAGTGACTTACAAACAACTATAAAATTTTGAAAAAAACGACATTTTGTCTATGGAGTGTGTGATTGATTCTTTTGTAAAAAATTTTTGGTTATTTATAGACACAATCACATGTTTATGACACAGTCATAACCGGTTTCGGCCATACAGTGACCATCTTCAGATGCTAAAGGTGGTATACATTGAACACAGGTTCATGCGTTGTCATAAACTGTGTCATAAACATGTGATTGTGTCTACAAATAAACAAAAAAATTTTACTATTAAATTTGGGTAACATATCTAAGTGCAACAGAGCCATATTAAGAGATAAATTGTGTTCCGGGGTTGTAACAGGATGGAAGGGACAGATGTGTGAGCTAGAAGGACGACAGAAGATTGGTTGTTTGGTTATGTTCATGCACGTCCCTCCTTCATAGTTCTGCAAACTGAAGACTAACAGGTGATTCCCAAATGTTACCGACCCCATTACGCCACAAGAAGCAACTACCGGTTGTTTCATAAAATTATACGGGACCTCCACAGCGTGCTTTATAAATCACTGGTGACACAGTGAGAAAACATCCGCGAAGAGGTTTATTTTCCACTCAACACTAAGTTAGTACTTATTTGCGGTTGTTAAGTGAAGCACGTTCCTGTGTGTTTAATACGTGTGATCTATGTAATGTTGGTGGGAAAGAGATGGGACTGATAAACATGACACCTTGCTACTGTCTATCCTTGACAGCATATTGTAAAGCCTTGTAATTGTGTTCTGAGGCATTTGTTGGTGAAAATAATGAATAACCAAAAAGTAACTGCATTTCCCTCCCCATTTATTGTGTTACTGGTAGACTGCATAAATATTTTCCATATAGGAACTGCTGACGTTTGTAGAGTGGGCTGCACATCCACATCCACATTATATCTTCCTAGATGAATATGACTGATTGAATGGGACTCATCATGTTCATGTCTAGAACAGTAACCTGTTGTAATGAATTTACTTGATTTATGTCGAGTATCTGGAGTTCTATAACACCTCAATGATCTACTTTTGTTGCAGAGGTAAACAATTTAAGTCTTTGGCTTTATTCAAACTCTGGAAGAACTGAGGTTGAGGTGATGCATTTGATACCCTCATGCTGTGAAAAGTTTCAAGACAGTGATACTGGAGGAATTGAAATCGAAGTTGTTGAATACATACTGAGAGCATGCTGCAGGTTGGTCACTTGGAAAAGGCTCCACCTGTTGAGCTTTTTTGCGTAATATCTCACTCGATATGTGCAAATAAGTACTAACATAGCAAACTGAAAATATAAACACGAGCACAGAAAGTTTGTATACTTACATAAGAGAATTGGCCAGGAAATGTTGGGGATGCATAATCTGTAAACTGAAAAGTGAACATGTTCACTGTGGGGGAAGTTTCCTTTCCCGTAATAACACTACAGCTGCTGTATGGGATGAGTAAGAATCAGTGGCTCCTCCTATAGCAGTGTAGAACAGTGTGCATAGATTTACATGTGTTCTGTCCATTTGCATTATCTGCGTTAGTGTTATTGGGGGTTCACATCCGCTTTCCATGCAGTGTTAACGCATTTTGTGTAAAATAACACTCCCCGTGCACGTCTGCGCACTGCATCGCCAGTGATTTATAATGCCCGCTATGGAGAGTCGGCATAACTTTGTGAATCACTCGTTAGTTGCTTCTTGTGATGTCGTGAGTTAGATAAGAGTAGGGAATAGCCTGCTCGACCTTCAGATTAAAGAACTATGAGGGAGGAACGTGCGTGAAAACTGCCCAGCGACCTGCATTCCGTCACGGATGCCCTAACCGAAACTGATAAGAACTTACGGCAGTGAATTGTTCCTGCCACGTCTATTAAAATGTTTACACGCCGGCACAGAGAAAAGTTGTAAGTCCGAAAGGTGGTGGAACTAGACCGGTTCTAGACCTACAAAATCAGACACCTGCCTGCCATGTCTGGTAAAACTAGAGACGTTGCAGGTAGATACACCCTCGGATCACAATTAATCTCTCAGTATGGCTCTCTTGCTTATGGTACACACATTTCATATTTGTTTTCAAGACACATGAATTTTATTCCTTTAGATAGATATTTTTAATAATTTGCGATTTTTCGTTCCCCTGATCTAGGAAACTATTAGTCCTAGAGTAAAAATGAGTAGGACTTTTATCATAGGAAATTTAATTTTTTTTTAATTTTCTACTGGGAAGCATTTTCGCTAGAAAGCGCTGTTTTCGAGAAAAATATAAAAAAGTAACCTTAACACCAGCTACGATTCCAATGCTCACGCCTCACCGTTCAGGATTTCCAATGTGTTATTCAGGATATTCACTCGCAGCACTGTGCAAAAATTTGAAACTACACTATTTTTCCCTCTTATTTTCCTTCGTGACTGGACTAATTTGCTACTGTACTAGTGTGCTTGTAGCACATGCATTCATTGCCTACATCAATCTAAAGTGTCTCAACCTACATCTGCTTCTACATACATATTCCAGAAGCCACCGTATTGAACTAATCGGAGAATATCTTGTACCACTACTAGTCAGACCCTATCTGTTCCACTCCCGAAAGAGGGAAAGACGGCTGTCTATATGCCTCCGTATCAGGCCACATTTTTTCCTTCTTCGTGGACCTTACGCGAAATTTACTTTGGCAGCAGTAGAATAGTTCTGCAGTCAACTCCAAATGCTGGTTCTCTAAATTATCTCAACAGGGTTCCTCGAAAAGAACGTCGCCTTCCCTTAGTGGGTTTCCATTTGAATTCCCGAAGTTCCAAAACTTGAGTGAAGATCGAACTTACAAGTAACAATTACTACCTGGTGGGAATCTCAAACACCTGAGCACTTTTCAAGAATCGGTCGCACTAGTGCTCTGCACGCGGTCTTTTTTACAAATGAACTACACTTTCCTAAAATTCTCCCAATAAACCGAAACTGACCACCAGCCTTTCCTACTACAACAATTTCACGCTCATTTCATTTCATATCGCTTTGCAACGTTACTACGCCTAGATATTTAATCGATATGATGGCGTCAAGCAATACACTATTAACGCTATTGTTAGGGGATTGTTTTAACTACTCAGTTGAATTAACTCACATTTTTCTACATTTACAGTTACCTGTCGTTCATCACACAATGCAGAAATTTCGTCTAACTCATCTTAGTCATCTTATATCGTCCTAGAGATACTCAATGACAATACCTTCCCATACACCGCACCATCATTAGAAAACAACCACAGATGCTGCTCACCCTGTCCGTCAGATAATTTATGTGCAAAGAGAATAAGAGCGATCCTTTCACATTTCCTGACGATACCCTTGTCTCCGATGAACACTAGCCTTCGAGGACAACCTACTGGGTTCTATTACGTAAGAAGTCTTCGAATCACTCACGTACGTGGGAACATATTCCATATGCTCAGACCTTCCCTAACAGTCTGAAGTGGGGCACCGTGTCAAACGCTTTGGTACCCACAATAATATGGAGCCGAGTTACTGTGAAACATATAAATTGCATTAACCTTACTACTAACGAATGAAGCAGTTCACTTTGAACTCAGGATTGTAACTGTCGACCCTAGGGATGGGCAAAACAGTTAATTATGCTTGTTGCCATTTCGTTCGAACAAGCTAAAAGGGTTTCACGCACCAATTACTTATTTAACAAACCCTTTAATTGCCATAAAATATGCTGAAATCATCGAGATTTTTACTTTTGCAAAGTTTCCTAGTGTTATACATTGAGGTGCCAAAAAACATGGAACAGCGATATCCATATGTACAGATAGCGGTAGTATCGTATACATAAAGTGTAAAAGGTTATTGCACTGGCGGAGCTGTCACTGTATTCACGTGATTCATGTGAAAATGTTTCCGTGATGATTACGGCCGCACTATTGGAATTAACAAACTTTGAACGGAATGGTATTCGGAGCTGGATGCATGGTACATTTCGCTTTGAAAATCAATAGGGAATTCAATGTTCTGAGATCCACAGTGTCAAGAGTGTTCCGAGAATACCAAATTTCAGGCATTACCTCTCACCACGGACAATGCAGTCGCCTACGGCCTTCACTCAACGACCGAGAGCAGCGGCGTTTGCGTAGAGCTGTCAGTGCTAACAGACAAGCAACACAGTATGAAATAATCGCGAAAGCAATGTGGGACATACGGGATAGCATCCGTTAGGACACAGCAGTGTAATTTGGAGTTAATGGGCTATTGCAGCGGTCGAGCGACGCGACTGCCTTTGCCAACAGCACGATGCTGCCTACAGCGCCTCTCCTGGGCTTTGACCATACTGGTTGAACCTAGGTGACTGGAAAACCGTGGCCTGGTCAGATGAGTCCCGATTTCCGTTGGTAAGAGCTGACTGTAGAGCTCGAGCGCGGCGCAGAGCCTACGAAGCCACGGACCCAAGTCGTCAACAAAGCATTGTGCAAGCTTACCTTTACGTCTGTCCATTTAGTTCTGTTAAGAGCGAAGTGTTGAGTTCTATCAGCAAGAAAGTCTTGAATCCAATCGCAGGTCTGCTCCGATACTCCGTAAGCTCGTTTTTTTTTTTTTTCATTACGCGGCAATGCAGGACAGTGTCAAATGCCTTACTGATATCTTTGGATCTCGTGGAGGAACAGAGCGAGCTGAGTTTTGCAGGATCTCTGTTTGCGGAATCCATGTTGATTTTTATAGAGTAGATGTTCATTTTCCAAGAACGGCATAATTCTTGAGCATTAGACATGTTCCATAATTCTACAACAGATTTACGTCAACGATATAGATCTATAATTGTGTGGATCTGTCTTACGGCGTTTCTTAATTACGGGAATGATCTGCACTTTTTTCCAGTCGTTAGGTAACTTTCGTTGCTCAAGTGATTTATGACAAATTACTGCTAGAAAGGGAGCAAGTTCTTTCGGATAATCTTTATAGAATCTTACAGGTGTCTCATCAGTTCCTGAAGCCTTTCCACTACTAAGCGATTGTAGCTGCTTTTGAGTTCCGCGATCGGTTATCTCAATATCTGCCATTTCTACGTTCACTCGGCGATTGAAAGGAAGTACACTGTTACGATATTTAGCGGTGAAACAACTTCGGAAGACCGAATTCAGTATTTCGGCCTTCTCTCTGTTATCTTCCGTTTCGGTGCCGGTGTGGTCGCTGAGAGAATGAATAGACGACTTTGACCCACTTACTGATTTCACATACGACCAAAATCTCTTAGGGTTTTTACCTAGGTCGGTTGACAACGTCTTACGTTCAGAACCATTGAGCGCTTTTCTCATTGCCCTCCTTACGCTCATTTTCGCTTCGTTCAGCTTTTGTTTGTCAGTTAGGTTTTCACTTCTCTTCAATCTGAGATGAAGTGCTCCTTGTTTACGTAGCGCTTTTCTAACACGGCTATTAAACCATGGTGGATCTTTCTCATCCCTTAAAAACGTACTCGGAACGTATCTGTGTGGGGTATATTGAACGATGCCTTTAAATTTTTTGCATTTAGTCTCCACATCTACGTCCTCATCACCGAATATTTGATGCTGACTGCTGAGATATTCTGATATTTGTATCCCGTCACCTTTTCCGAGCAAATATATCTTCCTACTTTTCCTAACATTCCTTGTAGGACCTGTCGTCATAGGTGCTAGCGCAGCCTTATGATCAGTGATACCATCCTCTATGTTAACTGATCCGATAAGTTCATGTCTGTTTATTGCTGGGAGATTGCCTCACGATTTGGTACTCTAAGTGCTCAAGGTAATTTTCGGGCAAGACATCCATAACAATGTCAACGATTCCCTGCCTCTGGTACCAGTTTTGATGGCATAACACTCCCAACCTGTACCTGGCAAGTTGAAGTCACCCACTATTACAACGAAATGTGAGGAGAATTACTAATACTATTCTACAGGTTCTGTACGAAGCGCTCTACAACTATAGATCGAGACCCAGGTGGTCTATAAAAGCATCTGATCACCATTTTTTTACCGTTCTTTGATACTCAATGTCACCCAGATTAATTCACATTCGGAATCCGTGATAACCTCGCTAGATTTTATCGATTTTTTATACTGCAATAAAGACGACGCCGCCATTGGCGACTAACCCAATCTTACGATAACCATTCCAGGCTGAGCATAGGACTTGGTTGTCCTTGACGTCTAGCTTCAACCAGCTTTCTGTTCCCAATACTGTCTGTGCATTATAACCTTCAGTAAGCGATATTAATTCTGGGATCTTTCCTTGGATGCTCCTGCAGTTTACTTATATCATATTAACCTTTTCTGTCTCTGATCGGCGAGGACCAAGATTCTCTGAGGCTGCTGTGGCTGATTTAACAGGCAAATAGTGTTTGCTCCCAAGGATGGGGTCCTCTAACCTAAAAAAGCCCCATGCGCACGCCACACGTACTCCGCTACCTACCGCTTCCTTCGTGTTGTGTAAGCCTGACCTATTAAGGGGAACCCTACAATTCTGCACGCGATAGTAGAGGTCGAGAAATTCGCATCCGACACCGTCGCAGAGGACCGCGATCAACCCTGGGTGCGTTGCTACAAATAGACAGCTTAGCCTGCACCGGTGTGCGTTGCTAGTTGCCTTCACCAAATCAGCCAGCCGCCGAAAGGAGCAGAAGATGGCCTCAGAACCCAAGCGGCTGGCGCCATTCGTGCCGACATGTGCCACTACATGCAGCCGGTTGCACGCAGTACGCTCGATAGCCGCCGGCAGGGCCTCCTCCACATCACGGATGAGACCTCCCGTCAAACATACCGAATGCAGACTGTAATTCTTTCCCGCCTTGTCTAGTATCTCCCGGAGGAGCTCCATGACCCGCCTAACATTGGAGCTCCCAATGACTAGCATACCCACCCTCTGTGCTTGTCCGACCGCTGGTCCAACAGGAGAGGCATCCTGTGCTGGCTCAGAGTTATCATCAACACTGAGAAGCACCTCGTATCTGTTGCTAAGACGCAGGGCCTGCTCCATCTTTCGCCTTCCGCCCAGTGACACGCGAACCCATCACTGTCTGCCACCCACTCTGGAGTGAGGACGGGTCGGCCAAATGTTGCGTATCGGAAGCCGCAGCGAGATCTGCGTCACCAGAGGATTCCAGTGGCACCAAAGGTGTACAGGTCTCATCACTGGCGCCCCGACGTCACCGCAACTTCGACCATTAGCTAGAAGCTTTCGGCTGTAGCCAACGCAGCTTCCAGCTGTTTACGGACAGCAGCCAACTCTCCTTGTGTCCGCTCACAACAAGCACAGTCCCTAGCCATATCGTACTGTGTATAAAGTAGATAAAAGGTCTCAAATGGCGCTACTGAGTTTGAAAATATACCAAAGGAGAATGAAGTAACACTAAAAGTTGGTGTGTAGATTGCTCACTGTACTCTGAGACCGCAAGCTATTAAAGAGAAATAAATTTCTCTACACGGAAAATATACACTAGGAGGCCACCCTACACAAGGATATTCACAAGACGTATGCAACAACAAAAACTACGACTAATTTTCTGACCCCTAGTCTATACAATAAAATACACACGTATAGTTCAAGTCTTTGCAGAAGCAAGTGAACAAAGAAACAAAGACTAAATTAATTTACGGTTTATCACACAAGTGCCGCAGCTACAGTGCTGCGCGTCCTCTCGGCTCGGCGGCTGCAGCTACACTACCTGTGTGTCTGTGTCTACTGTTATCGCAACCGAAAGTATACGAACGTTTTCTAAATGTCTGAGAATCGTGGAACTGTGACGAGACGAGGGTACCAGCCCCGTATACATCTAGCCAGATGCAAATATCACATCCAGGCTGACAGGCAAATCAATTCACCCGGCGGATTCGGTGCTAGGCCGTCGCGACTCCCTGAATCCCGAAAGAAGCGTGCTAACGCGCGTGGCTATCTGGGCGGCACAAACGTTATCTGACTAGGAATTCTATATTTCATAACTCTTACTTGGCGAAAATGACAGCTTCTAATATGTGAATTCGGTGATTGTGAGCAGAACAATGTTAAAGTACATTTATATTCCACACGCCACTTTGAAGAGCAAGGGGCTACGTCAGTTGCCACTGTCATTTTCACCATTTAACACTTTTTGCGTATGGTGTAGACGAGTAACAACTATTGGTGGGCCTATCTGTCCCGTCTTTGTCATTTTGTGAGGTAAACGTCACAGGAAGAGATATAATCCTTCACTCAACATGGAAACCACGTTTTAATAACATAAGTAGTTATTCATCCGTCGTGCACGGTGTCACGCGTTTACCATCTGCTACCGGAGCTGATCAGCGTCCCCTTGCCACTCTCGCATTTGCGAATCTAATTCGCGGTGAAAGTCACTCTTCTTTATCTATTCTTTTAATCCTGCCTGAAGAGAATCAAAGACTGACGAGTTGATTGCTGCTTTTTCCAGGTAATTTCATCTAGAACCACAAAGATCAGTCAGTAGGCTAATGAATAAATTAACGTACGGATCGACAAACGAGAGTTCTATGAACGCTTGACATTTAATGCCTACATAGAATTAGTGGCAAGGAAATGAAGCTGTGTAATGAATAAAATTCTTAATATGGGACAAAGGAGATTTCGTTTCTCCCTCAATGTAATTACGCTGTACCACGAGTATATGTCAAATGGAACTGTGTGCTATGGTGCCAGTGTTTTGGCGCACAGTTTGCGACTGGCCACGCTATAGTGAGAGCAGTACACTGAGTAATCCTGCTAAGATGGAGTGGAGCCTTCAGCACCACATCTGAAGTAAACGGACGGATTCATACAAAACATTCTGAGCCAAGTAGAGGACTGGTCCACTACCTTTCCGGAATTCGGCCATATCGTACATATCTAAATAGAACTGGAATGAGGGCAACCACTGTGGGGGAAGGAGCGCACCACATCATGTCCTATGGGAATGTCCTCTAGTTGAAGATACAGCAAGGACAGCTAGGCAGGCTGTAAGAGGTAAAACTCTATGCAACATAATTAGAGTAAAAGAGGACATCGATACCTTGAATCTCGTAGCTGATGCTGTAGCAGAACACACACCACAGAAGAGATGTGTAAGGCCTTATACGACACCAGTGACCGAGAACCAAGCTCTACGAACGCTTGGCCTGGTAACGTAAAGAATAAAGAGAGATTATGACCAGCGTACCTAAGAAGATCGAGAAGACAGACAAATAAAAATCATGTTTTCTGATCTGTCGTCATGCTGTCTCTAGAGTAGTAAAATATCTTTGGACTCGATGGGGTGGCCGGTCTGGAATGGAACAGAGAGAGGAACTTGTCATATTCCGATATTAATAAATTGTGTATGTGTATCTGCGACCATTTCAGACTATAGTAAGGAGAAATGGAGAAGCTGCTCAAGATAATATATCATTCAACTTTCCTCCGACGGTCAGGGATCCTAATATTACATCGTCGTAGTAGAAGTAGTACTGTTAGTTTCAGTAACATAATTTTGAGTAACATAGTAGATACAGAATAAAATTCAGTTGTATTTGTTGTGTTGTTTGAAGTAGTAGTAATACTAGTGGTAATATATGCTGTTGTAACAATCTTAATAACATTAAGTGTAAAGATAACCGTAATAGTAGTCAAGATAATTTGAAATAACGAAAACTTACGCCTCTTCTTCTGTCATAGTAAAGGAAAATCAGACTGAGGGAGGGGAAACATACCATAGGAAAAGTATATGTAGAGTATAGGAAGCTATCTAAATCTTTGAGAATAATAGTAGCAAGAAACAGAAATAGGGAAAAATAGCATTATACACACTGCAAATTTAATTCAATATCCAGAACAGAAAAAAATTAAGAGAAACAATAAATAGAAGTTGCCATCTTTAGCAAATGTAACAAAAGTCTTATCAAGACCAGACGCCTTTCGCTTTATTTTAAAGCATCTTCAGTGGCCCGGTTTTTTGTTGTTTATTTCAATTTTCTGCGTCTTCCACGTTAATGGGCACACAGCACTTTCACTGAATCTTAACACATTTCCACTTTTATGCATTTTAAAATTACCAGACAACAGTGCACAGAAAGGTAAATGTGTTAAGTGCAGTGAAACGGCTGTGTGCAAATGCAAATACTCAATACATAAACGCGAAAGATGAAGAAGAATGAAATAAACAACAAAAAAACCGGAGCACTGAATATGCTTTAAAATAAAGTGTAACACGCCTGGTCTTAATAAGACTTTTATCACTGTTGCTAAAGGCGGCAATTAACCAACACAACTTGTATATGTGCAACTGCGGAAAAAGAGGCCAAACAACAAAGTAGTCAACATGCATAAAAATAAACTATCATCAAATTCACATATATTACCGGACCATTGTTGTCGTCAAAAAAGTGGAGTACGACAAATAAATGAAAAAAATAACAATGAATTGAAATTCTTCCTGTTAAATAACAACGTGCTGATTTAACATATACATACATACTCCGCAAGCCACCATAAGGTGCACGGCGGCGATTACCTTCTACCACTGCTACTCGTTCTCTTTCCCGTTCCACTCGCAAATAAAGTGAGAGGAAAACCACCATCTATACGCTTCCGTACGAGCCCTGATTTCTCTTACCTTGTATTCTCGATACTGGCGTGACATATAAGATGGTGGCAGTAGAATAGTTGTGCAGTCAGCCGCAAATGTCTGTTCTCTAAAGCTTCTCAGTTATTTTCGCGAAAAGAATGTCGCCTTCCCTCCAGGTAACCACATGTTAATCAAATCTACCCGTGACAAAACAAGTAGCACGTTTCTGAATTGATACGATGTCTTCCTTTAATCCAATCTGGTGCGGGCACCAAACACTCGAACAGTACTCGAGAAAGGGTCGCACAAGTATGCTATATGCGGTCTCCTTTACATATGAGATATAGCTACTCAAATTTTTCCCAATAAACCTAAGGCGACTATTCACCTTCCATACAACCGACCTTATGCGCTCGTTCCATTTCATCTACCTTTGCAACGTTACGCCTAGATATTTAATCGACTTGACTGTGTGAAGCAGCACGCAACTAATGTTATATTCGAAGATTATGGGGTTGTTCTTCTTACTCATCTGCTTAACTCATATCTATATACATTTAAGGTCATTCATCACACCAAAGAGAAATTCTGTCAACCTGTATCCACAAACAGGCACTCAAAGACTACACTTTTCCGTAAACTACAGCGTCGTCAGCAAATATTCGCACAATGCTGTTCACCCTATCCACCAGACCGTTCGTGGTATATAGAGGAAAAGAGCAGCCTTATTTCGCTTTCTTGCAACAATTATAACGACGACCTTGTCTCTGATGAACATGCCGTCCAAGACAACGTACTGGGTTCTGTTACTTCAGAATTCGATATTCCTTAAGTTAGTACTTCGTTCACCGGATTCCAAGCAAAAACGTATCAAATAGTAACTTGAAGTCAAGACACACGGCAATGAATGTGATAAATTAAGACACGTATTACAGCAATACATTATGTGTCCGTAACACGTTTCTCAGCTACACACATGAACTGCTGCGCAGAGCAGTTCATCTACCGAAAGAGGTAATTCGGTAATTATGAGCCTTATATCGAACTGTATGAAATTTTATGGATGTGATGCACATCTTCTGTGAAAGAAAAAGTGGTTTCTATCCTCAAATCTTCGAGTACCAACAGGCTTGACGCGGTTTGACCATCGAAAAAATGTTATAGCTGGACTCTAAAGCGAAATTACAGAGACCTTATGCAAAGTGAATCGAAGATCCACAGACAAAACACAAATTCATAACCCCAAACATACACAGCTGAAAATTTGTTCTTGTGAAGTTTTGATAGCTAAGAATATATTTGTAGAATTTAAAGGGAAAAACGTGGGACGCATTCAATGGATTATAGTAAGAAAGTGACCTATTCATGCATGTTATGTATTAAATGCACCCCAATGTTTTGGTTTCAAATTATACAAGTATTTTCAAAGCAATTGAAAATACCCAAGCACAAATTTTCAGGACTATCTGTGTGGAAATATGAATCCATATGGGGCTAGGAAAAGTTATTTTATACTCTGTTCTGAAAATGCGTTATATGAAAAAGCTTTTTATTTAAATAATTATTTTCTGCTGTTTAGTCCTGTGTGTGTCGAAGTATTAAACCGATTTCAAACATTTTGATGAGATTACAATAAAACATTTGGCCAGTTCATGGATTTATTTCAGTTTCTCTTCACCTGAGTCAACCAATACTTCAGTTCCTCCTATGGTTATCTCACGGAAAAACTTTCAAGGTAAAAATTAGAACGAACCGAGCTCACACTATAATGTACTAGCAACCGTTCTTACCACGAAATATTTATAAGTGGGGCAGGAAAAGGGAGAAATAGCAGTGGTGCAAAAAGTACCTTCCACCACACACTAGACACGAAAGTGGGTTAACATTCCATTGTCATCGAGTTCTGAGTTATGTTGCATGTTTCAAGCCTCAAACTCATTGGCAAATAATAGTGGTAAACAAAGTACCATCCGCCACACATCAGACCAGTTCCGAACTGCGTTGAAACCTTCAAGCCTCTAGCTCATAGAGAAGTTAGTTTAAAATGAATTGCAAAATTTGTATCGAACCAACAGAGAAAAAAGAGGCCTAATAAAAATAAGTTAATATCCCTGAAGAATCACCGACATTTTGTCGGTAGGTTTCGCGTTATCCCTGTAAACGAGTATACGCACGAAGAGCCGAGCGAGACGACGGCCATTGTTTTGTGAGTCCCCAATAATCATCATATAACGTACGAACCACATCACCACCGCGTTACAACGTAGAGTTTCTATTCAGGCGTGAAACATCAGAAATGTTTCCCACGCCTTACAAAAGTGCTGTTTGCATTTGCCTGATTTTTCGAAGCTGCATTACACCAGCAAAACTCTCCATACTTCATTAGTACGCATGTAGTCCGATTGTGGAAGTAGGAAACGGGCGGGAATTTCCTTTTGGCCTCCTCACCGCGAAGGCAGTTGGACAGGGAGCACCGGAGTGGGCGCCACTAAGCCCTTTAAGGGCGGACGGCGCCCAGGAATCGGTTTCCCAGTCCCTCACGGTACATTTGTGTCCTCTCTGCCCCGTCCGGGTGAATCGAATTGCAGCGCGCCATAAGCGGGCACTAGACCAGGAGAGAGAACCTCCCAGCCACTGCCACAGATGTCCCTGAGTGCACTTCTGCTTCCCCAACTGTAAGATATAGTACACATAACTGTAGTCACCTATCAGTAGGGACTTTCTTCGTATGTCTGCTTCTTTGGACACAGAGGATGCTCTTCAGCACTAGCGAAATTGGAAGCCTTCAGATCGACTGCGTCTGTAGAGTCTGGCACACGTGCAAAATTAGAAAGTTGGAGCGGTCACCCAGCTACTACCTTTCTTATTGTGTACTAGCTATTATCGACAGCTGTGCTCGCATTCAGAAAGCTAAGATGAGTGAGTAATTATGCTACTGTAAGTGCAATAACATCAGCTGCCCTCGTGCGTCTGCCTGTTCAGTTAAGCATAGTATACACTATGTGATCAAAAGTATCCGGACACCTGGGTGAAAATGAGTTACAAGTTCGTGGCGCCCTCCATCTGTAATGCTGGAATTCAGTATGGTGTTGGCCCACCCTTAGCCTTGATGACAGGGTCCACTATCGCAGCCATATGTTCGATCAGGTGCTGGAAGGTTTCTTGGGGAATGGCAGCCCATTCTTAACGGACTGCTGCACTGAGGAGAGGTCGGTCGGTGAGGCCTGGCACGAATTCGGTGTTCCAAAACATCCCAAAGATGTTCTGTAGGATTCAGGTCAGGACTCTATGCAGCCAGGCGGTTGCAGGTATGTTATTGTCGTGTAACGACTCCGCCACAGGCTGTGCATTATGAAAAGGTGCTCGATCGCGCTGAAAGATGCAGTCGCCATCCTCGAATTTCTCTTCAACAGTAGGAAGCAAGAAGGTGCTTAAAAAATTAATGTAATCCTGTACTGTGATAGTGTCAGGCAAGACAACAATGGGTGGAAGCCTTCTACATGATAAACACGACCACACCGTAACACCACCGCCACCGAATTTTACTGTTGCCAATACACACGCTGGCAGATGACGTTCACCGGGCATTCGCCATACTCACACCCCGCCATCGGATCGCCACATTGTGCACCGTGGTTCGTCACTCCACTGTTCGATCATCCAATCTTTACGCTCATTACACGAAGCGGGCGTTGTTTGGCATTTACCGGCGTGATATGTGGCTTATGAGCAGCTGCTCGACCATGAATTCCCGCCTAACTGTCATAGTACTTACAATGGATCCTCAAGCAGTTTGCAATTCCTGTGTGATGGTCTCGATAGATGTCTCCCTATTACAAAGTACGACACTCGTCAACTGTCGGCGGTTTCTGTCAGTCAATAGACGAGGTCGACCTGTACGCTTTTGTAATGTACTTCTCCCTTCACGTTTCCACTTCACTATCACATCGGAAACAGTGGACCTAGGGATGTTTGGGAGTGTGGAAATTTCGCGTACAGACACATGACACAAGTGACACCCAATCACCTCACCACGTCCGAAATCCGTGAGTTGCGCGGAGCTCCCCGTTCTGCTCTCTTACGATTTCTAATGACTACTGATGTCGCTGATATGGAGCACCTGGTAGTAGGTAGCAGCACATTGCACCTAATACGAAAAACGTTTGTTTTTGGGGCGTCCGGATACTTTTGATCACATAGTGAATGTGTAGCGTCGTAGCCGAGCAGTGCATACAGAGGGACATCTTCAGGAGTGCACACGTATGCATTCTGCTACTGAACTTGCTGTACATTATACAGTGTGTACATTATGCAACAAATAGTGTCGAAGTATGGATTAAATACGTTGAAGATTGTATAAACATTGTATTCATTACTATGTATCGCATCAGGAAGCACATCTGAATCAATAAAAGAGTTCTCAGAAATACGATAAAGATCAAAAGTCAAATAAAGAATAGCTTTTCCAAAGAATAAATATTTTACCCTAATTCGCGTAATATTCCTCAAAACAAGAACTATTTTCTGAAGTAGCCTATAATCTTCCTCAGGTTTCAAGTTATTTACATATCAAATTTCATAAAAACTGCTTCAGCGGATTGAACGCGTAAAAGTAACAGATAGAGTTACTTTAGTATTTATAATATTATTAGGAGTATGGATAAAACTAAACTACAATATCCTTTTCTTGCGATCCGATTTTGATGACATAAAACCTATTTGGGGCCCCAAGCTACGCTTACATTACCTGTGAAAACCCCACGAAAATTCGTACAGTAGTTTTGGAGAGGCATGTTCAGCAGACAAACACGACAGTTTTACAGATATATACAGAGTGAGTCACTAACTATCGCCACCAAGAATAACTCCAAATGTATGATGGGAGCTGAAAAGTTTGTGGGACAAAAGTTGCTTGGGACAGCGGGGGTCATAATATGACGTTGATTTTTTGTTGCTAGGTGGGGTCGTGTCAGAGACATGAAGATTTCTGCAGATCGATAAATACCTTTTTGAAGAAACAGATAAGTTTAAATTTATCGGGGTAGTAGTAGTAAACAATAAAAACGATGAGAAGTAAGAAATAGAGGCGAGGATCAAAGCTGCATCCAGAGTATCACAGCACACACACACACACACTCAGCAAACTACTGTCATCTAAATTTTTTTCAAGGGGGACCAAAGTAAGAATATACGAAACCATAATCTATTTGGGGCAGATATATAGAGAATAGATGAATACACGGAGAGAAAGAAAAAAGTTTTTGAAAATAAAATCCTGGGAAGGATATTTGGACCGATTATGAGGGAGGAGAATGGCGAAGAAGAAAGAACAGGGAACTCATGGAGCTATACAATGAACCACATGTAGTTGCAGAAACCAAGACAAGAAGACCAAGATGGGCCGGCCACGTATATAGAAGAGAACAGGGATCTTTACTGAATGAAGTCTCAGAGAATAAACCGGAAGGACGACGACCTCTAGGCAGACCGAAAATGAGATGGAGATACCAGGTTACCAGGATCTCCAGGTACTGGGAACAGGAACGAAGATGCCGAAGACAGAATAGTGTGGAAGAGGCTACTTGACGAGGCCAAAAGCCGATTGCGGTTTGTGGCGCCAAGAGAGTAAGAATAAGTAAGTAAGCATTATGTTTTTGTCTTCTTGTCTTGCGAATGTTAGTTCTCAAGATGAATGATGTCAAGGACAAAGCTTCTACAGAACCAGAGATGCAAGGTTTATCAGAACAAGAAGCAGTATGAATATAGTTGGAAAAGGTAATACAAGTAACATTGGATAATACAGAACTCCGTAGGTTGGTAGCAACGCAGTTGTAGATTTGTCAGTCACAAGTTTAATTGCTCCTTTTTCTGGGAAGGCAATCGAGGATGTTCATCTGGCTGAGATGGAAGGTTGGTCTGATTAGGAATTAATGAGTATTCCAAAACTGAGACTAACAGGAAAAGCTACAACTGATGTAGGGTATACAGAAGCTCTTAGAGGACCGACAACAATCGAAGAATTTAAGCAAGGATTAATTCAGAGGTACGTGAATCTAAATAGTGCCAGACACCATAGGCAACAATTAGCGGTAACAACTAAAATAAATACGGAAACTGTGGGACAGTTTGCAGACATAATAAGGAAAATTAGTGGATTTACCTATGAATAAAGACAGGATGCTGCAGTTAATAAAATATTTTTGCAAGAAGCTGAAAGATGGAGCTCAATACAGTAATGTCAAGATGTGTGTGGACAGGGGGTCCGACGAATTTGCACACACCAGTGCGGTTAGGTATAAAGTGTCAGGACATCGATTTGTCGACTGGCATGCAGGGTAAACGGACAGTGTTTACAGCTAATATAAAATATTTCATGTGTGGATCAATTGGGCATGTAAGGATGCAGTGTGTGATTTGAATGTGATGTCAATAAACTAAGCGGAAGTAACCGATTTAGAAGTAGAGTACCAGGGAAAAATAAGTTCTTAAATGCCAACGGAAACCCCAGGCCAACTTACAGTTATTCCCACTAATATTGGATGCGAAATTGAATGCAAAGGTGGAAAGTGCGATAAGACGAATAGTAGGAAACAAGGGTTTCAGGGTATATTTGGATACAGGGGCGCATTTGTTGATCGCCAGTAGAGATGCGAAAACCATAACGGATGCCTACCCTGTGCCAAACATCCCAGAAACCTTGGATCATTTAGAGAAATGCAAATAATTTTCAACAGTGGATCTGAAGAGTGGTTATCACCAGACAAATGTTGCACTGCAGGATGTATACAAAAGCAGAGTTTTCGCCACACTGCACACGCTACCAATTCAGAACAATTCCTTTCGGATTAAAAAAAGCACCTGCACGCACCAGAGTATTTAAACCACGGCAATGTTTAGTGTATCTCGACGACATAATAGTTTTCAGGAGTGGTGTGTAACAGCATATGCAGCGATGAAGGAAGTATTCCTAAGGTTAAAAGCAGTGAAGTTAACACTGAATACAGAAAAGTGTAATTTTGCGATGGACTAGGTAGCATACCAAGGTAATGCCGTAAGTAAAGATGAGGTTAAGACCGACCCAACATCAGTTAGAGCTGTATGTGAATTTCGTGTACCGGAATCTATAACGGAGTTCCAATTGCTCCGAAGTCGTGAACCACCAGTTCATAAGCAGATTTGCAGATATTTGCAGACCATTGACACAGCTGTTAAAAAGGGACTCAGTGTGCTTTTGAGGAGCTAAAAGAAGCTTTAACATCGAGTCCAATATTTGTATTTCCATGTTTCAACGGAGAATTTGTTTTATCATGCGATGCATCAAACAATGCACTTGGCTGCGTGTTGTCGGAAGAGGTAGAAGGCATAGAACATCCAGTAGCTTAAGCTTCAGGACAACTGAACGCTGCAGAAAGAAATTATTCCACAATGGAGGACGAGATGTGAAGTCTTATTTATGGAATCAAGTGTTTCAAATGTTATCTGTATGGAAAAAAAGTTTAGAATATTAATAGATCATGCGGTATTAAAATGGTTGCTCGTGTTGAAGGTTAGGTTGACACGGTGGGCAAAAGAGTAAGCTAATTCGATTTCTAAGTCACGCATAAACATGGGAAAAAGCACGGAAATGCGAATAACATAAATAGAAAAATAGGAGTATTATGCACTGAGCAGCCAAAGAAACTGGTACACCTGCCGAATATTGTGTAGGGCCCCCGGGATACGGAGAATGCCGCAACACTTCGTGGCGTGGGCTCGATTAATGTCTGAAGTAGTGCTTGAGGGAACTGACACCATGAACCTGCAAGGTTGGCCATAAATCCGTAAGAGTACGACGGGGTGGAGATCTCTTCTGAACAGCACGTCGCAAGGCATCCCAGGTATGCTCAATAATGTTCATGCCTGGGGAGTTTGGTGGGCAGCGAAAGTTTTTAAACTCAGAAGAGTGTCCCCGGAGTCACTCTACAGCAATTCAGGAAGTGTGGGGTGTCGCGTTGTCCTGATGGAATTGCTCAAGTCCGTCGGAATGCACAATGGACATTTTAAAACATGCAGGTTTCAGACAGGATGCTTACCTACGTATCACCTGTCAGAGTCGTATCTAAACGTGTCAGGGATCCCATATCACTCCAGCTGCACACGCCCCATACCATTACAGAGCCTCCACCAGCTTGAACAGTCCCCTGATGACATGCAGATTACATGGATTCATGAGGTTGTCTCCATACCCGTACACGTCCATCCGCTTGATACAATGCGAAATGAAACTCGTCTTACCAGGCAACATGTTTCCACTCATCAACAGTCCAATGTCGGTGTTGACGGGTGCCGGCCGCGGTGGTCTAGCGCTTCTAGGCGCTCAGTCCGGAGCCGCGCGACTCCTACGGTCGCAGGTTCGAATCCTGCCTCGGGCATGGATGTGTGTGATGTCCTTAGGTTAGTTAGGTTTAAGTAGTTCTAAGTTCTAGGGGACTGATGACCATAGATTTTAAGTCCCATAGTGCTCAGAGCCATTTGAACCATTTTTTTGTTGACGGGTCCATGCGAGGTGTAAAGCTTTGTGTCGTGCAGTCTTCAAGGGTACACGAATGGGCTTTCAGCTCCGAAAGCCCACATCGATTATGTTTCGTTCAAAGGTTCGCACGCTGATACTTGTTGATATCCCAGCATTGAAATCTGCAGGCAATTTGCGAAAGGGTTGCACTTCTGTCACGTTGGTTGTTTCTCTTTAGTCTTCATTGGTCCCATTATTGCAGGATGTTTATCCAGCCGCAGCAGTTTCGGAGATTTGATGTTTTACCGGATTCCTGATATTCACGGTACACTCGTGAAATGGTCTTATGAGAAAATCCCCAGTTCATCGGTATCTCGGAGATGCTGTGTCCTATCGCTCGTGCGCCGCCGTTAACACCAAGTTCAAACTCACTTAAGTCTTGATAATCTGTCATTGTAGCAGCAGTAACTGATCTAACAAATGCGCCAGATAATTGTCTCACATAGGCGTTGCTGAACGCTGCGCCGTATTCTGCCTGTTTCAGATGGTTCCAATGGCTTTGTGCACTATGGGACTTAACATCTGAGGTCATTAGTCCCCTTCTTAAATCTATATAACCTAAGGACATTACACACATCCATGCCCGAAGCAGGATTCGATCCTGCGACGGTAGCAGCAGCGCGGTTCCGGACTGAGGCGCCTAGAACCACTCGACCACAACGGCCGGCGTCAGTTTACATAACTCTGTATTTGAGTACGCATGCCTATACTAGTTTTTTCACGCTCCATTGTACATTGGGGGTAATAAGGATAAGGAATGGCAAACCGTACAGGAAGCGGGTGACGAATGTAAGAAGTGTTTTAAGCAGCAGCAGTTTTGTATGCAGGAGGGATTGCCACTAAAAGCAAGTTGGGCCCACTGGTAGTGGTACCAGTGAAGTAGAGGAGTAGAGCGCTACAAGAAGATCATGATCACTTACTAGTGGATCGTTAAGATTGCAGATCTATCAACAGAAGAGTAGCAGAAAGGTATTGGTGGAGGATTAGGCAGACGGACGTATGTTCATACAGGGCGCACAGAGAGCGGATTTGTGTCAGGCAAGAGTAAGATTACAGAGGTTACCTGAAGTGTTAGCACCATTCGAATTTCTGAGGATCCATTCAATAAAACACCAGCAGGGAATAAGTAAGTACAATCATAGATCATTTTTCAAGATAGTAGAAATGGTCGCGATGCCAAACCAGCAGGTAGCAGCCGCAGCACATTCACTTGTGAATAATTACATATAGCAAAAGGCCAGAGAACGAACTTCATGTCAGATCTATACAAGGAATTGTATCAGTTATTGAATGTGAAGAAGTTAAGGACGAGTCCTCTCTGTCCAGAAGCCAGTGGAAGAACCGAAAGAGTGCATAGGACAATCAGGAAGGCGCTTGGATATTATGTTGACTTACATAACTCCAACTGGGATGTCTATTTGAAGTACATCGTCTCCGTCTACAACTCAATGTAGCTCACGAATACAGGATTATCGCCATATGAAGTAGTATGCGGCCGAAAATTGCCATCACCGTTCGATATATTGAAAACGGAGAAATAGAAGATTGGAGGGTCTGTTAAGGAATTTGCCAGAGTTAATAGGGAAACTTGGAGTAGAGTATGGAGGGCAAATACTCGAGCACTAGAGAAAGAGAAAGAACCAGTGGGCAGTACAGCATGAATGCCACACTGCAATGTTGGCCAGTGGGTGATGCTATCAACTTTGTACACTTCGGAGGGAAAGGTAAAGAAGTTTTTTACAAAGTATCAGGGGCCATACCAAGTGGTAGAGGCTACGTCGACAGTAAATTTCAAGATTCAGTTGTCAATGAGAACAAAAATTGTCATGCAGAGTGGTTGAAACCTTTTCAAGAGAGTTCGTAAGTTATTCCATGGATAAGAGATGCGAACCAGAAAGGAATAGTGAGGAGAAAGTTATCGGAAGATAAACAAGAGGTGGTGAATGCAACGGTAACGAGGAACCAGTATGGATTACGGCCTACGAAATAGTCCTTTAATATTTTTTAAGATTACGTGTAGATTTAGTGTAATCAGTACAGGTAGCTGCGGAGAAGCAATGAATTTAAGGAGGAAAAAGGTGATAGGTATTCCTGCCCGTAGGTGTGTTGCAGAGGAGGCGAAATGATGTTGTCAATAGAGGGACTACTGATCTTCGTCGGAATGAAAGCGCTACGGTTCCAACACCTGGAAGGGAGAGTGCTGTTCGCCAAGCAGGAGGATGGAGTGATGGGCGATGTGTAGGTATATGAGAAGATTGAAAGAAGCAATCAAAAAATTCCGTAAGGGAACTGAAAGACCTGGGATACTCGAAAGATGTACCACGGTGTATGAGGGAATACATGGAGCGTACGAGAAACTGAGGAGTGAAATGACACAGGCACTGGAAGTCATTCTACATACCAAAAGAAAGAGGGGTTGGATCGAAGCTGGAGGTCGGTTTATGAATTAATATCTGGCACTGCTGATGAGGAAGACTTTCGGAGGGTGAAAGACACCACAGAAGAGGTTAAGCATTGGGCAAAACGGAACAAAGCCCTGAGTGATCGGCACTCTATGCAGATTCCGAGCTTAGAGAAGGACGTATTTGAGTAACACATGACTACTGCGACAGGTGACTGGAGAAATAAGGTGGTACGCCAGAGGAGAGGCAGTTCATCAGAATATCAGGGAACTACAAAACGAAGTAGAAATCCTGTGTAGGGGAATAGTAATGACAAAATGGTTGCAGTCCACAGAAAATGGTGTTTGGGAAGCACGATGGAAAGTATCAGAACTACAAGAGAGTATGCAGCAGGCTGTAAGACGGCAGCTAGGGGAAACTTATTGTCGGAGGAACTTTAGTTGGAGTTGGGGTTGGAGTCAGAACCCGAGAACAAAAACTTATCTTTTATTTCAAGATAGCCACAGTATTGGTGAGAATAGATGGAGTGAAAATTTACATTTCCGTTTCTAAACCAGTAGCAGAGAAACAAGCACGTTACGAGTGCTACATTGTTCGTTTGTATCCTGTCGAGGACAGTGAAGAAATTTGTAAGAATAAAAACGCAACGACCATTATTAACTGCATAAGACAAGGGGAGGTATGTATAAATGGTGGGAGCAAAGTTGCGAAAATGCTACCGAGGGGAAAATCACAGTCTATTTGAATGTGATAATAACAGAGGAGCAGGATTCCTGCACAGTGAAATAGTTAATGGGACAAAAGGAGGTAAGAGTTGTAATAAAGAGGTGATCGAACTGAAATTGTTCTTTCATCTGGTCGAGGAGCACTTGTTGCATTTTACATTTGACAAGACGGTGGTAGTGGCTAGTTGTTCCCAGAAGGGGAAACTTTTGTCAGCAGATAGGCTACAATTAAACAGGAGTGGTTTGTTATTAAATGTAACAGCGTGCGAGATAATGGGCCTTCTTTGCATCTGCCCACCGCGATTTCAGGGATTACTCACCCAAATGTTTCACAGCCTTGTTTGTATTCGCTAGAGGAGCTCATGAAAGTGCCACATATCTAACAAGCATAAATTAAGGTATAGGGCCAGAATAAATGCAGGCCATGAACACGCCTCTGAACCAGCAAGAGGGACAAATCTCCCTGGAAACATTAGCGCAACACATAAATTTATTTCGGGAAAATCGTTACCACTGCAGCAAGACTTACTCTGCTGAACGTAGTCCTTATTTTGGTATGTAGAAGACAAAGTACAAGACTGAGTTCACACTCAGTTCCTAAACTTGATAATCACCTGGATTCGGTTAGGAATTGAGTCCTCAGGCTTGTGGGGGTCGTCGCATGCAGGCTAAGCCACTCACTGAGAATAATATCGCGAAGTTCCAACAGACTGCAGGGATGCTTAAGTCAGCATTATACCCGCTCTTCGAACGTGTCCCACATATTTCCTAAAGGTCTCAAGTCAGATGATTCTGCGGGCCAGTCAAGATGTAATAGAATGAGGAAGTGTTCAGAAAGCCATTCATATATTTATAATTGCGTAGACTTCCACGTCCAGTGCCCAGACGCCATACGCAGAAAGCTTCTATGTCAACCAGTCACATATTCTTCTAGCCCGATGAACTTTACTGTTGTGGTTTTTATGTGCCTGTGTGAACAATGGTCTGTTTCTGGGTGACCGACTATAAATGTTCTTTGCATGCAGTTCCTTTTGCAATGTTCTCTCGCTAACAGGACTGCCTGCAGCAATTCATGTCGGGTTTGGAAGCGATTTCGATTCACAAGCCGTGTAACGCGTATCCAGTCAGGATCTTTTCCGACCATAATCCTGGCGTGATTCGTGACCACGTGTGTTAGACCACTGCTTGCAGACACGTTGAACAGTCCGCAGTGAAACACCAACAGTCCAGCTATTTTGTACACTTATGGCCAAGGGCAAGGCCAAACACGATTGCCCTGTTATGCCACTCCGTCACGTCCTTGCCATTTTTACCTACAATGTACACTTGAGACTACAATCTCACTGATAGATACTTCCTTATGTTCACGTAGAGGCAGTTCGCACGATCTTCAGTATGTGACTCGATCACTTCGCCATCTGTAAAGGTTTAACGATTCATCTGTGCTTGAGAACTGGGGGAACCAATTTTTTGTCTGATGAGTTATTTTTTTCTTTGGTGCAAATTTTATTGCAAAATTTTCAAACCGGAGCAACTACAATATTTTATCATATTAAGAAGCGAAGTTTTGTCCACTATTTTCTGTCGTAGTTAATTTCGTCCAAAATGTCTGTTTAAGAAACCTGAGTATCTTTAAACTGTGATATATAGGGCAGTAGCTTCAATATGGGGAGCCTAATTAAAATGCCCTTACATAAAGTAATTTTCTTCGGTTCCACAGCAGTAAATTACCCAAATCGTTAAATGTCTGTCAGAGATCAGAGTCATTCAGTATAAAAAATGTAATAGCTTATTTTAATCGTGAAACTCATTCCACAGCGTCCTCTACCATAGCACAATAACTAACACATTGTCTCTCATGAGGGTCTGCGTTACTTCATTCATTACTTAACACACATTGTGTAACCAACTAGTACTGCAACTGTGATTAATTAGGAACGGCGACGTTATTACCTACGGATGTGCTAATTACAGCAGAACACAGTTTGCTTAGTATAACTGGTCTGTGTCATTAATGTGAGCTATAGCTGGGGTGATGAACTTTCACCTGCGGCATTAGCTTAGTACCATTGTTTTTGAACGGTACTGCATCCTAATTTCCCCCATGCTAGGCTGCGTTAATGCTGTCTCCTTCACTCGTTAGAGTAGCTTCTTATGAAAGAAAAAATAAGATGCTAGAGCCTAATGTGGGGAATGGGGGGTGCGAATCTTTCTAGTTCTTCATCTAGACAAAAAATTTAGTGAGTTCTTTTATTTATGATGTAGATCATTGTGGTGAACAGCCAGGCAAGTTCACTCCTCTCGATATGCTGATTGGCTTCGAAAAATTCTCGTACATAAACGATTTAGAACACAGTCATAAATAACCACACTATGGTGGACGATCAACTGGGAGGATTACGTCTGAAACGTTCCTTTGCAGTTGCTAAGTAAGGTTACCTGTATTGTTAACCGACTCTTCTACACAGATTTTATTTAGCTACAGATGCTGTGGGGTAAATCTGGCTGTACTCACGTGGTCAATGAGAAAGTCGCACTAAAATATATTGTCCCTTCACATATTCATAGCTTGGTGTATATCCGTTCTACTTAACGCCACTGAATTTTTGAACTTAATTTGGAGAACAGTTTGTTTCTGAGCCGCAAAAAATTTACTAGTGTTTAGTAGCTTGATTGAATTTGAAAAATGCCATAATAAATCGCCAGTATTTGTTGTTTGGATGGTATTCATTTTTAACTACTAGGTTTGGTCATGCGACCATCATTTAGCAGAGAAATTTCATCATTAAAATGAAAGCTTGAGTAAAAAATTAAATATCGACAAGTTGATCACCATGTAGCTGAGAAAGTTTGTCATTTCGAAAATATTGAACGTATGTGGCCGAGAAGACGTACACAACACTGTACTAATAGATACAATCAAGTTACATTGTTATTTAGATCAAAAACTGAAAACTCTCAACCACAACGCGATTATACATAAAATGAATTCATCAGAACAAACGATTAGGTTTCTCGTCAGAATTTAGTTAAGAGACGATGTCATAAAATAACAGTAAATATTTTGTAGAAACAATTCCAGCATTTAGACCAGAAAAAATAAAGAGAGATGCTAAGCAACTGAATGAAAAAATTCATTTTTTATCCAATGATATATCTGTATTTTCTGATCTCAATTTTCACAATCGGTTCATGTCGATACGATATATAATTTACGTGTAACATACATGTCTCAGCATGTAATCTAAAAACGACCCCCACTTTTGTGCTTGTATGCACGGCAACGGAAACTACGAAATACAGAGTTGGAAATTCATTAAGAGCAATTTTCTACATACATTAGCGACCAATATAGTAGGATTATTGTTTCAATTACAGCAAATGTTTTAGATCATTAATGAATAGAACTGCTACAAGAACTGTGTCTGAAAGTAGTGAAGGTGAACTAACAAAGCTTTTTTCATGATTTGATGGCAGCTGGAAGAAACATGAATGGAATAGTTTCAGCTACTTTGTTTAAGGCAGGAAAAGTATCCAGTGTGAGCATTACATCAGATTTTGGTTTAAAACATGAAGATACTGAGCACAACTGCTAGAGGAAGTACGATGGATACAGCGGTAGAATCACGGCCTGGCGCGTGAATGTGCTGATAGAACAAGAAATCGCAGCACCAAGAAGGAATTGTGCAACATAAACGAAAGGTGGTAGTCGTGTTTCTAATTCAGAACAATTACGTCTATTCAAACTTGGCGTCAGTCACATAAGAGTGGCGCCACTATGAAAATTCAAATCAGTTATGATTTAAATACATGCTGTAAAGATTGTGAGCGATAGTTACCTTTGGGTTTCGATATAGTGAGTTGACGTTCTACTGGCCCCACACTAGTGCCAATTACGACCCTAGTAGTATGGAGCGAGAACACAGTAGAGGGCAGGGTGGAAATCTGTTGAGATTTCTGATGAAAGTCGCTTCTGCCTCAGTGCCATTGATGGCTGTAAGTTGCTTAGAAGGAGGTCGGTTGAGGTCCTGCACCCAATCTGTATCCCTGCTAGACATACTGGACCTTTATCTGCAGTTATGGTCTGGGGTGCGATTTCCTATGATAGCAGGAGCACTCTCGTGGTTAACCCACGCACCTTTACTGCAAATGTGTACATCTGTCCGGAGATTCAAGCTGTCGTGCTCCCATTCATGAACAGCATTTCTGACTATGTTTTCCAGCAGTGAAACACTTGCCCACATAATGCTGCTGCTGTAACCCAGCATGCTCTACAGAGTGTCAATATGCTGCCTTGGCCTGCTCGATCACCAGGTCTGTCTCCAATTGAGCACATATGGAACAGCATAAGACGAATGGTTTATGATGATGAACTGACGAGAAAAACACAAACACACAGTCCTGAGGAAGAGAAAATCCCCAACCTGGCTGGGAATCGAATCTGAGACCCCGTGAACAAGCAGCAGCAATGCTAGCCACTAGACCACAAGCTGCAGACAGATGGTCCATTATGAAATTATATGGACTAATATATACATCTAATTGTATGCTCTGAGAAAATTATTTGGAGGATGAATATTCCACACCTCCTGTTGGAAAATTTCGTTTGTTTCATTTTTCAAGTGCAGTATATATAGTGTAGATTAACATGATCCATTAATGACATGTCAAGTAACTGACTATTTTTATGATTTGTCTGACAGGTAACAAATACGAAATGTAGCATATCAAATTCTGCACAGTTATAACAATTTGTTATATCAACTTCAAAATTCTTCTTACCATTCAATACTGCAACTTCAACAGTTTATGGTTGATAAAAATATATCAGAACCTTTGGATTTTTCAGTATATTTTCCCATTGTTCTAGCTCGTAATTTGGTTCATATTTAACAATTGGTACACGAATTTGCGTCGATTCTACAACAGTTTTTCTTTCCTTAGGAAGCGTATATTTAATTTCAACTCCAGCTTCATTATAATCAGGCCATCTAAGAATAGCATCTCCTGCACTTGAACTCCTTGTAAAAATTATTGTAAAATCTCCTCCGCACATAATTTCTGTATAATCTTTAAGAAATCCATTTTTCCATTATTAAGAATATGTCCTTCCAAGGTTATTTTATCAGCAAGAAGTGATGAAGAAATAAGAGGATATTCAATTCTAGATAGAATACAACTACATTTCTTTACAATTATAAAATCAGATGGTTTTTCCACATATTTATTGATTAATTTTTATTGGATTTTCCATCATAAGTTGGATAATCTGATTCTGATCTATCAGGATTAGCTACAACAGTTCTAAAGTTCATATATAACTGTGTGTGACTAGGATGAAGCCAACCATCACCAATATTAATTTCGATCTCTGTATCCTTTTGGGTGAATTGAAATTACTTTCTATTTTCTCATTTAAAGGGAGTGTATAAAAGTGATATTTGATTTTGTTCATGATTTATTCAGGATAAAATTTATTAAGACATTTTTAAAACAACTATTGCACAAGAACCATTAAAGTCAATCAAATTGTCATTTTCATCAGTTATAGCAGTTTCTAAGCCTTGAATAGGATCAAAAACAGGCATATTTACAGGATAATGAATTATTGGTCCAACAAATTCTGCATTAGGCTTGAATGAAGCAATATAATAGTTTCTCGATTAAAATAATCAGTAAACGTTACAATCATTCCATCAGCTAGATTAAAGTTTATATTAAGTAATTCAAATGGAATACTTTAGGAACATCGTTAGCGACAGTTCTTTGATGGTCTCAACAGCTTGTCCACTAAATCTGATACTATCCTTTATATCAGTATAAAATTTTATATCACTTTCAACAGTAAATCTATTTAAAATTTCATTTTCTGTTACATGAATATTTGATCTTTTGAATGAATAAATTTTTCTAAGTTTTTTAAACTGTACTAGTCAACAGAAACTTTTAATTTTTCTTTGTCACAATACAGTTTATTATTTTTCGATGTAATATTTGGAGCTAAAAAAGTTATATAAAAACTAACTAGAGAAATATTTTCATAATTTTCTTGTATGACTACAGTCAACATTTTTTGAGAACATATAACTGACCACTCAACTGAAATAGGTGACTACATTTCAAATTTTAGTAAAAATATTATTAAATTAAAAAAAATGTCTGGGAAGCAAAAATAAGAATTCCAAAGAAGAAAGAAAAACAATGTGGTAAACGTTTACCAAATTCTATTCCATGTGCAATAATAGGACAGATGGTTGTGGAAAAACCACAGTAATGGTTGACAACTATGTTCTAGCTCCAGGTTGTTTAATTGGAATAAAATTAATTATTGGTATGCTTACCCAAAAAGTTTAGATGAATCAAAATACTCAGAGTTTATAAAAATGGGTAAAAAAATAGAAACAACCTCAGTGAGAAGATTACTAGTTTTACTGAAAATAACAATGAAATTGTACCACTAGATAGATGCAGGGAAAATTCACTGGTAGTATTTAATGATTTGTTTATTGAAAATCAGGGTGTAATTAGAGAATATTTTACTGGAGGAGGACACAAAGGAATAGATTGTTTTTATTTGGTTCAAACATATTCAAAAATACCAAAACAATTAGCCAGAGATAATCTAATTTTTTATATATTTAGGCATGATGACACAGTTTTAAATCATATTTATCACTAGTTTGTTGCTGATAATTTAAAGTTTGAGAATTTTATAGACATTTACAAAAAATGTAGGAATGATAAATTCAGATTTTTTACAAAAGCCATGACAAAGAAACTCTGATGAATGTAAATGCAGGCATCACATTAAAGATTTGTTTGCAACATGAATGTTTGGCATAAACTTTAAATATGAACATAATTGATAAATATAAAATTAAATATAAACATAAATCTTCAATATAAATATTAAATGTTAAAAATGTTTAGTTACTGTTTTTTCATCCATAATAAATGTTTTCAAAATATGACCCAGAGGTTGTCAAGAAAGCTAAACGAAATGGAAAAATGGTGAAAAAATGAAAGAGCAACTCAAGCTTTGGAGGAAACAACCAAAAACATAACATGAAAAATATAAAAAATTTAATCACCATGTTATCGATGTTATTGAACGAAGAAAACAAGGAATCGAAGGATTAGATGATACTGTATTGAACGTTATTGAAAAAATAGTGAAGTTGAAAAACAAATGATTTCCTATCAGCATCTTACAGAAGTTTTTGGAGATTTATCACCAATTAGACAACTATACAATTGGTCTGAAGATTATACCAGTAAATATGACTACACAGTAAGTGAATCAGAAATAAAAGCAGCATTGAATAAATATGAAGAAGAGAAGAAATGTGTTTTAAAAAAATAAAAGAGAACACACTACGGACAACATTGAAAAATAAAAAATAGGATTATGTTAAAAAATAAGTATATGTATAAGAAAGTTAAAGTATATCAACAATTGTGAAGAAATAAATTTTGGATTAAGACCTGTTGGTGGATTTAAATGTGTTGATAGTTCACCAGTTAATTTCAGTTATGATAAAATAATAACTGGTCATAAACAATATGAAGATGCAGATGGATTGATAACTCTTGTAACTAAAAAAGATGTTACTATAGGTCATATCAGTAAAAAATTTGATGGTGGTGATTGACCTAATTATGCAGATATACTATACAATTCAGGTGCATTATATTCTGATAATAATCCAAATAAAATAAAATGAAGCAGAAGTAAAAGATAAAAATATTTTATGAAACAAATTGCTGACAACTATTTCCCAAACTTGAGAAGTGAAACAATAGTTTATTCTGACTCAAGTTCAGATGTAAAAGCTGGCGACACTTTGATAGAGAAACACATATATAAACCAGTTGAATATGTTTGGACGAATGATGTTAGAGATTTAATCAATAGATTAGCAGTAATTTATAGAGAAGAATTATATGGAAATAAAAATTATCACAATATAAAAGTTGAAAAAACTCAAATGTTAACGAATAAATTCAGTGATCTCATTACAACAATCCAAAAGGAATTCCATACTTCATAATATTTTTAAATAATCTTCGTCACACTTCCTGGACAACTGAACACCATGATAAAGGATTTGTAAACACTTTGATTAACAAACTTCCATTCGAAATGCATGTTCCTGGTTATAATTACTGTGCCTCTGGAACAAAATTGGAAGAAAGATCACCTAGAGGTGATAAAGCAATTAATCCATTATATGACGCATGGGAAAAAACAGGATATTGCCTATAGAGACAATAAAGATTTAAAAAGAAGACTTCAAAAAACAGGAACTTCAGACAGCTACAAAACACAGAATGCTTGCTTCCGATGATTCAATAGGAGAAAAAATTGCTGCAACTGCAGTTAGGAGAATAATGTATGGAAAACGAATAATTGGTATGGTTATTGAACTAGTCGAAAATGAATGAGGATTCCAAAAATCATTAATCCATACAAATGTTTTACCTGTACAAATAAATAACTTCAGCATTTATTATAATTTGCTGCCTAGTGTCAAACCTACACCAAAATTAATTAAATGTAAACTTAATAAAGGATAATTATATGTTTACTGACCAACTTTTAACTGACATTCAAAATCGAAAGAGAGGTAGAAATGAGAAAACTGGTGGTCATTTACTCACAACATAAGGCACACCTGTTGTGATAAAAGGTATTGAATATCTTATTTAAAAAAAAAACAAGAAAAGAAACAACAGGTTCTGGATGAACAAAAAATGAATGAGATCTTCTTTTATTACTACTGGCTGCATTACCATTTTTATTTGGTGGTGCAACACCGGCTACTCTTGTAGAAAATACAGTAATAAACAAAAAAGTGCTGATGTAAAAACAAAAGAAAAAAGATTTTCTTTGGGGTATTGGAACATACACTGTATTTGACCATAATGATTAACCTCAAAGGAAACGATTTATTGACATATGGTCAGCACAGATACAGAAAATATCGTTCCTGTGAAACACACCTAGCCCTTTATACTCATGGAGTAATGAGTGCTATTAAATGGGGATAGAAAATGGATTCCATATTTTTAGATTTAAAGAAGGCTTTCGACACCATTCCTCACAAACATCTTCTAACAAAACTGCGTGCCTATGAAATATGGCCTTAGTTGTGCGGCTGGATTCGTGATTTCCTGTCAGAAACGTCACAGTTGGTAGTAAGAAAAGTAAAGTCATCAAGTAAAGCAGTAGTAATATCTGGCGTTCCCCAAGTAAGTGTTATAGGCCCTCTATTGTTCCTGATCCATATTAACAACATAGTAGGCAATCTGAGTAGCCATCTTAGAATGTTTTCAGATGATGCTGTCATTTATCGTCATGTATAGTCATCAGAAGGCCAAAACGAATTGCAAAATGATTTTGATAAGATATCTGTGCAGTGCAAAGAGTGACAATTGAGCCTGAGTAAAGAAAAGTGCGATGTTATTCACATTAGTACTAAAAGCAATCTGCTACATTTCGATTATGTGTTAAGTCACACAAGTCTGATGGCTGTAAATTGAACTAAATACTTAGGGATTACAGTTACAAATAACCTAAATTATGACGATCACATAGATAATGTTGTGTGTAGAACAAACCAAAGACAGCAATCCATTGGCAGAACTCCTAGAAGGTGCAACAGGTCTACTAAATTCTTATGCGACACTTGTCCACCCTGTGTTGGAGTACTGCTGTGTGGTATGGCATCTGCATCAGGTGGGTCTGACAGATGACATCGAAAAATGTATCTCCACTTGTTTCTAGTGAAATTAGTAAACACGAAAAAAAAATTGTTTCTGATATGTGTTCACTCCATTTCACTAGTAAAGAAAAATTAGATAGTCATAGCAAAAACTGTTTAATTAACAAACCACTAAACAAAGAAATACCAGAGAAAGGTTCATATGTAAATTTCAAAAATGATCAACATACACAAAAAGTTCCATTTGCTATTTATGCTGATTTTGAAATTTTCCATGAAAGGTGGACAACTGTAAGCCAAATCCAGAAAATTCATATACAATGACATATTGGAACCATGAAATGCATGGATTCTGTTTCTATATCCATTGTGTTGTTTATAGAGGACCACACTGTCACTAAAAAATTATTGATTGTATAAAAACCGAGGTTGAAGAAATTGGAAAATTTATTCTGCAATTGAAGAAATGAGATAATAAACTCCTGAAAAAGAATCAAGGTATGCAAGATCTAAAATTTGTACATTGTGTGAATGTAATTACTTACAGAAAAACAAAGAGGTTCATCATCATTACCATTTAACTAGAAAATTTATAAATACATTATGTAATAATTGTTACCTGTGTTTCGCCCAATTTATTTACATAATTTAGCCATATATGAGCCACACCTTTCTGTGAAAGAACTTGGCTATGATAGAAAAGAAATTGATTAAATAGCAAATAATGATGACAAATATATTAGTTTTGGTAAGAGGACATAAGATCGGAAAATGAGATTTACTGTCACATTTAAATATATGGCTTTGTCACTTGACAAATTTTTATCAAATTTGAAAAGGGATCAAATGAAAAATATTAGAAAATTTTTCTCAGAAAAATTGTTCAATCTAGTGATCATAAAAAGGGTGTATCCATATTATTACATGGATTCCTGGAAGAAATGTGAAGAATCACAAATACTACCAAAATAAGAATTTTACATAAACTTAATGACTATGAAACAGGCAATGAAGATTATAAACATTCAAAATTAGTTTGGGGAAAATTTAATGTGAAAAATCTTGATGAATATTATTAACTGTATCTTAAGAATGATGTATTGCTGTTGGCTGATGTGTGTGAAAATTTTACCTGGCTTGTCTTGGGATGTGGTGTTGAAAACGACTAAACAACTGCTGGAATTATTACATGGTTAAATATCATTTTAATGGTAGAAAAAAAGGAATAAGAGGTTATTTACCCCATCTTGCAAAGGATATGACAAAGAAAATAAAAATATATGAAGGATTTTCATGGTAAAAAGAAAAATTATTTAGTATATTTAAATGCAAACAATTAATATGGTTATGGTATGAATTTGAATGAAATGAACGACATAATTTTGATTGTAGAAAAAGTGAAATTCAGACAATGCTAAAATTGGAAGTATATTTAAAGTAGATTAAAAGTATCCAAAAGAATTACATGATTTGCATAAAGATTTGCCATTAGCTCCTGAAAATAACATTGTACCAGCAATTAAAGAAAGGATGTTGTTGACTAATGTAAATTACAAACATTATTATGCAGTTCACTATACAGATCTTATACAGTACATGTCTCTTTCAATGAAAATAACAAAAAGACATATTCTTAAAATACAGCCAATCAGATTAATTGAAGAAATACATAGATTTAATAACAATTGTGAAAACTAAAGCCAAAAAGATTTTGAAAAATTATTTTGCCAGGTAGATACTTAAATATAATGAGTGGATGGGATTTTCAGTAATTGAAAATGAAAATATTAAACCGAGATACAAAGGGATGAAGAAACTTAAAAATAACAATAATAATGAGTTTCATTATCTAAATTCATTCTGTGAAATTTTTTAAAACATTATTTTTCCTATTAAATTTTATAAATTTTAAATTGATAATACCAAACAGTTAAAGCATTGTGGTGACTGTCTGAACAAAAAGAATATTAATGAAATTCATAAAGATAAGTATCAAACAGATAGATATTGTAGTGTATTTTAAGAATGTAAAAAATATTAACAGAAAATTAAACATACTTGTGAATGTTGTAAAACTGTGATTGAGCCTTATCGCAAAAACCATTTACATATCATAAAAAATCTTATTGCTACCAATGAAGAAATAATTAGAAAAATTTTAGGTAAGGAATAGATTTCTTACATTCACTTTTTATAATAAAATACACTGAACTAGTGAGCCAGTAAAATTTTAATACGAATTATTCTTTTCAAGAATGAATTAAACTTTTTTCTTTCATGCAGCTTATATAAAAGAAATATTAAATTTAGTTTCTTACATTCACCTTTTGTGAGGAATATATAATTTTTTTTTGCAAGTGAACATGATAAAAAAATATTTAATTCTCTTAATTTTCTAAGTAATTTGTTACAAAATACACTTTTTTGAAATTAAAAGAAGTGGGTTAGACCCAAAAATGGACAATAGGAGATTAATTCAGTTGGTTCTGGGTACATTTTGTGAGTTAGTGAAGGAATGAGTGAAACGATCTTTGTTGCAGGACATCTCCATCTCCTGATGTAACAAAGGACAAAACTCGTAATCCAAATAAAAGTAGGAAGTCACTTACACAGTGAAACTTCCTGGCAGATTAAAACTCTGTGCTGGACCGAGACTCAAATTCAGGATGGGACGAGGTAAGAGACGAGGAATTAAAGCTGTGAGGACGTGGCGTGAGTCGTGCTTGTGTAGCTCAGTTGGTAAAGCAGTTGCCTATGGAAGGCAAAGGTCCTGAGTTCGAGTCTCCATCTGGCACATACTTTTAATCTGCCTGGAAGTTTTATATCAGTGCACACTCTGCTGCAGAGTGAAAATTTAATTCTGGGCATTTAGTTAGTATCTGTCTTTTTCCAACCACCTTTCCTGCCTGGGTAGGCACGCACAATTATGTACCTGCAGCCATAAGTTGCCACCAACTGTCCCCACCCAAACACTGGAACATCTTTCTTTAAGCCACTATCACACAGCACCTAAAAGATGAAAGCTGTTGAATGCTACATAAATACTACGCTATTTTGTTCATTTGGTGCTATGGCAATTTCAAATTTTGCTTGACACACCTCAATTCAAATATCTATACAAACTGTGTTAATATTGCTAACAATCATTTCTAGTACATTATGGACCATCCATACAGCTGTAGATTCCAAATTTTCCTACATTCACTACTCAGTCTATTATATTAAAGTAAGCTTTTGTGTGATCTGTTGTGTGTAATATTTACTGTAGAATGTTTTTCCAGATAAACTAATAAGGGAGTGTGAAGTCTGTAGAGGAAAACGATCATGAGAGTTGGACAGTGAAGGGTAGGAAGGGAGAGAAATAACTCAAGACTGTCTCTCATGTGTGGTGGACTGAACATCAAATATATAGAAATGTGTATTTCTATTTACCTTGATCTAACAGTTAGTAAAAAAAGGTGCATCAAAATGACATTGAATGGTGAAAGGTTGTTGGGACTCTGTTAGCGATTTATGAACATAGAGGTGCTACTGTATGAATTATAACTAGAGGGAAGTTTTGCTTCATTACTGCACCACATTACTTATTAATGATGTAAAGTACTTAATCATTTAATGAAAACTATTATCAGGACATAGTACACGTTTATCCATTCTGAACGATATATATATATATATATATATATATATATATATATATATATGAGACGTGACAAGAAAATCGGTGAATGTGAGTAAATTGAAGACCCTAGTTTTGCTTGAATTGCTGTACATACACTATTCCAACTTTTGTTGTTTCAGAAGAGGCTAGATTCAAGCTATTTCGTTGAACAAGAGCAAGGCAGTATTTATTTATTCATTTATTTAACCTGATCTGTTTAGGGTCATCAGGTGCTCTCTTACATTGGACATCGGTTTCACATCTTTTGTACATCATACTAACCTGGGAAATGACAATTTTAACATGACAAACAGTATTAAAATGATATAAGGGTCTGAAGTGACAGTGAGAGTAGACTATATGATACTGACTATGAACTAATAAAATAAAAACTGGCAGCATTTGCATTACTGCAGCTGCTGTCACTAACAGTGTTTAAAGCAATAACAGCGACAATAATAACAATAATGTATAGGTCTGTATTGAGATTCTGGGTAGCTATCTTCAGGTTTATTGGTTTGGCACTTAGATGCCACTGGAGGTCAGCAGCATAGATGTGGTATTTGCAGTAGGACAAAACTACTGATGCATCATTGACACATAGTGAAAAGAGTATAGTACTCGTATCTAATTCCGAGTCTGGGGACGCCTAATACTACCACCTTCCATTACGACTTTATGGTGCCGGATATGACGCACTGCTGGCGAGACGTCAAATAAGCAAGAAAGGAACAAACTTAGGAGGAGACAGAAAACTGTATTGTGAGTTTGTGATGAATTCTAAAAGAACAGAATCAGTTTATCACATCGGAACTGGTATCCGTGTGCGCCCATGTCGGCAATTTGTGCAGAGGTAGGAGCCATATCATTTGGTGATGCAGGACGTTCTGCCAAGTGGAAACGGACAGGTGAGCGGGGCAAGTTTAATGCGAGCTGTCGTGGGGAATATGGGTAGCGTAACGAATGATGCGAACGCTGTGACACGAAGCGTGGCAGGGCCTTTGTCGGCTGGACGGCACGGGACGGCGATTAGCTGGCGGCGCGGCGCGGCCTGGCTTTGATCCGGCACTTTTATTGGACGGGGCCTCCTCTCCCTCCTCCTCCTCCTCCTCCTCCTACTCCTCCGGATGGCGTTTGGGCCGATCGGCTGCTGGCTGCTGCAGATCGATGCGTGGCTCGGCGTGGCCACCACAGCCGCCTAGCAACTACCCGCCGGCACATGTGATCCGATGGGCTTCCCAGCCAACTTCCCTCACCAGCAGCGCAAAGTACCGGGTGATCAAAAAGTCAGTATAAATATGAAAACTGAATAAATCACGGAATAATGTAGATAGAGAGGTACAAATTCGCACACATGCTTGGAATGACATTGGCTTTTATTAGAACTAAAAAAATAGAAAATTTCAAAAAATGTCCGACAGATGGCGCTTCATCTGATCAGAATAGCAATAATTAGAATAACAAAGTAAGACAAAGCAAAGATGATGTTCTTTACAGGAAATGCTCAATATGTCCACCATCATTCCTCAACAATAGCTGTAGTCTAGGAATAATGCTGTGAACAACACTGTAAAGCATGTCCGGAGTTATGGTGAGACAATGGCGTCGGATGTTGTCTTTGAGCATCCCTAGAGATGTCGGTCGATCACGATACACTTGCGACTTCAGGTAACCTCAAAGCTAATAATCGCACGGACTGAGGTCTGGGGACCAGGAAGGCCAAGCACGACGAAAGTGGCGGCTGAGCACGCGCTGAACTAGCACATTCCCCATTCTGATAATACAGCTTCACTAAAAGCGCCTTTTCAGGTAACGCCAACATGCTGCTACTGCTGGCGCATCTGATTCTCTCTCTCATTACAGCTCCTTTTATACACGATTGTCATTCTCAGTCACTGACGTTTTGGTATCCAGCGCTATCTGTCGGACATTTAATGAACTTTATTTTTTTTGGTTCTAATAAAACCCTATGCCATTCCAAGCATGTGTGTCAATTTTTACCTCTCTATCTACATTATTCCGTGGTTTATTAAATTTTCAAATTTATACTGACTTTTTGATCACCCAGTACTCTCTCACTGTACCCTTGTTTGAGATGCAGCGAGGACGTACTTAATTTCTGTGTCATCCATCTTCTTAATAAAATGTCAAACAGTTACCATACTTAAATGTAAGTGCCAATGATCGTTCAAATCATAGAAACTTGGCATTATTATGTCACGCTTTAAAAATTTTACTGAAAGGGGGACCGCGCCTACTCGTCATCACAGATTACATCCAAATTCATCGTATACACAGGTCTTGGCCAGATATGTGGGAACTCCAGATAGCCAAACGTTTAAAACAAATAGCAGTTTTGGCGACCATCGGGTGAGACATAAATCTTCAGCGCTAACGTAGTACCCAGAAAGCGATTGGAGCAATGGAAACAATAAGAAATGGTGGGATCGAGATCCTTCGTGGAAACTTTTGTTTCATAATTTTATGTTCCTTATACCTCAAATAAACCGAAATGATGCTATAATTTTAATTGATATTGTGTTTATACTGGTTGCTGGTGAAGAGGAAATTTAGTTATTAGTATTTTATTAAGGATCTAATTCATATCACAGTCATCACAGTCACTCAAGAAAGTTATAATTAAGCTTTACTTGTTTAATCAGAATCGGACGATGACTCTCCTTGTCCGCAGTCTCGATGATTCGAAGCGATCTGCAATCCTGCGTAAGTAAAATGTCTTGGTTTTTTTGCGTTGCGTACTCAGTCGGGAAACCTCAAATCAAGCGGAAATTTTGCTTTGATAGAGTTTAATTATCCGATGAAATAATGGGGCTCTTGGATCTAATAATTGCAGATTCGTTTCCAATTCATCGGAAGTTCCCTTCTGATTACCAACGAAACGACACCTCCGTGCAAATTTCCAATTAGAGAAGTCATATATAATGAAATGTAAATCATTAGTATGTATTTTCTTGAGTAACATACAATATATTTTCAGTCTCTTTCTTCCACTAATCTCGATAGCAAAATTACAATTATTCAATGCGGCAATTCGGTAAGGAGAATATCCTAGAAGTCCTCTCAACACACACCGGAGAGAATATTACAAAGAGTAATTATGCGCTCATGGAATAGTAATAATACTGTACTACTTTGCGCATCGATTCTTCTAGTATATCACAGTCCACTAAAGAGACAGCTTACACTACACTCGTTCGTCCTCTGTTACAATATTGCTGCGCGGTGTGGGATCCTTACCAGGTGAGATTGACGGAGGACATCGAAAGAGTGCAAAAAAGGGCAGTTCGTTTTGTATTGTCACGTAATAGGGGAGAGACTGTGGCAGATACGATACGCGAGTTGCGATGGATGTCATTAAAGCAAAGACGTTTTTCGTCGCGGCGATATCTATTTACGAAATTTCAGTCACCAACTTTCTCTTACGAATGCGAAAATATTTTGTTGAGCCCTACCTACATAGGTAGTAATGATCATCAAAATAAAATAAGAGAAATCAGAGCTCGAACAGAAAGGTTTAGGTGTTCGTTTTTCCCGCGCGCTGTTCGGGAGTGGAATGGTAGGGATATAGTATGATTGTGGTTCGATGAACCCTCTGCCAAGCACTTAAATGTGAATTTCAGAGTAATCATGTAGCTGTAGATGTATATAGATGGTCAAGTAGGAAACGTAATTCACTCATAGAATTGTGCAGGCATAATTAGTAGAATATAAAGAGATATTACAATGCTCAATGTATTTTATTTGTTAATATTTTCATAAAATATTTTTATGAAAAAGAAAGGCAAAGAAAAATTTAGGATGTGAAAATAAATTTCCTGGAAGTGATTGTTAGCGTATACGAAAACTTGATATACAAAATTAGATTTTTTTATTATTTTGCAGTTGATGATTTCCGCTTGCTGAGGCGATATTCATCATAAAAACAGGGGAGGTAAGTACAATCCTTTCCTGGAAAAGATTTGCAATCCTGAATTTTCTTCTGTCTTTTCATTTCCTACTTCTTATAAATGTATTAAGAAAAACCATATAGCCTGTTGAGCATCATTTCCTGTATTTGCAGTGTTGACAGCGTAACAATTGAGATTAAGAAAGGGAAACTTCCACATAGGGCTCGACCTCATGACCTCTGTATTACAGTTCTGATCTCTTCCCGCTGCGCCAAACGCTGGCAGGAAATTATGCCAAAATAAATGGCTCATGGTTCCTCCAACCTGTGAAAAATGCTATTTTTTCTGAACACTTCGCCATCTGGAGTTTCCACCTGTGTCACTTTCATTTCTAGCCAAGCTCTGTGTTTTTTGACGAAATCGGTGGCCACGAGTAAGTGTTTGGCAAGGCTGTCGTCTCTCTCCTTATTTATTTAATTTCTTTATAGAAAGTTCAACATAATCAAAGAAAAGCAGCACTAAGGGATCGAATTAATGATAAACAAACATACTGTATTCGATTTGCTGATGATACAGACTTCCGTGTCCTTTAGCCGACGACACGCGGTTTTCCCCGGACGGTCATCCACCCAGGTACTTGCCGGGCCCAACATTGTTTAAGTTCGGTGATCGGGCTGGGACAGGTGTTACCAACGTGACAGAGTCGTTGACTAGAAGATGATGATGTAGTAGTCTAAGCATGTTATCAGAACGACACGATTTACGTGTTCAAAATTTTGTACCACGCCTTGGATAACCTCGAACTGAAAATAAACCCAAACAAGACTAAAATAATGGTGACAGATAAATCGAACAACAATAGGGGGAAACATTAAGATAGGAAATGAAATACTAATGCAAGTAAATGTACTTGACACTAGAAAAATACAATAATAATAGTGTCGCACGGCTCAACGCCTTCGTGTTAGTTTTCCAATTGGAAGATACTTCTTCGTCTTGGGTGCCCCTAAGCCGACAGCACTATGCCGTCACTCATCCAAGTACTGAGTTGATCCGACGAGTCTTAACTTCGCTGAATCGAGAGAACACAGGAGAAGAACAATGACAGATAAAATGTATCTTAAGAGAAGAAATGGAATGACTAAATAAACATTCAGGAGTAAGAGTAAAGTATCAACAAACAAATTTCTTCGTTCATAATGAAGACGAAAATAAATTCATCAAAACATTAATTATTTAGCGCTTTTAAAGCTGTGTCTGGCGAAACAAGAAAAGTTAAAAATCACAAGCAGCAGCGATCTGGATATCCAGAAGAGATACAGAAATATCCTGGACTAAAGAGAAATACAGTGAAAAACCACAAGAAGAAATGAAACAGAAAAAGGTATCGATTAACATGATACAGAGGGGAAAAACTGAATTAACTGCATACCTGATTAGTCATAGCAGCCTCATAAAAACATTTCGAAAAAATGATTAGGTAGAACTCAAGAGGTAGTCCCAGCACTTCTATATAACAAAGTGTTGTCAGAGTAATGAAATGTAGTAACTACAATCAAATGGCACAGATGGCGAGGGGTAGAACGATAACTGACCCAAGAAGGCATTGCCTTTAGTGTCCTATTTCAATAACTGTCTTCCCTGTAGTTTTGTACTCCACAACTCCTTTCTGTACCATAAATCAGCAACTAAACACTGCACCAAGGTAAACTATTAGTTTCGGTGGATAAGTTAAAGCCGGCCGGGGTGGCCGAGCGGTTCTAGGCGCTACAGTTTGGAACCGCGCGACCGCTACGGTCGCAGGTTCCAATCCTACCTCTGGCATGGATGTGTGTGATGTCCTTAGGTTAGCTAAGTTTAAGTAGTTCTAAGTTCTAGGGGACTGATGACCTCAGAAGTTAAGTCCCATAGTGCTCAGAGCCATTTGAACCTTTTTTTTATAAGATAAATTGTACCTTTAGTTTCTATATCTTTAGTTCATCTGGACGATGGACTCACATACGGGAGAACCACGTCACCCATCCAGATTTAAGTTTTCCGTTCAAAAATGGTTCAAATGGCTCTGAGCTGTATGGGACTTAACTGCTGCGGCCATGAGTCCCCTAGAACTACTTAAACCTAACTAACCTAAGGACATCACACACATCCATGCCCGAGGCAGGATTCGAACCTGCGACCGTAGCGGTCGCGCGGTTCCAGACTGTAGCGCCTAGAACCGCTCAGCCACCCCGGCCGTCAAGTTTTCCGTGATTCCCCTAAATCACACCAGGCAAATGCCGGGATGGTTCTTTTGAAATGGCACTGCCGATTTCCTTCCCAGGCGTTGACACAATCTGAGCTTGTAGTGAGTTTCTTATTACCTCGATGTCGACGTCATGTTAAACCCAATCTTTCTTCCTCCCTTCCTTCCTTCTGTTCTTCTTTCATCTAGGAGATAAATTCTTGTGAGATCGGATGTATCCTTCTTAGTCACTCTGTATTTTGAATTGTAGTGTTACCTCGTCAGAGTGTGCGCTGCGACAGAACGAGTATGTGATTCGTTTCCGATCTTTACGATCGATAATTCCGTCTCGCGAAAACGAGAGTCTTATAACTGTCATACAGTTTACGTTCTCGAATACTATGACAGGAAAAAATTTTCGTTGTACGAGTAGTATGGTTCTCAGTGAATCAATTTGTGATTCCAACTGAAAAATAAAGTTAAGCCGAAAGACATTAAATAGTCATTTGTTGTGTGCAAGTTTATGATCACTGTTTATGTGGTTACCCAACGCTGAATCATCATTCAGTTTTTCATGAAAGCGTTAGTATTGAGAGCAACAACAAAGTATTTATTAATGAATCTATGGAACGACCGCGATGAACGCTCCCAAGTTCCAGAAACGAAAGCAAGGAAATCACTTTTATGATGATATGACAGGTATCTACGTTTAATAAGTTATCCAGCTAACTAGAAAAAAGTGCAGGAGTTCTTACAGTCTATCTCCGTATTCGTCAAACCACTCCTCATGAACAGAGCTGGCAGAGTGACTTCCAGACATGGCAGCCCCGTGGAGCCGTAAAACTGCATCATACAGAGCATCCTATATCAGAAATTGTTGAATGCATTCCATTGTAGTTTCCACTCCTGCGGCAATTTATTTACCCAGACACTCTCTCACATCACAAATCCAATATTACTTGTTGTCAGTATTGTAATCTCTGTCTTCCCTAAAATTTTTACATTCTGCGTTTCCTTCTAGCAGCATACAAATTATTCCCTGGCATCTTAACAAATATCGTATCTTTTTATACCTTCTTCTGCTCAGTGTTTTCGATACATTCCTTTCTGTGCAAAGATTTCACATTTCGTAGTCAGTCCACCTAAATTTCAGTGTCTTTCGATACCACCACGTCTCAAACGCTTCGATTCTCTTCCTTTCCGGTTTCCCCACATTTCACGATTCAGTTCCATACCATGTCAGGCTCCAAATGTACATTCTCTGTAACTTCTTCCTAAAACTTAAGGTTTGTGTTTATACTATTGAACTTGTTTCAGTGAAAAATCCCTCCTTTGCCTGTACTTATTTGCTTCTTGTATAAGGATTGTTTCGTCCATCAGCGTTATTTTTATTGCCAGGTATTACAATTCCTTCCCCTATTCTACATCGTGATCCGCAATTTTGACATTATGCTTATTGCTAGTCTCATCTCTGCTATTTCTCATTATTTTCGTATTTTTTTAACTTACTATCTATCCTTGTTCTGTGCTCAACAGGCAGTTAGTTCCGTTCTTCCTCACTTTGACAAATGACGGCAACATTGTCAGCAGACCGTATCACTGATATCCTTACACCCTGAATTGTAACCCCACGCCGGCCGCTGTGGTTCAAATGGTTCAAATGGCTCTGAGAATTATGGGACTTAACATCTTAGGTCATCGGTCCCCTAGAACTTAGAACTACTTAGACCTAACTAACCTAAGGACATCACACACATCCATGCCTGAGACAGGATTCGAAACTGCGACCGTAGCAGCCGGCGGCCGCTGTGGACGAACGGTTCTAAGCGCTTCAGTCCGGAACCGCGCTGCTGCTACGGTCGCAGGTTCGAATCCTGCCTCAGGCATGGATGTGTGTGATGTCCTTAGGTTAGTTAGGTTTAAGTAGTTCTAAGTCTAGGGGACCGATGGCCTCAGATGTTAAGACCCATAGTGCTTACAGTCATCTGAACCAATTTTGTAACCCCACTCTTTAACCCATCATTGCTTCTTCGATGCACAGATCTAACAGTAGTGGAGAAAGACTACCCCTGCCTTTCATCCTTTTCCCTCTGAACATCTATTTCTTTGCCCTCCATTTTTGTTGTTCCCTCTTTGTTAACGTACGTATTACATAGTATCCATCTTTTCCTGTAATTTACAACTTTTTTTCTACGACTCTCAGACATATTGTACCATTTGACTTCGTCTCTTCTTCTTCCTAGGTAGACAAATACTACAAAAGTCTGTTAGTACCAGCATCAGCCGCGCCATTTGTGCAGTTTCGATGGTCCTCTTCCCTTTCATAGAGCTAAATTGGTCTTCATGTAATACATTCTCAGCACAAATAGAATAACAGAGGACTCCGATATTCCAAATTTTCTAGCTCATGTTATCTAAGTAAAATCACAGTGATTTATAGGGAACAGCAGTGGTGCTTGCACCGCACTGTAAATACCACACTAAAATTATCCCATTCCTCTTCGAATGCAAGCCAGTAAGTACACTAAAATTCTCTTCGAATGCTTGCTGGTATTCAAATAAACTGGGGGAAACATGTTTTGCACTGCTGTCTCCATGATAACTGGAAACCAATGTCGTGTTTTAAAGTGATGGTCAGCCGCACTACGATTGACTTAGAGAAGGGATGCAGCTGCCTGTTTTCGGCTGCGCATGCTCTGATGTGACGTCATCCCTTCCAGCTGTGTGAGTGCTACGTTGCTCACAGCACCAGGTCAGCATTTTCCTTTGAATTTGCGTATAAAGTACACTACTGGCCATTAAAATTGCTACACCAAGACGAAATGCAGGTGATAATCGGCTATTCATTGGACAAATATATTAGACTAGAACTGACATGTGATTACATTTTCACGCAATTTGGGTGCATAGATCCTGAGAAATCAGTACCCAGAATAACCACCTCTGGCCATAATAACAGCCTTGATACGCCTGGGCATAGAGTCGAACAGAGCGTAGATGGCGTGTACAGGTACAGCTGCCCAAGCACCTTCAACACGATACCACAGTTCATCAAGAGTAGTGACTGGCGTATTGTGACGAGCCAGTTGCTCGGACACCATTGACTAGACGTTTTCAATTGGTGAGAGATCTGGAGAATGTGCTGGCCAGGGCCGCCGTCGAACATTTTCTGTATCCAGAAAGACCCGTACAGGACCTGCAACATGCGGTCGTGCATTATCCTGATGAAATGTAGGGTTTCGCAGGGATCGAATGAAGGGTAGAGCCGCGGGTCGTAACACATCTGAAATGTAACGTCCACTGTTCAAAGTGCCGTCAATGCGAACAAGAGGTGACCGAGACGTGTAACCAATGTCACCCCATACCATCACGCTAGGTGATATGCCAGTATGGCGATGACGAATACACGCTTCCAATATGCGTCCACCGCGATGTCGCCAAACACGGATGAGACTATCATGATGCTGTAAACAGAACCTGGATTCGTCCGAACAAATGACGTTTTGCCATTCGCGCACCCAGGTTCGTCGTACAGTACACCATCGCAGGCGTTCCTGTCTGTGATGCAGCGTCAAGGGTCTCCGACCTGATAGTCCATGCTGCCGCAAACGTCGTCGAACTGTTCGTCCAGATGGTTGTCGTCTTGCAAACGTCCCCATCTGCTGACTCAGGGATCGAGACGTGGCTGCACGATCCGTTACACCCATGCGGATAAGATGCCTGTCATCTCGACTGCTAGTGATACGAGGCCGTTGGGATCCAGCACAGCGTTCCGTATTCCCCTTGTGAACCCACTGATTCTATATTCTGCTAACAGTCATTGCATCTTGACCAACGCGAGCAGCAATGTCGCGATACGATAAACCGCAATCGCGATAGGCTACAATCCGACCTTTATCAAAGTCGGAAACGTGATGGTACGCATTTATCCTCCTTACACGAGGCATCACAACAACATTTGACCAGGCAACGCCGGTCAGCTGCTGTTTGTATATGAGAAATCGGTTGGAAACTTTCCTCATGTCAGCACGTTGTAGGAGTCGTCACCAGCGCCAACCTTGTGTGAATGCTCTGAAAAGCTAATCATTTGCATATCACAGTATCCTCTTCCCGTCCGTTAAATTTCGCGTCGGTAGCACGTCATCTTCGTGGTGTAGCAATTTTAATGGCCAGTAGTGAATTTTGCAAGCGTAGATTAAAAGGGGTTTTTGAGCAGCCAATGAACTAATGAAGCTGTGCCCAACTGGTCCCTGAATTTTATATTGCTGTCAGTTACTTGGAGGCTAGTATTCTACAGAGTTATATCTCACTACCGCATATTTGTTAGTGCGGACGAGAAGTATTGACTGTATGGCACCTGTTGAACGGGCATCGCCGCAAACTTCGTGGAAGACGGTGTGTTTCGTCTTAAATTTCCTGTTCTACCAATGGCTGTGGGATCCACATGGTATCGAGTGGTACATAACCTGTTGTCCTCCATTGAGCGCCTATTTCGTATTGGTCTTAGTGTCAGGATGAGTTCCGTCGCTGTCTCACAACAGAAACGCTGTGACATACATTTACCGGTCATGGTCACGAAGCGAACTGGCACTGTCTTGAAAAACAATTAGCGTTTCTACCTCGATCCATTGCGAGTGCCTTTTCAGCTGATGTCCTATTGCGTCCAGACTCCTCCAAATTTCTGAGAGCAAAATCAAATACAATTGAGTGGTTTCTAGGCCACTATATTCATTACATTGCAGAGAAAGAGGCCATAGGGACTCATTCGCTTCCCACCAATATACGGCCACTGCATATTGGAAGTATTTGCCCCTGCCACCATATCAAGACTTGTTCGCCAATATGTTGCACCTTGTATTTCGTCGTCAAGGTGTCGGTTGGGTTGACTGGTCCTTATGGAATCCTCGTCATGTCCCATTTTCAGATGTATATTTGAACAAGTCATTTAATTTTTATGGCCCTGTTGGCCTCGTTTTCCTCTTTTTTCATAAAAAATAAGGAAAACAACTGTTGCAGGCAACGACTCCAAAGGATTTTTTTAAAGTGTAAAAGTGCCAGGGCCATGTAGGATTAACCTGATTTTGTTTTCTTATCTGTTGAGTAGCAACTTGTAAAGTTTAAAAAAGGACAGTACCACGTGAGGGATCAGCACAGTGATAGTTGGGGGTGGGAGGGGGTAGGAAGAGGCATCGTGGCCAGGCCTCGGGATTCGATCCCTGACCCCCTTGCCTCCACCCAGCCTGAAGCTGACTTGTGTCCGTTCTTTCCTTCCGGCAAAAGTATTGTCGTCGCATAAAATTTTAAAATATAAAATAAAATAAAATAAAAACTGGTCAATAACATTGGCTGGAAATTCGTCAGATCGGGTTTCATTCCTGATGCATACTTTCTTTCTACTCCTTGCACTATTTTACTAATAGTTATAAAATTTAAATATATTTAAATAGTTCAGTTTATACACGTAAAAGTAATATATTCAGTTTAGTTATGATTTTGGGCGTGAAAAGGATATAGAAGGTGGTAAGAAAGCTGTTAAATGATGAAATTTAGTGTGAAAGTGTTTTCTGTAGCTACCCTGCTGAAGAGGCTCTTTTCCAGTTTATCTGTCTAGGAGAAAGTGAGATTTAATCAGTTAGGTAGACCTACTCCAAATGTAAACCTGGCAACAAGAGAGCATGCGATGAGGCTAGACGATTTGGCTCAAACTATATGAGTGGAAGCAGATAATGCCCGTTTCAAGTGCCGAGAATATTTTGCGTGACTGGGCCGTAGGAAAATGTAAACCCCTCTCTAAAGATTTATGCGTAGAGTCTGAGGGTTTTCTGAGCATCAGTTCATGTATTAGCGCAGTTCCCAAGTAGTCAGTCTCTCCGACTGGCGTTTCGTCGGTCCATGTTTGATTCCTGCTGCTAGTATGACTTTTGTTCCATTTTATTTTAGTCTTCACTATGTCAACTGATTCATCATAAAATTTAAAAAACTGTTCAACTTACAGGGGATAGGCAAAATAATGTGGACACCTGTGCTTACAGGCAAATGGTTCAGTAATAACGGGTTGGATCTCCATTTGCCCGTAATATAGCTGCGATTCTTCTTAGAATACTTGCATATAATGAGTGTATAGTCTTCAGTGGAATGTTATGCCATTCTTCGATCAAAATCTCTTCTAACTCTTGTAGTAACGACGGAGGCGGAAATCGGTTCCATAGTTTGCGCTCCAATACCGCCCACAAGGGTTCAATAATGTTTAAGTTCGGGAACTGTGCTGGCCAGGGAAGACGCTGCAGTTCAGTTGCATGTTCCTCATACCCCGATCGTACTGTCCTGGCTGTGTGAATGGATGCATTATCGTCCTTAAATATGGTATCATTGCTGGGGAACAACATTTGAATCATGGGGTTTACCTGGTCACCTAAAATGTTCAAATAATCGTTGGCGCTTTGAGAGCAACGATGGGCCCAGCAGAATACCATGATATGGCTGCCTAAACCATCACACTTCCATCTCCGTGCTTAACCGTTGCAGTCAAGAAGTCAGGATTGTAGGCTTCTTTTCGCGTTCTCCAGACGTAAACCCTGCCCGATGTTGGAAATAACGAAAACGTTGACTCGTCGGACCACATGACGTTTTTCCACTGATCAGCCGTCCAGGATTTATGCTCCTGACACCATGTTTTACGCTTCTTTGCGTTGGCTGTCGTCACTAATGGTTTCGGTATAGCAGCTCCTCCACGAATATTCGCTTTATGGAGTTCTCGGCGGTCAGTGTCAATAGATACGGGGTCTCGAAGATGGTTATTCATCTCTGTAGTCACTTTAGCCTCCGTAGTTTTGTGTTATTTTGACACAATTCGTGTCAGTGTACGGCGATCTCTGTCATTTAGTTTTGATTTGCGCCTTCTGTTGAGTTTACACGATGATGTCTCTCTACGTTTAGTGTAGGATCTCATGACTGTTGAAACAGTTGCTCTTGAAACATTCAATAAGTTAGCTGTCTGATGCTCCAGCTAATCGGGCCCCCGCAATCTCCCCTCTTTGGACCTCTGTTAGTTCTTTCATTGCATGTCGACCTCGGCCTCTGAATGCAGATACGAAGTGTGCACTACTCGTAAACAACTTCCATTGTCCAGCACTACACGTGCCTTACCTGCGTTGCTGACCCTCAAACACAACCATCCTACCGCTTTTCACGTTATTTTTCCTATCCCCTGTACATACATAAAATTAACATATTCAAAGTAGTGCGATTACTGCCCTTCCAAGCCATAAGGCTATGGGTAACCACACCGTAGCACATCGGTAGAATTTTGTACGAGGCGCCAGTGATCAATCGACAGTACATCAAAGACAAGAAAGCCAGTATATTAGCCACAAAAAAAATGAGAACGAAGCCTAATAGCTCTATGATTGCTAGAGCCAGTGAACAGTGAAGCGAGCAGGGCACAGGTGTACCTGAGAAAAACGAGAAAAATTAATGGTCCTCAGTGTACAGATTAGTACTGCGTTCTTATCTATTTCCATGCAATCTGAAGGCTGCAACATATTGTCAGGCTTGAAAGCATGATCGACCTATTACAGAATCTAGTACTGCTAGATACAATCCAATACAGTAAAGCTTAACTGCAGAAAGATTGCAAGGTGTTATACCACAAGAAAAAAACAACAACAAAAAAGCGTAAAAAGTAAATAAGTGAAATAATACGGTCGAAAGTAATGACAAAATTTTGATTGTAATGTTTGTATTATAGTTTCACATAAGCTACAGAAATTAAGTCTTAATATTTTATTTATTTACTTTTTATAACTTTTTCCTTTTATTTTACGACCTTTCAAACTTTCCTGCAACTAACATTTTGAAGATCGTAGTCAACACTGCAAGTTCAAGAATTGTGAGTGATTTTGCATGTAAACAGACGTTTAACATTTTAAACTATGTCTGTCTTCTTTCACACATTCTAATGAATGTGCCTGGGAGAAATAAGTACATTGCAATATCGACGCAGTACCGTATTTCACTTTTTCCTCGTCGCGACAGCTGCTCACCGACATTTTGACATATATACAATGAACCTGTAGAGGAGAACAGAGATTGAAATACACCCAGCAAATAATTGAGGACGTAGCTTGCAAGAGCTACTCTGAGATGAAGTGGTGGGCACATCAGTCAGAAAACTGTTGACTTAAAAGAAAAGAAATCAGATTTCGCTAATACTTCAGCTGAGGACGTGTAACATGTTGCATGGACGGATTTTTAGGTAACCGGTGTCATTTACTTATAATGTATTTCATGTATGTTATTTTGCTGACCGTATACTTATTGTGTGTAATATACAGTTATTCTACAATCATTTGTAGATCCAAAAATAATCTATACTGGCTGAAACAATTTATCGAAAATGCAATGAAATTTTGTTATCGACTGTATTATTCAATCAGATCACATTGGCAACTCCACGACAGGTAATGAGGTCTTTAAGCACATAATATTCAGTTTCTTTAATTGATCATCCTGTACCACTAAAATATATTATCATCCTGTGCCACTACAATATGATTGATGCGAAAAGTATATGGAAAGGTATACTTACAATTAAAGCTTATATCTAGCTTATTAAACATATATTTAATTCGAATTACGTGTGACATCTCGTGTATTTCCAGACCACAGTGTCTATATATTTTCGCCTGAGTTTACATACAACGTTCAGCACTGTAATACCGCGGTCACAGTTCATACAGCGCTAGAAAATCCAATAATGCAGCAAAATAGCACGTAAATAATAAAGCTTGACGTCAGCAGTTCGTTAATCAGCAGAAACACAAAATTTAAACGCATTAAGCATACTACTCTGTGAGAATAATGTAATTCTGCAGTTTCGGCCACAGCCAAACGTTAACTAGATAATCAGTGATACTATACATTAATATGCACTGAATTAACCTACAAGTTTAATTTTGTCCACCGTGAGCTTGGATATTATGAGGCTGGTGAGTGTAATGCCAAGCACAGATTGTTTTTTAAATCGTAGAAGTGCAGTATACCTCACTTACGTGTCTTTCCTAGAATGATAAAACATAAAAGGAACTATAGTTTGAAATTGAAGAAAAACTGTATTTGGTAACCACCATTAAAAAGAAGGCACGCGATAATGAGGTCTTATCCTCAGATCACAATGCAAGAGTACGAAATGCGTCTAGAATTTCGGTAAATTGCGTCGTGAAATAAGTAAAGCAAAATATTTCACTTCAAAGTAATCTTTTTCACAAACACTTTCGGCAACGCTTGTAAGACTGCTGGAAACTACACACAGAAGTAGTTTTGAAGCTAATCAAAACATCGATGACAGATTTGACTATTTAACTTCTTTTTCATGTTGTTTCTTGTTTATGGGATAGGTATAAATCAGAAATGCCAACCTTACCTAATGAAAACAGGAGAGCTGGGACATTTTTGCTACCAGTAGTTCGTTTCATAGATCGAACTAACATCCGTTCAATAGCAGCAGCAATTCCGTTATGAATCCAACTTTAAAGTATCAGTGGACAGTAACTACGCAAAGACACAGTGTTATCTACAACGACTCACTAAATTTCAATGTACTTTAAGTTGCAGAACACAATTTCAAAATACTTTTTTCTTTCACTACCGTCAATGCTGCTAAATTCGGTCAAAATTGAAGATTTTCTTTATATTCTCATTCTTTTGGTAATTAATTAAAATGTGGAAAATATCATTTAGGATCTTCTCTCCTTCTTATTTCTTAACACAATAAAAATTAAGTACACATCTGTGATTATCGATACATATTAATCGATACAACAATGATTTACTTTAGCATAGGAGGCTGCTAAAGTAAAAATCCAATTAAATGTAACATGGAAGCCGACTTTAGAAGATAGTCACTGAAAAGTTGATCTCTATTTTACATCTTATAAAAGAAGATGTAACAAATACAAAACAAAAATCACCTATAAACCTTTAGTTAGCGTTTTATAATTATTAATTAGTACACTATTTATTAATTACAAACAGTAGGAAATATTCATATAATTTCAGACTTATTTAACGTCCATGGGCATAGTCTTTCTTACCAAAACATAGCAAATCATAAACAAATAATGCTAGTCCATCACTGCAAAAATGTCACTATATTAATTGATATGTTTAATATCAATAACTGGCATTATGAATTACAAACTATAGGAAATATTCGTATAATTTCAGACTTATTTAACGTCCATGGGCATAGTCTTTCTTACCAAAACATAGCCTATGATAAACAAATAATGCTCTTCCATCACTGCAAAAATGTCAATATATTAATTGATATGTGTAACATCAATAACTGGTATTAATACATATCGACCTCGTCTGATATCTCGATCTCTTACTTTTGTTATAATATCAACTTGCTTCAGAGAAGCTTTGTCAACTGCTTGAAGAAACACAAAATATTATTCTTTGTGAGTGACCCTTTTCTTCATGAAACTGATTGTGAGGTCCTCAACGTCATCGTTGATACCACAAAACGATTTTCCCAATAAATAATTTGATTTCTACTATTGTCTTAGATCAACCAGCCCAAGATCTCCTACTGTGCAAATATTTCATTCCACAGCATCACTCTCAGTATTAGGCATTTCCTCGTCCTCAATGACAGGAATACATTTTGTCATTTTTCCCGATGGCAAACTCTTATTATTTCCATCAGGCACATTTGCTTTCCTCATACCTCTGTATCGTCTCCGATATCACTGCAACACATACCTTCCATGCGAATACCCTTCCCAGGTGGAGGGAACACTCTTTTCCCCTTGTTACTGGCGGACTGCACAGTTTCTACAACATGAGCTCTCTGTAGATGAACGGTGAAGACATCAGTCGAGAATGATTCACTGGACTTACAGTCATCTAAGTTTGGGATTTTCTCGCAGGTTTCGTCAGGACTGAATGTGTACATCCCACAGACACACCCCACCTTCACATTTGTTACAGACTTCAGACCAACCTCCTCGTAAGCATCACAAAGGACAGCTGAAAAAGCAGTTTTGTGAAGAAACCCTCCGCTCTTGCTCCTCCTCTAATTCAACCCCTTCCTCCAAGCTCTCTTCAGAGATTTGAAATATGTAACACACAAAGGCTGACAGAGATCTGTTGAGTTTGGAGGTAGTGAAACAAAGTTTAAGTACCTCTAAGACAAATGACTGTATAGATTGTCACAAATTACAATTTACGCCCAGTTAATTTTCTTACATGTGGGAGCAAAAGTTTACTGAACCAATCAGTAACAGCTGGCAGGTCAAACCAATCGCTAGCACTTCGGTTGTATACTACTTCGCTCACACCTCTGTCACACCATCCTGGGTAGACGTGTTTTGCCTTACACACTATATAAGGAGGAAGGACCACTCTATCAGCCCATACACAAGTGATGACACTCGTGTTTGATTTACAGGAGACTGCAATCGGCTCCACGTGTTTTACATCACGTTTTATCACAACTTTGCTGACTCCCGGATCGTCGCTAAAATTGGTTTCGTCGAAGTTAAGTATCTTGGAATATCTTGGAGGGTTTCCTTTAGATTCGTAAAACAGTCTTTCATTATCTCTCTTATCATGTCATATCTTGATCTTCTTACATTCTCACATAATCAGGTTGGTAATATTTTATTTTATTGCATGAATTTATTTACTCATTCCTTTCCTGGTCTGTTACCTTCAAATCTTGGTTCAACCTTTTCTTCATTAATCCATAATCTTGAACTACATCACCAATGTCTTTCTTTGTCATAGGGAATCCCCATTCAGCAAATGTCATAATCTCCTCTGCTAAATGTCGTTCTTTATCACAGGTTGACGCTGTCTGTCGCCCATAAATTAAAGAACGCCTATTATTAACTCTGTCATTGAGTGCAGATATGGCACAGCATATTCACGGTAAGACCTTCAAACACTCATACGACCTGGTCTCACAGTTTCAACTGCTGACAGCAAATATTTTTTATTAAACATTTTATTCGGTCTGAGGCACTTCCGTTTTTCATCGTTCACGGCATGAGAATTTGTTCCTTTTTGGGGTAAAATTACCCTAAAACATAACAAATTAATGAATTTCTTAAATAATTACTTATACAAAACGCTTTTAAATTAACATGGAGGCTCCATAGCACTGTTATGGACATGTTTGAACTACGGATATGAATTTTACGAGGTTATTATATTTAAAGCAGTATGTGCAGTAGATTTTTTTTGTTATTTAAAATTTAACTGAAAAGATGATGCAAAACACAATATTGGTACCGCTATACTCACCAAGACACACGCTATTAAATGTTGGGATGTCAAAGCACTATTCTTCCCGAGGAATTTCGCCTTATGCAAGACACCTTTTTTCTGTTTTGTTTCACCCAGACATGTTTCACCTCTTTTTTTTACTATCTTCAATGGGTTATTTAATATTTTCGAACTGTAAAATTGTTGTTACATATTAACATTTAGCGACAGTTTTTTTACATATTATTTACAACTGTGAATTAATAATTGTTGTAAAATATTATACATCATTTGTTCATAGTGCACAGTTAAGATATGTATTAACGGCAAAATAAACGTCCAAGGTATAAATAGAACTTTGACATTATGTTATAAACAACATGCAGTGCATCATGTCGTTAATACATGTCTCAACTGTGTGCTATGAAGGAATGATGTATAATATTTTACAACAATTATTCCTTCACAATTGTAAGTAATATGTAACAAAAGTTTCGCTAAATGTTAATATGTAACAATTTAACAGTTCGAAAATAATAAATAACCCACTGAAGATACCCCAAAAATGGGGGAAACGTGTCTGGGTGAAACAAAACAGAAAAAAGGTGTCTTGCATCAGGCGGAATTCCTCGCTCCATATTTTCCTAACAAGCTGGGACACAGCAAGAAGAACTGCAACAGCACAAGATGATTACTGTTCTTCTCGCTAACAGCTACACAGAATTTGTAGTTCCATCTGCGGCCAGTAGATGTTATAACGTGAAAATCTTATATCTAATGTGAATGATCGACTCTAGAATTCCTGATTGACTTTAGCAGCATTTACGATAGCAAGTCTTAAATTCGTCTAGCTAACTGGGCTCTAAAAAACTAAATTTGACAATTTCAAGGCTATCATAATAAGCAAGAACCTAACATCTGCGTAGATGCCCGTTTGTCAAGCACGTTAACACTGACATTTTCACCACTTACCTGTATAATGCTTCAATTTTCTATAATAATTGTGTTTATGTGTTCCACAAAATAATTCTCTGCATCCCGTCCAGACATCCCACCCGAAATAACGTAAAGCATTTCTTGTCTGGCGACCGGTGTTACGAAGTCAGAGTCATGGGAAGCTCAACAGCGCAAGGTACAGAACATTCTGGCTTTTCTGTTACTCACAACGATAGCAGTGTCCCAAGCGGCCATCAATCGACAGTTCTGAATGCAATATCGGATGAGTGCGAACACTAACACTTATATTGATTTGTCTGCTGACTATCTTTCTGTCACAATTTCTTTATAAGTGATTAATAGCACTTACATGGCTCTTCTTAATGTTTCCTTTGTGCCCAAACAAAATAATAACTCAGGTAAAGATACTATCACACTTCAGAGCTAGTTAACGCTGCACAGTAAAACAGTAGTCCCGGAACAGAAGCGCTTAGTGTTGTTCTTCAACACAATACATAAATAAGTAGTCTCTACGCACTCACTGCAGTTTCCACACGACTAATCGTTATAGCCTAATCAGAAACTAATCTTCACTGTGAGAGGATCCCAGGTGCACTATTCCAATATCGGACTCAACACGATTAATAATTCATCTGCGTAGAAGTAGAGACAGATCGTCGTCAACGGAAAAGATGTGTGACTCTAGTTTGGTATAGGTACATGTGAAATGCAGAAATGGTGTTTAGAATAGCTATAGTCAGTCAATAACGGTACAATTACGACTTACATAAATATTTACATTATAGTCGTTTTAAACACTGAACAAAATTCGAAAGTGTGGACTGCAGACATTTATTTGTGTCAACCTGTAACTATGGAAGTCAGTAGTTTTGTAGATTCCATAACTGTAGATCGATATGGTGGAGCTTTCAGCTGTACTTTTTCAATCGTATATTGGGTAAATTTGCATACAAGTGTCATTTGTTTTACATATTTACACCGTATATTACATAGTCTCAGGTTATACAATCCCATCTTCAGAGGACCAAACTTTGTTCTGATTAATCAACATCAACATGTGTAATCCAAATCAAAACTGGCATTAGGATGACGTATTCAGATTCCCATTGACTGGAACAACTTTATGGGTATCTGAAAATAGGATTGTATATGTTATATCAATACTCAGTAAACATTCACAACATTTATTATGAAGTAAAGTATATACGGGGCGCCCCAGAAATGTGTCCAGAGTCGTTATCCAAAGACGCTACAGATTGTGGAAGTGATAGGGGCTGACGCCTACCGCTACACTACCCCTTCAGCAGCAAATGTGACTTCATATGCTAACGGACTTTATATGGAACGTCTCACAATGTTGTTTGTTATACAGTGATCGCGATTGATTGCCACGATCGCCACTGAAGAAGATGGAGCTAGCTGCTGCGTAGAAAATCCTTGTCTCCTATGAATGCGATGCTCTGCTGTCTCGGTGGATGACGGTTTCGAACAGGAGTTTCTATCCGTAGTTTAGTTTTCTCCTGTGTATTGAAAAACATTGGAGATTTTAGGGGGCTCTGTTCCAAAGAGCACCTAAGTTAGACACAGTCTTTGGATAGCAGTCACTTGATATCAAAGTTCTGATCGGGTTAAGTTACAATTTCATAAAGTTCCAACTCCATTCGCCGAGCAGTGAATTACGTGGCCAAGCGGCAGCCACCGAAAACGGGTCGTCGCGCTCGTCGTACTAGCTTCCAGGATGTCGTAGATCACTGGCACTCCAGCTGAACTCCAGTTGCATTACTACTTCGCTCTGTTGTCATTGAGCCGTGCAGTCTCCTAATTACTCGGCGGGCGGAGAGGTACTGAGCAAAGTTCTACAGTAGTTCCGCCCATGTGATCGACGTAGCAAGACAGTGCAGCCGAGACAATACCCTCTGTACGCCGCAACAAAACCACAGTGTCGTCTCACCGCTGACACCTATTGTGCAAGAAACCCCGCTGACTCTGCTATATCGTGTGAAGCCTCTGTGCCCAGTGAATACAGTAGTACAATCCTAAATCTATGATGCAATATGAATGTCTCCCATTAACAATAACTGAGTGGAAATTTAGTCAGTATACTGTTAGCTTCGAAATTTTATATAGGGTTATCTATAAGAGAAACCGAAAATTTTAAGGTGTACACTGAACTGAGATAACGGGACGCCATTTCACCTATTTACGTAATATCGATAACGAATTTACTGAAAGTAATCCACAACGGATCCAACTGCAGGGGCAAACTTTACTAGACTTGCCCACGCCGATCATGACGCATTAATAGGTAGTTTCAAAACGGAATTGATCAGAATGATGCAAAATTATTGCAAAATTGCTGAGAAAAGAAGATTACGTCTCAAAAAAAGACCGCTTCAACTAGTTATTGAATGGTTTTAGTAACAACAACACAACGCATGAAGAAACAGACATCCGTCTAGCAGCAGTGAACGAAACACTTTTCAGTCTGATGAATATCTTAAGAAAGAGATAAGCTAGTACTAACTACAATATTCTCTTAAATCAGTTGACTACTATACAGATAATATTAAACGGATGTGAAGCATTACTATTTACGAAAAAATATGAACGAAAACCAATATATTCAAAAGAAAAATTGTTTGGCCTCTATGCGATGAAAGTAACGTGGAATGCAGGATAAGAAAAACTTAAGACTTAAGAGAGCTGCACTAAAAACGTAACAAACATCGTAGAAGTGTTGAGAAAGTTCAGTGGACTGACTATACAACAAGAATCATGGAGAACAGACTACCCAGAATAAACTACTTCTGGGATATTGATGAAACGAGAGGAATACCCACAATTAAGTGGCGAAATAAGGACACAACTAAGATGAAAATCAACTGCAAGTATACAGACAGTGCACTCTACAGAAAATAAATTGAAGAGGCTTACATGAGGCGTATGGTCGGGAAATCCCTTGTCACATGCAAAGTAAGTAAAATAATACTCTTAGCGTCCACCTACTCTTATCTTATTTTTCATGAACGATAGTGGTCGCAAGTTTCATTAAATACAATCGTAAATTGTGTGGTTCACGATGAAAAACTCAAATACAGGTAAAGACGGGAGGGTGAAGTGCTCCTAGTACCAGTCCCACGTCCCTATTTCCATTGTAATACAGTTTCCGTTATTTTTCATCGTACTTCAGTAGATGACAGTTCGCACATTGTTTATATTCAATAACCGACACGGAAAAACATCCAGGATGATGTTAGTCACTGTTTATTAAACAAAAATTCCAACCCTAAATCGTACTTCGTACTCGCTCTTGTCACTGTCTTTATAACACAATATTCGCAATGCTTGGTCTCATTGTGAAATATTTCCCATACAAGTTACTAAATTTTCAGTCACTCAATGTACGTAGGTAGTAGAACCACTGTTTTTACCATTCACACATGACGTCAACAGCAAGTGGCTAGTGAAGCTACCGATGATGTAGGTGGGCAGCGATCACGCACACTTCTCTCCAAAGCAGACCAAAATGTCATTCACCAAGGCTCAAAAATGTTAAAGTCTGCTGACTGCGGTTGCCAGCAGAGGCGCGATAATTAACCCTCTTAGCCACAAAACTGGTCCTGGACGATGCAACCTATGTGAACAGAGGCTCTGTCGTCTTGGAGCACAGAATCACCACTGGAGAACGAACACTGCGTCATGGGGTGGATCTGATCAACCAAAATGGTCACATAACAGTTTGCAGTAGTGCGACTTTGCAGACTAACTATGGGGCCCATGGAGTACCACAATATGGCTGCACAAATCATCATCACCGAACCACTGCCATGTTTCACTCTAGGGACTAAACAGCGTGAAACTAGAGCCATCCGACCGAATGACAATGCATGAATCTGTGTTCAGTGTACGCCGCCTTTAGAATCTGAAGATGGTCATTGTATGGCCGAAATCGGTTATGACTGTGTCATAAGAATGTGATTGCGTCTATAAATAAACAAAAAATTTTTACAAAATAATCAGTAACTCACTCCATTGACAAAATGTCGTTTTTTCCAAAATGACGTTCTTCCATTGCTGCAAGGTCCAAGTTTCATGGCTTTGGCATCACTTTTTCCTGTTACGGGCATCTGCATCATTGATAAGCTCGTCCTGTAGTCCCCCAAAAAACTGGTTCAAATGGCTCTAAGCACTATGGGACTCAACATCTGAGCTCATCAGTCCCCTAGACCTAGAACTACTCAAACCTAACTAACCTAAGGACATCACACACATCTACGCCGAAGGCAGGATTCGAACCTGCGACCGTACCAGCAGCGCGATTCCGGACTGAAGCGCCTAGAACCGCTCGGCCACAGCGGCTGGCCTGCAGTCCCCAACTACTGGGACTTCCGTACAGTTTTTTTTGGTGCTGACAGGGTTCATGAGACCGACATTCAGTTCCGCAAAAACTGTTGTAGCTGACGACCCTCTACAGTCCTCGTCAATCTTATTCTGCCAGAATCATTCTTCACACACTATAGTCCGTATTGCGACTTATCGAAAGATGTTTTTCCGGTTTCCCTGTGTGTTGTATAAATCTTTGATACGGCCCCTCTTGAAACACCAAACACTTGATCTGCGTTTGTGAAGGAGTACCTACCATACAAGCACAAACTATTTCCCCACGTTCGAATTAACATAGCTCCGGAGTAATGCGCTCACAGCTACGTAGAACACTGTTCAGACCACGATGACATTTGCGACGCAATGAGGGAATTAAGCAGGTGACGTTCATGGTCAAATACATCAGCATAAACTGCAGCCTTGGTTGGCGTCTGCATATATGATCAGAAATATATTTCTGTCGTTGGTGTCATATTTTTGCCCAACCCCTGTATACAAATACAGACTTTTTCCTGTAGGGCAGGGTGGTGGGGACGGGTGTTCTCTCTCTTTCTGCAAAACTCCAACAGAGAATGTGATTAACAGGTTCTCAACTAAAAAGTGAGAAAAGGCAGCAATAGCTTCGAAGATTGAGATGAAAGTGTTACCTGAAGATACACTGTCCAGTAGCATTAATGTATTCACCTGTCAAAATCCTAAATACCCACATTTTGAAGCTCGGACCACTGCGAGACGTGCAGGAAGAGAGTCAGTGAGGTTCTACAAGGCACCGACCGAGATATGGAGCCATGAGGACTCTAGTGCCTTGGCCATCTGTGCTAGGTTTCGTGGTTGAGAATCCATGGCGAGAATAACCAGATCGATGTGGTCCCAGAGATTCTCGATTTGATTTAAATTCGAGCAGTCTGGTGGCCAGTAGAGTACGGTAAACTCATCCTGGTGCTCTTCGAAAGTCGCACGTAAACCGCGAGCTGTTTGACACATTGCACCTTCCTGCTGATAGATACCATCGTGCCGAGGAGAAACAACCGGCATGTAGAAAAATGGTTCAAATGGCTCTGAGCACTATGGGACTTAACATCTGAGGTCATTAGTCACCTAGAACTTAGAACTACTTAAACCTAATTAACCTAAGGACATCACACATATCCATGCCCGAGGCAGGATTCGAACCTGCGACCGTAGCGGTCGCACGGTTCCAGACTGAAGCGCCTAGAACCGCTCGGACACCGCGGCCGGCCATGCATGTAGAGGTTTACATAGTTCCCAACCATAGATCCATACTTGTATTGACCAACTGTGCCTTTCAGAATGACAATATCACCCGTGGAAAGCAACGAAAATATTTCCCAGACCGTAACGTTCCCGCTTTCGGCCTGGAGCTATCGGACGATTGTTGCAGAGTGTTTGCTTTTGGACGTTTCACGCCACACACGTCAACGACCATCTGTCCAATGAACCATGAAACGTCATTCATCTGAGAAAGACACCTGTCGCCACTCAGTAGACGTCAAACTGCGGTATTATCGTGCAAATTACTGCCTTCATCATCGATGAACAGCACTCAAATGGTTCAAATGGCTCTGAGCACTATGGGACTTAACTTCGGAGGTCATCAGTCCCCTAGAAAATAGAACTAATTAAACCCAACTAACCTAAGGACATCACACACATCCATGCCCGAGGCAGGATTCGAACCTGTAACCGTAGCGGTCGCTCGGTTCCAGACTGTAGCGTCTAGAACCGCTCGGGCACCCCGGCCGGCCAACAGCACTTAACATGGATGCATGAACCAGGAGCCCACTGCAGAGGCCCATATGCAGCAAAGTTCGCCCAATGGTCGTTGAGCAGACGCATTTGGTATCCCCTTGGTTCATCTGGGCGGTCAATTGCTCAACAGGTACACGTCTCTTCTCCTGTGCACATCTCTGCAGCCGTCGTCCACCGTTGCCATCTATATCCCACAGTCGCCTCGGCGCGGTTTTTGATAGCGCCACTTTGACAAGCACGTCTGCAGCGTTGTTTAAAATCTTAGCTGTTTCGAAAATGCTTGCACTCTTGACCTGAAAGCCAATGATCATGCCCTTTCGGACGTCAGGTAAATTGCCACGTTTTCTCATCAAGACAGCTACCACACTGTTTCCGGCTTCCCACCCCCTCACCCACCCCCACCCCCTCCTCCCCGACGTGACTATATACCCTCCACTGCTAGTCGTGCCAACTGACCTTTGTGATTGGTTATTGCCCTCTGACGTCGAACATAGGCAGTGGTCACATTAATATGACTGGACCGTGTATAACTATATGCTGCACTACATAGTCTTCCAAAAGGGGTGCCGACCGCGGTGGCCAAGCGGTTCTAGGCGCTGCAGTCCGGAACCGCGCGACTGCTACGGTCGCAGGTTCGAATCCTGCCTCGGGCATGGATATGTGTGATGTCCTTAGGTTAGTTAGGTCTAAGTAGTTCTAAGTTCTAGGGGACAGATGACCTCAGATGCTACGGTCGCAGGTTCGAATCCTGCCTCGGGCATGGATATGTGTGATGTCCTTAGGTTAGTTAGGTCTAAGTAGTTCTAAGTTCTAGGGGACAGATGACCTCAGATGTTAAGTCCCATAGTGCTCAGAGCCATTTGAACCATTTTTTTGAACCAAAAGGGCTACGCCTGTCTAGGATCAGGATAATCTGATAGCAGAGACATCTATAGGGTTCGTGCACTACTAAACTGGCTTTGTTATGACGGTAAGAACGTTAGCGCTGGCTGCCCGGAAGAACATCTAGCAGTGGTTATCAGTACAGATGAGGAACTTGGCAGCAACAGCAGAGCTGGTCGCTCCTAGATGATCCGACGGCTCGGGCCAGGAGGAAGCAATGTGCCGCCTGAGCGGCTAAGCAAGTGTTGTAGGAGGAGTCTGCGCCCCAGCGGCGAAGCTCCGGTCGATCCGAAGCGAGGCCGGGCCGGGTTCGGCTCGGCTCGTGGAGTGGAGCACAGCACAGCCCGCGCCGTGCTGCGGCTCTAACTATGATTGGTGTTTGCTCGCACTTGAGCGCGCCGCCCGCCCGCAGCAGAAAATTAAAATTCTGATCGATAGCGAGCCCGCCCTGGCAACGCCGCGCTAAGGAGACCGGCGGGTTCCCTCTGATTTGTCGTGGCGCCCTGCCCTCCTCTACCTCTACCTCTCTCTCTCTACCCGTGTGGAAATGCCTACTTGTCCTGCCTGACAGCGGGCATCTACCGCACTGATGTTACAGGGAAAGGTACTCGGCATGTCGCTATTTACATTAAAACTTAAGTGCTTTCCAGAGTTAGGTGACAGACTGAAATAACACGATTAAAGGTGAGGGAAAGTAAGGGTACTGGACGGGGCGGAATGGTACGCCAACTTGTTATACCAAACTCTTTAGGAGTGACACATTTATTAACTAACCTGTAATCGATCCCACCCTGCTCCACACACTCAATTCTTTCAAGAACTGAACTCTCTTGTACAAAACAGCTTCAAATGTGTGACGAATTTACAAATGAGTTGAGTTGTTACATATTTGACGTTGGGCGAGGCGTCTGTCATCATCACAATAAGGACGCGCAAATCTGCCCCATCTTCGCTTGCCGGCTGGCCGCACACAGTTTTGGCTGTTGCAATGTTGGAACGTGCGGACAGTCTCATTCGAGGTAATCGACGGATCACGATGAAACACCGCGCTGTAAAACTGGACTTTTCTCTGTAGTGCTTACACACTTGTCCACCTGTTGGTGTACTCAATGGTGTCTGCCCGCTGGCTCCCACGCCTAACAGCCCGGATCTCTCACCTTCCGACTTCCATCTGTTTAGCCCAATGAAGGATGCACTGCGCGGGAATCAGTAGGAGGATGATGTTGAGGTTATTGTTGCAGCAAGATGTTGGCTCCAACGTCGACCAGTAGGATGACACCATGCGGACATTCGGACCCTCTCGGTAAGGTAAAGTGGAGTAAGGCCGTCGCACTGAACGGTGATTACGTTGAGAAATAGGGTTTTGTAACCAAAAGAGTGGGAATAGCAAGGTGCATTGGTATCCTGAATAAAACCAACGTGCTTTCAGAAAAGACTGTGTTGCATTAATTATTGAACCCCCTCGTACATTCATTCAGACATGTGGACACTGTCTGAAAAGCGTGTTACGCACTGGGTTAGAAGTAAAGAAATAATAATTTAAAATGCCGTGCTCGATGTTTAAGTTTTACTGAATGAACAGCGAAAATGTAGTAAGAGAGACATTTTTATTCTTTCATTATTTTTGGGAATGGTAGTGTCAACGAGAAGATATTTCTAGAAGGTTTGAGATTATGTGTGACGCTTACTGGAAAAGTGCCGTTATTCTGAAATAATGGATTAATAACGTGAGTAATGCTTCAAGACAATACGAGGACGTGTTACATAGTAAAATTTGATAACACATTTATAAATCAAACATGTTACGTGGTTCACATTCACTCATCAGATGTTGAAACCAGTTTAAAAATGAGGTTGCAAATGAATATAATATTTTGGGTGTTAGGAGAGCAGGGCTCACCAACAACATTTAAATAAAACTGTTTCGTTCCTAGCAAATATCCTACACCAATAAAAATTTATTTGTTCTACAGAATAAAGGAGCAGTATTATAAGACATTTAAGGTGACACTGGTGCGTATTTGCACACAATCAGAAGCACCCATGTGCACACACTTGGTTTCCTTTTCTGGTTCCAATGGTTCAAGTGGCTCTGAGCACTATGGGACTTAACATCTGAGATCATCAGGCCCCTAGAACTTAGAACTACTTAAACCTAACTAACCTAAGGACATCACACACATGCATGATGGAGGCAGGATTCCAAACAGCAACCGTAGCGGTGGCGCGGTTCCAGACTGAAGCGCCTAGAACCTCTCGGCCACAGCGGCCGGCTCCTTTTCTGGGCAATGATTCTGGAGAGGGTATGCTGCATTGTCGAAATCTCTTGCAGTTTTGACAAATCATTGGTTGTCCATGCCACTGCTGCTTTGGCAGTCTTTATGACATGCCTGAAGCGATTTAAGCTCGTGGATGGGTCCTAGAGCATCAGCCTCTTCATCGTTATGCCACACTGTAACAAGCGTCTCACCCGGACTGGCAAGTGCTCCCTGCGCGGGTGTTTATTAGTGCTATACTGCTCAGTAGCATCATTGATACCTGTGTACCTCCTACAGGAAACATATTCTCTCATGATACCCAGCAATCAGCTGACTAGTTAGTCTATACCTCGTGTGCCAGTATATCATCCTGCACTGTTCCCTCTATTCCCCATGGGACACGTGATGTGACACAAGAGTTAGTTCGAAACCTAGTTAAAAATGTCGAGTGACGAGGGCCTCTTGTCGCGTGGACCATTTGCCAGGTGCAAGTCTTTCGATCTGACGCCACTTCGGCGACTTTCACGTCGATGGGGATGAAATGATGATGATTAGGACAACACAACACCCAGTCCGTGAGCGGAGAAAATCTCCAACCCATCCGGGAATCGAACCCGCGCCCTTAGGATTGATATTCTGACCACTCAGCTACCGGGGGCGGACTCTAAATCTAGTACAACATATCCATATACCGATACACAGTTGATAACACAACTTCTTATAACCTAACCACTCTGCATCTGAGACAGAGTTTAAATAGATTATGCAACAGATACTAGACAAATTTTAATTTATTAAGAACGGAACAGATATAAACAGTGTACACTCGTAATTACAATAAGCAAATGTACAAATGCCATACACAGTCATATTGAATAAATTCTGTATGAGACTAGTGTAATGTGTAGACTGTGTGATTATTAGACACTTTAAGCAAGCCTGTTTCACGTGTACAACTTCTCCCTTTTAGCATTATGTTACTATTCCAATTTCGGTGGGCACCTCTTCTATATGAATGTCTATCCATATGAGGAAGATCAGATACAGCCAAATGAAACTCTATGAAAAAATGAAATAAACGATCAAAGGTATACACATATGTATGTGTTTTTAATTACCACTACAACCTTGCTCGTAGAAGCTCCACCAGTGAGTGAAAGAACTTCGTTAATACACAAAACTATATCATTTCAATCAGCCAACGTTTCATGTCTTCTGTTTCATGTCTTCTTGACGTCGGAAACGGCACAGAATTATTTTCGTAGCCACCTCTTTTCTTGTACCTACATCATAGAAACAATGGAATACAAAATCTGACTTATGAGCAACACATACTTCAAATTACATATAATTCAAAATGATATTCACACATCAACACCCCAGTTCCCAGAACTCCTGAAGATAGACGTTGATTGTGGATATTGTATCACCGACGCAGTCCCTTTGACTGTTCAGAGATGTCACTAAACCCGCCCAAAGATGTAAACAACCATGTATGCGCAGCGCCTATTAGATGGAGGGAGTCCTACAGAGGATCTGTTCCAGTCATTCCACCAGGGAGGAGGTACCTGGCTCATGTTGTCTGTAGTTCAACTTTGCCTAGACGGTCAATACTGAGGTTCGATTGCGTCCGCATTGTTACTTTGTGTCAGAAAGGGCTCTCAACAAGGGAAGTATCCAGGCGTCTTGGGGTGAACCAAAGTGATGTTGTTCTTCGGACATGGAAGAGATACAGAGAGACAGGAACTGTCCATGTCATGCCACGCTCAGGCCGCCCAAGGGCTACTACTGCAGTGGATGACCGCTACCTACGGATTATGGCTCGGAGAAATCCTGACAGCTACCCCACGGTGTTGAATAATGCTTTTCTTGCAGCCACAGGACTTCGTGTTCCGACTCAAACTGTGCCCAATAGGCTGCATGATGCGCAACTTCACTTCCGACGTCAATGGCGAGATCCATCTTCGCTACAACGACACCATGCAGCGCGATACAGATTCGCCCAACAACATGACCAATGGACCGCTCAGGACTGGCATCACGTTGACTTCACTGATGAGTGTCGCATATGCCTTCAACCAGACAATCGTCGGAGACGTGTTTGGAGCCAATCCGGTCAGGCTGAACGCCTTAGACAAACAGTCCAGCGAGTGCAGCAAGGTGTAGGTTACCTGCCGTTTTGGGGAGGCATTATGTGGGGCCGACGTACGCTGCTCGTGGTCGTCGAAGGCACCGTAACGGCTGTACGATACGTGAATACCATCTCCCGACCGATAGTACAACCATATCGGCAGCATATTGGCGAGACATTCGTCTTCATGGGCGACAATTTGCGTCCCCATCGTGCACATCTTGTGAATGACTTCCTTCTGGATAACGACACCGCTCGACTATAGTGTCCATCATGTTCTCCAGACATGAACCCTATCGAACATGCCTGGGATTGATTGAAAAAGTCTGTTTATGGACGACGTAACCCACCAACCACTCTGAGGAATCTACGCCGAATCGCCGTTGAGGAGTGGGGCAGTCTGGTCCGACAGTGCCTTGATGAACTTGTGAATAGTATGCCACGACGAATACAGGCATGCATCAATGCAAGAGGACATGCTTCTGGGTATTAGAGGTACCGGTGTGTAAATAATTTGGTCCACCACTTCTAAGGTATCGCTGTATGGTGGTACATCATGAAGTGTGTGTGGTTTTCATTAGCAATAAAAAGGGTGGAAATGATGTTTATGTTGACCTCTATTCCAATTTTCTGCACTGGTTCCGGAACTCTAGGAACCGCGGTGATGCAAAACTTTTTTTGGTGTGTGTATTATACACATACCAATAAACACAATTACCTTAGAATCAGACTTAATAGTAATCATCCCTCCTCTTCAACAACCACAGATAAAGCAATATAATTAAAACCATCCAGCACAAATGCAATAAGCAATAATTTAGTTTCATGAATTTTTTTCCCACCTGTCACGTATCAATGGTGCATGTGACAAAGGCTGCCACGAGCCATAGGGGCTCATGTCATTTTTATTTTTTTATTAATGTCGATTACTGTTGTTTTTTCATCAAACGTAGCGACTTCAAAATAAACTAAGCTCGAAATCGCAGTAAATAATATTGTAATAAACAACACAGTCGAAGGCGAATATGGAGTCTTTTAAAAAACGCCTGCCCTTGTGGCCGTGCAGTTCTAGGCGCTTCAGTCCGGAACCGCGAGACCGCTACGGTCGCAGGTTCGAATCCTGCCTCGGGCATGGATGTGTGTGATGTCCTTAGGTTAGTTAGGTTTAAGTAGTTCTAAGTTCTAGGGGACTGATGACCTAAGATGTTAAGTCCCATAGTGCTCAGAGCCATTTGAACCATTTTTTTAAAAAACCTTACGAGACTTCGCTCCCACGACAGATACAAATGTATTTTCTGATGTTGTGAGAAGGATTATAGATTAGTCTCATCCTTTCAGCTCAAATGATACATATTTAGGGAGAAAATGTGTATAAACGAAGCTTCTTAAAACTTAAATTTTTAAATATCACAGGAAGAGAGCTTCACACTTGTCATATCGGAATTATGTACGACGATGAGAAACTAGCAAGGCATTCATATAAATGAGTGTGGCAAACAGACGGAAAAAATAACATTGAAGTTAGTCTATGTGCCAGACCATCGATTGTTAACCGTTTAATGGATATGACATGGGTCTCCCTCACCTCTTGCAAGAAGGTGATCAATGTACGTTTTGCGTACATGTCACGTTCAGCAGGTCTTGCAGTAAATTTATGAATTCTAAATAATAATAAAGTTTAAACTCCGCCATTGCCGGTCCCAAGCCCGGATCCTCATCTTACAAGTGATGAGGGAGGAGGAGGGGGAGGAGTAACAACTTCGTAAAAAAACCTGGGTCCATCTGGCTCCGGATGGTAGCACCCTGTGAGGGCTCCTGCCTAGGGTTACGGGTGAAAACCGGTCAACGGTCTCATAGGCGGATGCGGAATTTTTAACTCCCAACGGCTGAGAGAGCGGAGGAACCAAAAATCTATAACTGCAAGCGTCTGTACCCAGATTGGGCGGCTTGTGGGCAGCGTCTGTTCCTCATATTAGAGGCGGCTGTTTCAAGAAAACCTTCTAACGCTAACAACGTTAGTCGTATTCCTGGTAGGTTACGCAAGTAATCTCCCCAACTTTGAAGAATTTCAACAGTTACAATCTTAACGCATGATGGAAATGTCTTTCAATAACGAAACTACCCCAGGTGGCCAATCCACCGTCGGCAACGACGCAAGTAGACCCATGGATTCTGGGGAGTCTGCAACACCATGCAAATCCAACAAGATTAAACCCAGAAAAATCTTCAACATAGCAACTCTCAACATAAACTTCCTTCTCAAAGTGGGAAAACTTAAGCACCTTACAGACCAGTTACACACGGAAGACATACAAATTGTGGCGCTACAAGAAACTCGCTTCACTGATGAAAACACATTTGAATCAAACAAATTCAGAATATTTAAAGGAAAAACTGGAAAAATTGTAATGAAGAAATGCCCTCAGCTTGGCACAGCTTTTGCTGTAAATACAAACATTCTGAACTCTGTCGAACATTTTTGGTCAACATCATCGAGAACATGTTTCCTCACTTTTCGACGTGCAAATAAAAAACACACATTATTCAATGTTCACGCTCCCACAAATGACAAAAATAATGCTAAAAATAGGGAAGAAACAGATGAATTCTGGGAAAACCTTAAGGACCATATATCATAAATCGCAGAAAACAATGCAAAAATACTTCTAGGAGATTTTCACGTTCAGATTGGAAAAGAAAAGAAATTCCGCGATATTGTCGGTAACTTTCCCGCACACAAACGAACCAACAAAAATGGAGAAAGGTTAATTATGCTCTGTAAGCAGTTTAAACTCAAGCTAATGTCAACACGTTTTAAACATCTTCCCAGAAAACAAAATACCTGGGTATCTCCGATAAAGAGTATCGGAGAATTTCAAATAGATCATGTTGCCATCTCCTCCAAATGTGAAAAAGAAATATTGAACACACGTGTCCGAAAATCTCTAAATCTCGACTCCGATCACTATCTCACGAAAATAAAAACTAAACTGATCCCAAAAAAACAAACAGAAAAGCAGGAACGGTGAATATAAAAACAGAAATAAAATAAATTTTGATCTTACAACCCTGAGAAATTACAACCTTAAGTCCAACTCTAACCTCAAGGATTTTCAGAAAAAACTAAAGACATTCTCCCCTTCACAAAACCTCCAAGAATTTCAGAAGAACTTGTATGAGGCAACAGAAACAACCTTTCCAAAAAAGAGCAAACCGAGACACCTGTGGTGGGACAGCGACTGTAATGAAGTTCTGCATGAAAGACTTAAAGCCTGGAAAAAGTGGAACTCACATAAAACTGAAAACAACTTTGATGAATTTAAGCAAGCCAGAAAGAATGCCTCGAAAACTATTCGCAACACCAAGAGACAATATGAAAAACAACAACTGGACTCAATCGAAGAGAATTTCAAGAAATGCAACACGGCAGCTTGGTACAAAACATTCAACCAGAAACTCCGAGGATTCCAGTCACTTTGCCTAAACCTTATGGGAAATAATAAGACTCTCGCCACCAACAATACTGAAAACTGTGAAATCCTGGCTGAATATTTTGAGACACTCCTAAACTGCCAAACACCCATCCAGACTCTCAGTTTTACGCAACCAGAACCATTACCAACACATTCAACACCTCCGGCACGAGAGGAAATCACAAACATAATCAAAAATCTCAAAAACAGGAAAGCATGTGGAGAAGACACAATTACAGCAGAAATGCTCAAGCTTGGGGGAGAAACATCAGTAGAAGCACTACACAAAGAACTTGAACAAGTATGGGAAACCAAGAAAATCCCAAGTCACTGGAAAACTGCCCTAATTCACCCTTTGTTTAAAAAAGGTGACAAAAGGGATGTTAACAACTATCGTGGAATATCGCTTCTCCCAGTCCCATACAAAACTCTATCAAAAGCCCTGCTCAATCGTGTATCACCAATTATAGAGGGAAAACTTGGAGAATATCAAGCTGGCTTCAGACCAGAAAGATCCTGCGCCGAACAAATTTTTAACCTCAAAACAACAATGAACTATTTATCTACAAGGAGCAAGAAATATTTCATAACATTCATTGATTTCAAAAAAGCTTATGACTCAATCGATAGGGACACACTCATCAAAACACTTCGAGAATATGAAATAGATGAAACAACAATCACCATAATCAAATAAACATTAACAAATGCAACATCAAAAATAAAATTCCAAGGAGAAATTTCACGGCATTTCGAGGTCAAAACCGGCGTCAGACAAGGAGATGCGCTGTCCCCGGTACTCTTCAACTGTGTTCTGGATAAATTCATAGCAGAATGGAGGAAACTCACTCAAAAACATGGAGTTGAGAAAGTCCAAATTGGAGGGAAGTGCTACAAAGCCATTGAAACCAACTGTTTTGCCTTCGCTGACCATCTCGCCTGTTTAGCTTACACACAAAAAGACACAATAGAACAAATAGAATTACTTAAAGAAACTGCTGAAAAGCAGGCTTGCAAATTTCATTTGAAAAGACAGAAATCATTACAAATATCAAAAATCCACCAAAGAAAATAACTACGAAATACGGGAAAATACAGGTATCTCAACATTTTAAATATCTTGGTGAACTAATTCAGCCTGTGGCAAAAGGTCATCCAGCCTGCAGGGCTAGAATACATAAACTAGAGACAGCAACTCACTACTGCAGACAAATGCATTAAAAAAAATGTATATCCAAAAACATTAAACTCAGACACTACCAGACTGTCATTAGACCGCAGATACTATATGCATCAGAAACACTGGCAAATTTTACATACGCAGAACAGATAGAAAATCGTGAAAGAAGAATTGTGAGGACAATTCTTGGACACAGGAAAATAACAGATGATCAAGGCAAGCCTGTATACAGACTAAAAAGCAACAAAGAAGTGTATACGAAGTGCAGCAAAATTACAGACGAAATTAGAAAAAGAAGATGCTCCTTTTATGCTCACATCATGAGGATGAACCCGAATAGGCTTACAAAACAAATATTTTCGTACATCGCAAATCTAAAAAATAAAAATTTATGGTTTATCAACACAGAAAGAGATCTAAAAGAAATGGACATAGATCAGGAAACAATATTTAACAGAAACCTTTTTAGAAAAAAACTGAATTCATTCACGGGTTTCGGTGTGAAAATTAAGAAGACCTGTGGAACTAAATGGTCTGAAGAGAGAAAAGCCGCCTTCAGCGCAAGAATGAAAGAAGTGTGGACTGAGAGAAAGAAGGCTTCCCAGAAGCGCAAGAAATAACTGTTTTCACGGTCTTTAACGGCCAAATTTGTATAATAAATAAATAATAAAGTTCACCATCAACCGTTGTAGAGAATAACATCATAGAATTTTTAAAGCTGGAGTTTCACGACAGTGACGTCGGAGTGCGCTATCTGAAAGATATCGTTATTTATCCAACCATTTACCAGTTCACATAGATGCCCAAACTGGAACAACTGTGTTAGGAGTGACACAGACAAAGTAGGAGCAAATTCTCAATATATAAGTGTGGGTTTTCAGACATTCCTTTGTCATCATGGCAAACTTTTGGTTAAGGTTGCTATTCAGAGTGAACACGAATTATGCTACATTGGTGGTATGATGTTCATGCTGTTCCAGTGGATGCCTTATGAAAACATTGTTAGTCATCTGTAGCCTATACTTAGTTTCGGTAGGAATGATGAAGACACCTTAGTAGCTCTACTTTCAAAATGTATTAGGAAGGAAAGAGAGAGGGTGGAGAGCAAAACCAAATAAAGGCAAATGCCAGTGATTATTGTGGTCACATATGTCAGTGAGGATATTTTAAATCAAAGTCAGAAATCAGAAATTATTAAACTGATTTCTTGTTGGAGGGTGTAACAGTGTCGATAAATGGTATTGTTATTTTATATTAGTACCTTGCTAAGCACTACTTTCAAACGTAGCTCAGTCTCAAATGCATAATAGATGTTGACATCAGGCTTTTAAGTAGCATAAAACTGGAATCATATACCATCCACAGCTATGCACAGCAGTTAGCGCTTAACGAAGTAAAAGTATTATTTTATACTAACAATTTGGTGAAAACTACATCATTCTTTAAAAAAGTACCAAAAAGGATTATTTGCGCATAATTCATTATACATATGCTAAAATAAGAGGAGCAAGACAAGTAAACAGTTCTATTAGGAGAAAATGGAAGCACAGAGAAGTGAGAGGTGGTGTGCAGGATACCATCCCACAAAGACAACTCTCACTGTTATTGGGTAAGGTGAGGCGTATTTGCTCACATTAAATTCAAAATTAATATAAATGATATTAAAAGACATTAGACACAATTCATCATAATGTGATGGAATAAACGTCATGTGGCTCATTACAAAATATTGTATGCAAGAATAAAGCAAACTTCCGATTAATTTGTTCGATAGCATCGAAAGTAAGTCGATTTAATTTTTATCTGAAGAACATACAATTATAAAAACAGAAAGTCTTATTGTAAGCAGTTATAAGCTATCTACATATTCACATAGACTGATTATGAATGAAGAGGTTGTCACATTGGTTAGAAATAGTGTGGAAGCAGTTTATGTTCTAGATCACTATGACCTACAGCACAAGGTCAGACTTTTGGAGTCACGTTACATTTTATCTTGTTAGGGGTTCTCGGGTTAGAGCTGAGGCAATTGTTTTTATTATATTAAGGCCACTCCTGCAAAAATTCATGTGAAATACAATGAAACTGCATTGTTAAATCACGTATAATGATTTTAATATACACGTAGTCATCAAATTAGTGCCTAAAACATGATTGAAAACTCTAAAGTAAGTACTCAAATGCTGTTTCCATACGTAAAGAGTTACAAATAACGGTTGACATATGCTGTGTCTAAGGAATCGATATTGTGAAACTGACCTGAACAGGCTTATAGCTGCAGAAAGTAAATGTTATTTAAATTGCAACGATACGTAGGAAAACACACAAGCAAACTGAAAGTCTGAATGGAATTAATTAGGTCTACTGTTGATGTAAGCCACAATACGCCCTCAAATAAATCCAAAATTTAAATTGTTTTCAAGTACGAGTTCAGGAGGAATTAAGATAATGTATCATTTTTTACACTAGAAAAACATAAGCCATGATATTCACTGACAATTATTGATATTACTAATGACACAGGCCCTCTGGAGCTTGTGTACAATAACATCTTTTATTGTGATATATCACTTAAACTGCAGAATGACATCCTTTATGTATGCACACTCACGAGACGACCAAATATGGTAATAAAGAAATGTGACATCTCCAAGAAGTCGATATCTTGAAAATAAAACTATTGATCACTTATTGCAAAATCTCATATATTTTGTAAGTAAATCAAATGTTTTCTCATCTAAAATGTCTGTGTTATTTCTTAAAATGCATATAGTTTGCACATTGGCACTACTGATAAATACTTTTAAATTAATCAACACTTGTAGGAGTTATACTACAAGTGTTTTATATGACAATATATGAAAGGAGAATGACATTCTTTTAACGATAGCTATTTATTTTTCACAGTTAACAAAGCGCAAAATGTACATTAGAGGTTCAATTTATGTGTCAGAACTTTTTGTTGATACTGAATTTAATACGGCAAATATGCTCTTACAGCGATGATTTAACAGCGATGATTTAACACACAGCACCTGAGGAAAGGGAAAGCGCACACTTAATGCTAACAGCCATAACAAAAGCAGTTGCCTTAGTTATAACCTGCCACATGCTCTCAAACCAATGTGTAACTTGACACTGAAAGTGTAACCTGACACTAAAAGTCAAAGTCATCTAGAACATACACTGCTTCCCTTGTACAAAATACTGTAGTAAGATATAAACCGAAAATAAAGAGTAACTTTGACCAACTACATATCTTTTACTTTCTACTCTGAGTTTCCGAGTGTTGTACCTCCACATCAGACATGAAGGATTTATACCGCGACTTCTGGATAACCTGTCTGACAACAGAAGAAAAAGAAATCTATTCCTGCATGAATTTTTAAGAAATGTGGGTGCTTTGATAGAGCGGCGTACAGTAATATGAACAAAAATGCTTTCTGTGCCCACAGACCGCTTTTCCAATGCAATTTACTTCACTCACGCTTTGTATTAATGTAACTAAATAAACATTTCATATTAGAAACTAACAGGTGTTACGGGGGTGAGCTAAAAAGTAATGCCTCCCAATTTTTTATGTGAAAACTCTGAAATCTCTTTCAGTAAAACAGATGGGATTAGTATTCTACATCTTTATTACTCATGTCTACATATTTATTTCCCAACATATTTATCCTGGCAATGAACACATTTCTCCCAGAGAGAGACCCGTTTGTTGACACTGGCACTGTACAATGTTTGAGTGGTGATGGAGCCATAACCGCACCTCTGCCTGTATCGCTTCATCACTATCAAAGCGAATTCTTCGAAGGTTTTCTTTAAATTTTGTAAACAGATGAAAATCTAATGGGACCAACACGGGACTGCAAGGGGGATGAGCGATGACAGTGAACCCAAGGCATCGGATTGCTGCAGATGTCACAGCACTTCTGTGTAGTCTGTCATTGTCATGCTGCATAGAAAGTGGTATACCTGAATGAACGGATCATGGTTCTGACGGTTCTGCTGTGGAGCTGTATCTAGTAATGATGCTAAAGTGAGTGGCTAATTTGCTAGTTAGTGGTTGTGTGCTTTGTGAACTGTACTGGGAATCAGACACCCAACCCTCCAAGGCCAACTTACGCAGTCTCAAGAACCAGTATTAAGAGACGAATCAAGGAATATCCTGCAATGGGTTACATGTCTCTCCTTTGGTGCCCTAGAAGACAGGGTTAGCCAGACTGTAGTGAGGACCGAGGCAAATGAACAGCCACTCTTCTCGTCCTCCATGCCCTGGAGCCAGCCTGGAAATATCTGAATTATATAATACTGACAAAGATTCAGATATTATACAATTACATTTAAAGAAAAGAGATGTTTATGTCAGTGCTGAATATACCACAGATTACAAAAAATTTATTTAAAAAGTTTTGTGATGTTACACAATATCTGCAGAGTTGAGTATAAAGCGAATCACTGATTGACGCTGTAAAGAAGAAAAATAAACTTTCTCATGGTGTTGTCCTACGTCATTGTGCAACTTTCTGCGCTTCTGGATACTAATAATAAACCTTCCTTCCTTCAAGAACATGCAAACAAAGAGACATTACACCAATAAACGGCTGTTTAATTAAATATATCTACAGGAAATGTGTCAACACACATTCACTTAAAACGAGATGAATAACGACAAACTGTAGTCTGGTATCTGTACAATTTGTCTGTAAACTTTCACATCCTGTATTTACCATCCGCTATCTTCAGAATCCTAATGAGTTTATTCCAGTCAACATTGTCAATCGCTTTCTCTAAATCTAGCAAATGGAGCTAGAATTTGACAAAACACAGTGTCTGAAGAACAATAAATGTGACTGGTGACAGTTAAGTGTTTATGAGTATAACTGAAAAAATGTGAAAAATCCCCAAATTTCGTATTTATCACGCTAGGAAATCACCTACACTATCTGATCAAAAGTATCTGGACGCCTCTTAGAGAATATTAATATTAAATATGTCACCCCTTCGTCTTCATGAAGGGTCGACGTCTGCTGGAGACGCTTTCAGTGAGGCGTCTGGAAATATTTGTAAGAATGACAGTCCATTTTTCCCCAAGAGACGAAAGCACAGAACATTGTGGTGGACGATGGGGTCCGGAGTGAAGTCGACATTCTGCCTCATCCCAAAGGTGTTCATTGGTTTCAGGTCGGGACTCTTTACAGGTCAGTCCATTTCAGGAATGTTATTGTCCGCAAACCATTGCCTCACAGATGATGTTTTATGGAAGGATGCACTGTTGTGCTGAGACACCCATCCTCTCCAAACCGTTCCTCTACTGCTTGACGTACACAATGGTGTGACATCTGCTCATATCCTTCTGCATTACCTTTTTCTTTATCGCCAGCAGTACGAATACCACATTCCAATCACGAATAACACCCCCATACCGCAACATCACCTCCTCTGTACTACGTCACTAGCGCTACATCGTGTTAAGTAACGTTCTCCAAGCATTGGACAAAGACAAACCCTTCCAGCAGATTTCCAAATGGTATAACGTGATACACCACTCCAAATCACTCATTTTCAGTCATCCTTTGGTAAGAGGCGAAGCTGGTTACACCGCCTCAAGCGTTGCATAGCAATGACTACAGAAACGTCTGGCTTATGAGGAACTGCGCGACCACTGTAGTCGGCTGTTTTCAACTCCACTACGCACAGTCATTGTGCTAGCTTGACCGCTGGTAGCACGCTGGGACTCACGAGTGATCCCTTCCGTTGATTTCAAGCGATTTTTTACGAGTATTTTTTCTCAATGCTCGAGACTCCCTGTCTGTCAACACAAGAGGTCTGACTGGTCTCGGTTTAACTGTAGCTATTCTTTCACGTTCCCACTTTACAGTTGATTCACCAACAGTCCACTTGGGCAGCATTAGTAGGGTTGAAATGTCTTTAACGGATTTGTTATTTAGGTCACATCCAACGAATAGTCCACGTTCGAAGTCACTGACGTCTTCTGAACGACTGACACTTCTGTTATTGGTTCTGTACTGGCAACACAATACTCCTCCTTTTACACAGCTGGGTCAAAAATGGTTCAAATGGCTCTGAGAACTATGGGACTCAACCCAAGGTCATCAGTCCCCTAGAACTTAGAACTACTTAAACCTAACTAACCTAAGGGCATCACGCACATCCATGCCCGAGGCAGGATTCGAACCTGCGACCGTAGCGGTCCCGCGGTTCCAGACTGCAGCGCCAGAACCGCACGGCCACTGCGGCCGGCACACAGCCGGGTCATTCTTTTGCGATATCTGTTGGTCAATTGTTCGTTACATAGAGGTGTCAGAAAAAGTTTGATTAGTTAGTGTATGGTAGGTGGGATAAAAAACGGATTTTTGCTTTTACTAAATATTTAAAAAAGGTGCATCAATGTTATATCAATGACGCAAGCAACACTTACTTTGACAACTTAGTAACGTTGTGTAGAAGTTTCATTCTCATCCTGTTATCATTAATGGAGTAAGAACAGTGTTGCTAAATAGTAATTTTGCTTATTCGTACCTCATGAAGGAAATAAAAAGAATTACAAATAAGTACACGGAAAAACAAATTAGGAACTCTTTATTTTCGGGGAATTCAAAAAGTAAATATGGTCATGATCTGAGAGTAAGGTCGAAAAAATATGTATCGAGGGAAGTGCAGTCCTGGTCTATTGTTTGTTCTTCCTCCAATTAAAAAGGTTTTGTGAATTGTCTAGGATGTTCAGTACCTTTGAAGGTTTTAAAATGTGTTCTTGAGGCAAGTTCTGAAAACCCGGCAGTTTTGGATGCTTGCCGTATTGAGCTCCCATAGGCCAAGAGCTTGATGATGGAGTGGCTGCGTTAATGGTTGTCGAGTTGATGTTCTCGGTCAGTTTCTGGAAAAAAGAAGTGCCACTGTCGAAGAAGTGGTTATCTTCAAGGCGTGTTTTAGAGGCAGGTATGTCTGAAGAAGCACTACCCAACGCCATAAAAATTACAAAAAAGAGAAATTAGTGTAATCTCTTTAAGGTGAATAATGAGGTATGTAAGGTAAATAAACACCAATACAAATGCTTGCATACACTAGGAGGAATTACACAAGTCAAAGAACAGGCTATAGAGTAAAAATTCGCAAATAGTTTCTTATGGAGGGGAAGGAAGGGAGGGGGGAGGAACTTCTACCTCATTATACTGTGTACATTTACAGGCATTTCACTGTTTCTTTTTCTTTTTCTTTTTTCAGCAATCTACAGACACACACAAATGAGGTCGTGGAGATCAAGGGGGACAGTGGAAGCTTATAGTCGTCAATTCTGGTAAAGAGTTTAATTTTTAAATAGATTTAGATTCGCCTAACACTCAATCAAAACGATATAAATTTTACACTGTAAACGTACAAAAGTTACTTAACGCATTTTCTCCAGTTTTAATCGTCCGACTGCCACCAGATTCCAGAATATAACCGAAGAGATGATGACCTATGTGCTGCCTAGTGGGAGAATGGTAAACTTCTGCTTCAGGGACTTGATAATTTGATGTGTACTCTTGCCGCACTAGTTAATATTGGACAACAGAATACTTGCGATTATTTACGGTAGTGCCCAGCAGTTCCTGTATAGGCATGGACAAGAAACCAAGCTGACGAAGTGCGGATTATAAATCGATACGCTTAGCGCAGATAGTGTCATGGGCTATTGTGGGAGGGGATGGTGGGGTAAGACGGGCGTGACACGAACACGTGGCCCGCGGCGCATTCACGACTCCCCGAGGCCTCACCAGGATCGTGCGATGTTTTCGACGGAGACTCCGTAACGGGGCAAGCGGGAGTAATAATTTAAACACGGCGCGGCGTGATAAGTGGAGAGGCGAGAGGACGCGGGGGGCGCTGCTGTGACGGCGGGAGCGCCTCCGCCTCCTCCCAGACGACGCCACTAATCTCTTCAGCTCCATTTAACTCGACCTATATTCCCGTATCGACCCGAGTAGGATTGCGTTACGCTACTACTTGCACCCCGGCGGCAGAGCCGGCCTGGGCTTAAGGGCGCCCACCCTGCTGTGGACTGCCTCTACACGACGCCAAATTCACTCGCGCTCTGAATCCACTAATCCAAACGGATGTCACATTGTCGCTGCGAACCATATACGCTGTGAGACACGTACTTCGGGGTTTATTCCATTGCCCTTGACCTGTTCATTCTGTCTCTCCCTGCCTCTCTCTCACTCGCTCACTCTGTGTGTGTGTGTGTGTGTGTGTGTGTGTGTGTGTATGTGTGTGTGTGTCTTTCTCAACATCTCCCTCTTTGCTTCCACAACCTCACTCTCTCCCTCTTTCCCATCTCTCTCCTTTTCCCGACCTGTCTTTCCCCCTTTCTCAACCTCTCTGTCCCTCTGCTCTTCTCATTTCCTCTGTCCCTCTCTCTTTTGTCAATCTCACCTTCTTTGTCAACAACTCTACCTCTCTGGACATAGCTCTGTTTCTCAAACCTCTCTCTTTCTTCCCTTCTCTCCATCCTTCTACCCCAACCCTACTGTATGCGTGTGTGCGCGCGCGCCTGTGTCTGTGTGTGTGTGTGTGTGTGTGTGTGTGTGTGTGTATGGGCGCGCCCACTCGCGAATACACTTACATGAAAATCTTTCTCCGTCTCTTTCTCTTTCTTAACGCCATTTTTATTCTAAACTGCTTTGCCACTCCCACCTCCCCTTCACCATCTCACTCTCTCTCTCTCTTGCTCTTTGATGAAATAAACAATTACGTTTACCCCACTGGAGGACTTTGGAGTACAAAACAGGATATTTTTGTGGGTGTGCATTATTTCGATAACAGTGTCTAAGTGCCTGAAGATGGAACAGTGAAAAGCTTCGAAATTGATTATGAATAAAATAAGCAACAGACACTATTGAGTGGAAAATTAGTATAAAGAAAGCTTTTTCTCTGTCCCCATTGTTATATCTCTCTCCACGTTAAAACGCTTCTTTCTCCCGCTTCTATTTCAAGCTGTCCCTCTCCTCCCACTCGATGTCTCCAGTCTTTCCTGTCACAACCTTCCCTGCCACCAAGCGAGTGGTCAGACACTGGACCTATAATCTGGAGGACAGCACTTCATATGGCCACCCACATTTAGGTTTCTCATATTTTTCCTAGATAAGCGGATTGGTTTCTTTTAAAGAGCATGCACAATTTATTTCCTTCCCTATCCATTCACAGTCTGAACTTCGGCTCCGTCACTGATGATCCTCGTCGCCCACAGGACGATAAACCATAATTTTCCTTCCTTTCCATTCTATCCCTATCTCTCCCTATGTCTTTCTAGATATCTCGCACTCTTTTCTCACTCACTCTACCCCTCTCTCCCTCTCCCTCTCTCTCTCTGTCCCACTGTGCCCATTTCTTTCCAACTGTCTTCATTTCACGCTTAATAATTTTGAAATTTTTATTTGTGTACTGCTGTTATGATTACGGAGAAAAATTTCGTTATCAATTCTTCAGCAACTCAACTTTATGTATATGCTTCGAGTAATTTCATCTTCAGAATATCAAATGAGGTAAGTGGCTTCATACACACAGCAAGGCGTCAAGTACAAGATGAGTTTTTCTTGAAATTCATAAAAAAAACTTGAATTGCTACTCATCAAGTGAGTAAATTTTTCTCCAGCGACCATAAGAGCAGTATATAAATAAAAATTTCAAATTTATAAAATTATCGCATGCCACTTATGTGACATCATGTCACATTTCAAAGTCAATTAGTAATATTGCTGCTCTCACTCTAAAGTAATCGTTCGGCACATAATAATTAACAGTGATTTGGTGTCAAATTATTGCAGATATGGAAAACAGTGCGTATGCTTCTTCACATTCGTGTTTATTACGTCACTTATATCCATATTGACATTCGTCCATTATCCACAGCAAAATATTTTATTTGCATAATGTCCTTATCACTAAATACAGGGTTACTACAAATGATTGAAGCGATTTCACAGCTATACAATAACTTCATTACTTGAGATATTTTCACAATGCTTTGCACACACATACAAAAACTCAAAAAGTTTTTTTTAGGCATTCGCAAATGTTCGATATGTGCCCCTTTAGTGATTCGGCAGACATCAAGCCGATAATCAAGTTCCTCCCACACTCGGCGCAGCATGTCCCCATCAATGAGTTCGAAAGTATCGTTGATGCGAGCTCGCAGTTCTGGCACGTTTCTTAGTAGAGGAGGTTTCAACACTGAATGTTTCACATAACCCCACAGAAATAAATCGCATGGGGTTAAGTCGGGAGAGCGTGGAGGCCATGACATGAATTGCTGATCATGATCTCCACCACGACCGATCCATCGATTTTCCAATCTCCTGTTTAAGAAATGCCGAACATCATGATGGAAGTGCGGTGGAGCACCATCCTGTTGAAAGATGAAGTCGGCGCTGTCGGTCTCCAGTTGTGACATGAGCCAATATTCCAGCATGTCCAGATACACGTGCCCTGTAACGTTTTTTTCGCAGAAGAAAAAGGGGCCGTAAACTTTAAACCGTGAGATTGCACAAAACACGTTAACTTTTGGTGAATTGCGAATTTGCTGCACGAATGCGTGAGGATTCTCTACCGCCCAGATTCGCACATTGTATCTGTTCATTTCACCATTAAGAAAAAAATGTTGCTTCATCACTGAAAACAAGTTTCGCACTGAATGCATCCTCTTCCATGAGCTGTTGCAACCGCGCCGAAAATTCAAAGCGTTTGACTTTGTCATCGGGTGTCAGGGCTTGTAGCAATTGTAAACGGTAAGGCTAGTGCTTTAGCCTTTTCCGTAAGATTTTCCAAACCGTCGGCTGTGGTACGTTTAGCTCCCTGCTTGCTTTATTCGTCGACTTCCGCGGACTACGCGTGAAACTTGCCCGCACGCGTTCAACCGTTTCTTCACTCAATGCAGACCGACCCGTTGATTTCCCCTTACAGAGGCATCCAGAAGCTTTAAACTGCGCATACCATCGCCGAATGGAGTTAGCAGTTGGTGGATCTTTGTTGAACTTCGTCCTGAAGTGTCGTTGCACTGTTATGACTGACTGATGTAAGTGCATTTCAAGCACGACATACGCTTTCTCGGCTCCTGTTGCCATTTTGTCTCACTGCGCTCTCGAGCGCTCTGGCGGCAGAAACCTGAAGTGCGGCTTCAGCCGAACAAAACTTTATGAGTTTTTCTACGTATCTGTAGTGTGTCGTGACCATATGTCAATGAATGGAGCTACAGTGAATTTATGAAATCGCTTCAATCATTTGTAATAGCCCTGTAGTTTACTATAACCTGAGATACTTCTATGTAGATGTTCAAAAAGCTTTCACTCATTTTCACCTTGTGCTTTGGGTTCCCATACGTTTACACATTTCCTCTTTAAAACACCATGTAGTGTGTGTATTCTGTTCTAGTATCACTTTGCTCTTTTCCTATTGCAATCATGGAATGGATCACATACCAATGAACAATACTTATTTGCTACATATTGACCCCAACAAGACCTCCGTGAGGAAAAGATTGAAAACCAACGAAACGGTAACATACTAAGAGTCGGAACACGGAATGCCTGAAGTTTGAACGTCGTACGGAAACTAGAACATCTGAAAATGGAAATGGAAATGCTTAATATACGAAGGCTGAATGAAATGTAATCCTCCACCTTCGTTAATTGGGTTTGGATAGGAATATTTTAATAAATCAAATGCAGAAATAGTCCTTAGAATGTGATCTTTAACTAACAATATTCACGTTTCCACATAATCACCAGCCAATTGGATACATATCTGCCAACGATGAACAAGTTTTCTGAAGCAGTCACGGAAGAAGTCGACACTCTTTTTCCGCAACCACAGTCTCACAGTTCTCTCAACGTCTTCATCAGAAGCATAATGATTTCCCCGCAAATCGTCTTTCATTATCAGGAAGCGATGGATGTCAGACGGTGCTAAATCTGGACTGAATTGGTGATGCCATACGGTGGTGAGATTCTGTCTCTGAATTTCTGCTGTGGTGACACGTGAAGTGTGTGATTTGGCGTTGTCATTTCCCATTTCCTTTCGGACTCTGGTTAGCCGTCGTTTCAGAGTTCGTAGTTTGTGATGTAATGCTCTGAATTTATTGTTGTTCCACAATCAAGGAAATCAACATGGATAACACCATCTGCGTTCCAGAACACTGCGGCCATGATTTTCCCAGCTGAGGGCTGCGTCTTGAATTTCTTTCTCTGGGGCAAGTCGTTGTGTCGCTATTCCATAGACAGACGTTTCGTCTCCGGGTCGTAATGGTGTACCCACGTTTCGTCTCCGGGTCGTAATGGTGTACCCATGTTTCGTCTCCTGCCACAATTGAATGGAGAAAGACGCCACCTTCATTCTCGTAACGCGAGAGGAGTTCCTGGCAAATTTCAAGTCGGTGCGCTTTCACTTCAGGAGTCAGCATCCGGGGTACCCGTCGTGCACACATCTTCCAATAGCCTAATGTGACCCACACGTGCTTGTGAAACGCCAATTGTTCTTGCAGGTTCTGTCTGAATCACACGACGATCGTCCTGAAGCAATCTGTCATCATTTTGCTTGTGAAACTCGGTGGTTGCTGTCACAGGACGTCCATATCTTTGTTCCTCACGCAGGTCAGGTGTTACCGCCTCAACATCTTTAAAATTACTCGCCCAGCGACACACGGGACTCACATGAACGCTACCACCATAAACTGCTTTCATTCTCTGATGTATCTCCTTTGGTGTGACACCTTCTGCTGTCAAGAATTTAATGACTGTACGTTGCTTAAATCACATTGGCCGACCGTCTGCGCAGGGTTCCACACTTTACACTGCAACAACACAGCCGTTCAACGCTAAGGCTTCCCGTCAACTGGAGCTGTAGAGAAGAGGCTACGGAACAAGCCAGAACCTGCCGCATAAAAAAAAAATGGCTCTGAGCACTATGGGACTCAACTGCTGTGGTCATCAGTCTCCTAGAACTTAGAACTAGTTAAACCTAACTAACCTAAGGACATCACAAACATCCATGCCCGAGGCAGGATTCGAACCTGCAACCGTAGCGGTCTTGCGGTTCAGACTGCAGCGCCTTTAACCGCGCGGCCACTTCGGCCAGCTATATCAGGAAATTTAACGGGTAATTTACTTTGTAAAAGGACTTGATAATCTAATAGCCATGGGAGATTGGTACACGGTAGAGGGGAAGGAACGGAAGAAAGAGTTAGCTCGAAATGTGGGCTTGGTAGTAGTAACGAGAGAGGAGAAACACTAATAGTTTTCTTCAATACATTTCTGCTAGTAATAGCGAATACATTTTTTAAAACTCACAAGAGGAGGAGATATGTTTGGAAAAGACCTGAAAGTACGGGAAGAACCCTTCTGGATTACATCACGGTCAGACAGAGATTCCGAAATCAGATATTGGATTGTATTCAGAAGTAGATATAGACTTGGATCATAATTTATTAACGATGAAGAGTAGGCCGACATTAAAGAGACTTGTCCGGTAGTATAGTGTGGGATGAAGTGGAATACTGATGTACTGTGGAGTAATGAGACGCGTTTGATGTTCTCTGAGGCCATACATACTGCGATAATGAATACCACAGTAAGAAGTTTAGTTGAAAAGGAATAGACGTTTCTAAAATGGGCAATCACAGAAATTGGACTGACAAACGTAGATGCAAGGAAGGTAATCGCACAGACCCATTGGATAACAGGAGAAATACTTCAGTTTATGGACGAGTGAAAGAAATACAAAACAGTTCAGGGACAGTCAGGAGTACAGAAATATAAGTAACTTACGAATGAATGAAATAGGAAGTTCAGGGCAGTCAAGGCGAAATGGCTGCAGAATAAATGTGAAGATGTCTAAAAAGAACTGGTCGTCAGAAAGACTGATTCAGAGTATGGAAAAGTTAAGCCATACTTTGGTGAAATTAAAAGCTATGGCGTCAACATTGAGAGTGCAGTGGGAATTCACTGTTAATCACAGAATAGAGAGCGGATAGGTGGAAAGAGTACACTGAAGGCCTCTGCCAGGGAAGAGCAGAAGGAGAAATGGGAGTTGATATGGAAGACACAGAGGATCCAGCATTAGAGTTTAATAGAGCTTTCGAGACTTGCGAACAAACATTCCTTAGGAATTTCTAAAACCATTCGCATCGAACCAGTCAGAAGGCTGATGACCCAAAAAAAAAAAATCTCTTACGTTAGTGAATTACACCTTAAAAAATAGTCTCCTACCCTAGTGGATTACACTTCGTTAGCATTGTTCCAATAAATCTGAGTTTGTCATCTGCCATCCGCATCGCTAGCTATAGATGGTAGTTGCACCTTCAGTTATTCTGGACAGATATTCCAAACGTCTGACTACTTGTGGCTGTTTTCACTTAATGATTTCCAGTTGTGAAATCAAGCTATACTGATGATATTCCTCCGTTTGTGGGTTAGTAAAAATTTATTTATGTAAAATACGAGCTGCCAATCTTCACAGCAAACTCTTTTGATCTTCAGGCATTCCTGTAGTTCCTTACTATTTATGATAACTTCATTTACTCTTATTCAAATGCGTCGACAGCGAACCGTCTCAGAGAATTAGAAATGTTTTCTGCCGTGTGCGACTCTCACACTAGAACACGTTTCACTAGAAGCGTGTGACTTTTCCCGCGTAAAAAACTCTTCAAAGAACTCATAATGGAATAAATAAATTTCAAACCTACAATCGCGTAGTGTCTTGTGGAAATATGATTAACATCGTAACTTTTAATTCGAAGATGATTCAAAATTATTGTAATTGAAAGATATCTCGAAACTGAATTAAGGTTGTCTAAGATCCGTTTACTGTGTTTTGGCGGGTTTTAAAACGTTATGAAATCCATAGAGAGGATAAGAAAGAGGAAGAAAGAAGTTTAGAAAGAGAGTGAGAAAGTTGTAGAGCGGGAGAAACAGAGAGAAAGAGAGACAGAAACACAGTGAGAGAGAGAGGAAGAGAGGGGCAGGTAGAGAGAGAGAGAGACATAGAGACAGAGAGAGATAGAGAGAGTTAAAAACTTCAAAAATTTGTATAGTACAGTGGAGGATCTTAAATTACGTTAATGTCGTTACATCGGGGAATGCGAATTTTTAAATAGAAAATTATCTTTTGATTTGAAAACATTTCCTGTTTACTGCAAGAAATTATTTGCGCCTTGCTCCAAGAGCATTCGTAGACATCATCGTACAATTTTTGACCGATTCTCTCTCTCTCTCGCTCCAAGTAGCACACCAAGAAAAGTTTTATTCAAAGTACGTCTCAGAGTAACAATGAACAATGAAACGTAAATGTTTAGGAAAACATAGACAAGTCGGTAAATCATTATTATGTGGAGACATAAATATTGTCTTGACCGGTCTAAGGCGCTGCAGTCATGGACTGTGCGGCTGATCCCGGCGGAGGTTCGTGTCCTCCTTCGGGCATGGGTGTGTGTGTTTGTCCTTAGGATAAGTTAGGTTAAGTAGAGTGTAAGCTTAGGGACTGATGACCTCAGCAGTTAAGTCCCATAAAATTTCACACACATTTGAACATTTTTTTGATTGTCTTGACTTTATAAAAAAAAATTCTGGAGAAATAGATTACTTAAAATAAAAACTATGGAAAATATCTTTTATACTACAGTATCAACGAAAAGGTCTCAGATTACAAATAATGTTTTACAAATTTGCTCCTTTCTTAAAAATTACTTTGTTTAATCATCACAGAATATGATAATCATAGACATTTTATTTTATGGCATTTAGCAACTTGTAATTTTGTTGCAAAAACTTAGTATTTACATGATTTGTTACTAAATTCAGTAAACTAAACATTATTCCTAAAAGTAATCCTCCTGTCGTGACTGAAACAGGAAACCCGAAACACTTCGGCAATCAGCGCTGGTTTGTGAATAAGTGCTCCAGCGCGCGGCTTGCCATTCTTCTATTTTCTTCCAAAGTGTTCTGGTTGTAACAGGCAACACTACCCAGTTTGCTCCGCATTATCTCTGTGCTACGGCGTGTGGTATGTCTAGCAGAGCTCAACGAATTCATCTTGCAAAGCTTAATCACACGGAGAGCATGGTCTGCCAGAAGAGACGCAATGTAACGCGACAGGTGTACTTATGGCTTCAAGTTTCTGTATATATTAAATGACATGTGTTTCATACAGAGAAGTGGGCTGAAAGCTCTCACGTAAAGAAGCATACACCGGGTCAATACGTGTTCACTGTCCAGCTGCTGTGGGAAAGCTTTCCTCAATCCATGGGTGGCAGTCTTGAGAGGTTCTCAGGAACAAATCGCGGTTGCCCACTCGCTATGTTCTGAAGCAGCGGTTACGCCAGAACAATTCCCATTTGAGTTCCCGAACTATCTCCGTACTATCTGCGTGTTGTTCGAACCCACCGCCTCCCGACTGCAGCCCGCCTCTGAACTACATCGATGTCTTCCTCTAATCCGACCTGGTGCGGACCCAAAATACTCGAGTAGCATTCAAGAATAGGTTTCAATAATGCCCTATATGTGGTTTCCTTCGCAGATGAACCATACTATCACAAAATTCTCCCAATGAACCTTTTCTACCACAATCCTCAGACGCCCGTTCCATTTCATATCGCTTTTACAACGTTACGCCCAGAAATTTAAACGACATACCACGAAGTCGACGTGCAACAAACGTCAAACTATCGTACTGTATTTAAGAAGGGTTATGCAGAGTGTTTCTCATTCAATAATCGCATTCGAATGTTGGTCGTTTGGAGACAGGTCTTGCCATTCCTCGTATTAAAAACAGAAAAGTATACCAATACGTATCAGAATTCTACAGCTGCAAGATCCTAACCAATAGATAACGCGAATTATCCTTCCGTGGTGTTGCTGCTCGCGTTGGTCGGAATCCAACGACATTCATACGAATGTGAAACGGACGGCTCCAGAAGTGGTCTGCGCGTCTACTCAACGCTATTCAACACATCAGCGGCTCAGTACGACTAGCGCCCGAGTGGACATTCATATCATTAAGACACAAAGGAATTACAGATATTGCACACCAGCGAGCGTTGTTTGAAATCAATGGGGAAAGTTGAAAATTTGTGCTGGACTGGGATTCGAACCCGTATCTCGTGCTCACTAGTCAGATGGTCTGACCACTCAACGATCCGGACACAATGTTCCTTGCATCTGCAGGGACAACCATAGCACGTTTCCCATCAGAACCAAACTTTCAACTTATCCACACACTACTAATGCAGTGCCCCTTGCCCATTATCCTCATTACTGGCGCCATTTCACGGATTCCCAAAAGAGTTAGAATCTGGCGTGCATCTGAAATGAAGAGATCACTGGCCGTCTCGCTTGTCTCGCCAATGCCTGTAATTCGTTTGTGTCTTAATTTATAGTGGCTGTTTGATCAAAAATGGTGTCTGTTCTTTTGGTCATGTCCGAAAGAGCAGACAGCAGATATACTGTATATATGAGGGCTATTGGGGAAGTAAATTCCGATTGATCGCGTAATGGAAGCCGCTGTAAAAATCAAAACTGTTTTATTTGCAATAGTAAGCTACGTCTTACAGCTGCTTCTCCAGGTAGCTGCCGCTCCGACTTAGACAATGTCGTAACATTGTACCAACTTTCCGATACCTTCGTCAGAGAAGGTAGCCGCCTGAGGTTTCCGCAAATTCTCTAAGCTCGTCTACAGCTCGTTGTCTGTGCCAAAATGTTGTCTTCATAGCCAGCGCTTCACGTGAGCAGAGATATTCATATTCATATTCGCATTCGTTGCCCCTGCTGAGTGCGGTCGAGAGTTGTTGTGAAGAACGAAACGCGTGACAGTTACATCATGTGGGCTGCGTGACAATAGGCGAAATCTCTCATCAGGCCCTCATACTTGGCGATAGACACTATTTTCTAGGCATCTGTACGCCTTCACTGTGCACTGAGAACTGCAAGAGCAATGTGCCGTCATCGATGGGTATACTAGAGACACTATCCAACACATCTGTGCAAAACTTCCTCGGATTTTCACAGTTGTTTCAATTTCGCGACCGATCGTCTCTTACTTTATACAAATATCATTCGCTTGCCCGAGCAGAATCGTAGACCACGTCACTTACGGGACTTGGGGTAAAGCGCTGCAATTTTCAGTTTTCAGAATGTGGAGGTCAATGAGGTGTAGATTTTCCTGCGATTTCTAAGTGAAGTCGTAGAGTGCGCTGTTAGCCGTGATCCATCCAAATACCAGCTCTATCTGACTATTAATTAGAGAGAAATATACTGAGTAGGAAAAAAAATTCCGCAGTTTAAGCTCACATAATGCGGTAAAGCTCTGCAGTGCGGGCCTTTGTCCCATGTTCAGTACTGAGTCTAAGTCACCTAGGTATCTAGTAAATACTGTACTTTGTTAGGTGCTATGCAAAAGTTATTGCTTTATTGAACTATGCTGCGCTCATCCCTTTGTCTCAGTAAATTTGTGGGCTCCTGGAAGCTTTTGTAAAACGTTCCTTCATAGCCCTCTTCTTGCTACACTGAAATTACCTTGGCTATAAGAAATCGGAATGAATTTTCGGTTTTTCCCTGGAATTTTACTACAGTAAAGTCAATGAGTGATAGGAAACCTGAGTTCTAGGTTCTTGTTTCCCTACTTCGTATGTTTCTTTGCCAAACAGAAAGTCAGTACTTATATCTGAGCTACTGTAATGAACTAAGAAGTCTGAACCTGACTCTGATGTGTTTTCTTCCTTTTTCTGGCTTCGATATAGTGAAATCTAGCTTGCCCCGTTTCGTTTCTACACCGCACTCTTTTCTTTTCTCGGCACGACTTTCCTTCTCAATAACAAGCTTTTCTTCTCTCATTTAATCCTCTTGCATCATTTCTTATTGCGTGTCGACGTTTCAATGCTTTACGAGAAAGTTTCCTTTTAATCGTTACTTTAAGCAGCGGAATTATATCTTCACATGAGACAATCTCACGCATTGTGGGTTGAATGTTATAAATTGAGGGGGGTTATCATTGAAGAATTGTCGCCATATTGTTACAGCAATGGGGATTTACCATAATACATCTGCCGGAATTTTCCCCATTTCGCCTTTTCTGAAAAATTCGTCGTATTTATTTTGGGGACCAACTGGAACAATTATTTCCACGCGATAGTAGTGTCAGTGAGTAATTCTTGATTCTTCTTTTCAAATCCTCCATTGTACAATGTTCAAGTAAAACATCAGAAAACTTACATGTATGCATCTAAATTGTAAAGACATACTTATCTCATTTTCTCATCTGTGGAACGACCTGCCTAGACGAACAATAATTTACAATAATACACCCATCAAAAAAAGTTTTACATCACCCAGGTTCCGAGAGTTCCAGAACCAGTAGAGAAAATTGTAACAGAGATCAACATAAACATTATTTCCGCCCTTTTTATTGCTCCTGAAAACCAAACATTGCATGGCGTACCACCATACAGCTAGAGCTTCAGAGGTGGTAGTCCAGATTTCTGTACACACCAGTACCTCTAATACCCAGCACCACGTCCTCTTGCACTCATGCATGCCTGTATTCATCGTGGCGAACTATCCACAAGTCCATCAAGGCACCGTTGGTTCAGATTGTTCCACTCCTTAACGGCGATTCGGCGTAGATTCCTCAGAGTAGTTGGTGGGTCACGTCGTCCACAAACAGCCCATTTCAATCTGTTCCAAGCATTTTCGATAGGGTTCATGTCTGCAGAACATGCTGGCCACTCTAGTCCAGCAATGTCGTTATCCTGAAGGAAGTTATTCACAAGATGTGCACGATGGTGGCGCGAATTGTCGTCCATAAAGACGAATGCGTCGCCAATATACTGCCGAGATGGTTGCACTATCGGTCGGAGGATGGCATTCACGTATCGTACAGCGATTACGACGCCTTCCATGATCACCAACGGCATACGTCGGCTCCACATAATGCCACCCCAAAACAGCAGGTAACCTTCACCTTACTGCACTCGCTGGACAGTGTGTCTAAGGCGTTCGGCGTACCGGGTTGGCTCCAAACACGTCTCCGACGATTGTCTGGTTGAAGGCATATGCGAGACTCATCGGTGCAGAGAACGTGATGCCAATCCTGGGCGGCCCATTCGGCATATTGTTGCGCGCATCTGTACCATGGTGTAGTGGTAGCAAAGATGGACCTCGCCATGGACGTCGGGAGGCATCATGCAGCCTGTTGCGCACAGTTTGAGTTGTAACACGTCCTGTGACTGCACGAAAATCATTATTCAATATGGTGGCGTTGCTCTCAATTTTCCTCCGAGCCATAATCCGTAGGTAACGGTCATCCACTGCAGTAGTAACCCTTGGATGGCCTGAGAGAGGCATGTCATCTACAGTTCCTGTCTCTGTATCTCCTCCATGTCCGAACAACATCACTTTGGTTCACTCCGAGACGCCTCGTCACTTCCCTTGTTGAGAGCCCTTCCTGGCACAAAGTAACAAAGCGGACGAGACCGAACCGCGGTATTGATCGTCTAGACATGGTTGAACTATTGACAGCACGAGCCGTGTACCTCCTTCCTCGTGGAATGACTGGAACATCGGCTGTCGGAGCCCCTCCGTCTAAGAGGCGCTACTCAAGCATGGTTGTTTACATCTTTGGGCGGGTTTAGTGACATCTGTGAACAGTCAAAGGAACTGTGGAATGGAATGGCTCTGAGCACTATAGGACTTAACTTCTTTGGTCATCAGTCCCCTAGAACTTAGAACTACTTAAACCTAACTAACCTAAGGACATCACACACCTCCATGCCCGAGGCAGGTTTCGAACCTGCGACCGTAGCGGTCGCGCGGTTCCAGACTGTAGCGCCTAGAACCGCATGGCCACTACAGCCAGCAAAGGAAATGTGTCTGTGATACAATATCCACAATCAACGTCTATCTTCAGGAGTTCTGGGAGCCGGGGTGATGCAAAACGTTTTTTGATGTGTGTACAAACATGACACTTGGTGATCAATTCAAGAGAATAACCAAAAATTCTATGTGAGTGCTTACCCCACCCGTGGCTCTACTCCCTCCTACTTTACCTCTATTCAGAAACTGGGTTTGTTTGTAGCAGGATAATTATCCACACGACCACTGCGACTGCGTCTGTGACACTATGGGCTGCCAGCTCGCCGGACATCGTTGCAGCTTCTCTTGGCGCGGCGGCAGAGAGTGAACGTCAGTCGTTACAATTCAGATGCGTTACGGCCAGTGGTTCTGCCATATCTTCCAGATCTCCATGACGTGCTTCAACAAGACAACGCAAGACAGCAAACTGCCTATGATGTCGTGACCTACCTCGCTACAGGGCGTGTTTGACAGTTTTTCTTGCCAGTAAGTAACACTTCGCTATTTGCCGTCCTTCCTGGTACGATGTCAGTTTTGAAGGAGAGGTATGTAATAAAATTATTGTCGATTCTGTTCATGATTTTATTCACTCTTTTCCATTTCCTGGAAGTTAAATATTTACGCATGAATTTGTTTTTGGAAGGGAAAGCCTTGAGCAAAACACAGTTTTTTTCTTTTCTTCTGTTCCCCAGACATGTTTCGCTGAAGTTTCAGCATCATCAGTGCGCTTTTATTTTCTTTCTTTTAAATAGGGACAATGATCTTCATAACTTTTATTTCTATAAATTTGAGTTTTTAAGAAAGTAGTTACAGATTTAAAGAAACAAAGTTTTCAGTTTATACCCTGTTACCCTGTGCTGTGGTTTTCCTGGTTGCTTGTGTTTCGCATTACAGTTGTAATGTCTGTGTGTGTGTGTGTGTGTGTGTGTGTGTGTGTGTGTGTGTGTGTGTGTGTGAGAGAGAGAGAGAGAGAGAGAGAGAAAGAGAGAGAGAGAGAGAGAGAGAGAGAGAGAGAGAGAGACAGAGAGGGAAATGTGCCTCACTCACTTTCTCTGGTTTCCCCATTATCTTCAATGTGAAAAGCTGCGTTATTTATCTTTCACTGTCAATGTTTACAAACTACGAAAACAACTTGGCGCACAGTTAAACAAATGGCTGTGTTCTGGCCGGGGATTTTGAATCTTGTTTTCGTGTTTTGTAAACAGTTACTGGAAGCAGGTTTTCACAGTGAAGGTGTTGGGGCACCAGAAAAAGTAAGTAAAACACATTTCAGACACACACACACACGCACACACAGACAGACAGACAGATACACACAGTCTTCTACAGAGAACTAATTAACGTTACGACTAACCATAACATTCCCATTCGTAAAATTTCGAGGTAAATATCTAAGTTCTGTGTGGTTGCAGATGAAAGACTGTGAAAGGAAAACAACTGTAATGCAACAGATAAGAAACCAGGAAAACCATACCATGTGGTGACAAAGTATGTATAAAAAACTTGGTCTGTTTTTCAAATTTGTAAGAAACCAGGAAAACCATACCATGTGGTGACAAAGTATATATAAAAAACTTGGTCTGTTTTTCAAATTTGTAACTACTTTCTTTTAAAAAACCCAAATTTATATGCGTACAACTAGTAAAGAGCATTTTTCTTGTTTAACAGGAAGAAAACTGACGATGCTGAAACTTCAACGAAAAGAAACAATTGTGTTTCACTCAAGGTGTACTCCCACCAACACTAAATTTGTTTGTAAGCCAACCTAGATAAAAGAGCTTCAACTTCAAGATGATTAAAAACTTAAGGCCATGAGACAAACTCGAAATTTTGGAATCCACTGTTCCACTTGTACGCTGAAGAATTTCTGGGTAAATCCATTGACTGTAGACTCCACCTATAACCATTCCCAAAGGCACCAGTGAGAGGGGTAAGATACGGAAACTTCGGTGAACAAGAAAGCTATTCATTTCTACAGATCCATATTCCAGAGAATGTTAGATTTAGGGAGTGTGTCCCCTGACTAGCAGAAAATCCTTGGGCCCCGTCGTACTGGAAACATACCTATCCTTGTAGCCAAAGGAGCCTTTTACAACACAATAATGCCGGAAGCTCGTATCCATGAGAGTCCACATAACCGGGACCTGTGAGATGATGCAGCAATAAAACAGACCGAGTCAAATGATTGTCCATCATACAACACCACACATCTACAGAGAAGAGAAGCGTCCTACATCTACATCTGCATTAATTCTCCGTATGTTACCGAACGGTATGTGGCGGACGATACTTTTAGTAGTTGATCCCCCCCGTCCTCCTTCCATTTGCGAATGGGGCATGGGAAGAATGATTGTCGGTAAACCATTGTCTTGGTTCTAGATTATCGAATTTTCTCGTCGTTAAGACGTATGTGGAAGGAAGTAATATGTTGTCCGACTCTCAAAATTTCACTAGTGATGCATCCCAACAGACAGGCATGACATTTCTGTAATGTCTGTCTGTTTGACATAAGATATGATTGTCAGTATTCTAAGACAACTTGTTTGTACAATTTCTCTGGATAGTTTCGATATTGTTCAGCTTCAAAGGAATATGGAACGCTTTCAACTAATCTATTGTACACTACATCCTGATGACGGTCAGAACCGAAACCGGTAGATGACTATGGGACAAATAAACAGCTGATGGTTAATATGCTTTTTATAAAATACTTTAAGGCTGTTGAAGCTCACCTTACTGAAACAATACGGCTCAGCCTTTGGCGTAGGTTCGATCTCTACTACCGTCCCAAGGAACAAACAAGAAATACACGTTTGGTAACACCGTCTCTAGCGGGCCTCTTGAATTTGCGAGCGCAGCGGTCTAACTGGCTAACTCCAATGCAAATTAGCTAGGAGTTTCGTTCTTAACAATTGTTTCTCAGCACAACCTACTCTGCAACATCTTTACAAACTCTTCAGCCTATTTCTGACCACCCTGTAGGATAGAAACTGCGCTTGGTGACAAGCTTGAAAATGAAATATCTCTACGTAGTAGAAAGAAAAAGCGAAAAAGAGACATCTTTACAAGGCTTATTAATACAGTGTGTTTTCTGGGAAAATAGGAGTTAGCCTTTCTAAGACCATTCGAAGGCAGTTTGAATGAATAATGAGCTAATTTTAGTGTACATAAATGATGGGTTTAGAAATAAAACCGTGAGTGAATTCGGAAAACTAATGAATATTACTTCAATTCTAATCAAAAGTTTTCGACATATGTATACAATTTCTCAGAATATGTCTTCTGTACAAATATGTCTTCTGTACAAATTTCGCACCGAACGGCGATTGCGTACTTCAGGATGACAATCTGTTGCGGTTATTATCCCTTCTGCCTTATCCATTTCTTGGGGGCCTGCCAAGCAGGTCCATGAATCAGTTAAATTATCCCGACGCTCATGGCTTGTATTTCCTTCGGTTTTTGCTTTCTAATAACCTCATTAATGTGTGATACCTTTTTGTGTGTGTGCTCGCTAAGAGTAAATTAAATGGTGGTAATCTGGACGAATGTTTTCAATTCAATAGTTAGATAAGAACCAGCAGCCAGAACTCACTTATGAGGCCCTTTCCCCTTTCTAGTTATGCGATCCACTACATGACAAATTCAATGAAGTACCAGAGTTCCCGGGCAATGGTATGCCTCTCGTTCGGTCCAAAAGGTTCGTAAGCTCAAGTCGGCATCTTGCAGCATAGCATGCTGGTAACAGTCACTTTTTGTTAACAGTGGAGTTACTTAAGAAAGCTGATAAAAATGCTATTAACACCTTTTTAAAAGACAATCTCCACTCATTCCGTTCTCATCATGTAACAGTAGAAAAGATGTGGAATGATTTCAAAGAGATAATACCGACGGAAATTGAGAGATATATACCACAAAAATTAATAAGTGATGGTACAGATCCTCCATGGTACACAAAACGGGTCAGATCGCTGTTGCAGAAGCATGCCAAATTTAAAAGAACGCAAAATGCCCAAGATTGGCAAAATTTTGCAGAAGCTCGAAAGATAGCGCATATTTCAATGCGGGATGCTTACAATAATTTCCAAAACGAAACTCTGAATCTGGCAGAAAAACCAAAGAGATTCTGGTCATACATAAAGGAAGACAATCAATACCTTCACTGCCCGATAACAACGGTGAAGTCACTGATGACAGTGCCACTAAAGCAGAGTTATTAAACACGATTTTCCGAAACTCCTTCACCAAAGAAGACGAAGTAAATATTCCTGAATTCCAATCAAGAACAACTGCCAAGATGAGAAACACAGAAGCAGATTTGCTCGGTGTAGCAAATCACTAGCAAAGGTAAGGCCTCCAGTCCAGATAGTAAACCAGTCAGGTTCCTTTCAGGGGATGCTGTTACAATAGCTCCATATTTAGCAATTATATGCAACCGCTCGCTCACAGAATGATCCGCACCTAAAGACTGGAATATTGCTCAAGTCACACAATACCCAAAAAGGCAGATAAGAGTAATCCACAGAATTACAGGCCCATATCACTAACGTCGATTAGCAGTAGGAGTGTGGAACATATACTGCGTTCAAACATTATGAATTATCTCGAAGAAAACGATTTATTGACAGATAGTCAGCACGGATTCAGAAAATATCTTTCTTGTGAAACACAATTAGCTCTTTATACCCATGAGGTAATGAGTGCTGTGGACAGAGGATGTCAAATTGATTCCATATTTTTAGATTTCCAGAAGGCTTTCGACACCGTTCCTCATAAGCGTCTTCTAACCAAACTGCGTGACTATGGAATATCGCCTTAGTTGTGTGATTGGATTCGTGACTTCCTGTCAGAAAGGTCACAGATCGCAGTAATAGACGGAAAGTCATCGAGTAAAACAGAAGTGATATCCGGCGTTCCCCAGGGAAGTGTTATAGGCCCTCTATTGTTCCTGATCTATATTAACGACATAGGAGACAATCTCAGTAGCCGTCTTAGATTGTTTGCAGATGATGCTGTCTTTTACGGTCTTGTAAAGTCATCAGATGATCAAAACGACTTGCAAAATGATTTAGATAAGATATCTGTATGGCGCGAAAAGTGGCAGTTGACACTGAATAAAGAAAAGTGTGAGGTTATTCACATGAGTACAAAAAGAAATCAACTAAATTTCGCTTACGCGATAAGTCACACAAATCTGAAGGCTTTAAATTCAGCTAAATACTTATGGATTACAATTACAAATAACCTAAATTGGAACGATCACACAGATAATATTGTGAGTACAACAAACCAAAGACTGCAATTCATTGTCAGAACACTTAGAAGGTGCAAGAGGTCCTGCTTACACTACGCTAGTCCGCCCTATTCTGGAGTACTGCCGTACGGTGTTGCATCCGCATCACGTGGGGCTGACGGATGACATCGAAAAAGTACAAAGAAGAGCAGCTCGTTTTGTATTATCGCGAAATAGGGGAGATAGTGCCACAGACATGCTAAGTGAATTGGGGTGGCAATCATTAAAACAAGGGCGTTTTTCGTTGCGATGGGATCTTCTCCACTAGGTGCGAGGAGTATGCTTATGATCTATTAACTTTGTGAGCATATTTTAGACATTTCTTTATTAATTTTAATATCTGTAAACTGCGACACTGTTATTCGGTTTTTACCATGTAGATTCCTCCTGATGATGCGGCTTGAGACCCCAAAACCGGTTGTGTTTTAATAAACAACAATATTACCAACTATTAGCGGAGTTTTTCCTAATATCATCCCTTTCAGCTGCTATGATTGCCCGGAATATAATATAGTTCGTGATTATGATATTGGTTGCTCATAAAATCATCACTACTCATCTTGATTAAATCATAGCAGAATCAGATGGATTCGTCGGCGTTCCTTTCCAATGGCTTTTCCAAATTAGCTGCAGCCTCACAAGCTCTTCAGAGCAAAAGACATTCTTACAAGTTTATGCTGCGTGGAACAGGATTACAAAAGGCTCTGCATATGCCAATGTCGTTGGTTTTTCTCTCCTCAAGGTGGTTCGATTTTTTTTAAAGTTATCTATGAATCAGCCATACAATGCTTTTTCTAATTAGTGAAAGTTGTTGTTGTTCTAGTTGGACGACAACATTCTAGTGAGATCTTTTGCTAATTCTCGGAGATGTTGCGTCGAATGGCATATACTGGTGTGTAACTCAGAATTATCCTGTGTCGTATTCTCTGGTCTGAAGCAGTTAGTCTCGCTCCTCATTACAAGTATTCCTCCACTTACAAGCACTGCTGATCATCGCAATGACAATGACACTATTCCTTAGGAGTTCAAGTCGGGAAAGGCTTTTCACTTACTAACAACTTCAACTAAAATAATCATCATTGAATCACATCATCAGCTTATCATATCAGTATCAATGTCAATAAGGTACATACCAGTGAAAAAAAACTCGTACTTTACCAGGTTGTTAATGTTGTATTAGAAATGATCCAAGTTAAGAGATATTCCATGTGGATAAACTCGCCAACTAATTCTAATTATACCTCTTACTTTCTTGTCTCTGCCTGGATTCATTATATATTTTAGGGCTGACATTGTCAGTAATCTGTCCTAATCCCTTAAAATTAAAGGTGTAAAATTTCGTGAATAGAAGTATCAACTTTTCTCTACTACTAAGATCGATGTTGTTTATCTTATACTTATGAAGTAAATAATAAAATGACGCTCTAGAGAGAGAGAGAGAGATAGAGAGAGAGAGAGAGAGAGAGAGAGAGAGAGAGAGAGAGAGAGAGAGAGAATAGAAAGAGAAAGAGAAAGAGAGAGAGAATGAGAGAGAGAAGATCTGTATTAAACATTGCTCATGATCTAAAAGATTTCGTGGTAGTGATTATCATCAGTATCGTCAGCTCTTACAGACAACTAGATTTTCCAAATATATATATAACACAACCAGCAAAAAGGATCACCTAAAGAGTAACACGTTATCAAGTACTTTACCAACTGTTTCCCTTACTGCACATATTTTTCCCTTGCTGCACTTATTTACAGAGCATATAAGATTTGTAATATCTACGACAGATTACATTACACTACAGTTCGACGACTGTACTCACCAGATATCCGAGTGGATGCTTAAAAAGAATAAAACAAAGCAATTAAAACAAGTTCTTGAAACAGAAGCTAAAACTGACAAGATAAAACTAATAAGTAGCGTTATAATAGAGTTTGAACAACACATAACTTCAATGATTTTGAAATATATGGCGTGTCATATGTACATCTTATGCTTATGGTAAAATGGGCAGTTTTGCTCACATGATAATTATATGTAATATAATACCATAAAACAAGTGTAACTTTCAATTCTTTGCATGTTGTAAGATATTAAAACAAACCACGACAACTGTAAAAACTAGTACAATGTGTCTTTCAAATACGATGTACTTTGTTACAGTTTAGAACAAGTATTAGCAAAATATTTTAGAAAAATGAATAAATTGTAACGTTTTGCTTCAAGAAAAGAGGAGCAGAAAATGTTAGTAATTCTTTTGCGTCACTTAGGGGTTAATTTTATCACTTGAGTACAGTATGTATGTTCGTTGACTTAATACAAGCATGCCGGACGGAGTGGCCGAGGGGTTCTAGGCGCTTCAGTCTGGAACCGCGCGACTGCTACGGTCGCAGGTTCGATTCCTGCCTCGGGCATGGATGTGTGTGATGTCCTTAGGTTAGTTAGGTAGTTCTAAGTTCTAGGGGACTGATGACCTCAGATGTTAAGTCCCATAGTGCTCAGAGCCATTTTTGAATAAAAGCATTTAATTATATGGACGCTGTGTTACAGTATAATAAAGAAAAGCATAGCAATTATTATTTCGTATACAGCAAGGAAAAGTCATCCCCAGGCGTTAACAAACAGCAGGTCATTGAATCAGACTGAATTCTGTGCATCGACGGATGCCATACGGTTGCTTTCTAGATGTAATGATCTGATGGCAATTGTGGCAGTCGATAGAAAAATATAAATTCTCAGAGAACAGGCATTTCATTGAATAAGACATGGAACGGAACGTAAATGATACAGGAGATAACGTAGAGAGTAACATTATCTCGTGGCTTGCGGAGGATGTATTGATTGTTAGCTGTAACAAAACAAAACCTCTATATTAACCACTCCTCTTTTCCTCAGGCAGGTGCAATGTATGTGAAATTATAACGGTAACAGCTAAAGCCGAAGGTGGAAAATATTATACGACAGTGCATACAGTTTCTGACATAGAACGCTTCTAAATTCTTACAATTAAAGGTACACTAATGGCCATTAAAATTGCTACACCAAGAAGAAATGCAGATGATAAACGAGTATTCATTGGACAAATATATTTGACAAGAACTGACATGTGATTACATTTTCACGCAATTTGGGTGCATAGATCCTGAGAAATCAGTACCCAGAACAATCACCTCTGGCCGTAATAACGGCCTTGATACGCCGGGGCATTGAGTCAAACAGACCTTGGATGACGTGTACACGTACATCTGCCCATGCAGCTTCAACACGATACCAAGTTCATCAAGAGCAGTGACTGGCGTATTGTGACAAGCCAGTTGCTCGGCCACCATTGACTAGACGTTGTCAATCGGTGAGAGATCTGGAGAATGTGGTGGCCAGGGCAGCAGTCGAACATTTTCTGTATCCAGAAAGGCCCGTACAGGACCTGCAACATGCGGTCGTGCATTATCCTGATGAAATGTAGGGTTTAGCAGGGATCGAATGAAGGGTAGAGCCACGGGTCGTAAGACATCTGAAATGTAACGTCCACTGTTCAAAGTGCCGTCAATGCGAACAAGAGGTGACCGAGACCTGTAACCAATGGCACCCCATACCTTCACACCGGGTGATACGCCAGTATGGCGATGACGAATACACGCTTCCAATGTTCGTTCACCGCGATGTCACCAAACACGGATGCGACCATCACGATGCTGTAAACAGAACCTGGATTTATCTGAAAAAATGACGTTTTGCCATTCGTGCACCCAGGTTCGTCGTTGAGTACACCATCGCAGGCGCTCCTGTCTGTGATGCAGCGTCAAGGGCAACCGCAGCCATGGTCTCCGAGCTGATAGTCTGTGTTGCTGCAAACGTCATCGAACTGTTCGTGCAGATGGTTGTTGTCTTGCAAACTTCCCCATCTGTTGACTCGGCGATCGAGACGTGGCTGCACGATCCGTTACAGCCATGCGGATAAGATGCCTGTCATCTCGAGTGCTAGCGATACGAGGCCGTTGGGATCCAGCACGGCGTTTTGTATTACCCTCCTGAACCCACCGATTCCATATTATGCTAACATTCATTGGGTCTCGACCAACGCGAGCAGCAATGTCGCTATACGATATACCGCAATCGCGATAGGCTACAATCCTACCTTTATCAACGTCGGAAACGTGATGGTACGCATTTCTCCTCCTTACACGAGGCATCACAACAACGTTTCGCATGTCAAAGCCGGTCAACTGCTGTTTGTGTATGAGAAGTCGGTTGGAAACTTTCCTCATGTCAGCACGTTGTAGGCGTCGCTATCGGCGCCAACCTTGTGTGAATGGTCTGAAAAGCTAATCATTTGCATATCACAGCATCTTCTTCCCGTCGGTTAAATTTCGCGTCTGTAGCACGTCATCTTCGTGGTGTAGCAATTTTAATGGCCAGTAGTGTAGCTGAAGGATTTCTTCGAAGTCTGAAATTTGGAATCTCTTTCGTTAATTAAGTACTGCTGCGTTTGCAATAAGAGTGATTTCTGTTGTCTCTGACACTAAGACTTTTCCTCAAAAACTGTCATTCTATTACGTTCTATTGTATCATATTTGTGACCTATTACTTGCATTCAAAAACAAACTAATTAGCTTCGAAAAAAAGAGATTACAACTGTTAGTAGTATCAGTTCTCAGACATGCCGATATTCAGGAATGTCGAGAGTTTAACATAGCTGTCTCTGAATATACACTATTTGATCAAAAGTATCCATACACCTATTAACGGACATTAATAGGGAACGCGTCTACATTTCACCTTTAGGACGCCTTGAAGTGTACTGGAGATACTTTCAGTGATGTGATTGAATGTCCCTGGAGGAATGGCAGCCCATTTTTCTTCAGGAAACGAAGCAAAGGAAGCTGGTGACTTTAGAAACTGAGGTGAGGAGCGAAGTCGAAGTCCTAACTCATCCTAAAGGTGGTTCCCTGGTTTCAGGCCGGGATTCATAGCAGGCCAGTCTATTTCTGAAATTTTACTGTCCATGAACCACTGCCTCTCAGTTACAGTTTTATGACTTGGTGCATTGTCATGCTTGTACAATCATCGTCACGAATTGTTTCACCGAATTGTTCCACTACGTAGTACTCAATGGTGTAAAATGTATTAATATATTTCCGCATTTAGCACTTCTTAACGACAATAAGGGAGGACCATACCCAAATCACAAAAGATACCCCCATCCCTTAACAACACCTCCTTTGTACTTCACTGTTGGCTATACACATGAGAGCAAGTTTTCCAGGTAGACTCCGAACCCAAACATTTCCATCGCACTGCCATAGGGTATAGCGTGATTCATCGCTTCAAATCGGTCTCTCCAATCATCCGATGTCCAATGGAATTGCTCTTTACACAACCTTAAGCGTCGCTTACCATTGACTATACAAATGTGTTGTTTATGAGAAGCTGCTTGACCGTTCTACCCCATTCTCTGTAACCCCCTACGCAAAGTTATTGTGTTAGTTGGACTGCTGGTAACACTTTGGCACTCTCAAGTGATTCTTTTCGTTGATTTTATGAAACTTCTTACAACCACCCTCCACAATTCTCGACGGTGCCTTTCCGTCAGTACATGATATCTGCCTGGTCTTGGTTTACCTATTGTTGCTCCTTTACGTTTCCGCTACACAATCAGATCACCAATAGTCGACGTGGAATGTTTTAGAAGGTCTGAAATGTCCCTTATTTATAAGTTAATCAGGTGATATCCGATAACTAGATCACGTTCTATGGTGTCCCGACGGACCCATAGTGCTGTTATTGGATCTCAACTGACAGCGCAATACTTCCCGCCTCGTCTCCTTTTGTACTGATAGGTCTGCCTCCTGTAATGTATAGTAATGTATTCCGCATTATGTAGTGATGTCTGGATACTTTTTATCAGATAGCGCTTGATCCCTCTCGGGGTTTGCGGTTGATACATGGCTTTCTTAAAAAGGAAAGAACATTACGTCATTATCAATTCAATCAATATATATATCCCGACGTTGTGTGTCCCCAGAGCACTGGTCAGTATTAAGAAATGTGATAAAAAAGCTCATTCGAAGCAAAAATGTCTAGTAAATATAAGCTCAAGAGCTTGAATAGAAGAGTGTGTTTCACCGTAACGAGGATGAAAAAGTACTTATAGCTCCTACGTCGCAATTTGGAGCGCATTTATATTTCACTTTCTTGCTTAGAATGATCGTTCATGTCGTATCCCTGAATATTCACCATTCCTCCATCAATAAAAGTTTTACGTCACCCATTTACTTCGAAATTCGTGACACAGAAAATGAAAAGTGTTTCTTAGGATTGCGTATATATTCATATTGGCGTCTGTCTAGGTTAACGAACCAAAAAAAAGAAAACATTTGTGTAACGACATAATCGTCGTTTCCCATGGGGAAGAGGAGTACGGGGGAGGGGGTGTCCGCAGCACTCGTGAGCAACGTCAGTAAGTCGTGGAAAGTCCCGTTGCTCGGATGTAGGCACTAGGGTGCATATGTATGCATTGCGTGTTGTCTATAATTCAGTCATATAAGCGCAAGAGGCTGAGCAAAGCAAAATTAATGATCCTGGTTCGCTTCTAAAAATTCGTTCCCACTTAAATACACTCTTGTACCTCAATTTACTTACATAGGTAGTATGCAGCACACCTGCTCAGTACACCCTGCTAGTCGTTGAAATCTCATCATCCCAGGGCCAGAATATTAAACTACACATAATGTCGCCAAGAAGAGTCAGCGATCGTTTTGCCTGTAACAAATGTGGTTCCTCATGACGTGATCTGTCACTCTTGGACGGCTGGTGTGTGTGTGGGAGGGGGGAGGGGGGGGTAGTGTGACTGTGTGTCGACAATGTTGACAACGAACAGCCCCATGTGATGTTTATAAAAAAGGGCAAAAGATCGGATACATAGGACTAACATGGCTAATAGACGTCTTTAGTTGTTTGCTACAACATGTTCTGAGTGCAAAGATTATAGCACGAAGCGTCTTTTAAAACATATTTCTATGTTCAGAAAAACGTCTTTTACAAACATAATTGTATTCAAACACGAAACTTTGGATATGGATGATGGAGCTAAACACACAGAGTCTGAGAGATCGCTAGATCAGATAACTCTGTGGAATCATTGAAGATTCACCGCACCAGGCACTTTGACCGGCACGTGGGTAGGCAGTTGGAGACCGTTAGCTATGGCGGAAAGAGCACAAAGGGGAGCGAGGCGGGTCTGCCGTTGTTCAGCATTGACATACTAAACTCTGTCTCAGCGAGTGGAGATCTGATCTGTACGAGGACACTGTTCTGGCACTTTGCGGGGCAGTGGTTCAAATGGTTCAAATGGCTCTGAGCACTATGGGACTTAACAGCTGAGGTTATCAGTCCCCTAGAACCTAGAACTACTTAAACCTAACTAACCTAAGGACATCACACACATCCATGCCCGAGGCAGGATTCGAACCTGCGACCGTAGCGGTCGCGCGGTTCCAGACTGAAGCGCCTAGAACCGTTCGGCCACAACGGCCGGCGGGGCAGTGGTACGCTGTGTAAATTTGCCTGAGCTGATCGTGTAGAGACCTTGAATGCCCCTTCACTATTGATTCAACAAATATATTGGTGAGCTTTTTTATTGTAAACTGTGTGATTGCCACGTCAACATCATGGTACTCTGACCAGTTTCTCCTCAACCATAGTGCTGTAAATGTTGTCTGCCCTTTTTATTCTAAAAGAAGTGAAGTTTATTTCAGCGGTGAAGTTTACTTTAATATGACCTGCCCCCTTGATAGCAAGTTTTTGGGCAATTATTTGTAAAACAATTTTGGGTATTGAAATTTTGTCTTGTCTGCTATTTAAAAGCAGTGATGTTAATTTAATAAGAGCTATCCGTTTCACTGTAGTTACAACAAGCAACCATTTTTAAAGCAATTTCGGGATTTGAAATTTTTTCTCATCTGCCATTTGGAACAGTGAAGTTTATTTTAATAAGAGCTATTCTTTTCAGTGCAATTAACCCAGGAAATAATTTGGTAAAATATTTCTAGGGTATTGTCTCGCCACCTACTACTATAATTCTGGTGTTACACAGTTTTTAATGATTGTATTGCACAATAGTATTCTGAGTTGCATGTATTGATATTTTTCTTATGACCATATGTAGTAATTGGGTGCATGTTTTTACCAATTTGTATTGCTGATGCAAATTGTTTTGTACCAGAATGTGTCTTTCCTTTGTTGAAAAAAACAGAGCATTGTTATTAGTTTTTAAAGTTAGTTTTCAGTCTGTTGTAGTTGATCTTGTATGGGACCCACTTGCCGTGAGTGAAGAGGCTGCGCTACCCACCCCATCCATTGCGTTATCACCACCTGTGGTGGGGTTTGATTTGTATTCAAATAACTTAGTTTTATTCTAAGCTTGTGTCACCAATAAGCGTAACACATTTTTTGCGTATTTACCAACAGTTTTTGGTAAATTTTAATGGTATTGTTTAAATTTTAAATCCAAGGTCAGTTCAAGGAATTATGAAGTGTATATAAAAAAGAATTTTCTGTCTTTGGTAAACTTTTACAGCTAAAAGGCGGGTTTCGGCAGTCTGAGAAAATTTTCTTGTTAAGAGTACTGTAAAAGTCTTGGTTTTGTTTATGTTTTTGTTGCTTTAAAAGTGAGCGTACAAAAGAAATTGTGCTAATGTTCGATTGAGTAAAATAACATTGTTGTTGTCAACTGTGAATGCTGCTCTTCGTTGTCTGACCCTGTCCTACCACACAACAGCACATTAGGCTGATTAAAGAGTATGCAAGACTATTGCAGTGGTAGCAGAGCGTGGTTTTGTATGGGAGGAGTGGCCAATTGCTCAAATTTTGTAGCACCATTCGCAGTTGAATTTGTTATTAGCTTGTGTTTCTGTATATGTTTTTGTCAGGCTGGAGATTCTAACCGTAAGTTGTGTTTCAGGGTAACAGCACTGGTGTAATGCATCTGAGACGTTGTCTGGGTTTTGCCTGCGTCAAAAAGGACCAGTCTAGGTACAAAATCTGTTTTCATGGAGAATCGACAGATGGAAGTATCGTTGACGTGGTCACGCGCTTGCATGTTGTTTTCCACTGTCCAGTGTGCCTGACTGCTGAAAACATCAGCAAGGTAGGTCCCACATTATCTGTCTCTTGCTGGTCCTCTCCGATGTGTGGGAGAATATAGAGTTTCTGGAAGATAGCAATCCTGCTCGTATGCAGGTATTCCGCGTTTAGGCACAAGTCAGTCACTGGGTTAACAGATTGCACGACTTGTGACAACTTCAGTGCATGTGTGAACAAAGAGCTATTGGCAAGCAGTTACTCACTCAGGTTATGCAGTTGCAAACTAGACTTAGTAGGTTGGATTGGAGAGATATAGTGGTTACTGAAGAAGAGGGTAGCGCTACACATAGTAACCTTAATGAGGCAGGGTGCGTATTGTAAGTAAAGCACCTTCTCGTATTGCGTTTGAATCTTTTGCGAGGTTGCCAAATCCGCATTTGTATCTATTTCAGAAGTAGTCAGTGCTGTCCATATATGGAATACAAGTGGTAAAAGTTTTATGGTTGTTGGAACGCTCTCAGAAACACGCGGATGCACTTAGTATTCCACATCCGATGATTCTTCAGTTGATGTATCTGCAAACCAGAGGTTTGTTAAGTAAGAAGGTAGCAGAGGCACTGGAGTCTTGGGGAATATTAGGCGACTCAAAGAGAAAGGTGATGGGAGACAATATCATCACAAGCTATGGACAAATTGATGAATAAATTTTCTTTTCTCCAACAATACTCGTATTCTGAGCAGATTCGCAACGTGGTGGTTGCATTGGAATTGCCGGTAACTGAGGGGAAAGCTCCTGAGAATATTTTGCAAGGCGTTAAACCTGAATACAGTTGAAGACTCAGTTTTTTGCAGAGGCCTACCACATTTCCAGAGTTAAATGAATTGGTGTTTAAAATCGAGAGCATACATTTCACCGACGTAAGGCACAGTTTTGAAAAACCAGCGAAAAGGAACATACTGCAAATGTTCAGAGTGAAAGGGTCAAACAGCCTATTCTATCAAAGGCTAAAATTTGTTATCGGTGTGGCGATTCCCTCATTTAATATGCCACCGTTCCGTACAGCATAGTGGGAGTCCAAATAGCTGACTCCAAAGACTTGGGTTCTCTAGGGGTCCTTCCCGACCCAAGCTGTATCACTTCATCAGAGCTAATCAATAACTACCTTTTGTTTGTGCGTATATCAATCATGAACCCGTCTGTGCTCTAATACACTCTGGGAGTAGTGTTTGTCTTATCAGTCATGACCGGTACTTCGAAGGCATGGCATCTCTTAGTTCCCCCCTTGCAAGGTACATTACAGAGATGTCGAACTGCCAATGGGCGGTTGTTGGATCTAATGAATTGTTTGTGGGGTAGCGTTGATATACAGGGATTTTCGAGGCCAATGGAATTGATAGTATTCAAACGATTGTCAATTACTTTGCTGTTCGGGTGTAGTTTCATGCAGAGCTCACGTGAAACACACATAACAACAGTGCAGGAAATCATCTCACAAGGTATTAGAATCGTAAATTCTGTAACAAGTTCATGTAGCAACATTACTTTTCGATTCGAGTTCAGTGGCTAATGCAAGAACTTGTGCATTGTTGTCACTGAAAATTGATATAAGTTTCTGTATAAGTAGTAATAGTAATGAACCCAAGTGTTAATAAACGTTTTCCTTGCAGCCTGATACAGACCGTAAGAGAACAACATATGTGTTGCATCATCAATTGATTTTTTTAGCACGGCCACAAAATGGTGCTGTATAGACGTTGATTCTGAAAAGTGAGGCAAAAAGCACGAACGTGCTATTCTTTATCTTGCAAATATTGACGATGCTTCATCTGGGGAAATTTCAGTCTTCAAACGAAGTCTTTCTCACAAATGATCCATTGATCTCTGTGTAGTGCCTTCCCGGAACAAGGTTTCTCGATTTCTAGTGGTTGGATAAACGTTATTCAGTTTTCTTGGTGCTTTAGATCTCTTTATATGCTCAGTATTTCGACGGCTTTCGCTGCTTTCATCATTAGGAGTTAAAGGTCACGCAAATAGTCTGTGAGGTATTATCTTATGCAGTTGGCTGAATTATGCCGTTGAATCGTCACCAAGTCACGGAGTCTCCATACATCGATACCTCTGACGGAGGAGCATTAGTAGGAATGTTGATTTCATTAGGTGGTGGATATTTCTGTGTACCCTTTCATCAACGAACGAACGTTTCCATGCATCACTAACTGTATGTTCGCTGCCCCAGTTAAAGTTCTTGTTGCACATTCTAATCTCAATCGCTTCTTCCATGATAAAATTTCGATAGGCAGGTGCATGGGATAAGATTTTAGCTTCATCAAACATAATCGCATGTTTCTCCATAACGCTGTGTTTGGCAACAGGATATCTGTCAAAGTCGTGATCGTTAATGCGGAATCAAAGTTCTTTACAACATCCGTAAATGCGTATCGATTCTCAAGGTAATCCACCACACCGACAAGTAATTTTATAAACTGACACTAAGCCTCTCAAAATATCTCTTTATATATATATATATATATATATATATATATATATATATATATATATACTCTACAACACTTTTTTCAGATACCTCGTCTCGGAATCCATCTGGGTCTTGTAAGAAACGATTTTAGCTCTGTGCATTAGCGCGTTTAAAAATGCATTTTTTAGCTGGAAGATGAAACATCTGTGCACTGAGATGTAGGTCGTATGCGCTGGCTTTGCAGTAAACAGAGTGGTTGAAACACCAATGTGATTTTTGATGGATCCAAATATTAGAAAAAAAATTGGAAATTTGTGGTAAGGTTCTATGGGACCAAACTGCTGCTAGGCTTACACACTAATTAAACTAACTTATGCTAAGGACAACTCATAAACCCATGCTCGAGGGAGGACTCGAACCTCCGACAGGGGAAGCCACGCGAACCGTGTCAAGGCGTCTCAGGTCGCATGGCTACCCCGCTGTGAGAGCGATATTTTTATTATGATTTACTCGAGCCAGAAAGCAGAAAGATTACATGCTAATTACTATTACAAACTAATGAAATAAAGAATTTATCAAGCTACATTACTCTCGCCAAAATCTTGCAACTTCAGTTACACCCAGTGTAGCAAGGAGAAGCTCTTCTTCTTCTTCGAAGAGACAGGGCATAGTTGACAACCCAATAGGCGCTCCGTGTTCTGTCGTCCTCGAGAGTGTAATGGGACACCCCTTTCTAACAAAACCTTTTTTTATACGAGGGGCGTTCAGAAAGTAAGCTCCGATCGGTCGCCAAATGGAAACGACTATGAAAATCCGATAAAGCTTTGCACAGATGTGTTGAGTAGTGTCTCTAGTATAACCCCAGTTAGCATCACGTCGCTCTTCTCATTTCTGAGCTCCCAGTGAGTGCGTAAAGATGTCTAGAAAATAGTGTCTGCCGCCAAGTACGAGGGCCTGGTGAGAAATTTCGCCTGAAGCTATGCAGCTAACATTACATAACTGTCGTGCTGTTTCTTCTTCAAGACAATTCTCAGCCGCATTCTGCAGGGGCAATGAAGATGCTCCTGCATCGTTTTCAAATGGAAATGTGAGATTACCCACAATACAGTCCACAATTGTCTCCCCCTGAGTTTCATCTCTGGTCACATGAACCGCTGTCTTTGAAGACAACATTTTGACACAGACAACGAGGTGTAGGCCAGCGTGGAGAATTGGCGGAAAGCACTGGCGGCTGCCTTCTATGATGAGGCTATTGAAAAGTTGGTACAACGCTATGACAAAAGTCTAAGTCAGAACGGCGACTACGTAGAGAAGTAGCTGAAAGGTGTAGCTAATTGTTACAAGTAAAACATTTCTGATGTTCACTGTGGTTTCAATTTGGCAATCAATCGGAGCTTACTTTCTGAACAGGCCTCGTAGAAGTAGCCGATACCAGGATTAATCCTGAATCTAGTATATGTGAACATTCACGAGTGTTACATTTAAAGAATTTCATTTGATTTTATATACGATGTATTACGTGGCAGGCTAAATATATAAAAAGAAGTTAATGTGTTGGTACTTTGTACGTGCAGTTAAAATTACTCTTCTTTTAGAAATATTTGAAATTAGAAATTCTGGCACATCTAAAATTCAGTTTACTAATTGCACAATCAAACGCGAATTATTAAATTTATTTCTGGACTCATTTATAAAATAATGATATAACTTAATGATTCTTCTTTTGCCATGAAAGTATGTAAACTCTTTCGCTTTGTAAACTCTTTGGAATATTGTGAGTACCGCAGAATGTTAGTAGTAGTGGGCATGCCTCTGATGGAGACAAACGTATTTATGTGATCGACAGTAACAATGTAGTTTGGAATATTAAGAGGAAATTGAAAAAAAAAACGGTGTGATATCTAATAACGTGCAAAGAATAAAATTGAAGAAACATACAGGCCAATCTTCATCAGTTATTTAGCCATCAGGAACCCACAACGTTAAATCATAATTTCAGACGTAAGAATGTAACCCTAGACGTAAGACTTGGAGCCAACAGCAAGAAGAGAAAAGGAAGATAAGTAAAATGATTTTTTTTTATATCTTACATCTCTCGAAGCTTTTGGAAATAAGAAGAACTTGAGAGAGAGAGAAGAGATGAAGAGAATTTTAACAGTGATGTGTGTGAGGGTACGATTACAAGAGCCATTGCTGGTGGCACCGGCAGGGAAGTCCGCAGGGAAGTGCCATTTCCGGAGGTTACACCAGGATCTTCCAACTCCAGAACGAAGGCGGAGAACCCCATACGGGTCAGATCTGTTGATACCAACGTGGTAGGGTATCTGCTGGGAGACAACAGGCAGAGTTGTTTCAACTCAGCAGTTCCGCAGTTGTTTCCTTGCTGTAGCTGCTGTTTCTGCAAGACTGGAGTGGAATGAAGAAACTTCTTCTGGATTTCAACCTTGGAACTGGGGCTGTTGGAACGTGGCCATGTGGTGGACGGTTTTCCTGCTGGTCTTGTGTGATCATGGAACAGGTAAAGAGCTGTAACCCCACGTGACCAGATCATGGCGGCGTTGTCGTCATAATAAAGAAAGCAAGACGGTTGAAAGTGATATGTAATAGAACGATCACGTAAGGGCGGTAAAAGAGAAAGAGAATTCTCGATTTTTAGGAAATTGTAGCTCATCTATAAAGGATACCGCGTATACACTGAATCACCAAAGAAACTGGTATAGGCATGCTTATTCAGATACAGATATATGTAAACCGTCAGAATATGACGCTGCTGTCGGCAACGCCTTATAAGATAACAAGTGTATGACGCAGTTGCTAGATCAGTTACTGCTGCTACAACGGCAGTTATCAAGATTGAAGTGAGTTTTAATGTCATGTTTTAGTCGGTAACTAGCGATGGGACACACACAGCATCTCCGACGTAGCGATTAAGTGGGGAAATTTCCGTATTACTTTTTCACGAGTTACCTTGAATATCAGGAATCCGGTAAAACATCAGATCTCCGACATAGGTGCGGATGGAAAAAGGTCCTGCAAGAACGGGACCAAAGATGAAAGAAGAGAATTGTGCAACGTGACGAGCCGGCCGGTGTGGCCGTGCGGTTCCAAGCGCGTCAGTTTGGAACCGCGTGACCGCTACGGTCGCAGGTTCGAATCCTGCCTCGGGCATGGATGTGTGTGATGTCCTTAGGTTAGTTAGGTTTAAGTAGTTCTAAGTTCTAGGGGACTGATGACCTCAGTAGTTAAGTCCCATAGTGCTCAGATCCATGTTTTGCAACGTGACGGAAATGTAATCCTTCCGCAAATTGCTGCAGATTTCAGTGCTGGACCATCAACAACTATCAGCGTGCGTACCATTCAACAAAACATCATCGATATCGGCTTTCGGAGCCGAAAGCTCACTCGTGTACCCTTGATGACTACACGACAGAAAGCTTTACGCCTCGCCTGGGCCCGTTAACACCGACATTGGTCTGTTGATGACTGGAAACATGCTGCCTGGTCGGACTAGTCTCTTTTTTCCCTTAATCTTTCTTCTAAGATAAGTTGCAAGGTCAATATTGCCTCACGTGTTCCAACATTTCTACGGAATACAAACTGATTTTCCCCGAGGTCAGCTTCTATCAGTTTTTCCATTCGTCTGTAAAGAATTCGCGTTAGTATTTTGCAGCTGTGACTTACTAAATTTATAGTTCGGTAATTTTCACATCTGTCAATACCTGCTTTCTTTGGGATTTGAATTATTATATTCTTCTTGAAGTCTGAGGGTATTTCGCCTGTCTCATACATCGTGCTCACCAGATGGTAGAGTTTTGTCAGGACTGGCTCTCCCAAGGCTGTCAGTAGTTCTAATGGAATGTTGTCTACTCCGGGGGCCTTGTTTCGACTTAGATCTTTCAGTGCTCTGTCAAACTCTTCACGCAGTATCATATCTCCCATTTCATCTTCATCTACATCCTCTTCCATTTCCATAATATTGTTCTCAAGTACATCGCCCTTGTATAGACCCTCTATTTACTCCTTCCACCTTTCTGCTTTCCCTTTTTTGCTTAGAACTGGGTTTCCATCTGGGCTCTTGATATTCATGCAAGTGGTTCTCCTTCCTCCAAAGGTCTCTTTAATTTTCCTGTAGCAGTATCTATCTTACCCCTAGTGAGGTAAGCCTCTACATCCTTACATTTGTCATCTAGCCGTCCCTGCTTAGCCATTTTGCACTTCCTGTCGATCTCATTTTTGAGACTTTTGTATTCCTTTTTGTCTGCTTCATTTCTGCATTTTTATATTTTCCCCTTTCATCAACTAAATTCAATATTTCTTCTGTTATCCAAGGGTTTCTACTAGCCTTCGTCTTTTTACCTATTTGATCCTCTGCTGCCTTCACTATTTCATCCCTCAGAGCTACCCATTCTTCTTCTACTGTATTTCTTTCCGCCGTTCCTGTCAGTTGTTCCCTTATGCTCTCCCTGAAACCCTGTACAACCTCTGGATCTTTCAGTTTATCCAGGTCCCATCTCCTTAAATTCCCACTTTTTTGCAATTTCTTCAGTTTTAATCTACAGTTCATAACCAATACACTGTGGTCAAAGTCCACATATGCCCCTGGAAATGTCTTACAATTTAAAACCTGGTTGCTAAATCTCTGTCTTACCATTATACAACCTATCTGATATCTTCTAGTATCTCCAGGGTTCTTCCACGTATACAACCTTCTTTCATGGTTCTTGAACCAAGTGTTAGCTATGATTAAGTTATGCTCTGCGCAAAATTCTACGACACGGTTTCCTCTTTCATTTATTAGCCACAATCCATATTCACCTACTATGTTTCCTTCTCTCCCTTTTCCTACTCTCGATTTCCAGTCACCCATGACTATTAAGTTTTCGTCTCCCTTCACTACCTGAAAAATTTCTTTTATCTCATCATACATTTCGTCAATTTCTTCGTCAATTGCAGAGCTAGTTGGCATATAAACTTGTACTGCTGTAGTAGGCGTGGGCTTCGTGTCTATATTGGCCCCAATAATGCTTCACTATGCTGTTTGTAGTAGCTTACCCGTACTCCTATTTTTTTATTCATTATTAAGCCTACTCCTGCATTACCCCTATTTGATTTTGTATTTATAACCCTGTATTCACCTGACAGAAAGTCTTGTTCCTTCTGCCACCGAACTTTCCTAATTCCCACTATATCTAACTTTAACCTATCCATTTCCCTTTTTAAATTTTCTAACCTACCTGCCCGATTAAGGGATCTGACATTGCACGCAGCGATCCGTAGAACGCCAGTTTTCATTCTCCTGATAACGACGTCCTCCTGAGTAGTCCCCGCACGGAGATCCGAATAGGGGACTCTTTTGCCTCCGGAATATTTTACCCAAGGGGACGCCATCATCATTTAATCAAACAGTAAAGCTGCATGCCCTCGGGAAAAATTGCGGCTGTAGTTTCCCCTTGCTTTCAGCCGTTCGCAGTACCAGAAAAGGCAAGGCCATTTTGGTTAGTGTTACAAGGCCAGATCAGTCAATCATCCAGACTGTTGCCCTTGCAACTACTGAAAAGGTTTCTGCCCCTCTTCAGGAACCACACGTTTCTCTGGCCTCTCAACAGATACACCTCCGGTGTGGTTGCACCTACCGTACGGCTATCTGTATCGTTGAGGCACGCAAGCCTCCCACCAACGGCAAAGTCTATGGTTCATGCTGTTAATCATCTAAATAAAAGACGTAGGAGACAATATGAGCAGCCCTCTTACATTGTTTGCAGATGATAATGTTATTTACCGTCCTGTAAAGTCATCAGACGATCAAAATCAATTTCAAATGATTTAGACAACATATCTGTACGGCGCAAAAACTGATAATTGCTTTTAAATAATGACAAGTGTGTCATCATTACGAATAACTTAAATTGGAATGATCACATACACTCTGTGGTCAAAAGTTTCCGGAAACCCCGAAGAACATACGTTTTTCATATTAGGAGAATTGTGCTGCCACTTACTGGCAGGTACTCCTTATCAGCGACTTGAGTAGTCATTAGACATCGTGAGAGAGCAGAATGGGGCGCTCGACGGAACTCACGGATTTGGAACGTGGTCAGGTGATTGGGTGTCACTTGTGTCATACGTCTGTACGCGAGATTTCCCTACTCCTAAACATCCCTAGGTCCAGTGTTTCCGATGTGATAGTGAATGGGAGCATGAAGGGGCACGTACAGCACAAAAGGGTACATGCCGACCTCGTCTGTTGACTGACAGAGACCGCCGGCAGTTGAACAGGATTGTAATGTGTAATAGCCGGACCATCACACAGGAATTCCGAACAGCATCAGGATCCACTGCGAGTACTGTGACAGTTAGGCGAGAGGTGAGAAAACTTGGATTTCATGATCGAGCGGCTGCTCATAATTCACACATCACGCCGGTAAATACCAAACGACGCCTCTCTTGGTGTAAGGAGCGTAAACATTGAACCACGGAATAGTGGAAAAACGTTGTATGGAGTGACGAATCACGGTACACAATGTGGCGACCCCATGGCAGGGTGTGGGTATGGTGAATGCGAGGTGAACGTCATCTGCCAGCGTGTGCAGTGGCTACAGTAAAATTCGGAAGCGGTGGTGTTATTGTGGGTCGTGTTTTTCATGGAGGGGGCTTGCATCCCTTGTTGTTTTGCGTGGCACTATTACACGACAGGCCTACATTGATGTTTTAAGCACCTTCTTGCTTTCCATAGCTGAAGAGCAGTTCGGGGATGGCGTTTGCATATTTCAACACGATCGAGCACATGTTCATAATGTACAGCCTGTGGCGGAGTGGTTGCACGACAATAATATCCCTGTAATGGACTGACCTGTACAAAGTCCTGACTAGAATCCTGTAGAACACCTTCTGAATGTTTTGGAACGCCGACTTCGTGCCAGGACTCACCGACACACATCGGTACATCTCCTCAGTGCAGCAGTCTATGAAGAATGGGCTGCCATTCCCTAAGAAACCTTCCAGCGCCTGATTGAACATATGCCTATGCCTGCGAGAGTGGAATCTGTCATCAAGGCTAAGGGTGGGCTAACACCATATTGAGCCGGCTAGAGTGGCTGCGCGGTTCTAGGCGCTACAGTCTGGAACCGCGCGACCGATTCGGTCGCAGGTTCGAATCCTGCCTCGGGCGTGGATGTGTGTGATGTCCATAGGTTAGTTAGGTTTAAGTAGTTCTAAGTTCTAGGGGACTGATGACCTCAGAAGTTAAGCCCATAGTGCTCAGAGCCATTTGCACCATTTGCAACACCATATTGAATTCCAGCATTACTGATTGAGGGCTCTACGGACTTGTAAGTCATTATCAGCCAGTTGTCCGGATACTTTTGATCACATATTGTAGATAATATTGTGGGGTAAAGCAAACCAAATACTGCGATCTGTTGACAGAACACTTAGAAAGTTAGCCGGCCGAAGTGGCCGTGCGGTTAAAGGCGCTGCAGTCTGGAACCGCAAGACCGCTACGGTCGCAGGTTCGAATCCTGCCTCGGGCATGGATGTTTGTGATGTCCTTAGGTTAGTTAGGTTTAACTAGTTCTAAGTTCTAGGGGACTAATGACCTCAGCAGTTGAGTCCCATAGTGCTCAGAGCCACTTGAACCACCACTTGAACCACTTAGAAAGTTCAACAGGTCTGCCCGGCCGGAGTGGCCGAGCGGTTAAAGGCGCTACAGTCTGGAACCGCACGACCGCTATGGTCGCAGGTTCGAATCCTGCCTCGGGCATGGATGTGTGTGATGTCCTTAGGTTAGTTAGGTTTAAGTAGTTCTAGGGGACTTATGACCACAGCAGTTGAGTCCCATCCATAATGCTCAGAGCCATTTGAACCATTTTCAACAGGTCTACTAAAGAGAGTGCTTGCACCATGCTTGTCTATGCTCTTCTGTGGTATTGCTGTGAGCTGTGCGATACGCATCAGATGGGACTGTGGGACTGATGGAGGACATCGAAAAGTTCAAAGAAAAGCAGCTCGTTAGGTACTATCACGAAACAGGGGAGAGAGTGCCACAGACACGATTCGTGAATTGGGGTGCCAATCATTAAAACAAAGGCGTTTTTCGTTTGCGGCAGGATAGTCTCGCGAAATTTCAATCACCAACTTTCTCCTCCAACTACGAAAATATTCTGTTGGCGCCCACCTACACAGGGAGGAGTGATCATCATGATAAAATAAGAGAAATCAGAGCTCGCACAGAAAGATTTAAGTAATCGTTTTTCCTCGCGCGCCGTTCGAGAGCGGAACGACAGAGAAATAGTTTGAGGCTGGTTCGATGACCCGTCCGCAAGGTACTTAATTGTGGATTGCAGAATAATCATGTAGATGTAGATGTAAATCGCGATGGGATGCTGTGGCAAGGAAGGAGTCAGAATAACTGAGAATCTATACTGACTAATAGTTCACAATTGCCCCAAAGTGAAATTCTTTGTCAAAATAAATGACGGCAGTCCTTAAACCGAACCGCCGGTGGCGTAGCACGTTGCGTGGAGCGAAGCGCCCGCGGCGTAGACAACCCTCGGCACGTCCCACTTTAAAGAGTGCACCGCCGCCGCCACCGCCACAGACCACAGGCGGTCCCCGCTACCCCGCGCCACCCGCCATTCGTTAATAAGTTTCTCCCCCGCAGCCGCGGCCCAAGTTGCGTCCGCGCAGCCAAGTTTCCGGCCGCGCTTCCTCCCCTCGCGCCCGCCAACTAATTTATGTCCCCTGGCGAATGTTCCTCCACCGACTTTTCTGTGCCGGCTCGGTCGCCGCGCTTCCATCTCTTTCGCCTCCAATCAAATGCTGCTTCAAAAGAGAAGTAAAGACACGGCCCGGGTCCGGCGAAATGCGTTGCGGCTCTCTCCGACAGCCGTTCGCGCGGGGCCAAAGTTGCAGAAGAAGGGGAGAAGGGTGGACAGGCCGAAAGCGCTGCTACCCCACGAGGGGTTTCACCCACGTTAGCGGCCTGAGGACAGGGCCAATTTCCCGAACGAGATACCGGCCAACAGGGCTGAATATTGGAGACTTATCACGGACTGAAAGATCTGTGTTTCAAAGGGAGAACAGGACTCGCAAATGAAATTCAACACGTCGTTCTTAACGGAACGAAATCGAGAGACATTAAGCTAAGCTCATGACTACTGCAAGGAAGAGCGATAGTGCCGTTTCTGTTTACAATATGTGCTAACGATCTACTGAATAATATTGTAAGCTATGTCACGACATTTTCCGATGATGCTATTGTCTATAGGTTCGTTGCAACGTCATAAAACATTCGTTAAAAGAAAGAATACCCGCATAGTGTAACGTATAATTGAAGGGGCTTGTGGTATAATGGTGTAAGTAAGATTTTGACAAAAATGAGTTAAGTACTACGCCATATAGTAGAAATCGTACTCTTCTCGATGGCATAGTGTTGTACGTCTTTCTATGCACAACAGCATCACACATGGCACCACAAGTTCCGCAGTGAAATGGTTTGTGTGACACATGTTATGGTAAAGTGAAGTAAGTCTGACTTGTACCACAATACCATGAAACAAAATTAGATTTTCTTTTCCACCACCACTGTTTCATTATCTTTATTATTATTTTTCAGAAATGTTTGTTTCATATTAACATTATCAAAAATGTTTCCTGGTTAGGTTTGTATTATAACATGATGATGTTATTAATATTACCTTTAACTATGTTCAAGTATTTCTAATTCAATGTGAAATTTAAGATATTTACAATAATTATAGTGATAATATGAATATTACTACACTAAATTTGTGCTGAAAAATTAGTTCTATCCCTTTTTAGACGCAATATATCGACATGTACTTCTATTAGGCTTACTTGAATTTTTTTGTACAATGTTTCACAAAACACTCAATTTCTCAAAATTAGCTAAACTGACTTACACTTTACGCCATAATCCCCATCAATTTACAAGTGCGTACTTTGTGCACTAGCCTTGTCTCTGCCTGGAAAACGCTGTTACATATATCCACGAGTATTTTAGAGTCTTCGCCGAAACGCGTAAGCACTCGTATGAATTAATAAAATGCACTAACGCATGTGAAAACCCCCTTTTGCCGGTGTGCCATTTTGTCGTCGTTACTGCTTAAAGTGATAAGGTATGAGTATTGTAATTGTTGCGAGATAATAAAATATCAGTCAAGAGAACTGTATCTGCACACATAATCAAACAAACCTGATAGTGGTATTATTGAAACTAATAAACAAGCAATGGTTTCTTTATTCCTAAGAATTAGTAGAAAAAGGATAGTTCATCTTCTAGTGCGTTGAGTATGATAATTCTATCTCCTGATGTTTAGTTTTGACATTTACTAATCATTTTCTTTAAGCACCATAGAACCTGCACTTTGTCAGAGAGTAACTTCAACTTCATTTATTAACAGAATGCGCACACTATAATGGGATCCACAACTGGGGCAGGGACTGGCAGTTCACTGGAAAGTAAATGTAACGTAGAGAGGAAAAATAGGGGAAGAATTCACTATTATTCGAGTCTACAATTGATGACAAATTTCTGGAAACAGCATTTACCGTAAAATATTAATCAATAACCATCTGGAGCGACGTTAAGTAGAATAATCTCATAAAATAAAAAGTAGGAAAAGGCGAAAATCACTGGATACTTTAAATATCTAGGAATAACCGTCTGTAGTGACGTAAAGGATAGAACATGTGAAATAAATATTAGGAAATCAGTTCCCAGGCTAAGATGTTCTAGTGAACAAAGTTGTATGCTCTGTGAGGCTGTTTGTCGATATGCTGTTACCTATAGAATCGTTGCAACGCCAGAAAACTTTAGTTAAACGAAATGCAATGTAAGCAAGTAACTGGAGGTTTTTGGGGAGCCAGTTGTAAACAATGCTGAGATGAAGAAACCAAAATCCCACTTGGAACATTTGAAATAAACAGAACAAATAACTTGTTATGTGTCAACCAAGAGTGTTATGGTCATCTGGAGTCAGATGGAGCTCAGGGCTACAAGCGGCATTTTCTGATCATGTGTTCATCTTCTGGGTGGCTACAGGGTGCTCGTCGAAAACAACCGACAACAACTGGACACCGTGATGGCTGTTATCTAACTAAAGGTGAAGCTGGAATGTTTTCAGACTGAAACTTTTTTGGCATGCGTGCATCTTAATGTAAGAACAGAGTACCATGGAACAGCAACAAAAGTTTTTATCAAATTTTTGATTGACGAAACGAAGAAGCTAATTTGGCTTATCAGACACACAGAAAACCGTACAGAACGCTCGGTTAGAGACAGCTTACGATACTTTGATGCTACCCTTCATGAGAGACATGCCGCTTTTAGACCTTGTGTGATGTACTTGATGCATTGCTTGGAGATCTCTCAAGACATTTTTCTGCCCGCGGTGACGGTGCAAATCACTGTCACTGGCTCCCTCCAGCGAGGGTCATATACACACAGCCGTGATGTTCACCAGTGGTAGCCCATCAAGTTATCTACCAACTTCTGTGTTGGTCCTGCTGACAGATTAATCACCAGCTGGTAGTGGTATCTACTTAAGCAAGCCTTTTATAGTCTATCTGCAAATGACCACTTTGTCTCAGAGCAATAATAAACGAAACCTAATGAAAATGCCTTAAGAGTTATCATTGATATGGTGCATATATTATTGTTTCGTCTTTTAATCATAGTGATCGAAGAGAAAGATGAAAGATATTAATTGTATAGTATTATTGTTTTCTGAATGGTATCTGAAATTAACTTGCTGTGAACAAAATGAGAACATGTGGTGAAACGATAACAATATGCTCTACTTAGAATCCTCTAGCAGATGCACCTAATCTCATTATATATAAAAATAATTTCAAATAAAAAATATGTTTCGAAAAGGAATCTTCATGTATACATGTCCACACACACACATTATATATATATATATATATATATATATATATATATATATATATATATTTTTTTTTTTTTTTTTTTTTCAAAAATCTTGTAGACATTGGATCTAAAATGCATACCGTAAGAGATATCAGCACCTGTTCATCTTCGATAATATGAAACAGATCTCTTCTACTGCAAAGCCTTTGTTTTCCATATTTAGGGAGGATGAAGTACTGATCACAACAAAAAAACGTCTAGTTAACATGGGGTCTAAAAGGCATAACTTAAGAGCTGTGAGCATTTGTTCATCTTCGCTAGTGTGAAACACATCTCTTCTTCTGAACAAGTGCTCGTATCTCTTAAGATATCTGCTGTAATGCCCTTGCTCACTAGATCCTTTCTTTTTTTTTTTTTTTTTTTTGGTGTAAGGAACCTGCCACTGAAGTTTTCATCGTTGCTTTATGGTGTTTCAATAAAAAAAATTGTCTCTGTAACTTGCGTAGTAATACGTGATGGGAAAATTTATTGTGTTAGGTGAACATAATAAATGCTACACTTTCTGCGGAACTATGAACATGGTGTATTGTAGAATGAAATTTATTTTCACTCTGCAGCGGAGTGTGCGCTGATATAAAACTATCTGGAAGATTAAAACTGTGTGCCGGACCGAGACTCGAACTCGGGACCTTTGCCTTTCGCGGGCAAGTGATCTACAAACTTTTTTTTTTCATTTTGTTCGTTGTTGATCGTTGTGTTTGGTCGTTACGGACGTCACATGATATTTGCCTTTGGAATTTAGGAGACGAGGTACTGGCAGAATTGAAGCTCTGAGGAGGGATCATGAATCGTGCTTGGGTAGCTCAGTTGGTAGAGCAGTTGCCCGCGAAAAGCAAAGGCCCCGAGTTCGAGTCTCGGTCCTGCACACAGTTTTAATCTGCCAGGAAGTTTCATGGTTTATTGTGTTATTTTCCATAGAGTTACAGAAAATAGATACAACTTTTTAAATGGAACAATAACTGCTTCTATCACGTAATCGAATCATTGAAATTAGCTGTGTACAAATCAGTTTAAATCACATTCCTATCACATTTACTTTGGGAGCCACAATCTTTCAAAGTTTCAGGGGCTGATAGCACACACTGTACATAATGTGGTTGGACGTTCTGGCAGCAGAACGTTGATTTAAATAAGGTGTTCAAATGTCTGTCCATGTCCATGAATGCACAACGCACGTCGCCTTCTAAAGGATCTGCTGACGAGATGTAATGTCGCCGGTGTCACAGAGTGAAATGTTTCTTTGATGTGCTGTTTTAGAACATCTGGGGTTGTCGTCTGAGTGACTAAACACGATTATTTAGAGATGCCCACAAACAGAAATCTACTGGTGTTAAATCAGACGACTGCGCCGGCCATTCACGAGGACTACGGCACCCCAACCACTTTCCAGGGAATCTGTTGTTCAGTTCTTCCACAGCAGGATGTGCAGAAGGGTCTGGGTGACCGTCATTCTACATCCACATATGGACACTGATGTCTAGACACACATGTTCAAGGAGAGCACCCAATCTGTTGACTATAAAAGCCCTACACCTCTAATATGACAGCGTGCCCACGAAGTAGTGTGGACGATGATTTCATCCAGACGATTCCACGCCATATATTAACAGACCACCGACACAAATTTTCAACAGGCTGTGCTCCAGTAGTCGATGTTATGATAAATCACTGCACGATAACTTTTGAACGTTGCCTCATCAGAGAGCATATCACATTGTAAACAGTCCAGAGTGAAATTAAACGTGTGACAGGCAGTATGGATGAAACCTGTGACCTTGTACTACAGGCCACACAATTGTAAGGCTGACACCAGCGGCTGCAGCAACATCTCGTAAGTTGACATAAGGATCGTAGTGTATTACAACTAAAACACTCACTTCCATCTACTGACTTCTTGCAGATCTTCGTCTGTTACTCCTGCGCATTTCCAAACTGTCTGTTTCCCGAAGTAGTTGTTCAGCAAATAAGAACATATTGGTTGTCAGAGGATATCTCATGGCATACTCCATGGCTACCTCAGTGGCATCGTGTCGATATTCGCTGAGCATCAGCAACATGTCAATGTTCTCATCTTCATCTGACATCAGTAACTGTGGCACACTGAACCCCATTTCTTTGTATGGTTCGACCTTTCGCGCATTGGCTGTGTATGGCGACAGTCGGCAATCTAACAATGCACTAAGGAAGTTTGTCGCACCGTGATATCGGCAACTTTACATCTCATCTACAGCACCTTTAGAAAGAGCATTGCGTTATACAGGGTGTTACAACTTTCAGGAAACATTCCTCACACACAAATAAAGAAAAGATGTTATGTGGACATGTGTCCGGAAACGCTTGATTTCCATGTCAGAGCTCATTTTTGTTTCGTCAGTATGTACTGTACTTCCTCGATTCACCGCCAGTTGGCCCAATTGAAGGAAAGTAATGTTGACTTCGGTGCTTGTGTTGACATGCGACTCATTGCTCTACAGTACTAGCACCACGCACATCAGTACGTAGCATCAACAGGTTAGTGTTCATCACGAACGTGGTTTTGAAGTCAGTGCAATGTTTACAAATGCGGAGTTGGCAGATGCCCATTTGATGTATGGATTAGCACGGGGCAATAGCCGTGGCGCGGTACGTTTGTATCGAGACAGACTTCCAGAACGAAGGTGTCCCGACGGGAAGACGTTCGAAGCAATTGATCGGCGTCTTAGGGAGCACGGAACATTCCAGCCTATGACTCGCGACTGGGGAAGACCTAGAACGACGAGGACACCTGCAATAGACGAGGCAATTCTTCGTGCAGTTGACGATAACCCTAATGTCAGCGTCAGAGAAGTTGCTGCTGTACAAGATAACGTTGACCACGTCACTGTATGGAGAGTGCTACGGGAGAACCAGTTGTTTCCGTACCATGTACAGCATGTGCAGGCACTATCAGCAGCTGACTGGCCTCCAAGGGTACACTTCTGCGAATGGTTCATCGAACAATGTGTCAATCCTCATTTCAGTGCAAATGTTCTCTTTACGGATGAAGCTTCATTCCAACGTGATCAAATTGTAAATTTTCACAATCAACATGTGTGGGTTGACGAGAATCCGCACACAATTGTGCAATCACGTCATCAACACAGATTTTCTGTGATCGTTTGGGCAGGCATTGTTGGTGATGTCTTGATTGGGCCCCATGTTCTTCCACCTACGCTCAATGGAGCACGTTATCATGATTTCATACGGGATACTCTACCTGTGCTGCTAGAACATGTGCCTTTACTAGTACGACACAACATGTGGTTCATGCACGATGGAGCTCCTGCACATTTCAGTCGAAGTGTTCGTACGCTTCTCAACAACAGATTCGGTGACCGATGGATTGGTAGAGGCGGACCAATTCCATGGCCTCCACACTCTCCTGATCTCAACCCTCTTGACTTTCATTTATGGGGGCATTTGAAAGCTCTTGTCTACGCAACCCCGGTACCAAATGTAGAGACTATTCGTGCTCGTATTGTGGACGGCTGTGATACAATACACCATTCTCCAGGGCTGCATCAGCACATCAGGGATTCCATGCGACGGAGGGTGGATGCATGTATCCTCGCTAACGGAGGACATTTTGAACATTTCCTGTAACAAAGTGTTTGAAGTCACGCTGGTACGTTCTGTTGCTGTGTGTTTCCATTCCATGATTAATGTGATTTGAAGAGAAGTAATAAAATGAGCTCTAACATGGAAAGTAAGCGTTTCCGGACACATGTCCACATAACATATTTTCTTTCTTTGTGTGTGAGGAATGTTTCCTGAAAGTCTGGACGTACGTTTTTGTAACACCCTGTATACAGCATGTGATATCCGTCCCTAAAACTTTTAATGGCTGTAGCTTGGTTTGAATTATTCCACTGCATGATAGAAACAAGAACTGCTCCATTTAAAAAAATATCTCTTTGCTGTATCTCTTTGTAATATATATATATATATATATATATATATATATATATATATATATATATATATATATATATATATAGTGTGTGTGCATGTGCGCACATGTGAATGTGTATGCATAAAGAATGTTGTAAATTTGTATTAATATTTAATCATTATATAGCTTCGTCGGAGTCCACATGGTTCCAATAATCAGTAATACTAAGTCACAACAAATCTAACATTCCTGCACACATTATGAATGAGAACGAATCGATGGGTAGGAAGAGACAGCAGCACTACCATTCTGAGACTTGTCATACTCGCTGAACTATGGCAAGAAAAATGGAAGTCATTGTATGACTGATGTAAGAGCGAGGCCTTTATTTCTAATGTATGTAACCCATAATATTAGACTCGTACTCGCTCTGTCCCTATTCTCTACCCAAAGACGAGTTTAACCTGCCGTGTGAGAAGAGTTTAGCTTAGGATAGAGGTGCTTCTTTGATGTTTTGCGGATGTTCTCCATATGATGAATTGGGCACACTCAGCTCAAGTAACCATCAATATAAACCAGGAATTATTTCCACATTCTAGATGACTGAGTGTTGCCATTTCGTGTAAATCTTTCTGCTGGGTATTTTGTGGACATCTTTCAAGATTATAAGAGCCATGTGCACAACGGTGTACACATATGTTCTTGCTCTGACAAATACTCATTCACCCTACAGTACTTTGAATGGCCAACTAAATGTCCCTATATTAGTCACTAAAAATGGAACTACTGGGGATAATTGGAACAGGGGGTGAAAGCAGTCTACATTTCCACTAATTGGTAGCTCTGCAATATGTAATCCTCAGTGAGTGGCTACAGTTGGATGTGGCATACATCTAGAAACTCGTAGACGTTATTACCAAGCTGCCCGCCCCGATAGCTGAATGGTCAACGTGACGGATTGCCGTCCTACGGGCCTGGGTTCGATTCCCGGCTGGGTAGGCGATTTTCTCCGCTCAGGGACTGGGTGTTGTGTTGTCTTCATCATAACTTCATCCACATCCAGCTCGCAGGTCGCTCAATGTGGCGTCGAATGTAGTAAGATCTGCACCAAGGCGTCCGGACCCGCCCCGCAAGGGGCCTCTCGGCCAATGACGCCAAACGCTCATTTCCATTTCCATTTCCATTACAAAACTGAAGAGAGACTCTTGTCAACTTTTTTTATTCATTGTTTCTTCAATTCCCTACAAAGGGGGCGGGGTGACGGCAGAGAAAGCCAATCTACAGCTATGGGTTACACAAATTGAAATATGTTTTAAAATATAGAGTGTTTCAAAATGAACATGGCGGTTTTAAGGCGTTGCAGTATTTATTACGTTCAGCTTACAACTGTAAATAATACACCAAATGAGAGGGCAACTCAAACAGTTTTGTTTGCATACCTGTGTGCAATGGGAAGAGCATGGAATGACAAAGAGTGACTGAAAACTGTGTTGAACGAGTGCGAGTCTTTTACGCTTGGCCCCAAGAAATTTCCCCGAGGAAAGTTTATGGGCCTTTCTTTTTCGGTGAATCAAGTGTAACTGATGTTTCTTATCTTCATGTGCTACAGCTATAGCCCGTGCCTCAATGGGAAGAAACTGAACAACGTATTTTTATTTGGGAGCAAGATGGTGCGCCGCCTCATTGGCATAACTCAGTACGCGACTGGTTAAACGATGTTGTATGCGACCGGTGGATTGGGCGCAAGGGGCCGGTTGACACAGCCCTTTATGCATGACCTCCACGTTCACTCACGACCTGACGCGATCATGTGTATGTGCCTCCGATACCAGCTGATCTATCCGACTTTAGAAACACTTATTGCAACAGGTACTCCTGACACATTGATCAAGCGTTCGGAACAACTCGCCCATCGACTCGATGTATGATCGGTGCTCACAGTGAATAATTGCCAAAAAAAAAAAAAAACTGTTTGCGTTACTCTTTCAGTTGGCGTATTATTTTTAATTATAGGGTGAATGTAATAAGTGCTACAAAGCCTTAAAACCAGTATATTCATTCTGAAACAAACTGTATACAAAAACCGACGACAATCAGTAATAATCCCTTTAGAAAGCAGATAGTGAAAAATAACAATTTTTACACCACAGTGGACGATAAAATTGACATTTTAAAAAACACATTGATGGACAATACTGAATAATTTTGAAATAATTATCAATGATTTCAAATCACATGTAAAAGAAAATCACGGATGATAATGTGAATGATGTTATGGTGTATTGATGATCTGGTGATGCATTAAATTGCTCGTTGGAGGGAAGGAGAAAGATTGAGTATAGGGCCTGTGGAACAGCAAGAAGCGATTCAAATATCCACTGAAGGGAGAAAAATGGAGGTGGAGTGTAGTCACTAGTGTTGGAAAGAGGGGTGTATTTCGGGTCGGATTTCAGCGTTGGGAAGCTGACTGAAATTCCAGCGGGAGATGATAGATAACTCATGAAGGTGCATGGAAGGTAGAATATAGATGTAGTGGCCCAGCACGGTATTTGGATTGGTGTTTAATGGCTGGGAAATTGGACGCCGGAGCTGGGTTTTTGGATTAATGTATCAAATCCGAAAGCGCTCTAGTAAGAGAAAGGGTGTGGGAAGTAAATGAGTTGGTACAGGATGCCAGTCTTGCCAAAGCTAGAGGACATGTTCAACATTATTAGCCTGGTATGTACCTGCAGGTGACAAAGTTTTTGTCCTGTGTAGTATTAGGTGTGTCCACATATAGAAGACATGATTTATTTTCATGGATAAGTGTTCTAAATTCCGATTAGCACTTCGAGTGTTTCTGGTGGTGATAAGTTATCCTAAGGCGTCCCGCAGTGCCACCGTGTATCAAATGAACAGAGGATCATTGAACTTTCCTGGTAGTAGAAATAGATGTCACCTATCGTCTAAAAGCACCCACATCATACACTACTGGCCATTAAAATTGCTACAACACGAAGATGACGTGCTACAGACGAGAAATTTAACCGACAGGAAGAAGATGCTGTGATATGCAAATGATTAGCTTTTCAGAGCGTTCACACAAGGTTGGCGCCGGTGGTGACACCTACAACGTGCTGACATTAGGAAAGTTTCCAATCGATTTCTCATACACAAACAGCAGTTGACCGGCGTTGCCTGGTGAAACGATGTTGTGATGCCTCCTGTAAGGAGGAGGAATGCGTACCATCACATTTCCGACTTTGATAGAGGTCGGATTGTAGCCTATCGCGATTGCGGTTTACCGTATCGCGACATTGCTACTCGCGTTGGTCGAGATCCAATGATTGTTAGCAGAATATGGAATCGGTGGGTTCAGGAGGATAATGCAAAACGCCGTGCTGGATCCCAACGGCCTCGTATCACTAGCAGTCGAGATGACAGGCATCTTATCCGTATGGCTGTAACGGATCGTGCAGCCACGTCTCGATCCCTGAGTCAACACATGGGGACGTTTGCAAGACAACAACCATCTGCACGAACAGTTCGACGACGTTTACAGCAGCATGGACTATCAGCTCGGAGACCGTGGCTGTTATTACCCTAGACGCTGCGTTACAGACAGGAGCGTCTGCGATGGTGTACTCAACGACGAACCTGGGTGCACGAATGGCAAAACGTCACTTTTTCGGATGAATCCAGGTTCTGTTTATAGCATCATGATAGTCGCATCCGTGTTTGGCGACATCGCGGTGAACGCACAGTGGAAGCGTGTATTCGTCATCGCCATACTAGCATACCACCCGGCCTGATGGTATGGGGTGCCATAGGTTACACGTCTCGGTCACCTCTTCTTCGCATTGACGGCACTTTGAATAGTGGACGTTACATTTCAGATGTGTTACGACCTGTGGCTCTACCCTTCATTCGATCCCTGCGAAACCCTACATTCCATCAGGATAATGCACGATCGCATATGGCAGGTCCTGTACGGGCCTTTCTGGATACAGAAAATGTTCGACCGCTGCCCTCGCCAGCACGTCTCCAGATATCTCACCAACTGAAAACGACGGGTCAATGGTGGCCGAGCAACTATCTCGTCACAATACGACAGTCACTACTCTTGATGAACTGTGGTATCGTGTTGAAGCTGCATGGGCAGCTGTACCTGTACACGCCATCCAAACTCTGTTTGACTCGATGCCCAAGCGTATCAAGGCCGTTATTACGGCCAGAGGTGGTTGTTCTGGGTACTGATTTCTCAGGATCTATGCACCCAAATTGCGTGAAAATGTAATCACATGTCAGTTCTAGTACAATATATTTGTCCAATGAATACGCGTTAATCATCTGCATTTCTTCTTGGTGTAGCAATTTTAATGGCCAGTAGTGTAGATACCGCAAAAAATGTAACAGACCTACGGTCGTTCGAACGTCTTCATCGTCTGGTCTGGCGGCTGCCATTAATACCATTTCCCACGGGCCTCTCTCGAAACATCATTTTCGTGTCAACTTCTTGTGGTGCGAATTCCTCGCTTTGTCTTCCGTAGCAGGTTGCAATTAACTAAGCCAGACGCTCGTTTCTCTTGCGATACCGTCTTGGGCCACAGCTATTCGCTGTCTAGGGTGGAGCGCTTTCGCCGCCGCGCGGAGGCGGAGTTGAGAAGTGCGCGTCAGCGTTCCGGTTACGGGGGAAGGGGTGGCCTCGCGAGGTGTTTCATGAAAGCGCGCTCCGGAGATAGGCGCCGTGCTGCGCTGCGCTGCGCTGCGCTGCTCTGCAGGCCAACATAAATAACCGGCGGAGCCCGCGCGGGTGTATTCAATTATCGCGCAGTCAGAGGCTGCGGGGCTGAAGCGAGTCAGCAATATCTGAGGCGGCGCCCATTAATCAGGGCGCGGAAGCCGCTGTCAATACGGTGCGCTGGCCCGCAACCACAACCACAACCACGACCGAGGCTGCGCCGAAAACACTTACCTCATTCACAGCTGGTCCACAATTGGCTATCTTCTTCACGTTTTAGGCCTTTAAGGCTTTGTGTGATTCATTGGCAGATACATTACTGTAGCAGAACTAAAACCCAGTGGTGCGCTCCACCTCCCATTAACAATCAAGTCAGTAATTTAAAGAGATGCAAGACGCACTCCACCCACAACTAAAAGATCAGCATAGTTCTACAAAATACAACCTGAAATTATTCTCGCTGCTCAATCTTCAGCTTGGAAAACTATCTCAAGAGTAACAGATTTATATTCTATGCTTTAAAATGAATTATCAGTCATTGAACTTGTTGTGTTGGCAGAAGAGCCAACACCGTGTTATTAGTAGAGTCCGAATTGCACGCGTTTTAGCTCACGCAGGCTGACGTGAGGAGGGAAGAACTATACTAACGTGAGGTCTGTAACATGACAAGGAATTATTCAGAAAGCGGAAATAATTAGTTTGATACTTAACTTTAATCCATTAATGATGAACGTCGCTCTTGACGGTACATGATTCACAATATTATCTGTTCAGAATACATTCGTAGCAACTGAATATGGTGCCTTGCTAGGTCGTAGCAAATGACGTAGCTCACGGCTATGCTAAACTGTCTTCTCTGCAAACGAGAGCGTATTAATACAGTGAATCCTCGCTTGCAAAGTCGGCTATACAACTGGGGCGAATGCTAGGGAGTCTCTCTCTAGACTAGACCTGCCGTGTGGCGGCGCTCGGTCTGCAATCACTGATAGTGGCGACACGCGGGTCCGACGTATACTAACGGACCGCGGCTGATTTAAAGGCTACCACCTAGCAAGTGTGGTGTCTGGCGGTGACACCACAGAACTACCTCTAAAAAAACAAATCATTCATTTAAAACAGTCAGGTATCAAGCTCTCATTCATGCCCAGTGGTATCTCCAGCAAAAAACACAAAAAATACCAAAAATCTGCCGGCCGCGGTGGCCGACCGGTTAGTTAGGTTTAATTAGTTCTAAGTTCTAGGGGACTGATGACCTCTGATGTTAAGTTTCATAGTGCTCAGAGCCATTTGAACCATTTGAACCAAAAATCTGAAATTAGTTACACACCATAATAATTATTGACCACTTACTAGAAGTGTGCCAAAATACACTCTAGGAAAAAAACAACGCACCATGAATGAATTATCTGAATAGGACGAAAGATGGTAGATGTAAATGGCAAGACAAATAAAACAATTACAAATTTAGGAAAATTGTATAACTTATTAAAGAGAAAGAGCTTCACAAGCTGAGCAAGTCAACGTGTTCATCCTCCTCTGGCCCTTATGCAGGCAGTTACTCAATTTGGCATTGACTGATAGAGTTCTCGGATGGCCTCCTGACAGATATCATGCCAAATTCTGTCCACTGGCGCGTTAGATCGTCAGAATCCTGAGATGGTTCCAGGATCCTGCCCATAGTGCTCCAAACGTTCCCAACTGGGGAGGGACCCAGCGACCCCGTTGGCCAAGGTTGGGTTTGGCAAGCACGAAGGCAAGCGGTAGAAACTCTCGCTGTGTGGGGAGGGAGGGGGGCGTTAATTTGCTGAAATACAAGCCCGAGACGGCTTGCCATGAAGGGCAACGACATGCAGCTTAGAATATGGTCGACGTACTGCTGTGCTGTAACAGTGCCGAGGATGACCACCAAAAGGGTCCGGCTATGAAAAGAAAAGAATTAGTACTCGCAGACCACTATTCCTCGTTGTCGCGCCATATGGCAGGTGATAGTCAGCTAGGTGTCCCACCGCTGTCGGGGCCATCTCCAGACGTCTCAAGCGGGACTCATCAGTGAAGACAGTTTTCTCCATTCAGTGAGATTCCAGGCCGAAGACATGTCTGGAGACGCTCACGGCGAATTAAGCGAATTTGTACAAATTTCAGGTCGCTGACTGATACTGAAATAATAAAATTCACGAACAAATCAGCAACCGAATAATAACGTGAGACCCCAAAACACACGAGAATTCGCTCGTTATACAAACCCTTCTTCTTCTCCTGTTGCTGCCGCTGTGGCTGACGAGGGTTGAACCTGTTTGTCTGCCTCGTTCCGTGGATGCACTGAACAGCTACTGTCCCATCTCTTGGGTGGTCGTGTGAGTAGTCGTTTCCCTTTTTAATTTCTGCTCTATTTTCTACGGCATATGTCAAAACAGTACGCACCAAAGTTTTATATATTTGTATTTTCTCCTCAGATGTCATAAATTTGTTTGCCTATACAGTGTTTTGCAGGTATGTGGCTTACTGTCTTTGTTACTTGATTTTTCACTTCCGTGGATAAGTCTTTATAGTTGTGATAACAGTCCCCAGATCATTAACGCTCATCACCTGTTCAATTGAGACATCATCTACTTCTAGTTTACATTGTACAGGTGCTCCTCATATTAGCATATTCTTAGGTTTTTTAGGTGAGATTTCCAGTTATATTGCTTAGCTGTTTTATTAAATTGGTGAAGTGATCTTTATAATTATCCTCATTACTAGTTATCAGTACAACACCATCAGCATAACATACTATATTTAACATTTTATTTCCCCTTTTGTAGCATGTTTTCTTTCTAATGCCATCAATTAGGTTGTCAATTATTAAGTTGAACAGGAGTGGGCGTAATAAGTCTGCTTGTCTAATTCCTTTATCTAGTATAATTTCATCAGTGAATCCTTCATGTGTTTTAATTCTCATTTTACTTTCTGTATATATATCTTCTATGAATATTTGTAAACGCATTGGTACTCTATTGTCGATTAAGTTTTCAATTATATCCATTTTTGTAATCCTATCAATGGCTTTTCATAAGTCAACGAAGACCAGGTAGATTGGGTTATCGAATTCTGTGGATTTCTCCACAGTCTATCTTAGAGTGAAAACATCGTCTATTGTGTTCCTGTTTTACCTGAATCCTTCCTGCTTTTCTGCTATTTCTATAGAATCCTGCATTCTGTCTCTAATTAGTGATGTTGATAGTTTTAAGGTAGTATCAATCAGGGTAATTCCCTGGTAATTATCTAATACTTGTCAATCTCCTTCTTTATACACTGTAACTGCAATACTCGCTTTCCATTCTCTTTGAATCCTGTTGTCCTTAACGATACTATTAAACAAAGTACGAAGCTGTTGATATAATGCCTGACCCCACCCCCTATTTTATTAATTCATCATACATGCCATCTGGCCTTGGAAATTTTCCGTCTTATTTCGTTATTTTAGTGCATATTTCGCCCAATGAGAAGTCTACTTGATTGTCATTTACTGTGCTTTGGTGACTAATTTCAATTTCCATCTTTGCTACGTCCTTATACCGTAATTTAAAATAATCTTCCCAAAGAATTTTGCTTACATTCTGTATCTGAATGTGTTCATTAATACCTTCATTTCATTTTGGAGCACCCACCATACGTTCTTTTGTGATCCACAAAGGTCTCATTCCATAACTTTTGTATATCACTCCCAATAATCCTTTTATATTTTCCGAATATCCGAGCTCACCCTATTATAATGATCCTATACTCCTCACAATCTTTCTGATTTTGATTGGCTTTATGTTTTAGGAATGCTTTCTTCTTCTGAATGGCTAATTTTTTAACACCTTGGTTAAACTATGGTGTTTTATATGTAGTGCCATCTTCTGTCACATTTACCCTTTTCATATCTAAAGCTTCTCGTGCTCCCTCTTGCATAGTCGATCTGAAAATAGTCCATTTAGCTTCTATATCTTGTTCGTCTAAACATAAGTTATTAAGGATTTTCTTCTTCAATCTATTTTCATACAACACCTTTGTACTCTTATCCTCTATGACAGTTTTAATTCTTTCGTTAGTCAGCCTCTCAATTTTTTGTTTTTCGATCTAAATTTCAGGTTCAATTTACACATCACCATTCCATGATCCGATACTACATCGGCTGATGTTAACGTTCTCACATGTAATATTTGACTAGGAAAAACGGCTATATTGGTTATGATGCAATCAATAACCGGGCACTGACCTCTTGTATTACTCCAAGAGTATTTATGCTGCGGCTTATGGTCGAATTACCTGTTATTAATACGGAATTCGCTCAATGCACAAATATGGATCAGGTCTTCGCCACATTCATTTATTTCTATTCCATTAAATCTCTGTTTAATGCCTGGTATAATGGAATCTTCAACGTTTCCATTGATATGTCCCATGAGCAAGATTTTTCCTGTTTTGAACAAAGTCTTCCTTCGCACAAACTGAAGACGATCTGTATTGACCGAAAAAAGTTCGTCGGTGACAAGTCCAGCCAGTGGGGCCATATCCGTGGCGGAACGGCGCGTGAGAGACCTCTCGTGTAGTACCGCTGCCAGTGGAGGTGATGTGTGCTGGTTGCCAGCTGATCCAAACAGGGATCTCCCACCTCCCGCATCGAACAGCCGCTACTCAGCTTCGTAGAGCCCCCAATCTTTGCGGCGCATGGGGACGTTACTCGCGCAGCACGCGCAGCCCGCGTTGAGAGCCGCAGCGGGAGTTTTGAATCTAGCGTCCGTCGTGGCAAAGATAGTACAGTCACGGCCACGTCAGTAGCATGTCTAGTGCCTTAGATGGCTACAGTCCTTACTGCGAGACAAGAACTGCAACTGTTGAAGGGGGTTGTGCGATGTTTACGTTTCTATGACAACGCTCCAGTGTTGCCACAGCTTTAGGCGACTATGGCTTTCGGGGACTGATAATGGCACCATTTTGCAACACGCAACTGATAGCAGGGAACAGTGCTGTCTCCCTGTGGAGACTAGGGAAGTCGCTTTGTATTGTTTGCCAGATTTGCGCCTTAACTGTTGAGTACTTTACAGCCGGCTCCACATTGATAATGGTATTCTGTGGACACGTAGGTGTTGTGAGGGGAAGGGGGGGGGGAGTGGAGATGTTTTGATCTTCACTTTTGAAACCCAACAATATAAGAAATATATAATTTTAAAAATCTTCACAAAATTTAATAATATCGTGAACAGCGATTACAAGCAGAAATTGGCAAAAGGTTAATAATAAATTGTCTTTTTATAAAGTGGTTTCACTTTGGAATATAACTGCAAATTTTATTACAAAATTAAGCTTCATTATCATAGTAAGAGACGATTACAAGAATGAAGTGGAAAAAAGTATACAATCAGTTGTTTTAAGGAAGTAGTTTCACTTCTGATTGTAACTGCAAAATTTTTCACAATATTAAGATTTATCATCATAGTGAGGAACGGTTACCAGAATAAAATGGCAAAAAGTAAACAATCGAATGTTTTAAGGAGGTTGTTTCACTCTGGAATATAATTTCCAAATTTTTCATAAAATTAAGATTCCATATCATAGTAAGCAACGACTACAAAAAGAATTTTTAAGTGACAAAAACAATCAATTTTTAAGAAGGTGCTTTCACTTTGGGATATAATTTCAAAATGTTTCACAAATTTAGTTTTATTGTCATAAGAAGCAACGACTGCAAGAACAAAGTAGCAAAAGTTAAACAGTCAGTTGTCTTAAAGACGTGGTTTTAGTTTGGAAGCGCTGCGACATACAGTTTTCAACCACCCATGATTTAATGTGATATTTTTACAGAGGCTAAACTTCCATGAACGCACAACGCCTAAAACAGATTATAGTCCTAAATAACTCGGAAAAATCTGTCTAAAATTTAAAAAATTCCACAAATTAATACCAAACGTAAATACTCCTCCACTGCTCTCATCCCGAAACCTCTCATAAAAGCAATAGTACAAACCTAAATTTATGTTACAATAAATTTATGTTACAATAACATTAACATTCACTGACAATGGTCTCCTCTATATAATCCAAAAAAAAACAACACAAAGTACAGTCTCTTACAATCACGCAGCACAACCACCGGGCGGATATTTGCTTTGAGTGCTGCAAATGCCTGCCACAGTGCACTACATTCTTAGAAGTACCTCAGTGTACCACTGTCTTGCAGTAGCATTGGTGGTTTCATGCGAAAGGCACTGGAACTTCAAAAAATTAGTAAAATTGTGGTTTGAAACGAAAATCACTGATACTCAAAGGGATAAGGTACCAGTAGAGACCAGGCCTAAGCTACTGCCAATCTCAGCAAACGAACTGCGCTATAGCCGTTAGCGAATACTTCGTGTACTGCGCTTTGCTCTGTGTTGCAATTTGCTCGTTGTTTTACTGTTCTATTTTGAAACGAGTAAAGAGACTGCTCCTGGTCCATGACGGGGTTCGAGTACGACACTGACAACACCAGAACGGATCGATGTGAATATACCGTATTCCATTTTGCTACTTTTTGAGTGAGGCATTGCTTCCTATAGCCTAGACAGAAATCTCTGAAGAAGAAATAGGTCATGCTTCCGAGCGTATGTTTCCTCGCTATCAGTTGACTGATTTGCGCGGTTCTAGGAAGGGAGATTTTTTGTTCATTAATATAATGAGCCATGTCTCTCCAGTATTGAATGAGGTGGACTGAGATTTGGAGTTACATATTTCAGTAATTCTGTAGACGATAAAAGCAAGTAAAAACACACAAATTTTTTACATGTTTGTTTATTCCACGTTTCAAGATAAAATTTGTATGTGGTAGGATACGAGATCGGAGGGTAATTTCAGTATATCACTTTATAATGAAATTATATAAATTTATTTTCTTCGTGTAGTGAACCACAGTTGTATATTTGTTAAAGGACATTTTGAAGTGTTCCAAGTTTTCAGTTTACTATGCCCTGCACTATTAGCGAATTTCGGCCTTAGACGTAGGTCATTTTCAAGCTCAGTAGCTGTGGATGTGTTGAACAATCATCGTGTTAATAAACTGCGATAGAGACGATCTGAAAGGGAGCACAGGGAGCACGTAACGTACGAGTCAGAATTAAAACCAGAAAGCATACTGTGTGCAGTAATAGTCCAGTTTATAAATAATGCTACGTTATAGGACACGATATGTGCTCGCTTTCGTTATCGAACATGATGCTGTTCGACAACGAAAGCGAGCACATACATGGTGTGTACCAGTTCCGTTAGGACAGCCTGTGTGTAATTCTAAACTGCAACTATATCGTTGGGAGAGCTGCGGTATTACGATCCTTGACGTCTCAGCAACTTGTTTGTCCTCCTGTACCCGTGCCTGTAAGGCTGCTCCGGGTGAGCACGTAAGCTGCAACAGCTTCAGTCCTAGCTAGTCACATGGACCAAATCCAAGAGATCCATACTGGGAAAAAATGATTAGTTCTATTGAATGGCAAATCCAATTGCTCCAAAACATTTCGACCTACTGATTCCAGCGCCTAGTCCATTTGTGCCGCCGGCCGGTGTGGCTGAGTGGTTCTAGGCCCTTCAGTCTGGAACTGCACGACCACTACGGTCGCAGGTTTGAATCCTGCCTCGGGCATGGATGTGTTTGATGTCCTCAGGTTAGTTAGGTTGAAGCAGTTCTAAGTTATAGGGGACTAATGACCTCATATGTTAAGTCCCATAGTGCTCAGAGCCATTTGGACCATTCCATTTGTGCCGGATGTCCATCTTTCCGGCGATATGAATCCGCGCTCCTGTCCACCCGACGGCGAACTTGAGTGGCGCTGGCCTGCAACATTCCTCCAAGTTGTCAGCGGAGAGCCCACTATGAGAAGCGTGGAGTGCTTGGGGAAAGCAGATAGTGGCAGCAGGCTCTGGAAATTACTTGTCGTAACATAACCTGTTTGCGAGTCGCGTGTTTGGTAGTACGGCGTCCGTAGCACGGAGTGTTGAATGTTTTTCTTTTGGGAACATAGCGTTGGCCGGCAATAGTGACCTGCTGATTCCACCTACTTCTTTGACCTGTCCTCTAAGGGATTTGTTTTATTATGCCTGTGGTACTGATAATGCAACACCGGACATTACGTGTGGATAGAAGGCGGTTTTTTTATTATTTTTTATGTTGTAGTTGACTGGTGGTTTATACTGTTGGGCGGTGAGAGTTCGTAATACGTTGTACCAATGGGTCGGATTTGTCCAGGCACGCCTTCGTTACTGCAACTTTCAGTTTCACTGTGTCTCCGAATGTTGACTTTTCAGATAGAATAGGGATCGGTAGTGTAGGGTGGTCTGATTGTACACTGACGAGACAAAGAAACTGAGACACCTGCCTAATATCGCGTAGCGCTCCCGCGAGAACGCAGATGTGCCGCAACACGACGTGGTATGGACTCGACTGTCTGCAGTAGTGCTGGAGGAAACTGACACCATGAATTCTGCATAGCTGTCCCTAAATCGAGGGGGTGAACAGCACGTTGCAAAGCACCCCAGACATGCTCAATAATGTTCATGTCTTGGGAGTTTGGTGGCCAGCGAAAGTGTTTGAACGCAGAAGCCTGTTCCTGGAGCACTCTGTAGCAATTCTGGATGTGTGGGGTGTCGCATTGTCCTATTGGAAATGCCCAAGTCCGTCGGAATGCACAATGGACAGGAATCGATGCAGGTGGTCAGACAGGATGCTTACATACATGTCATCTGTCAGAGTCGTATCTAGACGTATCAAGGGTTCCATATAACCCCAACACACATCCCACACCATTACAGAGCATCCACGAGCTTGAACAGTCCCCTGCTGACGTGCAGGTTCCATGGATTCATGAGGTTGTCTCCATACCCGCGCACGTTCATCCACTAGTTACAATTTGAAACGGGACTCGTCCAACCAGGCAACATGTTTCCAGTCATCAAAAGTCCAATGTCGATGTTTAGGGGCCCAGGCAAGGCGTACGTTTTGTGTCGTGCAGTCATCAAGGGCTCCGGAGGCCCATATCGATGATGTTTCGTTGAATGGTTCGCACGCTGACACTTGTTGATGGCCCAGCATTGAAATATGCAGCAATTTGCGGAAGGGTTGCACTTCTGTCACACTGAATGTTTCTCTTGAGTCATCGTTGGTCCCATTCTTGAAAGATATTTCTCCGGCCCCAGCGATGTCGGAGATTTGACGTTTTACCGGATTCCTAATATTCACGGTACCCTCGTGAAGGAAAGAGAGTGGCAAAGGGACATAGTTGACAGTGACAGATCAGTGCTAGGAAAAGAGTGGAGGAGACGGTGCCAGTGGGAGAGGAATAAAATGCGGAGTAAGTGGAAGTGGGTGAGACTCAGTGATAATGAGAGACAATGGCAATGAGGTTAGTAGCAGTGTGAAGAGATAGCATCAGTCGGGAGGAAAAGGTGCCATATTAGCAGTAACAGAGAGCAAGACGGAAACAGAGACAGCGAGGGGACTATAGGGGACTGTGGTAGTAGGACAGGACGAAGGGGGCTGTACCCCCCCTCCTATTATCGCCGGGCATTTGCTGCTCTATGCGCACAAATGGAGGATTCCACATTTATTTACACTGATGTCTCCAAGACCACCTTTTGTGTCGGGAGTGCCTACATTATTAACAACAACCCTATTAGATTTCGGCTTCCCGACCAGTGTTCGGTTTTTACTGAAAATATCTACGCTCGGATTCGCTCAGCTCTCTCCTCAACCTCTAAGCTCTTTATCCCGTCTAACCTCTGACCCACTGAATTCAGGACTGCCTCCACATGCACCACTTGGGGGGCATCTCTGTGGTATTCCCCTGGATCACAGGACGTGTTAGCATAAGCGGAAACGAGGCAGCCCCCGCTGTTCGCATGGTAGCCGGCCGAAGTGGCCGTGCGGTTAAAGGCGCTGCAGTCTGGAACCGCAAGACCCCTACGGTCGCAGGTTCGAATCCTGCCTCGGGCATGGATGTTTGTGATGTCCTTAGGTTAGTTAGGTTTAACTAGTTCTAAGTTCTAGGGGACTAATGACCTCAGCAGTTGAGTCCCATAGTGCTCAGAGCCATTTGAACCATTTGTTCGCATGGTTCCCCTTGCCGATCTACAGAGCGTTTTATGTCGTCGTGTTGCTCTTTTATGGCACACACATTGGTGTGCACTTCAGGATAATAATTTATGGGACATAAAATCTCTTCCCTGTGCTTGGACCTCTTCCTCCCGGCGTCGTCGCTGGGAGGAGATAGTTTTAACTAGGTTCCTGATTGGGCACTGTCTTTTTAGCCATCGACATCTTTTAAGTGGCGATCATCCCCGCTTTGTCCCCACTGCTCTCAATCGTGGACGGGGAAAACAAACCCCCTTCAATAGCACTTTTCTAAGATTTCCTGCCGTTTTTAGTTTCCCTCCTTCTCGGATTTTGCTCCCATTGCTTCTGATTTAAATTCCTGGTATTACCCTTCACTAAGCCACAGAATGGGCGCTTATAACCATAGCTGTTTTGCACCCAAAATCCATAATCTAAAAAAATCCACTTCCAGTTGCCCTTTTTCGTTCACTCATTGATCCCAACTCATTGTCATTATATCTTTGTGTGTCTCTGTTACTGCCTCCAGTGTCACAGTCACAGTACACTTCGTTCTGTCCTACGACTGCTGTCTCCTTTAGTCACCTATTCATGAAACTGTTGAGAACGAAGCGAGGATATTCCGCGATGTCGCAAAACTAATTCCACGTGTTTTCAACCGAAATTTTTCGGAAAAAAGGCGTTGCACTACATATTGAACTCCCGTCATATATATAGATAATCGAACAGCTCGCACTTTCCAAATACTGCTTTCGCATATCAGATTTGCTGTCAATAAATTCTTCCAATGATGATATGACCAATCTATAAAGAAGGTAGTAGGAACGTGATAAAATTACTAGCGTAAATATGGAGGCTCCTGAGGTACGCAGGAATTTCAGCAGTGCTGATAGAAGCAGACGAACGCTAAGAGCAGGCGGGATCTCGAGGCGTGTAGGCGGCGACCGACCTCGGCCGGCCCGCTCATCGCAAACATTCAATAGATCGACCAGGGAGCGCACTTCCTCTCCACGTTCGGGGAATCAAATAAGGGAACAAAGGACTCTCCTAATCTGCTCTCCTCCTTCCGCAGCTGCTTCCGCGCCCTCCCTATACATTTTTATTTCCTCCCAGACTCATCTTTTTTGCGGGGGTCGGAATTTCGATTCCCCCGGCGTCTCGCTCCGCCTCGCTTTTCACATCACGTTTCCGTTCGGTTTTTCGCTCGCGCGACAGGATGGACCCGTGCCAACTCCGACCGCCTACTCGCGCCGGTTACTCCGGCAGCACGAGACGGGGCTCTCCCCCAGTGATACTTCCCAGGTAGGCCGCCGAGTGTCTCATTTCACGTGCAAACGCCGCTCCATCTCCCACCGACCTGAGTCAAAAAGAGCGCCTTCAATATGCGTAATACCCACTGAGCTACTGTAGCGATTATACAGCGTTATTCAGCTGCCCCTCCCGAGGTCGTTTCATGCAAACTGCAATTTTATATCAGCCTATCTCTCTCTCAAACAACGGGCGAGATTTTCAATTCTCTCGCTCGCTATGCGCAGACTATTAGCCTTACACAAAAAAAAGAGCAAGACCTTGTTGCCTAAAATTTAATGTAGATAATTTATTGGATATATTTTCCGCCTTTTATACAAAAACACTGTTTCTCCTTGCTACTCAAACGTGTTTCGGCACCTCTGGGCCATCATCAGTGGGTTTTGTTTACTGAAAACGTGATTTTACGTTATAGAATACTAAAACCCAGCCACAGCCTATACAGTAAACTGAAAATTGAGGGAAGCTTCCACATACAGAAGGCAACAGCAGAAGGAAAACAGATCATAAATGAATACACTACACTCTGGAAGGGCAAGTTATTTGACACGTTAAAGGAACTCTACAGAAAAGACAACACAAAAAGCTAAAACGTCTACCCACACACACATACATATGATAAATGAATACACTACACTGTGCAAAGGTTCAACGCTTTACAAGCTAAAGGGACACAACGTAAAAGACAACTCAAATAAATAAGAGGCGTTCAGAACACACACAAACGCGCTCGCACGCGCAAACATAAAATGTAAACAAAACTCAAATTTGGCGCCAAACTCACTGGTGAACAAATGAACACTGACTGGGCTGGGACACTCAACAACCACAATTACAGTGTGTTTTGGTGAAGTATACAGTGCTTTTTACGACCAGATTTCTGAAAATATGTTATATTTACGTGTCCTTCACAACACCCCATCAGGATGTTGAGAAAAAGGGCTTGCCACACAAAAACATAAGTAAAAACTAATATATGCACGAAATATCGCGACAAACTAAAGAACGTTTAAAGTATAAAATCATAGGTCAACACCGTTTGGTTGCAGATGACAAGCTACCAGTACAAAATACGCAAGTGGTCCTGCAAAACCATGCAAACCGAATGTAAAGGTATTAACTAACAGAAACAAATAGTTGTTTGAACTAAATATTTCTGTAATTTTGTAATCCATTAGTAAAAACGTTCACCTACGGATTAAATAAAACATAAATCCACTGATGATGGCTCAGTAGTGCTGAAACATGTTTGGGAACTTTGAAAAAACGGCGTTTTTCATAACTGGTGGTCCTTACATCCAACAGCTTTAGAAGGGTTGAAATGTCCATGATGGATTTGTTACCCAGTGACATCCAATGACTAACGCAGCTTCTAAGTCACTGAGCTCTCCTGACCTATCCATTCTGTTACTACTACTTCTACTGACAACTCAGTACCCTCCCTCTCATTTTCTACTGACAGGTCTGGGTTTGGTGATATCTAATGATCAATTCCACATTACATATAGGTGTCCAGATTCCTTTGATCATATAGTGTATTAAGTAAGGCTCAGCAGAGCTGTCTTACCCTCCGGTCGGAGGACAATGCGGTTGGTGTACTCTGTTCAGTCTGTTTACATGCCTCAGATCAGGTATTCATTCCAAGTACTGTCACATTAATGTAAGAAGGGTTGTTAGCCTGGGAAGTTGCCAATGAAATGATACCAATATTCAGCCACTCTTGTTAGATAAGAACAGTGAAGATCTGCCTCGTAGAAGTTGCCTGATGTACCTAAGATGCGGCAATCCCCTCCTCCTCCGCGCTTGTCCATTCCCCATTCTCCTGCTCTCCAAAACACAGCTGCACATTTCTCGTAGCTAAGTATCCCATACCCTCCTTTCCCTACCCCACTATACTAGGATACAGGATCTTCTCCTGCTGCCTGAATCGAGAAGTAAAATAAGTAACAAATTTTATTTTCAAACAGCTGTCTATTTTTCAAATACTTAGTATAATATTGCTACGCTCCGGAGAGGTATGGTGGCACTGTAAACAAAAGGTTCAGCTTAGAGTGACGGTGAGTGGTCTGGTTCACGCGATGAGGCGTCAGTGACACAGTGATACCTGCAGTAATATTTACTTATCGTGTAAAGTGTACAGCGGCCAGGCGTAAATGTGCGTGCTGCAAGGAAGTGGTGATTCTATGAATGCATGGTGTCTGTTCTTTCGGACATGTCTAAAAGAACAGACTCCACGCATTGATATAACTGATTCATCTCGGTGGGTGACGAATTCACCTTCACCAGTACAAATGCACAATTACGTCCGACCGCCTTCCAAGAATCTCTGAGTAGCGAGCATGGAGTACGTGGTCAGGGAATGCGGATAGCTGGCGCTCGATGGGAGTGTAGGTCGGGCGAGAGGCGAGCTGAGATAGTCCGTGCAGTTGCTATAAACACTGTGTCCGAGTGGCGCAATAATTAACGCAACTGCCTTTTAAGCAACAGATCGTGGGTTCGAATCCCGATCCGGCACACATTTTCACTCCTCGCCGCTGATTCCGTTGAATGTCCCGGAGCAGCTGCCATCAATAATCTCTTCACTTTCCTTTCCTCCCAATCCCCCCCTCTACCTTCAATTTACATATGAAGTGCTGATTGTTAGCGAGTCGCTCCGTCGCCTCGTAGGTCAGTGCCACGCTTGTTGTGCTCGCAGCAGCTTAGGGACAAGTAGGCGTTGTCCACCAAAGTCCTGCGATACACTGGTACTCTAGAGAAAATCCTACGTTGGAACGTCATTTGAAAGTCTTTCTTTCTCCTTCTTCCTGTCTCTAACTGCCTAACTGTGCTTGTATGTCGTCGTGGAAAGTTTCCTCAATAATGAGGTTTAGTGCTCTTTCTGGCTATATTTAAATATTTGTCATTGGCTGTGCCTGTTGGGTAACGTTGACAGTGGAATGCCTGTTGTTGCCTATTGGGCTCTGAAATGTGATTTCATAATATACCAAACATCCATAACCAGAAGCACAACCTACAGAATCGATTAACTTCACAGTGACTCACAAACAAGAAATTTTCCGACATACATGGTGATTCAGCTGTCCCTACCGATTCAGTTTATGCAACTTGCGCTAAGTCTGTATCAGGAACGGAATCCAGACAGGCAACAGCCACATACCTGATAAAAGTTCCCTCTCAGAGCTTTGGGCGACGGTTAGCAAAAGGATTCATATTGTAAGTAATACAAATGAGGATCTGACTAAATTACACGGTATTTTTGGACCGAGATATACATTAGTCTTCCCATTTTAATATCTTCTGTTAACTTCATTTTTTCCGAAGGTAAAACAAACTTTATAAACAATGTTTTTGAACCATTTACGAAATAATACGTACTATAAATGGAATAAACTTACAGAAACATCCTAAATCTGTATGACTACACCGATAGATATACAAAGAAAGATTGGAGACACTTGGTTAAGTATGGCAGAAGTAAGGTGTATCTTGGTCCAATAATACCGCACAGCTCATGGCCAATCCACACTTGTACTTTTGAAAATATGATACCGTTTGCTAACAATCGCCCACAGCTCAAGTCGCCTGTCTGGATACCGTTCCCGATACAGACGTAGTGTGGTTTGCATAAAGCGAATCGGTAGGTGCAGCTAAATCATCCATTATACTTCACTGATTAAGTAAATCATAGATGCGGGAACACAGAAGTTAAACACAATCAAGTAAATAGTGTTGGAGAATGTATACAGTGTGAAACAGAACTCCAGTGACAAGTTTTTAGAGGCTGTTCAGGGATATCTTCAGAGTATTTTGGTGTAGGGGACCCATGGTTTCCAGTGGCTTCTTACAGAGTAATAATGTAATTATGATTTATTTGGCTTGTTACAGCAATCACCCTTGTTTCTGTAAAATTTCCTTCACTGCAGTAAAATAAAATGCCATCGCCGAAACGTACAACTCAAAACACAGAGTAAAGCAACAACACTCAAATGCTAAAGTACTGTGACGTGCTTGCTGTCGGTGTGGCAACAGCTCAACATAGGGTCGTAGTGACGGTCTTCCAGTACTTTCAGTGAACCATTGCACGAGGTGCACTTCGGCCAATTCTTCATCAGGAAACCTATCCAAAGTACTACGGTGCATCACTGAGAGATGAATGAAATGTGTGACGAGGGCCTCCCGTCGGGTAGACCGTTCGCCTGGTGCAAGTCTTTCGATTTGACGCCACTTCGGCGACTTGCGCGTCGAGGTGTATCACTGTTAACGCACGTAAAGCACAACTAACAGAACCTGAAAACAAAACCCTAGACTGAACCGAGCAGTACTGACTATAAATTTGAGGACAGCGAGGTAAGGAGGGCGTTACTGTTGTCAACAGCAAATATTGTGAGCGAATGGAAGCAAGACACATTGTGCATACCGTGTTGTGTACTATTTTCAGTTCGTTTCTTATACAAACCTAATTCCGTCGATATTTGCTCTGTTGTACACTACTTTCAGTGCAATACAAATACAAAGCTAATTAGGGCAAGATACGAAACGAAATGCTAGAACTCTGTAACGAGCCGTGGGTTCTTTGTACAAAAATACTCAGAAGGTATCTCTGAACAACCTCTGAAGATTTGTCGGTGTAGATCTGGTTCACCTTGCGTAATACGCATGACAGACAATCTCATTCGTAAGTTCATGAAACACATGACAAACCCGGATAGAGAAGACAAGACAGATGAAACAGAAGAACAAGAATCCCACTACGCCCTCCCCTCATCTGAAACAAAAGTGGGACAAAATTTGCTAAAAGGTGGAACTACATACTGAAGAAACAGTGATACCGTACAGATAATACAACTCGGAAAATATTTAGAGCACATTACACAGATACTGACAAATTCAAAATCCGGCAATTACCAATTAAGATGCAACAATTGTCAATCCATTTATCTAGATCAGATATAAAGAATGTGTTAAATCAGATTTTGGAGACCTTAGAGTCCTAAAAACAAATAACCAGTATTAGATTTACGCTGACCGTTTAATGGCCCATAGTCGCCATGTAGTTTGGCCTTCAGTGCAGCAAGGAAGCAAGCACTCATCGTAGAAAGACGTCTTGTTCTCATTGACTTGATGCAGACACCCTGCATGGTGGCAGGTAGCTTGCTGTTACTCTCAATAGTCTTCCAACATGGCGCCAACATGTGCCAACACGACGAAGAACTGAGGAATAAAGCGCTAACTGCGACAGATCTACGCGCTGTTAAACCAGGCGTCGACATTCCCACAGGACCTCTGAGTTATTCTGTATAAGGCGCTACTGGGCAAAATTTTGGAGTATATAGTCATTGTGTGGAATACTTTTGGATCACCTACAGATGACGCAAAATCGAGCCTTCGAGCTCACTTTGCACTTAGTTCGGGATTTCCTGACATGCGGGATTTTCTGTCCGGTAATCGAGTACTTTACGTCTGGGAGGTGTTGAGGCGATCGACTGGTGGCATCTACGAGAGATTTAGGACGTTACAGAACCGACACATCAGCAGCTTTGGTACCAGACTGCAGCGCCACAACCTATCGAAGTGACCACCTCTGATGACGGAATAAACCGTACTTAAAATAAATAAATACAACTGAATTCGTTTGTTTCAGATCGAGATGGTTGAGGACAACCAAGAAGGAAACAAACTAGAAGTGAAACTACGAACGTATGAACCGTCACCCCATGAGCGTAAGCCTGCATCATAGATCGGGATGTCATTTTCCACTAAGGAGATCAAACTTCATCTAGTGACATGACTACAGTCATGGGACACCTGGGGCAAGTATCTAAAGAGTTGTCTCCCCTCTCTTTTGCGCAACCCGATAAGATGGCGACCTCATCGCGTCCCTCAGTCACCCCCACCCTTCGCTCATTATTTATTTACTAGCCTTTTCCCTGCAGCTTAGCTCGTATCTGCTTTCGACCCATGTATTAAACACACCTCCTCTTCCACTTCTTCCTGCATCTGTCTGTCCACCTCATCCCCCACCTCCATCTCCTCCTCCCCCTCTCTTTCTACATTTCCACCACTCCCCTCTCTGACCATATGTTCCTCCCCACTCGGTCTGACCATAACCTCCTCTCCCTCTTCCTCTACACCTATATTCCTCTACCTGTCTCTAAGCATCTCCCACTCCTCCTCTCTGTCCACTTCCTTCCCCACCCCGCTCATTCTATCTGTCCCCTCCTCTATCTATTTCACTCTGTACCCAGCCATGTTCATCTGCATGTTCCCGCAATACGGTTCAGTAAAGTAGATCGATTCTACTCCGACGGCATTCCTGTTATGCAGGGCAGGCTATATTAGGGGCTTGAAAATCGTTTCTTTGCCTATTACATAAAAGCTGCCATGTGGAACAGGTCTATAAAGCAAGCCGATACTACTCCAACACAACACGCCTGTCATGCAAGGCAGCCTATATGTTGGGGCTCAGAAAACAGTTTATTGCCTCTGACATGTAAACTGTCCTGCAAAGCAGGTTGATTTGGTAGGCCGATACCGTTCCCACTCAACATAGCTGTTGACCTGTTGCGGATGGCAGCCTATACGCCAGGAGCTGGAAAGAAACACGTTTTTCACTATATTCATATATTCACTATTTATCTATAAAACCCACACTGTTGGTACTCATGAGGCCTGCTGTTTATGTGGCATATTTGGTTGAAATCAAATCTAGGGGTTTGTGAGGAGATCAAGACATACACACACACGCACTCTGAAATAGTTTTACCTTATGACATACATTAAGAGTTTTTGAATCACAGAATAGCTATAGAAATGCAAAAATTACTTAACCACAACATGTCATCACTCCAACATAGCTCCCTGATGTGTATGATACACATGATAACAACTAAAAGAGAATATCAAGGTGTTTTATATAGTTTATTACACCATTCACTGTGGTCAGGAAATCTTCAAAAGGTCATCATAGGTACGAGTGCGGCATGCTGATTCAATATGATCAACTAACTGTCGTTCAGTAGCACAATCACAAGATGGTGGTGAAGATTTGCCTCTTTCATGGAGAGTGTCTGCACATCTTCCATCGTCTCTTCGGATGTAGTGCAGGGTAGTCACAACTGCCTGCTGCTGATCAAATGCAATGGCTTTCTCCTCAGTGCAGGGGAGTTTCAGGCGTTGTGGACGACAGTTTTGTTGCCAACAGCGTTTCCATCCTTCAGTAGCGTTGAAATGATTTTCAGTAAAAATTATGGCTGTGATTAGAACGGGATGTTTTGCTCTTAACCTTTTTCGCTCCGTGGCTAATATGCCGTTCAAAATTGGAAGATCAAGGGTTGTCAACAGTTTTCTTGTATTCATGTAATGGCGCACTCTTCCGTCTGATATCAAGGCGTGGAATGTGACTCGAGATAGGAAAGCAGTAAGTGGGACTAGATAGTATCGATCCAACAACAATTCGCATGGATTTGTTGAGTTCAACAACTATCTTTTCACTTACGGACTACTATGCCAGTCGCATGCATAGCACTGTACCGTTATAGCGGTGCAGGTGATTCTTCCAACTGATGCTAAAAGCGCGGAAACTATTTTTTCTTTTCGTTTTCCCCTTGTGGCGCTGTCATTAGTGGACGGTCTGTGACGTTTGTCCTTATGTTCCATTTTCTGAGCAGAGACAGGTGCTAAAGAATTGGTTTGGGAGAGGAGGTTTTAACAGCCGATGGAGGGAGTAGGAGAGACTGACCAATGTTGACGACAAAGAAATAAACTAGATAGAAAATTTGGGAAGGCGGGAAAAAAATGTAGACCAACGCGAAGGAGTGTGCTCTCTAGGGAGAGACAGGGGCCTGGAGTACAATGGAGAACAGAAACATTTAGTCTGGCGACGAGGAAGCGAGCAAGCATGTAAGGTGGCGGAGGACATCAGCGAGGGTACGGACGACTGGCAGAGTCAGAAGGCCACCTCGAGTACTGCGGTTCGACATCAGTCTGCACGGCTCATTGCAAGAATGCATTCCTGCAGCAGCATGCCAGAAACAGAAACAATGATGCGCTCGTTCGAATAGAAGCGACGGCCTCCAAAATGGTCATTCAGCCCCGACAAGAGAGTTATCTTCATTCTCCGTCAACTCCTTGCTGTTCAATCATTGCTTATGTACCACAACTATTTTTTCTTTTCGTTTTCCCATTGTGGCGCTGTCATTGGTGGACGGGCTGTGACGTTTGTCCTTACGTTCCATTTTCTGAGTAGAGACAGGTGCTAAAGAAGTAAGTATGATAGCTTCGCTTCAGATCCTAATTGATATCCTTACTCGTCTCCGAACCTTGTCAGCCAAAAATGATGCTCGTCAATGTGAAGTGTCATATATTAACTGAGATGAGATTGTCAATCAAACATTCAGTCCTCGCAAATTCCAACGCTGTTTATGAAATAAATTCCGGACATCGTAAATCGTGATTTTACTTTCACAGCCAGTAAATCCAGTGCAGTAATAGAGAGTTAGGGAGGGTTGAAAGAGACCCCACTCGGAACAAAGGGCTTGGGGCCCCATACTCCAGAGAGCGTATCCAAAATCCGTTCCGTAACTTCGCTAATTAGCACTGCGCTGCACAGCACCCTACTTGCGCCAGACTGGTCAAATCTGACAGTAGAAGCACAACCGTAATCTGTTTTTAGGTACACAGGGGAGGTCTCGAACGGCGAAACCATAAAACTGCCGGTGCCTCATCGTTAAGCCATCAGATCAATTATGCAGTCGTTCTCGGTTTGTCTCCATACAAATGCGCCATACCAACATGTGAGCAACTTTCCAAGAGATGTGCCAGTCTAGTCACTACTTCCCTTGGCCGTAAAGTCCATCGTTTTCAGTCCAGTTAGGCCATTATTAAAGTGCTCCTTGGGATGACTACGTGCAGTAGAGAAATGTGCTGTACCATGGTCTTTTGTTAAACTGTGTGTGTGGGTACTCTAACGTATACATATTAATTAATTTCAATGCGACTTTCGTCCATAGCTAGGTTCTAACTTAAATATGAAGAAAGGAAGAATGGGAAGTGTTTAGCATTCCGTCGACAGGGTGGTCATTAGCGACGGAGCACAAGTTCGGATTATGGGATGACTGGCAAGTTAATAGGTTGTGCCGTTTTAAAGGAAACATCTGAGCATTTGCCTTAAGCGATTTACGGAAAGACGAAAAAGCTAAATCTGCATGCCTGGATGAGGATTTGAACCGTCTTCCTCCCAAACTAGAGTCCAGCGTACTAACTATAGCGCCACCCCATCGGTAACCTAAAGGTACAACAATATGAACTATGTCATCGCTGCTAAAGACATTAAACTGCTTTTACTTTTTTTCTGACAAATACGATGTTTTATTGTGTTGCGCAACGGCGACAGGAAAAAGATACCATATCCCTTGCAAGACATGGTAGATAGAGAATCCACAGTGAGTTACAAGACACGTACCTCTCTTGAATCTAGACAAAGAAGTTCGAATTGCTTGTGAAAGGCACATGCACGGTAATAGCTGCCCCAAAGACTATAATTCCCCACCAGCTACCACTACCCAATCGTAGCCTCACACTCTCCATACGGAAGTTCTCATGATATAGCAAATATCTTGTAATTGATGTCGTTTTATACTTCAGGATGGCCTCTGTCTGACCGAAACATAAATCTATTGCGCAAATCATGATTACCTAAAAATATTTAGCAGCTGTAAATTACCGGCATTTAAAAAGGATTATTTCCAGAATACAGCTGTTGACCATGACCGTGTTATGGACATCTGTAAACGTACGTCGATGCGTGACGTATACATGTATTTTTCTACTTTTCCTTCATATTTTCATTTTTCCCTTTTTATAGGGGACGCCAAAAGAGTCCTCATCCTGGCGCGAGGCAGGGGACCTAAAAAATTTCCCAGGTTGTGAAATCACAGTTACGTCCATGAAATCTTCGTTAGAACACGGTGGCAACAATAGTCATTGAAACGTCGCGCCATTTCAGTGAACTCATCTGGTTGGAAACCCGTCAACTTTATACAGAGCAGGTAAAATATACATGGTGATCAAAACGTTTCCGTTAGAGGGCCGTACAGTCCAGACTCGGTATGACAGCAAGGCAAAATCACCGTGAGCATTGAGAAAATCGTCCCACCAACCCATCGGATTGACCTGCTGCGTGAAGAGTTCGTAGCTGCCCACTGTCATGCTCTTCCGACAAGAATCGTCGACACTTTAAGGCTTTTTTTAAGAAACTGATGACATGATAATCGTATGGGGAGAGATCATAACTATAGGATGGGTGCTCGAGGTCTCCCACATGTGTTGGTGTAACTTCTGTGTTACGACATTTGCGTCATTATATAGCAGCAGCACCTCTTGTCGCAGTTTTCCCGGACATTTCGGCTTAGGTAACTAATCTTCATTCTCCGCTGAATGTCTACAGGTGTTTGTCTTTCGACAGCTAAGAAATGAATAACAGCACGCTGATCCTGTCACCATAGTTCACTTTTCCCCATTTATCGCACGCACTTTGGAAATACATGAATGCCACACTAATGCTTTGCCTAGGTGTCAGTAGTTATACACCCTTACTAGAGTCTCGCTACGTTGCGTATACGCTGCAGAAGGACCCTCAAACAAGAAGTTTTTGATCACCCCTTATAAAACCGGCTCATAAAATGTTTCATGTAGTTCCATATAGGCAACCCAACTTACGTCATATGCCACGGTTGGGAATAGCGCAAGTTGGGTTGCCTACTTTAAGGCCCACGAAATATTTTCAGAGTCTGTTTTATTTCTGCATCTACATCTACATGGATACTCTGCAAATCACATTTAAGTGCCTGGCGAGGGTTCTCTATTATTCCAATCTCGTATAGCGCGCGGAAAGAATGAACACCTATATCTTTCCGTACGAGCTCCGATTTCCCTTATTTTATCTTGGTGATCGTTCCTCCCTATGTAGGTCGGTGTCAACAAAATATTTTCGCATTCTGAGGAGAAAGTTGGTGATTGGAATTTCGTGAGAAGATTCCGTCGCAACGAAAAATGCCTTTCTTTTAATGATTTCCAGCCCAAATCCTGTATCATTTCTGTGACACTTTCTCCCAGATTTCGCGATAATACAAAACGTGCTGCTATTCTTTGAACTTTTTCAATGTATTCCGTCAGTCCTACCTGGTAAGGGTCCCACACCGCGCTGCAGTATTCTAAAAGAGGACGGACAAGCGTAGTGTAGGCAGTATCCTTAGTAGGTCTGTTACATTTTCTAAGTGTCCTGCTAATAAAACGCAAGTCTTTGGTTAGCCTTCCCCACAACATTTTCTATGTGTTCTTCCAATTTAAGTTGTTCGTAATTGTAATACCTAGGTATTTAGTTGAATTTACGGCTTTTAGATTAGACCGATTTATCGTGTAACCGAAGTTTAACGAGTTCCTTTTAGCGCTCACGTGGATGACCTCACACTTTTCGTTATTTAAGGAGAACTGCCACTTTTCGCACCATTCCGATATTTCTTCTAAATCGTTTTGCAGGTTTTTTTTATTTTCTGATGACTATTAGTCGATAAACGACAGCGTCATATGCAAACAACCGAAGACGGCTGCTCAGACTGTCTCCAAAATCGTTTATATGGATAAGGAACAGTAAAGAGGCTATAACACTACCTTGAGGAACACCAGAAATCACTTCTGTTTTACTCGATGACTTTCCGTCAGTTACTACTCTCACAGGAAATCACAGATCCAGTCACATAACTGAGACGATGTTCCATAAGCACGCAATTTCACTACGAGCCACTTGTGTCGTACAGTGTCAAAAGCCTTCCGGAAATCCAAAAATACGGAATCCATCTGAAATCCCTTGTCAATAGCACTCTACACTTCATGTGAATAAAGAGCAAGTTGTGTTTCACAAGAACGATGTTTTCTAAACCCATATTGACTGTGTGTCAATAGACCGTTTTCTTCGAGGTAATTAATTATGTTCGAACACAATATATGTTCTAAAATCCTGCTGCGTATCGACCTTAACGATATGGGCCTGTAATTTAGTGGATTACTCCCACTACCTTTCTTGAATATTGGTGTGACCTATGCAACTTTCCAGTCTTTGGGTACGTATCTTTCGTCGAGCGAACGGTTGTATATGATTATTAAGTATGGAGTTAAAACATCAGCATACTCCGAAAGGAACCTGACTGGTATACAGTCTGGACCAGAAGACTTGCTTTTATTAAGTGATTTAAGTTGCTTCACTACTCCGAGGATATTTACTTCTGCGTTTCTCAAGTTGGCAGCTGTTCTCGATTCGAATTCTGGAATATTTACTTCGTCTTCTTTTGTGGAGGCATTTCGGAAGGCTGTGTTTAGTAACTCTGCTTTGGCGGCACTGTCTTCGATAGTATCTCCATTGCTATCGTGCAGAGAAGGCATTGTTTGTTTCTTGCCGCTAACATACTTCACATAAGACAAGAATCTCTTTGGATTTTCTGTCAGGTTTCGAGACAAAGTTTCGTTGTGGAAACTGTTATAGGCATCTCGCATTGAAGTCCGCGCTAAATTTCGAGCTTCTGTAAAAGATCGCCAATCTTGGGGATTTTGTGTGTGTTTAAATTTGGCGTGTTTGTTCGTTGTTTCTGCAACAGTGTTCTAACCCATTTTGTGTACCAAGGAGGATCAGCTCCGTCGTTTGTTAATTTATTTGGAATAAATCTCTCAAGAGAAGAAATAAAAACATTGAGGTTCGCCGATGACATTGTAATTCTGTTAGAGACAGCAAAGGACTTGGAAGAGCAGTTGAACGGAATGGATAGTGTGGATATAAAATGTAGACTGGCAATGGCAAGGAAAGCCTTTCTGAAGAAGAGAAATTTGTTAACATCGAGTATAGATTTAAGTGTCAGGAAGTCGTTTCTGAAAGTATTTGAATGGAGTGTAGCCATGTATGCAAGTGAAACATGGACGATAAATAGTTTAGACAAGAAGAGAATAGAAGCTTTCGAAATGTTGCGCTACAGAAGAATGCTGATGGGTAGATCACATAACTAATGAGGAGGTATTGAATAGGATTGGGGAGAAAAGGCATTTGTGGCACAACTTGACTAGGAGAAGGGATCGGTTGGTAGGACATGTCCTGAGGCATCAAGGGATCACCAATTTAGTATTGGAGGGCAGCGTGGAGGGTAAAAATCGTAGAGGGAGACCAAGAGATGAATATACGAAGCAGATTCAGAAGGATGTAGGTTGCAGTAGGTACTGGGAGATGAAGAAGCTTGCACAGGATAGAGTAGCATGGAGAGCTGCATCAAACCAGTCTCAGGACTGAAGACCACAACAACAACAACAACAACAAATCTCTCAATTGCTGGCGATACTATTTCTTTGAATTTAAGCCAAATCTGGTCTACACTTTTATTATTAATTTGGAATGAGTGAAGATTGTCTCTCAGGAAGGCGACAAGCGATTTTTTTATCTGCTTTTTTGAATAGGCATATTTTTCGCTTATTTTTCGAGGATTTGGGGATTACAATATTCAATCTTGCAACGACAGCCCTGTGTTCACTAATCCCTGAATCGGTTTTGATGCTCGTTATTAACTCAGGATTATTTGTTGCTAAGAGGTCAAGTGTGTTTCCATTACCGTTTACTATTCGCGTGGGCTCATGAACTAAATGCTCGAAATAATTTTCAGAGAATGTGTTTCACACAATTTCGGATGATATTTTATGCGTACCTTTCTGTACTACTTCAGTCACACATTTTATGCGTACCTTTCTGTACTACTTCAGTCACACAGCGTGTTTGTTATTCATACACTCTGTAACGAGACTGTAGATGTTTCAGGTCCGAATCTAAAGGACAGACACAAGGAGAAGAAACGAAGAAAGGAAGTATAAAGAGAGAGAGAGAGAGAGAGAGAGAGAGAGAGAGAGAGAGAGACAGTTCCATTCGGTGGACGTTCGCAAGCTCTCGAGGTCATTCGGCGCAGTGGCGTCGGCCGGAACGGCGGAAGTCGTCCTCGCGCGGCCGTCGCTGGCCACTCAGCGTCAACAAGAAACGGTGACGCGTCACAAAAGGTAAGCGAAAGTTATGCTTCCGGAGTAATTTCCGACAGAAACAAAGGGCGCAGCGCCAGAGAGAGGCGGCTGGCAGCCGGAAACGAAAGTTGGCAGCCCTGGGTGGGAAGGAGGGAGCGGCCGGCAAAAAGCGTCGCGCGCGCTGCTAGCGACCAACAGCCCTCTAGCTCTCCAAGCCTCCAGTTCTCCAGCCTCCACCTGAGTGTCCGGCCTGGCGCCACATCACGCACTGCCGTTCAGCCGCCCTCGCCCCCGCACCCTCTCCCACCTACGCCTCCGCCACCGCTTCCGGGTTTCTTTTTCCCGCTTGTAACGATCTCTTTCAGCGCGAGGGACCACAGCAACCGTACACAATCGACGGCAGCAACCGGCCAGGAAATCCTCGCGCAGCAGGTGGGGGAGAAATATCGCTCTCGTATCAAAACACGCGAACTTATGGAAACACTGAAAGTAAACAAACACTGTTTCTGCGTATAATAATAACAGCAAGTTGTTTCGCAGATCGTTGTGCTACTCGAATTGATTTTATTTTTCGTGATGGAAATATCATAAAAGATTTGGAGAAAACACGAGATATACATACACAACATAAAAGAGAAGTACAGGGCGGAAGAAAGGTTAGCTTAGAGCAAATTCCGAATCGAGGAAATTTTTCCAGTTAACCACTGGTCGGAAATGTAGCGTTGCGGACCTGAAACGTCTACCAATCAGTGAGAAGCGAGCGTAAGTTTGTGAACGTATTTGGGAGTGTCTAGGAGAGCGTTTTGTCAAACTAAGTAGGAGACCACACAGCAGTCGGATTTTTGTAATGTTTTATATTTATAGTACGTGAAGTTCAGAACTCAAACAATAATCGTTCAAATGGTTCAAATGGCACTGAGCACTATGGGACTTAACTTCTGAGGTGTCATCAGTCCCCTAGAACTTAGAACTACTTAAACCCAATTAACCTAAGGACTTCACACACATCCATGCCCGAGGGAGGATTCGAACCTGCGATCGTAGCGGTCACGCGGTTCCACACTGTAGTGCCTAGAACCGCTCGGCCACTCCGGCCGGCAGACAATAATCGTCAGTTATATGCAACTCTTAACAATTCTTGATAAAATCGATCGTGATGTTTTCCGAGGGCCTTCAGCACCTTAAAATAAGACCGACTGTTCGATACTTAGTGTGATTCTGTGGTAGAATGCGCGCTTGTTATTCGAATGGCCTCGGTTGGATTCCCGGCAAATCCCCAGGCACAAACTCTTGGCGTTTTGGAAGTAAGATATTTTAGTGTTTTTTGTTTTTCAGGTATTGCAGACGAACATGCCTGAAGATTAGATTACCTCGGTTTTTCTGACCTTCCTGTCAAGTTCTTCTCGTAGGGGTTCAGTGGAATTGAAGTCAGTCGACCTACTTGGAATAATTGTATTCTTTAGTTCCCCATTTCTCTGTTCTATTGTCATATCCTCTGCAAAATTTAGAAGCTCGTTTGGGATCAGCATCTTGCTGCAGCACAAACGCTCGACCAATAAGTCTCTTACCAGATGGAACTGCATTGTTGATCAGTATCCTGTGACATCCTTCCTTCTTCAATGTTCCATTAAATCTTACTATATCACCGACTTTACCAACCGCTAAACATCCCCACACTATTACCGACCTTCCACCACGCTTCACCGTTGGCGACACGCACTGTTCACGAAGACGGCGTTGCACTGTTGAGACAGTGACTGGAGCAGTTCGTATACTATTTCAGGTGCAGTACGACTCCTCTGACGTTTACTCTGTACACATATAAACTGATATTTCCTGAGTGTTGTTACTCGCTATCTTCCAGATCGCGAAACACTTGCATTGGCACCAGTTTGCTTGAAACGCTGCAATATATACACTACAGTAGATTGGGCTACCGCAACATTTGCCTTCCTTGATGCTGAGCTATAATGACAGCACGTTTTTCAATTCCATTCCCCTCCTTCCATCCCATTATGAGACAATGTACCATAAACTAAAGCGAAATGGTAGCTACACAGACAGATCAAGTAACGAGGCTATTTGAATAAAACCGTTTTAAGTAAAGGAACGATAGTGTTGTTGTGGACACTCATCAGCGCCCCTTTATGCACCCAACCAGTCAAATACACAACAGAGGCGCTTAGCCTTTACGTGTTCTACTTGTTTAGTATAGAACGAGGATATCAAGGAATATTCAAAACTGAATTCCCGTTTTAACAAATCCATAGTGGTGATACGTGATCGAAAACTTTTGACCGGCGCCCGGCCGCTGTGGCCGAGCGGTTCTAGGCTCTTCAGTCTGGAAAGGCGCGACCGCTACGGTCGCAGGTTCGAATCCTGCCTTGGACGTGGATGTGTGTGATGTTCTTAGGTTAGTTAAGTTTAAGTAGTTGTAAGTTCTAGAGGACTGATGACCTCAGATGTTAAGTGCTCAGAGCCATTTTTTGTTCTTTTTTTTGACCGGCAGTGCAGGAAGCAATCAATAGTACAAAGGCATAATGAAATATGTATTTACATTACTTGTGTAGTGTCTTTCCCAGGTATTTTGGTGTGGAGTGGCGTCCTCACACTCATATAGCACACTTTGAAAGGAGTCTTCTATGACGCGAACGTCTTTTATCAGCGTATTCGTGCGCGCCACTACAGTGACTTGTCAATCTCAGACATGTGCATTTACCTTTTTATCTACTAGCGTGGTGCATCTCTGTATAGGAAATACAGGCGATGGGTCGAGCGAGCTTTGACAGCCTTTGGCTAGTCAGGATTGTGGGCGGTATATTTCGAGTTGGAAATTTCGTGGTGAGTGAACATAGAGGCATTCCGCTGCTGCCCCCGTTAATGTGATGAATGCACGTGCCAATTTTCCGTGTAGTATAGACGCTCTGTCTTGTGATAGTGAAATGGACAAATTCAACCGACTTAGTTATGGATTATGGAATTTCTGCGACGACAAAGATCAGAGGTTTACAGACCTGTAGGCCGCGTCCCCATAGGATAATGATAACACTAAATGGGGTTAGGGGGGGGCGTGAGTTTATTGAAAAGAAAAAAAGTATTAATTCAGAACCTGATTAATTTACTGAAACAAATTCAAAGCAAAGTTATTCTGACATATTAAAAAATTGCGCTGTTGTAATGCACTATGGGGACTCTATCAGTACTGCACAATGCTTTTAATTTAATTCATGGCTAGAAGTAGTCAGTTTTGACTTGCATTCCTTGAAGCATTCACCGGCCGGTGTGGCCGTGCGGTTCTAGGAGCTTCAGTCTGGAACCGCGTGACCTCTACGGTCGCAGGTTCGAATCCTGCCTCGGGCATGGATGTGTGTGATGTCCTTAGGTTAGTTAGGTTTAAGTAGTTCTAAGTTCTAGGGGGCTGATGACCACAGATGTTAAGTCCCATAGTGCTCAGAGCCATTTGAACCATTTTGAAACATTCACATTTCGTCCAAGGTAGTACTTAATGAATGTGCATTGCAATACTGTGAAAGTAGGCAGAATTCAAATATAGCTGTATATATTAACAATAATTCCCAGCCCCTACAAGAATAAAGAAATCTTGACACTTGATAGGTTGCAGAATCGAGTTCTTTGCAGTAATCAGTTTAGCGATAACTGGTGCGACCTCGAGGGCACAAGCTTCGCCCTTCGTACACAGTGCAGGCAACCAACGTACGCTCCAGAAAAATGGCTCTGAGCACTATGGGACTTAACATCTGTGGTCATCAGTCCCCTAGAACTTAGAACTACTTAAACCTAACTAACCTAAGGACATCAGACACATCCATGCCCGAGGCAGGATTCGAACCTGCGACCGTAGCGGTCACGCGGTTCCAGACTGAAGCGCCTAGAACCGCACGGCCACACCGGCCGGCACCGTACGCTCCAGATTCGTGGTTCTACAACAGCAGATGTGAAACAGAGACGTTAGGATCGCGTCGAAGTCGACTCCACAGTGTAGCTACTAACTGCGTGATACAAAAAGCGATAAGTAAGTGCATTATTTCAAGATGATTACCTCGATCAGCGACGGAGTGCATTATGGAATACCACAGACAAGAACTGGCGTTATTATAATAGTAGTAGACATAGATTTGGTAGAAGGTGTAGTTTTTATTTATAGTGAAACAGTTTTTTCTAATTATTATCATTCTTCTTCTTCTTCTTCTTCTTCTTCTTATTATTATTATTATTCGTAGTAGTAGTAATAATAATAATAATAATAATGATAGAAATAGTTATGGTGATGGGAGGCAGTATAGTGTAGGAGCTAGTAATGTACTCGCAATTGCAAAATTTGTGTAAGAATAAATAAAGCCTGTGATTAAATTGTAGGTAAGAGGCTACAGTGGAATAAATGAATAATGTGTGCAGATAAATAAATAAATTATATGTTTCGACAATGTGCACTCACGAACTCATGTTACTTGCGTGTGTAATTTTCGCCGTAGCAGTTAATCGCTACGGGGCGTGCATGTCCATGTGCTGTCAGCACTGGAATACAAGCAAGAAAGCATCCCCCCTCTCACGTCCTTACACTGCGGCTGTGCTACTTTCCCTCTGTACGCCGCACATCCCTAAGGTAATTTCTCGCAGTACCTGTAAGGCAGAGAGCAACAAAGAGCCATCTATTCTGCTTTTACCAATGAAGCAGGTAGGTGTTGCGAAACGCAGTAAAGTTACATATATATATATGGTCACGATTAAAATTATGATTGAAATCTGTGTAGCGAACGCTGAAAGATTGAGAAATGCTGGTCTAGGGCACAGATGGCCAAAATATTTACGTTGAACAAATTGTATCTCTAAGATACAATTCACATACATATACCATCAGTAGATGTATAAGATCTACGGTGTAAATTCGAACTTAAGTTTTATGTAGTTTATTCTGACTAAACACTCTTTCTTTCATTACACCGTACGAAAGTCCTTGTCACTCTGAAACTACGGCCATCACAGTCGCATTGCGTTTATTTACATGAGGGTCGAATCCAATATGAACGGGTAACATTTCAGTGCATAAAACCAGGCCCATAGTCCCGTATGATTCCTCAGGTTAAAGTAATTACAGGTCGTATAACTTTCAACTTCTTGAAATACTTTTTCATAGTTTATTTTTATTTTTATTTTATTTATTGATTTATTTAACCTGGCAAGATTAGGGCCATCAGGCCCTCTCTTACATCTAACCAGGCATTCTACTTATTTTACATTCATATGTTTTAGTAGGCATGTTAAACTACATCTAGTACAAAAAGTGAAATAAACAATTAGAAAGGCACGCCTGGAAAAATACATATATATAGAGTTTATATTCGTAGATCATAAGTACTGTTATAATTAGACATTATTGAAGAGACAGATTTTAGATAGGAGTGATAGCAGCAGGGAGTATGAGAGAGACTCATGGTGAAGGGAGGAGAAGAATAGAGACATGATGAAATATAATTAAGGAAATATAAAGGAAAAGAAGATTGCGTGGCTAATAGAGATAGATGAAGAGGAAGGCATCTCAGGAGCAAGAGGGGAGACGCTGGCTTTGCTATTTGACAGATGAGAGGATTGGCCTTGTACATTAATTTTGTGGAGAACGTTATGAGGATGATAGTAGGAAATGCTTCAACTTCTTCATAAAAGCAGCAGGAGATTGAATTTTGCGCAAGGTAAGGGGCAGTTTGTTCCAGAGGCGGACAGCGGCAACTGAGAAGGAGTTTGCAAAAGTTTTTGTTATGTGAGTGGGCACAGTTAGGATACCAAATAAGAGTGACCTCGTGTTTAGATTATGATGGCATGACAGGTTTTTAATCTCTGAAGCAAGGTACTGGGGTGCTTGCGCGACGAGGAGTCGGTGAAGTAGACAAAGAGTGTAGTAGTCACGCAATTTGTCCGGCCGCAGCCACCCTAGCTCGCAGTATGAAGCACTAACATGATCATATCGGCGAATGTTGCAGGCGTAACGCACACAGGCATTCATGGTTAGTTCTAGCCGTCTTTTGTTTTCCCTACTCACTCCTTGTTGAATCACATCACAATAGTGGAGGTTCGGTAGAACGAGTGCTTGCACGAGCTGGCGTTTCAAGTCCTGTGGAAATATGTTCCGAAACTTTTTGAGAGCGTAGAGACAAGCAGACGTCTTTCGGCACACTGCGACTGTATTCTCCGCCCAGTTGAGATGCTCATCCCAAGTTACACCCAAGTTCTTAACTGTTTTCTGATATGGTATTGGAGTACCGTCGAGCAGAATAGGAGATAGCCGTTCGCGGAAATCTGAACTTATTAATTTCTGATGGGCTATTAAGATTACTTGCGTCTTTTTTGCATTTAGTTTAAGCCCTAGGTTTTTCGCCCGTGTCACTACTGAAGACAGATCATCATTCATCTGAGCGATTGCAGTGTTTACATCTTCAGGTCTGACGCTTAGGTAGAGCTGGAGGTCGTCGGCATAGAAATGATATTTACAGGAGGACAGAACCGACGAAATATCGTTGACATATAAAGAAAACAAAAGTGGTCCTAAGACTGATCCTTGTGGCACTCCCGAGGAAACATGTTTCCAGGAAGATTTTTCATTTACGCAGACAACACTTTGCTCTCTGTCTTTTAGGTAGCTTTCAAACCATCTCATTGCACTATCTAAGAAATTAAGCTGTTGAATTTTTCTGAGCAATATGTCGAAGTTAACAGTGTCAAAAGCTTTGCTGAAGTCCAGTAGCGTCAATATTGTTGCCTTTCGATTGTCGATGGCATATTTCAGGTCATCAGTTACTTTAATTAGAGCAGTGTTTGTGCTGTGATGTTTACGGAAACAGGATTGAAATTTGTCATATAGGCTGAATTCATGCAAGTGTTCAGTGATTTGGTCATGAACAATATATTCAAGTGCTTTGGAAACAGCAGGCAGTATGCTAATTGGTCGGTAATCACTAGGCAGTTGCGGGTTTTCGATCTTAGGGATGGGTCGAATTATGCTTCTTTTCCATGCAGTGGGGTATATTCCGTTCACGAGGGAAAAATTAAATATGTCAGTTAAGACAGGTACTAAGATATCGGCAACATTCTTAATCATAGTTATACCGATACTGTCGTTGCCTATTGCATCAGAAGAGATTCTCATTATTGCTTTTCTTGTCGTATTTGTTGTTACATGTTTTAGATGGAAGGTATCGTTGTTAGTTATCCTGTTTGGGGATTCTTGTGGACGGTAATTATCAGCCGTGCGGGTATTCAGTGGTGCAGAGAAGAATTCATTTAATTCGTTAGCTGACACATGAAAAGTAGTTTCCGATTTTGCCTTTCCGACCCCCAAGCTACGGAGATTCTTCCATAGAGTCGTGGGCGTCAGATCGCTGCATACAAGGGAGCGAGCGTGCCTAATTTTAGCATTGCGAATGCATTGTTTCACTCTGTTTCGTAGCTTTCTATATTCTTCGAAACGCTCGGCTTTCGGATCTGCCTTGAAACGCCTGTGGGCAGCATCCCTATTAGTCATCATTTGTCGTAATTCAGCTGTCAGCCATGGAGCAGGAGATTTTCTTACACGGATTGTGCGTACAGGAGCATGTTTGTCGTAGAGGGCAGTGAGTTTATCACCAAGTTCATTAATTTTGCCGTCGGTTGTAGGTTCTCTGATTATTTGATGCCATGAGATTTCTGAGCAATCGGTTGTTAGAGCATCAAGGTCAATACGTTTCATGTTCCTACAAGTTATGTAACGCGATTTGATCCTTGGGGGCTGCACAGAGTAGGCCAGGAATATTACATCATGTGCTGAGAGGCCAGGCCGATGTTTGATCAACATCTCTTACTTTGTCAGTCTGTTTCGTTGCAATTACGTCTATAAGAGTATGACTGTGCGCCGTATGGTGTGTAGGTTGTAATGGAAGAATGGTCATGCTATTGCAACTAAACAGTCTTCTTAGGTTTATTGCGGAGGGAGTGTCTCTTAGCAGGTCTATGTTCAAGTCACCCATTACGATGACATGTTCGTATTGACACTGAAGTGAATGTAATTCCGACTGGAAGGAACTCATTGAGCTTATTTTTGGCGGCTTGTACACGACGCCAGTCAAGAACTTCCGACTTTGTATATTTATTTCAATGAACATGAATTCAGCCTCTTTTTCTTCAGCAGGGTTTGACGTACATAAGACTTTCGCTTTGAGATCTGTTCGTATATACGCGCCGGCGCCGCCACCTCGTAAGGGGAAAGTGTGGGTTTTGGCACAGTTTGGCTTGAGTAGATTTTTGCCGTAGTAGATTATCAGAGGATATTGTTCTAGTGTATGTAACTTGTTCATCGGCTGCTCTGACAAGTGGAACCCAGAGATAGAAATTCCGTTCCGTGCACCCTCAAAACTATCGCACACGATCCCACTTAACAGGCGTTAATCAAGCACTTAAATGGTACATCGATTAATCATGGGCATGTAAGGTAACAGGAAAGACTATGCCCTACTCGTTGCTCCTGGAAAAACCCACGTTTAACGTTGGTGGGTTGGTTGATTTTGGGGAGGGGACCAAACAGCGGACGGCCGCGGTTGGCGAGCGGTTCTAGGCGCTTTAGTCCGGAACCGAGCGACTGCTACGGTCGCAGGTTCGAATCCTGCCTTGGGCATGGATGTGTGTGATGTCCTTAGGTTATTTAGGTTTAAGTAGTTCTAATTCCTAGGGGACTGATTACCTCACATAGTGCTCAGAGCCATTTGAGCCAAACAGCAAGGTCATAAGTCCCATTGGTTTAGGGAAGGGTGGGGAAGGGAGTCGGCCATGCCCTTTCAAAGGTACCATCCCGACATTTGCCTGAAGCGATTTAGAGAAATCACAGACAGACTAAATCAAGATGGTCGGACGCGGGTCTCAACCGTCGTCGTCCCGAATGCGAGTGTATTATGTGCCTCCTCAATCTACGACATTTAACGCCATCAATTTAATGCACTTCGAGAAAGAACTATTTTGCTCTCCAATTGGAGGAACATATTGCATCATTGGTGATCATCAGTTTCCTTGGTCAATGAAAACGTGAATTTAAAATAAAATAAAATAAAAAATAAAAGTTACAAAATTATAATTTTTATGTAAATTGAAGGTGTAGGGGAGGGAAATGAAAGAATAGAGAAGGAATTATTGATCTCAGCTGTGTAGGAACTTTATGCAGAATCAGTTGCGACGAATGAAAATGTGTGCCAGACCGAGACTCGAATCTGGTACCGGCTGGTTACTATGCAGCCATCCAGAGATACTATTTATGGAAATTGCGCGGACTTTTCCGAAAGAACAAACGCCACTCATTCATATACTATGTTATATATCAAATATTCCGTCGGTTCTTGAAGGAGCATAGACATATTAATAAATAAGTTATCTGATGATGGCCTAAGAATTCGACAGCCGGTTCATAATGAACTATTAAATAAATATTATTATGTAACATTAATACTGTGTATTCAAGTTATTAATAACATTTTATTATTTAATAAATAACTATAAGTTGAGACGAGCGAGAGAGAATAAATGCAAGCAGTGGGAAGTGGCAAATGAAAATAACAGCGTGTAATATTTAACCTACAGGCGGTAGCAGCTCTACTTGTGGCTGCAAAAGTTGTCCGACTGTGTTCCATTGCGCCCGTAGTAGCCACGTGCAGAGTTAGAGAGTCCTGTGCAGACGACGACCGCACTGGCAATCTATGGCACAGATTATTATGCAAGGGATGTTGCGTCGTGGGACAGTCTGCGCGAATGAATGCAAACGCAGCTACGTTCACTTCGAGCTACACCACTCTGTTTTCTTCATATGGTATTGGGCACTGTGTCTAGATGGCTTACGAAAGAAAACTGAGAAGGAACCGTATTAATGTGTATGGAGTTTTGTAAGACATTTTTTTTTTGTTTTACTTCAAGTTCACTTTTTAAGAACAGTAACAAATAACTATTAATCATGGTCTATATTGACGGGCAAAATCATTATGAGTTGTGCCTACAGCGAAAGCAAAAGCCGCCTGGTGGACATTGCCAGCACGTGACGCGGTAAATAAAATACAGTGTGTCCATAATTAAAGTTTCCGTTTCACAAAGCTGTAGAAAGAGAACCACTGTTCAGAATGAGGTCAAATTTGAAAAGCATGTTATTAGCAAGAGGAGAAACGTTACAGAACAAAAAAAAAACTAGCGAAAATTTTAGGAACAGATGGAGCTGAAAAAGTCTTGACGTAAATGGGGTTGGCTACAAACGACAGTTGAATCGCAAAACGACTGCTTTGATTTCAGTAGCACATTAAATCATACGTACTGTTCAGTGTGCATGACTGCACAAGTTCGGCAGTCAACAGTTGTGTCACTGTTAGTTAGGTAAGCCCATCCTCGATGCCAAGGTCGTACAACATTGGATGGGAAAAATCGGTTTTTTAATTGAGCTGAGGCCGAAAACCTATAAAAAGCAAAATGACATGGTTTTTTTAATTGCACTAGGGTCAAAAACCGCATGAAATGCAAAACGACATCGGTTTTCAAAACCCGCATAAAAAGCAAAATGACATCAGTTCCTAATTGTCGTAAGTCTGGCGCAAGCCATGTTCGATATGCTGTCAACGGCTACGTGCGACAAGGAGGAACCGATAAACACCTTCTTCCACAACAAATTGGAATGACTCAGGGGTCACGACAGGAATGCGTTGCGCAATATGTGCCTTAAATTCAGCTACGCTCGTATTTGCAGCGCTGAAACAACATCTTTCAGATAACACCACAGCCAGAAGTCACATGGTTTAAGATCAGGTGACTTGGAGTTGCAGGATGTAAGGAAATGTTGGCTGATAGTTCTTGAATTTCCCAAAAATCGCTTCAGCACCCGCTTCACTGGCTGTGCAATGTGCGGCGGAGCGCCATCTTGCCTAAAAATGAACCTACCCACACATCCACGCTGTTGAGGGGTTCGATTGACGCTGGTGCGCAAAAGACTCTCATATCGTTTACCAGTTACGGCACACGTAACAGGTCGCGCAGTACTCATCTCCTCGAAGAAATACCGCTGTACAATATACGATGCCGTCAACCCGCACCACACAGTCACCTTTGCAGAATGAAGTGGTACCGGTTGATGTGCGTGTGGATTTTCCGTTGCCCATATTCTGCAGTTCTTCTACCGCCATGGCCTTGGAAATAGAAATGAGCTTCGTCTGTTCACAGAATGTTCCACAGCCATTCATTGTCCACTTCCACGTGAGCAAGAAATTCTAGAGCGAATGTTTGTCTTGCTGGAGGGTCAGCAGGAAACAACTCCTGAACATGAGTGTTTTTATATGTACAGTAATGCAATATTATGAAACGTGGTAGTAGGTATGTCCATCGTTCGGGCAATTCCCCGTGCTCTGTGTGTTTGCACAACACTACTCGGCCCTTCTTGGCTATGGCCACATCTTCGATAGACAACGGATCAATAGATTTTCTTCCTCTGCTACACTCACTTCGAAAAACCTGTCTTTTCGAATTTTGTAATCATTTTCTCCAGATCTCTAGCAGACATCGGACCAATGCTCTGTTCATACTCTTGAGTGTCCGAAACGCCGGAACTTTCCTGCAGTGTTACAGGCGCACAGTCACCGTTCTTGTAAAAGAGCTTAACCAACAGCGCGCAGTCCTTCACGGACATAGTGATGTTGAGCGCCTCAGACGCAAACTTAGGAACAGCCGTGTTCAAATTTGACGTCAGTCTGATCAGCGGGACTCTTTCCACAGAGCTTTGAAACTGGGCCAGCCGTGGTGGCCGAGCGGTTCTAGACGTTTCAGTCCGAACTGCGCTGCTGCTACGATCGCAGGTTCGAATCCTGCCGCGGGCATGGATGTGTGTGATGTCCTTAGGTTAGTTAGGTTTAAGTAGTTCTAAGTTTTAGGGGACTGATGACCTCAGATGTTAAGTCCCATAGTGCTCAGAGCCATTTGAACCATTTGAAACTGGAACTTTCATTGTGGGCAGCCTGTATACAAACGGAGCAGAGACGAATGGGGAATTATCCTGGCGACGATACGATGCACAAGCGTGGAAATCCACCGACGTACGCAACTTCTACAAACAGCAGATTGTTATGGTTCAGCGCAGGGGAACGAACATCTTGAGAACGGCTAATCTGGTCGTCCGCTCACACGCTACTTTCGTGTGAATCTATGGAAAGTCGGTTGAAGGATGGAGAAACCATGAGTAGGCGAAAACATGATGGACGACCACTCCTCCTGGTATTCCGTACAAGACCACTCCTACGTGACCCTCAGCCACACCTGAGCTCACTATACCCAGCGTCCTGGAAGTACTAGATCGAGAACATTAATTCAAATCCGTACTGACTGTTAATCGATCGAGATGGTTTCAAAAATATGAAAACGTTTAATACCTATGTATATTTTTGTTAAAAATGTTTTTACTACCATTATAACCTGAAGACGACATTTGTACCTCTCTATACATGTTGCTTCTTTAACTCTTTGGATCCTGAAAATATGAAACAATATATAATTTCAAAATTTTTCGCAAAATTATCCTTTATTATTAAACAGCTAATACAAGGAGAGATTATCAAAAGCAAGCAATCAATTGTTCTAAGGAGGAGGTTTCGCTTTGAAACCAGTAGGTCATACATGTTTCATTCATCCACAATTCAATGTGATATATTTAAATACCAATTCACATTTTTTTTAGACACAGTCCCACATAAGGAAAATTCCATGAGCTCATAATGCCTAAAACAAACTGAATTCCTAAACAACAAGCAGAAAGGGCAAAAAATTTAATAAATTTTGGGTCAAAAGCCCCAGTGGTTCCATTTCGAAACCACTCACAAAAGCAGTATTACAGACTAACTTTTGCCTTACAGTAACTTTGGAGGGACTTACTTCCACTGTCAATGATCTCTTCAACATGGCCACTATCAAAAATGTGCAGGGTCACAATCTCCCACAATCTCTGCGCCGACTGTTGCTTTGATTGCTGAAGTGATTGTTACAAAGCACTACATTCGTAGAAGAATCTGAGTGTAGATTTATCTTTCTTGCAACAGCATCGGAAGTTTCATGCTAAATGCACTGGTACTTAAAAAGAAAGTAATGAAATGGTGATTTCAGGAAGTCTGCACTGATACTCAAAGGGTTGAATAAATCGAGTAGCTTTTTTTAAAATCATTTAAGTAAGTCAATAAATTTTCAATCTTATAGCGACCTCTGAGAAGCCTTTCCCTTCGCAGAAAATTTCTCTGTTTGACGTAGATACAGCGCTGATACTCAAATAATTTTTGTCTTCTATTATGTCTGCACATGTTGGCTAGTAACGCAAGCTGAGTATCAGTTTAATATGTACTCCAAAGGGCTTTTTGAACCAATCATATTTTATGTGTTTGATTTAAATGAAAACCTTCAATACCGTAGAGCCACAAAATTCCTTGTTTAGGATCGTTTGTTGTCAGCAGAAACCAATTCGAATCTCGTTAAGATGTATAAGGAGTCTGATTCTTCACAACTGCAAAATTATGAGGCGTAGTTTAAATTGCGGCTCTATTTCTCTCGGCTATAAACCGCGTGGTCGATGTCGCAATATTGCAACAACAGATCAAGATATCGAGAATGTGAACAAAGTTGTAGTCGACCATCGGCGATTAGAGATGAATGAAATAGCAGAGGTAGATGAGAGGAAAGATCACGGTACACTTTACGTCAAGAATTCAATATGGAAAATCTTTCTGAATTTCTATATGTAGGTTCTTGGACGCTTTTGATAAAGAACGCAACTCATGTCGTCGGGTGTTTCATTATCGTAAACAAGACATGGAGACACTTCACGTCAAAAATGAAACAGCATCAAAGCAGAGGAATAACAAAGAGACTGAATCAATTAGTTTTAGGTTTCAGCATCAGTAGCGGCCATCTGCTACACGTCGTATTGTGACGTAAAAGAAGGTGTAATTAGATGAATAACGAACACTGTCTTCACTTACAGAAGGTTTATTCAGCACTTGCACATACAAGAGCGCGGAACGAGCTGCCTCCGGCCAGAACACACACAGTATATGTACAGCTACAGAATATTCCAGTACAATGTTTCTTGACATTTGTGGATACTTCTAGAATGTACTCGAACGGAATATAGAAATTAAATTTGTACAGTACAGGTGAGTTTCACAACCTCTCTTACCATATTTCACCCCTTTTTTTGGCGCCTCCGCGATGGAGGTCAGAAGTGCGACGCCCAGCTTTTAGATGATACGGTTTTTCTATAGGCGGCCAAGAAAAACATTTCAAAGATACCGCCGCTCAGAACAGACACGAAAATGGCTTAGGTTTTAGCATGAAAGGCGTCAGTGAAACCACCCTTTTCCTACGGCCGATAATTCCCACGCATTTCATGATCGAAAACGACGGTTTACAATACGATGAACAACTGGACATCCTCGACAACGTTCGACACTACTGATGCCACCAGGACGATTCAACCCTTCTGCAAGGACGCTGTGGGACTTTAACACCACTGAACGTCATCTGACCCCTTTGGCGTGTAGCGCGAACGCAAGTTTTTCACTGGCATATAGGGTGGAACCCCTACAGAACATTCTAAAAGTTTATAGATGCACGTGATACATTTTTTATCGTGAAAACATTACAGTATACCGAGATAAAAAAGAATTAAATACAGTGAGAGATGTGAAACTGTTCCGCCCATACAATGAAACCTGTCGTCTCTGACGAGTTTGCGTTCTCTACGACCTTCCAGTGAATAATTTGCTAAGAAAACTATAAAATTAATTTTGGTAACATCTGAGATATCGTTATTGTATCATGTCACGTAAGAAAGTATTTATTTACGAGAGGCTCTGTTTGTGACAATGCGCCAGTACTTGCATCCAGCCGCCAGGGTGTTTGTCCCGACAGCAAGTCTTAATACGACCGAAAATATTCCCTATCCCCCGAAATTTGTTTACTGCAGCGCTTACTGGCCTTTCGTCACTGCAGCCATCACCCACATTACAGAAAAGTGACTGACTGTACGTACTGTCAGTCCACTACTTCCGTTGAAGTCTTGCAAAATACCTTTGTGTATATCGTTTTGTGAAAGTCAATTTTTATCGAAGTGTACTGCAAGACTATTGTTCTCGGCAAGCAATAAGTGCACTGTAAACAAATCTTCGTTCTTACTGCTGCAATGTCTCTGCATTCTATTGAAAATTTTCGTCCACAATTACACCTGCTGAACCAACAACCAAGTGAGCGGAGATGACAGAGAAAGAAAGTCTCTGCGCAATAAGATTTTTTTCCGCTGAGATCACCCTGTATTCTCTTAGCCGTTGGATACTCTCATCGGTCGTGGTATCTAATTACAGCTCTGTGCACTAACTTTAAGTCAGAATCGTCAAATTCCAAAGATTTCCATTTTCATCTACACCCGTTTCTTGGAGAATCAAAATTATGTTCACATCGAGATTCTGCCAAAGTTACTGAAATGTTAATATAGAATACAGTTGAATCCGAAATACCACAAAGTTTTGTAGTTATTTTATGAACTTGTTAAAATTTACATTATTCTTGATTTCTTCACTTTTAGTCAGATTAGTGAAAAACATTAGTACATTCGATACGACAATTTTAGATTGTTTTCGAATGTGTTTTGTCTCCTACGTAGGCCCTTGGTCGCTACCAAACACAAGTCAATGCAGCGTTCCATGAAAGACTGAAATCACACGACATCGGACGGAAACACTGAACATTCAGCTGGCGTTGACGTACTGCACTGCCAACAATATGTTAAAAAAGTTATGAGGTGAGTGAACTACAGCGCCTGTGGAATACGGACAGCGGGTGTGACGTTGAGGTGTCTACTTTGTTGACTGCCACTCTAGTATCAGACACAGGCCTCAATCTGAGGACGAAAGTTCTGAGAATGTGCATTTGGAGCACGGCGTAGCATGGTAGTGAAACGTGGACCTTGGGAAAAAGGGAACAGAAGAGTATCGAAGCATTTGAGATAGAGTGCTACAACAGAATGTTGAAAATTAGTTGGGAATGTTGAAAAGTAGGTAAGGAGTTAGGAGGTTCTCTACAGAATCGGCGAGGAAAGTAATCTATTGAAAACACTGAAAAAAACATGGAAAAGATGACAGGAGGTCTGTTAAGACATATGGGAATAACTACCGTAACACTAGAGGCTTCTGTAGAGGACAGAAACTGTAGAGGTAGACAGAGATTGGAATATATCCAGCAAATAATTGAGAACATGGGTTGCAAGTTTTTCTGAGAGTAAAGGCATGGCACAGAAGAGAAATTCGTGGCGGGCCGCATCAATCCAATCTGAATACGGATGACTCAAAGAAAACAAAAAACCTGTATACAGGGTCTTTGACAGACATTCACCTGAGTTGCGCTTCGCTGTTGCATTAGAAGCTGAGGGCAGGGAAACCCCTTCCAAAGGGTGTCGGAAGGGTGGCCTGCCCTGGGGCCCTTGAGCAGTACGTCGTCTATGATGGCGTGGGACAGAATTTTTGTGAAATTTGTTTCCAGTGTGACGTCTTTAACCCACCTTATACCTCACATGACGTCTGAGCTCCGGCCTTTTATCGCATGTGTCGACATTTTGCTGTCTGAAGCGTCGCAGGGTCCAAGGGTGCCGTCACAGGACGCCACACTTTGTACCATTACGGAAGTAAAATTTCAAACTCATGAATCGCAACGGGAGACATTTACAGGGTTGGTAACCACTGGTTTAAACCATCCAAAAACATACACACATAAAAAAAAGTTCTGCATCAGAACTCCTGAAGATAGACGTTGACTGTGGATATTATATCAAAGACACAGTCCCTCTGACTGTTCAGAGACCACCCAAAGATGTAAACAACCATGCAAGAGAAGCACCTATTAGAAGGAGGGGGTCCGACAGCCGATCAGTTCCAGTCATTCCACCAGGGAGGAAATACATGGCTCCTGTTGTCTGTAGTTCAACCATGCCTAGACGGTCTATACCGCTGTTCGATCGCGTCCGAATTGTTACTTTGTCCCAGGAAGGGCTGTCAACAAGGGAAATGTCCAGGCGTCTCGGGGTGCACCAAAGCGATTTTGTTCGGACATGGAGGAGATACAGAGAGACACGAAATGAAGAAGACATGCCTTACTCAGGCCGCCCAAGAGCTACTCCTGCAGAGGATAACTGCTGTTTACTGATTATGGCTCGGAGGAACCCTGACAGCAACGCCACCACGTTAAATAATGCTTTTCGTGCAGCCACAGGACGTCGTGCTACGACTCAAACTGTGCGCAATAGGCTGCTTGATGCGCAACGTCACTCCCGACGTCCATGGCGAGGTCCATTTTTGCAACCACGACACCATGCAGCGCAGTACAGATGGGCTCAACAACATACCGAATGGACCGCTCAGGATTGGCATCACGTTCTCTTCATCGATGAGTGTCGGATATGACCCCAACCAGACAATCGTCGGAGACATGTTTGGAGGCAATCTGGTCAGGCTGAACGTCTTAGACACACTGTTCAACGAGTGTAGCAAGGTGGAGGTTCCCCGATGTTTTGGAGTGGCATTATGTGGGGCCAACTTAGCCGCTGGTGGTCATGGAAGGCCCCGTAATGGCTGTACGATACGTGAATGCCATCCTCCGATCGATCAGCCATATCGGCAGCATATTGGCGAGGTATTCGTCTTCATGGACGACAATTCGCGTCCCCATCGTGCACATCTTGTGAATGACTTCCTTCAGGATAACGAAATCGCTCGACTAGAGTGGCCAGCATGTTCTCCAGACATGAACCCTATCGCACATACCTGGGATAGGTTGAAAAGGGCTATTTGTGGACGACAGGCGTGACCGACCAACCACTCTGAGGGATCTACGCCGATTCGCCTTTGAGGAGTGGTACAATCTGGACCAACAGTTTTTGATGGGTGTAAAAGAGACAAACGGAGAACTAATGAGAATCTTTGAAAGAAAGCTGTCGTTGCCCTGGGGAAACCATGTTAGTTAAATCGAAAAACTCTGTTTCTGAGGATATTCCACTATAGCATATCGGGGCTTGAATCCACAGTTTGAAAAAACTCTTAAGCAATGCATTAAGTGGAGCAGCAGGGTGCAAAAACACTACCAAGTAGAGACGCCCGGAAGAAAGTGTTTACTGATGCGTCAGTAGACGATGACAGGATACCATCACGGCCACATACTCATGTCCAAGACTTTTATAATGGCATTAAAGAACCACATATCATGTCCCTGAAACACACATCACCATCAACATCACGAAATTGTCAAAACCATCAGGTTGTATCTCGTTCGTTAACAGATACTGGATGTTATTTCGTATCGTGACGCAGTTATTCACAGAGAAGAAGTTTCTGAAACTGACATCGACTGACCTGGCGTCTTGTACAATACTTTTGTACAATATATTTGCAAAGTTTTATAAAGTCAGAAGTCCATACTTGCCGTCCATCGAGTTCGGTCGGGGGATAGACTGCAGTTTCTCTCTCTCTCTCTCTCTCTCTCTCTCTCTCTCTATAAACACCATATCCAGTGTCTTCCCATACGTGTGTGTGTGTGTGTGTGTGTGTGTGTGTGTGTGTGTTTTGCCTAGCTTGGTCAACACTGATACTGAAAACCATGCAACACAGTCTTCACACTGAGGGTGCTACATTCGAGCGATGCAACTATTTGTAGTACTCGCCAAGAGGGAAAGAAAGCTAGAGTTCAACGTCGCGCTGAGGAGGAGGTCATTAGAGACGAAGAACAAGCACGGGTTAAGGCAAGATGGCGAAAGAAATCGGCCGTGCTCTTTTAAAAATAAAGACCCTGGCATTTGCCTTAAGCTGCTCGCCAAGAACCGAGGGTGAGTGCTATCGTTACGTCTTGGAGGCTGTTTAGGTCTTACGTTGAGTTGTTTTGTCTTGAACAATTGTGTGATACGCACCGTATATGTCACAACCTGTAACTCATATGTATAAGCCCACCAGAAAGTGAAACCAAACCACATGGAAAATTGCAGTTAAGAAATAAGTAGTGAAATGATGAGCTCCTATTGGCAGCCTCACCGTCCTTTTCCGAGAGACACCAGCGTATCCATTTATGGAGACGTTTCCTAATAAGAAGAAATTGCCTGCTCTACTTTGAGAGAGCGTATGCAGCTGATTCTCGTCGATCGTCAATTTAACTGAATTGTTTGAGACAATGGCATTTTAATATGATATAATTACTCATTTAGACAGTAAAAGAGCAGTGTACTATTCCAGTCTCGTAAGTTCTCACCTCGGTTCCGCCCTGCAGCGATCCTGCCTCTTACTGTAATATATTGTTTTCCCTTCATAGAATATATTACTTCTGTCGATACATGTTGTTCCGTTTTTGTATCTGTGATGTTACGTGCTCGGAGGCAGGCAGTAGCGAGAAATGGTACATTAAACTGTGAGGCTGCTTTCATGTTAGTTAGCGCCTAGCTAAAAACGAACGAGCAACGAATCACATTCCAGTACCAGATTCGATACTATGGCTCTGAGCACTATGGGACTTAACTTCTGAGGTCATCAGTCCCCTAGAACTTAGAACTACTTAAACGTAACTAACCTAAGGACATCACACACATCCATGCCCGAGGCAGGATTCGAACCTGCGACCGTAGCGGTCGCGCGACTCCAGACTGTAGCGCCTAGAACCGCTCGGCCACTCCGGCAGGCTCGATACTATGTTTTGGATCAATATTGGTACTTCAAATTTTACGGATTGTTTGAAATATAAGAAAAAATAACCCACATGGAGAGGTTTCGACGGTAACATCCGCTTCTTTATGCATTTTTAAGCTTTCCTTTAACATGAAACGATTTATAAGGAACATAACTTGAGTATGAAATCAAACGCAAACTTGATCAGTAATGGAAATCCTGACATCAAAAACAGTAAAAGAATAATATATCTGACATACAAAAGATACTATATACTGTGGTATTGTTAACATCGAAGAGGACTGTGCCAGAAAGTAATGGCAAGACACTGGATATGGTGTTAATAGCGAATCGCTCGTCTGAGAGTCTTCAAACGTGCAGTTTGCATGGACTCTGCGAGGTGTAGGAATTGAGATACTGATCAACACATCTTGCAGTTCTATTCATATCTGTTCCTGTGCAGTCGGTGCTGGATTCATCGAGCGTAGACGGGTATAGACAGGATCCTATAAATGTTTGATTGTGCGATCTGGGCGGTTAAGCTACGGTCTTGAATTCACGTCAGTATTCAACATACCGCCTGTATGTGGCCAAAGTATGATGGCATGTGGCATTGTCCTGTCCAACGCCTGGCACCTGCAACAGGGTACTCTAGTGCCGAAAGGCCGGCCGGAGTGGCCGTGCGGTTCTAGGCGCTACAGTCTGGAACCGAGCGACCGCTAGGCTTGCAGGTTTGAATACTGCCTCGGGCATGGATGTGTGTGATGTGCTTAGGTTAGTTAGGTTTCATTAGTTCTAAGTTCTAGGCGAGTGATGACCTCAGATGTTAAGTCGCATAGTGCTCAGAGCCATTTGAACCATTTTCTAATGCCGGAAGGGATGCACAGATGTGGCAACGCCGGTACTCTACAACGTCAGCGCAGGCGCTTCACGGACTGACAGTGTCTCGATAACAACCAGGCAAGAGCAGCCAGTGAGAGGAAACTAACTCGCCGTGAGAGTCAGTCTACGGGAAATAGAGGGTCCGCACGCACATAGAGACGAGCACCGCAATAAACTCAGCAGGCAGGCGCGAGCGACTAACGACTTACGAGGAGAAAACGGTAAGTGCCATAGCCCAATTTCACAGCAACTTCGCTCAGTGAAAGAGGAGGCAAAGTAAGCGAACACGTGTCTCGGCTTTTAAGTAGATACTCGACCATTGAGAAAACGACGGTCGCAGTTTTCGACGTAATTTAGATGCTTTTTAGGACACGCTATTCTCAGTCAAAATGGCCCAACAGTTGTTAGCGTCGCGGCCTTTCAAATTTTCCACACCGTGTTCAATACCCGATTATTGTTTTCATATTTTTTTCCGTTTATCTATCCATGTTCGTGGAGGGTTACTACACGAATGTCTCTTACCAAGCTAGGAGATATAACGGCGTCACATTAATGGTGAAATTATAACTGGGTTTCACAGTAAGTGTGTATAGTAATTTTGAATTCTCATATTCTTATATTTCATTATTATATCAATTGTTATACTAATTCTGATATTTCATTCTTATGTTTATTCTTCAGGAAGATTTTATGCATTCCTTTGGGTAACACAGATCGTAGTGACATTCGAATCATAGAAATTGCGAACACCACGAGCATCATGAGAAGGCCCACCTTTTTCAAATGTCATAACAATAAGCTAAACGAAGAACAGAACTATAAAGTAGACGAATAATTTCGGGAATCTCCGGGTCCCACCAAAATTGTGGTCGCAAGTGAAGTGCATTGCGCTGCCTGATCATTCCGAAACGAGCAGTCGGAAGACACAGACGGGTTGTCTGGTGCGAACAATTTATCTCATTTCTATAAAGAAATGTTAAATCTATAACTTTCAAAAATGGTTCAAATGGCTCTGAGCACTATGGGACTTAACTTCTGAGGTCATCAGTCCCCTAGAACTTAGAACTACTTAAACCTAACTAACCTAAGGACATCACACACATCCATGCCCGAGGCAGGATTCGAACCTGCGACCGTAGCGGTCGCGCGGATCCAGACTGTAGCGCCTGGAACCGCTCGGCCACTCCGACCGGCTAGAACTTTCAGAAAAATAAGTAAATGTGTGATCAGTTACAAGTATTTAGAGAGAGAACTTCAACACTTAATAATGATGTGTGAATGGTTAAACAGGCGGTGAATAATGATTATAATTCTCAGTTTCTCGTGTTCCGCTGGAATAAATACGAGTGGCATCCGAAAATAGTGAAAGAACCTGTCATTTAGGTAGTATCAGTTTCTCGCTAACGGTTCATTGTAGCCTCAAGACGGTATATCTACGATCTTCGTGCTGATTTCCGCGCAGTGGACATCTACAGAAGACTGCGGGTTGACGCGCTTTATTAGAAACTCCGTACATTTCACTGAGCGTAGTGAAAGCTCTTAGGCACGTCGCACGCACTGCATTCTCGGTACAGATGGGAACAGTGACACCTAATCTGTCGTAACGCAGAGATGGTAGATACCGGTAAAAATCTTTTACGCCGATATTAGTTACACATATGTTAAAGAGCCCCGACACAGGATGTTCGGAACTTGCGGTCACAGACTTCTAGGATTTGTAAGGGGAAGCGAGTAAACCAAATTCTGAATAGAACCCATATTCGGAAACGTATAGTTTCCGTTCTACGACGGTTTCAGTTCAAATGTGTAGCACGTCCACGTCTGCTGAGGGGAAGAGAGAAGTATCAGAGTTGCTCGTACTGGTATGAAATATGGTAGACAGGATGACGTGTACTACGTCAGACGGTCACCCAAATGTCCGCCAGGAAAAGTGGTTTCATCTTGTGGTGTACCGCCTCACTTTTCAAGTGCGATTCGGAGACATCTCAACAGACGATACAGTGAAATATGGATGGGTCAAGGTGGTCCAACCGCGTGACCGCCGCGATCGCAGGATTTAACTCCTGTGGACTGCTTCTTGCGGGGTCGAACGCAAAGTTTAATTAACGAGACTTCTGTAAAGATAGTGGAAGTCCTGCTGGCACGAGCTGTAGCCGCTGCACTACAAACTGAAAAGACGTCGGGTGGGATGGAGAGTATGTACCACAACGGGTTTCGTAGTTACAATGTGTGTAACAACTTTGATGGTCGCCACATCGAACCGCTGTTGTAATGCATCAGTACTGTTCTGTGTGTGCAGTACATGGTGTTCTTTTTTGTTTTGGGAAAATGTAAAGACGTAATATTTAAATGTTAATGCAAACAAATGCGCTTAATTGATAAATGGATGTTTAATTGTTACCTAATAACTATGCCTAATTCAGTTTCTCAACCAGAAGTGGATGAGTTAAACATCTGAACTGAAACTGTCGTAGAATGGAAACGGTACTTTTCCGGACATGAGTTCCTATTCAGACATTGTGTACTCACTACCCTTTATAAGTCCTAGAAATTTTTAACGGGGATTTCTGAACATCTTGTATTTATCGTTGCACTACGAAAGTCATATCAACCTCCGAATATCTCATACAGTCAGATCACGTTAATACTACTTATTCAACGGTCAAAAAATATATGCCCTGTGTTCAGGGCATTGACAGTGAAATCATACCAGTACTGTACTCAGATTACGTTAAAAAAGTGAGTAGGAGGCTTTGGAATTCCCGTGAAGTCATTAAGATTGTTTATAACGTCTCGAGAGAATGGTGGGATGCTTCACTCAACAAGGCTCCTACCTGGCTCCTTTATTTTTCGCAACTGGTCTGCTTATACGTCGCTAGCCGGCCTCTCCTCGTCTGTTAATTCCTCCGGCCACTACCAGCACAGAGAGCGTTAAAGCACGAACTCTGATAAAAGCCTCTTTTCAGGCACCGGACACGGCCGGCACACGCACAGACGCACGGGGAGAGAGAGAGAGAGAGAGGGAGAGAGGTGGCGGCAGTTCGCACTCGCACGCAGACAATGGTGGCGGAGGCGGCGCCACAATGGGGGCGTGATTCGGCGGTGGTGGCGCGGCTGATGCAGTTGGCGCTCCCGCGGGAAATTCGCCGGTTCGTTACCGCGGCCAGGCCGCGCCGCCACCCCCCAGCCACGGCTGGCGAGCGCCGCAGACTTCATAAATGAGCGCCTCCCAGTCCGCGAGCTACCTGCCGCGCGACTGCAGCAGAAAGAGCAGGTGCGAATGTCGAATTACTGTGCCATATGCGTCCCAGCTTCCCTCCAGCACCATGCAGTCCAACAGTTCTTATGCAGACGTAATTTGTAACTGGGTCACAAAAAAAATGGTTCAAATGGCTCTGAGCACTATGGGACTCAACTGCTGTGGTCATAAGTCCCCTAGAACTTAGAACTACTTAAACCTAACTAACCTAAGGACAGCACACAACACCCAGCCACCACGAGGCAGAGAAAATCCCTGACCCCGCCGGGAATCGAACCCGGGAACCCGGGCGTGGGAAGCAAGAACGCTACCGCACGACCACGAGATGCGGGCTAACTGGGTCACATGTTATATGCTTACGAATCACCTGGATACACACACACACACACGCACACACACACACACAATGAATATTCCGAATGTCAGTAAGACTTTAGAAATAGCGCAGAACGCTCCAAACAAACACACAGTGAAACAGATAAACGTTATACAAGGTGTTACAAAAAGGTACGGCCAAACTTTCAGGAAACATTCCTCACACACAAAGAAAGAAAATATGTTATGTGGACATGTGTCCAGAAACGCTTACTTTCCATGTTATAGCTCACTTTATTACTTCTCTTCAAATCACATTAATCATAGAATGGAAACACACAGCAACAGAACGTACCAGCGTTTGTTGGTTGGTTGTTTTGAGGGAAGAGACCAAACAGCGAGGTCATCGGTCTCATCGGATTAGGGAAGGATGGGGAAGGAAGTCGGCCGTGCTCTTTCAAAGGAACCATCCCAGCATTTGCCTGGAGCGATTTAGGGAAATCACGGAAAACTTGAATCAGGATGGTCGGACGCGGGATTTAACCGTCGTCCTCCCGAATGCGAGTCCAGTGTTGTACCAGCGTGACTTCAAACACTTTGTAACAGGAAATGTTCAAAATGTCCTCCGTTAGCGAGGATACATGCATCCACCCTCCGTCGCATGGAATCCCTGATGCGCTGATGCAGCCCTGGAGAATGGTGTATTGTATCACAGCCGTCCACAATACGAGCACGAAGAGTCTCTACATTTGGTACCGGGGTTGCGCAGACAAGAGCTTTCAAATGCCCCCATAAATGAAAGTCAAGAGGGTTGAGGTCAGGAGAGCGTGGAGGCCATGGAATTGGTCCGCCTCTACCAATCCTCCGGTCACCGAATCTGTTGTTGAGAAGCGTACGAACACTTCAACTGAAATGTGCAGGAACTCCATCGTGCATGAACCACATGTTGTGTCGTACTTGAAAATACACATGTTCCAGCAGCACAGGTAGAGTATCCCGTATGAAATCATGATAACGTGCTCCATTGAGCGTAGGTGGAAGAACATGGGGCCCAATCAGGACATCACCAACAATGCCTGCCCAAACGATAACAGAAAACCTGTGTTGATGACGTGAAGTCAACATTACCTTCCTTCAATTGGGCCAATTGGCGGTGAATCGAGGAAGTACAGTACATACTGACGAAACTAAAATGAGCTCTAACATGGAAATTAAGCGTTTCCGGACACATGTCCACATAACATCTTTTCTTTATTTGTGTGTGAGGAATGTTTCCTGAAAGTTTGGCCGTACCTTTTTGTAACACCCTGTATAGCCGTATTAACATACAAGATGACAACTGAAAGTTTATATTTTCTGATAAAACATATAAAAATTCGTGGGTAACCATCAAAAATTTTACCAACAAAGTTGATGTTCCTGAGACATATTGAGTCTCACCTTTATCTATGATAAAAGATGTAGGCCGAAGTAATGAATTAATATGTGTATCGGTGCCAGAATTCGAACCAAGGCCCCATGTTTACTAGGCAATGCATTACCCATTACCCCACACTGGAGCTGCGGCTAACCCAGCTACACGGAATACACGTACGTCTCCCTCTCCAATACACATTTCAACTCACGCTTCAGCCTATTGCTATTCCCCTTCTAAACTCACGTCAGTATTGCCAAGGATCTCCAGGACTGGAATGGCACCTTCCCAATGAGAGGAACAGGGTTAATCTAGCCTGTACCTTGGGCGTAGGTGATATATTTGTCATATGCCGTTGACGTTTCTGAGACAAATTGAGTCCCGCCTTTATCCATGATAATCATGTACGCCGAAGCAAAGAATTAAAATGTTTACCAGCGCTGGTGCTATTCCAGTATTGGAGAGCCTCGGCAATGATGATGTGAGTTTAGAAGGGGAATGGCAATGGGCTGAAGGGTGAGTTGGAATTTTTATCAGCGAGTGAGATATATTAGTGTGTTCCGCGGAGAGGTGATAGCTGCAGTCCCAGTGTAGCTTAACGGCTGCCGGATAAACAGGAGACTTGGGTTTGAACCCTGGCGCTGCTACAAATTTTAAATCATTCCTTTAACCTACATCATTATCGTGGATAAAGAAAATAAGTGTCTTAAGACATTAAAAATAACAGCAAACAAGGCAACTGGTTATAAATTCTTACGTAATGCGCCACGGAGTGTAACTTAACGTGTGAAATTATTAAAAACAGGAGCGTAAAAACTGTTTTATTGTTTGTAAAAAAACGTGTTGTAGTTAGGAAGCTAACAGCAGAAAATAACTCGCCAGCGCCATATAAGGTATGTGTGAAACTGTATAAATATTTGTTCTTCACACTAGTGATCTAGACCTAACTTTCGCAATAGCATAAACATAGAATAATTTGTGACTCGGTCTTATAGCATGTTTCAATAACTCTGCCGAGTGTTTCAGACTATTTGCACCAAACGTCTTTGGGCGATATACCGCTTCACGGGGAACAACTTTTCTTGGAGATCGCCGATGCATTCTGGAGCGCTTGGTGCCCTTTTGCATTGGTTATGCTCCTCAGAGACAGTAGGATGTAAGCATCTGCAGTATGCGTACCCCTTGAGTGTCGCCTATTATCTAGTCATCTGCTGCATACGAAGTCCAGCAAGATTAAACGTTCCTCTTTCACTTCCAAAATACATGACGGTTATTATTAAACTTTCGCTGTTTCAGCCAGTCTAGACGGAAAACTACGAGCGCCATTCGGAAAGTGAGCTCAGATCGGTCGCGAAACGGAAACCACACTGAAAATCCGTTGATCGCATTACCACTCTTTCAAGTTCGGAGCGCATAGTGAGCACTTAAAGATACCAACAACAAGTATGGGCGCCTGAGAGATTTTGCCAGGTTTCATGCAGTCCACACAACGTAATGGTAATGCATTTCTTCCTTCCTGACAATTCTCTGACGCACATTGTAGGGGCAATGAGAACGCTGCTGCGACGTTTTCAATGGGAAATTTGATCACCAACCACACTGCCCGGACTTGGCTCTCTCTGATGGATCGCTGGCTGTAAAGACAAAATTATGGCACAGACAACAATATGCTGACCAGTGTAGAGCAGTGCTTTTCAACCAGTGGCAGCCGAGGGGGGGGGGGGGGGGGGGGCTTGCTCAGGGGTGCGGTCGCAGCCGAAGCAGTTGTAACATGGCTGGTAACGTATCTTTCATGAAGGTCATCTGCTATAGTATAAATGTCACACGGACGTAACAAGATTTTGTGAAAGTACCTTGAAAATTCGCTCACATTCAGATCTGGTACTTGTTTACAATACTGAATACGAATTTAATTTAAACCTGTTGAACAGTTCAAATACGCAAATACTTGCAGCAGTGAGAAGCAACACGTTGTCTATCGATCTCTTCCCATTTCTGATGAATGAAACTGGGGCGGCAAGAGTCACTAAGTCTTGTACAGGTAATATTTACCTCCGAGAGTTGTGCAGGCAGAGGGAAAGGACCACATCAGCTTCCGGGCTGGAACGGCGATGCAATGGCTGCGTATTACTACTGTGATAAAAATATAACACGGAACGAGAACAATTTATGAAAGCACATTCAAAAGATGCCCACATTCAAATTTGATATAAAATGGCTGCAAAGCCCACATGCAAGATTTAGCACCACGGTTACTACAACCATTTTCAGTAACAAGCTTCGAACTTAACAATAGATCGCTAGGATTGGCAGCAGTGAGACAAGGCACTAAGGACAGCAATTTCTACCGAGCGGATCTAGGATGCCTGAGCTCAACTCAGACTTTAATTCACACTCTGCATGTTGGTATTATTTTTATTTTCGTAGTTCTGTGGCTTCATCGGGATTCTCATAAAATCGTCGTTGCTGGTCACCTGGTTAATTTCTCATTTCTTTCGTGTACTTAATTGTGGTGATTGTCGTGAAGTGAATCATTGTTTTTTTGATAGTGCTTTATAAAGCAGTTGAAAAATGTTACAAAAAACTAGTACCATCATTTGTAAAACTATATACTACATATTCTCGTACTTAATTAAAAATAAATGTTGCCATCTTTTGAAAGTGAATGAAAGTGAAATGAAATAGACATCCTGCAATATGTCTCAAAACTAGGGGTTCTGCAATACAAAAATTAAAATTACGTAATTCCTTGTTTAACATTAATTCGGAAACTTGTCCATTTTATGCTCGCTCAGAGCGAATACAATAATCACGTCCGTACTTGCTGGCGTACTTTCACAACTGATTGTAGTGACCGAAAACGCGTGACTATGCCCTCGCTGACACTTTCTCACCCCCACGCCTCTACCGCGGCAAAGAGTATAGTTACACGGTATCTCTGCCCACTGTGACCTCTTTTCACGTTGCACTTCATTTCTCTATCAGTATAGTATCAATAGATAGAAAATTAAATACGTTGCCTTGGAAATCGATGACATACTTTTATTATGAAACGATAATTAAATCAAGACTCTAAGCTGTCGACGTTGCTATACTTCAACGGGGACCGTTGAAAATGTGTGCTCCGACCGGGACTCGAACCCGGGATCTCCTGCTTACATGGCAGACGCTCTATCCATCTTTTTTTTATTTTGTTCGGTATTGTTCGTTGCGTTTGGTCTGGGCGGACGTCATCATTCCTTTTGTCAGTTTTTTTTATTACAGAGGGCGAGCAGCCCTCTGACCGACCACGCTGAGCTATCGTGCCGGCATCCATCTGAGCCGCCGAGGGCACAGAGGATAGTGCGACTGCAGATGCTCCCAGTGAGATCCACATTCCCAACTTAATGCCCACCCACTACATTCGTAGTATTCCTGCCCATTACACTCATTTCTCGCGACAGACAATCTTAGCGAGTTCCGTAAGATTTCGGTCAATGCGTGTGCATCCAGCACAGAAGAAGAAGGACAATGCCCGGTTAGCCTTAACTATATGAAGATGGGATCTGTTCTTTCGGAAATGTCTGAAAAACAGGAGCCCACGTCTCATTCGCCGATGAGGACTAACCGTGACAAACAGTGCAAGAAAATAGATAACTGCAGAAATCGTCTGTCTCCACTAAAGTAACCTATTACAATCAAGTTCCTACTCCTCCTTCCTTAACAGACCAGTTCTAACAACCATCTTTTAAAACTGTCACATGATGTGCTCAGTAAGCAGTAATGACACTGCACTGCTAGAACACACAAGTAGACTCAGAAGAAGGCCACTGTAACCGTGGGCGAAACATTGGTTTCTCCAGTAACCATTTTTTCCATTATGAAGTCGTACCATACTCAGAAAACTTTTATGTCAACTGCTCCTGGGCGCGGAAACATGGACAATTACAGTGCCTCTAAGAGTTCATCGGAGCAAACGAGATATCAAACGTCTTCTCGCGTATCGTTCTGCTCTGGGCCGGGAATATTGCCAGTACACTTCAGGCCGCTGAAAAGGACCATTACCATCGTTCATGCTCTCGTTCTAAACGGAATAAACAACGTCACTTACAGTTAAGAAATGCACCAAAACTTCACACAACGTGAGTGTTGCAGAACTCAACAGACTGCCTCTCCAACAGGGCTGGGAACGACAGATGTCAGCGTGATAGCTCGTGGCCACCACGATGCCTTTCTGATACATCTCATCGGTATCAGTCCGAAAATACTATTTACTACGGAGCCGAAGAATAATGGTCAGCTGAATTTCTTGGATGTGCCTGTTATCAAGCGAAAGGACGGGACGCTGGGCCATAGAGTATACAGAAAAGCCACGTGCACTGACCGTTACCTGCATAAAGATTCTAACCGCCACACCAGACAAAAGAGAGGGGTGATTAAAACCTTGGCGCATAAAATTTGTGCTCTGATTTAGTTAAAAGATCAGCTTGAACATATGCTGTCGACATTCAAGAAGACTGGTTATTCTAACAAGGAGGTAGTGGAGCACTTCGCCCTAGAGAGACAATCAACACCGATGAGGAACGACAGCCGCCCGAAGGGAAAATTTTCTTTCCGTTCATCAGTACGATTGCAGACCGCATTGGGCAAGGTTTGAGCAATTACTGTGTAGACACTACCTTCAGACCCACCACGAAGATAAAAGACTGTTTAAGATCCGCAAAATTTGTACGAAATTTTCTGGCTACACTGGGTGTACATAAAATTACTTGTAATTGTAGCCTGCATTATATTGGTACCAAAAAAGGGTTAAAACCCGTCTCGCTGAATACAAGAAGAACCGCCGCGTGGGACATACGGATAAATCGGCCTTCGTGGAACATCTTTACCAAGAGGGTGATCATGAAATAAAATTCGCTGAGACGAGTGTCATACCAAAATTATCGGATTATCATGCGCGTATGTATAGCGAGGTTATTGAGACTTATAAACATCATAATAATTTTAACAGAAAAGAGGAAAGTGTTAAATTAGATAAAATTTGCTTCTCAACATTGCAACGTAAGAGTGACGATCGATTACTTTCAATCTAAAATGTTCGAATCACCAGCGATAATCTCGTAGCCGACGCTACGTGATAAGACTGTGGTGTCCATATATTCGGCGCTCCTCGAGTTCTGGTTGTAGTTCGCCATTTTACCTCTGAAGACGTCTCCCGCAGTCGGAGGGGAAACGTCAAGCTCTGAGCACTATGGGACTTAACATCTATGGTCATCAGTCCCCTAGAACTTAGAACTACTTAAACCTAACTAACCTAAGGACGTCACACAACACCCAGTCATCACGAGGCAGAGAAAATCCCAGACCCCGCCGGGAATGGAAACGTCAGGAGAACGTTTTATACATTGACCACGGCCTAATAGCCCGGAAGTTTTAAGTGATGTCAGTACCAGCCGTGAAAGCTTACATTGTATGAACTAGCCTGCTGATCAAAGTAGTAACTGTGCCGTAGAAGTTTACTGAAATTATTGAAATTGGATTTCTTACAAGAAAATTTAAGACCCTTGAGTGATGTTTATTGAGAGGATACATCTCTTGTTTTAATCTGAAGGTCCCTGATCTACATCTACATCTACATGATTACTCTGCCAGTCACAGTAAAGTGCCTGGCAAAGGATTCAATGAACCACCTTCAAGCTGTTTCTCTACCGTTCCACTCTCTAAAGCTGCGCGGGAAAGACGAGCACTTAAATTTTTCTGTGCGAGCCCTGATTTCTCTTGTTTTATCTTGATTATCATTTCTCCCTATGTAGGTGGGTGCCAACAGAATTTTTTCGCAATCGGAGGACAAAACTGGTGATTGAAATTTCATGATAAGATCCCGTCGCAACGAAAATCGCCTTTGTTTTAATGATTGCCACTCCAATTCACGTATCAAGTCTGTGACGCTATCTCCCCTACTTCGCGATAATACAAAACGAGCTGCCCTTCTATGTACTTTTTCGATGTCATCCGTCGGTCCCACCTGATGCAGATCCCACACCGCACAGCAATACTCCAGAATAGGGCGGACAGGCGTGGTGTAAGCAGTCTCTTTAGTAGACCTGTTGCACCTTCGAAGTGTTCTGCTAATGAATCGCAGTCTTTGGTTTGCTCTGCCCACAATATTATCTATGTGATTGTTCCAATTTAGGTTATTTGTAATTGTAATCACTAAGTATTTAGTTAAATTTACAGCCTTCAGATTTGTGTGACTTATCGCGTAATCGAAATTTAGCTGATTTCTTTTAGTACTCATGTGAATAACTTCACATTTTTCTTTATTCAGGGTCAACTGCCGCTTTTCGCACCATACAGATATCTTATCTAAATCATTTTGCAAGTCGTTTTGGTCATCTGATGACTTTACAAGACGGTTTATGACAGTATCATCTGCAAACAATCTAAGAGGGCTACTCAGATTGTCTCCTATGTCGTTAATGTAGATCAGGGACAATGGAGGGCCTGTAACACTTCCTTGTGGGACGCAGGATTTACTTCCGATTTATCCAATGATTTACAGTCTATTATTACGAACTGTGTTCTTTCTGACAGGAAATCACGAATCCAGTCGCTCAACTGAGGCGATATTCCATAGGCACGCAATTTGGTTTGAAGACGCTTGTGAGAAACGGTGTCGAAAGCCTTCTGGAAATCTAAAAATATGGAATCAATTTGACATACTCTGTCGATAGCATTCATTACTTCATGAGTATAAAGAGTTAATTGTGCTTCACAAGAACGATATTTTCTGAATCTGTGCTGACAATGTGTCAATAACTCGTTTTCTTCGAGGTAGTTCATAATGTTAGAACACAGTATATGTTCCAAAACCCTACGGCAAATCGACGTTAGTGATATGGGCCTGTAATTCAGCGAATTACTCCTACTTGCCTTTTTGGGTATTGGTGTGACTTGAGCAAATTTCCAGTCGTTAGGTATGGATCTTTCTATGAACGAGCAGTTGTATAAAATTGCTGAATATGGATGCTAAATATGGAGCTATTAGCATACTCTGAAAGGAACCTGACTGGTATACAATGTGGACCGGAGGCCTTGCCTTTATTAAGTGGTTTAAGCTGCTTTGCTACACCGAGTATATCTACTTCTATGTTTCTCATCTTGACAGTTGTTTTTGATTGGAATTTAGGAATATTTACTTCGTCTTCTGTTGTGAAGGAGTTTCGGAAAACCGTGTTTAATAACTCTGCTTTAGTGGCACTGTCATCAGTGACTACAACACTGTTGTCACGCATTGAAGGTATTGATTGCGTCTTGCCACAGGCGTGCTTTTTGTATGACCAGAATCTCTTTGGGTTTTCTATCATATTCCGAGATAGAGTTTCATTGTGGAAAGTATAGGAAGCATTTCTTACTGAAGCACGCGCTATAATTCGAACTTCTAGAAAACTTTGCCAATATTGGGGATTTCTTTTAAATTTGGAATGTTTTTTCGTTGCTTCTGCAACAGCGATCTGACCCGTTTTGTGTATCATGGGGGATCAAAACCATCACTTATTAATTTATGTGGTATATATCTCTCAGCTGCCTTCGATGCTATCTCTCTGAAATCATTCCACATCTTGTCTACGTTTAGATGATCAGATCGGAAGGAATGGAGACAGTCTCTAAAAAAGGCGTTAAGAGAATTTTTATCAGCTTTTTTAAATAGATGTACTTTGCGTTTCTTTGTGGTGGTTGTGTGCTACGGTGTTCAGCCTAGCAGTTGTCGTGTGGTCGCTAATCCCTGTATCCGTCATGATACTCCCTATTTGCCCAGGATTATTTGTTGCTAAGAGGTCAAGTATGCTTTCTCAACCAATTACGCTTGGAGTGGGCTCATGAACTAATTGTTCGTAATAATTTTCTGACAAAGCATTCAGTACAATTTCGGATCATGTTCTATGCCTGCCGCCGACTTTAAAGGTATAATATTTCCAGCATTTAGAGGGTAGATTGAAGTCACCATCGACTATAATTGTATGATTGGGGTACCTATTTGCAATGAGACTCAAATTTTCTTTGAACCGTTCAGCAAGGATATCCTCCGAGTCGGATGGTCGGTAAAACGAACCAGTTAATAGTTTAGTCCGATTGTCAAGTATAACCTCTATCCATACTATTACGTAGGAACTATCTACATCGATTCCACTACAAGGTAAACTTCTTCTGACAGCAATAAATACTCCACCACCAACTGTATTTAATCGGTACTTTCTGAACACTGTTAGGTCGTTAGAAACATTTCGACTGAACTTATTTCCGGCTTTAGCCAGCTTTCCGTACTTATAACTATTTGAGCTTCAGCGCTTTCTATTAGAGCTTGGAACTCTGGTTCTTTCCCAACACAGCTACGACAGTTTACAACTACAATACCAATTGTTGCTATAACTACGTTACTGTGTTTTACCAGCCTCCTTTTAGACCGACTCCCTTTCTGTGGTTCCCTGAGACCGTCTAACCTAAAAAACCGCCCAGTCCCTTCCAGACAGTCCCCACTACCGGTGTAGCCGCTTCCTGAGTGTAGAGGACTCCTGACCTATTAAGCGGAATCCGGAAACCCACCACCTGATGGCGCAAGTCAAGGAATGTGCAGCCTACACGGTCACAGAACCGCCTGAGCCTCTGATTCAGACCCTTTACTCTGCTCTGCACCAAAGGACCACAGCTGGTTCTGTCGACGATGCTGCAGATAGTGAGCTCCGCCTTAATCTCGCAAGCAAGGCTGGCAGTCTTTACCATTTCCGCTAGCCGCCCGAAACTAGAGAGAATCTCCTCCGATGCAAAGAGACACACGTCATTGGTACTGACATGAGCCACCACCTGTAGTTGGCTGCATCCTGTACTCTTCACGGCATCCGGAAGCAGCCTTTCCACATCCGGAATGACTCCTCCCGGTATGCACACAGAGTTCACACTGGCTTCCTCTCCACCCCCTCCCCCCTTGGCAGCCATGTTTCTAAGGGACCCAGTAACGCGCCTAACGTTGGAGTTCCCAACTACCAGAAAACCCACCCTTTGTGAATGACCAGACCTTGCCGGCAGAGAAACATCCCCTGGAACAGGGTGGACGACTGCATCCGGCTTAGAAACTTCGTCAGCCATAGATAATGCCCGAAACCTGTTCCTCAGAAGAACCGGGGAGCCAGTTTTGAAGTTATTGATGTACAAGATGATTTTCGCAAATGACTTCTCTACGAGATATATAGTGAAGGCAGTTCCCCATTGTGAAAAGTGCCCGAATCAAGTTTAGAAAGTATTATATCGCTGAGAAAGAACAATGAACATTGGACGAAGTAGTTTTGTCTGACTTCTTGACATTCAGACTTTTTCATGGTGGTCATTTAAGAAACCGATATCGGTAAGGAAACTTTACCCTTGCGATGAAATCTGTGAGGCTTACTGACCAACACTGCAGATCTAAGGAGTGTTTACCGAGCAAGTGAACATAGGAACTTACGCGAATAGTAATTACTACAGTTTCTTATTAGTTAGTGATCGGTATTTAAGAAGAAAGTGATATATTTTGGCGTTATGCAGCAGTGCTGTTAAATACACTCCTGGAAATGGAAAAAAGAACACATTGACACCGGTGTGTCAGACCCACCATACTTGCTCCGGACACTGCGAGAGGGCTGTACAAGCAATGATCACACGCACGGCATAGCGGACACACCAGGAACCGCGGTGTTGGCCGTCGAATGGCGCTAGCTGCGCAGCATTTGTGCACCGCCGCCGTCAGTGTCAGCCAGTTTGCCGTGGCATACGGAGCTCCATCGCAGTCTTTAACACTGGTAGCATGCCGCGACAGCGTGGACGTGAACCTTATGTGCAGTTGACGGACTTTGAGCGAGGGCGTATAGTGGGCATGCGGGAGGCCGGGTGGACGTACCGCCGAATTGCTCAACACGTGGGGCGTGAGGTCTCCACAGTACATCGATGTTGTCGCCAGTGGTCGGCGGAAGGTGCACGTGCCCGTCGACCTGGGACCGGACCGCAGCGACGCACGGATGCACGCCAAGACCGTAGGATCCTACGCAGTGCCGTAGGGGACCGCACCGCCACTTCCCAGCAAATTAGGGACACTGTTGCTCCTGGGGTATCGGCGAGGACCATTCGCAACCGTCTCCATGAAGCTGGGCTACGGTCCCGCACACTGTTAGGCCGTCTTCCGCTCACGCCCCAACATCGTGCAGCCCGCCTCCAGTGGTGTCGCGACAGGCGTGAATGGAGGGACGAATGGAGACGTGTCGTCTTCAGCGATGAGAGTCGCTTCTGCCTTGGTGCCAATGATGGTCGTATGCGTGTTTGGCGCCGTGCAGGTGAGCGCCACAATCAGGACTGGCCGTACACCACTGGTGGTCGTCGAGGGGACACTGAATAGTGCACGGTACATCCAAACCGTCATCGAACCCATCGTTCTACCATTTCTAGACCGGCAAGGGAACTTGCTGTTCCAACAGGACAATGCACGTCCGCATGTATCCCGTGCCACCCAACGTGCTCTAGAAGGTGTAAGTCAACTACCCTGGCCAGCAAGATCTCCGGATCTGTCCCCCATTGAGCATGTTTGGGACTGGATGAAGCGTCGTCTCACGCGGTCTGCACGTCCAGCACGAACGCTGGTCCAACTGAGGCGCCAGGTGGAAATGGCATGGCAAGCCGTTCCACAGGACTACATCCAGCATCTCTACGATCGTCTCCATGGGAGAAAAGCAGCCTGCATTCCTGCGAAAGGTGGATATACACTGTACTAGTGCCGACATTGTGCATGCTCTGTTGCCTGTGTCTATGTGCCTGTGGTTCTGTCAGTGTGATCATGTGATGTATCTGACCCCAGGAATGTGTCAATAAAGTTTCTCCTTCCTGGGACAATGAATTCACGGTGTTCTTATTTCAATTTCCAGGAGTGTATATCTGTGGTCAAGCAACACAACGAATTTGATAAAGATGGCTTCTAGAAAGAAACTGAACTTTTCTACGGAAAACAGTGATGAAGACACGGACGCTAGTTGCCACTCTAAATATTTACCATGTTCTGAGGACCAACTAACATCAGAAAGTGGAATTCAGATACGTGTTGCTTGGCATTATATTGTTCAAATGGTTCAAATGGCTCTGGGCACTATGGGACTTAACATCTGAGGTTATCAGTCCCCTAGAACTTAGAACTACTTAAACCTAACTAACCTAAGAACATCACACATACCCATGCCCGAGGCAGGATTCGAACCTGCGACCGTAACGGTCGCGCGGTTCCAGACTGTATCGCCTAGAACCGCTCGGCCACACCAGCCGGCATTATATTGTACTCATAGTTCATCATGTGTGTTTCTGGTTGGACAAAGTGTGGATTTCTGTAGACGAGACACGTTTCTGATACCTCTTTACTTGTCTCTGTGTCACAGATATTTCTTGGCTAGCACCTGAAGAAGACAGCGAGTTACGCCGTCGAAATATCGAGCGAGAACGAAGCGAACGTCTGACAGAAGTCCCGTTTCTTTTTTTTTTTTTTTCTTTTTTGTCAAAATGTCAACAGATCGCCGGGAAAACCTCAAGAGTTATACAGTGGACCTGTTGAAATTAAGAAAATCAAATTGTATGATTTAATGAAGCTAATGTATTACGTTCCACCATACTACCACGACTTTTCTCGCAAACTGCAGCCTGCTGCTGTCAGTGATGGAGACAATGGAGAAGAAGGCGTAGATGAAGTATTTTAGGTCATTGTTAATCTATTTTTTAAATTCAACGTTGTCTGTTAAGAAAGAAAATAAATAAACATTTGTTTGTCAGCACGTATAATGTTAATTAAAATATTAACCTAAGACAAGTTACGTTTTTCGTTCAACATAGTGCCAAGTAACATACCATGTAATTTTAAAATATTAGTTTCTATATAATTTAGTTTAAAATATTTATATTATGTCTCATAAAACAAAATGAAATGTACCAGAGGAACGTATTACATATGTTCAGTTAATAATTCACACGATTTGAGGATTTGCTCAAACATTATCTCGAAAGCATAAAGAGGTGGCTTGGCACTCTTGCCGGGACTGCCTCAATTTAAATACAGTCCCTTCACACAGGGGCAAATGAAACGAACCTGATGTACATTTATTTAAAGATGTTGGAATATATTTACAACAAAGGAAGATGCAAAATTATTTACGAAGAAATTTTCTTATGAGGTGTCGTCCCACCGCACATAAGGGTATTTCTTGTAAAAAGTCTGCGAAAACTAGTATTTGGTATTTCCTGTACTGGACATCATTATTTGTAAGGTAAAAATGTACGTACATACTGTCCAGTACGAAACAAAACAAAATTATGTTATTTTAATTAGGTCCTCTGTATTATTCATATGATGCCTTTTACACACATCATAAAAGTTTTGCTTAACTTCGGTTCCGAGAGTTTCGGAACCCGTACAGAAAATTGGAATAGAGATCAACACAGACATCATTTCCACGATTTTTATTCCTCATGAAAACCACACATTGCATGTTGTACCACCATACAGCGAGACCTTCACAGGTGGTGGCCCAGATTGCTATACACACCGATACCTCCAATACCCAGTAGCACGTCCTCTTGCACTGATGGATGGCTGTATTCGTCATGGCATACTATCCACACGTTCATCAAGGCACTGTTGGTCCAGATTGTCCCAAAGCTCAACGACGATTCGGCGCAGATCCCTCAGAGTGTTTGGTGGGTCACGCCTGTAGTCCATAAACAGCCCTTTTCAGTGTATTCCAGGCATGTTAGATAGGATTCATGTCTGGAGAACATGCTGGCCACTCTAGTTGAGTGATGTCGTCGTCCTGAAGGAAGTCATTCTCAAGATGTGCACAATGGGGGCGCGAATTCTTGTCATGAAGACGAATGCCTCGCCAATATGCTGCCAATACGGTTGTACTATCGCTCACAGGATGCATTCACGATCCGTAAAGCCGTTACGGCGCCTCCCATGACCCCCAGCGGCGTACATCGGCCTCACATAATGCTACCCCAAAACAGCAGGGAACCTTCACATTGCTGCTAGCGCTGGGCAATGTGTCTAAGGAGTTCAGCATGACCAGGTTGCCTCCAAACACGTTTCCGTGGATTGTCTGGTTAAAGGCATATGCGACACTCATCGGTGAAGAGAACGTGATGCCATTCCTGAGCGCTCCATTCGGCATGTTGTTGGGTCCATCTGTACCGCGCTGCATGGTGTCGTGGTTGCGAAGATGGACCTCGCCATGGACGTCGGGAGTGAAGTGGCCCATAATGCAGCCTATTGCGCACAGTTTGAGTCGTAACACGACGTCCCGTGGCTGCACGAAAAACATTATTCAACATGGTGGCGTTGCTGTCAGGGTTCCTCCAAGCCATAATCCACAGACAGCAGTCATCCATTGCAGTAGTAGGCCTTGGGAGACCTGAGCGAGGCATGTTATCGACAGTTCCTGTCTCACTGTATCTCCTCCATGTCCGAAAAACATCGCTTTAGTTCACTCCGAGACGCCTGGACACTTCCCTTGTTGAGAGCCCTTCCTGGCACAAAGTAGCAATGTGGACGCGATCGAAAAGCGGTATTGACCGTCTAAGCATGGTTGAACTACAGACAATACGAGCCGTGTACCTCCTTCCTGGTGGAATGACTGGAACTGATCGGCTGTCGGACCCCCCCCCCCCCCCCCCCCTGTATAATAGGCTCTCTTCATGCATGGTTGTTTACATCTTTCAGCGGTTTTAGTGACATCTCTGAACAGTCAGAGGGACTGTGTCTATGATACAATATCCATAGTCAATGTCTATCTTCAGGAGTTCTGGGAACAGGGGCGATGCAAAACTTTTTTGATGTGTGTAGTTTTGTTCATAGGAGAGGTGTGTTTATCTTGGAGCCCAGAGGAATCTGCCTAATCGCTTAAGGGTAATGTATGTAATGTTTTTAAGAATGGTTTGCTGGTTTTCCTTGGTTTCAGACTTGTTTTTGTTGGGTCTTCAGTCCTGAGACTGGTTTGATGCAGCTCTCCATGCTACTCCATTCTGTGCAAGCTTCTTTATCTCCCAGTACTTACTGCAACCTACATCCTTCTGAATCTGCTTAGTGTATTCGGTCTTATATCTGTTATTAATGGATCAGATGTCACGAGTAGCCTGTTTTTTACGTCCAGATTGCATCGGTCTCGTGAGAATCTCCTAAAAAGTGGTTGTCTGTACAGACGAAAGTGTTTATTGCGTCTACAATTGTGAGCCATATGTTTGTGACTATTACAGCGCCATCTATCACAAAGCGAAAAACGTGGTCCAACTAAAACATTCATATTTCTTTACGTACTACACGAATAAGTAATAAAGAATGGGGGTTCCCATTTAAAAAAACGGAGTTGATATCCGTTTGACCTATGGCAGCGCCATCTAGCGGGCCAACCATAACGCCATCTGATTTCCCCCTTCAAGCTAGACAAGTTTCGTTCTTTGTAGTTTTTTCGTTTGACGCTTATTTCGTGAGATATTTGGCCCGGTCACTATCAATGGACCACCCTGTATAATCAGAATGATTCGTTGAGAAATTTTAGTTAAATGTCGGCACTTCTGAAGGAAGAGTACGACGTTTACCATATCTTGTATATACCGAGATGTCTGTCTAAGCAATTGAAGACAAGAGGTTTTCAGTTATTAAGACCTTATTCCAGAGGAGAGTACGCAAGCATAGGAAGATTTTTTCGAGGTGATGATAAAACTTCATGACTGCACCTTGCAGTTGTGAGTAAGTTGTGACAAAGAAAAAGTAGTAGTAATTATGACAGCCTGAATGTAAAAATCTCGGCTGCATGTGAGAAAGTATTTAACTCTAGTCCGAATTACATTTACTACTTGCTGTGATTCACGTTCTGAACGCAACTGGGGAGAAATCATTACACGTTTGACTTCATCTAGCTGAAGTATTAATAAAGTATGCGTCTGGCTACAAAAGAATATTTCGTCGAAAGATAAAGAGACAGAGGATAAAAAAGGAGATCCACACATACGCCTAGAATGTGAGTTTTAAACATGCAAGATTTAATTCGTGTTGCGTATGATGTTTCACGTTCAAATAATAATTGAATTTAATGTGTAAATGCAGGCCGACGGGGCGTAACTTTGCGCCGGAACGTTCCCGGCCGAAATTTCGGGCAACTTAATTTGATCCCCGGTGCGGCGCCGTATGCCCGCGGGCCCCGGGAATTATGGAAAGCAAATACCGCCGAAATTATACACCACGCCCGGCGCGCCGTGGGGTCCGCCGCGGCGCATCGCCGATATATTAAGGGCAGGCCGGGGCGGGGATCGCGTTGTGCCGGCCCTAACTTCACGTTAAATCTCTGTTACGGGATTAAAGCGCGAAAAGTTACGACTGCTCGCCCGCCGCCGCCAAGGAGGGATGACGCAGAGTTGGGGCGATGTCCGTGCGAGAGTATGATTTCTATATCTGCGTCTACATACACTGTCGAAAAGAGGCAGTTGAATCGGATTCGTAAGTGTTTAGCATCTCGCGTCTTAACCTGCGAGCAATGTTCAGTTCTCTGCCATGTTCGCGCTGCCGCAAACACACACAGCCTGCAGAGAAGAGCAAACTTTGTTTGTGTATTTACCGTACACAGCCCCCTTTGTGTCCGCACCTGGTAGCTGACTGGTGCCGGCAAGGTAGTTCAGCGTGTTCTATCAGAGGGTTTAGCTACCCCCCTGTAATAAAAAACTGAGTGAACGAATCAACGAACAACCTGAACGAGTGTCATCGGACGGCCGTCACGACATAGTCAACGAACAATATACAGCAAAATGAGAGCTGGCACGGTAGCTGAGCGTGTTCGGTCAGAGGGTTAGCTGCCCTCTGTAATAAAAAAAACTGAGTGAGTGGATCAACGAACAACCTGAACGGGTATCATGGGACGTCCGCCCCGAACAAATACGACGAACAATATAGAACAAAATGAGATCAATAAAGAATAAAAAAAAGTGGTCAGCGCCCCGGAATGTCGTACCTAACGGCCCGGGTTCGATTCCCGCCTAGGTCGGAGATCTTCTCCTCTCAGGGCCTGGTTGTTCTCTTGTCCTTATCATCAACATTTCATCCCAATCGACAAATCGCCGGGAGGCCCTAGCCACATTGCATTCCCATTTTTCCCCCTTTGTACCTATTTTTCCTTGTATGTGTTAGTGTGTGGATGAACAAGAGCATGAGGAAATTTTGCATTTGCCTACCCAAGGTCAGAGTTTTTAAAATGTAAGATTTGCATTGCCATCTTAGAATGAGGTGATAAAAATCATGAGACACCACCAAAATCATGTCGAATCTCCTTTTGCTCGGCGGAGTGCAGCAACACTACGTGGCGTGAACTCAACAAGTCGTTGGACATCCCCCGCAGAAATATTGAGCCACGCTGCCTCTATAGCCGTCCATAATTGCGAAAGTGTTGCCGGTACAGAATTCTGTACACGAACTGACCTCTCCATTGTGTCCCGTTCGTTGGGAATCATCCCGGGCGATCTGAGTGGCCATATCATTCGCTCGGAATGTCCAGAATGTTCTTCAAACCAATCGCGAACAATTGTGGCGCGGAGTTACGGCGCATTGCCATCCATAAAAATCCCATAGTTGTTTGGGAACATGAAGTCCATGAATGGCAGAAACTGGTCTTAGTTGCTTCAGTTGCAACATAGAGTCCATTCCATTCCATGTACACAAAGCGCACATCATTATGAATCCATCTTCAGCTTGTTGACAAATTAAGCCGTGGCTGCGTGGGGTCTGTGCCACAATCGAGCCCCCCCATCAGACCTTATCAACTGAAATCGGGACTCTTCTGACCCCGCCACGTCTTTCTAGTGGTCTATGGTCCAACTTATATAGTCACGAGGCCAGGAGAGGTGCTGCAGGTGATATCCTGTCAGCAAAGGCACTCGCGTCTGTTGTCTGCTGCCGTAGCCCATTAACGACAAAATCGCCATACTCTACATCCACATCTACATTTATACTCCGAAAGCCACCCAACGGTGTGTGGCGGAGGGCACTATACGTGCCACTGTCATTACCTCCCTTTTCTGTTCCAGTCGCGTATTGTTCGCGGGAAGAACGACTGTCTGAAAGCCTCCGTGCGCGCTCGATTCTCTCTAATTTTACATTCGTGATCTCCTCGGGAGGTATAAGTAGGGGGAAGCGATATATTCGATACCTCATCCAGAAACGCACCCTCTCGAAACCTGGACAGCAAGCTACACCGCGATGCAGAGCGCCTCTCTTGTAGAGTCTGCCACTTGAGTTTGCTAAACATCTCCGTAACGTTATCACGGTTACCAAATAACCCTGTGACGAAACGCGCCGCTCTTCTTTGGATCTTCTCTATCTCCTCCGTCAACCCGATCTGGTACGGATCCCACACTGATAAGCAATACTCAAGTATAGGTCGAACGAGTGTTTTGTAAGCCACCTCCTTTGTTCATGGACTACATTTTCTAAGGACTCTCCCAATGAATCTCAACCTGGTACCCGCCTTACCAACAATTAATTTTATATAATCATTCCACTTCAAATCGTTCCGCACGCATACTCCCAGATATTTTACAGAAGTAATTGCTACCAGTGTTTGTTCCGTTATCATATAATCATACAATAGAGGATCCTTCTTTCTATGTATTCGCAATACATTACATTTGTCTATCTTAAGGGTCAGTTGCCACTCCCTGCACCAAGTGCCTATCCGTTGCAGATCTTCCTGCATTTCGCTACAATTTTCTAATGCTGCAACTTCTCTGTATACTACAGCACCATCCGCGAAAAGCCGCATGGAACTTCCGACACTATCTACTAGGTCATTTATATATATTGTGAAAAGCAATGGTCCCATAACACTCCCCTGTGGCCCGCCAGATGTTACTTTAACGTCTGTAGACGTCTTTCCATTGAGAACAACATGCTGTGTTCTGTTTGCTAAAAACTCTTCAATCCAGCCACACAGCTGGTCTGATATTCCGTAGGCTCTTACTTTGTTTATCAGGCGACAGTGCGGAACTGTATCGAACGCCTTCCGGAAATCAAGGAAAATGGCATCTACCTGGGAGCCTGTATCTAATATTTTTTGGGTCTCATGAACAAATAAAGCGAGTTGGGTCTCACACGATCGCTGTTTCCGGAATCCATGTTGATTGCTACAGAGTAGATTCTGGGTTTCCAGAAATGACATGATACGCGAGCAAAAAACATGTTCTAAAATTCTACAACAGGTCGACGTCGGAGATATAGGTCTATAGTATTGCGCATCTGCTCGACCACCCTTTTTGAAGACTGGGACTACCTGTGCTGTTTTCCAATCATTTGGAACCTTCCGTTCCTCTAGAGACTTGCGGTACACGGCTGTTAGAAGGGGGGCAAGTTCTTTCGCGTACTCTGTGTAGAATCGAATTGGTATCCCGTCAGGTCCAGTGGAATTTTCTCTGTTGAGTGATTTCAGTTGCTTTTCTATTTCTTGGATACTTATTTCGATGTCAGCCATTTTTTCGTTTGTGCGAGGATTTAGAGAAGGAACTGCAGTGCGGTCTTCCTCTGTGAAACAGCTTTGGAAAAAGGTGTTTAGTATTTCAGCTTTACGCGTGTCATCCTCTATTTCAATGCCATCATCATCCCGGAGTGTCTGGATATGCTGTTTCGAGCCACTTACTGATTTAACGTAAGACCAGAACTTCCTAGGATTTTCTGTCAAGTGGGTACATAGAATTTTACTTTCGAATTCACTGAACGCTTCATGTATAGCCCTCCTTACGCTAACTTTGACATCGTTTAGCTTCTGTCTGTCTGAGAGGTTTTGGCTGCGTTTAAACTTTGAGTGAAACTCTCTTTGCTTTCGCAGTAGTTTCCTAACTTTGTTGTTGAACCACGGTGGGTTTTTCCCGTCCCTCACAGTTTTACTCGGCACGTACCTGTCTAAAACGCATTTTACGATTGCCTTGAACTTTTTCCATAAACACTCAACATTGTCAGTGTCGGAACAGAAATTTTCGTTTTGATCTGTTAGGTAATCTGAAATCTGCCTTCTATTACTCTTGCTAAACAGATAAACCTTCCTCCCTTTTTTTATATTCCTATTAACTTTCATATTCAGGGGTGCTGCAACGGCCTTATGATCACTGATTCCCTGTTCTACACTTGCAGAGTCGAAAAGTTCGGGTCTGTTTGTTATCAGTAGGTCCAAGATGTTATCTCCACGAGTCGGTTCTCCTAACATAAACATTCATTATACGTCCCAGTTTGATTTCTGCGGTTATTCCATGCAGTGTTGCTCGTCTTGTAACACTGATAAATCTACGCAAACGCCACTACTCTCAGCTGTTAATTGAAGGAAGGTAATGACTGATATCTGGTATCCGCGGCACACTCTTGATACTGTGGATCTCGGAATATTGAATTCCCTAACGATTTCCGAAATGGAATGTTCCATGCATCTAGATCCAACTACCAATCCGCTTTAAAAGTTTGTCAATTCCCGTCGTACGGCTATTAATCACGTCGGAAACCTTTTCACATGAATCACTTGAGTACAAATGACAGCTCCGCCAACGCCCCCGCCTTTTTATACCTTGTGTACGCGATACTACCGCAATTTGTATATGTGCTTGTCGCTATTCCATGACTTAAATCACTTCAGCGTCATCTGGTAATAGGAAGACGTAGATTCCAGAGAGTTTGTCGATCATAGAGGGCTAAGTCGATGGACCTCCCCCTCCCCCCCTACCAGTCCCAGGAAGTAGCTGGTACTCTGCCCTTGGGCTAACAGAAAGTTGTCCCTGCCCTGTCACTGGGCGAATGGTCTGAGCTCGTCCGCCATCTAGCAGTCGCTTGTGTCAGGATTGTAAGTATTGGGTTGTTTTGTCAATTCACTGGTACACAGTAACAAAGGCAATTGTTTTACTTTAGCGGATTTTAGGGGATCACTAACCGTTTCTTTAAGCTGTGATGTGATCGGTGATATCATTTTTATTTGCCATTGTGTGGTCCATTGATCGTGACCGGGCCAAATATCTCAAGAAATAAGCATCAAACGAAAACACTACAAAGAACGAAACTCGTCTAGCTTGAAGAGGGAAACCAGATGGCGCTATGGATGGCCCGCTAGATGGCGCTGTCATAGGTCAAACGGATATCAAGTGCGTGTAGCATGAGGTGTATTGCCACAGAAATACGGCCCATCTGTAGTGACTAGGCAAGACAGCCAAGCCACTCGGAGGTAGCCGAAAGGCACGCGTTTAGCTCACGCAGACTGGCGTGAGGTCTGGAACAGGACAATATCTTGAGAATTGCAAATAAAGTACGAAGATCTTGGAATAACTTTAATCCATAATTGGAGAACATCGCTCTTGTTGATACATTAATATAATCTCAATATAACTGGTAATGGCGCCTTGCTAGGTCGTACCAAATGACGTAGCTGAAGGCTATGATAACTATCTTCTCGGCAAATGAGAGCGTATTTGTCAGTGTAGCATCGCTAGCAAAGTCGGCTGTACAACTGGGGCGAGTGCTAGGAAGTCTCTCTAGACCTGCCGTGTGGCGGCGCTCGGTCTGCAATCACTGACAGTGGCGACACGCGGGTCCGACGTATACTACCGGACCGCGGCCGATTTAAAGGCTACCACCTAGCAAGTGTGGTGTCTGGCGGTGACACCACACCATCCACCTGCTTCCCACAGTACGCTATAAAGGGCCGGCCTATTCCGGGTCGCTATGCATCAGGATGAGCGAGAGAAATGGTGAGGCAGGTTGCCTAATACAGCATCCTGTCCGGACTCAGGGCCGCACCGTGTGCGTGCGATTGCAACCGACTGCTGAATGCCCGGACGCCCTGATGGCGCCTGTAGCGTTCGTTGTCCTGGGTCGCGGCCGGAAGCTGCCGCGGTGCCGTCAGTGTCTCGAACGCCGAAGAACGAGCACGGCCGGCCCAGGTTTTCTGGATTTGTGCCGGCTAGGCATCTCCAAACCTACTCGTGATCCCTATGTCGCGCGCTTGGGCGGAACAACTAACACTAATTGTTTGATGCCGAACAGTAATGCCCTGATCAGCCCCCAGGGGACGAAGAGGATAGTGGCCGATGATGTCTAGACGGAAAGGAGGCCGCTTGGACACATCTTTCTCAGCTAGATCGCAAACAACTTTCAGTTTGTCGGTCAAACTCCTTCAGAGGGCGAAGGCGGGCCAGTCAATAGCTCTGAACATTGGTGAATTTTCCCCAACTTCCACAGTCGCCCCATCATAGGTATATTGAGCCTCGTACTAGAACTTGGCGAGCTAATCTGCATGCAGGCAGCCACCAGATTTTAATTACCAAGGATTAGCCATGATTTCTCTGAAATTCAAAAGAACGTCATTCTCATCGGTTCGAGACGTAGATAGAAAGGAATCAAGTCCGAATGCTTTGAGTCTCGATTATTTTATTTATAACCTCATAGCTACGCTTTTGACGTCGTTCAACTGATAGTGGTGACGGGGTGGGGGGGGGTTTGGGGGAGGGGACGAATAGGTTTGCCATACACTTGTCCTATCAGCTTCTCCTACCTCCCTCTGCCCCGAACACGAGTTGATAGCCCCGATTAAATTGTCAGCACGTGAATTTCTCGTTAGCACTCTGGGCTCCGCATTACACGGTGGTCACACTGCGCTGTGGCGTTAGCGGGTCTATGCGCCTCGGCAGTGAACGGTCTCGCAAACCACATCTGGCTGGAGTATTTTGACGTTATATCAACAATACTGCCCAGTGGCTTACTCGGTTAACCTCTACTCCCTGGCCGCGGCTGGAAAAAATTTTAAAAAAATTTACGATTCATGATCCGCCCTCTTTCGGGGCACAGCAATATCTTTAAATGACTAGTATAAACCATCTTCGCATTTGCAAGTGCAAACATTTTTATAACGGATATTGCCGGTTTTGATGCAGCGTATTTTACAAATCCACATGTGGCCCTGACTGCATCCAGCATTTCGGTCAATCTAACTAGTTCTGACAAACTGTAATGTTTTTGAAATGTTATTGAAATGATAGATAAATAATCAGAAAGTGGCTAATTTGCGTGTTTCTTTCCTATGAACTCTGTTTTTGAAGTCCTCAAATATCAGACATGTCGACAAGAAACGAAACTGATTTATGTCCATTGAAAGTCTGAAGTGCTGCACTCCAGTACCACCTGCAGCCCAAAATCTTGAAAATTTGTATGAGAAGCTTGTAAAACATCCGCCAAGAAAAGAGGTCCTAAACACGCTTTAGTTTATATAATGTTAGTGTCGGCATCACCCCTTTCTCTGCAATATCTTAAACGAATGGTAGGTATGTAAATATCAGTACTGCAAATAATTTACTTTAAAATGGCATCTGTGACTAAAAGCAGTAAACAATCAATTGGGTATTTGAAATTCTTTGCTTCGTCTGTCACTCCTAGAAAACGGCTGACGAGATTCTGTTGATGGCAACGAAGTTTTTCGCGACGGCACTTATATATAAAATATTCTCCGCATTCTTGCCGCGTCAGTTCTGGATAAAATCTCGAGCTTTCGACGATTACCTCCATCGTCATCGTCAAGAGCTGACTGTCTTCACTGCTGCTGTAGTAGCCTCTATATAGCCCGAAGACGGCTTCAGATTGTTCGGCGATTACGTACTGCTGTCGCAGACGGCGTCACTGTGTGCGCCGGTGGCGCCACCGCTTGCGTTTGAACGTAAACATTGGAAGGAACGTCTCTGCTGCTTCTCTGCATCATGCGCTCGTTTCCACGCACAGCTCAGATGGTATCCGCTATCGCGGTTAAAGCTCTTTTGGCTCATTCTTATTCCAATGTCATGGAACACAATTTTTGTTTCATCGAACAATATTTTATGTTTGTTCGTGAGGCTGTGCTCCGCAATTGCCGATTTCTCCAGTTCTCTATTTTTAATATGGCGTTTGGTGTTCTGCACAGCGGCCGGAAACGGTACGAATCGTCTGACCTATATAATTGCTTCCACACTCACAGGGGATATTATAAACTCCAGGGACCCTGAGGCCGAGATTGTCCTTAACAGGGCGCATCATCTCCTTAATTTTCTTAGGAGGACGAAAAATCGGCCTTATACCTCGGCTACGCAGGACTCTTCCTATTTTGCTGGAAATCGCGCCACAAAAAGGAAGAACCGCAATCGGTGTTTCATCCTGTGAGGTTGCAGCATTTTCACGTTTCCTTCTTTTGGAAAACGCTGCCTTTATATCACGCGCACCATAGCCATTCTTTCGGAACACGTTCTTCAGATGGCTAATCTCGGACCTTAAGTGGTCCTCGTCAGAAACCGTTTCGGCTCTGTAAACCAACGTGTTCAAAACGGCTCTCTTCTGAGCAAGATGATGGAAAAGCTGTGCATTCAGGTATAAATCGGCATGCGTCGGCTTACGGTGTACAGAGTGCCCAAGACGCCCGCCCGCATGTCGTTGGAGAAAGAAGGTAGACTGCCTCTCTTAGACGCGCTGGGGCTACCCCTCTTGCTGACATTCGGCACCACACGGTTGCTGACAAGGCCCGGGTTGCCGAGCGGCTCGTGCGGCCACGCCAACTTCGAACTTAGAATATTTTCAGGGTACCACAACTGGCCCGTTATTCGCGTGATTTACACTTTGTCATCTTGTATCTTTCACGATCACAACCCGCCGAATAAAAATAAAACAGTGCTTCCAGCAAATGATAACGCTTCTTTTACAGGCTTTGGGACACTGGAACAACGACTGCTGAAAGTAGCAACATTGACAGTCGACAGAGCAGGCTGAGGTGCTTCAAGAGTAGATGTAGTCTAGACACTAACGTGAAAAACACACTTACTTTGAGACTATTTGAATAAATAAATAATAGTATTTCACTTATATCAAAAGAACCCTAGAGCGAGTATTTGAGACACTGTACAGGATATTAATGTGTCTCACAACACCGTCTGACATGCTCTACGTGTGAAGCGACTATTTGTTATCACCACCTTATAGTTCGCGCAACGTGTAGATGGCTCTGAGCACTATGGGACTCAACTTCTTAGGTCATAAGTCCCCTAGAACTTAGAACTACTTAAACCTAACTAACCTAAGGACATCACACACACCCATGCCCGAGGCAGGATTCGAACCTGCGACCGTAGCAGTCCCGCGGTTCCGGACTGCAGCGCCAGAGCCGCTAGACCACCGCGGCCGGCGCAACGTGTAGATTTACAGATCTTGTTGACATATTTTGTTGTTCACTGAAGAAGCGAATCTCACCACGAATGTTGTTTTCAACAGTTGGAACAGCCACACTAGAGATGTCATAAACAATTTTGTCACAGATTCTCCTTGACTTTGACACTATTCGGCAACAACGCGTCGGCATGAGTCGGCGACGTTAGTTTGATTGTTCCCTACATTCTTCCTGCACAACTAAAGAGTGAGGAACACCTGATTTTCATGCAGGTGGTTTTGGTAGAGTTCTTGGAAGACATGGAACCGAACATTCGTGAGCACGATAACACGATGGTGTGCGAGCACACGTTGTAGTTCTCTTTCGAAATCGTCTCGACGCATTATCGTCGGTAGATCCAGGTGCACTCGCGAATTTCACTAAGATAGTTTTCTCTTCTTGTGATGCTGTGTGAAGAATCTTGCTTAAGATATCTTAATATGTACGAAGTCCTAAGTCCATGGACTATGAGTGTGGCAAAATTTAATCACACCTCATATCAGCTACTTATGTCCGAGTGTAATGCGCAGATATAATGTGCGCAGGAGTAGACGTCTCGCCAAGAGTATTCTTTTAGTTAACTAAGTATGAATTATTGAGGACAGAGAAAGGTCAAGTTATCAATGAATATCAGAAATCGAAATAGTGTAAAACTGAACATTTAAATTAATAAGTACCTTACAGACTAAGTGGAGGAATTCTCATGCCTTGGTAGCAAAATAACGCATTGCGGGCGAAGCAAGGGGAATATAAGAAGCAGAGTAGCACAGGCAAAGAGGACGTTCTTCGCTAAAGGCAGTCTACTTGTGTTAAACATAGGAAGAAATTTCTGAGAATTTACGTCTTGAGCACTGCGTTGAATGGAAGTATATGAAGGACAGTAGGAAAACCGCAAATTTAAGTGTTTGAGATGTGGTATTGCAGAAAGATAACGAAAGTTAGGTGGACTAAGGAAGACCTCTACAGAGTTATCTAGGAAAGAAACATGTGAAAAAACACACACTATAAGGAGTAACAGGATAGTATGTTAGACATGGAGTACTACATCAAACCAGTCAGAACACTAACGATTCAAGAAAAATCTAAATATATCGATGCGAGAGCTAAAACGTAATTAATTGTTTTCTTGTGACATGGAAATACATTTTCCACATAATTTTTTCAGTAAATCTCCTCGACGTCCTCTATATGTCTACAGTAGGATTTGTTGAACATTCTGTGTCGATGTAGATGAAGAATCAAACGTCAACGAGACGGTAGAGTCGAACCTTCTTTTAAGGTAATTTTTACATTTTCTTTAGTGAAAGTAAACCGAGGTACCCATCAATACGGATGTGTAAATTATAGCGATCTTAGTCTGTTGAATGCTGGATATAATATCTACTGAAAAATTTTGAACAAGAGAATAATTATTCCAGCTGAGGCATTACTTCAAGAGGATGAAAGTGGATAAAGAAAATGACATTAATGTAGGAGCAGTAAGATAAGAATGATTTTATATATTTCAGCTTTCGTCATACATTTTATAAAGGCGATCAAGAACAAAAGTAATAATAAGTATAGGAGATAAACGGATAAATGGGACACGATGTAGTTTAACTGTGAGATAAGAGGGTTCTCTTGCACGCCGTCTTTTTAACATTTGTATTCTCGATGTTATTAAAAACTGGAAATCAGAGAACTATCAATCTACTATATAAACACACTAATTTAACTTCACTACTGTCTACAGAAATAAACTAATACCATAAGGAACTGAAGACAAATCCCAGCTAACAGTCCTTCAGCTAAACCAAATACGTACAGAATAAAATCTTAAAACCTAATTACGTCAGACGAAAGGTATAGCCTTATTAAGTAAATGCCCAATACAGTCAATCGTAATTAACGACTACATAATCGAGCTACAATGCGAATTATGAGGATAAAATATAAATGAAAAGCTGCTCAGTTTCAAGAGGTACTTGTAACAACAAAGCGAGTAAATAACTACAGCACCCAGAAAAGTATAATATTTTCGAAACGATCATTTCTTTAGGTTACAGAGTAACCGGTTATAGCGTAACACTATGAGATTCAGTGTCATATACCCCAGCCAACAGGTATGCCCAGTTCTGACAAAATATAAAGTGTCATAATGGGTTTATTGTACAGCGCAAGCCGTTAATGATGAATAACTGGATACAGAGAGCGTGGGAACAACGTGTAATCACAATGTGACCTGAAAGAATACCCTAGGCAATCCTAAACTGCATGCTTAAAGGGAAGAATCAGGGAAACAACGCACATAACATTTCTGAAGACAGACAGGCATATGTTCAATCTCTGTTTGTAAGACGATGATGACGAGCTTTGAATAGTGTCTAATACACGAAATATCTGCGGAGACGAATCACAGGCAAACAAGTAGGAAATTACTGTTGCCTGCTCTTTAAGTGCGCTTTAGCTCTGGAAGCAGAAAAGCAGTTACGTGAAAACTTCATTCAAGAATGCCGAAAGATTTAAACAACACAGTTGAAAAGACTCAGAAAGAGCTGCAGAATTTGTATGGGATTTAAGTACTTCGTGCCAGTATATCGGATCGTGGGTATTTCTGTGTTACCGACGAGTTGCTTCTGCAAAGTTTACGGTGCACTTATTGATTAAATATTTCGAGAAAACTTATTTATAACCGGCCTCCGTCCGGCGAAGTTTTCGGCGCCCCGACGCAACGTTATTGTATGCATTACCATAGGAGCGAGTGTCTTAAAAACTTGCGTGGAGGCTTAGAAGGGAAGAGTTAGCGAACTAATCGGCAGAGTGTACAGAAGTTGGGAGTAACACGGAGCAGGCAGCTAGCGGCACCGTGGCGGTGCGCCGGTGCTCCCCACGGCGATATCTCGCGACCCCCGCTACTCCCGCGTCTGTCCCCACAATTACCACCGCGGAAATGAGAAACGCCAACCGGCGGCGCGAGGGGAACGCTCCGCCCTCTACAGCGACATAGACGCCAACGAGAAAACAAGGTCACCACTTTCACTTCGTCAGAGTCTTACCGAGAGTACACTCCAGGCACGAAAAGCGGTGGCACACCGACCTGACGCAAAGCACAGCAGTCTGCAAGGTATCTTCACCAGTATCTATTACTTTTATCGCCACTAATGCTCTCGATATACATAAAGTACTGGAATACTCTCTTTCCAATTCTAAAGGTGGCAGGGGTAAAATACAGGTAGCGAAAGGCTATTTACAATTTGTACAGAAACCAGATGGCAGTTATAAGAGTCGAGGGTCATGAAAGGGAAGCAGTGGTTGGGAAGGGAGTGAGACAGGGTTGTGGCCTCGACCCGATGTTATTCAATCTGTATACTGAGCAAGCAGTAAAGGAAACAAAAGAAAAATTCGGAGTAGGTATTAAAATCCATGGAGAAGAAATAAAAACTTTGAGGGTCGCCGATGACATTGTAATTCTGTCAGAGGCAGCAAAGGACTTGGAAGAGCAGTTGAACGAAATGGACAGTGTCTTGAAAGAAGGATATATGAGGAACATCAACAAAAGCAAAACGAGGATAATGGAAGGTAGTCGAATTAAGTTGGGTGATGCTGAAGGAATTAGATTAGGAAATGAGACACTTAAAGTAGTAAAGGAGTTTTGCTATTTGGGGAGCAAACTAACTGATGATGGTCGAAGTAGAGAGGATATAAAATGTAGACTGGCAATGGTAAGGAGAGCGTTTCTGAAGAAGAGAAATTTGTTAACATCGAGTATAGATTTAAGTGTCAGAAAGTCGTTTCTAAAAGTATTTGTATGGTGTGTAGTCATGTATGGAAGTGAAACATGGACGATAACTAGTTTGAACAAGAAGAGAATAGAAGCTTTCGAAATGTGCTGCTACAGAAGAATGCTGAAGATTAGATGGGTAGATCACATAACTAATGAGGAGGTACTGAATAGAATTGGGGAGAAGAGGAGTTTGTGGCACAACTTGACAAGAAGAACGGACTGGTTGGTAGGACATGTTCTGAGGCATCAGGGGATCACAAATTTAGCATTGGAGGGCAGCGTGGAGGGTAAAAATCGTAGAGGGAGACCAAGAGGTGAATAAACTAAGCACATTCAGAAGCATGTAGGTTGCAGTAAGAACTGGGAGATGAAGAAGCTTGCACAGGATAGAGTAGCATGGAATCTCAGGACTGAAGACCAAAACAACAACAACATACATAAAGGATTTATCAGTCAGGCTAAAGTGACCACCACCTATGTTCCATGTCAATGTGCAATGTGCATAACCACTCACAGACGGCAAGTGGTAGCTGGTATACGAAGTGCGGCGGGGGGGGGGGGGGGGGGGGGGGGGGGGGGCGAGGGCCTGGAGTCAAATGCGGTCGTTGTCGTAATACTGAAACGGAGAAAATTTATCGAGCGTCCAAAATGTTCATTGCCTTCCGTGCCAAAGGTGAAATTATTTTCAAAACGGCTGCTATGTCTGTAAACTGTTCGTGCCTCTGAGGTTAAAGTGTACCATGCATGGCAAAATAGCTCAATCCAGAACCGGCACCGAAGCGACTGCGGTGCACCATCTGCCATAGATGACAGGAATCAACCACGGCTGCAGATATGTGTACAGGCGAACAAACGTGGAGCTATTGAGCATGCGAGCACGCAGGTGAATCAAGGGGCTACCAGCCGCGTCTCCTCAGTGACTGCTCAGAGAACGTTGCTCATGTGCCCAGTTCATGCATCCGTGCTGAGTGCTGTTCATCAGCGACGGAGGCCGGGATTTACACGCCACTACCGCAGTTGGACGTCCTGTAAGTGACGACAGGTGGCCTTTTCTGATGAACCACATTTTATGCTCCATCGCATTGATGGCGGACGTGAAGGAAGAAAAACCCCTGCAACAGAGGCCCAGGCCAGAGAAAGGATGGTTATGGTCTGGAAAATATTTTCATGGCGTTCCCTGCGGTCCTCGTCGTTCTGGAAGGCACAACGGATTAACATCTACATCTACACACATACTCCGCAATCCACCGTACGGTGTTTGGCGGAGGGTACCTCGTACCACAACTAGCATCTTCTCTCCCTGTTTCTCTCCCAAACAGAACGAGGGAAAAATGACTGCCTATATGCCTTATCTTTGTGGTCTTTCCGCGAAATGTAAGTTGGTGGCAGTAAAATTGTACTGCAGTAAGACTCAAATGCTGGTTCTCTAAATTTCCTCAGTAGCGATTCACGAAAAGAACGCCTCCTTTCCTCTAGAGACTCCCACCCGAGTTCCTGAAGCATTTCCGTAACACTCGCGTGATGATCAAACCTACCAGTAACAAATCTACAAGCCTGCCTCTGAATTGTTTCTATGTCCTCCCTGAATCCGACCTGATAGGGATCCCAAACGCTCGAGCAGTACTCAAGAATAGGTGGTATTAGTGTTTTATAAGCGGTCTCCTTTACAGATGAACCACATCTTCCCAAAATTCTACCAATGAACCGAAGATGACTATCCGCCTTCCCCATAACTGCCATTAAATGCTTGTCCCACCTCATATCGCTCTGCAATGTTACGTCCAAATATTTAATCGACGTGACTGTGTCAAGCGCTACACTACTAATGGAGTTTTCAAACATTACGGGATTCTTTTTCCTATTCATCTGCATTAACTTACATTTATCTATATTTAGAGTTAGCTGCCATTCTTTACACCAATCACAAATCCTGTCCAAGTCATCTTGTATCCTCCTACAATCACTCAATGACGATACCTTCCCGTACACCACAGCATCATCAGCAAACAGCCGCACATTGCCATCCACCCAATCCAAAAGATCATTTATGTAGATAGAAAACAACAGTGGACCTACCACACTCCCCTGGGGCACTCCAGATAATACCCTCACCTCACACAAGTATGCACCTAAATTTTGGGATCATGTCCATCCCCATATACAGTTTCATTTTCTTCGGCACAGAGTCATCTACCAGCAGGACAGTGTAACGTGTCACACATCTAGCAGTGATCGTGCGTGGTTCGAAGAGCACCAGGATAAGTTTACCGTACTTCCTTGGCCACCAAACCCTCCGAATTCAAACCCAATCGAAAATCTGTGGGACTACCTCCGTCGGACTGTTCGAGCCATGGATCCTCAACCGTGAAATCTAGTGCAATCGGTCACAGCACTGGAGTCGACATGGTTCCACATCCCTGTCAGTAACTTCGAGAATGTCTCTTCCTCCACGTCCGCGTTGCAAATGTATTTATTTAGGGTTTTGAGATGTACAGGATGGCAGCCACTCAAGGAATATTTTAGGGAATTGGTTTAAGAAATTTATTTCAAAGGCCCAGTGGAATATTTACAAATTTTCTCCCAGAGTAATTCACGCCGTATCTACGTGACACAAGTCGCTTGTCTTTCAAAACCGAGGCAGTTCTGTCCAGTTAAAGCTGCTGACAGGAGACGCCTTGAGCCCTCTGCTGAAACTGCTAGCGAATTCACACCATTGGTTTTAGCCAATAACGTGCACGGGATACTGATCACGTGTATGGACGCTGGAGTCTTATGCGGTGCCGAAAATAGTTGCTTCTCTCTCTTGTGATCCAGACCTCGAGCAGAACAGACGTCTTTTCGGAAGGCAGAGCCTCTGGCCACCAACGTAAGTTAACCTAAACCGCTTCCCGTTCCGTTCCCCATTCCAATTAATTGTTCGACCTCCTAGACTGGCCTAAAGCTGGTAACTTTCGACCCTAGGCGCGTCCCTTGTACACCGTACATTGAAATATATTCTCTTTATTGTACCTTATTTCCTGCTTATCATTTAACGGCTGCCCTGGATGCCCACTCTCTAATCAAATGGTTCAAATGGCTCTGAGCACCATGGGACTTAACTTCTGTGGTCATCAGTCCCCTAGAACTTAGAACTACTTAAACCTAACTAACCTAAGGACATCACACACATCCATGCCCGAGGCAGGATTCGAACCTGCGACCGTAGCAGTCGCGCGGTTCCGGACTGAGCGCCTTAACCGCGAGACCACCGCGGCCGGCCCACTCTCTAACCCTGACCGCTCGACCTCCTGCACACTGTCGTCACGAGGCATATGTAACAACCGCCTCCCCCCTTTCCCCAACCCTGTATACATTTACAACTGGTGTCAGAAGTGCCCCTATACTCTACAGACAGGTGGTCACATTAATAAGACTGGGTCATATACAGGGTGTTTCAAAAATGACCGGTGTATTTGAAACGGTAATAAAAACTAAACGAGCAGCGATAGAAATACACCGTTTGTTGCAATATGCTTGGGACAACAGTACATTTTCAGGCAGACAAACTTTCGAAATTACAGTAGTTACAATTGTCAACAACAGATGGCGCTGCGGTCTGGGAAACTCTATAGTACGATATTTTCCACATATCCACCATGCGTAGCAATAATATGGCGTAGTCTCTGAATGAAATTACCCGAAACCTTTGACAACGTGTCTGGCGGAATGGCTTCACATGCAGATGAGATGTACTGCTTCAGCTGTTCAATTGTTTCTGGATTCTGGCGGTACACCTGGTCTTTCAAGTGTCCCCACAGAAAGAAGTCACAGGGGTTCATGTCTGGCGAATAGGGAGGCCAATCCACGCCGCCTCCTGTATGTTTCGGATAGCCCAAAGCAATCACACGATCATCGAAATATTCATTCAGGAAATTAAAGACGTCGGCCGTGCGATGTGGCCGGGCACCATCTTGCATAAACCACGAGGTGTTCGCAGTGTCGTCTAAGGCAGTTTGTACCGCCACAAATTCACGAAGAATGTCCAGATAGCATGATGCAGTAATCGTTTCGGATCTGAAAAATGGGCCGATGATTCCTTTGGAAGAAATGGCGGCCCAGACCAGTACTTTTTGAGGATGCAGGGACGATGGGACTGCAACATGGGGCTTTTCAGTTCCCCATATGCGCCAGTTCTGTTTATTGACGAAGCCATCCAGGTAAAAATAAGCTTCGTCAGTAAACCAAATGCTGCCCACATGCATATCGCCGTCATCAATCCTGTGCACTATATCGTTAGCGAATGTCTCTCGTGCAGCAATGGTAGCGGCGCTGAGGGGTTGCCGCGTTTGAATTTTGTATGGATAGAGGTGTAAACTCTGGCGCATGAGACGATACGTGGACGTTGGCGTCATTTGGACCGCAGCTGCAACACGGCGAACGGAAACCCGAGGTCGCTGTTGGATCACCTGCTGCACTAGCTGCGCGTTGCCCTCTGTGGTTGCCGTACGCGGTCGCCCTACCTTTCCAGCACGTTCATACGTCACGTTCCCAGTCCGTTGAAATTTTTCAAACAGATCCTTTATTGTATCGCTTTTCGGTCCTTTGGTTACATTAAACCTCCGTTGAAAACTTCGTCTTGTTGCAACAACACTGTGTTCTAGGCGGTGGAATTCCAACACCAGAAAAATCCTCTGTTCTAAGGAATAAACCATGTTGTCCACAGCACACTTGCACGCTGTGAACAGCACACGCTTACAGCAGAAAGACGACGTACAGAATGGCGCACCCACAGACTGCGTTGTCTTCTATATCTTTCACATCACTTGCAGCGCCATCTGTTGTTGAAAATTGTAACTACTGTAATTTCGAAAGTTTGTCCGCCTGAAAATGTACTGTTGTCCCAAGCATATTGCAACAAACGGTGTATTTCTATCGCTGCTCGTTTAGTTTTTATTGCCGTTTCAAATATACCGGTCATTTTTGAAACACCCCGTGTTATTCCATATGACTAGCTGAAAGTGAATTTCATAACGTACAACTCCTGACCGTCAAATCGTATGTATGCCTAAGCACCGTATGCCGAGAATGGGCACACGACGTTAAAAACGGTCTCGTTTCCATGTAGTAGTATGATTCTCGCTAAGTGGGAATCAAGTAATGTAGCGACCTGGGAGACGTACATAAAAATACGACATAAAGAAGTGGAAAGTGACATATGGAGATTTGGATCGGGCTAGGGAGAGTGGACAAATACTCGAAATGGTTAAGTGAGGAACTCGGGTATGAGTCCCAGACCGACATACGCTACTGGCCATTAAAATTGCTACACCACGAAGATGACGCGTTACGGACGCGAAATTTAACCGACAGGAAGAAGATGCACTGATGTGCAAATGATTAGCTTTTCAGAGCATTCACACAAGGTGGGTGCCGGTGGCGACACCTACAACTTGCTGACATGAGGAAAGTTTCCAACCGATTTCTCACACACAAACAGCAGTTGACCGGCGTTGCTTCGTGAAACGTTGTTGTGATGCCTCGTGTAAGGAGAAATACGTACCATCACGTTTCCGACTTTGATAAAGGTCGGAATGTAGCCTATCGCGATTGCGGTTTATCCTATCGCGACATTGCTACGCGCGTTGGTCGAGATCCAATGACTGTTAGCAGCATATGGAATCGGTGGGTTCAGAAGGGTAAAACGGAACGCCGTGCTGGATCCCAACGGCCTCGCATCATTAGCGGTCGAGATGACAGGCATCTTATCCGCATGGCTGTAACGGATCGTGCGGCCACGTCTCGATCCCTGAGTTTCTTCGGATGAATCCAGGTTCTGTTTACGGCATCATGATGGTCGCATTCGTGTTTGGCGACATCACGGTGAACGCACATTGAAAGCGTGTATTCGTCATCGCCATACTGGCGTATCACCCGGCGCGATGGTATGTGGTGCCATTGGTTACACGTCTCGGTCACCTCTTGTTCGCATTGACGGCACTTTGAACAATGGAAATTACATTTGAGATGTGTTTCGACCCGTGGCTCTACCCTTCATTCGATATCTGAGAAACCCTATATTTGAGCAGGCTATTGCACGACCGCATGTTGAATGTCCTGTGCGGGCCTTTCTGGATACAGAAAATGTTCGACTGCTGCCCTGGCCAGCACACGCTCCAGATCTCTCACCAACTGAAAACGTCTTGTCACTGGTGGCCGAGCAACTGGCTCGTCGCAATACGCCAGTCACTACTCTTGAAGAACTGTGGTATCGTGTTGAAGTTGCAGGGGCAGCTGTACCTGTATGCGCCACCCAAGCTCTGTTTGACTCAATGCCCAGGCGTATCAAGGCCGTTATTACGGCCAGTGGTGGTTGTTCTGGGTGCTGATTTCTCAGGATCTATGCACCCAAATTGCGTGAAAATGTAATCACAAATAAAATGGTTCAAATGGCTCTGAGCACTATGGGACTCAACTGCTGAGGTCATTAGTCCCCTAGAACTTAGAACTAGTTAAACCTAACTAACCTAAGGACATCACAAACATCCATGCCCGAGGCAGCATTCGAACCTGCGACCGTAGCGGTCTTGCGGTTCCAGACTGCAGCGCCTTTAACCGCACGGCCACTTCGGCCGGGAATGTAATCACATGTCAGTTCTAGTATAATATATTCGTCCAATGAATACCCGTGTATGATCTGCTTTTCTTCTTGGTGTGGCATTTTTAATGGCCAGTAGTGCAATTTTTCGTATGTCACATTTGGGTAATACATTCCAAGATAAAAAAAGACACTTACCACGAAGGAATTATCCGACTAAGACAGAAATCGGTAGATGTGACGCACATGTACAGACAAACAAATTATTACAGTTTCAGAAAAATTAGATGATTCATTCAATAGAAAGAGTTTCACATACTGAGCAAGTCAATAACGCGTTGGTCCACCTTTGGCCCTTATGCAGGAAGTTATTCGGCTTGGCGTTGACTGACAGAGTTGTTGGAAGTCCTCCTGAGCGATATGGTGCTTAATTCTGTGCAACTGGCGCGTTAGGTCGTCAAAATCCCGAGGTGGTTGGAGCGTACTGCTCATTATATTCTAAATGTTCTCAGTGGGGGAGAGATACGGCGACCCTGCTGGCCTAGGGAGGGTTTACCAAGCACGAAGAGACGCAGCAGAAACTCCCGCAGTGTGCAGGCAGCGGGCGTCATCTTGCTGAAAAGTAACCTAGTATGGCTTGCCATGGGAGGGTAACAGAATGGGTCGTAGAACATCGTCGAAGTACAGCTCTGCTGTAAGGGCATCGCAGATGACAACCAAAGGGTTTCTCCTATGAAAAGAAATGGTATCATAGACCATCACTCCTGATTGTCGTGCCGTGCAGCGGGAAACAGTCATGTTTGTATCCCACCGCCGTATGTGGCCTTTCCAGACACGTCTTCGTTGCTTATAGTGGCCTGGAATCGCATTTACTGGAGTAGAATTGTATTCAGTGATGAGTCCCACTTCAAACTCATGAACCGGCCTTTGTTGCCGAGCGGTTCTAGCCGCTTCAGTCCGGAACCGCGCTGCTGCTACAGTCGCAGGTTCGAATCCTGCAGCCGGCCGAAGTGGCCGTGCGGTTAAAGGCGCTGCAGTCTGGAACCGCAAGACCGCTACGGTCGCAGGTTCGAATCCTGCCTCGGGCATGGATGTTTGTGATGTCCTTAGGTTAGTTAGGTTTAACTAGTTCTAAGTTCTAGGGGACTAATGACCTCAGCAGTTGAGTCCCATAGTGCTCAGAGCCATTTGAACCATTTTTTTCGAATCCTGCCTCGGGCATGGATGTGTGTGATATCCTTAGGTTAGTTAGGTTTAAGTAGTTGTAATTCCAGCTGAATGATGACCTCAGATGTTAAGTCCCATAGTGCTTAGAGCCATTTGAACCATTTTCAAACCCATGAGCTGTGGGTACAGCGTGTGTATAGTCTGTCTAAGTGGCTCAGTGATAAAAATAATCAAAGCGACAGGGAGGAAGTGAGAGCCAGAGAACAGTCCATGATAGAGGCCCCAGCCACCCAGACCAAAGTGCAGAGGAAGCTAATGTCCGAAATAAAAATAACAGATGGAAGAAATTGCAGTTATAGCCAGAAATACTGACAAAAATTGCAGAACATCAGTTCCAGTTACACTTGGAAAACCGACAGACAAATATGAAGCCGAAAAAATTGATAGATTTCCTTCAAGTAGACGTCAGCCACGATGGAGCAAATCTCAGAGAAAAGGTAGCTGATATCATAAAGAACAAGGCACCAGGCCTACCTCATGTAGAATATTGGGAACTATCGAAATATCCTTAACGGGAATCGGTATTGCTATGCTACAAACGAGCCATGTTCCTGCTGAAATTCTAAAAATACTAATAGTCATGACGCCAAAGACGCTGAAGAGGTAAACAGTGAAAAAATAGATCGTTAATTTTATTTATTTCTGGTTTCAAGATACTCACCTGAATAATAGTGGGAAGAATAAAACAATAATCAAACTTGTGAACGAGTATGAGACTTGTGTCGGCAGCAGAGGTTCATCGCCCACACCCTAACCAACTGCGTATGTGCAGTAGCAGATGCATATGCGACTAAAGCTACGTCAACAATTTTTTCCTTTTAATTTCCACAAAGCTTTCTAGCATATAAATCATCAATACGTAAATAATTCTCTGAAAAAACTAGGTTTACGTGAAGAATTTTGCAACGTATGAGGCCTCGACAGGAATTCAGTAAATGGGAATACTAAGCAAACGATCCGTCAATGATATTGTTCACTTGCGCGCTAGAGCCCTTGTTTGCAATTACCACTCGAGAGGCTTGTGGGCTGCAGTGTCAAGGAGAGAAATTAGCAGAATGCACCACCCCGAACGATGTCAACATATTACTTACTACAATGTGACAATAAACAAACGAAAATCTAGAATTGTAAACACAGGGCCTAACGCAAAATGCAGTTTACCTAAATGGATAAAAGCAAGTGACACTATCTATGCTACCATTTCACAAGACACAGTAGCCAATCAGATAATGGGCGTAGGAGCTGTAATACGGCGGTTATAACACTCCCATATAGAAAGCAATATAAAAAATCAGTACGTAAACAGTGCGATACTGCCCAAACAATGGCAGCTAGCACACGTATTTTCAGTTTCAGCTGGTATAGCACGTAGAATGGAAATGGCTGTTAGGTGGTCCTGCTTTTAAAATCAGCATAGCATAATACAGACGTCCTATGAAAGAGGAGGATTAAAACTTGTAAACATAGGAGAAAATTGTATGGCATCTTTCTGCGAAACACGCTTGACCGTCGGTACTTTAGAAAAGCGTTTCATGCCGTATAACCCATGCGTAGTATAAAACGGATGAATGTATGTATGTGTATGTACGTATAGCTGCACGTTCCGTAACTCCTCCTAAACCACTGGATAGTTCTCTGCCAAACGTGGTACACATATTCCAGACTGTCTGACAACTATCATTATGTGGACAGGAACCACCTGCCTATCACAGTTCAGAAGATATGACGTCATAAACAATGATATGCCTGAAAAACTGCCTCATTATGGATGAAGTTTTAAGGGGGTTAGGACGTCAAACGGGCCGACGTGGAGCAGGAGAGGCATCACAGGACATTTTAATTTCCAGTGTCTATAATTTTACAAACAAATTCATAAAACTTTGTCAGCATGGCCAGGAAGAATTCATGATTCACACTCATTGCAGTGGAAGTTCGAAAACATAACGAACTAATTTTTTTTGTGAAATTTCATCCTTTTTTCACTTACTAATGGGTGCATTTGTTGCTATAGGTACACTTTTCATCATAAGTTAGATAGATTCTTCGATGAATTTTGCAGCATACATACCATACTTACAGGTGAATAAAACTCTAGAATTTATTTAATTTATGAAAAAACGAATGAGCTGTTGTATTTTAAACTTCATGTTTTGAAGAAACACAAATTTTGTAGTTAATTACCTCAATTTTTACCACAGTTTTTAATAGATTTGGAAAATTCTAGAGTTCCATACACCTTTTAAGTATGGTTTGTATGCTGTACAAAATTCATCGAAGAATCTCTCTTACTTATGAAGAAAAATGTACCTATAGCAACAAATGCTGTCATTAGTAAGTGAAAAAATGATAAAATTTCACATGTAAAAAAAATTATTTCGTTATGTTTTACAACCGCCACTGCTAATAGTGTGAATTCTGAATTCTTCCTGGTCATGCTGACAGAGTTTTATAAATTTATTTTTAAAAGTATAGACAGTGGAAATTGAAATGTCCTGTGGTGCCTCTCCTGCTCCAAGTCGGCCCGTTTGACGTCCTACCCCCCTTAATACATTTATACTTTACTTCTAACTAAGATACTCATACAGTCGAGTCGATATCTCTGAAAACTGGCAGCGCTTTTGACATCTTTGGACTGCGAAGCGTAAGCGGCTGTAGGCGAAAACAATAGCCGTCTATAGAGCCATCAAGCGGTGTTGTCACAGAGACGTTTACAAAACGGTGTTGTAGACACGTGAAAGACCTGCACACAGCGTATAGAAACTGATTCATAATTTCAAAGGAGTGTTCACGTAAACATGGAAATGAATTATTTTTTTTTCGATTTTGCCTTACAAACGCAGTTTATTTTTGTTTTCATTACTAATAAAAAAAGGTAAAATGTATACCCGGGCAATGCCTGGTTCGTCTTCTAGTCAGTGATATAAAGCAAAATGGTAGCGAGCCGCCAACTGACGAAAGCCGCATCAGTTCGCATCTTACACACGTCTAACCATTCTTCACAAATTACAGTTAAATACAGAATTCAGTTGAAGAAAATCCAACAGCTAGGACGATATGCAGTGCAGTACACTAACAAGTTACGAGCAGAATGGGAACTGAGAATAACTGCAAGGACTGATCAGTTCGATTGCTATTACTCTCAGGCACAGGCTAATCCACAGAAAGATCACTACGAACTGCAATCTACATAACGTAAGCTTAGTCCCTCGTAAATGTGTATGTGTTGTGACGTAGAGCGTACTACAAAACACAGCCTAATATGCTTGAGAAACCCGAAATCTGGCAGTGTAAGAGACAAAATGTTGCAGTCATAAATATCACTTCGCCATCCACATACAGACCAGGAGAAATTCTATTCCCGAAGAAGTTCTTTTACCCAAAAATTCTCAGACTGCAGGGCAGTTAAACGTATTACTCGATAGCAGGAAAACCGAAATCAGTCTCGAAGATTACTGGTATTACCTGACAGCGTAGCATAATAAAATGCTACAATACACACTCGGCAAAGATAACTTAGCCTGGCTTTCTACTGCTGTACTACCGTGCGAACCCACGATATGGAATAGACTGATGCTGCTACTACTTTAATGAGGCGCAAGTCGCTAGCTGGACGGAGTGACCGCACGCTTAATGGTCGTATGTGTCACTCAGTTAGCCTTACACGTTGTCTGGTCAAGATTATTTTAGTTAAATTTGGGAAAGGAAGAAGAGCCTTATTGCTTCAAAATATAAATCTGGTTAACACAATCTTCCGTCGGTTCTTGATAGAACAACATTATAATAAATGAAAAGCACCAGTTTGCTTTTGTTCAACAATATTACTTTTATTGTTAACCAGTTTTCGGCTTACAAGGTCATCTTCAGACATTTAACAATAAAAGTCTAAGTAGGCTGTTTATGTTTTCTTATTGGCAACGTTACGTAGCGCTCTGTATGAAAATCACTGGCTGTGCTGTGTGCAGTCTGTGGCTAGTTTCCATTGTTGTCTGCCATTGTAGTGTTGGGCAGCTGGATGTGAACAGTGCGTAGCGTTGCGCAGTTGGAGGTGAGCCGCCAGCAGTGGTGGATGTGGGGAGAGAGATGGCGGAGTTTTGTAATTTGTAAGACTGGATGTCATGAACTGCTATATACATTATGACTTTTGAACACTATTGAGCTGGCAGTAGTGGCGCTCGCTGTATTGCAGTAGTTCGAGTAACTAAGATTTTTGGTGAGGCAAGCGATTTGTAAAAGGCATAGGTTAATGTTAGTCAGGGCCATTCTTTTGTAGGGATTATTGAAAGTCAGATTGCGTTGCGCTAAAAATATTGTGTGTCAGTTTAAGCACAGTCATGTATAATTTTTCTAAGGGGACTTTTCAAAAGTAATATTGTAGAACAAAAGCAAACTGGTGCTTTTCATTTATTATACATATGGTTGTTCTAGAAGAGGGGCCCTCCTTGTTTTACAAGGGGAGCAAAGTTTGTTTAAGAAGCGGAGTCTAGTTTATTTTAGAAGAAATTAAATGTTTGTTACAAAAGGGGAGTGTTGTTTGACGTAAAGGAAGTCTTGCTTGCTAAAGAAGAGGTGTTTTATTTTCTTTGAAAGAAGAATCCGACTGTCGTGAAATAGGGGAGGGAGTTTCATGGATATGATAGCGGCTTGCGATGGAAACCATTGCATCAAAGACGCTTTTCGTTGGGACGAGATTTTTTCACGAAATTTCAATCACTAGCTTTTTGCTCTAACTGTGCACATATTTTATTATCACCATGTACATAGGTAGACATGATCATCGTAATAAAATAAGGGAAATCAGAGCTTGTACAGGAAGATTTGTATGTTTATTTCCCCACGCCCTGTTAGAACGGTAGAGAAATAGTTTGAAGGCGGTTGGAAGAACCCTCTAACAGGCACATAAGTGTGCATTGCAGAGTAGTCTTGTAGATGTATTTTAGAATAATCTTTTTTTGTTTTGAAAATGCTTCTGACCCAAAGCTTTCGGGTTAGACCCCCGACAGTCATAAAATTTTTATCTATGAGTTATTTTCTTCATCTCTGGCCAGTGTTTGTCGATGTGAAAAATGCTGGGACGGATTTAGTCCACACTAAACTGTAGGCCCTACTGCAACTGACTGACTATCAGTTCAAAGGCAGGAGGAAGGCAACGGCATGGGACTTCGAATGCGACACTGCCTAGTAAAGCACTGAACAGTTCAAACCAACCTTGACGACAGCTTTCAATGCTTTGAGTATGTATGAACCGTAATAGTTTTCATCACATCTTTCAATGAACGGACATTGTTGTACACCAAGTGAAAGGTACTGCACGAATTCCATTAGTTAGAGGAGGCTGGGAACAAATAAAAGCGAGAATATGCCTGAGAAGTGACAACTGTTACAGCTTATGTCTGCTCTACACTCTACCAACCCTAGCGAATACGCAATGTTCTCGGATTCGAGAACTCGATGTTATTGTACGTATGTGGTAAGATCTTACGGGACCAAACTGCTGAGGTCATCGCTCCCTAAGCTTACACACTACTTAAACTAACATAAACTAATTTACACTGAGGACAACATACACACACACCCATGCCCGAGGGAGGACTCGAACCTCCGACGGAGGGAGCCGCGCGGACCGTGACAAGACGCCCGAGACCACGCGGCTACCCCGCGCGGCTCGATGTTACTCCTCGAGAAAACCGAGAAGACATTACCCAACAGTATCACACAGCTGAATAAATATCGCTCTAAAATGGGTAATTCGGTATACTTATAATTCCACTTCCCATTACAGTGTAAGTGACTAGGCTTCTACGCAAGCTAAAAACTGCAGTTAAAGAACACTGCCCAATTGTTTCACAATGAAAGTTTTAAAATGCCATTCAAATGCCAGACAGAAAGTATCACTCCTACTTTCTTTTTAATGCTGCAAGAAAAGTAACCCCATACACATAGGGTAAATGGCTATAACATTCGTAAATAATCGATAACTTTTCAATATAATCACCATCCGTCTCAACTTTTTTTTTTTACCATGAACCAAGAACGTGTATGAAACTGCCTGGCACATTAAAATTGTGTTCAAGATCCAGACTCGAAATCGAGACCTTTGCCTTTCGGGAGCAAATGCTCCAACTAAGCCACATCTCCGGAATATCCTTTTCTCCGTTAGTTTTGCAACTTTCGCAGGAGAGCTTGTGTGATGTTTGGAAGCCAGAAATCGAGGTACTGGTGGAGTTAAAGCTAAGAGGAAGGGAACTAAGTCGTGCTGGGGTAGCTTAATCGGTAGAGCACATGCCCAACGAAGGCAAAGGTCCCGAGCTCGAGTCTCGGTCCGGCAAACACTTTTAATCTACCAGGAAGTTTCATATCAGCGCACACTCCGCTGCAGAGCGAAAATTTCACTCAAGAGAGTGTATACCTGTGAGGTAAAGTCACAGTTGTTCTTAAAAGTGGAAATAAATAAAAGTACTCAGGTCTCACAGCCAGTCATAATTTCCGCCAAGAACTCCCTCTCCAGACGTAAGATTGGATGCAGTTGCTTTCCTTGCTCGTTTATTCCGCTCGATCAACTATTTACCATTTCAATACTAAGCATGTACAAATCTTGGAGTAGCCCCGTCTCTCACAAGGGAAACTCCCCATAGTAAACCCCGTCAGATTTAGTGATAAAATGACCCAGTGAACAGCCCATCTAAAACTGAACACAGATCAACCATGAAAAACAAGAAGAAAGTGCACTAAACTGTGAAAAAAGAAACAAAATAGATACAGCTTCATGCTCAAGACGTGCAACATCGAGCGAATTATAAGTAGCACGGCGTCGCAGTTGCGTGGTCACGGTGTTGGACCATGATCCGTGTTCAAATCCCCCTTGTGCCTCATTTCTGTTCGGTCTTCGTCTGTCGTCATCACTGTCCGCATTGTGACTTAGCAGATGATAATTTTTAATTTTTTTTTATTTGCCTGTATGCGGTGTAAATTTCGATACGGTGCCTCGTAAAACACCAAACACTTCGGCTCCCTCTGTTCTAACCACGACTGACACTTGAAGACCAACGCACAGGTACCGTTCATGAACAAATATAACAGCGCAACCTACTGACTTGGCTAGCATCCGCGTTAATGTTCGACCACGAATTTCTCGCGATATTTCCATATTTTTGTCCCGCGTTTGTAATTAAAAAAATAGTGCTAAATGCTTGTTCCTTCCCCATCTTTGACACAGTCTGAGCTTATTCTCCGTCTCTAATGGCAGCTATTGCAATTTGTGTGTAGAGACAACTTTAATTTTACTCAGATGCATAACCCCTAATCAGGTTCATAATTCTAATTAGCCATTGCGCATTCGCTGGGGATTTATTTTAGGCTACTGTTCCGGGTGATCTCACCTGAATCGGAACTAATAGGAGAGTCATGGCAACTATTGTAACTATGGTATATATTGTGAACATGTGGTATCACCATAATCGTAGTAAATTCTTTCGAAAGCCAGCGGTAAATAGTACCCAAATCAACCGACAGATTATGACCGCATATGAGGATGACTCGGTACCACTGCATGAAACATTGAGAGTGAGCTTGGCCCAGATACAAAATGCATCCCCCCCATCTACCCTACTCACCATGCCCCAATCTACGTGACTTTCACCTCATTCCAGAGCTGAAGAAACCATTGCCCGGGAGGTGCTTTGCAAACGGGGCGGATATCCTCACGGCATATCGGCGACAGGTGGCACTCATTGATAGCAGTGCAAATGGCATTCAGCACCTGCCCCATCGTTGCAACGCTGTATGAGAGCACTGGGGGACTATTTTGAAGGACAGTAGTTGATTCTGAATCAATTTTGTTCCATTTGTAGGCGTGCACAATAAATTTACTCATAGTTCTAGTGCTGCGTTTTCTTTCAAGCTCTACCGTGACCGCCGGCCGCTGTGACCGAGCGGCTCTAGGCGCTCCAGTCTGGAACCGCACTGCTGCTACGGTCGCAGGTTCCAATCCTGCCTCGGGCATGGATGTGTGTGTTGTCCTTAGGTTAGTTAGGTTTAAGTAGTTCTAAGTCTAGGGGACTGATGACCTCAGATGTTAAGTCCCATAGTGCTTAGAGCCATTTGAACCATCTCCCGTGACCTCCTGTGCTGGAATCCCTTTTATGCTGGCAGTCAGATAGAAACTGCCTTACCGGCTCAATGCACATCGTGGAGTTCTCATATTTTCACATTATCGAAAGATATACCATAGTTGCCATGACTTATGAAATGACCCTCGTATTCTTTGAGTGTCCAGGATCGACAAGCCGGTCGGGGTGGCCGAGCGGTTCTAGGCGCTACAGTCTGGAACCGCGCGACCACTCCGGTCGCAGGTTCGAATCCTGCCTCGGGCTTGGATGTGTGTGATGTCCTTAGGTTCGTTAGGTTTAAGTAGCTCTAAGTTCTACGGGACTGATGTCCTTAGAAGTTAAGTCCCATAGTGCTCAGAGCCATTTTTGAACCAGGATCGACAAACGTGAAAGTACAGTGTGTTAACTGTAAGACGGCAGAGTTGTGAGGGGAGTGCGGGGAGAGGAGGAAGCAAGCATTGGCTAGCGAGGGGAGAGGAGCCGATGGGGGGGGGGGGGGGGGGGGACAAGGCACGCCTACCAGTTGCAGTGCTGGCACTACAAATTGCGCGTCATGCTCACACGAAAGCAGACGAAAGGCTTGGAAGTAAAACTCACTTTAAATGTTGTCCGTAAACGAAACTGAAATCGTCATGTATATTAAAATCTATATATATATAAATGAATGTATGTATGTTTGTCTACTATGCGCTCACAAACCATTCATCCGATTGCAATGAAACTTTGGTGAGTTGTTCTCCGAACGCCCGAAAAGAGTAATGGAAGCAATTTTTTCTGCTCCCTTTCCCTTTCGCAGCATTCAATCACACGCAATATAATTTTGCGAGCATCGCTACGTAATACTGGTTTCCTTCTAACCGTAGGCCTACCGGTAGGGGTTGTTGGCGACTCCCGAGGTGGGCCAGCAACTGCCTCTGCACTCATTTTGATAACGTTTAGCACAACTACACGATAAAAACACGCAGAACAGTACAGCGCAAAACAATAACGAAGCAGACGACAATGGCTACCTTGTACAACACAGTCAGCTACGTAATGTTGGCAGCAGTCGCAACTGCGTGCCTACCGAAGCCTTCCGACGTTTACCGACTTCTACCGATTCAGGACTAGGGAGAGATCTGCCATCTAAAAGTTTACACACTGTAGACGTTACAAGAACATTCAGTGTTCGCCTCACGATAGGCAGCATTTTCTTCTACGTGGAACTTGTACCGTGACTGAAGCGGCGAAAGATTCTAATAAAATCTGTACTGCCGCGAGAGAGGGCCGGGAGCAAGGGCTGCCGGCTGTCGGGCAGTCGCCAGTGGGCAGTGGGTCGCTGGCGGCAGCACACGACACGACACGGCTGGCGCGTGTCCTTCATTAGGGCGGCAGAACGCCGTGCGCGTAACGAAAGGGAATCTGCCGCCTAAAACTGACGCTCGTCATTAACCCCCGCCGTGATTGGGAGAGCGCGTGGCCTCCGCCTGCAACGTGGCAGCGGGCGGGGGGATTCCCCAGGCGGAGAGAGGAGGGGGAACTCCCCTGTCGGAGGAGCGGGGAATCCCTTTTCTGGCGGGGAAACCCCGCGGGACCTCGCGGCTCGCGCGCGCCTTTAATGAGCGCGACTGTACTGCCGCGTCTCCGCTCCTACCTCCCCACCAGCCTGCTTATTTGCCTGTCTTCTCTCTCTCTCTGTCGTCGTGCGCTATCCGTCCTTTGCTCATCCCACACTACTCTCGGAGGCAGCGACGTCCTTTTTCTCCCCGCCCCGAGGAGAGAGCGTACGGCACGCCAGCGGCGGTAGGAGCGCAGCAGTATACGCGACGCGCTGACGCCAGCGCAGCTGCCGGCACAATGTACTTACGTCGTCGCCCTTCTTCTTATTCAGCGCCAGCGTGCGGGCGCGCGGTAACGATATGAAAATAATGATCTGCGAAGTAGGCCGCTGCCGCTGCCGCTGCCGGCGCCGGCGCAGGCGGCTGCGACGCCTCGGGCGACGCTCAGTTTACACCTCACGGCGCCGCCTCCCGCCTCCGCCTCCGCCCTTTAATTTTCCAGGGATTTTCGCCGAGCCGAAAAACTTGCCTGCTCGCCCGCCAGTTTCGCGACAGCTCGTAGCGCTCACCACCTCAGAGTATGCGCTGCTTGTTGCTTAGAACACGACACCACACCATACCTGCACTCTTCCCATCATTTACGAAGACGTGGCAACTATTGGCGGAGACTCTATCGAGAACCAAACAGAATTGAATATACATCCAAATACGGAGCGAAGCCGAGCTGCTACAGCACTAGAGGCTTCAGCCAAGCAACTGGAAACACTCGCAATATTCTCAGTTGCTTTTACTCGGTTATGTTCGTAGCCAATAGATACAGAAACTGTGCATTTTTTTGGATGCACCATAAATTAAACAATTATTTGTGGTGCACATTAGAAATCAAATTAAAAATTTAACTTCATTTTTGGTAATTTTTTATGGACTTACGCCGCGGTCCAAGGCATATATGTCTGCTTAACGTTTCGTCTCTCAATGTTCGAGACATCAGCGGCTATAGCGACATTACTGTCTTTCCGTCCATGCTTGAATAGTAGTGGTTAGATCTTCATAAAACCATAATATAAGATAAACGAATGTTGTGGTCCCAGTGCATGATCAGTTACTGGCGATTTATACATGTTGTCCAGACGACAATTGCTCTTTTGTTCCTGCGTGTTTGTGCGTCTTTTTGTAATTCCCATGTAAACTTGACCGCATGTACAAGGTATTTTATGTAGTCTCTAAGTATGGAAGATGAAACGTTAGGCAGAGTAATATGTCTTGGACCACGGCCTAATGCCTATAATGCAAAAATCTCCAAATACGCAAATAACAGCCGTGGATGGCTCAAATGGCTCTGAGCACTATGGGACTTAACATCTATGGTCATCAGTCCCCTAGAACTTAGAACTACTTAAACCTAACTAACCTAAGGACATCACACAACACCCAGCCATCACGAGGCAGAGAAAATCCCTGACCCCGCCGGGAATCGAACCCGGGAACCCGGGCGTGGGAAGCGAGAACGCTACCGCTCGACCACGAGCTGCGGGCACTAGCCGTGGAAGCTGGCATTCTCATGATTCAACAACTTCAATATTTACATTAGAAATTGTTGTTGCAGTTTCTGTTCCTGTCGTCGTCGTCGCCCCCGTCGTCGTCATTTGGATTTTGGGCGTAAAACAACTGCTTTATTAAGGACAGCAAATATTTTACTTGGATGATTGAGCTATAAAAAACTAATAAACCTCTTTTAAACATTAGGTACTACAACTTTACTAACCATACTCCAAGATATTCCAGACGCAATAATTGTCAATGTAAGATACAGTATGAGGCAAAAGCCTTAACATTTGTGGTTGGTTCACCGACAATAAGAAAACTGACTGGCGATCAGCGGCGATGCAGGCGTGAGCGGGAGCCGCACCACGCGGAGATGCCGATGTGGCTTCTCGAACCTTCTAGAAAGTTTTCATTTATAACTTCCGGGCTGAGTGGCCGTGGTCGATGTACAAAATTGTCACCTAACGTTTCGTCTCCATCTGCGGGAGACATCTTCTGAGGTCATCCGGCTACAGTGCAGTAGCCGGACGACAACACCGACCCTGAAGGCCTACATTGTACTTCTAGAACGTTGGCATATACACGGTCCCACACATTAATGTGACCACAGCGTATATTGTATGTCAGCGTGCAATATTCACTCACAGACGGCAGGTGGCAGCACTAGGTGTGGGGGATATATCAAGCGTGTCGGGTGGCGAGAAGAGCAGTGCCGTCGTCGTCGTAATGCGGGAACGGAGCGATTTATCTGACGTCCAAAACGGCACGATTATTGGCTTCCGGGCCAAGTGTGGAAGCATTTTCGAAACCGCTAAGATAGTAAACTGTTTGTTTGCCGCTGTGGTTAAGGCATAACGTGAATAACAAAATGGCACAATCCAAAACCGGCGCCGAGGCAACTGAGGGGCACCACGGTCCGTAGATAGTAGGGGTGCAAGACGGCTGCGATGATGTGTACGGGTGAATAGACACGCAACTATTGAGCAACTGACTGTCCAGATGAACCAAGAGGCTACCACCGGGGTCTCCTCAACAACCGCTCAAAGAACGTTGCTATGGTCCTCCACACAGCAGGCGTCTGGTTCATACATCCGTGCTGACTGCAGTTCACCGGTAACGACGGCTGGAATTTGCACACGTATACGGCAGCTGGACTTCCACTCAGTGGCGATAGGTAGTCTTCTCATACAAATCACTTTTTATGTTCCATTGGCTTGAAAGAAGAAGAGAAAGCCGGTGGAATACTACAAACAATTACTCAGTGGTGTCACAACAACAAACTCAGGATAGCCGAAAACAAAATAACATACACTTTACTGAAAGGATCACTCCAAAGGAATCATTCGGTTAAAATTGGGGACACAAACATCAAACGAGCACACATTACGCGCTATCTTGGGGTACACATAGATGAAAAATTGAATTTCCACGAACACGTAAGGCTAACAACAGACAAAGCAGAAAAAATACTACACAAACCGGGGAGGCTAAATTCAAAACAGTACAGGCTACCTCTACCAGTCATACGTACATACCACTGTGCGCTCTTCGAATCAGTACTCAGCTTCGCAGATAGTACGTGGGCACATAGACTGAACGTGGTCACCAACAAAGCGTCCGTCAGACGATGGCAGAGAAGTGTCCTACTTAGGCTATCTGGAGCCTTCGGTACCACCTCAGCGGATGCACTGTGTGTGGTGCTTGGAATACGCCCCATAGATATCACTATCAAATACAGAGCTGCAAGGTACTGGTTAAAGGTGGGTAGACTAGATAAAGTACACACAATAACCGTTGTGTCGATGACACCATACGTCACCTAAAAAGTTGGCGTTTGGATACATGGCAAGGTGAGCGGGATGTAAGTGATAAGGGACGTAGACTGCACGACTTCCTCCCTGACATAAGGGAGCGGTTGAGAATGAGACATATCGATCCCAGCCGCGGTATGGTACATTTCTTAAACGGACACGGACCTTATCACACGCACTTAAACTGCGTGAGTCTGAGGCAGACACCTACATGCACATGCGGGGAAGAAGGTTCCCCAGAACACACTGTCTTTTTCTGCGGGCAATACCCGAACAGTAGACATACACTACACTTAGACTACACAGATACAGACATAGATATATACACAGCAATAAGAGACGAAGAACAATTGGCACAAACGCACTGACAAAAATTATTTCAAAAACAACACATGAAGAGTATGTGCGGACACGACATTACAGACATGCCTATGTGCAGCGTAACAACAATCTCCAGAGGATGGACAGCGATACCCACAGTAACAGCGAAAATAGTGACAATGAGGAGGAACAGGAGGAGAGAGCTGAGATGTGACAGTAAATAAGCAAAAGTGCTGGCGATCTAGCCAAGAAAACACTAAATGCTGTTCATGGATGGGCACCTAAAGTAGTTAATACATAGGATTAGTAATAAATAGGATAAGCAACATTATTTCTCTACAAATAATCATATATATATATATATATATATATATATATATATATATATATATATATATATATATATGTGTGTGTGTGTGTGTGTGTGTGCCGGTCAACGGCTCGAAGAAACCATTCCGAGGTATGCACCGTCAGTCACATTCGGTGATAGTACTAACAAATCTCTCCTCTATCCTATCTTCTTTTTATATTCTTCTTAAAAAAACAACAAAATTTTATTTATATTTCAACCTTAAATTATTATTTTCAAAAGTATCATTCTTTGTAAATGTTGTAGATAGAACAAAAGAAAAGAAAACTGTAAAAAGATGAAAAACGAAAATTGTAAGATGTACGACCTGTTTTAAACATCAGGCAACAGGTCTATAATTAGGCAATAAATAAAAAATAAATAAATAAATCGGCCTGAGACATCTGAAAGCAAACACCTTGCTAGAATTGTCGAAAGAATCCAGGCCGGAGGATAGAGTGTTTTTGTCTGGGAATGTTTTCGTTGCATTTTCCTTATGTTCTCGTCATCCTGGAAGGCGCAATGAATCAACACTTCTATGTATCTATCCTCGGGAACCATGTGCACCCCTACATGCAGTTTGTTTCTCCTAGGTACGATGGCATCTCCCAGCAGGACCGATCGCGCGGTGTAGCCACGCGGTCTCAGACGCCTTGTCACGGTCCGCGAGGCTCCCCCCGTCGGAGGTTCGAGTCCTCCCTCGGGGATGGGTGTGTGTGTGTTGTCCTTAGCGTAAGTTAGTTTAAGTTAGATTTAGTACTGCGTAAGCTTAAGAACCGATGACCTCAGCAATTTGGTGGTGGTGGTGGTTAGTGTTTAACGTCCCGTCGACAACGAGGTCATTAGAGACGGAGCGCAAGCTCGGGTTAGGGAAGGATTGGGAAGGAAATCGGCCGTGCCCTTTCAAAGGAACCATCCCGGCATTTGCCTGAAACGATTTAGGGAAATCACGGAAAACCTAAATCAGGATGGCCGGAGACGGGATTGAACCGTCGTCCTCCCGAATGCGAGTCCAGTGTGCTAACCACTGCGCCACCTCGCTCGGTCAGCAATTTGGTCCCATAAGTCCGTACCACAAATTTCCAACTTCCCAGCAGGAGCACGCAACGTGTCACACAACTCGTAGCGTACATCCGTGGTTCGAAGAGCACGTGGATGAGTTTACAGTACTATCCTGGCCACCAAACTCTCCGGATTTAAATCCAGTAGAGAATATGTCGGTCTACCTCGATCGGGCTGTTCGTGTAACGGATCCTCAGCCGAGAAACCTAGCGCATCTGGCAAAGGCACTGGAGTTGTCTTGGCTCAGTATCCCTGTCGATACCTCCCAGAACCTCTCTGACACTCTTACTGCGCCTCCGCACTGCAAAAGGTGTTTATCGGATTTTTTGGCAGGTGGTCACACGAATGTAACTGCACCATGTAGATACGCTTCCAGTGAAAAGTAGGGCCCAATGGACACAAGTATCCCTCTGATCTAGAGGAGTCAATTCAGTCACGTCCCTTGAAGCGGGAGGGAAATGAAACAGTGCGTCAGTAATTGTACTATTTGGAAAATAAATACACTTAATATAATTCTCGTAATAGTAGGACCGAGTGAGATTAAGAGTTCGTCACTGTTTATACAAAGTATTTTGATTACGTTTCCTTAAAAAATTACGTAGCCTATCTCACGTCACAGACACGGAAGAGTTTACTTGTAGAGGTAACTGCACCTTGTTTTGAGATTGTGACAACGGTGGACAGAAGGCAAATATGTTTCTGGTGGCAGTCGATTCTCAGTGGCGTAATAAGCTCAAATAGTGGTTCAAACAATGGAAACTCCAGGTAGCAGTATCAAAAATGTAGGAAAAGACAGATTGATACTTACCGTACAGAAGTCACGTTAAGTTGCATACAGGCACACTTAAAAGAAACTAACGTAAAGCTTTCAGCCACAGCCTTCATCAGTAAAAACGACACACACACCAGTCATACATAGAAGCAAGCACACCTCATGCACATACGACCGCCAACTCAAGGATTCCGGCCCGAGATGCTGCAGTTGGCAGACATTAAAGGTAGATGGCGTTGGCCAACCAATGTGCTTACTAAAAGCGATTGCCTAACTAAGCTACATATGTAAAGGCAAATTATGTAAACCAGTGAATTACTAAAATTAAATTTAGTACAAGAATATTAAAAAAATAGGTTCGAAAACACAAGATTAGTACGGGCGAAAAGGCATGTATTAAGTGCCAAATTTTTAAAACGTGTCGAGCAGTAAAGCTTAAAATGACGCTACAGCATTACTCAGGCCGATAAAATCAGTTAAAAGGTAAGAAGTAAAAAAGGTAGTGCGACATTCACAAAAAAAGCTGTTGCCATTTTTCACCCCTAGGCCAATCTGATGAAGCCCAAAAGGGCGAAACGCGTCATTTCCAGTAAATAAAACAGATTTTGTAACCGGGATTGTCTTATTTTAAGAAGAGGATAATTGTACAGTACATCTACACCTACTGCGCTTTAAAATGGCTTGCAAGGCCGAAATTAGCCAATAATTCAAGGTATAATAAACTGAATAATTGTGATAAACGGCCGAGGTGGAAAACTTCAATACCTCCTTTAAGTCTGTCACAGTGCGATTATTCCCTGCTTTCTCATGGCTGTTATTTCCAGTCACACTGGTTTCTTTAAAGCTATGCGCGCAGGACAAGTTATCTAGAATGTGTTACGGCGTAAAGTCAAGCGCTGGCACGGCAGTCGGGAACGACAAAGCAGAGAAGGCTGTAAGAAGGTGTCAGCCAATCGCATGCTGACCAACCTCCCTTCCAGGACGACAATGCGACAGCAGCAGCTCCTATGTGAAGAGGACATAAGCGCCACGCCCAATTGGTGGCGACCCAGTTGGATAGCAGCTTCAAGCTTAGCCACTTGGATAGCAGTCTCAATGTTAGCCACTTCGATAGCAGTTCAGGACAGACTTTTGTCTGTTACAGATCAGCAGACTGTTACAGATCAGACATTACTTCATATGTCGCCATTTACTTGCGACATATCTGTGCTGCATTTGAACAATTGTAATAAAACCCATTAATACTACTTTTTGATTGTTTGTCTAGCGAACCGAGTATGCAGGCTTCCTAGACACGACAAGATTGGCGACGAGGTGTAAGAATAACGTAGCGACAACCTGTTAATTTCTCGAACCCTGAGCAACAGCTGCCACAGTTTTTTTGTCGTGAGCTTTTGTGTTCTGCTGGCGCATTATTCTACCTTGTTTGTTCTTTGCAGGGGTGTCTCCAAGTTTTAACAGTGGCTCTTATAGTGTTTTTTTCTATTCAGTGTTTTCAGATGGGAGTTGCAGAAATTTTATTTGCTTGTGTGTCTCTTTTTCTTGCTTGCATTGTCTGTTTATTGCATATGCCTATTGCAAAATGAGCAACCCTCCTCTCCCACCCCTTGCTCAGGCGCCTCAGCTACTAGCGATCGATGCATCGCAGCTAACACAGATGTTTCAGTTTCAGACGCAGCAGATTGCAACCCTTCTAAATACGGTACAGTAGTTAATCGGCAACCACGCACCGAATGCAGCGCAACATGCAACAACTGTAGCTACGAGTGCCATACCGCCTTTTCGCCAGTGTAACGAAAAAGAAGAGGAATGGTTGCAACAGTATGAAGTCCACAGCATTGCTCCCGAAGTACCAGGTTCCGTGAAACTACATTACTTTTTGTCAACGGTAGGAAGTGCGATGTTTCGCCTCATTCAGAAATTGTTCCCTAACGCCACTCTGAGTGAACTTTCCTATGATAAGGATATAGATTCCCTAACTATTATCACCAACAATTCAATGTAATTGCTGCTAGGTACCAATTCTTTTGTTGCAAGAAAGGTCAGAACAAACTTATCGCGAGTGGGTAACAGATTTTCAGGTTATGTCGAGGAAATTCAAATGTGCTTGTGGTGCTTTATATTCATATTTTATGTTGCGTGACGCGATCATGTTCAGTGTAACTGGTGTCAAACTTAGAGTAAAGATTTTGAAACAGTCAGGTCCATCATTTCATCATATAGTGCAAATTCTAGATCAGTATGATTCTGGTGCCATAGCGGCAGATAAATCTGCGCAGCCATCAATTTGTTGGGTTGAGTCTTCCCTTGATCACGACTGGCCCAGTAGGCAGCAACAGCATCCGTGCGCCAAGCCATGTAAACCGTTCTCTAAACAGGTGGCTACGTCAGAGAATAGTATTAAAACAAACGCCAGGATTGCCCGTCCAGACAATCACAGTGTTATGCTTGTGGCGAGAGAGGTCATGTATAATCACTATGTTTGTCATAGAACAAATACCGGAATTCTGCACACTCACAAAAATCTAGTGACAAGGCCCATGTAATCAATGCACTGTATTCAAAGTCTGCTGCAGGCATTAGAACAACTACCAAGCGAACAATTTCTTCAATGTTACGCCATTCCAACAAACTTTTTTTTTCATTTGCATCTTCGTGGGAAACGCGTGGAATTGCAGTTGGACATGGGTGCCTCTGTTACATTGCTGAATCGTAACACGTATGAACTGTTAGCTCCTGACGCCTGTCTACAACTACCACGCACCTGACGGCTTATAATGGACAAGACGCTCCCATTCTTCGAAAATGTACATTGCCTGCCATGTATCACTCGCATATGCGAACTGTAACATTCATTGTGCAATAATCACGCGATTGTGAGAACATATTTCGCCTCGATTCGTTTGATTTGTTTCACTTTCATACTCAGTGACTGCATTCAGTGCCTAAGACAGTGTAGCTAGCTTGCTGAAAGAATTCCCTAAACTCTTTTCTGAAGGTTTAGGCAAGGATAACAGTTTTGTTGTACATATTACTATGAAAGAGAATGCTCAGCCGAAATTTTTCCAGCTTAGAACTGTTCCCATTGCATTACGGGACAAACTCGCTGCTGAACTTAAACAACTGCAAGATGTGGAGCTATGGAACCCATACAAGCTAGTCAAAGGGCAAGAACGTCAGGTTGTATTCGCCTCCGTGTTGACTTTAAGTATGCACTCAACCCGCAACTGTAATTCATACTTATCTATTGCCACGCCAAGAGGATCTCATGGACAGATTAGGCGCTGGTCGCTACCTTCCAAAAATTGGTTTGCGCGACGCATATCTTCAAATACCACTAGATGAAGAATCTCAAACCGTATGTGTTGTGAACACTCATCTGGGCTTCTTTAAATATTTGCGTTTGCCTTTTGGCAGTGTTTCCGCGCCCATCATTTTGTAACGGTATTTGGAACAGCTGACTGCGCAAGTACCAAACTGTTCAAATTATTTGGACGATATCGTCGTCGCAGGTCGCACAACTGAAGAACACATTGCACATTTGGGTGCTTTGTTTCGGGTGTTACCTGATGCAGGACTAAAGTGTAGACTGGAGAAGTGTGATTTTTAAAACCTGAGTTGCAGTATCTTGGTCATGTCATAAACAGTCAAGGTGTAATCCTCTTTAGTCATATTTGTTAACCATACGGGACCTGCCAGTTCCTCGCAATGTCACAGAATTTCAGTCAGTCTTTGGGAAAATGAACTATTATACTCGGTTCATACCGAATGCTGCACAAATCTTAGCTCCATTGCATCGCTTGCGTCACACGAACGTCCCCTTTGTCTGGACAGATGAGTGCTAAGACGCTTTTCAAAAACTTAAAGATGCATTGTTCATTGATTGATGCTTGGTTCACTTTGACCCCGACAAACCAGTTGTGTTGCAGGTTGACGCTTCCTCTTACGGCATCGGTGGAGTGCTTTCGCACAAAATTGGTGAGAACGACAGGCCCATTGCTTTCGCGTCAAAAGTGTTGCCCAAAGCTCAGTGTAACTATCCACAAATACAGAGTGAGGCATTGGCTATTGTGTATGGTGTCACCAAATTCCAGCACTATTTGTATGGCAGAAAACTCTGCTTAGTAGCGGATTACAAGTCATTGCAGTCCTTATTATGAAGCCGGTTCCTGCACGATCTGCCCAAAACCCGCAAAGATGAGCTTTGCTGTTGTCTCAATACCAGTACGAGATTGTGTATCGTCCCACAGCTCAACATGATAATGCGGACGCACTTTCACGTCTTCCGATTGGACCTGGTCCAGACTTTGACGCTTCTACTGCATCTTGTTGTCACATCGATGCTCAGGATTCTGAATTGCATCTTCCTTTGCTCTAACCTGAAGGAAAATTGTGCAGACCACGGAAGCTGATTCAGATTTAACATTTTGCAAAAAAGCATTCACACCTCTTGGCCTCAGTCACTGCATAGCGTAAGGAACTCTGTAGTGCGCCGATACTTTGCACGTCTGCATGGCTTCACTACACAGCAAGGTGTGATTCTTGTTCAAAATGACGGTGGACAGTCACGTGTATTGATCCCCAAAGCACTGCAGGAAGAAGTGCTGCAGTTACTTCACCGAGGACAGTGGGGGATTGCTCGTACGAAACAGTTAGCGCGTCGACACTGTACTTGGCAGGCTATGGACGCCCAAATAGAGCAAATGACGTCACAGTATCACGCATGTGCGGAAAATCAGTCCGCTCCGTGACAAAAATTCTCTGCTTGGCCTAAGTCGTAATCACCATGGCAACGTATGCACATAGACTTTGAGGGTCCTTTTTGGAACACTCGTTGGTTGATTGTGGTAGACTCATATAGCAAGTTTCCTTTTGCTCTGCCAATGAACTCGACAACGTCACGTAGCACAGTTCAGGCGTTGTCCTCTATTTTTTGTCTCGAAGATTTGCCTGAAAACATAATGTCAAACAACGGCCCTCAGTTAACGTAGAATGAATTTGAAACATTCTGTGAGTTCAATGGCATACAGTATCTAACTAGCGCACCGTTCCATCCACAGTCAAACGGCGAAGCGGAACGTTTTATTTACACAGAGAATATCGTATAGTTCTTGTTTCTCTCGATCAGAAAACATCTCACTCTCAGTAATTTTAGCACAGTTTATATTACTGCACTCGATATGATAACTTGGTATCGTCCCCTGTTACTGTCGGTACGACTGATGCACTTGCTGCTGAGTAAAGTTCGCCGCTTCCGATATCTTTGTGCTCTGGCTCATCCAAGAAAGGAACGACTTTGCGATCACCCCCTCCATTAACTACTAAAGCCTGTTTTCAAAGTCCACAATTGCTTTATTTAGACATAACCAATTCAGTTTCAACAAAATAGGTAAACTAAAATTTGCTTTTTCTAAAAAGGCTATTTCAAGTCTGATATTCCCGAAGTAGACTTTTTCCCTTATGGGGAGTCTCCTCACACCTGTAAAGACAATCTTACCCTCTTTTATTGCTTTCTTGTATTATACTACGTGACATCGCACTCATCATACGTCCTGAGTCTATAATTAATCCCATGGTTTCCCGGTATAGAATTCCCATTACTACTGGCCGTTTTTCGTTTATCTAGACCAGTCTTTTGCTGTTCCCTCTCTACAAACAGTTCATTCCTGAACTATTTCTTCTCATTAACACGTCTCCTACCGGTTCTGTGCAAATATTTTTTCTGGTCCCTTGGAACAGATCCTAGTTAGAGACCGATAGTCTTTATCTGCTGTTATTGCGATGGGCTCACAATTCACTGTTTGACTATTCTCAAGTATTCTGTCCCCATATCTGGGTCTCGCAACGGTATTGTGATATGATTAGCTGCATCTTTAATACGATCGGTTTTACTCCCGATGTTTGGCACCTGGAGGCTGCCCTTTTACATGAACGATTGTATCCCAGCAATAAAATCGCGTTTGGTAGCAGTCTGGTTCTAGATACAACGCCGTTACCGATTTCATTCATATGGATACCATGCCACAGACAAGTTTATGATTCAGGGAAAAGGCGACGTAAGTAAATGAACATTCATACGCCATTTAAATTGACAGGTGCTATAATTGTATATGAAATCAAATATACAATTTAGCGCTGAGGGCTGAGCTCATATATTGAAATAGTCCGACGTGAAATGCTTTCTGTACAGTAACTCAAAGGCACGTTACAAATGTAACACTCCACATAGAAGAAAAATGTCATTTAAAGTGTGATAAGCTGCATATAGGTCACATAAGACTTATGATGCCTATCATTGAATTGACTTTCGGATCGCATGTCCTACAGAACAAGTACTAAGTCAAAGAAAGACCCACATTTAGCACACGACCTTCCGAATCCGGTAATCCTGTGAAGTTCACTTGTAACGAAGCTAAATACAGTGCACACTTTGATATACGTCTGCTCAAAAGCTACCATACACTGTCGAGTCACATTAACGTTACCACTGCTGCGCGAGGTAACCGTGCCGTCTCAGGCGCCTCGCCACGATTCGCGCGGCGTGTCCCTCCGGAGGTTAGAGACCTCCATCGGGAATCGTTGTGAGTGTTGTCCTTAGCGTTAGAAAGTTTAAGTTAGATTAAGTAGTGTGTAATCCTGAGGACCGATAACCTCGGCAGTTTGGTCCCACAGGAACCTACTACAAATTTCGAATTTTCCTAATGTGACCACCTATCAAAAGCCTGTATAACCACCTTGTCAGCGGGAGACGTGCAGGAAGAGAGTGAATGAGGTTCTGAAAAGTATCGACAGGGGATGTGGGAACCACTCCGACTCCAGTGCCGTGGCCAGCTGTGCTACATTTCTTCATTGAAGCTCCATGGAGCGAACCGCTCGATCGAGTTGGTCAACCAGATTCTCGACTGGGTTTAAATCCGGGGAGTTTCGAGTCTCGGATGAAATCATCACATTCTCGTACCAATAAAGTCCGCCCACGGTAGCTGAGTGATCAACGCGACAGAATGTCAATCCTAAGGGCCCGGGTTCGATTCCCGGCTGCGTCAGAGATTTTCTCAGCTTAGGGACTGGGTGGTGTGTTGTCCTAATCACCATCATTTTCATCCCCATCGACGTGCAAGTCGCCGAAGTGGCGTCAAATCGAAAGACTTGCACCCGGCGAACGGTCTGCCCTATGGGAGGCCGTAGTCACACGACATTTACGTTTTGCTAACAAAGAACCATTGTTCCTGCGTTTTTCAGTCGAGACACTGACTCATCCTGGTGCTCTTCGGACCACGCCCGTACACTGCGATTTCTATGACACGTTGCTGTGTCCTGCTGGTAGTTGCCATCGAGCCGAGGGAAAGCATACAGCTTATAGAGATGGATTTGTCCCGAAGGATAGATCAATACTCGTGTTGATCCCTTGTGCCTTCCACAACGACGAGATGACGCATGAAATGGAACGAAAACATTCCTTAGGCCATAACGCTCCAACCTCCGGCCTAGTCTGTTTCGACTACTGTCGCAGGGAGTTTGCTCTCAGACGTTTCACGCCGTACACGCTAACAGCCATCTGCCCGATGAAGCATACGATGAGATTCATCCGAAAAGGTCACCTGTCTCTATTAGGTGGACGTCCAGTCGCGTACCGAGGTGTAAATTCCAGCCTTGGTCGCATATGAACAGCAGTCAGCATGGATGCATGAACCAGGCACATGACGCAGAGGTCCATACTCAGCAACGTTCGCTGAGAGGTCGTTGAGGACACACTGTTGGTAGCCCCTTGATTCATCTGTGTGGTCAGCTGCTCAGCAGTTGCACGTCTGTTCGCCTGTCCTTAGAAAATGTAGTCCATCAACAAAGGAGGTGGCTCACAAAACACTCGTTCGACCTATACTTGAGTATTGCTCAACAGTATGGGATCCGTGCCAGGTCGGGTTGACAGAGGAGATAGAGAAGATCCAGAGAAGAGCGGCGCGTTTCGTCACAGGGTTATTTGGTAAGCGTGATAGCGTTACGGAGATGTTTAGCAAACTCAAGTGGCAGACTCTGCAAGAGAGGCGCTCTGCATCGCGGTGTAGCTTGCTGTCCAGGTTTCGAGATGAGGTATCGAATATATTGCTTTCCCCTACTTATATCTCCCGAGGAGACCACGAATGTAAAATCAGAGAGATTCGAGCGCGCACGGACGCTTTCCGGCAATCGTTCTTCCTGCGAGCCATACGCGACTGGAACAGGAAAGGGAGGAAATGACAGTGGCACGTAAAGTGCCCTCCGCCACACACCATTGGGTGGCTAGAGGAGTATAAATGTAGATGTAGATGTACACAACTCTGCAGCCGTCGTTCACCCCTGCATCCATGGCCCGCGACGCACCACAGTTGCCTCTAGGACAGTTTTGGATAGCGCCATTTTGCCACGTACGGTATACTTTAGCCACAACGGCACACGAAAAGCTTATTAAGACAACCGTTTTGGAAATTCTTCCATCCTTAGCCCCAAAGTCAATGATCACGCCCTTCTGGATGTCAGATAAATTGCTACGTTTCCGCATTACGACAACGGTTGCAGTTTCCCGTGTAACGCTGCTAGTGCTGCTAATGCTGACATCTATCGTCTCCGAGTAGTTGCACGTCGACGTCGGACGTAGGCGATGGTCACATTAATGTTACTGAACTGATTACGTCTGAACATCTGCTTGATATGGCGTGCTGAACATGGCAATGCCTGCCTCATCAAACGAAGATCAGCCGAGAAGTAGAGTGGTCTGTGTGTTGCGAGTCATGTGGCTGGAACAAGCGAAACTACCGCTAAGCATGTAAGCAGGCTGTTTAGGTTTTTATGTTGGTAACGCCACGTAGCGCTCTGTATGAAAATCACTGGCTGTGCTGTGTGCAGTCTGTGGCTGGTTGGCATTGTTGGAATATTCGATATTGTAGTGTTGGGCAGTTGGATGTGAACAGCGCGTAGGGTTGTGCAGTTGGAGGTGAGCCGCCAGCAGTGGTGGATGTGGGGAGAGAGAAGCCAGAGTTTTGAAATGTTAACATGATCGGACGAGCTGGACGTGTGTCCGTCAGAAAAAGGAAATTTGCCAAACTGGTTGTCACAAATTGTACATATATGACTTTTGAACACTATTAAGGTAAATACATTGTTTGTTCTCTATCAAAATCTTTCATTTGCTAACTATATGCCTATCAGTAGTTAGTGTCTTCAGTAGCTAGAATCTTGTATTTAGCTGGCAGTATTGGAGTTCGCCGTATTGCAGTAGTTCGAGTAACGAAGATTTTTGTGAGGTAAGTGATTCATGAAAGGCATAGGTTATTGTTAGTCAGGGCCATTCTTTTTTAGGGATTATTGAAAGTCAGATTGCGTTGATCTAAAAATATTGTGTGTCAGTTTAGCGATGATCAGAATAAGTAAAGAGAGAAATGCCTGAGTACGTTCAGTTTTGATCAGCTGTTTGAAAATCAAATAACGTAAGAAGTTTACCAGCTCAGTAATTCATAATTTTTCTAAGGGGATGTTTCAAGCATTCCAATCGGGTGACTCGGTTTCAGATACCTTAGCATTTCAGAATCTCAGAAGAAATCACCGCACTAGGAAAGATGCATGGTTCCTGCATTTTTCATTCGAGACTCTGATCGACAGCCTGACCTAATTCGGGAGAAACGCAATGCGTATCGCAGATTTAGGAAGAATGGAAAGGCTCTCGTTATTAAGTGACTGCCTTTCATAGTGTAACGAATGTTTGTATAAGGTAGTGTTCTGTTTGTCTTGTAATTGTTATGGATGAACTAAAATGGGAAAATGAAACCCAGTGCCAGCACTTACCTTACTCATTTCGAATAGCACCAAGTGGGCCCCCGAGGATTACATCCCCATGCGACAGACGGATCATTCGCAACAGTGTCACATGCCCTCACTTCACAACGCACTGCCGAGGTTTTCGAAATTTTATCCAGGACATAAAAGCAAAGTCTAGTGATTATAAACTATACGCCATCATATCTCCTTTCCTATCTGGCCAAATAGGCGAAAAAAATTTTTCCGACCACCAGGATTCAAACCAACTACCCCGAAGCGAGCGCCACTGCACAAGCTTACGTTTGCCGTCTCGACTACGAAGGATGGCTCGACTTAAGCTGTGCTATACAAAAATAAAGGGCTTACGATTTTCAACCATAGCCTCATTAGGAAATTATCAATCATATTCAGTCCCTTTCTTGCACTTTGACACATCTCCCAAATTTCCTCTTCGGAACCATTTCTCCTAAACGCCGCTCCTTCATTTCTTACTATACCTCATTTACCACCTTTGCTACTTTCACTAATATCACACAAAACCTGTCAACAACGCAATGAGCATAGAGAACGGTGCTTGGGGAGTGGTAGGCCCAAACCATCAAGTAAATATCATCAACACAATAAAACAAAATTTTATTTGAATTGTCCGACACTGCGCACACAATAAATAATAATACAACGAAATAACAGCAAACGCAGCAAACGCCCAATAAATTAATTTATACAATAATTCAATTCACGAAACTGGGAGCAACGTCCTACAGCATGTGGCCAAGTAACACAGTGACTGATATTTCTAAAACTTAAAATTGAAATACAATTAACAGATACACAGTAATCAGTTCACAAAGCGAATACCTCTTTTAAGTTTCCCAAAATTACATATTACATAGTCCCTAGCCAGAAATATTTTTAGAAGAATGATTCAAGCTACTAATAAATAGCTTATATCCCACGAATAAAACAAGTTAAAACAACAATACTTCTGTGTTACGACAGCAGCTGCTAGCTCTTGAATAGTCAAGCAGGCCGGCCGAAGTGGCCGAGCGGTTCTAGGCGCTATAATTTGGAACCGCGATACCGCTACGGTCGCAGGTTCGAATCCTGCCTCGGGCGTGGATATGTGTGATGTCCTTTGGTTAGTTAGGTTTAAGTAGTTCTAAGTTCTAGGGGACTGATGACCTCAGAAGTTAGGTCCCATAGTGCTCAGAGCCATTTGAACCATTAGTCAAGCAGCAGTAACAAGTGCTTCAATACTTTAAATTGCACAAATAAAAGCAAGAATGAATTAGAGCAGTGCTTGTATCTGACGGCAGCCCCAAATAATTTAAACCCCACACAAAAAAAAGAACAAGTTAAAACACTAGTAGCTATATTCATTTTTGTAGTAGCTGTAACTAATGACAATGGCCGCAAACACTTGAATAGTTAAACAGAGAGTCCTGATTAACCCTGGTCCAAGGGTAGTACAGCTAGCTTGAAACACGCAAGCACACTGCAAATGAGGAGAGCCAAATCAAATAAAATTAAGCAAAGTAGTGCGTCAAATAAGACAATTTACCAACATCACAACTCCGAAATTTAGGGCCAAACGTAATCACTGAGCAACGACAGACTAACTGTATCAAACTACATTGACGGAAAAAATCGCAGCACTAAAAAATATTTAATGTGGAGTAATTAAATTTCTGGAATATAATTATCTAGGGAAAATATCATGTGATTAACACTGCACGATCACAGATTACTGTAAGCGCGGGATAAGCCATTGCAAATGTCAAATACTGGTACATTAACAAAAGGAGTAACTGCCATAATGCTGAATGCATGTATGCAAACGTGTACGCATTGTTTTGTACAGGTGCCGGTTGTCAGCTTATAGGACGGAGTTCCATGCCTGTTGCACTAGGTCGGTCAATACAGGGACGGTTAATGCTTTTTGCGGATTACACGGGAGTTGTTTTCCGATGATGTTCCATATGTGCTGGAACGGAGGCAAATTTGGTGATCTAGCAGGCCAAGACAACGTGTTGACACTCTATACAGCATGTTGGGTTACAACAGCGGTATTTAGGCGAGCGTTATACTGTTGGAAAACATCCGCTGGATTTCTGATTATGAATGGCAGCACATCAGGCCGAATCACCAGACTGACATAGATATTTGCAGTTACGGTGCGTGGGATAACCACGAGAGTGTTCAAGAGGTCATAAGAAATCCCACTCCATACAGTAACTCCAAGTGTAGGTCCAGTGCATCTAGCACGGAGACAGGTTGGTTGCAGGCTCTCAACATTACCAACGCACGGCCATTACTGGCACCGAGTCAGAAACAACTTTCTTCAGAAAACACAGCAGCCCTCCACACAGCCCTCAATGAGCTCTCGCTTGACACCACTAAAGTACGCTACTCGCCATTAAAATTGCTACACCAAGAAGAAATGCAGATGATAAACGGGTATTCATTGGACAGATATATTAAACTAGAACTGACATGTGATTACATTTTCACGCAATTTGGGTGCATAGATTCTGAGAAATCAGTACCCAGAACAACCACTTCTGGCCATAATAACGGCCTTGATACGCCTGGGCATTGAGTCAAACAGAGCTTGGATGGCGTGTACAGGTACAGCTGCCCATGCAGATCAACACGATACCACAGTTCATCAAGAGTAGTGACTGGCGTATTGTGACGAGCCAGTTGCTCGGCCACCATTGACCAGACGCTTTCAGTTGATGAGAGATCTGGAGAATGTGCTGCCCAGGGCAGCAGTAGAACATTTTCTGTATCCAGAAAGGCCAGTACAGGACCTGTAAAATGCGATAGTGCATTATCCTGCTGAAAAGTAGGGTTTCGCAGGGACCGAATGAAGGGTAGAACCACGGGTCGTAACACATCTGAAATGTAACGTCCACCGTTCAAAGTGCCGTCAATGCGAACAAGAGGTGATCGAGACATGTAACCAGTGACACCCATTACCATCACGCCGGTTGATATGCCAGTATGGCGATGACGAATACACGCTTCCAATGTGCGTTCACCGCGATGTCGCCAAACACCGATGCGACCGTCATGATGCTGTAAACAGAACCTGGATTCATCCGAAAAAAAATGACGTTTTGCCATTCGTGCGCCCAGGTTCGCCGTTGAGTACACCATCGCAGGCGCTCCTGTCTGTGATGCAGCGTCAAGGGTAACCGCAGACATGGTGTCCGATCTGATAGTCCATGCTGCTGCAAAAGTCGTCGAACTGTTGGTGGAGATGGTTGTTGTCTTGCAAACGTCCCCGTCTGTTGACTCAGAGATCGAGACGTAGCTGCACGATCCGTTACAGCCATGCGGATATGATGTCTGTCATCTCGACTGCTAATGATACGAGGCCGTTCTGATCCAGCACGGCATTCCGTATTACCCTCCTGAACCCACCGATTCCATATTCTGCTAACAGTCATTGGATCTCGACCAACGTGAGCAGCACTGTCGCGATACGATAAACCGCAATCGCAATAGGCTACAATCCGACCGTTATCAAAGTCGGAAACGTGATGGTACGCATTTCTCCTCCTTACACGAGGCATCACAACAACGTTCAGCAGGTAACGTCGGTCAACTGTTGTTTGTGTATGAGAAATCGGTTGGAAACTTCCCTCATGCCAGGACGTTGTAGGAGTCCCCACCGGCGCCAACCTTGTGTGAATGCTCTGAAAAGCTAATCATTTGCATATCATAGCATCTTCTTCCTGTCGGTTAAATTTCGCGTCTGTAGTACGTCATCTTCGGGGTGTAGCAATTTTAATGGCCAGTAGCGTATCAAATGGCCCTGCTTTGGGGCATCTGGCCCGGAGCTGTCCTTGAAGTAACCGATTTGTAGCAATCCATAGTGTCACTGTAGTGCCAGCTACTGCTCAAACTGCTGGAGATGCACTTCGATGCGCTATAGCCATACACAAAACACGACGGTCTCTCCTCTCGGTGGTGTCACGTGGCCGTCCGAAACCCGATCTTCTTGTGACCCTAAATTCTTGTGACCACCGCTGAAAGCAGTAGTGTACAGTGGCCACATTGCTGCCAAGTGATTCTGCAGTACAGCAGAGGAAGCATCCGCCTTCTCGTAGTCCTATTACACGACCTCGTTCAAACTCAGTGAGGTGTTCATAATGGCGTCTTTGTCGCCTTGAAGGGATTGTTGACAGACATCAACTCACCACGTACAGTCTCAAAGGTAACCATGCTCACGACAGCTACAGCGTGTATTTAAAGCAAACCTGATCTTCATCCTCATAGTGGCACTACTGCACCACTCTTATGGAACTGGCGCGAAACGTCAATAGACATCTTTCAAATGTAGAAACACACCTTCCAACTTTTGTTTATGTCTCACAATTCCATTATGTGTGCGATTTTTTCGTCAGTGTATTCCTGCCATCTACCGCAGGCTACAAACTGATAAATGGCAAATTTAAACCATAAGACAAAACATTCAATTTCAGCCCGCAATGACAAGAACAAATAACAGGCGGAAACGATTTAATTTGAAAAATTGTCCACTGCGAAAGATTTTGCCGACAAGTATCATCAGCCCGCAATGACAAGAACAAATAACAGGCGGAAACGATTTAATTTGAAAAATTGTCCACTGCGAAAGAGTTTGCCGACAAGTATCATCCACCGAGTAAAATGCGACTACACTCAAACGAAACAGGATTTTGCAAATAGCGCTGAATAACAAGGATTCAGAAAATATCGTTCTTGTGCAACACAGCTAGCTCTTTATTCCCATGAAGTAATGAGTGCTGTCGACAAGGGATCTCAGATCTATTCCATACTCTTAGATTTCCAGAAGGCTTTTGATACCGTTCCTCACAAGCTACTATTAATCAAATTGCGTACATATGGACTATCGTCTCAGTTGAGTGACTGGATTCGTTATTTTCTCTCAGAGAGGTCACAGTTCGCAGTGATGGACGATAAATCATCGAGTAGAACAGAAGTGATATCTGGCGTTCCGCAAGGTAGTGTCATAGGCCCTCTGCTGTTCCTGATTTACATAAATGATCTAGGTGATAATCTGAGCAGCCTCCTTAGATTGACGCTGTTATTTACCGTCTAGTAAAATCATCAGACGATCAATTTCAATTACAAAATGATCTAGAGAGAATTTCTGTATGGTGCGAAAAGTGGCAACTGGCATGAAACAAAGAAAAGTGCGAGGTCATCCATGTGGGTACTAAAGGAAATCCGATAAATTTTGGGTATACGATAAATCGCACAAATCTAATGACTGTCAGTCGACTAAATACCTAGGAATTACAATTAAGAGCAACTTAAATTGGAAAGACCACATAGATAATACTGTGGGGAAGGCGAAACAAAGACTGCGCTGTGTTGGCAGAACACTTAGAAGATGCGACAAACCCACTAAAGAGACAGCCCACATACACTTGTCTGTCCTCTGCTGGAATACTGCTGCGCGGTATGGGATCCTTACCTGGTAGGATTGACGGAGGACATCGAAAAAGTGCAAAGAAGGGCAGCTCGTTTGGTGTTATCGCGCAATAGGGGTGAGAGCGTCACTGATATGATACGCGAGTTGAGGTGGCAGTCATTGAAACAAAGGCGGTTTTCTTTGAGGCAAGATCTATTTACGAAATTTCAATCACCAACTTTCTCTTCCGAATACGAAAATATTTTGTTGACACCCACCTGCGTAGGGAGGAATGATCATCATAATAAAATAAGAGAAATCAGAGCTCGAACGGAAAGATTTAGGTGTTCCTTTTTCCCAAGCGCTATTCAAGAGTGGAATGCTAGAGAAGTAGTATGAATTTGGTTCGATGAACACTCTGCCAGTCGCTTAAGTGTGAATTGCAGAGTAACCATGTTGATGTCGATGTACTGTACTTTAAAGTAAGCTTTCCGGCATAGCTCTCAGCGTCAAGCAAAGTTCTGAAACGTGTTCACCGAGTACAGTTCTATCGGTTGAACAGCGGCTGTCCCAAATATATTTTGTTGACACCCACCTACGTAGGGTGAAGTGATAATCATAATAAAATAAGATAAATCAGAGCTCGAACGGAAAGATTTAGTTGTTCCTTTTTCCCAAGCGCCATTCAAGAGTGGAATGGTAGAGAAGTAGTATGAAAATGATTCGATGAACCTCTGCTAGTCACTTAAGTGTGAATTGCAGAGTAACCATGTAGATGTAGATGTACTGTACTTTCAAGTTAGCTTTCCGGCATAACTCTCGGCGTCAAGCAAAGTTCTGAAACCTGCTCACCGAGTACAGTTCTATCGGTTGAACAGCAGCTGTCCCAAATGGCCATTGGTGCCTCTATCTTCTGGCCCCATCTCGCTACGCGGCGATCTCACTCGTCTCATAGCTGCTACCTTGACCTCCTGAGCGCACGTTCAGGCAGCTGCTCGTACCGACCTCCTATGAAGTCGCCCGCCCGGCTTGTTCGCCAGGAGTGCAGAAGGCACTCTTGCTGACAGTCGCTACCTTGCCTCTTGACTGTCAGACCAATACTCTCGATGCGAGCCCGGTATATCCGTAAAAGGCTCGGAACTCGACGCGCACTCTCTCTGTGTCGACACACGCAAAGCCGTTGCTTAGTAACAGTATTGCTGTCTATCCCCGCACAATATCGAAAGGAGCCGAAACGTTTCACACACAATGGCCTGTGTCAGGTTTTTGAAGTCGTGTATGTTCCCCATCTCATAAATACTTTTAAAACCATATAACAGGTTCCAGAATGAGATTTTCACTCTGCAGCGGAGTGTGCGCTGATATGAAACTTCCTGGCAGATTAAAACTGTGTGCGCGACCGAGACTCGAACTCGGGACCTTTGCCTTTCGCGGGCAAGTGCTCTACCAATATCCTTTCTTTCAGGAGTGCTAGTTCTGCAAGGTTCGCAGGAGAGCTTCTGTAAAGTTTGGAAGGTAGGAGACGAGGTACTGGCAGAAGTAAAGCTGTGAGTACCGGGCGTGAGTCGTGCTTCGGTAGCTCAGTTGGTAGAGCACTTGCCCGCGAAAGGCAAAGGTCCCGAATTCGAGTCTCGGTCGGGCACACAGTTTTAATCTGCCAGGAAGTTTCATATAACAGGTTGATGCATAAGTTCGCACCTTTTTATTTTGTGTGTGGTCTGGGTTTATTTATCTATTGACGTTTTATATTTGTTTTTCAATGTTGCTATTTGACTTTACATATTGTCATCTGGAGATAGTGAGCGAAACTATGGGCGCTAGAAGATGGAGTGCCAAGTAGAGAAATCAGAACATTTCCGGGACATTGTTCTGTGTGAGTTCAGTAAAAGGTTGACAGCAATGGAGGCGGCCAGAAACATTTGCGCCGTGTATTGGGATAATGCTATCGGACAGAGCACGGCAAGAAAATGATTTTCTCGTTTTAAAGAGAATCGTTTTGACATAAGCGACTCTCATGTCCAGGAAGACCATAGGGGATTTGATGAAGATCGCTTATACGCAAATGTGATGAACTGTGATCATTGTACCATCATGTGACACTGACATGCAGCGGGGAAGATTCAAAAATCAGGTGTTTAGGTACTGCATTCTCTAAGCCAAAATCACAAAAATCAACAAGTGGCTATATGTACGTCTTTGCTTGCTCGTCATCAATTGGCTCGTGAACAACACCGACCTTTCCTCTCCTACATCGTTACTGGTGACGAAAAATTGTGTCTTTATGCTAACATAGCCGGCCGGAGTGCCCGAGCGGTTCTAGGCGCTTCAGTCTGGAACCACGCGACCGCTACGGTCGCAGGTTCAAATCCAACCTCGGGCATGGATGTGTGTGATGTCCTTAGGTTAGTTAGGTTTAAGTAGTTCTAAGTGCTAAGGGACTGATGACCTCAGAAGTTAAGTTCCATAGTGCTCAGAGTCATTTGAACCATATGCTAACATAAAGAAAAGAAAGAAATGGTTGAGCCCATAAGAAGCAGCAACTTCCGTACAAAGACCCCTATGCATCCACCAAATATAATGTCATTCACCTGGTGGAACAGCGACGGTGTGGTGTAACGCGAATTAGTTCTCCGAGGTGTACTCATCCCGCTGCCTTTTGTTGGCGACAACTGAGACGTCTTGTAAATGCAATACAGGAACAATGACCAGGCAGACCTCGTGAAGAGATGCTACTCCACAATACCATTAGCCGGCATTCTGTTATGGGAACGAACTTTTTCGCGACGGCACTTGTATATAAAACATTCTCGGTATTCTTGCCGCGTCAGTTCTGGATAAAAAAACCGAGCTTTCGACGATTACCTCCATCGTCATCGTCAGGAGCTGACTGTTCGCATTCTGTTAGACTGACAAAAACAGTATACGAATACAAGGGTTGGGTTTGGAAGTCATTCAACAACCACCTTATTCACCCGATGTTCCATCCGCAGATTTTCCTCTCTCTAACGAACCAACTTCTAGGAAGTTCCCTTCCGGATGAAAGTGTGCTTCGAGCATGGCTCGACGAGTTGTTCGCCTCAAAACTACCTGATTTCTACGGTTGCGAAACCGAAAAGTTGCCCCAGCATTGGCAAACTGTTGTAAATAATGAAGGAGAATGTATTATTGAGTCTCTGTTATATGTATCTGTCAAGTTATGGCAAAACGCTAGGAACTTATGGGCCAACCTAATAAATATGCTTTTGATGGAGCAGTCATAGCTAACAGTACACAGGTAGCACAAAATAGATAGGAATACATAAATACCAGAAAAACAGTGGCTACAAATTCCTTTAGAAAAGACAGAGATATGTCGACAAGTAACAAGACTGCATCATAAAAGGGTACCTAGATAAAATCTTGATGTCTACTAGGAGGGGATGCGGTGGGGGTGGGGGTTAAGAAAATATCAGGAGACGATACGAACGGTAGACTTAGTACAACACCCCAAAAAAGTTTGCTTATGATCAAGTATCACTGTACTGGAATAGAAAATTTCATTATTACAAGACTGTGATATGGCCAGAATGCACATATGCAAGAGAAATACAAAGTTTAAGATCAATAAAAATGCGGAAATGAATAACAAAGAAAGACAGATTATGAGGAAGGCAGAAGGGTGGACATAAATATGAAAACTCCGCGAGAAATGCACGCTTCAACGTAAATGCAGATGCTATCGTAACCTGTTGGCTGTGCTGTTATTTTTTACCAATAACGGCACCAGTGGAACGTCCTCAGTACGCTGCACATGTCATTATTGGTTCAGAACAGTTTTGTCTCTAGTTGTGGGTGCATTATGTCGGTGCTAAGCGAATTTTTACGTGGGCAGATCATTAACGGTAGTACGGTGGATGCTTACATACCCAAGGTAACTGAAGTGTTTGGTGTTTAGGGAGGTACCGAATCGAAGATTTTTACCATATACAGCGCAAGCGGAAAAACATCATCCGCTAAGTCCCAACGCTGACCTAAGTGTGTTCTGAGTGACCTGTGATGGATGGTCATTGACGAGGATTGTGACGACAAATGAGAGGGCAATAGCTGCTAAGGTCACTGCTGAACTGAATGTGGCACTCGCGAACCCTATCAGTATCAAAACGACAGTAAGGAACCTTCATCAGAAGGGAACTGCAGGTCAAGTTGGAATTCCAAAACCACTCATCAGTGGTGCAAATGACCGTAACTGGGACACATGGCGCTGAAGCCACAAAAACGCGCACTATACGGCAATGGAAGAAGGTACTTTGGTCGCCTAGGTTTTATTGCACGCTGTTTCTTCCATCTTCCATTAAGAGAAACCTGACGCGGATTAGATGAAGATTTGATCAGCTATATCTTGATGTTCCATGGACCCCATTACTTCAAGTGACCATTTTGGATGATTAGGTCCATAGCACTGCACGTCTGTTCTCCAATGGTGGAACTGTGTTCCAAGGAGACAGAACCCCTGTTTACATAGTTCTCATCGTCCAAACCCTATTTTGTGAGCACCAGGACGAATATTTACAACTGCCATGGCCACCATAGTCATCAGACCTCAATGCTATTTAGCCTTTTGGTCTGGAGTGAAGAGTGCGTGATCGCTATTCACCTCAATTACCGTTACCTGAGGTTGCAAATCTTTTTTCAGGAAGGATGGTAAAACATTCCCTTGAAAATCATACAGAACATCCGTCCGTATCAATACAAATTATAAAAGTGGATGTACAGTCGTGGACAAAACGAGCGAGACCCCTCGCCTTTTCGTTATGCTGATCCGCACAGCCTTAAAGTCTGCTACACAGCATAACAGGCAAGGAGACGAAGTGCTACCAACATACTATGCACAGGCGTGAAATTGAAAAACCATCCGAACTATGTCACACTGTTTTCAATCACGTGTGAGACTATATTGAAGCTGATTAGTGTGTTAAACGCAACACGTAAATATAAGATATAAGTGAAAGAATAAACGCTAATTAGTATGAACTGTACTAACAAAAATGAATTTTAGCTTATCGAAATAACGTAACTGTTTTAGTAATACAAGGTACCCCAGATCGTTACGAATTAGCAAAATAATATACGCATTCGGCCGCGAAACGGTCTGTGTCAACGTTCAGACCAGTCATACTGGATTACCGTTGCTGACCTACCATTAAAGTGTGCAAATTTAGCAATGCGTGAAGATTCATAACGAAATTCAGTTAAAAATTGTTCAGTGCCACACTTAAGTCAATTTATATTTAAGTCGGTACAGAATAAAGGTAGCAATAAAACGTATTGGAGGCGCGAAAATTTCTAAAAATGGCTTTACTGATGGTCTAAGAGTGGGACGGTAGAGAAATAGTCCGAAGTTGGTTCGATGAACCCTCTGCCAGGGACGTAAGTCTGAATGGTAAAGAAATCCTGTAGATGTAATCATTTAGATATAACAACGAAATTTTGATGTAATTGCGACATGTGAGTTACATTTGATTTGAACATTGAAGTTGTTTGCTGTTTATTTATTTTTTGTTCATTATTTTCAGCCATAGACAAACACCTAGGTGCATTAAATTGATACTGAAATAAAGTGTCGTGCATGGACCAATAATAATAAATTCTTAACTACTTGTTACAGTACTGCAGTATCTTCCAGCGTCTTCAGAAGTGGATATCGCATACGTCGTTTCTAGGGTGTTTATAACTAGCTGTTGCAGAAGACTTCGAACAAAATTTGAATGTAGCTTTGTAAAAGTCCTGTGATCAAACGATCTGAGTTGCTGGCGAATACAGTTTATCCTCACTAGACAGTATATATTATCATTATACACGAGGTGAAAAGGGTTTCGTCGGGTGCGGTGTCCGAGCGGCTGTTTTATTTATTTATTTATTTTTCATCTTGTTCTTTGTGTTTGGTCGTCGCGGACGTCACAAGACACCCGTTAAAGTTCGTTTGTTGATCCTTCCACTCAGTTTTTTTTTTACTACAGAGGACAACCAACCAGCTCTCTGACCAGACACGCTGAACTACCGTGCCGGCGTTCTAGGCGCTTTAGTCACGAACTGCGCGGCTGCTTCAGTCGCAGGTTAGAATCCTACCATAGGCATGGATGTGTGTGATGTCCTTAGGTTAGGTGGGTTTAAGTAGTTCTAGGTCTAGTGGACTGATGACCTAAGCAGTTTGGTCGCGTTAGGTGGGTTTAAGTAGTTCTAGGTCTAGTGGACTGATGACCTAAGCAGTTTGGTCGCATAGCCCTTAGAGCCATTTTTTTACCTTTAGCGTAAATTTTCTTTACATAAACGGCCGTATCTTTTGATTGCGTTGACATAGAAGCTCACTTTTTTACACCACCAAGGGACCATACATCGCAGTAAGTGTGATACATTTCCGCTTATAATGTATACCCGTAATCGAGGTAAACGGGTTTTAAGGGTTGGGTAGACAGATAGACGGTCAAGAAAGTGAGACTAGTAAGGTTCCATCTTTACCGATTTAGGTTACGAAAATAGATACGACAGTTACTGAAGATGAGGGCCGCATAAATAATTACCCCTACTCTATATTCGAAATGTTCTGGTTGCAGTCAATACATCAGCATATTACTCGTAGGTACGCTTTCGATCCAAATCACATTTACAGGAATGCAAATAAAATCCATTTGCCTGCCTATACAAGTCGTAATTCATATCCCAACATTAATGCCACCGCGTTTTAGAAATGCGAGCATTCGCATTGCTAGCTATCTTAAGAAACACTTCGGCTAATGAACGTTTTCTGGCTGTGGCGAGTCTAATGGAGAATTCGAAACATTGTATAACACGTTTGGCAGCTATTTAGCCGTTTATTTCCTAGGGTGGTACAGAATTATCCTACTAAATTTACTCGCTAATCACAGTAATTTGATATTTCGATAAACATCCCGGATTATTGTCACATAAGCCGTGACATAAAGGTAGAAAATTCATGTTTTTGAGTCCACAAAAGCTCTATGCAACAGAAACTGCAGTTCATTTTGCCATTTTCATTGCGAAATTGCCGACTTATTCATGTCTGGGGTACTAATAGAGAGCTATTTGCCTGGATTGTCTGCCAGCGCAGTGATAGGTCTATGCTACTGCAAGAGAGGTCTGTTTTGTTCTCGGTTCTAATCTCGATGGAGGCAGATAGTCCATCAGTAAAGCAATTTTAAGAGATTATCGCACCCTCAATATGTTTCATTGCTACCTTTATTCTGTACCGACGCCCTGTGGATGTCAATATGAATTGACTTTAGTGTGGCACTGAATGATTTTTAACTGATTTTCGTTATGAATCTTCACGCATTGCTAAATTTGCACACTTTCATGGTAGGTCAGAAACGGTAATCCAGTATGGCTGGTCTCAACGTTGACACAGACCGTTTCGAGGCCGAATGCGTATATTATTTTGCTAATTCGTAACGATCTGGGGTACCTTGTATTACTAAAACAGTTATCTCGATAAGCTAAAACTCATTTTCATTAGTACAGTTCATACTAATTAGCGTTTCTTCTTTCATTTATATCTTATATTTACGGGTTGTGTTTAACACACTAATCAGCTTCAATATAGTCTCACACATGATTGAAAACAGTGTGACATAGTTCGGATGTTTTTTTCAATTTCACGCCTGTGCATAGTATGTTGGTAGCACTTCGTCTCCTTGCCTGTTATGCTGTGTAGCAGACTTCAAAGCTGTGTGGATCAGCATAACGAAAAGGCGAGGGGTCTCGCTCGTTTTGTCCACGACTGTACATATATATGTATGTATGTATGTATGTATGTATGTATGTATGTATGTTCCACATCTCCTCCTAAACTACAGGACAGTTCTCAGTCAAACTTGGTACACGTATCACTCACTGTCTGAAGATGATCACTGTAAGGGTAAGAACCGTCAACCAGTCAAAGTGAAGGGGGGGGGGGGGGGCGGAGGGGGAACCACTGTAGCCCAAGATGCACGAATGTCCATACTGCCACATGAATCATGGCGTTTTAATTTGTTACTTCTTTTCTACTAACTGTATTCACGACACATTTTGCAGACGGTATTCACATATACCTCCGTATGTAGCAGCAAAATTGTATCACTATACAAGACGTAGTGCAGGAGATACGACTACATAAACACAGAGATGCCTTAAAAACGTCCTCATAATGCCTGACGTTTAAATTTATTATTTGTTTACTCCTAACTTTGTTCGCTGCACAGTTCGCAGAGGAGGAAGGATCAGATGGACTAACTGGAGATCGGAATAAATACATACTCAGGCAACACGGAGTACTTAACTAGTTTATTATATTCATCCATTACGAGACGACTGTGAGCTGTTCTGAAAGCGAAAGATTTTCCTACACCGTTTAAGGCATGGTAATGTGTTGTGCTTTTGGTGTTTCCATATTGCTGTCCACTCCCTTGTGCATAGGAATAGATGACCAGTAGAAACATTTAAATTAAGAAATTACATAGAACATACAGACACGTATAAATTTGCAGATACTGTTACGAAGTAGGGAAGAGTAATTTACCATGGGTACGTGCAAATTAAATGTCCAAGCACACTGATCCACGTATTTCGCTGAAAGTACTCCCACAAGTAGATCCCTGTACGACACATAGTTCAGAAAATACGACGTCGTAAATATTGATCTGCGTGAAAATGAAACTGCAGGGCGAAATTTGCTGGAGATACAGGGGAAATATGTGTAGAAAAAACGATGGGTAGAAAGCTCATCCTTAACCCCTGGAACGATTTCAAGCAAATTTGTTACACATACCAGCTACGATATGGGAAGCAATGCTGTGATGTTGATAACCATCACCCTCCTATTGTGGTGGGTGTGACAACGTAGAGAAAGAAGGGTAAAAAGGAGACATGGATGGCGAGAGGGAGAGAGGTAAATGGACAGAGAGGGGGGGAGAAGGAAATGGGCAGAGAGGTGGGAATGGAGGAGACGGACAGAGAAAGGAAAAATGAAGATATGGACAGAGGCAGAGGGAGGAAGAGATGGGCGTCGAGAGCAAGGAGGAAAGGAGATAGAGAGAGAAAGGGAATAGGCGAAGGTGGAAAGAGAGGAGGGAAGAAGAGATAAACAATGATGGGGTGTAACAGATAGACAAGGAAAGAGGGACAAGGATGTGGAAAAAGAAAGGGGCAGGAGGAGATGGAATTAGATGGAGGAGGAGATGGACAGAGGGAGAAGGCGTAGATGGAGAGATGGAGCTAGCAAACGGGCAGAGAGAGGGGTGAACGCAAGATAGACAGAGGGAGACTGGTAGGAGCAGCTGGACAGAGGGAGGGGCAGGAGGAGATGGAAAGAGAGTTGGAGGGGGTTGAAGGAGTTCGACAGAGAGACATGGTGGAGTAGATGGGTCAGAGGTTGGCGGAAGCAGGAGATGGACTAACAGGAGATCAGAATAAATATATACTCAGGCAACACCGAATACTTAGCTAGTTTATTATATTTATCCATTCAGAGACGTCTGTAACTGTTTTGAATGCTAATGGTTTTCCTACACCCTTTAAGGCATGGTAATGTGTTGTGTTTTTGATGTTTCCGTATTGCTTTCCCCTCCCTTGTGCTTGGGACTAGAATACCAGTAGGGACATTTAAATTAAGAAATAACACAGGAGAATACAAACACGTATAAAAATGCAGATACAGTTATGAGGATTTGTGCAAAGAAAATGCCCAAATAGACAGACAAGAAAAATTGTGCAACATTTTGACAAAGGCGAACACAATTGGTTTGGGAAAATATATGAAGATATAGTTGAAACTGACCTAAATAATGAGGAAATTTTAAGAGAGAACAAAGAGACAGAACCAAATTTAAGAACTAGAAGGCTTCCATAAGAAAACATTTCCTAGTTGGCATGGACGAAAATGGAAAATCTGGAAAAAATAGATAAAAGTATTGGAGAAAGCGTGAAAATGAAGTTGTGTCATATGCCTGGCTGTTAGCTGGTCTGCAACGTTAGAAGAAGATGCAATCCCTTTAAAGTGAGTAAGAAGAAGGTGCAATCCTTTTAAAGTAAGTCATAATCTATCCTTAAATACAGTAAGGCTGGCTAGTGAGGGAGGAAACGGTATAAAAATAAAGAAGGGAAAGTTTCTGGGGAGTAATATCGAACACAGTGAGGCAGGATTATTTTGCTCGCAGAATTAAAACGACAGAGCCGCTGCTCCGGCTGCCTTCACTCCAAGCTATCGGTGACGACGCCAGTACAGAAGCCGACGAGAGTGGGTGTGGACAGCTAAATGTTATGGAGTGGCCTCGCTGTTTATATAGACCCTTTACGGAAAAGTGCTCTCCAGTTGCCAGTGACACCATCCCTATTTAAAGGCGCCAGCCAAGTTTCCTCGGCGAAGTGCAGTTGCCTACTAGAGTGTCGCAGCCGACGACCCAGAAACTTAGCCGTCAGCTTACGGAACTAGCACTTAAATTTTAATGGGCAACAAACAATTTCGTAGGGCCGAAATAAGAATCCTTCCTCTCTATCGCCGCCTTACGTATAAGCTGTTGCGTACTACCACTGGCAATTTGCGACTGCAAAGGACAGAAGAAGTGTCCGTTGCCAGAGCAGGGCGAAAAGAGCGCGGGAAGGGTGGATATAGGGTGGCTGTGACATGTCGCGTGCGGCAAATTTCATTAGAGGTCGCGATGGAGGGTTCGCACACATGCTGGAATTTGGGAGCCACATTAAAGGTTACGACGCACATCTCGAAGGCGGGCGCGTACGGCCCTATGGCGGCGTAACTCAGGCCAAGTTCGACTATAGCGCCAATATTACTGGCGCGGTTTAACGGTACACGGAAATAAGTTGTCAACCGTCAACACGTAGCAGCGCCGTAATAGGCCGTAGTGCAAGCTCGTGGGGTCGCGGCCAACGGAGGGATTAAAACCTCATCGGCACCGAAGGGCTGGAGATGTTTATGAGACGGCGAAAGGTCGAGTGTGTAAGCTGCAGGCAGGAACAGCATGGCACTCCTGCCACTCGTATTACGCAAATGAGAAGACAAACACGCAGCTAGCTGTTACGTTTCCGACCAAATATGACTGTTACAGCTCCTGTTGCGCATAGCTGAACTGCGCCTTGTTTGCTAGCCAAGACACGAGCAACCACAATGCCATTGCAAGCACTTGTTTGCTGAAGAGCCCTTCAGCATATCGCTTAATGATAGTAAAAGTACGCCCCTGGGACCATTAGAACAAGACACATACCCGCTATGTATAAAGGTACGACTCTTCGAATGCTTGTATAATTTTTCCCGCGTTATTAGATACTGTGCCATCTGCCATATACTTGTACACGCCTCCATAGCTTCTCAGCCAACCACAAGGTCACATTGCACAAGAAGTGGATGAACAAAATGCAACTCTTTTGGGTAACCTTAGGAGAGCACCGACTGCAGCCCATTTCACTAACACAAATACATCTACATCCACATGATTTCTCTGCAATTCAGAATTAAGTTCCTGGCAAAGAGTTCATCGAACCACCTTTAAGTACATCTCTACCGTTCCACTCTCAACAGCCGCGCGGGGTAGCCGCACGGTTCGCGCTGCTCCCCCCGTCGGAAGTTCGAGTCCTCCCTCGGGCATGGATGTGTGCGTGTGGTGTCCTTAGCGTAAGTCAGATTAAGTAGTGTGTAAACCTGGGGACCGATGACGTCAGCAACTTGGTCTCATAGGATATTACCACAAATTTCCAATTTTCCACTCTCAACAGCGAGCGGGAAACACGAGCAAGCTGTGATTTCTCTTATTTTCAAAAATGGTTCAAATGGCTCTGAACACTATGGGACTCAACTGCTGTGGTCATAAGTCCCCTAGAACTTAGAACTACTTAAACCTAACTAACCTAAGGACAGCACACAACACCCAGCCATCACGAGGCAGAGAAAATCCCTGACCCCGCCGGGAATCGAACCCGGGAACCCGGGCGTGGGAAGCGAGAACGCTACCGCACGACCACGAGATGCGGGCTCTCTTATTTTATTAAGATGATTATGTTCCAATTACCTGGGCACCAAGGAAACATTTTCACACGCTGAGGAGAAAGTTGGAAATCGAAATTCCTTGGGAAAGTCCTTCTGCAGCGAAACACGCCTTTGTTTTAATTTCTTCCGCCCCAATTCGTGTATCAGATCCGTGGCTCTCTCTTATTTCACGATAATGCAAAACAAGCTGTCCTTCTTTGAACTTTTTCGATGTTCGTCAATCACATCTGATGCGATCCCACTCCGCTCAGCTGTACTCAAGAACAGGGTGGACAAGCGTACGCTTCCCGCGCCCGGGTTCTCGGGTTCGATTCCCGGCGGGGTCAGGGATTTTCTCTGCCTCGTGATGACTTGGTGTTGTGTGATGTCCTTAGGTTAGTTAGGTTTAAGTAGTTCTAAGTTCTAGGGGACTGATGACCATAGATGTTAAGTCCCATAGTGCTCAGAGCCATTTGAACCATTTTGACAAGCGTAGTGCAAGCAGTTATTTTAGTAGACCTGTTACATTTACTACGTGATCTTCCAATAAATAACTGTCTTTGGTTCGCTTTCCGCACAACATTATCCATGTGATCGTTTCAATTTAAGTTATTCTTAATTGAAATCCCTAAGTATTTAGTTGAGTTTACAACCTTTAGGTTTGAGTGGTTTATTGCGTAACTGAAATTAACCAGACTCCTTTTATGTACTGATGTGGATGACTTCACACCGTTCATTATTAAGAATGAATTGCTACTTTTTGCACCATACAGATATCTTGTTTAAGTCATTTTGAAATTCGTTTTGATCATCTGATGATTTTACATGACGGTAAATGATAGCAACACATGCAAACAAGCTGATAGGGCTGTTCAGATTGTCTCCTAAATCGTTTATTTAGGTCAGGAACGACAGAAGGCCTATAATACTTCCTTGGGGAACGCCAGATATTAGTTCTGTTTCACTCAATGACTTTCCATCAATTATTACGAACTTTGATGTTTCTGACAGGAAATCACGAATCGAACCACACAACTAAGATGACATTCCGTAAGCACGCAATTTAATTAGAAGTCGCCTCTGAGGAAGAATGTCAGAAGTCATCCGGAAGTCTGAGAATATGAAATGAATTTGACGTCCTCTGTCGATAGCACTCATTACTTTGTGAGAATAAAGAAGTAGTAGCTTTTCGCAGGAACGATATTTTCTGAATCCGCGTCGGCTACTTGTCAATTTTTCGTTTTCTTCGAGGCGATTCAAAATATTCGAGCACTGTATATGTTCCAAACTCCTACTGCAAATCGACGTTACCGATGTGGGTTTGTAATTCAGCGGGTTACTCCTATTTCCTTTCTTGGGCATTGATATAACCTTTGTAACTTCCCAGTCTCTGGGTATCGATCTTTCTACGAACAAGAGGTTGTATATGATTGCTAAGTATGAAGCCATTATATCACCATACTCTGAAAGGCACCTGACTGGTATACGATCTGGACCAGAGGCCTTGCCTTTATTAAGTGATTTACGCTGCTTCGCTACACCTAGATTATCTTCTTCGAAGTTACTCATGTTGACAGTTGTTCTTGGTTCCAAATAAGGAATTTTTACTTCACCTTTTTTTGTGAACGAATTTCGGAAAATCGCGTTGAGTAACTCTGCTTTAGTGGCACTGTAATCTGTAACATCACCACTGTTACCTAGTAGTAAAGGCATTGGTTATGTCTTATGCTGGTGTACTTTACATACGACCAGAATCTTTTTTGGTTTTGTGTCACATATCGAGACAGGGTTTCCTTGTGAAAGCTGGTAGAAGCATATCGCGTTGAAGTTTGCGCTTCGAACATCAGTAAAAATCTTAGGGATGTTGCGTTCTTCTAAACTGGCTTGCTTTCTTCGTTATAATACTTTACCTAGGCTCCACCTCGTCACATCAATTTAACCTATTCCTGTCAACATGGCGAAAAAAAATTATGGAAGCTGCTGCTGTGTCAACCTGGTTGTCTAACATCCTCAAGTTATGCTTCCTAACGACAGCCACATCCATTTCCGAAAGCGATTAGGGTACGCGTAATCCTCTAATCCATTTCATCATTATTTCACTCACTCACTATTCGTTTAGCAGATTCAGACTCTTCACGACCCCATGAACTAAACACGACAATTTATTCTTTTCTGCACTTTCTCCCGCACACTTTCCAATTCGGAATCAATTACTTCTGTGACGTCATCGGTCCATGTTATGCTTTGCCTGCCGCTTCTGTTTGTGCCTTCGAACTTCCTCAGTATTTTCAGCGACTCAAGTCTTCTGATTATGCGCCTAAAGTAGGCTTCAATATCAGACATTCCTGGAAGCAACCTGGTTTTATTTGCAGTAGTACTGACCTATTCCATTCTTTGGTGTCCATAGAACTTTAAAGAGTTTCCTGCAACACCGCAGCTCAACGGTACCTATTGTACGGCATTCAGCCTTTCTTATGGTCCATGTTTCACATCAGTACGTCACAACTGAAAAAACCATATCCCTTACTATACAGGTCTTTGCTGTTATCTCTACTCCTAAAAAAATTTTCAAGAATGGACATAGCCTTCCTGCTGAGTGACAAACGTCTCTCGATTTCGTGTCTGCAGTCACCATCAGTAGAAATCTGGCAGCCGAGATAAATGAATGTAGAAAACACTTCATTTTTTCTCCTCCTGTATGCCATGAAGTAATAAGTGTAGATACCGTAATTTATTTATTTATTTTTATTTTTTTATTTGTTTACTTATTTATTTATTTATTTATTGTTTGACATTCAGCATTAGACCAGCCTTGGCACTTTCTTCTTTCACGTTCAGTAAGAGGGTCTTCAGCTCTTATTCACTTACTACCATCAGTAAGGTACTAACTGCGTATCTAAGGTTATTTATATTTATCCCAGCTGTTTTTATTCCGGTTTCCTATCAGTTATTAGAAATTCTGTAACGAAAACATTGTTCGAACATCTTTCCAGTTATGATGTATGGATGTGAAACCTCGACCATAAGAGAAAGTGAATAGTGAACTGTGCTGTTGGAAGAATCAGTTTTAAAAATCTGTGAAACGTCGTCGTTCTGGATAAGTAGTTCTTGAGTTAAGTCGTTACATCCGCCACCAGCATTTTTGATATCTACTGGAGGGTCGTTGGCCCATTTTAACGTAATGCAATATGTCTCCGCAACGTACTCCACACGTACTCGATTAGATTAAGTCGGGTAACTTTTTATACATTTTAAATATGAAGAAATTTAATTTCGATAATTTAGATTAAAAAAAAGAGCAGGGAAAAAAAGGGAAATGGAAATTTGAAGAATATAGCATAAGAAGCTCGCCAAAAAAAAATATTTTTGAAGAGAGAAAGCATGACTATAGGCAGAGATGGGGGCCCCTCCTCCAAAAGGAAAAATTAATCAATAAATAAAATCCGAGCTCACTATCGTACAACTGTGCGGCAGCTAAACTTGGAGTTAAGCCTGTTCGACTCCTATTAGTGTATGAATTTTTCCCTGCCTATCTTTGTCCAGCAAGGGCTGAAGAGAGGGTTCCGTAAGTTCTGGAGTAAATTCCAAACCTCTTCGCAGTCTCCCATGAAGTGAGACACTCTTGACGGTTAACCGTTCGTGTGATGGAAATGTTAAGCTCGACGGTTCCCTTGGTGCTAATCGAGAGAATTAGGCTATGTGCCGGTACCACGTTTCACCCTTTCCGTTCTCTTGTCATCATCGTCCTCATCATCATAGAACACAAACGTAAACACTACACTATCCACTGTCCATTACACTCACCTGCACTCCACAAGAAACGCAACAGCTACATACAATTCTCACATATCCGCAAAGAATGGGCCCAGTGTGAGAGGAGGAAGAACGTCCCCATTATTCAAACCTGCAAGGTAACTATGTCACCAATATAAGTAATACTGTGCCATCTACCATATTAAGTAACAAACTCTGTGTGTTGTTTCCTTCACACTCATATCGTTTTCAATTATTTCGTCTTAACCTTTAAACATGTTTTTGCAACTTGCTAGTAAAGACTTTTCTATCCATGGCTCGAGGGTTGTTGAAACAGGCTACTAAAAGCTCTCCGAGTATTTTTGGCTCTAAGTTGATGTCGGCGTCTTGTAGCGATCGGAAAAACCGACCGGTTAGAACCGATATCGATATTTTAGTTCTCAATAACTGGTATTTTTCACTATTTGTTTGGTCTCAGTTATAACAGGTATTTTTTGTTGTTTACTAATAACCTGGTAAAAGGACGAAATACCTATTAGCCATAGCAGCAGTGTTAATTTTTTCATTTTCAAATAAACCTTTTTTTTAAAAAAGGAAAAAATTTTGATCATATAATTTGCATTGGGTTGAAATACTGCGTAATTATATAAAATGGGAAAAGAGATCAGAACTGTTTTCATAACAGTCCTGACAGAAAGGAGCAGCAAACACATAGCATACGAATTGGTACAGCATGGCTGCGACAATACTGTACATGTTACAGTGTGGCTTAGCCTATTTGATGATACGCGTGTACATGCAGTGTGCGAGAATTGCACCATTTGATCTGCACGTTGGTTCCTCGCTGTTGCTGTTGGACATTGGTTGTAGTACAGAATGGCACCATCCCCATTCCGAAAGTATTTTACGAAGTGTGACCTCAGCGAAATAAATACCCCATTTGCTTTAAAAGATTAATAACAGGAAGAACCACAACAAACTTGCAGTACCATATAAGGAGAAAACGTAAAATTTAATATTATATTCATAGTTTAAAATAAAAATAGAAAGTAGTTGATCTGTTGCCCCTGTCTACACAATATAGCTTTATCTGACCGTAGCCCTTTAAAACATACAAATTAACGTGAAAAATAGTTCTTCAAACTCAGTTTTTACCCTTTAGCACAAACTATTCGTAATACCCAAATAGTGCTATGATCTTCGATTAAAGCATGATTATGAGCAGATTTTCAAAAACGTAGAAGCAGTGGGAGAAAACTTCTGATTTTTTTATAATGCTCAACCATTTATCACTATTCAAGAAAAGCAGCAAACAATTCAAATGGTTTGGTTCAAATGGCTCTGAGCACTATGGGACTTAACAGCTGAGGTCATCAGCCCCCTAGAACTTAGAACTACTTAAACCTAACTCACCTAAGGACATCACCAGCATCCATGCCCGAGGCAGGATTCGAACCTGCGACCGTAGCGGTCGCGCAGTTCCAGACTGAAGCGCCTAGAACCGCTCGGCCACACCGGCAGGCAGCAAACAATTCACAGACTAAGTTTCTTTTATTTGCCTATTTAATTTAATATTTTGATTCTATGTATCTTGAAACTAAGGCAGTCGAAATTTTTCAGTCTTTGTCCGATTTCTACGTTTATTACAGGAAATAATAGGAATAAAAAAAACGAAAATAGGTTATTTCAGAAACCGATTATTTTGAGCGGTTGTAACACTCGGGTCAAACCGACGTTGAAAATGAGACGATGTAACCAAGTATCTTCTCTTAATATAATACAGCCTCCTCATTTGTAACAGCACCTGAGATGAAGCAGACAACACTCAAAAAGGAGCAACTGTAGTTATGACAAGCTCGCTCTACAAAAATTAAATGGCTCGTTCATTGACTAATGCAGACTTGCAAAGAGGAAATTAAGTCTTATTGCTAACTATGTGACTGGAAACAAAAAGAGGAAAGAGAAAAGTAACAAAATTGCTCAGAGATATGAATATTCTGGAAGTGATATAGATGCTGATGTTGCAGTCTAATTTTTCTTCCAGTGAACTTGTCTCCAACACTTAATCGAACCCCCCTGTGGGCCCGGGGGTTATAATAGGCCCGAGGTGTTCCTGCCTGTCGTATGAGGCGACTAAAAGGAGTCTCACATCTTTCAGCCTAAACAGTTACGGTCCACTTTTAGGGTTTGTCCTACACATCTTTCAAAATTATTGAAAGTGTGGGCCATTTGGGGAAGGATGCCTTACGTGGTGCATTCATATTGTCCTGGATCTGCAGCTCCACCTGCAATCCAGTTATCTGGGCAAAGGCACCTTACAGGGTACATCATCTCCTTCCATAGTCTGCTACCCTTTTTTGCCCCCAATGACAATATTGGATTTTTTGGCACCCAACATCCAGCACCGTAGCCAATCGATTGTGCTGGGCTGTCATGTACCCATTTGGTGGTAGCCCCTGACAACATAGACTCGCAAGTCGAATGTCCGAACGTACGGAGATGGCGAGCTCGTAGATGACGTCAAGCTAACCATTGAGGAGTTTAAAGCGAGTATACGGAGCTCATTTGTGATCTGTAATGTGGATATAGAAATAGGTGGAGGCGGAAAATCATCGTGTGAATATATGCCCTATAGTCAACGGTTTTGAAATATGTTTATCTGAAATCCTTGGCATCTACAGTGTTGACTTCTTTAATATGTATACCTCAGGACTTTCTTCAAATTAATTTATGTGTGGTCATATAAATACACAAGTCCGCAGACAAGCTATGCACTAGTTGCATCAACTGGTTGCCTACCTTTTAATTGCTGGAGAGTACTCTAAGAAAAGAAAACAGGATGTAGCAAAATAGAATTTTTGTTTATGAGTTGCAAACAACTCTACATTTGCTGGTGTCACTTCTTCAACATTAGGTGTAAAAGAAAATAATCAGTAGTGAATCAATACCCTACCGTTCCAAACTGTCATAGTTCTGAACTCACATACTGGTCTCCAGAAACAGTTGGGATAGCGCTTCAGGTGTATTTTTTGTGGTTTGTATCTTTTATTAAAGGATGGTCACAACAGCTAAGGCGGCATCTTCTTCATCCTCCTAAGACTGCAATAGAAGCTCGCCTTAGGTGTAGTTACGTTGAATAAACAGAAAAATCAACGTGCAGTCCCGTAGAATTACATACACTGTGCCAGATTTCATTAGTGATGGCGTCGGATGTATTCTCATGTCGGCTGGAAGCGTATAAAAGTACGAGAAAGAGAGACGTACGTCGGAGCTGAATGATATCAGTCTCTCACCGTGCCACTCGATAAAAGTGTGCGCTGGGAGTAGCGCAGAACGAACGCGCTTTCGGCCTTCCCTCTAGCATCCAGCATCTGGAGATACTCTGGATGCATTCAGTCGAGTCGGTTCTCCCCTTGGAGAGCCCACCGACCCCTGTACTTGTTATCGGAGAGCGGTTGGAGGGGAAAGCGGATTAGTTTCGCAGCCTATTGAAATCACCGGAGGGTATTCATCTGGGACAGTTCGCGAAGCAGGGGTTGTTAAAGCTGAAGGGAGACAAGTAGGAATCCGACGTCTGAAGGCTGCTTAGTGGAGGTGAAGGTGAAACAAAAGAGAGTGGCCGTGTGAGAGAGGAGGAAAAACTGCAAACAGAGAAGCACAACGCCGTAGGCAAGGGTGATCATCCAGGTGGGTACCAAGACTGAGAAACTGGACGTCATAAGCTAGGAATTACCAGTTTCATACAAGCTTTACATTAATTTAGTCGTAATACATGAATACCGCGGAAAGAGTTACCTCACATGTGGAAACAAGACAAAAATGTACATTTTAATTAATTACGATACAATGAAAGGACACCACTGTTGATATAAAACATTAATTTCAAGTGTGTCTGTGAACAAAATCTTCAATACAGTACAAGGTGTTTCCCAACAGAATATTCATAAATTCAGTCTCAAACCTTATCACGTTACCTACAAGACATTTCATATCTTCTGGCAGGTTGACGAATACTTTCTTCTTCTTCTTTTTTTTACGACAAAGGACGTTAATGAATATACACATATTGTGAAGTAGTAGTCAAATCACCAAGAATTTAGGTGTTATCTCAAGAGTGTGTTCGAAAATTAACTGCCCATATAATTCGCATGAAATGCATCTATATTCTTAAGATACTGCCCTTAAGTTAAGCTTCCACAAAAAATTAATTCCTAAATCAATAGTAAATGGAAATATCCCGAACAGACAAATTACTTCATGTTTAAATCCCATATAACAGTAATCCTGCGTACTGCAAATAAGTTCATGAAATCTAAGGTGTCGGTTTTCCATTTAAGGTTGTGCTCTCTTAAAACTTAACGTTTTCTGCTTACAGTAATTCCTTGAGAACAGCACACTGTGACTTGTGGAGCTTTATGAGAGTTAGTGATTTTTTTCTGTGGGGTCAGGTCAAGCGAGAGACCATTTATGTACATCAGAAGCGGCAGAGCTCCAAAAGTAGAGCCCTACTGTGTACCATCTCTCATTACTCAGATTCTGGCTGGCTACTGTTATGTCGATATAGAACTGATACACTCTGTTTTTTGTCAGACAGATAAGATAAAAGCCATTAACCTGCGTTCATACCGTTTAATATTACTTTAGCTATATTAGCAACATGAATTTGTGATTGCCTACACATTTTTGTATCTGTCAATATTTTGAGCTCCAGACAAGTTATTAATAGTCTGTTTCTTATTCATTGAACAAAATCTCTTTATGGCGGTTTGCTAAATTGTGCATTATGGATTTGAGAGCGCTAAAATTTCGCAACGGATTAGAAATCATCGCACGTTCCTCTTGAATGACATCGAGACGTGGCTGAATATAACTTCCTCCCCTAAGGGACATATCCGTATCAACGTCTTCATTTGCATCTACTCTAGGAGAGGCTACGAACAGGAACGCTATTTAAAACGCAGAACGTTTGAGCGCTGCCTGTGGCGAAGGCAACTTACGACACCACAGCTCCATTTGTAGAGTTGGAGTGTGGCATTTGCAGTAAGTGTAATTGAAGGTTTATGTGCACGAACTACAGGATTTAATCAAAGTAGGCCTTTATTTTAAATTCTTTTTAGATAGTTTTGCATACGAATAGTCGTTGATGAAGCAAGAATTTTCAGCAGTGAGACTTGCTACCATGTTGAGCTGAATCCTATCTATCACCTTAAGTTGCTTTTACGTAGCTCCAAGAGCTTGTACCAAATTCAAGTCAGAATGCAGAATGCCCTCCACGTAGCAGGAGACATAGAAACGGACAATGTGCTAAGATTACTGATGTATTTTATCCTTCACGACAGTGATGCTCAACGCCTCTTTTTTATTTGATTCTTATTACTGACGCCAGAATAGCAGTATGCCGTATAGGCTATTCAAGCATTTTATGTTGCCAGATGATCATTTCGAAGCAAAACGGTAGCAAATAAAGGAGATAGTGTTATCATCAGCTCTGGGTGTTGCATAAAATCGACTTTTTCACGCAGTTTATAACTTCCTCCTAATATTTTTTTATTATTTTTTTAGATGAAAGGCATTAATGTTTATCAGAGACAGGAAACCTTCTACCATACACATTATCATACGTACCACATCACGCCACGAGCAATCACACAAATTGTTGCTTCCAGATTCATCATACACAAAGAGATCAAATTACGATTGCTTTCAGCAGATTTTAAAAAAGCTATGAAATAAATTACCTTAAGGAATAGGCATCCCTCAAGTAAAATATATTCCGATTATCATAAAAATTTAAAAATATAGGATAAAGCACTTACATCGATCACCACTGGCTGTTCCAAAAAGATAGACGATTTGCTGGACAAATGTCATAATACTCAGCAAACGTTTTCTAACAATTAAATGTAAATATTAGTTTTTGTGCAAAAAAATAAACTATCACTCCAGATACTAAACAAACCACTTAATGCAGACAAGCTGTTATATTCTGGCGTATATAAGTTCAACTGCCAAAACTGCGACCCAGAGCGGCAGGAATTTTAGCGTGAGATTTAATTAATATCTTGCAGCCTTTTGTCTCCAACAACCAAATAAATCATCAGTAGCTGTCTACTTCCTTTAAACTGAACACATTGTCGACAATACTGAAAACGACCTAAGGGTCCTAAGTATACAAAGCAAAAGACGAATACTGGACATCTTATAATATGCAGAGATTTTCAGGCCCAGCCACATCACGTTCTTAGCGATAAGACAGACGACAAATGCAACAGACTTCTCGATGCTTTCAAGAAGGTTTGGATTAAAATATTCCAGCCACTGTAAGCTGTTATCTTATCTTTTCCTGTTCGTTCAAATCACAACTACCCACAAAAAATTAAGTATAAAAACTACGTACCTCTTTTCGTTATTATTACATAATTAATCGTGGTAGTAAGAAATTTATGGACTTTGACAGTGAGTTTGTTCTACGTTGTATCATGTCTATTGAGTAGAAGTAATTTCAGGGAACACATCTGGTCACATACAGCATTTACTTCGACATTTTCTCAGACGCTTTTGTTGACGATACACGCACAATGAAAAACAAACAATTGAGAAATTCACCATGGATCACCAGTGAAGCAGATAGCTCAACATCCAGGTATTTTATGACGGTGCTGTTCGTTTTTACTAGGGCTTGAATGTTTCTCCGTTTATGTAACAACATAACATCCCTTCTGTGTGCAAGTTCATTTTGGAAACCCTGACGATGGAGTTTTCGCCTAGAAATTCGAATCGGAAATAAAAATCTATAAATTAAAAATACATGCAGTCGACAGACGTTTATCAAAAAAATACATATCCTATGATATAATGGAGTGAAAACATTTATCACAAAGATATTTTGAAATAACTTGTATGCACTCACTGACAAAGGAAGTTAAGCATCTACAAAAAGAGGAAGAAGTGACACACAAATTCGCGGTTGAGAGGTAATGTGGTTTTATATCAATAAAATCAAGTTAAACACAGAACGAAATGGGGATGATAGGCACACTGCTAGTTCCCCGTCCATAGGATATTACACTTCGTTGAGCTTCACTGCAAAGAGTGATTTTGTTGTAACGGTGTGATACGACAAATCTACCCTTTCCTGAGGCACGTTGTTCCATAACTAATTCAACTAGTTTCCAACAATCCGGATACTGGCATTCAGATGGAGTTTATTTCAGACATGGTCCAAAATATGTTCTGCCCTGGACAGGAATGGACGTCCTGGTGGCTAAGGAAATGCGTACGTCATACAGGTACAACGAGAGTCATGTGTCTTGTGTGGACGAACGGATACTGTCTCATGAGAGGTAACACATGAGATTGCAGGTTTCTGTGACGTATGCTGTGTTTTCAGAGACCCCGAATCAGTACCGAAGATGACCTGAAGTCACAACCGATGGTTTCCCACACCACGATGGTAGAGATGACACCGGTGTGTCTCTCCGAAAGAGTTCTCTCCCCTCGACGCCAGCATATACGATACGATACGCGTCCTAGGTGATTCAAAACTGATATTCATTGCTGAAAATCACAAAACACCACTCGCCATGTTTATAAGTACGGTACCACTCTAATCGGAGTTTTGGTGTTAACCGTTTGCTACGGGTGGTGTATTGAATCAGTGCCGGCCGATGTGGCCGAGCGGCTCTAGGCGCTTCAGTCTGGAGCCGCGCGACCGCTACGGTGGCAGGTTCGAACCCTGCCTCGGGCATGGATGTGTGGAATGTCCTTAGGTTAGTTAGGTTTAAGTAGTTCTAAGTTCTAGGGGACTGATGACCTCAGATGTTGAGTCCCATAGTGCTCAGAGCCATTCGAACCATATTGAATCAGTAGAGCCAGGAGAAGTTGCAGGGAGTCCACTACTTGTGTGCAGTTAGCAGGCTCTGATGTGGAGAGGCTGCTATGTTCACAGCCAACGACAGGGCGATCCTTCCTTGGTATGAATAGCCGTGCGCATGGCCGCGCGGTCCAGGGCGCCATGTCACGGATTGTGCGGCCCCTCCCGCCGGAGGTTCGAGTCCTCCCTCGGGCATGGGTGTGTGTGTAGTTCTTAGCATAAGTAAGTTTTTTTTTTTTTTGTTGGTCATCAGTCTACTGACTGGTTTGATGCGGCCCGCCACGAATTCCTTTCCTGTGCTAACCTCTTCATCTCAGAGTAGCACTTGCAACCTACGTCCTCAATTATTTGATTGACGTATTCCAATCTCTGTCTTCCTCTACAGTTTTTGCCCTCTACAGCTCCCTCTAGTACCATGGAAGTCTTTCCCTCATGTCTTATCAGATGTCCTATCATCCTGTCCCTTCTCCTTATCAGTGTTTTCCACATATTCCTTTCCTCTCCGATTCTGCGTAGAACCTCCTCATTCCTTACCTTATCAGTCCACCCAATTTTCAACATTCGTCTATAGCACCACATCTCAAATGCTTCGATTCTCTTCTGTTCCGGGTTTCCCACAGTCCATGTATCACTACCATACAATGCTGTATTCCAGACGTACATCCTCAGAAATTTCTTCCTCAAATTAAGGCCGGTATTTGATATTAGTAGACTTCTCTTGGCCAGAAATGCCTTTTTTGCCATAGCGAGTCTGCTTTTGATGTCCTCCTTGCTCCGTCCGTCATTGGTTATTTTACTGCCTAGGTAGCAGAATTCCTTAACTTCATTGACTTCGTGACCATCAAACCTGATGTTAAGTTTCTCGCTGTTCTCATTTCTACTACTTCTCATTACCTTCGTCTTTCGCCGATTTACTCTCAAACCATACTGTGTACGCATTAGACTGTTCATTCCGTTCAGCAGATCATTTAATTCTTCTTCACTTTCACTCAGGATAGCAATGTCATCAGCGAATCGTATCATTGATATCCTTTCACCTTGTATTTTAATTCCACTCTTGAACCTTTCTTTTATTTCCATCATTGCTTCCTTGATGTACAGATTGAAGAGTAGGGGCGAAAGGCTACAGCCTTGTCTTACACCCTTCTTAATACGAGCACCTCGTTCTTGATCGTCCACTCTTATTATTCCCTCTTGATTGTTGTACATATTGTATATGACACGTCTCTCCCTATAGCTTACCCCTACTTTTTTCAGAATCTCGAACAGCTTGCACCATTTTATACTGTCGAACGCATTCTCCAGGTCGACAAATCCCATGAAAGTGTCTTGATTTTTCTTTAGCCTTGCTTCCATTATTTGCCGTAACGTCAGAATTGCCTCTCTCGTCCCTTTACTTTTCCTAAAGCCAAACTGATCGTCACCTAGCGCATTCTCAATTTTCTTTTCCATTCTTCTGTATATTATTCTTGTAATCAGCTTCGATGCATGAGCTGCTAAGCTGATTGTGCGATAATTCTCGCACTTGTCAGCTCTTGCCGTCTTTGGAATTAATTGTGTGGATGATGCTTTTCCGAAAGTCAGATGGTATGTCGCCAGACTCATATATTCTACATACCAACGTGAATAGTCGTTTTGGTGCCACTTCCCCCAATGATTTTAGAAATTCTGATGAAATGTTATCTATCCCTTCTGCCTTATTTGACCGTAAGTCCTCCAAAGCTCTTTTAAATTCCGATTCTAATACTGGATCCCCTATCTCTTCTAAATTGACTCTTGTTTCTTCTTCTATCACATCAGACAAATCTTCACCCTCATAGAGGCTTTCAATGTATTCTTTCCACCTATCTGCTCTCTCCTCTGCATTTAACAGTGGAATTCCCGTTGCATTCTTAATGTTACCACCGTTGCTTTTAATGTCACCAAAGGTTGTTTTGACTTTCCTGTATGCTGAGTCTGTCCTTCCGACAATCATATCTTTTTCGTGTCTTCACATTTTTCCTGCAGCCATTTCGTCTTAGCTTCCCTGCACTTCCTATTTATTTCATTCCTCAGCGACTTGTATTTCTGTATTCCTGATTTTCCCGGAACATGTTTGTACTTCCTCCTTTCATCAATCAACTGAAGTATTTCTTCTGTTATCCATGGTTTCTTCGCAGCTACCTTCTTTGTACCTATGTTTTCCTTCCCAACTTCTGTGATGGCCCTTTTTAGAGATGTCCATTCCTCTTCAACTGTATTGCCTACTACGCTATTCCTTATTGCTGTATCTATAGCGTTAGAGAACTTCAAACGTATCTCTTCATTCCTTAGTACTTCCGTATCCCACTTCTTTGCGTATTGTTTCTTCCTGACTAACGTCTTGAACTTCAGCCTACTCTTCATCACTACTATATTGTGGTCTGAGTCTATATCTGTTCCTGGGTATGCCTTACAATCCAGTATCTGATTTCGGAATCTCTGTCTGACCATGATGTAATCTAATTGAAATCTTCCCGTATCTCCCGGCCTTTTCCAAGTATACCTCCTCCTCTTGTGATTCTTGAACAGGGTATTCGCTATTACTAGCTGAAACTTGTTACAGAACTCAATTAGTCTTTCTCCTCTTTCATTCCTTGTCCCAAGCCCATATTCTCCTGTAACCTTTTCTTCTACTCCTTCCCCTACAACTGCATTCCAGTCGCTCATGACTATTAGATTTTCGTCCCCGTTTACATACTGCATTACCCTTTCAATATCCTCATACACTTTCTCTATCTGTTCATCTTCAGCTTGCGACGCCGGCATGTATACCTGAACTATCGTTGTCGGTGTTGGTTTGCTGTCGATTCTGATTAGAACAACCCGGTCACTGAACTGTTCAGAGTAGCACACCCTCTGCCCTACCTTCCTATTCATAACGAATCCTACACCTGTTATACCATTTTCTGCTGCTGTTGATATTACCCGATACTCATCTGACCAGAAATCCTTGTCTTCCTTCCACTTCACTTCACTGACCCCAACTATATCTAGATTGAGCCTTTGCATTTCCCTTTTCAGATTTTCTAGTTTCCCTACCACGTTCAAGCTTCTGACATTCCACGCCCCGACTCGTAGAACGTTATCCTTTCGTTGATTATTCAATCTTTCTCTCATGGTAACCTCCCCCTTGGCAGTCCCCTCCCGGAGATCCGAATGGGGGACTATTCCGGAATCTTTTGCCAATGGAGAGATCATCATGACACTTCTTCAATTACAGGCCACATGTCCTGTGGATACACGTTACGTGTCTTTAATGCAGTGGTTTCCATTGCCTTCTACATCCTCATGCCGTTGATCATTGCTGATTCTTCCGCCTTTAGGGGCAATTTCCCACCCCTAGGACAAGAGAGTGCCCTGAACCTCTATCCGCTCCTCCGCCCTCTTTGACAAGGCCGTTGGCAGAATGAGGCTGACTTCTTATGCCGGAAGTCTTCGGCCGCCAATGCTGATTATTTATCAAAATTTAGGCAGTGGCGGGGATCGAACCCGGGACCGAAGACGTTTCTGATTATGAATCGAAGACGCTACCCCTAGACCACGGGTAAGTTTAAGTAGTGTGTAAGTCTCGGGACCGATGATCTCATCAGTTTGGTCTCTTAGGAATTCACACACATTTGAACACTTTTTTGGTATGGATGGAATCGGCCGAATACAAACTTGGCGACACGTAAGATTATCCTCAAGTTCCCATCCGGGCCTACAAGTACATCGTAATGGTGTCACATCTAAACGCTCCACCTGGCTATGTACAGCATGAGTGGACCTGATAGTCACATGGAGACCAAGAATGATGCCCCTTTCAAACTGTGTCAGTATTTGGACGACTCGAGCGAGCACGAGATATTCTCTGTAATTCATTCAACGCGCCCACTAACAGGCGCAGCACACATCTACTATACCCCACACTCAGACCTGATTACTTGTTAGTCGTGGTAATACTAATGCACTCTAGTGGCGCACTTTCCGCCACAGATCTTTGTAACTTCTGATCACATACATTGCCTGACAAAAAAAGTGAAGCACCTAGAAGACAAGATTGGATGTCAATGTAACTTCGCACACGCACAAGCCATTGGCAGGTATCTAAATTTTTAGAGTTGCAATTCTCTGTAACAATTAGAACGGCCACCAAAGTGCGTTAGTGTTGCTCGTATTTAGTGTCGTTCTCAGGCCTTGAAATACACTCATGCTCATAAATTAAGGATAATGCTGATGCATGGTGAAAAAACGCTCTGGTGGGCGGTTTGCGGGCTTAAATCACCTCGGGATATGACCATGCGCTGCATTTGACCTGCGGTTGTCGCACGGTGGCGCTGGCAGCAGTCCACATATGCAGAGGTGTGTTGGTGCATGTCAGAGCACGGTGCAGCGAGTAAGTGTGCAGACTTTTTCAAATTTGCTAATGGTGACTCTGTGCTGAAAATGGCTCAAAGAACAAATATTGATGACATTATGAGGGGTAGAGTACAAGGGCGACTGGAGGCTGGCCAAACACAGCAGGTCGTAACACGGGCCCTCCGTGTGCCACGAAGAGTGATCTCAAGATTATGGCAACGATTCCAGCAGACAGGAAACATGTCAAGGCGCTACAGTACTGGACGTCCACAGTGTACAACACCACAAGAAGACCGATATCTCACCATCAGTGCCCGCAGGCGGCCACGGAGTACTGCAGGTAGCCTTGCTCAGGACCTTACAGCAGCCACTGGCACAGTTGTCTCCAGACACACAGTCTACAGACGAGTGAACAGACATGTTTTATTCGTGCAAGAATGGGAGGCTATACCCCAGCAGCTGCTCGACCACCTGATCCAGAGTATGCCAACCCGTTGTGCGGCCTGTTTACGTGTGCATTGTGATCACATACCATATTGACGTCGGGGTGCATGCGCAGGAAACAGTGGCGTTTTGTAGCACATGTGTTTCGGGACGGTTTTCTCAACTTATCACCAATACCGTGGACTTACAGATCTGTGTTGTGTGTGTTCCCTCTGTGCCTATGTTATTAGCGCCAGTTTTGTGTAGTGCCACGTTGTGTGGCATCACATTCTGCAATTATCCTTAATTTATGGGCATGAGTGTATATATAAGGAGTGCGAACAACATCAGATGTTTGGTGATCGCTTTTTAGGACAGGTAAATGCGTAATAATGTGAGGCAGCGTTATCCGGCATCTGACAGAGCTTGAAAGACTTCTCACTGCATGTCTCACCCCAACGCCGCCCCACACCGAACTCAGGGTTATTGTGCGGTTTGGCCCCCCAGTGGAACCCCACGGGAACGTCTCACACCAGATGAATGTAACCTCAATGTTTGCGTGGTAGAGTAATTTGGTGTACGCGTACGTGGAGAGAAAGTGTTCGCGCAGCAATCGCCGACATAGTGTAACTGAGGCGGAATGAGGGGAATCAGCCCGCATTCGCCGAGGCAGATGGAAAACTGGTCGACACATTAACCCGCCGGTCGGATTCCTGCCGGGGACCGGCACGCCTTCCTGCCCAGAAACTCTTAATGTTACCACCCTTGCTTTTAATGCCACCGAAGATTGTTTTGACTTTCCTGTATGCTAAGACTGTCTTTCCGACAATCATTTCTTCTTCGATTTCTTCATATTTTTCATGCAGCCATTTCGTCTTCGCTTCGTTGCACTTCCTATTTATTTCATTCGTCAGCGACTTTTATTTCCGAATTCATGAGTTTCCTGGAACGTTTTTGTACTTCCTCCTTTCCTCGATTAACTGAAGTATTTCTTGTGTTACCTATAGTTTCCCCGAAGTTGCCTTCTTTGTACCCATGTTTTTCTTTCCAACTTCTGTAGTTGCCAGTTTTAGAGATGTCCGTTCCTTTTCAGGCGTACTGCCTACAGAGCTGTTCCTTATTGCTGTATCTATAGCCTTAGATAATTTCAAGCGTATCTCATCGTTCCTTAGTTCTTCCGTATCCCGCTGCTTTGCGTATTGATTCTTCCTGATTAACGCCTTAAAGTTCAGCCTACTCCTCATCGCTACTACACTACTGGCCATTAAAATTGCTACACCACGAAGATAACGTGCTACAGACACGAAATTTAACCGACAGGAAGAAGATGCTGTGATATGCAAATGATTAGCTTTTCAGAGCATTCACACATGGTTGGCGCCGGTGGCAACACCTACAACGTGCTGACGTGAGGAAAGTTTTCAACCGACTTCTCATACACAAACAGCAGTCGACCGGCGTTGCCTGGTGAAACGTTGTTGTGATGCCTCGTGTAAGGAGGAGAAATGCCTACATCACGTTTCCGACTTTGATAAAGATCGGATTGTAGCCTATCGCGATTGCAGTTTATCGTACCTCGATATTGCTGCTCGCGTTTGTCGAGATCCAATGACTGCTAGCAGAATATGGAATCGATGGGTTCAGGAGGGTAATACGGAACGCCGTGCTGGATCCCAATGGCCTCGTATCACTAGCAGTCTAGATGAAAGGCATCTTATCCGCATGGTTATAACGGATCGTGCAGCCACGTCTCGATCCCTGAGGCAACAGATGGGAACGTCTGCAAGACAACAACCATCTGCACGAACAGTTCGACGACGTTTGCAGCAGCATGGACTATCAGCTCGGAGACCATGGCTGTGGTTACCCTTGACGTTGCATCACAGACAGGAGCGCCTGCGATGGTGTACTCAACGACGAACCTGGGTGCACGAATGGCAAAATGTCATTTTTTCGGATGAATCCAGGTTCTGTTTACAGCATCATGATGGTCGCATACGTGTTTGCCGTCATCTCGGTGAACGCACATTGGAAGCGTGTATTCGTCATCGCCATACTGGCGTATCACCCGCCGTGATGCAATGGGGTGCCATTCGCTACACTTCTCGGTCACCTGTTGTTCGCATTGACGGCACTTTGAACAGTGGACGTTACGTTTCAGATGTGTTACAACCCGTGGCTCTACCCTTCATTCGATCCCTGCGAAACCCTACATTTCAGCAGGATAATGCACGACTGCATGTTGCAGGTCCTGTACGGTCCTTTCTGGATACAGAAAATGTTCGACTGCTGCCCTGGCCAGCACACGCTCCAGATCTCTCACCAACTGAAAACGTCTCGTCACTGGTGGCCGAGCAACTGGCTCGTCACAATACGCCAGTCACTACTCTTGATGAACTGTGGTATCGTGTTGAAGCTGCATGGACAGTTGTACCTGTACACGCCATCCATGCTCTGTTTAACTCAATGCGCAGGCGTATCAAGGCCGTTATTACAGCCAGAGGTGGTCGTTCTGGGCACTGACTTCTCTGGATCTATGCACCCAAATTGCGTGAAAATGTAATCACATGTCAGTTCTAGTATAATATATTTGTCCAATGAACACCCGTTTATCATCTGCATTTCTTCTTGGTGTAGCAATTTCAATGGCCAGTAGTGTATATTGTGATTTGAGTCTATATTTGCTCCTTGGTACGCCTTAAAAAATGGTTCAAATGGCTCTGAGCACTATGGGACTTAACATCTATGGTCATCAGTCCCTTAGAACTTAGAACTACTTAAACCTAACTAACCTAAAGACATCACACAACACCCAGCCATCACGAGGCAGAGAAAATTCCTGTCCCCGCCGGGAGTTGAACCCGGGAACCCGGGCGTGGGAAGCTAGAACGCTACCGAACGACCACGAGCTGCGGGCTTGGTACGCCTTACAATCCTGTACGCCTTACAGTTTCGGAATCTCTGCCTGACCATGATGGGTCTATAACACTTTTTGTCAATCACAGCATCTGAGAACCGATGCGTTACCTTCTGCTTCCGTATTCTCATGTCAAATAGTCCTTCGTGTCAGTAGTGTTAGCGAGTCGGGGCAGAAGGAACCGCGGCGACAAAGCTGGGTAGGCTACCCGCGCGCCCGCAGTGGCGTCACTTGTCCCAGGCGGACGCGGGCGTCGCACATCGATCAGGGCGAGGTGTTTATCTCGGGCCGGCAGCCGCTGCCAGCCCGCAGCAGCTAATCCCCGCAGATTAATAGCCGCTCCTGCGGGCACCGCCTCGACGCTGGCCGCCGTGGCCCACACAGGCGGAGACCACAGCCCGCCCCGTGTCACACGCTCCCTACTCATCTCACACTCCGTGCTGGCATCGTTGACGATCAAACCACTCCGCTCTGGACACCTCCGATCGATGGGCTAATATTACGGAGAGTCCGCGAAGTGTTACCGTCAAGAACACTGCTCTGCAAAATGTCATGTCTAGGGACGTGATGTACCCAATATGACGAATTTCTACAGAGGAGTCCACAAAAATTTAGTCACTCTTTGATAATTAATACCTTGGGAACAAAACGACATAGTGTATCAATTTTGCGCGGTACCGCAGTCCATTGTTTTCCCAACAGATCTTGGCGCGCGTTTTCCAGCAGATAATGACGCTCCACAAGTTCTTTAACGCCACTACGGCGTCTTTCGATTGAATGAGGATGAAATGTTGATGAAAGACACACAACACGCAGTCATCTCGAGGCAGAGAAAATCCCTGACCTCGCCGGGAATCGAACTCGGGGCCCCGTGCGCGGGAAGCGAGAACGCTGCCGCAAGACCACGAGCCGCGGGATTTCAGCAGATTACAGTGCAGCCATCAATGAAGGAAGAATTTAGCTAAAAAAACTCAAGGCCGTGTTGAAGTACGAAAACATGAAGGTGGTACAACAGCAGTGGCGTAATGCGTACGGAACTCAGCCACAAACATGTACAACAGTTTATCGTATAAATTTAAAGCCGACGGTACTGTTGAGGATGTCCATAAGGAAAGGTCTCGCCAATCAAAAACATCACCAAGTCCAGCTTCCAGCGCTGCTGTGTTGCTACATTTTGCTACGTCACCTACAAAATCTGTGAAGTAGGGTGCACTTGAAAGAGGGGTAAGCCAATCAAACGTACTACGAATTCTGAAGGCTGTAAAGTAGAACATGCACATTCCAAGATCACTGCACGCTATAAACCAGGACGACCCGGATCGAAGGGTGGAGCATTGCGAGTGGTTTGAAGGCATGCTTCGCGTGGATGAACGCTTTGCAGGGATGGTTATCTGGTCTGACAAAGCGTAATTCAAACTGAACGGTACTGTAATGCGCCACAATTGTGTGTATTGGGCTCCTGAAAATCCTAATGTTCACGTGGACAAACCCGTTAATCTACCGATTGTTAATGTGTGGTGGGGATCTGTCAACGCGCTATTGCTTTGATTGGCCCATTCTTCTTTGAAGGTACCATAACCAGTGAAGTGTATCTACATACGTTGCAAACATCGATTTTACCTGCCAGCCGAGAGGTGTTTGGAAATGAAAAATTTTACCTGCAACAAGATGGCGCTCCGCCTCGCTACCACAGAGATTTCAGAACCTACATCGATGAAAATCTACCTGGACGATGGATAGGTCGAAGAGGAGCTGTTGTGCACCCACCACGGCCTCCAGACCTGACATCTCTTGACTTCTACCTGTGGGGGACATTGAAAAATTACGTTTATCAAAAAAAGTCAAATACACTGAACGTGCTACGAGAAAATATCGAGGCGTCCTGTGCGGCTATCACACCGGCAGCACTGACAGCCGTAGTTTAGCAGTATCAGCCGGCTGCGTTGGCCGAACGGTTCTAGGCACTTCAGTCCTGAACATCGCTGCTGCTACGGTCGCAGGTTCTAATTCTGCCTCGGTCATGGATGTGTGTGATGTCCTTAGGTTAATTAGGTTTAAGTAGTTCTGAGTCTAGGGGACTGATGACCTCAGATGTTAAGTCCCATTGTGCTTAGACCCATTTGAACCATTCGTTCAGCGGTATGGATGTTGTCTGGCTGCTAATGGGGGTTACTTCTAACAGATAAAATTACCTTCCCCCAATGCAAGAATTGTAACGGTATGTCTTTTAGTTTCTTTATTACTGATATTACTGTCAAAGAGTGTCAAAATTCTTCTGGACCTCTCTGTATAGTTAACTGCTACATTGCACATCACGTTGTTTATGGCTCCTGGTATCTGCTACAAGATGCCAAGAGGTACAAGTGTGTCTTTGTAAGTTTAATTGTTAATAGGACTTCGTGAGATGCTGTTGAAACAAGTTCGAGCTTGCTTGGGTTTGTGAAACGCCTACATGTTTGCCTTGTCTCATAAGAAGAAAAGGTCCAGGTAGCTATTCCATTGCATTTTTGTGCGTATTTGCGTAAGATATGATATTTTCCCAAATAATTACTAGCAAATACTGTTACATATGGACTGTTATGGGCTATGTGGGGACAAAGCGCGAGCACTGATTGATCGCGGACTTGATGAGGGGCCGATTGATTCCCATACTTTATGAGGAACCAATTAAATCCGGTGGTGAATGTAAGAAGGATGCTGTTATTGTCAGTGATCACTAAACATCATTAGAACAAGAAGAAGACGAAGACGATGAAGACGATATCATGGTAGCTATTATCTATGGAAAGGTGAAACAACTAAATGGAGAAAAGAAGGTCCATGACCTGATGTTAGAACGAGGTCGCACAATATTATTACCCATCTTCCAGGCGTCGTCAGTCATACCAAGCAACGTGTTGCACCATTAGAGTGTTTCACTCTCTTTATATTTCCTGATGTTATCGAACAAAATTCTTTTATTTACAAATAACTGCAAAGAGAGTCAGGGGGAGAAGTATTCACAACAAAGCGTACGAAAACCTATAACATATCACAAAATGATGGCAGTGGGCTCCTGTATTTATCAGAAACCGATAATGCAAGTAGAATGAATCTTGAATACCTTTGAGCACCTTATGGAAAGGGGTCGAAAATTTTTTGGGCTACTATGCCCCTCCAAAAAGATACAGATAATTCTTGCGCTGTCCCCGTATTGATGATCAAGATACTCCAGCATCCAGGAAGGAAGCAGAAACATTGGCTCCAATTGGAGACGTTCTTGACCAATTTGTAGCTAATTGTAATAAACTTTTCCCTGTCAGTGAATATGTTACACTGGGTGAGAAATTTCTAACTGGTATGTGGCTAATAACTAATGATTAAAATTCAATTTCATTATTGTCACTGTATATCAATAATATTCAATAATAGTTAGCCATAGAAATAGCTTACAGTTCATGAAACCACTATTTTCAAAGTTAAAATATTTAAAATGTGTACAAAAACAACAAGGGGTGTACTACCACACACCACTAGCGATAGAATCCCAGGCAACACCACTGCAGGGTTAAAGACGAAGTAAATAAATAAACAGAACATATTAACAACTCGGAGGAAATGAAAGAAAATGCGAGATCATGTTGCCAGAGGTCTGCCAGTCGAGAACAGAAAGCTGGACGTGACATGGTGTGAGGCCACAACACTAGGCAGTTGAAGGAACAGGTTCGAATCTTGCCTCGGGCATGGATGTGTATGATGTCCTTAGGTTAGTTAGGTTTAAGTAGTTCTAAGTTCTAGGGGACTGATGACTTCAGATGTTAAGTCCGATAGTGCTCAGAGCCATTTGAACCATTTTTTTAAGGAAAAGGAAAAGACAGCGTGTGTGAGTCAGCGAGCACTTACGGTGTCTTCATCATCACAACATGGCTCGGGAAAACATTTACAATTTTGGATGACTTCACACGAGGATGAATCATCGGGAATCTGGAAGAAGGACCAAGTGTGACGCGTGGAGCCCAGGAATCTGGTATTGCTCCAGCATTGTTTCACGAGCATGAGGAGCGTTCCGCATTACAGGCACTGCAGTCCAAAGTAGAGGAGGTGATCGGCCACAGTCATCTACGGCAACAGATGACCGCTACATTGTGCGACAGGTAAGACGGGAACCAGGTCCAACATATGGGGTGCAATCCCAACCAAATTTAACAGGACTCTAACGCAATCTCACGCTCCGCAGTGGAACGGCTACTGCATCGGGGCGGTCTCTTTGACCGACGACCAGTACATTGTGTTCCATTAACACCCGCACAGCGGCGGCACAGTTTGCCACGGACCAACGACGAGTGGTGCCGAGTGCTTCTGTCGGATGAGAGTAGATGCAGTCTAAGTAGTGATTCTCGGACGGACCCTCATATGGCGAGAGACGGGAACACGTGATACACACGCTAACACTGTCAAACAAGATCTTTTTGGTGGTCCAGGAGTGGGCAGGCATTAAGTTGCAAGGGCGTACTGATCAGCATACTAACGTCAATAGTGGGTCACGGCTCAGGAATATGGGCACACAGGCTCACGAGGGTTGTGCCCGCCATGACAGTGAGAAGAGTACAGATAAACATGTTGTTAAGGTCTGTGGGGGCTTACTGGACATCTCCAGAGGGGGGCCCCTATTAGTGATAATGGGACTCTGTCCTCTGGACATCAAAATCAGGGAACAAGCCGCATGGTATTGGGCTAAGAAAGATGATGATATGAAAATAGAAGACATTTTGGGAGTTCGGGTTAGGGACAAGGGCGAGATAAGGAAAAGAGCCGAAGAACTACGGCAGTAGTCGTGGGAAACGTACGAATCTGGAAGAACAACTTTCCAACTCTTACCAAACGTAAGGGAAAGGCTAGGTATGAGGTATTTTGAGCCAGCCCAGGGTTTGTTCCATTTTCTCACTGGTCATGGGCCCTATCCAACATATTTATGCCGGTTTGGGAAGAGGGCTACGCCCGATTGTGGCTGTGGCGCATCGGAGAGTACTCCCGACCATGTGGTTTACTAGTGCCCCCTTTTCGATGATGTAGCAGCTGCATTACGACAGCAACTACCAAACAACGACACATACGACTTGCTGAGACACGAGGAGACATTCCAAACCTTGAATAATCTGGCTAACGAGGTATCACGAAAAGTTCTGACAGCATACTTGAGGGACATTCGTGATCAATAGCAAACTACCGAACGTGTCCTAATACCCTAATCCTGTACCGCCTGTGCGTAAACAGGTCGACTTGTAAGTTAGATCCGCCACGTTCCGACGTTCCGAGCTAGGGGGAGTAGGGTACATAAACTTCACAGCAACGACATGCACCGGACTTGACGTAGGTTAGTTAGTAGTTAGTAGGATTTAGAAATAGAAACCGGGATACGAACCTGCAGCGATTAGTAATTTTGGCCTGCCTAGTGTCAGAGGCACGCTCATCGGGATTAGCTCGATGAGCAAGGCATTGCAGTAGGTTTATATCCACACTGACACACTGTAACACTGCAGGCAGTTGAGATTAGCTAAAAGTAGGTATTAGTGTGTATAGCTTAACATAAAACTTAAGTTTGCCCATTAACCCATACTGTCTGTAGTTCACAAGTAAAAATGTAATTAGCTGCAAATAACAACATTGTAACACTTAGGACCCGCTAACCATTAAGGTGGTGGACTACATTTGTATAATTATAATGTATTGTGAATAAAGAATATTTTTCTTTTTTTTAAACAAAAAAGGACGTACTGATCGCCAAATCTTTGAACATGGTGCACTTACTTGCAACGTTATTGTGACACTGTACTCCTTTCCCTTGTCCGTTTTTTCAGTGGTACATTTGGCCTTGACTTCATTCTTGTGGATAATAAAGCACGAGCGCGTCGGACAGTGCAAGTGGAGGATATTCGCCGGATGGATTGGCCTGTCCATCCCCCTCGACTTAAAATACAATCGAGTACGTGGGGGATGTGTTGCGGAGACTTACTGCGTCACGTTCACATGCACCATCGACCATACAGCAGTTATCAACCAAGCTGGTGGGGGATGGAACGACTTACCGCAAGAACTCCTTATCCACAGCAACCTTAAGAGGAATGAAGAAATAAAACAATTAGCGGGAAAAGCGCATGCCAGACAGATTCGTAGGAAGAATCTTAAAGAAATATAACTCATTCACGAATGAAGTGGCCCACAAGGCGCTTGTTCAACCGACTGTTGAGTATTATTCATCAATCGGGGATCCCTACCAGATACGTCTAATAGATGAGATAGAGAAGATCCAACGAGGGGTAGTGCGTTTAGTCACGGGATCGTTTGGCTAGCGCGACTACGTTACAGAGATGCTGAACAAACTCCAGTGGCAGACCCTGTAAGAGATGCGTCGTACATCACGGAGAGGTCTGCTATTGAAGTTTCGAGTGAGTGCTTTCCTGAAAGAGTCGGACAAATATTATTTCCTCACACATACATTCATGAAACGAACACAAAACATGGTTCAAATGACTCTAAGCACTATGGGACTTAACATCTGAGGTCATCGGTCCCCTAGACAGAACTACTTAAACCTAACTAACCTAAGGACATCACACACATCCATGTCCGAGGCAAGATTCGAACATGCGACCGAAGCAGCAGCGCGGTTCCGGACTGAAGCGCCTAGAACCGCTCGGCCACAGTATTCAGCTGAAATGAACACAACGAGAAAATTCGAGGAATTTGGGGTAATATATAAGCTTACCAACAGTCATTCGCCATTCTCGAGTTGAACAGGAAGGGGGGATCTGTTAGTGGTAAAAAAGGTACCTTCCACCACACACCATCAGGTAAAAATGGAAATGAGCGTATAGCATCGTTGGCCGAGAGGCTCCAACCGGGAAATGTCGGCTGTCAAGTGCAAGTCTTATTTCAGTCGACGCCACACTGGGCGACTTGCACGCCGGTGATGAGGACGAAATGATGATAACGACAACACAACACCCAGTCCCCGAGCGGAGAAAATCTCTAACCTGTCCAGGACTCGAAACCGGGCACGCTTGCATGGGAGGCGAGAACGTTACCACCCAGCTAGGCAGGCGGACACACCATCAGGTGAATTTACATGATGTAGACGTACCATTCTTGTGGTCAGCATGGGACCACGTTGCAGAGCATGCACTGATATCCATGGTGATCACACACTCTATTACAAACTATATCTCACCTTTTGCGATGTCCAGGGGGACCATCACAAATCGAGGTGACTTCAATGTAATTATTGTCTTTGGATAAGTTTAACTTCTGTTCGTCTCATTGTACACCACTTTCACGTACCTTCTGTACTGCACTGCAGTAGTTCTTTCTATGTATGGTTCAAGTTTCATCGTGCTAATTTACTTGGAGTGACAGCATGTCTTACTTTCGGCCTTAAAGTTTTACACACTAGCATACATTAGACGACTCCAGCTACCTATATAGTCTTCACGGTGTACGAAACAATCATATCTGATCGTAAAGCTCACGCCTAGCAATCACGATGTTACCATATACTGCGCAAAATTTCAACAAGAAATTTATGGGACTGATACAGCTGAAAGAGTAGCCAAAACAGCCACTCAGACGAAACACAACGAAGCACCAGCTGCAGGTCTTTTAAACGACGGCAAATCACGCGTCAGAGAGGTAAACGCAGACTGGTAAAAGTTGTCCTGATATAAAGGTTGAGATTATACAAAAGTAAATCCAGTAGTAATGACTCACTTTCGGTACAACCAACATCGTTGTTCCACAAGATAAATAAATGTGAATGCTGTGTGACTAAGGCCTCCTGTAGGATAGACCGTTCGATGGGTGCAGGTGTTTCGATGTGACGCCACTTCGGCGACTTGCGCGTCGATAGGGATGAAATGATGATGATTAGGACAACACAACACACAGTCCCTGAACGTAGAAAATCTCCGACCCAGCCGGGAAGCGAACTCGGACCCTTAGGATTGACATTCTGTCACGCTGACCTTTTTTTATCTTTTTTCTCTATATTGTTCGTTGAATTTGTTCGTGGCCGACGTCCGATGAGACACCCGTTCATGTTGTTCGTAGATCCGTTCACTCATTTTTTTTTTTTTTTTTATTATGACCGAACACGCTGAGCTACCGTGCAACATCCATTCAGCTACCGGGGGCGGACGTCTCATAAGATTAAAGAACACTATATCGCCACTTGCCTTCAACCATACCTGCTTCAGGAAACGCATAAAGTCATTGCTTTGGTGACATCCTCACTATGCAAGCGGGTGTGTTCTGCCCTTGTAGAATCGTATCTGTTCCGTCAGCTACCACAAAATCAGGCCAACATAGCCTGCACTCAGCTGACTTATACGATGGTATTGCTATGCCTGTAAGGCTTTAGAGTCTACCACACATCATATTCGTTTCTGACTGAGCTTATGCAACCAGTTTCTACTTTTCAAGCTAGCGTTAATACACATTGTGTATACAAGGTGAACCAGAACTCTACCCATAAGCTCTCGGTAGTATGGTCCAAAACAAGGAAAAATTCTAGTAAACATGGGCTCTAATGTGCATATCTTAAGAGCTATAAGAACTTGCTCATCTTCGCTACTATGAAACACTTCTCCTGCTGAACGAGCGCTCATAGCTCTAAACGGTAGCTATGCATTTTATATCCCCTGTTTACCAGACATTTTCTCCTTAGTTTGGTCCATACATCTGAATGTTTGCCGCTGGAGTTCTAGAGCACTCTGTATATCTTATTATAGAGTACAAAAACATTTTATTATCTGTTGTTATATTCATCCCCAGTCAGCTACATTTATTGATTTTGACTATTTGCGATCGATTTCTAGGTACAAGAGGCTTCAGCTTCTGGCAAATAGCATGGTAATGATGTATTATACATCCATCTGAGAATCTAGTCATTATAAATAAGATAGCGTAGTTTACTGTATAAATTCGATTAACGGCTGACACTATTTCTTTTTAACTGATGTATTAACAGCAGATTGTATGTAGCAATGCATGAACTAATGTCAGCCAACCGGACGACTATGTTTTTCACTAAAAGCCTTAGTATTTCGTGTGTTCGTGTAATTTGTTTCGATACATCATAATAACTATGACCAATAACGAAATGATAACCAGTTCATTTTCAAGTGGCTATGTCAGCCTGCAATAAGCAAGTGAACGGTATCCTTAAAGCCACATGTGAATGACTACATGGCAAAGAACTCTTAAAAATGTTGGTTTTTATGACAAAATTACAATGTTATCACAAAGCTACCTTACAGACGAATAATATTCTCACAGAAATGGCAATGTCACACTAACCCTAGCAGTACCAACGCATTTTCCATGATTTGTAATAACAAGGGGCGGTGGGGTTGCAGAAGACTTCGTGCCAATCCCAAAATGTTTTTTTTATTTCGTTAAAAGTTCTTAACTTCTATTAAGAACATACTTTTTAAATAGGTATTGATGTATATGTACGTTCCAGAACCGGATCTTTTAGCACAATCGTAGAAATGCTAATGTATTTTCTGTAACGTGGTACCCCGTGGGGAGGCGTGCTTTAGGGCCAACACAATTTTTTTAAGAAAATACAGATTTCCTTAAATGCCCTAAAGATATAAGAAAGTAAATACAACCTTCGTTAACTGTCCTAAAGATATAAGAAAGATTCTAAACCTGAAAATGTGAATATGATATTTATTGTGAAAAGTCACATTCACCACTAAGACTTTCATTTTTGAGTAAATTTGTACTGAAAATTTAAAAAAGTATTATGGAACCCGATATAAATAAATCATCAGAAACAACAAACATTATTTTTCTAAGTTTAAAAAAATATAGTAAATGGCTAAATTACAACATTTTCTAAAGGTGAGCAAAAAGTACCTTCCCCCCCCCCCCCTCCCCTTCGGTATTTCGATGATTAGTACGATTCTCCTCTCCTGTTTCACTTCTCTCTTATCTTGTCTCTAATTATGGGCCATAAATATCTACTTTACTGGATATAATTACACCGCTTTTAATGGTATAGTTAAAGAAATAGTCGGGATTGGATGATGACGGAGACAATGCAGACTGGAAGTGACTGAAGGGTAACACACATTTTGTTTAGTTTCTTGTTTGTTACACGAATACCGATAGTCGAAAATTCAAAATGTCTGAAAAATGCACGAATGTCATGAATGTAGAGAAATTTCTTAAAAACTAAATCTTAATTTTAAGCCTAAATTTTTGAGGCAACTGTTTAATCTCATCTCGAACAACATATCTGAAACAATAATTAATATGATACTGTGCCATGACACACATATCGACGCACCCACATCTCAGTAATACTACCAACCAACTGCAACTGCCGACGCACTCAAATCTTACACCAGCGCGCGCATAGCGCTAACGGTGACGATGAAACGCGTATATTGTTGGCAGGTTCAGATTTTTTTTTATCTCTAGGTACAGCTGGACCATCGGTTGCTGCATGACTTTCGATACATGCAGCCACACGAAAGAATTAACTTGCGAAAAATAATAATCTGTGTTACGTGTGTGGATATAGGATCCTTACAGTACAATGTAGTTTTGGTGGATTTAGATAAAATCGTAGCAGTTGACGTGAAATCCCGCATTACGGACGCAGCCACACTAGGTGCACATTCATCACCGGCAACTTTCCAAATATAGAACGGTGGGCGACTGAAGCGTGCAGTGCCCCTAGAAAGTAGGCTGCCCTGCGAAACCTCTTTTTTCTGGAACCTATATTCCATTTCTTTTGGTTGTCTATTCCTTGAAGTTGTCGATTATCGCCATCGCTGCCGTGTGGCCAGGCAGCCAGCCAGCCAGGCAGCTGCTGTCGACGCTTGCTACGCAACGCGGCAGGCGTTCGCCAGAGGCCTCTTGACGTAGTCGACACCACTCGTGGCTCGAAACCTTTGACCAATGACGCGTTACGGCGAACCGCTGGGTCGGAATAATCAATGACGTAGCGCTGCGAGGAACGGCCAATTAGAACGAGCAGGAACGGGGAGCAGGCCTAAGGCAATTACAAGAACGCTTATACAACGCCTCTCCCCCAGGAAGGTCGCTGAGCCCTGCCGAGCAACAGAAGGAGCCGAATTCACGCACTGTAGTATGCTCAGGAGCTGCCACTGTCGACGTGTGGACATTCGAGGAGTACTGCAAATTCTGGTAGCAGTACCAGAGAGCGAAGCGTCGTTCACTGAACTCTATAAACTCTGTGCCACCGATGAGAAAAACCTGATGCCTAAGTACATATGGTCATGTCTGGTTTGGCGCTGTACCCATTGGACTACATGCAACGAGAGGAAGCTGCCTAAAAATACGACACTTACGTTGATATTCATACATTATGTCCGGGTCGTTTGGGCAATAAATATTTAGTTATTTACAATAAATATAAATATATAACTCTGAAACCGTTCTACCAGTAAGCGACGGAAGAATCAGCTACCTCTGAAAATTTAAAGCTAGATGTTCATGACAAATACTGAACATGGCTTGCCCTAAAATTTGCCCCAAAATTATTAGTCATGGCCCCCTGTAAACGCAATCTGACTCAGATAATGATGTTTCGGATTTCGTTGAACTTTAAAATGTGCATCTAGGAGCTTTCTGAAGTGACACTGAAAGGCTTAGATTCGAACACTGACTGCAAACAGTGCATAATTAACTATCGTCGTGTATTAAGTCTTCCCTTATAGACCCAGTTGCGTAGGTGCAATGTGTTAGCAATCTGTAGCAATCAGTGCATTAAATACTGATAAATATTTGAACTGTAGACCGTATGCCTCGAAGAACTGTATCGTGTATTCTTACCTGTAATGCTGTGAAAATTCTAAGAAAGATAATAGCAAAAGTATTGCATAATGAACTGCTGTTGTTCCTGAAAACAACACAATGTAGGAAAATAACAACCATTTCCATAAAGCTACTCTGACACAAATATGGTCAGGTGACGCACACGTGATCGGAAGCTTAGATGGAAGTATGCAAAGCAATGAATTCACGAACGCCGAAAGTGCTGAATAAGACGAATGAATTAAGGAAGGATAGGAACTCAGCAATAGTCTCAATTCCACTGGTTGTTTATTATTCTAGCAAACCAGATTTCAGATATAAATAGTCGCTTCAGCTGAAATCTGGATATGTAGGAATAATAAACAACCAGTGGAACTGCGACTGACTGCTGTTTTCCCATCCTTCCTTAATTAATCTCCAGTGACTGTGCACATCAGTTACTTATGAAATCAGAGTTGGCCGAATGAATTACCCCAAATGGACGAATGCAATAAATCCGATCCATGTCATTTAGTATTGCAAATTCATATCGTCTCACATGAGATCTTCAGAATACTATACAAAGCTGGTTACCGTAGTTTTACGACAGAGAGAGAGAGAGGGAGGGGGAGGGAAAAAGTCACTTCTATCCTTGGATGGATGTAAAAAAAACTGATAATGCATCCACGTACACAAATGAAATCCAATGGAGCACAAAGACTTGTAAGTTCCCTCTACAAATCGAATGAAAAACTCTATATGGCAAGTTAGTTCGTTTAAGCATAGCTTGAACGATATGTAAAACTGTAACAAGGTAAGCGAGACGTGAACGAATGATGAAAGCAGGTATCTCACCAACACTTTTGAAACGGCGTGTTGAATGCGCCCATCTCGTAACAGACGAGACGAGAGTATACCCTAAACCCATTTGTCGTAGGTGCAGGAGCCACAAGTCGAAGTACGAGTGCTGCTTTGTTCTACAACATTGTTTCCCAGAATGTGGGTAATTACCCCCTGAGGGGTAAAATGAAATTTTCTAAGGGGTAAAAATAAAAGGGTTCGATTGTGTTTCCGTCTCGAGACTAAATTATATTTAAAGGATCGCTTCTATTGTCACTGTTTCATAAGCTTGTAATAATGATTAGGAAATTTACCAGTAATTACACTTCTTTTTCAAATACTAGCATCACTGTGGAACATAGTGTGGTGAAGCTTACGGTTTATGAAACGAATGTACGAACGTCTTCTTCACATAGCCCACACAAAACACATATACTATGCATCTACGACACTAAAATTGTGATATAAATGTCACCTATGCTTAAATGTCTCACGAAAATGCCTTTTCTGAGTCATAGGTAGTTCCCGCAATGGATCAGAAGCCGCTACATCAATCACTTCGGAAACAGTAAGTATGTAAACTACAATGCTGTTGGGACCACACAGTATTGTTATTATTGTTATTATTATTCTAAGCAGTAGTAGTAGAAGTAGTAGCAGCTGTAGGCCGGCCGCTGTGGCCGGGTGGTTCTAGGAGCTTCAGTCTGGAACCGCGCTGCTGCTACGGTCGCAAGTTCGAATCCTGCCTCGGGCATGGATGTGTGTGATGTCCTTAGGTTAGTTAGGTTTAAGTAGTTCTAAGTCTAGGGGACCGATGACCTCAGATGTTAAGTCCCATAGTGCATAGAACCATTTGACCCATTTAGTAGCAACTGTAGTAGTAGTGGTAGACAAATGGGAAGCTCTGGTAGCACGGATTCTTCCCGTTTCTGTCATTTCAGAAGTAAAGAGTCCAACAGTCAAGTGATTCACGAGTATAGTCCAACACTTTTAATTCGTCAATTTTAAATGGGAGTGCAGAGTATGTGTGAAATGAGTGTCACTAGGGAGAAGAGTAGTGCAGGGGAAGCATGCTTTGTTGCAAATGTAAGAACAGTAGGCATTGTTTTCTAAGGAGCGGAAGGTAGCATGATGCACTGAGAATTGATTCATCATTGTGTAAGAAAAAAAAGACTGTTAGAAATACGCAGTGTCAATTGTCAATTGACTCCTTAATGCGTGCTTTAATAAAATACCTACAAAACTCCTCTATATGTAGATCTACATCTACATGCCTACTCTGCAAATCACACTTAAGTGCCTGTCAGAGGGTTTATCGAACTACTTTCACATTGTTATTCCACTGTTGAACAACGAGGGGTAAGAAAAGAACATCCATATCTTTCCGTGCGAGCTGTGATTCCCCTTACTTTCTTATGATAATCGTTTCTACCTGCGCTGATCGGCGTCAACAAAATATTTTCATATTCACAGGAGAAAGTTGGTGACTGAAATTTCGTGAGAGGAACCCGCCGCAACTAAAAACGGCTTCCTTTTAATTACATCCATTCCAAATGTTGCACCACGTCCGTAACACTCTCTTTACTTCTCGATAATGCAAAATGTGCTGCCCTTCTTTGAAATTTCTCGATATACTCCGTTAATCCTCTCTGGTAAGGACCCCACACCGCGCAGCAGTACTCCAAAACAAGACGGACAAGCGTAGTGGATGCGGTCTCTTTAGTAAATCTGTTGCATATTCTGAGTGTTCTGCAAATAAAACGCAGTCTTTGGTTCGCCTTCCTCACAATATATCCTATATGTGATTACAAGTTTTTTGTTGTTGTTGTTGTGGTCTTCAGTCCTGAGACTGGTTTGATGCAGCTCTCCATGCTAGCCTATCCTGTGCAAGCTTCTTCATCTCCCAAGTACTTACTGCATCCTACGTCTTTCTTAATCTGCTTAGTATATTGATCTCTTGGTCTCCCTCTATGATTTTTACCCTCCACGCTGCCCTCCACGGCTAAATTTGTGATCCCCTGATCCATCAGAACATGTCCTACCAACCGGTGCCTTCTTCTTGTCTAGTTGTGCCACAAACTAATCTTCTCCCCAATTCTATTCAATACCTCCTCATTAATTATGTGATCTATCCATCTAATCTTCAGCATTCTTCTGTAGCACCACATTTCGAAAGCTTCTATTCTCTTCTTGTCCAAACTACTTATCGTCCATGTTTCACTTCTATACATGGCTACACTCCATACAAATACTTTCAGAAACGACTTCCTGACACTTAAATCTATACTCGATGTTAACAAATTTCTCTTCTTCAGAAACCCTTTCATTGCCATTGCCAGTCTACATTTTATATCTTCTCTACTTCGACCATCATATTTCCAATTTAAGTTGTTCATAATTGTAAATCCTAGGTATTTAGTTGAATTTACGGCCTGCAGATTTCATTTATTTATCGTGGAACCGGAGTTTAACGGATTCCTTTTAGCACTCATTGGATGACCCAACACTTCTCATTATTTAGAATCAATTGCCAATTTTCTCACCATTCAGATATCTTCTCTAAATCGTTTTGCAATCAGTTTGATCTTTTGATGTATTTAGTAGACGATAAATGACAGCATGAGCTGCAAACAACCTAAGATGACTGCTCAGATTGGAGACTTGAGTAACGTGATTCGCTTAAAGTTGGGGTGATTATAATGTTGGTTTAATACAAAACCTGATCCTCCCTTATTACAACAAGCTTCATGGCCTAACTGTCTTGCCTTGTGGCCTATCACACTTGCACAGTGGCATAATATTTCAACTAACATGAAGTACACACATGAAAAGAACAACGAGGACAATATTTAATGAGGTGCAGCCCAGTATGGTTGGGTATGGAGGATTACATTAGCACCAAAAATCTAAATCATATACAGTGAGTTCACAGTGAGTTTGCACGCCTGTCGTATCTTAGTTTAAAGTCGTCATTCGCTTGCACAAGAGAAATTCACATTTAAACATTTCACTGGTGAATTCATCGCAAGTAATGCACCCATGTATTATTAGATTACATACAGTCTTCCAAATAATGCATGTGTGAGCTATATTAAAACATAGTAACCGGACATACTCAAGCACGGCTGGTCCCGGCGGAGGTTCGAGTCCTCCCTCGGGCATGGGTGTGTGTGTATGTCCTTAGGATAATTTAGGTTAAGTAGTGTGTAAGCTTAGGGACTCATGACCTTAGCAGTTAAGTCCCAAAAGATTTCACACACATTTGAACATACTCAAGCAAGTGTCCCCGATATTGAAGCTAGAAGCGACCTCACGGGAAGTGCGGGAGCTTCTCAGTGTGCAGCCCTATCAACACAACTATTGTCACCTTCGAAGATGGAAGTGTCTCACGGCAAATACATGATGAAGATGTGTAACAAAATTTAACATTTTACCATGCTCATGCTCACGGTGAAACTTCTTTATTTCCATGTGTGAATCTGTACTTAAATTGCTGAATGACTGAGAAGATGAAACTTCTACGTTATTTGATTCTGAAACAGCTGAGTAAAACTGAACATACTGAGCCTACTTTCTCTTTACTTTTTCTTATCACTTCAACACTGACCCACAATATTCTAGAGCTACGCAATCTGACTGCTCAAAAAAAAATTACAACCTGACTTCAAATAATTAATACAAAAGAATGGCCCTGAATAAGAAGCAATCCTGACAATAACATATACATTTCATTAAGCACTACCTCACAAAAATCTTCGTTACGTGAACTACTGCAATACAGCGAGCGTCAATGCTGCCAGCTAAATAAACTATTCTAGCTACTAAAGCCACTAACTACTAATAGGCATGTGGTTAGCAAAGGTAAGACTTTGTTGCAAACCAAATAATGTATTTTTTACCTTAATAATGTGACATCTAGTTCAAACACGAATAGAAATCGTCGTTGACATCCAGTACAAAGATACATAATCATTTTCGATCTCCAAGTCGGATACTTCCAGATCGTTAGCCTACGCTAACACTTCAGACCTCTACCCTCCATCAATGCTAACTTCTCACATTTAACATCCAACACTGCTGGCTGTTCACCTCCAACTGCCCAACAGTACTTCCATCACTGCTGGCGACTAACTCCCAACTGCCCAACACTACTGGCGATTAATATCCAACAACAAGTCCAACCAGCCACAGAGTCTCTTACAAAGAAAGCGCAGTCAAAGATCCAATGCAAAACACTACACAGCGCTGCCAACACAGAAGCAGCTCACTTACAACGGTTGTCCTATTGAGTGAGCCTATTTCATGGTACGAAGACTACATCAAAAACTTCACAGAACTATCTCCAGACTGAGCAACACCCTGCACCCACCGCAAGTTAAACGCTTTACTGACGTGGCAATGCACTCTACGACTCGCATCAGTTGAAAAGAGGCAAAATCGCTGCTCATCGGTCCATACCACACGCCTCCAGTCAGCTGCTGCCCGGCCTGATTCCTTTGTGCCTGTGTGAGCAAAAGCCCTTTGCCGCGTACTCAACTGGAAATGTCCATAGAATGGTGCCGCTTCACAATGTTCACTCGGAGACTGCTTGGGACGGATCTTCATTCGTTAAAAACAGAAATTCCCGCCGGGTTCGAAACTGATTATCACTGACGTTCATCTGCGGTCACTGTCTGTTAAGAGCATTTTACGACCACTGTTCTCACCTCCTGTTAAATGGCTGCGATTTGTAGACTACACCAGTCCTTGTGGACACTTGGACGATGGTTCACGTTGATATACCAACAAACTGGACGACTTCTTTCATTGTGCGGTCATAGGCATGTCCACTCTGTTACATCAACCCGTCTCTCACCGCCGATTCCACACAGCCTTGGCACATACACACCACTTCGCTACTATGCCTTAATTCAGTAGTAGTGGATTACATGGCGGCATGGTACCAGTCCTATACCATCTACGGCGCTCAAAAGCGACAGTTAGCCCTTATAATAGATTACTGACCTTCTGACTGCCACAAACATGTTCTCTACAATCTGTTCTAAGCGTACTTTGTTTTCACTGCACTCCTTACCTGTGCTGAGAGACGGCTTTCCGGCCTCTATGAAATACTTGTCGTCTGATATTAAAAAATCTGGTGAAAAAATTCATCTTACAGTCTTCGCTGGATAAAGGACTAAATTTCCTTTCGCTATTCGTCATAGTCATTGTGGTGGAGCAAATTAAGTAAACCAGTCCGAGAAATTTTAAAGAGTTTGCACTGGTCAAGATCCATTGCATAAACTTTGCGTATTATTCATATTAGCTCATAAGTTGCTGTTTATGAAATGTAAATAAGATATTCAAATTTTATTTAAAATTGAGAGCAGAATGATATCTCATTTCAGTCTCAAGTTATTTGTTTTTATATCCGGTGAAATGTTGCGCACAGCACGCTCAATATCGTTCATGTGTATCGGGAATGATGTGGTGGTTACAATCGTCATATTTCATAAACGGTCCAAGAATCCAAACGAGGTTTTTCGCAAATGACAGCAAGCAAAGAGGCATGTATGGTGTCTAATAAATAGTCGAAACTTCTAGATTCAGCGAGATATGGGAATAACTCCTTCGTCGCAGCGAGAGGATCGAAGGAATGGAGCACATAAAGAGCTCAAAAGCGCTTAAAGAAAACCCTGTGGATCCCTTGATACACGTCCGCAGCACCTTGGGGAGGCGTAGCATGACGAGATAACTCATCTACAACAGTCAAAGAGCTAATACTTTGTCCAGCAATCATTCATTTGCATAGCGCAGACTGTACTGTCCAAGGCTTTGCATTTTACAGAGCAGACAGATCGATGAGCGTCTGCCACGAAACATGAGCGTGGTGTTATTGACTGCCAGAGCGATCTTCTTACTTGAGCTAACTTCATTCGCAAGCGACCTGATGGCTTAAAATACCTCCCCTGTGCGCTGGGATCGGGCTTCCCCCATTTCGGTGTGACGATCTGTCTGAAGGGCAGAGTTTCGTCTGGCAGGCAGCCCGCGGCAGGTATACGTGTTGAGCTGGGCTGGCTCACCTGAGCGGCTCTTTTATGGAAGAGAGGCCGTAACTCGCAAACGCCCGTCTCTCGCCCCCGCCAGTAACGATTCGGCCCTCATGCCACCTGCCCGCCACGTCCTCCGGACACCGCCAGCGCGACAACCGCAGCCGAGCACCTGCACGTCAGCAAAATCGCACGAACCATACAGTGTTATAAAAATTATTTCACTTATAACCCTGCGAAAGCGTATAAATAAATCGCTCCATTGCTGCGTGGAAGAACAATTTTTGAGAACGTATGGTGGCGTCATTCTTGGATCAATGTTCCTCGGTTTTGTAGCTAGGTCAGGGTCGTTTTTGTTCACTTGACCTCCCAACGAGTTCCTTTTATAACTGCTAACGTCGTGTTGTGCTGACTTCACTGTAACTTGAACGGATTTTTAAGTTTGTTTTATATGTCCGACTTCTAATTTCACCACACAAGTCTCCAGTTATTGCCCGATGACGACACGCAATACAGCTTGTTAAAGCGGAGTTCGCCGTTATTAATTATGTTTTTAGATTTAATTTTGTTACTCGTACAGAGACTCAACGTTCCTTTATTTAACAGCGCGTCGTCAAAATAAGTATGAAATGCTAATGTCATTGCAATACATAATGTCGACTATTGAGTTAAAGTTCGTACCTGTTTCGCCATTTTCGAGAAGAGAAACCTTAAGCGCTTCTGCTTCTATAGTCTCAGTATCAAATATTCACTAATTTCAATTTACTTCCTATCTCCGTTCAGTATTTAACACAAATTATATATCAATGTCATTTCAGACATATTACGTCGCTTCCACACTAACGGAATAACACGTAATTGTCATTTAACATCACTTTTATTAATAATCCTTTTTCTTATGACGTAAATGTTAATGAATGATCCCTATCTAGGAAGAAAGAGGGATTGATCCTAATCATGAGATAATAGCTTTTAATGAGCCCGCAATCGTTAATTAAATAAAAAGTCACGTTCAAGGATGGTATGCGAACAGCTTTCGTTACGTCCGTTTTCACGTATCTGTCAAAACTAATCCTGTCGCCCACAATTCAAATTAACACTGACGTTAACCCGTTTTGTCGGAACATCGAATCGTAACTATTATGTGAAGGTTTATTATAGTCCCCGAATTAATTCCTTTCAGATACGCGCACGACCGAACAGCAGAACGTAACTCAAACGACTTGTTTTAACAACCGAACAAAGCAATGACGTTGCATTACGACAATGTCGGCCCAATGACCATCTCTTTCACTTTATCTTTTCTACTCTGCTTCGTTAAATTATTCCTAATTACAGTTTATTCAGCTATTTAACGAAAACATCTAACAAAAAAAATACATTTATCCCAACGTAAAAGATCCGTTATACTTCGTCGTCACCATCAAGGATTAATTGTCTTACTAACAGGTCCATAGAGTAGGTATCTCTGTGGAGTAGGCGATCTCAATCGCCGAACAGGTTTTTTTATCACCAAACAACATTGATTCTCAAAATCACACGATTTGCTATGGCGTAAGATTAGTCCGTAAGTGCTCTGCGGATATGGAGATTTAGTAATCACTAATATAGACAGATTTCGTTGAAAAGTGTTATGTATTTTGTACACAAGTTCCATTGGGATCTTAATAATTTGCATTCGATATCTGAAACGAACTTGGCTTAAATCTTCTAAGGGTAAGATATGAATACATTCTGCTTGTTCGTGAAAGTATCACAGCTTTATATTGCTATGTTTTCTTTCAGGAAACGAATGTGCCCATATTTTTAGTTATTGTACAGGATTTGATCGTGATGCCAAATCTTTGATGCTGCAGCAGCACTGCGAAATTGCTTCCTAGAATATAATAATGGAAGTGTCACGGGAAGATCCAACTTTGGAGCTGAGACGTCCGAAAATTAGCGATTTGTGACTGTCCATTGACTTTATCGACGTTTCTTTATTAATGCTTCATTTTATAATAGATAAGTTCACAAGAAATTTCACCGCATCCAAATTTCTACTTTACTACAGAATAAACATTATGTGAAAGAATTCACAAGGCCGAAAACCCCTAGTAAGTACATCACAACATAAAATTTTCGCTTCAGCCGGCGAGAGTGGCCGAGCGGTTCTGGGTGCTACAGTCTGGAACCGCGCGACCGCTACGGTCGCAGGTTCGAATCCTGCCTCGGGCATGGATGTGTGTGATGTCCTTAGGTTAGTTAGGTTTAAGTAGTTCTAAGTTCTAGGGCACTTATGACCTCAGCAGTTGAGTCCCATAGTGCTCAGAGCCATTTGAAATTTTCGTTTCATCAAACGTAAACTTAGTGGGTTTCCGTCATCTAAGAGGGTCATTCGCAAAGTAAAGAACGTTTTGTTTTGACACTTGATCCCGTCCTCCCAAAAACACAGGCTACGTACCACTGACCTTCGTACTCGTCCGCTTCAGTTTACCGGCAGCTACTACCCATTACGGTTGCTTACTGCTTAGCTGTGCGGCTTTAACATGTGTGATGAAATTGACTATGCCGCCAAGTGTGAGTTGCGAAGTGTTATCTGCTTTTTAAACACACAAAACGTCCGACAATCGAAATATGATGAAGGAAGCATCAGTTTGGAGGTGGGGTATCATGTTAAATGGCGGAGGGAAGATGTCCGCGCCTGTCCTCAGTGATGACTGGCGGACTCAAAGCAAGGATGGAAACAAAAATCCAAGTAAATAGACGTTTCACAATTAGTGAACTGCACTCATCCTTTCCAGATGTTTCAAGAACTGTGTTGTATGAGAGTGTTAGTGCATATCTGGACTATAAGAATGTATGTACCAGGCGTGTTTCTCGAATTTTATTAGACGAAGACAAAACCAAAAGAATAGCAGCTGCATTCATACTTCTCAGTCGCTGTGAAAAGGGAGGTGATGATTTTTTTAAGTCATGCTGTCACTGATGATGAGACTTGGATATCACATTTCACACCAGAAACATAAACGCCCATCAACGGAATGGCTTAATTCGCAATCTCCAACGAAACCGAATAGCTTTGAGCATCATAACGCTTATGGCTGTGGTGTTTTGGGGTCGTAAGGATATCCTACTCATCGACTACATGACTAGAGCGACCATAACTGCAGCGTCGTACTCAGAAGCTTCAACAACTTCGCACGATAAAGCACGTCCCTATTCAGCGGGAGTTACACAGGAATTGCTTCAGCAGTTTCAGTGAGAAGTGTTTCAACATCCGCCAAACAGTCCAGATTTAGCCCAAGTGGTTATGACTTAATCCCCAAATCGAAAAATTTTTTTTTGTGGGCATCGCTGCGAAAGTGATGATGAACTTCAAAAATCAATTAATCAGTGGCTTAACGACTTGGCGGCAACTGAGTATGCAGAAGGTATAGAAAAACCGGTAAAACAAGACGTCAAGGGCCCATATTTGAGCAGTGACTACGTAGAAAAGTACCTTGGGTATCAAAGTATATGCAAAATATTGTTTAGTTTATATCAATTGAAAGACTGTAGGGAGAAAAACGTTCTTTTACTTTTCTACTGAAGCTCCTACCTCTACATCAGTACTCCGCTAGAAACCTAACGGTGTGTGGGGGAGGGTAGCTCTGGTACTACGAATCTATTCTCTGCCCAGCGCCTCGAAAGCAATCGCCTCATTGGACAACAAATAGTCAAGTTTGAATATAAGCAGACGCATATTAAAGATCTGAAAATGCTGTAAACAATAATACGCTACGCTGTGCAAAGCTTGCTGGAATTTCACTACACATCGTTCATCCATAGCAGAGCTGCAGCAGACGATTACGCGGAAACAGCGACAACAGACGGTCCGACCAAACTGACTAGACTCCTTAGCGTGATTCAGATTGGCACACACACACACACACACACACACACACACACACATCCACACGCACACGCACACCCACACAGAGCATGCAGCTTTACTCGCTTGCCACTGGCTACCGCCTCAACTCGCCAAAGTAGATCGCTTCATGCATCTGTTCTCGGTTACTCAATGACTATGATACTTTCAGGAAGCTAAGTAAGGCAAGACAGAAGGAAGGGAAAGAGCCTTAAAAAATTTATTAACAAGAAGGATGGTTTACTGAACGTATGTGGAAACGACCTCAGAAAACAGCATTTACCTCAATTACACCAATTATTTCATTAAAACATTTTTGTAATTAAACAATTCATTGTTATATTAAAGGATGCACTCATCCTTACGTATTATAAAGATTGATGTACACATGCACCTGTATGTATGTATGTATGTTCCATATCTCTTTCTAAACCACTGGACTGATTTCAAGCAAACTTGGTGCACACATCACTTACTGTCTGGAAGGAATCACTGTGGGGGAAGAGGGGAGGGGTTGTAACCCACGACTAGCGAAACTCAGACTTTATTTGAGAATGAGAGAACTTATTGATTTGCAATAAACTTTACACACGATTTCAAATCTTTGCGAAACTTTTACTCGCTAACAGTCCCCACAAAATATTGAAAGGAGAAAAGTTTATCGCTTACTCCATTTTCACTGTTCGTGCAGAAAACTCCCGTACTAGGCGAGAAATTTTAATTTATTACTTCTTTACTACTAATTGTATTAGCAAAATATTTTACAGATAGTATTTACAGTTACTCCCGAATATTGCTGCAAAAATATATCATTGTACTACACATAGTTCAGGAGATAAAACGTCATAAACATTGAGATGGATGAAAAACTGCCGCATCGTGCATGACGTTGAAATTCATTAATTCTTTAGTACTAAATCTATTCACAACACATTAAGCATACCATATCCTCATACGCCGGTCAATGTAGCTACAAAAATAAAACACTGTGCGACACATAGTTTCGGTGACATAATGTCATAAACACTGAAACGCATGGAAAACTACCGCAACGTACACGACATTTAATTTTATTACTTCTGTACTACTAACATTATTCATAACACATTTCGCAGACAACAGGCACATATACCACAAGATGTACCTCCAAAATTAAATGATTGTACCGCACATAGTTCGGGACATATGGCGTCATAAACTTTCAGATGCATGAAGACGGAATTGCAGAGTGGAATTCGATAGAGACACAGGTGAAATGTGTGTCCAAACATGTGTCAAATATTTTAAATATAAGTGAAATACATGTGGATTGTGGGTAAAGTCGCAAGTAAAGAAATCCTACTAAACCCCGCAATCGTTTTCAACCTACCTCGGCACACAAATTACTTACTTCCTAGAAAGAAATTCTGTAGGGTTAGAGATGAGGAGACAGAGAGGGGGAAGGACATGGAGACGAACATGTGGAAGGAGGAGTTCAACGGGAAGAGAAGGAGAGGCAAAAGCGCAGAGAAACGAAAGAGGACCAAAATGACAGGGGAAGGAGAGAGGAGGAGGTGGAGAAATAGATGAGGAGGGAGAAATGGACAGGAAAAGGGAAGAGGAAATGGACAGACAGAGAGAGAGGGGAAGGAAATGAGCAATGAGATGAGGAGGGGGAAATGAACGGAAAAATGGAAGAGATGATAGGAGGAGACATGAACTGAGAAAGGGGAAGGAGGTGACTGACAGAGAGAAGGAGAAGGTGGAGATATAGGGGGTGAGGAGGAAATAGAGAGGCAGAAAGAGAGGGGAGAAGGAGATAGACTTATAGAATTCGAATAAAAACATACCTTGGTAATGCGAGGCACTCAGATTGTGTTATATATTTTTCATTTTATTAAAATCGTAGGCATATGTGACACGTTTAACGTGTTGATGACGACAAACTGTGTTAGTGAAAAGACGGAGAATTAAGCACTTCCACGAGAACCAACGCCTGGATCGGCTCCGCTCCTAGAGGGAGTAAACACCCTTCCTGGGTGCTAGATGGGAAGTTCATTTTCTGTTGATGATGTCCCTGTACTTTTATCCTCAGATACAACAGTTCAACTGGCTTTCTCGACTTGTACACTGAATTTTAACTCTGCGTGTGTAGTATTCAGACGATTTTACTCGTAGCTTTGTTCATCGGCACTGATTTGAACTCATGTTTTTGCAGTCGTAAAGTTCGCTCTCGCCTACTTTTTGGATATTTGGTTTCACAGTCGGCCTTGGTTTCCTCAAGTTACGTGTTTCGCGACAGTGGCCTGCCTAGCTTGTCATACAATGACAGAAAATATTTATTTTTTGCACAGACTGAACGAAGGTAAAGTTGCCCGCCTAGTTAGCTGTGCGCTCTAACGCACTGCTTTCCGGGCGGGAAGCTGTGCCGGTCCCCGGCACGAATCCGCCCGGCTGGGTCCGGTGTGCTGGCCAGTCTATGGAGATTTTTAAGGCGGTTTTCCATCAGCCTTGGGGAATGCGGGGTGGTTCCCCTTATTCCGCCTCAGTTACACTATGTCGGCGATTGCTGCGCAAACACTTTTGTGAGGTTGTGTACCACTGCGGGCTATGGCGAGGACGAAGCGTCTCCGTCGTTTCTAGGTCCCCAGTTCCATACAGTACAACACAAGGTAAAGTTTTTGGCGAATAGCTTATAAGTTATTGTTTTATTCGTAGCTAGGAGACATTACGTGCCTGTTGGAAGGTATTCCATCATGTCTGAACCATGAAATTCTGGCGGCGTAACTTACGGAAACGTAGTCGGGCGACGTCCTCGGTAACAGCTGGTCTTTCGACAGATAAACAGCTCGGCATTTTCAAAGGCACATATGAGACGCCTTTCCACAGCAGTCTTTCGTTTTATTTGTGCCTCGCAAGTAGCTTCGTATTCACCAACCGAAATATCGGCGGTTGTCGAGGACTCTATCTGACTGCAGTCAATAATTACATGAAAAACTGAAAATCAAATCTTTGTTGTCCCTGGACGCCATTAGATAGGGAATCTTCAACGCGGACTGTGTGATCGTGTGCCCCTTTAAGTGATATAAAGAAAAACCTATGTTACAGCGTGCGATTACAGCTCAAGCGCGTCCTTCGTGCAGGGAGGTGGTGGTATGGCTATAGCATATCGTGTTACGAACACGTGCAGTGACGAGTGCGTGGCCGGCAGCGCAAGGCTGGAAACAGAGGATGAGCTGAGAAGTCATTAACGAATACGAAATCAAGTGAGAGATTCAGAACCTTTTGAAGGGGGACAAATAGCTACTCTATGCACAATTTGCATACCAGTTTTATTTGGAAGCATCTAAATATTCAACCGCTAACTAAACCACCTCAATAGTTATAGAAACGGTAATCCGTTATCCGTTGGGTTGGGCTGTTTGGGGAAGGAGACCAGACAGCGAGACCATCGGATTAGAGAAGGACGGGGAAGGAAGCCGGCCGTGCCCTTTCAAAGGAACCATCCTGGCATTTGCCTGGAGCGATTTAGGGAAATCACGGAAAACCTACAGCAGGATGGCAGGACGCCAAATTGAACCGTCGTCCTTCCGAATACGAGTCCAGTGTGCTAGCCACTGCGCCAACTCGCTGGGTCTGTAATCAGATTTCGACTGCCGTCATTTTGGGAAGAATTAATGAAGTGTCCAATATGGAGGCAGTCGTTAAAAGCATTCAAGTTTAAAAGGTGCGTCTTCTTCGTCTTGAGCAGCGCATGGACACAGAAAAGCCCGTCGTCTCAACGGCCGACGCTGCGCCACATTAGGAAACCTCTGATGCGAAAAGGAAGCAACGAGTTCTAAGACACAGCTGGCAACAACTAGCCGCTTGACCACCTAGCAATGCACCAGAACTACTCTTTTCAGTCGTAGGCACAACTAGTCTGAGGAGCCGACAGACTAACAAAGACAATCAGCATCACCTCTCCGGCGCCTTCTGTAACGCTTCTTTCAAGGTGCAACAGCTGCTGTATCGCCCCAGAACGCGTTTTGTCGATATGTACGCTCCGCCATGTTGCAATAAAGTTTAACGGCTCGTTATTTTGGGCACCGTCTAGTAATGACGCTCGTATTCGATGGCCATTTCGGTAGTTTGACGATCGCGAATATTTCGCGATACTGCGGGAGAGCAGCAGCGCCGGTCATGTGGTGATGTTACCCGAAATCTGTCACCCATTTCCTGTTGCCGAAGCATAGTTCTCATAGTTCAGTATTCTTCGTCCGAATCGCTCTCGTGTTAAATTTGTGTATTTATAAGTCAATGCTCCCTCTACACAATTAGATGACAAAAGTCAAAGGTACCTCCTAATTTCGTCTCGGATTTCCTTTTCTCCAGAGAGCAGCAGGTCGACGCGGCATAGACTCAACAAGTCATTGGAGGCCCCCTGCAGAAATAATGAGCGATGCGGCCTCTGTACTCGTCCATAATTTCAAAAGTGTAGCCAGCATAGGATTTTGTGCACGAGTTGACCACTCGATTACGTCCCAGAAATGTTCGGATGCACAAATCATACGCCAGAATTATTCAGACTGTTCTTCAAACCAATCACATAAATTGTTACCCGGTGAGACGGCGCATTCCCATCCACAAAAATTACACCGTTGTTTGGGACCATGAAGTTCATGAATGGCAGAAAATGGTCTCCAAGTAGCCAAACATTTCCAGTCGATGATCGGTTCTTTTGGACCAGAGGACCTAGTCCAAACAGGTAAACACAGCCTACACCATTATGGATCCACCACCAGCTTGCAGAGGGCCTTTTTAACAATTTGGGTTCATTGCTTGGTGGGGTCTGGGCCACACTCGAACATCAACCCTTACGAACTGAAATCGGGACTCATCTGACTAGGCCATGGTTTGCCAGTCGCCTAGGGTCCAACCGATAACGTCACGAGCCCAGGAGAGACGCTCCAGACGATGTCGTGTTGTTAGCAAAGGCACTCGCGTCGGTCGTCTGCTGCCGATTAATGCCATATTTCGTAGCACTGTCTTAACGCACACGTTTACCGTACGTCTTACATTGATTTCTGCGGTTATTTCACGCGGTGTCGCTTGTCCATGGTTAGAGAAGAATGGCAGCTAACTCTAAATATAGATAAATGTAAATTAATGCAGATGAATAGGAAAAAGAATCCCGTAATGTTTGAATACTCCATTAGCAGTGTAGCGCTTGACACAGTCACGTCGATTAAATATTTGGGCGTAACATTACAGAGCGATATGAAGTGGGACAAGCATGTAATAGCAGTTGTGGGGAAGGTTGATAGTCGTCTTCGGTTCATTGGTAGAATTTTGGGAAGATGTGGTTCATCTGTAAAGGAGACCGCTTATAAAACACTAACACGACCTATTCTTGAGTACTGCTCGAGCGTTTGGGATCCCTATCAGGTCGGATTGAGAGAGGACGTAGAAGCAATTCAGAGGCGGGCTGCTAGATTTGTTACTGTTAGGTTTGATCATCACGCGAGTGTTACTGAAATGCTTCAGGAATTCGGGTGGGAGTCTCTAGAGGAAAGGAAGCGTTCTTTTCGTGAATCGCTACTGAGGAAATTTAGAGAACCAGCATTTAAGGCTGACTGCAGTACAATTTTACTGCAGCCTACTTACATTTCGCGGAAAGACAACAAAGATAATATAAGAGAGATTAGGGCTCGTACAGAGGCATATAGGCAGTCATTTTTCCCTCGTTCTGTTTGGGAGTGGAACAGGGAGAGAAGATGCTAGTTGTGGTACGAGGTACCCTCCGCCACGCAGCGTATGGTGGATTGCGGAGTATGTATGTAGATGTAGACGTAGATGTGGATGTGAAGGTAATGCCTGAAAGGTGGGTCTCAGAATACCGAATTCCCTAACGATTTCCGAAATGGAATGTCCCATACGTCTAGCTCCAAGTACCCTTCCGCGTTCGGGGTCTGTCAATTCCCCTCGTATGGGCATAATCACGTCGGAAACATTTTCACGTGAAACACCTGACAAGGGAACCTCCCCATCGCACCCCCCTCAGATTTAGTTACAAGTTGCCACAGTGGATAGGCCTTGAAAAACTGAAAACAGATCAATCGAGAAAACAGGAAGAAGTTGTATGGAACTATGAAAGAAATAGCAAAATATTCCAACTGAGTTGTCCATGCGCAAGATAGGCAACATCAAGGATAGTGTAAGCTCATGAACGCCGTGGTCCCGTGGTCAGAGTAGGCAGCTGGGAAACGGGAGGTCCTTGGTTCAAGTCTTCCCTCGAGTTAAAAGTTTAACTTTTTATTTTCAGGCAATTATTATCTGTCCGTCCGTGTCAATTATCAAAGTTCAGGCACTCACACATAATCAACTTCGCTCTCCAAAATTCGAGGACATGTTCAGATTTGCTTGGACATATGCAGGATTTGACGGTCTACACACGGAAAAATTTGAAAACGTTAAAAACATATGTTTTGACAGAGCACAGGGAAAACTGTGCGACTGTGAAACTGTTGCATTCATTTGTTGCAGTTTATGTGACAAACTCTTATGTTTTCATCACTTTTTTGGGAGTGATTATCACATCCACAAGAAAACCTAAATCGGGCAAGGTAGAAGAATCTTTTTACCCATTCGCCAAGTGTACAAGTTGGGTGGGTCGACAACATATTCCTGCATGTGACGCAAATGCCGTCACCAGTGTCGTATAGAATATATCAGACGTGTTTTCCTGTGGAGGAATCTTTTGACCTATGACCTTGCGATCAAATGTTTTCGGTTTCCATTGAAGAGGCACGTCCTTTCGTCTACTGATCGCACGGTTTTGCGTTGCGGTCGCAAAACACGGACACTAAACTTATTACAGTGTACAGAGACGTCAATGAACGGACGTACAGATCATAACTTTGGCGAAAATAAAGAAAGTAAACTTTTCACTCTAGGGAAGACTTGAACCAAGGACCTCTCGATCCACAGCTGCTCACGCTAACCACGGGACCACGGCGCTCCAGTGCTGATACTGTCCTTGATGTTGCCTATCTTGCACATGGACTCCTCAGTTTGTATATTTTGCTTATTTTTTTCATAGTTCCACACAACTTCTTCCTGTTTTCTCGATTGATCTGTGTCCAGTTTTTCAAGGCCTGTCCACTGTGCCAACTTGTAACTAAATCTGATTGGGGGTGCGATTGGGAGGTTCCCTTGTGAGTACAAATGACAGCTCTGCCAATGCACTGCCCTTTTATACCTTGTATTCGCGATACTACCGCCATTTGTATACGTGCTTATCACTATCCCATGATTTTCGTTGCTTCGGTGTATGTCGTTCTGCGAACGTGTCTACATTATCGGAGGCTGCCCTCGGTTAAGAGTACTTTTTCTGTGATACTTCCAGAATATATCTCTTTGAGTTAGTTTCTAAAAATTGTATTTGTATTGCGATTTTCACCACCCTTCCCCTACTATCCATTCAAATCAGTGGCTTCCTGCAAGTACGGTCTAGTCTATGCCTTCCCACTGTCTAACACTGACTAGAATAATGAGTCCCGATGGATTATCAGTATTTATTTCGCCTGCTAACTGGGGCAAACTCTTTCCATTCAGGCCGCCTGGGATACGAAAAGTGTGGCAGTGTAGTTGTGTAGCGCTGTGGCACAGCTGAAAGTGGAGCGAGCGCCGCAGCTGTCGGCGGCCCTGGGCTATTTTATTCGTCGCGGCGGGAATTTTATGAGGCGCCTGGTCCGTGCAGTTATGCCATCGTGTTGTTGTTTGGCCGGCCTTTTTCGGGCGCGCCGCATTCCAGGGGCGGCCGGGCAGCGGAGCGGCCACCGCGGAATGCGGCCGGCATTCGGCCAGACAGGACAGCACGGGACACAACAGCACGGGACGCGGCGCTGCCGGCGCTGCAGCTCTTCCGCCGGACGTCCGGTCCGCACCCCGTCCTGCTCTGTGCTGTGCAGTCCGCACAGACATGCGTTACTAGACTGGCAGAGGCGCAACTTTTGCTCAAACCTGACATTTGCCGAGGTAATACGGCGGCGATAGAACTTTTTACATCTACATCTACATTTATACTCTGCAAGCCACCCAACGGTGTTTGGCGGAGGGCGCCTAACGTGCCACCGTCATTACCTCCCTTTCCTGTTCCAGTTGCGTATGGTTCGCGGGAAGAACGACTGCCGGAAAGCCTCCGTGCGCGCTCGAATCTCTCTAATTTTACATTCGTGATCTCCTCGGGAGATATAAGTAGGGGGAAGCAATATATTAGATACCTCATCCAGAAACGCACCCTCTCTAAACCTGGACAGCAAGCTACAGCGCGATGCAGAGCGCCTCTCTTGCAGAGTTTGCTAAACATCTCCGTAACGCTATCACGCTTACCAAATAACCTTGTGACGACACGAGCCGCTCTTCTCTGGATCTTCTCTTTCTCCTCTGTCAACCCGACCTGGCACGGATCCCACACTGATGAGAAATACTCAAGTATAGGTCGAACGAGTGTTTTGTACGCCACCTACTTTGTTGATGGACTACATTTTCTAAGGACTCTCCCAACGAATCTCAACCTGTCACCTGCCTTACCAACAATTCCACTTCAAATCGTTCCGTACGCATACTCCCAGATATTTTACAGAAGTAACTGCTACCAGTGTTTGTTCCGCTATCATATAATCATACAATAAAGGATCCTTCTTTGTATGTATTCGCAATACATTACATTTGTCTATGTTAAAGGTCAGTTGCTACTCCCTGCACCAAGTGCCTATCCGCCGCAGATCTTCCTGCATTTCTCTGCAACTTTCTAATGCTGCAACTTCTCTGTATACTACAGCATCATCCGCGAAAAGCCGCATGGAACTTCCGACACTACCTACTAGGTCATTTACATATATATTGTGAAAAGCAATGGTCCCATAACACTCCCCTGTTACTTTAACTTTACTTTAACGTCTGTAGACGTCTCTCCATTGAAAACACCATTCTGTGTTCTGTTTGCCAAAAACTCTTCAATCCATCACACAGCTGGTCTGATATTCCGTAGGCTCTTACTTTGTCTATCAGGCAACAGTGCGGAACTGTATCGAACGCCTTCCGGAAGTCAAGGAAAATGGCATCTATCTGAGAGCCTGTATCTAATATTTTCTGGGTCTCATGAACAAATAAAGCGAGTTGGGTCTCACACGATCGCTGTTTCCGGAATCCATGTTGATTCCTACAGAGTAAATTCTTGGTTTCCAGAAATGACATGATACGCGAGCAAAAAACATGTTCTAAAATTCTACAACAGATCGATGTCAGAGATAAAGGCCTATAGTTTTGCGCATCTGCTTGACGACCCTTCTTGAAAACTGGAACTACCTGTGCTCTTTCCCAATCATTTGGAACATTCCGTTCCTCTAGAGACTTGCGGTACACTGCTGTTAGACGGGGGGAAAGTTCTTTCGCGTACTCTGTGTAGAATCGAATTGGTATCCCGTCAGGTCCAGTAGACTTTCCTCTGTTGAGTGATTTCAGTTGCTTTTCTATTCCTTGGATACTTATTTCGATGTCAGCCATTTTTTCGTTCGTGCGAGGATTTAGAGAAGGAACTGCAGTGCGCTCTTCCTCTGTGAAACAGCTTTGGAAAAAGGGGTTTAGTATTTCAGCTTTACGCGTGTCATCCTCTGTTTCAATGCCATTATCATCCCAGAGTGTCTGGATATTCTGTTTCGATCCACTTACTGATTTTACGTAAGACCAGAACTTCGTAGGATTTGCTGTCAAGTCGGTACTTAACTTTGTGTATGATACGACTACGATTTTCTGAAACGAAATGATGTAATCGTTACGGGGTCGTCAAAGCAAATTCTGCAGTTGAGTTTAATACATACATTGTACAATCATGTTATGAGAAGAACATAACGTTAGTTTTTTTTAATTTTTTGTTTTGTTTTGAGTCATCTGTCTTCTGACTGGTTTGATGCGGCCCGCCCCGAATTCCTCTCCTGTACCAACCTCTTCATCTCAGAGCAGCGTTTGCAACCTGCGTCCTCAATTGTTTGCTTGATGCATTCCAATCTCTTTCTTCCTCTACAGCTTTTGCTTTTTACAGCTCCCTCTAATACCGTGGAAGGTATTCCCTGGCGTCTTAACAGATTTCCTGTCTTCCTGTCCCTTCTCCTTGGTAGTGTTTTCCATTCATTCCTTTCCTCTCCGATTCTGCGCAGAACCCCGTCATTCTTTACCTTATCAGTTTACCTAATTTTCAGCATTCGTCTGTAGCACCACATCTCAAATGCTTCGATTCTCTTCTGTTCCGGTTTTCGCACTGTCCGTATTTCATTATCATACAATGTTGTGCTCCAAACGTACATTCTAAGAAAGTTCCTACTCGAATTACGGCTTATGTTTGATACCAGAAGACTTCTCTTGCGCCAACGGCCTTGCCGCAGTGATAACACCGGTTCCGCTGGGTAGAACCCTTTGTCAGCCCTGTGGAAGGCGTAGTATACCGTTAGCAGAGCCTGTTCTGTTGATGATGCGAATCTGTGGAACAGTTCTGAAGAGAATGTCACAAAGTGGTTCCTTCATCTTTGGAATCAAATCAAAGTCACAAGGTCTTAAGTCCGGGGAGTATAGTGGATTGTGCAGTACTTCCCTGTCCCATCGACCGAACAGAGCAGCCACAGCTTGCGCTGTATGCACCCGCGCATTGTCATGCAAAATGATGGGTGGGTTTCACAGAAACAGTCGCCGCTTCTTTTGCAAAGCTGGTCGCAGGTGATGCTCCAAAAACGAACAGTAATACTTTGCACTGACTGTGCGCGGGCGCACACAGCGCAAGCTGTGGCTGCTCTGTTCGGTCGATGGGACTGGGAAGCACAGTACCATTCACCATACTCCCCGGACTTGAGTCCTTCTGACTTTGATTTGATCCCGAAGATGAAGGAACCAATTCGTGGCATTCGCTTCACAACTGTTAGAGAGATTCGACAGGCAGTAGACCGCTCCATTCGTACCATCAACAGAACAGGCTCTGCTAATGCTATACTACGCCTCCCACATCGATGGCAAAGGGTTCTACAGAAAGCTGGTAACTACTTTGAAGGACAGTAACAGGTGCAAACATCTAACTCCTTATCAAGGACGAATAGCACTTTCATAACGAGCACATTATTCGAAGAAAAGCCAAAGTTGATCAAAACTGGTTAAAACACATCATTAAGATACGTATGTTAATACTCGATTTATTAAACGTCTTAAAATATATGGTACATAAACTGTTTAAACGCTACCGATATTTCAGATAAGACAAACTTTAACGTAATTATTTAGGCTTATACACAGCAAAAAAGGAAAAATAAGTGCAATGTTCCCAGTTATGCTTGCGTTGAGACATATTCCATTCCTTCCATCTTCCGTCTGCTGTAAGAAAAATTACAGCCATCGCGAATTATATATTGACCATTTTGTCAAAATTCTAAAGGTAACGTAGCTGTATCAGTTCAGCCCCATTTCTTATGACTGTTTTACCAGTAAAGAAACAGCTGTTTACAAGTCCTTTACGCTCGCCGCCATATTGTGATTCTAAAGTGCAGGCTTCACTGACACCGATAGCACTATACACTGTATTGTCAGTCTAGTACTCTGTATGTCTGTGGGTGTCCGGCACAAAACAGCGACTCCCAGCCGATCTCTTGTCTGCCCATTGTGGTGCTACCCGTTGCTAAATCTACCGACATTGCTGTGATCTTTGTCGGCCTGACTGATTACTGGGGTTCAGCCATGTTACCGGTTCCATTTTTCGGCACGTCTCGATGATCGATCCAGTCATCTTCCTCAAGTGCTGCGTTCGACACCCGGAATCAATCGGGCGCAAAATACCTGAGAGATAACGTCACTTCTATATCTACGTATATACCCTAAAAGCCACCGTACCTTTCTTAGCAGAAGGCTTCTTGCATCGCTACTAGTCCTGTTCATCTGGCAAAATCACCCTTAATTTTTCTCCACGGATTTCCATTTGACTCCCCAAATACCTCCGTAACTCTTGAGTATTTTACGTAGTTCTTTTTTCAGATTCAGCGAGAACAGCATGGGAGGATGGTGGAGGTCTGGTCAGTAGCAAGCAGACAGGCCGTAGGCTGTGGTGTCAGCTGTGGCGTTTGTCGTAGTACCGCGAAATATTCGCGATCCCCAAACGACCGAAACGGCGATCGAATCCGAGCATCATTATTAGACTGTGCTCGAAATAGCGAACCTTAAAACTCTATCGCAGTACGGCGGAGCGTACCTACCGACAAGACGGGGTCGTCGGCGATATGGCACCTAATGGATGTTCCAAGAAGGCTTTCTGACTTGTTTGATGCGGGCCACCACGAATTGCTCTCCTGTGCCAAACTTTCCATTCAGAGCAGCACTTGCAAACTACGTCTTTAATTATCTCCTGGATGTATTCCAATCTCTGTCTATATTTTTATCTAGTATCGTGGAAGTTATTCCCTGGTGTCTTAACAGGTTTCCTATCACGCGGTCCCTTCTTCTTGTCATTGGTTTCCATATATTGGTTTCCTCACCGATCCTGCGGAAAACCTCTCCATTTCTTTCGTTATCAGTCCACCTATTTTTCAACATTCGTCTGTTGTACCACATTCAGATGCTTAGATACTCTTCCGTCCGGTGTTCCCACACTCCATATTTCACTACCGGTAGCAAATCTAACAGCCTGTCTCTGAATTGCTTCGATGTTTTCCTTTAATCCGACGCGATGCGGATCGCAAACACTCGAGCAGTACTGAAAAATAGGGCACATTAGCTACCTTTACACGGTCTCCCTTACAGATGAACCGCACTTTCCTAAAATCATCTCAGTAAACTGAAGTCGATCGTTTCGACTTCTCTACTACAATCCTTACACGCTCGTTCCATTTAATATCACTTTTCTACGTTCCACCCACATATTTAAACGACCTGACTCTCTCAAGCAGCACATTACTAAGGCTGTATTCCAAAAGTCACGTGTTTGTTTTCCTTACTCATCTACAATGACTTACATTCTTCTATGTTTTGAGCTAGATACCATTCATCATACCAATTAGAAACTTTGGCTAAGTCATCTTCTGTCCTCCTACTGTCATTCCCAGTGACATCTTATCGTACGCCACAGCATCATCAGCAAGCAGCCGTAGATTGCTGCCCATCCTGTCCGCCATATCGTTTATACATACAGAAAATAAAAGCGGTCCTATCACACTTCCCTGGAGCAATCCTAACGATGCTCTTGTCTCTAACGAACACTCACCGCCGAAGCCAACGTACTAGATTCAATTAGTTAAGAAGTCTTCGAGTCTCTCACGTATCTGGGGACCTATTCCATACGCTCGTAACTTCGTTAACAGTCTGCAGTGGGGTACCGTCTCAACTGCTTTTCAGAAATATAGAAGCATGGTATCTGCCTATTGCCCTTCATCCATAGTTCGTAGAACATTCTGCGAAAAAAGGGCAAGCTGAGTTTCGCACGAGCGATGTTTTCTGAAACCACGCTGATTCGTGGACAGGAGGTTTTCCGTCTCAAGGAAATTTATTGCGAGTGCATTCGAACAAAGAATATGTTCAAGAATTCTGTCAGGAGGAGATATTCATCGATGTATACATCCATAAGTCCCCTGGAAGAAACGTCCACTTCTCAGTACGCTGATCTTTCTAACAAGGTGTCGAGACTATTAAGTTGTACCAACGTCCATCAAAATTACTAAATATTGGTGCAACACCATCAATACTTCACGCTTTTGTTTGAGTCGAGGCAGCGAGTATGTGTATTACTAAACGACTAAAGTCATCACCTGGCCACTCGGCCTCAGATGTAGGTTGTCTATCTAATGGCTTACAGGAGCAGCAAAAATCTGGTTTTCAACATTTTATATGATTGATGACCAAATTTGGAAATTTAAAACGCTACCGTAACCCAGTCGTTAAGAAGTATAATCTTATGCTAAAGGTTGAACACAACAAGTCAAATATTACAGCTGGAAACCGCGTAAATCTTCAGGCAGCGTAACTGATGGTGAACAAGTTACCCAGATTGTATTCATTCAGTATTTCCAAGTTAGTGCCCTTAGGGACCGCCCACAAATTTTACTCATAATTCCAGACCATTTAGAAACTTCTCCTCGCTGACAGCCCCTACAAAATAGTGAAGTGTACAGATTTATCGTTAAGCAGGTGTTCGCTGTTCATGCAGTAAAACTTCAGTAGCAGGCATCCTTTAGTGCTTCTTTACCATGAACTCTGTTCGCAGCCCATTTTACACACAGTACATATACGTGTTATTAACATTGCCTGTAACAGTGTATCACTGTACGACGCATATCTGAGATACGACGTGGTAAACATTGTGGTGCGTCAGAAACTAGCTTTTTCTAAAAACCGAGCTATCTTATACATGTGCGTTCGATTCTTTAAAGAAACGTGGGTGGTGTGGCGGGGAGCAAGGTGGTGTTACTACCGACGGTCGAAAAATAACAAAGCTTCGAGCACCTGAAAGACACGCCTGGCAAAGCCGTCGAAATGTCGTTCAGAAAAATAACGTCAACAACTCCACTTAACGGCCTGAAATAAAGCGTACCATAGAGAACTGCTAATTCTAATGCATAAAAACTAGCATGAAAATCAGAGTCGACGATATAAGTACATAAAACTAATCTTTGAAACATATTCGCTGAATACGAATTGCCGGCTGCGGTGGCCGAGCGGTTCTAGGCGCTTCAGTCCGGAACCGCGTGACTGTTACGGTCGCAGTTTCGAATCCTGCCTCGGGCATGGATGTGTGTGTGGTTTGCAAAGTGGCTGGTGAGCGCCCAGAAACTATCGCACGCGAGGTGCTCGTCTTCGTTAGCATCAGCGAGTGCTGAGACTGCGGCGTTCGCCAGTGCATGGTGTCGACTACATCGTACTCAACAAACGCTCAGCTATTACTACCGAAAACTGACAGGAGTGGAGTAGCTGCGTTAACTTCTTGAGTTTTCTCCCTAAGAACATCGTGGATGTATCAGTAAAATCAAACGCGCTTACCGTGTTAGAAAGAAAACTTTGAAAATATTTGAGATATATGAGAAAACACATTACTCAGGAAATATGTGAACAACAGAACTATGTTTCCAACTTTTGAGAGGAATTAAAATTCTGTGTCTAACCTGGAAACAAATATACACTATCTGATCGAAATTATACGGACACGGATATGGGATGTGTCCACCCTCCCACTTCATGACGCCTTACAGTCTTTTGGGGAGACGTTGAATGAGTTGTCATAATACTTGTGGAGGAATGGCAACCTAGTCTTCCTCAAGAGCAGAAATCAGATAAGACTGTGATGTTGGACGCTGGGGTCTGTTGCGATCGACGAACTCATTCCAAAGGTGTTCCATTGGTTTCACGTTTGGACTCAGTTCAGCCCATTTCAGGAACGTTATTGTGCACAAAAGATTGCCTCACAGATGCTGCTTTATGAGAGTTGGCATTGTCACGTTGATACAAACTATCATTGTCTCCGAACTCTTCTTCCACTGTATACAGTACACAATCCTATAAAACTTGATCATATACTTCCCCATTTAGCATTTTCTTAACCGCAACAAGGGGATCACTAACACCTCCATATCATAGCACCACCTCCTCACTTCCTCTGTTCTTCCTTGATGGTAGGTAACGTTCTCCATGCATTGCCCAAACCTAAATGCTTCCATCAGATTGCCAGCATGGTATAGTGTGGTTCATCGCTCCACTCTTTTCCAGTCGTCCACAGTGTAGTGGCCTCGCTCCTTACAGCCACCTCAAGCGTCGCTTATCATTGTCTACAGAAATGTGTGGTTTATGACGAGCTGTTGGACTATTACATCACATTCCTTTTAAAACCTTTCGGACAGTCATTGTGTTAAGCGGACTGCTGGAGGCATTCAGAAACTCATGAGTGATTTCTTCCGCTGATTTCACGCGATGTTTTACAACAACCCTCCGTGAAGTTCGACGGTCGCTGTCCGCCAGTATATGATGTCTTGCTGGTCTTGGTTTAGCTGTGGCAGTCCTTTCGTGATTCCACTCCACAACCACAAAACCAACGGTCGACTTGGGCAGACTTAGAAGGGTTGAAATGTCCCTGACGGATTTGTTACTCAGGTGACATGCAGAGACTAGCCCACGTCAAAAATGACGTAACTCCCCTCACCTACTCATTCTGCTGTTATTGCTTCTCTACTGTCAACACAGTCTCTACTGCCAACACAATACTTCCCGCCTCCTTTTACATTGGTCAGTTCCGCTTTACGCAAGAATAAACTGATATTTCTGATGAGATAGTGTTGATACTTGATAATGAATAATCTTAGAGACAGTAAGCTTCTTGAAATGGCAGTGGGCTGGCCACGTCGCAAGAAGAAAAGACGGCAGGTGGACGAAGCTAGTACTGGAGTGGAGTCCGAGAGAGTATCGGAGGCCTAGAGGGAGACCACCGGACAGTTGGGACAAAGATATCAAGAAGATCGCTGGTAGCACCTGGCAGAGAACTGCCCAAGAGCGTTCCACTTGGAGAGGAGTGCTGAAAGCCTACCTGAATCCACGACTCGAAGATGCCGCATCATTTAATGATTGAATTGGCTGATGATGATGATAATGATGATGATAATGATGATGATGATGATGATGATACGATTGTAATCCCAAAAGTAAGGTCTCCTGTTTTTTATAAGTGCAGAACTCTGTTTCTGTGGCAGTTGGTCACACTATTATAAAGAGTGCTTCAAGCGCTGTGTGTAAACATGCGCACGCCGCGCTGAGGCGCTCAGTCTTGGATTCGCAGCCGTTGAGAATGGAGCTCCCGTTGGATGTTACCGCCAAGAGCGAATTGCGGGCTATGGTCTGGGAACGTCTGTGACAAGTTTTCAGTGCGCCTCTTGCTCTATGAAGATCTACAGTCGAGTGTAGAACCCTTGTACGCCATTGAGTCCGCCTTACTGAAGCAGTGATATCTCTCTCAGTAAGACACGCTGCGTCGTACAAACTGACACCAAAGCTTTCCTGTTCCTTTTGGAAAAGTTGTATTGTCTTACTGGAATAGCTCCCTTTGATAAATTATCCATGCGAAGAAAAAGCCAGAAAGTAAAAGATCAAAGCAATAAAAAAATTAAGCTCATAATCCGGGTACCAGCAAAAAATTTCACGATTAAAGACACGAAAGACCTATTTTAAAACAAGCGAGACTCTCACAGCATCAGAGTAGACGAAATGCTGCATTTAGAAAGATGGCCACTGGAAATAATGGACTACACACAAATCATTCGTCTTCACATTCGATTCACAAGGAACGCAGCTAATCTCCAGAGACTGGGTTACAGTGCGCACTCTGTGTTTTGTACATGTGGCGTTAGGCAGATCTCAGTCCACTTATTCCGAAAATCCCCAGTTTAGTACACTATCGAAGACTTCGATACCCTACCATAAACGATACGACCATAGCGTGTCAAATTCTGGTCTACAGTCAACTTGGAGAGAGAAAATAAATAAAAAAAGAGAGAGAGAGAGATGTAAGCTGTATGCCGGACTAGTACTCGAACTCAGAAACAGGCAGTGTTCTTGAAAAGTCCCGGGAGGAAATTTCAAAACAGCCCATTATCCGCCCTAGAGTTCAAGACTGATTCTGAAGAAAATGTGCAATTTGTCACATACGGATGCCTACTGAAACCAATTATGTCGCAAAAAAAGTCTCCTTTGTTTATCTATAGACAGAAATGAGGTCCCCATCTATTTTATATCTCAAAAACCAATATTCGAGCTAACCATAGCGACAGTACTAACAGAGAGAATTATTTTACACCTTGATGAATCTTGCAAAAAGTTTGCTGTTCGAATCAGTTCATCTCATTGAGAAAGTAGACCTGTTTGAAAATTTCAAAAAATCGATTTTTTTGCTTAAAATGTTCTCTATGATGCCTATTTTATTGTAGTGTCATCCTATATTAGAAGACAATTTGTGGAAGTCTCCGAAAACCATTAACAGTCGTAAAAAATAGCCGATATGTAATCTCAGCGATGACCTAACAGGCTTTATGGAAGTTATTAACGTGCTCTAACTTGAGATCGGACCACTGTGTTACAACTTCTGCCCAAAAGAGGACGGAAAGCGTATGGAGAGAGCAGAGCGGCGGATGAAAGAAGCTGCCAAATGGGCCCACAGCGCTGCCATGGCCACAAAGAGGATGGAGGAGAACCTCCTTTTAAATCTGGAAGGATTGTTTTATGGTCCAGTGACTGTTGACTTGAGGTATATTTAACATAACTGCAATAAATATAACCTAAAATTTTAAAGGCGTTTGTCTCGAAACCGTAGCTTTCAAACTGGCCTGAAACATGAGGATGGTGCATACGTTTTGATCGCAATTTGACGATGCCATTCTGTATTGAATTCTATATAAGCGTACGTCGCCGTTTTACTATCTCTTTAAAAGCCTATTACCGGTGCGCGCTTTTGTCTCGATTTAGGGGGGAAAGAAAATAATATACGCTTCAAGACGTCACCGTTTTCGTAGACGATAATATTTTTTGGTTATCATATGTACGCTAATAAAAACATACTGAAAATCACTTGTACAAAATTATTTTGTTACAGGTGCAATAGGAAGGTTTCGGGAATTCCCGCAGATGACCAATATTCCAGCTGCAAGGGGTTCTACCACCTGGTGCAGTGGTTACAGAAAGCGTCCTATGTGCACACAAAAAAGATTTTTAAAGATAAAGTTGCAAAGAATTGTAATTACCTTTTATTTTACCTGAGAAAATAAAGAAAATCACCTATTTTCATACACTCAAAGAGGGCTATCGCAGTAGTATGTAACTTATCACCACTCTGTCTTCAAAGACGCACGTAGTTTAGACACGGTGCCGTCACTGGCAGCCTGTTCGCCTCTCTGGATGTTGCACACTTGTCATATCTTTCATGGGTTAGGCCATTTGACTGGCACTAGCCAATCAGGCAAGTGAAACCGAATTTTTAGTTAGTCCGAAGTGTGCTGTAGAACGAAAGGGCACCTGGCTTCTGAATCTAGGGCTGTTCGGAGGCGCGAATACTAAATGAAGATTCATGCCATGTTCCCTCATATGTAGGACCTGTCTGTTTCTCGAAGTAATGGCTACATGGGTAAGTCCTTTCCACTAGCTGCGTGTTCCAATTGAAAGACCACTTAGTTTTTTTTTTGTGATCGGTTTCTAATTGCGTATCCACTTGAGAAGCAAATGTCCACTCATAATTTATATATCCCAATAAAAAAACCATGAACACACAAGGCCAACGTCCTTGCCGATGTGGTAACACCGGTTCCCGTCCCATTCCGTCCATTAAGCGCTCTCGGACTTGCCTAGCACCTGGTTGGATGACCATCCGGGCCTGGCGAGCGCTGCTGGCAAGCGGGGTGCACTCCCTCATGGCTAAAGAAGCTACTTGACTATGAAATAGTGGCTCCGGTTCAGGAAATGACAGTGACCGGGAGAGCGGGGTGTTGACCAGATGCTTCTCCATAACCGCATCCAATGACGCCTATCGGGTGAGGATGACACGACGGTCGGTCGATCGGTATCGTTGGGCCTTCCGAGAACTGTTCGGACGGAGTGTCAAAAACGAAAACATATCTTTATTAGGCTATTTTGTGACTAGTAAAAATGCTGAATATTGTAGTGCTTTGTGTTTGCAGGCATCTATACAAAACTACCTATTCTCTATCTGAAGTCGCTACAATTATACGCTGTTCATACCAAGAACACACATTCGTCTACTTATTATGTTGAACTTCGTTCCTGGTACCACGTGGTTATGCATGTACATGGTCTGCATCGATCATATTGTAATTCCTTGTCCTATTTAATGGCGCTGCTTAAACCAAATGATGCAATCACTTCGTAGTGTCACATGCTTTTATCACGCTTTAAGTAATTTTACAGTTTTTCTAAGTAATTGTGTAGTAGTTTGGTGATCAATGCTGTTCCACTGCCAGATCTGCTTTTAGATCAGATGCGACTGAGTTTGTTTAAAACTCACTAATATTTAGAAGTTAATGTTTTTGGTGCGTAATTGAGATTTCAGTCTTATTTTGGATGCCACAGACTGCATGGACAGAAGTACTGCACGAGTGTTTGCCGGCCGAAGTGGCCGAGCGGTTCTAGGCGCTACAGTCTGGAACCACGCGACCGCTGCGGTCGCAGGTTAGAATCCTGCCTCTGGCTTGGATGTGTGTTAGTTAGATTTAAGTAGTTCTAAGTTTTAGGGAACTGATGACCACAGCAGTTAAGTCCCATAGTGCTCAGAGCCATTTTTTTGCACGAGTGTTGGTAAGACGAACCTCTTCGCAAGAAGAGTCTAGCTTCGCGAATCTTCTCTAATAATATCATCTGATTTGTTTCCTTCTGAGACACACGAATAAATTTCACGCTGCGCTAGCGAAAGTTAATAACGTTCCTAATACTTGAGGAACTTTTCAACGCAAAGCCTGCGTGAAAATCCGATACTTCAGTCGACAATTGTATCACGATTCCAAACGTCCATTAGGACTTTAGAAAGCCAAAAAAATTAGGACGCGGACGGAATGGCCAGTGCGCCGAGGTCCGCGTTTACGGGGGAAGACAATGAAACCACGATGCGAGTTTTAATTTTATAACATCATGCTCCAAGCACGCTGTTATTCCGGTATATCGATCTGCGACGGATTTTACACTAAAATTCGTTGCGGTACGCGGAGTGGACATTGAAGCCAAAAAATCGCTTAGCCGTTACGACGGAATTAGCATGTAAATACAACCCCCCAGCGGGTAAGCCGCTGTTTAAAACAGGAATTATTTTCGCGGGAATAAAAGCGGTCGCCGAGAGGGCGGTGCCGCGTGCGCCCGGGGACGCTGGGATTAGCATGAGAATGCCGCTCCCTGAAACAATGTTAGCCCCCGCCCCGGCCACCCATACATATTAATGGCGCGGCCGCTTCGTTTAAAGCACTTCATCTGCCACCTGAGCAGGCGCGCGGTCAAGCGCTCCGCTCCACTGCTGTACCGCTGATGGCCTCGCGTCGAAGGAATGCCGTCTAGAATCACCTTCACACCCAAACGCTTCACCCTCAACCTGCAGCAAGAGGATAACTTATTTGTATTCTGACAAAGTAGAGCCCCTTTTGAACGTGTGACTTTCTCGCCTCAAGTGCCGTGACGCGATTTCTCAGAAAATTCGGTCAGTGGATGAGGGCTCAAAATATGCGAAAACATGTCTCGGCTCATCCGTAGATATTCGAACGTTTCTGAAAGTTTTCGAGGAATTTTGCCAAGGTAATTTATGTGCCTTTTACTGTGCGATATCCTCAGACGAAATATGAGTACAACAATTGAAGCCCGATTGTTACTTTAATTTTTATTTTTCGTTTATATACCAGTGTCTGAAGAAAAGTACTGGAGGAATGTTTTCCAGTGTATATTAATATAACGTTGTCTTTTTTCATCTACTAATTGTTCAAAAATGTTCAAATGTGTGTGAAATCTTATGGCACTTGACTGGTAAGGTCATCAGGCCCTAAGCTTACACACTACTTAACCTAAATTATCCTAATGACAAACACACACACCCATGCCCGAGGGAGGACTCGAACCTCCGCCGGGACCAGAGCGCTCGGCTAATCCCGCGCGGCTCTACTAATTGTATGAATTTTAAAAAAATGGAATGAGAAAATTATCTGAAATTGCTTTCTGTGAAATTCCTGTAGTATATCTTTTATTACCAGTTCTCGGAAAATTGATCCACTATGCGTGGTTTCCGGCGAAATTATTACCAACGCGTGAAATCTTCACCAATGTTAACGACGTTTCTTTCCCGAGTGAGTTCATTCGAAGAAATGTCACAGTGGTAAACCTGCTTTCGAGCGATTCTCGAGGTGTTCGGAATATCCGTATTTCGAATGTGTCTACGATAGGTATCATCGAAGGGAACGCCTCAAATCTTCGAGAAGAATAAACATATGAATCAAATAAAAGAATTAACATAGGAACTGATGTGAGAATGAAATATCAGAATATGACACTTTCAAAAGACTGTAATCCCTCAGCTTACCATATACACACATATGTTACGTGCAGCACTTATTGTGAAATCCAGTTGTAATTTTACAATTAACATAACGCCGTTGTGACCCCTAATTTAATAGGAAACAGTCGTGTAGTGACCCTCTACGGACGTGGGTAGATAAATGAAAACAATAAAAATAAAATAAATAAAAACAATAAACGAATTTTGAACACGGGGCGCAAAATCAAGAAGCCGCGACGCAACCCACCTTTTTTTTTGCATCTCCGTTCGGCAGCCGGAGGTCCTTTCCTCTCCCCTCTCCTACTAAGTTCCTGTTCCACTGAGGAAAAGTTTCGTCTGGTGACGTCACGCGGTAAAAGCACTTAAAGTACCTCGACAATACATCGAAAACTAACCGCCGTTTTTACAGAAACGGTCGATTATCTGCAGATAAGGCGAGACATGAGCTCGCTTACTTTGACTCCTCTTCCTCTGAGCGAAGTTTCTAAGAAATCGGGTGATGGCATTCGCCGTGTTCTCCTTGTCAGTGGACTAGTCGTTGCCTTGGCGTTTTATTCCCGTACTGACAAGAGGACAGCGCCTACTCCTCATCACCGACTTCGTTGAAATTTGCAGTATATGCGGAGTTTGGCCAGAAGTGAAAGTGACAGACTGGAGAGCACCAGGTGGCCAAGCATTTAGAAGAAATAGATTTTTCTTAGAGTGGGTCGGGCGAGGGATGATATATTTATGTTAGCGTACTTTCGAAAAAGTGGTTAATCGGTGGAAAGAATACAGAGCGGCAATCCGGGGATCATGGGATCGAGTCCCTATGAGGGAGCCTTTCTTTTACTTCTAAATAAACCCAAGTAACTAAACTGGAATCCATAGGATACCGGTGGCGCACAGCTATCGTTGAATATTCAAATGTGAAGAAGGACAATAGTCAGTCGCAGAAATCCGTAATTTATTGCAGATGTAGATGTCGTCTATGACAAACTCATCATCGCTGCTAAAATACAAAAAACAGAATGAATCAAGAACAGGTAAAAACACATATATGTCGCTATTGTTGGAATAAATGGGAACATAGCGGTAACATAAAATTACCAGAAGAGTCATGTAGGCACAAATCATGTCAGAGTTCAAAATTATGACGATTGACGCTGGCACCTACATTTCTCAAACAAGCCATTGCTCACAACTAGCGCAGACAGCGAGAATATGCGTCATTGAAGACCTGCAGTGCCCTCTATTGGAGTATACTTCCAAGAAGCTATGGCTCAGTTTGATTGAGAAAGTGGAATGAGAAAATTACCTGAAATTGCTTTCTGTGAAGTTCCTGTTGTATATCTTGATTCAAAATCAAATGCAAACGCCAGTTCTCGGAAAATTTATCCAGTAAAATTATTACCAACGCGTGAAATCTTCACCAATGTTAACCATGTTTCTTTCCCGAGTGAGTTAATACGAAGAAGTGTCACAGTGGCAAACATGTCTTCGAGCGAGTCTTGAGGTGTTAGGAATATCCGTATTTCGAATGTGTCTACGATAGGTATTATCCAAGGGAATGCCCCAAATCTTCCAGAAGAATAAAAATATGAATAAAATGTAAATATTAATATAAGAACTGATGTGAGAATGAAATATCAGAATATGAGAATTTCAAAAGACATTAATCCCTCATCTTACCATCTATCTCACGTGTAACACTTATTGTGAAACCCAATTCCAATTTTACAATTAACATCACGCCCTTGTGACCCCTAATTTAAAAGGAAACATCCGTGTAGAGACCCCTCTACGGACGTGGGTAGATAAATGAAAACAATAAAAATAAAATAAATAAAAACAATACACGAATTTTGAACACGGGGCGCAAAATCAATAAGCCGCGACGCAAACCACCTTTTTCTTTCGGATCTCCGTTCGCCAGCCAGAGGTCCTTTCCTCTTCTACTAAGTTACTGGTACACTGAGTCACAATTTTGTCTGGTGACGTCACGCGGTGAAAGCACATGAAGTAACTCGACAATGTATCGAAAACTTTACCCGTCGTTTTTTCAGAAACGGTCGATTATCTACAGATAAGCCGAGACATGCGTTCGCTTACTTTCCACTCCTCTTCCTCTGAGCGAAGTTTCTAAGAAATCGGTCGCAGGTTCGAATCCTGCCTCGGGCATCGATGTGTGTGATGTCCTTAGGTTAGTTAGGTTTAAGTAGTTCTAAGTTCAAGGGGACTGATGACCTCAGATGTTAAGTCCCATAGTGCCCAGAGCCATTTGAACCATTTTTTTTTTTTATTTTAAGAAATCGGGAGTTGAATTTCGCCTTGTTCTCCGTGTCAGTGAATTACTCGTGGCCTTGTCGTTTTTTCCCGTACTGGTAAGAGGACCACGCCTACTCATCGTCACCGATTTCGTTGAAATTTGTAGAACATGCGGGGTTTGGCCAGAAGTGAAAGTGACAGAATGGAGAATGTCAGATGGCCAAGCATTTGGAAAAAATAGGTTCTTTTTAGCGTGGGTCGGGCAGGGCATGAGCTATTTATGCCAGCGTAGTTTCGAAGAAGCGGTTGGTGCGGTGGAAAGAATACTGAGCGGCAATCCGGGGGTCATGGGATCGACTCCCTATGAGGGCGCCTTTCTTTTAGTTTTAAATAAACCCAAGTAACTAAACGGGAATCCATTCGATACCGGTGGCGCACAGCTATCGTTGAATATTCAAATGTGGCTGGACCCGGCGGAGGTTGGAGTCCTCCCTCGGGCGTGTATGTGTGTGTGTGTGTGTGTGTGTGTGTGTGTGTGTGTGTGTGTGTGTGTGTTAGTCCTTAGGATAATATAGGTTAAATAGTGTGTAGGCTTAGGGACTGATGACCTTAACAGTTAAGTCCCATAAGATTTCACAACCATTTGAACCATTTTTGAATATTCAAATGTAAAGAAGGACAATAGTCAGTCGCAGAAATCCGTAATTTATTGCAGATGTAGATGTCGACTACGACAAAGTCATCCTGGCTGCTCAAAGACAAAAACAGAAAGAACCAAGAACAGGTAAAAACACATATATGACGCTATTGTAGGAATAAATGGGAACATAGCGGTAATATACCACTACCAGAAGAGTCATGTAGGCACAAATCATGTCAGAAATTGAACTTATATAACAATTGACGCTGGCACTTACATTTATCAAACAAGCCGTTGCTTACAACCAGTGCAGACAGCAAGAATACGCGCCATTGATGACCTGCAGTGCCCTCTATTGGAGTATACGTCCAAGAAGCTATGGCTTAGTTTTATCGAGGACCATAACACTTTAATGAATTTTAAAATCCATTGTGTCTGGGATATGCAAACTATATAGTGAATATACTTAAAAATACACAAGAAGGAAACAACAGAATTTAAATGGAAATAGTCATAAAAGACAGGAAGCGTCTCCCATAGGATTACACTGCGACAAAACCATGTCGAATATTGCAATAATACTAATGGATTAAAAATCCATTTACAAAAGTTTTGTACAACATATTTCACTAATGAGTGTCAAAAGGTATAAAGAGACAGTATGAACAAAATATGAATAATGTGCAGTAATATTAAATAACATAAAATAGTGCCACAAGAGGCATCAGCACATTCTCTCTGAGATTGCATTTGAGAGAGGTGGTAATATAAAAGCACTTTACGTTAAAAAAACAAATGTTTAGATACATTTCCATTTACGCACTTCCACATTTATACAAATACGCATTAAATTTCCAGGAAGGGATAGTAAAACGTACACGAGAAGTTCGTACATAAATCTAGAAACTTTTTTGTTGAACAACAGTTAATTTACACGTGCTGGGACTATATGCATTATGAAAACAGGGGACTAGTTGTGCTGAAGGTACTGGTCCTCTATGCATCAAATAGCGGGTTGCGGAATATATACACAGATGTATATGTAGAAGCAGTACTTTTCTTGCCAACTTGCGCTATTTACAAACGACGCATTTTCAAAATTACTTGGTACTTTCGGAGTTTTTGAATAAAAACAAACTTGGTTTGGATTCATAAGAGGTTCTCTGTCATCGCACTGTTTGACAGCAAACCACGCGTAAGGCGTCTTATCGACAAAAATGATAGGAAGACAGTTGGTGATCTATAATGGAATGTATTGTGATGTAGTGTTCACGGAATGTGATTTCTTTTCTCCCTCGACGATATGCACTACCGGAGTGTATTTTGGGGTGGAGAGGTGGGGGATCATTTTAATACTGCACGATGGCGATCCTTCATCTTGAAAAATCTTCCGCTACAGTTGTGGATTTGTTTGTGCTCCCCAGAGTAAGTTAAAAGAAGAACTTTGTTCTCCTGCACATAGGGTTTCATCACATAAAAATACAATACATCGAGCACTATCTCGGTTTACCTGTATTTTAAGTAATGTACAGAACAGTAATGCGTAGGTCGTGGGTTCGAGTCCCTCCGTGGAAACTTGTTTCTACTGCCAGAAAACCACGCTAACATAAATGGCTCATGCCTCACCCGGCCCGAGCCTATTTCTTGTAAAAGCTTAGCCATCTGAAGATCCCACTTCTTTCACTTTCGTTTATGGCCAAGAGCTGCATATTCCACAAATTTGAAAGAATCGATGATGACGAATAGGGGCAACAGCCTTGTGAGTATCGCCTGATACTGGTAGTGTTTGGATTTACACATAAGTGCCAAAACTGTTTGTGTTGTGAGAACTGTCTGCTGTGCACTAGCACCCCAGTGGTGAAAGTGACGTCATGAGGGACCATCGTCTTCGCGAAAAAAAATCGAAATACAGCAACAGAATCTAGTAACAAGCAAAGATAATAGTTTATTAACAACCAAAAGAGACATCATAGTGGATGTTCTCGTCAAAGGGCGTGTGGCAGACTTTCCAGTCTTTGAGACTCAAAGAATAGGAAACGTGTCGTCTAAATATTTCAAAATGTCTAAATTTACCTGGTGGGCAAAATACAGGGGCGTTCAATAAGAAATGAACACATCTTTCTTCCCGGCCACTTACGGCTAAAAAAATTTATTGTGGAACATTGGGAAATATTTCCCCTTCGACCCCTATAGTTTAATGAAGTTCCGATACGTAGCGGCGCTATATACAGTCTTCAAAATGGCGTTTGTAACGGAAGTGCATCCCATGCAGAGAACTGTCATTGCGTTTCTTTTGCCGGAAAACCAGAGCATAGCAGATATTCGTAGGATCTTGCAGAATGTCTATCAAGATCTGGCAGTGAACAAAAGCACGGTAAGTCGTTGGGCCAGGCGTATGTCGTCATCGCAACAAGGTCGCGCAAAACTGACCGATCTGGGGCGTACCGGCCGGCCACAAGAGGATGTGACTCCTGTAATGTGCCATCGTACGGACACTCTCATTCGAGGTGATCGAGGGACCACATTCAAACATATGGCTGCTCACCTACACATCTCTGTTGTTAGTGCTGACACATTCGTCCACGAGTTGGGATACACAAAGGTGTGTGCCCCACCGTTCCTCGCCACCTAACAGAAGACCACAAAGAGCAACGAAGGACCATCTATGCGGAATTCCTTGCACATTACGAGGTTGATCGTGACAATCTTTTGACGAGCATCGCCACAGGCGATGAAACATGGTTTCATCACTTCGAACCAGTAACAAAATGGCAGTCCGTATACTGACGCCACTCCTTCGAAGAAAAAGTTCAGCCGGTAACGTGATGATGAAGGTCTTCTGGGACTCTGAAGGGGTTATTCTATGTGATGTCCTGCCTCATCGTGCAATGATCAACTGTGCTACCCTCAGGGAATTGAAGTACGATTTCAGCGTTTTCGTCGCCACAAAAATGCAAACGAACTTCTCGTTTTCCATGTCAACGCAAGACCCCACACAAATCTGCGCACCCGAAGGGAGCTCACAAAATTTCACTGAACTGTTTTTCCTTATCCACCCTGCAGTCTGGAACTCACACCTCTCAACTTCCATCTGTTTGGCTCAATGAAGGATTTACTCTGCGGGAAGCAGTACATGGATGATGGAGCAAGACACTGGCTTCGACGTCGACCAGTAGAGTGGTATTACGAGGTCACAGAGACCCTGGCAGTAAAGTGGCGTTAGGTAGTGACATTGAACAGGGATTATGTTGAAAAATAGGACTTTTTAGCCCAAAGAGAGGGACGTAATATCGTGTATGGGAATCCTGAATAAGGCTAATTTGCTTTCAGAAAAAAATGGGGTGCATTACTTATCGAACGCCCGCTCGTAAGAGTTTCACTTACAAACACCTCAAACAATTTTTAAAAAGCAGGAAATAGCTCCTTTTTATTTCGTCCTTTGCAATGTATTTCCTTCTTAAAAAGGGTAGTGCGTGACATCGAAAGCTCAGAATCTCACGAAAATGGGTTCAAAATATAAATCGCTCATCACAGGAAACTGTGGTATGAGCCATTAGCTTGCAAAATTACGCGTCCTGCACGAGAAACATTTTAATGATCACCTATCATGGTCTAAGATAGGAACTTTGACAATGCGAAGAAACAAAATATCGATGTAATAGAACCACATACTTCAATGTCATGACTTGTGTTATATGTCCCCCTCTTCGAAATAATTACGTCGTCTGAATAACAAACTTTTCCTATTGACATAGTAATGTTGCATGGCTTTCAGTCTTCAATGTGCACGTAACGCTTTTCAATGAAGTATTCAAAGCGTAGTGCAACAGAACAATATACAATCAACTTTCTCCACTGAAGCGCAAGCCTGTGTTTCAGTAAGCTTAGCAAAAGGAAGATTAAGACACTGACATACCACTACCATTGCATGAAAATGTAATTACTGTGGCGTTCGGTATTCGACTGTTTTACTGCAGAAGCGATTAATGTGAAAAAGTGGCTTTAGTCAGATGTGCATACTGCTTCGCTCCAATCTGCATTGACTACTTCACTGAAATCACAGAACTGCACGTTGAAGACTTAATAACTGTGCAACACTATCAGATCAGTAGAAAAAGTTTATTATTTAGAAAGCGTAAGTATTTTAAGCAGAGGGAAATAAAATAATAAGTCACAACATTGAAATACGCCTCTTTTTTCTTTACCGAAGTCCCTATCCTAGATATTGAATAGGCGATCGTCTCTCGTGGTAAGACGCGAAGTTTTCCATGCTAATGGCTAATAGCACTGTTTCTGGAACGAGCTATTTATTTTATCAGCACGCTTTCGTGTGTTTCTGAGCATTCGAAGTCGCGTTCATACCTTGAAAGCGCCAAATAACATCCGAAATTATTTTTCTCGTGAAACAGATCCACCTTTTTCACTGTTGAAACGATTTTTATTTTAAAATGCTTATATATTTACGTTCATATTTATGCGCCGTGCAGGTGTTATCTTTGTCCAGGTATTATAAAACGAATACCTCTTTTCTTTCAGACAGTTCATCTCCCTTGTGGGAGAATACTAGCAGGAAACATACCAACCCCTGTAGCCTTTGCAACGTGTCACAAATACAAAGTGCTCAATAAATTGAAGATTAAGGAAACACAAAAATAGAAAAGCCACTTCTGTAATAGGAATGAGCTCGGCGACAATATGTCTACTTAAAATGTTAACACTCAGCACACGTTTTCGCGCAGGCGCAGTATGCTGCGTACCCTCAGGATTTTAGAACTCCACACTTGGCACACTCAGTTGATCACTGACGTCACTGTCCCATTAGCAATGTAGTTGGCGGTTGATTCACACGCAGCCAAGTGACACGCAGGCACAAAGAGTAGTCGACAAGAGCAGAAAGTCGCTTATGTAAAATGGGCTTAAGAGATTTGGTCCGTGTGTTGCCGGCATCATAATGACTTGTGACTTCAGGAGACCCGCGTTTGCTTAGCTCGTGTTCGAAATGAGAGCCAGTCGCGAAGCATATCATAGTATAACTAAGCTAACTGGACAAAAACTTAGTCACCCCTACATAAATCATTACAGCCGTATAATTCCTTGACTTGACTTGATATGCGCTGAATTCAGTTACGAAATAAGGTTTTGCACGTACGTTATATCTAGGTTAAACCACTGGCTGAGGATTTGATCAGGCAATTCCAACAAATTTCGGAGATGCTGGTGTCGGCGTTTTACCCCCTGTTCCAACATGCCCCATGGATTTTATATGGGTTTCAAGTCAAGTGATTTTGCAAGCCAAACGAGATGTAATAGGTTGGGGGACTGCTCAGAAAACCAGTCAGATACTCTTCCAGCCAGGTCATCTTTGCTGTTGTCTTTACGTGCCTGGGTCAACAATGGCCTTTTGCGAGGTGACTGATGTTCGTTGGATGTAGTTCCCATCGCAATGTTCTCTCGGTAAAAGCTTGGGATAGACCTTCATTCACCACCTGTAGCAATTCCTGTTGGGTTTGGAAGCGAGTTTTATTCACAAGCCTCTAGTCAGGATTTTTTTTTCCGACCAAAATTTTTATGTTCTGTTTACATCATTGCTTGTAGATCCGTTGACAGTCCGCCGCGAAACACTAACACCTCGAGCAACTTGGTACACCATATTGCCATGTATTCTGATAAACACGATTGCCCATTTTTGCCACTCTGTCAAATCCTTACATTTTCCCGCGTTTACGTACAATGTCCGGGTGAAGCGTAAATATCTCACTGGCTGATACTGCGTTATGCTCACGTAGAGGCTACGCACACGCTCTTGAGCACGTGACTCGATATCTTCGCCATTTGTGAAAGTTCATCGACTCATCAGTACGAGCGCACTCGAGTGACTAATCGTCTGTCCGTTGAGCTTATACTCGTGTGTCAACTAGAAGAATGTTTGTACAGTTCATTCGTGGCACATGGTGAAAGTATACAGGGGGTAGTCACAAAGTTTTTGCCATATTGTGCTATGTTTTAGGGTATACTCTAGCACTGAGGTTTGACACATCTCAGCGTGCTAGTGCACTTAACAGGCGTAAAACTGCTCATACCAGTTATCCAAGGTAGCCACGACTAACGCAACTACTGACTGTTCAAAGTTAACAATATTTATTGCGAAATCAATTATATACGATACTTACCCCTCGTCTCGAATAAATCTTATGTCTGATACCACATTTGACAATTATCACTCTGAATCAAAGTCCTAAACCCAACCGCGAAGCAGTGAACTCCTGAACGAGCGGCGGCAATCGAAAGCTGGCCGGGGGCTGTTGCCTGTTGGCGCTCGTCGTAACCAGACGGATGGGTATCATTTCCGGAAGTAGACCAGCCAATTGACTCACCAATCGACTTTCTAGCGTCGGGCCGTGCAGACCAGATAATTACCTGGCGGGTGAAGGGAAACCGATCAACGCACTATTTCCACCCACGTGACAAGCAAAGCAAAGTAATCGGCAAAGTTGTCACCCACTGTAATCCAGAACAGAACCACAGCTTCAGCAATACTCGCGGCTTAGCGCCTGTTGGGTAGGCAACTCAAATGACACGGCCGAGTTTATGTCCCTGAGATGCAGCAGTTTTTATCACCTCGAAAAAATGATGTTATTCATTATCTTTTTGTTTATTTGCTTTTAGATGTCTGCAGTCCAGGAGCACCTTGAAATTCTCGAGCCACAGTACTGCAGCACACCGCTACCAGGGCGAAAACAAAACGGCACTAAATGACAAGTATTCAATTTTGACTTGGTTTCCGGAGACGTACGACATCTTTCTTCGAGTGCCGTCACAAAGATTTTTCAACTCTTCTCTCCAAAAATATTAGCATTCAGACATGTCTGTGACCACTCACACCACTCTATTCTGTATAATGCTATGTCCTCGTTAGCCCGTACAAAAATACGTTTCATACACTTTGGCAGTACTCAAGTACGGGTTCTTCGATCTCTTTTGAAGATAACTCTTTTCTAGTGCTCTACCAATGAATCTTAGTCTATCACTCGCTCAGCCTGCGACTGAATCTACGTGATCGTTCCACATCATAGCTACACTGTCGAATATTTCTAAGACATGACCGCTTTAGCCAGTGACTAATGACCTGTAGTCATCGGATAGCTGGCCGGAGTGGCCGAGCGGTTCTAGGCGCTTCAGTCTGGAACCGCGTGACCGTTACGATCGCAGGTTCGAATCGTGCCTCGGGCATGGATGTGTGTGATGTCCTTAGGTTAGTTAGGTTTACGTAGTTCTAAGTTCTAGGGGACTGATGACCTCAGACGTTAAGTCCCATAGTGCCCTGAGCCTTTTGAACCATTCATCGGATAGCTACAACTTTGCATTTCTCCACATTAAGGGCAAGTTCTTCTGTCTTCGTATCAGGCTCGCATTTTGTAGAGATCTAATTGGATTTTACTGCAGTTTTTACTCTGTCGAATTTCTTCATAAATAACTGTAACAATGAGAAAAATCAGAGATTGCAACAAATATTATCTGTCCTTGATGTATAGCGCGAAGAACAGCGGTCCTTTTACGCTTTACCTTCTTCTTGACTTAGTAATTACGGCTGTGCTTTCTAATGCTGAAGCACGCCAGATTTCTTACATTCAGCTACAAACATTATTGGTCCATTATGAGATCTGTAAGAAGTTAATACTGTTAAACGCTCTCCTCTACGATAATTCGATAGTTCGATAGTTAAGTTTTATCTTTAATGTTTACACTCCTACAACGCCCACCTGTTCCCGGTATTCACTTGTTATCGCACTCCGACGTCCGACCTGCCAGTAGGAAAGACTCAGATGTCCTACGCAGCTCGGAGCGAGACGTCAAGAACAAAAAAGTTTCACGGGCCACGAGCACATGATCCGGAAGATTTACCAATAACTTATCTTTGATAATTTAGTGTGCCACGTAAGAGGAAAAGTCGAAGTTAAGGTAAAACTCACATACACAACACAATAAGAGCATGAGGAGGACGCACTTTTAGAAGACAGTCTGTGTTCCTTGTAAAGTTCATGGCAAATGAGCTGTGAAGATGACAACAAGCGTTCTCTCTTCCGAAAACAACAAATAATCAACCCTGTAAAGAGGACTGAAGTGGAAATGGGATGATTTTGGAATATCTGTAAGTTTTGAATTAGCTTCCGGAAAGTGGCCAGTGCGTTAATAGCCAAACAAGAATTACTTACAGTGAAATATGTAAAACTCGTAGATAGCTATACGTTAGTACAGAATGCAGACTCATTAGAGCATAAATCGCACGGGGAAGAGCTGAGAGGTGGGGACTTAGAACAGCGCCCAGTACCCCATAAACAAGTAGGAAAAGCCGCTTAAAAACATATCCTGGTCGCCCAGCGTATCGGCACTCTGCCCTCTCCCCCTAAGGCTAATTCTGAGTTATGATATGCTTCCCCCCCGCTCCCATCCAGAAAAAGTCGCAAGCGTAATGCTTCTGGAAGAACACACAAAAGTTTCGCAATTTTGGTTTTCATGGCAGTTACCGATTTTGCAGCCGCCTGTGATGTGATTTACAGTTCTATTCTTTCCACGGCGAGGGTTTTTTTTTCCACACCGACGTAAGCCGCTGCATACGTGTTACTATTTCAAACTGCTGAAAAGAATTTTATATAAGGTTCATCGGAAATCCATTAACAAAAGGTTTTTCAGCTACATTTTCTGAGTATTTTAGTATAAGGTATCGTGGCCGCTGGAGGCTTTGCGTTTTGTTTCATTTCTTACCACCATTTACCTTTGTATCTGTACGCACTGCACTGTACTACAACTGCACTGTACTACAACTGTATTACAACAGTTGGAGCAGACAGTTGTTTCATTCACTACCTGTGCTTGTCGTTGACAAAAGGAACGCCCATTTTACTCTTCACCTTCAAATTTTCATTCGGTGCTGCTCGTTTCTGTCTCGGATACGTCTTTGCGAGTGTGTACCCTGCACTACAACAGTGATATACAGCAGTGTGGGTAGCTTTACTGACAAAAGATCAACTGATATGCATGTCTTGTATGCACTGAGGTGACAGAAGTCATGAGAAAACTTATAAATATCGTGTCTGAGCTCCGATCATGAAATATGACAACTGCTATGATTCCCGATGCACAGGGACAGAATTGGGCGCACCGTCCATGACCGTCCACCAGATATAAATTCCAATATGTTGAGAAAGAACTGAGACATCGTTCTGCTCTCAGTTTTATAGAAGAATTCGATATCTTATCCACATTTCAAATGCAGGAATGTATGAACTACAATCAACTTGTAATGTCCCCACAGAAAATACCCTCTACCACGCACCAATTAATCATTTTCAATCAAACCATCCACATTCATTCACTTTGGAAAAGTTATCTGATCTGATTTTCTCGTAATATATGCGGCGACAGCTCGACGACGCCAAAGTATTTTCTAGTGCGTGTATTCTTTGAAATAACAGAGATGCATATATGCATTCTCCATGGTTGTTAGGAGTGGTAACTAGGACAGCTTCTGGAGTATCTGTTGAGGTATTGACGTGTTTCTGAAAGGTACATATTCTGCTTTTCTTCCCGCTAAAGCGAGCCAATTAACATTTGTGCCGCTAGCGGTTTGTTTGAAGAGAAAGAGACTGTAAACGGAATATAATTAAGGCATGGAATCGCCGGAGATCTGGACATGTAATGGAGATGGATTTAATACACAATTTCCTCCATAAATAAGGTTTGTGACTTTTTTGTTCTGGAGTGAATGAACGAATGAGTTTTTTCTGAATCATTTGATGATTACGTTGGCCCTGTAATTAGTGGGGAAGTTTCAGCTGTGTCGAAGAGAGCCTGCAATCATTGAGTCTGTGTTAAATCGTTCAAAAAGGCTTCGTACACATCTGGAATTCGTAATCTTTCGTAAAAGGAACAAATTGTCCAAACGATTGATTCTCCCGGCTGACTGCAGTGTTTAACAGTAGTAATAAATGTAAAGATCTCTTACAGCAAGCCAGCCGCTGATTACCAAGACGAAGGACTCCACCAAAGATCCTATATGGCTGATTTCACGTAATGAAATATTATATTAAAAACTGTACATAGATAAAGGAGAGAAAGAGAGAGAGCGAATGAAAATAGAGATAATACTAATAATCCTCCATTAGTCTAATTTTTCGCCTGTCTTATCACGGATCAGCGAAAAACGGGGAGGGCCTTACTTTACTGTATAGATTTGTGTGTGAATGTGAAGTGATCTTAAAGGCAACAGATACACGTCTATACAGACAAGACATTACACAGAGATAGCGGCTAGCTGCATTCATCATCTATTCTTAGATAAATAGATGGCAACTTATTATCCGAACATTTAAAAATGTTAAAAACTATACGCAAAGGCTACGAAGTGCGTTTTTATCTCTGCAAACTGTTTAAAATTTCGTGCAATGCTTTCCTTAATTTGACGCAACACAATAACTATGGCGAATAACACAAAGAAATTCACTTCTGTATCTAGCGATGATATCAGACGGTAAGATGTGCAAGAAAAGCTTTTTCACTGAATAGCTTTCTTAAAGCCGGTTGATAAGTATATCATAGCGGCTGGCACGCTGTCTCTCAGAAATAAAGCGATAACAAAGCTAGGCTCAGCACAGAGTGCAGAGAGCACGTCTGTACCAGTTAAAGAACTAGAAGTAATTGTTTGCGAGGTGCGAGGACATTAAGCCCTAAACTTACTTTGCTGATATGGCGAAAATCAGAATATGTCAGAAGTATTTGTGTGTACGTCAGGATATCATACGTGTGCTGACATCGTACAAGCTCTAAGGGTAGCAGCTAAACTGCAATATGAAATGGCATGTAACTGCCTCCGGGTTGTGAATGAAGTGGCGCTAATTTACGTAAAAAATGAATGTATATTGGAATTTAATCAATCATATATAGCTGTAAATAATACTTCCAAATCAGTGGAAATAATAAATGACATGAAATGTAAATAAATTAAACAACATGATGAACAACCCACTAAGCCCAGAGATATATTTGTATCCAAACCTTTTGAAGATATATCTCAAACATTCAGTAAATTTCTACTTAATGGTAAAGTTTTCACTATACTAACATCACCAGCCCCTGTATTGAGTCCCCAGAGCTCTTAGTGATCTTGGAATCATTGAAGCAATTGATAGCACTAACAGTGGTGGAGGGGTGAATATTTTATCATTCTCAGTGAAACTTAAAACAAGGCGAGGTGAGGAGTTGCCGACAAAGGCAACTTTCACCTGTTTCGCAGTAAGCACTTTGATAAAAGTGGTAGAATCTCTTCTTGTATAAACTTTTCACCGCTCACTAACAGATCTCACAGCACTATAATCCTTTTCTGCAGTGTGCTTTAATTACATTGAAAGTTACATAGTTCTATTTAAAACCTCAGCGCCACGTCTGAGTAGGTGAAGAAGTTACCATTATTAACTTACACTACGATATTAGCCTCTTTACATACAAACACTTGTTAAAAACAAGATCGGTGTCTTCAACAGTTATAAATATGTGTGAAGTTAACTTCTGAGTAATTCAGGCTGCACGATTTTCAGAGAGAAAATAATTACCAGAAAATTGTTCTCGGAAAAGGAGAAATTCAAATTGGCACTGGCTGTGGAAGACCATCGAATTTAACCAGGTATCTGATTTCTACGAATATTTGTCCCTGTACGTTCGCCGTCAGAGACATGTCTTAATTCTCTTATCTCAAACTCACGATCGTTAAGGGTTATCTACAAAGGTGGCAGCAAAGTCTTCTTCGAATACCAGTTCTCTAAATTTACGTAAGAGGGTTTCGCTAGAATTCTTTTCCTGCAAGGAATCCCATTTACGTTCTCGGAACATCTCTGTTGGACTTCTGTATGGGTAGCGAGTCTACGCATTTGTTCGATGTGTGTTGTATGCCTACTTGACATGGCAGCAACACGCTTTATACTGTGGGCACCGACAGCTGCAAGAATATGTTCTTATTAGACAAAACGGCAGCAGCTGTTGAAAAACCCTTTATTAGTACAACCGGTTTCGTAGCTTAAAGTTGCATCTCAGTTACACCTGAATAAAAAATAAATAAAAAACAGAGATTGGAGGAAAAATTAAAAATTTTTGACAAGAGGTCCAGTGAAATCAATATGTTCAGTAATGTTTATTAGTACATATATAAAATGGACACTAACCGTCAAGAGAATCGGGTACGCAATAAGCAGAATACTCATATTCAAATCATTTACAGCGAAACGTAAAGATTATTGGACATCCCCATCACTCTCAGTCAAGCTGTATAAAAACAATCTTAAAAGAAACGGTAGTCAAAATACGAGTGACGGAACGATGGAGACGATCATAATGTCATAAAAGTATACCCTTCGGATCAAAGAATGGTTAGAGCTCACAAACTCAGTAGTATCATGTTCATCTGAAGGAAACAAACCATATTATCGTGGAGCCATAGAATGGATTGCATTGTAAAAGTAGAGAGATCGTATAAACAGTAGCGAAATACAGGAACCTATAATGAAAATTATATGGGTAGCTGATAAAAAGAATCGCAATAAAAACAAAATGAATATAAGAATAACAGTCTTTGGTCCTACTGTATGCAACCGACGTATCACGCATCCAAGCACTTAGTACATCTAGTATCGACCGTGCATGTTCGCTCCATAATGCATTGGGTTTACACGGTAAGACTCTGGATTTTTTCTATTTATTTTGTGCAATTCTTTTTTCCTTCCGGCTGCCTAATTGTCATTATGATACACTAGGCTTTACGAGTTCTATTCATTGTTTTGCGCGACTGCGTTACGGCCACCTCCTTCATTACACCACTCGTCTTTTGACTACCTTTTCTTTTAAGGACGTTTTAATATAACTTGGTCCGCAGCTCGTGGACTCGCGGTAGTGTTCTCGCTTCCCGAGCACGGGTTCCCGGGTTCGATTCCCAGCGGGGCAAGGGATTTTCACCTGTCCCGAGATGACTGGGTGTTGTTGTGTCGTCTTCATCATCATCATTCATCCCCATTACGGTCGGAGGAAGGCAACGGCAAACAACCTCCATTAGGACCTTGCCTAGTACGGCAGTGCGGGTCTCCCGCATCGTTCCCCTACGCTCTGTTAAGAAGCATGGGACTTCATTTCCATTTTTTCCAATATAACTTGAGTGAGAGAGCGTCCAATAATCCTTATGTTTCGTTGTAAATGATTTAAAATGTGAGCATTCTGATTATTGCATACCCGATTCTCTTGAAGATTATTGTCCATTTCGTATACTTAGTATCTAAACATCATAGTAATTAAACACTGATTTCACTGGCTCTATTATCAATTTTTTTAAATTTTTCCTCTAGTCTGTTTTATTCCGTTCAGATGTGTCTGATGATACTGCACTTTTAAATTACGAAAGCGGCTGTACTAATAAAGGATTATACAACAGTTGCTGTGGTTTTGTTTAACAAGAATACTTCGTAATCACTCCGAACACTGGATCAATAGCCTCGAATTGCTTGCACTAGCGTCTTGTATGCGATTACCGTTAGAAAGGCAATTGCTGAAAATGCTATGGCTCTCAAACGTAAAAGCTGTTTTCTTAGTAACAGTCTGTCCCTTTTTACGTGAACATCCCTAAACTTATTTCTTCTTAGAATTACCTCTAAATAACTATACCGTGCGTTGTCTCGTGCCCAAACGTTCACCAGGAACCTTTAATCAGATACTGTCAAGTTATTTCTCTGAATTATTCTCATCATCTTACTTTCATCCACATTCATAGAGAACTGCCATTCATTACACCAAATCGAAATTTTCTCCGAGTTATCGTGCATTTTGTTAAGAGTCTGTGTAGCTCCGTGTGTAAAATACGAACCATTACAGTTTCTTAAGGCGATGAAGAGCCGTTGAATGCAATAGAGAGTGTCTTGAAAAGAGGTAATTAGACGGATGAAGATAAAACAACGGTAACTGAAAACAACCGTCTAAAATCAGTCTTCTGTGAGGTAACTGGATTGGTAAATAAGAAAAAAAGTTTCGTTATTCATGCTGCGAAGTGACGATGGCTGAAGCAGAGAGAATATAGCAAGCAAACTTGTAAGCGGTTTTAAACAAGAGAGAGTTGTTAATATCGAATATAGACGTGTTAAGAAGTCTTTCCTGAAGGTATTTTTTTGGGATACCTTTGTACAGAGGTGAAAAGCGCACAATAAACAGTTCAGACAAGAAGAGCGCAGTTTTCAAAATGTGGCGCTGCAAGAGAGTGCTGAAGACTGGATATATAGATTGGATATGTAATGAAGAGGACCTGAATTGAATTGGGGAGAGAGAAAATTTCCGTCACAAGTTGGCTAAAAGAAGGGATCGGTTGACAAGACACAGCTTGAGCGATAAGGGACTTGTCAATTTGGTAGCGGGTGGAAGTGTAAAAATTGTTGAGGGAGTTCCAATTAACAGCAAGCAATTTTTAACACAAGATGGATTTGAAATGGTTAAATTAAAATAAAGCAATCTATAGAGCTCCATCAAATCAGTCTTCGGAGGGAAGATCATCACTACAGCAGCAATAACAACACTGTATTCTGTTTGACCACATACTGTGTATTCCGGAATCAGCGTCGTAACGACGTGATCCTGCGCCGCTGACAGTATTGCCAAAGCTCCCCCCCCCCCCCCCCTCCATAAATAACATTATCTTTCTGTAACTTTTTCCTAAGCTGATCAACAAATTTTATGATTTTGTGAATATTTTTAATAAACTGAAGCATTGTTGAAAAACATTCCTTGAGTCATCTATATCGATGAAAAGTATAACACATCACGAATCACGAATTACGTACTTCCTGTGCATGGTAGCAAGCCTAGATTTACTTCAGGAGGAGGACGATTGGTTACTACAAAACACACAAAATATTAGTAAACTTTAGTAAAATGCGTTAATGCTTAATACTTAACTTGGATGCAGTCTGTGTCCACTTGATAACAATATATATTTGTTACTGTCACCGAGTGCAAGCATACCATTCAAACATGGCGAGCACTGCAAGCCAGCCATATATGAATGAATAGTTAACTTTAAACTTTGTTACACAATTCTGAGTAATCATACTATCTCTGACGGATCAGAGATACGTTGATCATCATTAGCATCATCATTTTCTTAGGGCCTTTGTGGCCTTGTTACTATGGGTTTGGCGATGTTAGTGTCAGAGGGTGGCCACATGCCCCTCCTGTCGCCACCCCACATCCCCCTGGATGGAGTTAGTGTACCCCAGATGTCTGCATCTAGTGTAAGCCATGAAATAGTGCGTATGTTTTCAAATGTCTGCGAGTCGTCGTGGAAGTGAGGCGGAGCGTGGGGACCAGCCCGGTATTCACCTAGTGGGATGTGGAGAACCGCCTAAAAACCACATCCAGGCTGGCCGGTTCACTGGCACTCGTCGGTAATCCGGCGGGAGGGTTCGATGCGGGGCGGCGCGCCTACCTGAGTCCAGGAAGCAGCGCATTAGCGCTCTCGGCTAACCTGGCAGCTACCAGAGTTACGCTGATGCTGCAATCTTAATTGACGATTACAAAGTGGGCTAAACTGCGTAGCGCTCTGACGTAGATAGTCTTCCAGCAGCGGCTATGTATGGAACCTTTTAACGGCGAGTCTTCGTCGACGACTCTCATTCGAGGCTGCGTCTGACAGCTGTCCTTAGCTTGCGGTATAGTCGTGAGGTAGCAACTGTAACCTGGGAACTCACTTTTCGGATGACATCACGAACTGTATCATTGTAGAAAACCAATTAAAAATTGTATAAACTAACTATAAAGATTGAAAGTAAAACAAAACAAACTCACGGAAAAAAACGCAGCACGAAGAAGATGTGCGACACAAACGAAAGTTGGTAGACGTGTTTCTACATCTGAAAGCCGACGTCTATTCAAATTTCTTGCCAGTCGCATAAGAGTAGCGCTACTAGCACCACTACGAAGATGTCAGTCAGTTTTGATTCATATACGCGCTGTAACGGTCGGGCCGCGCTGGTAAGCCGAGCGGTCTTACGCGTCTTGTCACGGTCCGAACGGCTTCCCCCCTCAGAGGTTCGAAACCTCCCTCGGGCATTGGTGTGTGTGTCGTCCTTAGCGTACGTTAGTTGAAGTCAGATTAAGTAGTGCGTAAGCTTAGGGACCGATGACCTCAGCAGTTTGGTCCCATAAGACCTTACCACAAATTTCCAATTTCCTGTAACGGTCGCGTTACCTCTGAGACTGGATATGGTGAATTGATGTTAGTCAAGGATGCCGTCAAGGCGACAAAGAAGCCATTATCAATACGTCACTGAGTTTGAACGAGGTCGTGTAATAGGGTTACAAGAAACTGAATGTTCCTTCTGCGATATTGCAGAAAGACTTGGCAGGAATGTAGCGATGTACATGGTTCTGGCAACCGTGGTCACGAGAATGTACGATCGCAAGAAGATCGGACTCCGGACGGCCACGCGACACTACGAGAGGGAATACCATCGTGTTCGGTGTATGGCTCCGTACTGCATCTGCACCAGTGATCTGAGCAGCAGTTAGCCCATAGTGACACAACCAGCTGTTACGAAGCGGTTACTTCCAAGACGGCCTGTAACGTGCATTCCACTGACCCAAACCACCGCCGTTTGTGACCTCAGTGGTGTCAAGCGAGAGCTCACTGGAGGGCAGGATGGAAGTCTGTTGTGTTTTCTGATCAAAGCTGGTTCTGCTTCGGTGCCAGTGACGGTCGTGTGTTGATTAGAATGAGGCGAATTGAGGGCCTGTAACCAACCTCTCTGCGTGCCAGGCATACTGGACCTACACCTGGCGTTATGATCTTTGGTGCGATTTCGTATGACAGCAGCTGCACTCTCGTGGTTATCCCACGCATCCTGAAAGCAAAATTGTACGTCGGTCTGGTGGTTCGACCTGTTGCGCTGCCATTCATGAACGGCATTTCACGGGCTGTTTTCCAACAGCACAACGCTCGCCCACATACCGCTGTTGTTATCCAACATGCTCCACGCAGTGACAGTATGTTACCTTCAGCTTCTAGATCACCACATCTGTGTCCAGTGGTGCCCGTATGAGTCATCATCGAACGACAACTCCAGCGTCACCCACAACGAGCATTAACTGTCACTGTATTGACCAACCTAGTTCAACAGACATGTAAGTCCATCCAACAAACTGACACTCGGCAACTGTACAACACAACGCATGCGCATCTGCATACTTTCATTCAACATTCTGACGGTTACACCGATTATTAATGTAAAATGTTTTAGATTGTGTTGAGCTGTGATCATACAATTTTTTTTAAGTGTAAACCACCACTGACTCTGTACTTCTGTATTTATCTTCTGTCCTATCTAGATTTCGGATTTAGTGTTATTATCAAGTACAAATTAAAATGTTAATGGTTATTAGCTTTAAGCATTGTTCTTCGTAATGGCATAAAAGTTGAAATCTAGATAGTATAGAAGGTAAGTACGTAGTTAAATGGCTGTTTACTCTTTGAAAAAAGATTATTAATGTGTCATCTTTTCACATTTTTAATGGCTTAACACGCATACAGTGCCCTGGCATCTAGCAATGTTAATCGCTTAAATACACCACCTAGACAAACTTGTTCCCGAAATTTCATTAATCTTCACAAATTATTTTTTCGCGTTGTGATTTTTTTCCTTAGTATAGATAATTTATAGTATATGGCAGTGCATTTGTTATAGTATGACGTGTAATAAAAAAACTATGTCTGCCTGCAAATAAATTACATGTCTCCTCCACGTATTTTGTTTACTTTGTCGACGGTCACCTATCGTTCCAGTACTAAGTCGGCAAAAATGGGCGAAACTCGTGATATTTCGGTCAAATTAGCATATTTTCTTCCGTATCTGCTCGCCAGCCTTTGGGACCAGTAGACGTCTGTTTGGCAGTAGTCGTTTGTTTGTAATGCTAGTTGCACGAAGTAACAAGCTGATAACAGTTGGGTTGTCATGTGACTAGGGCCTCCCGTCGGGTAGACCGTCCGCCGCGTGTAAGTCTTTCGATTTGACGCCACTTCCGTAAGCTTAGGCATTGATGACCTTAGCAGTTAAGTCCCATAAGATTTCACACACATTTTTGACGCCACTTCGGCGACTTACGCGTCGATGGGGATGAAATGATGATGAGGACAACACAACACCTAGTCCCTGACCGGAGAAAATCTCCGACCCAGCCGAGAATCGAACCCGGGCCCTTAGGATTGACATTCTCCCGCGCTGACCACTCATCTACCGGGAGTGGGCGCTGATAACAGTAAAACGCAAACTTTCACAGTTAATAAAATGTTCTGGTTTATTATGCCTTAGTAGAACGGATTTTACATTTAAACCCAACTCCATCTGCGGAGGACATTTGCAAGCGGGACCGTACCTTCTTTGAGTGTCCGAGCCAGGAAACCAACACATTCATTTTGACATGACTCAAGTACTGGCAGCGATAAGCGCCTACCATGAATAGCTGTACAGAGAGTCCATAACACCCCATGAATTTCAATAGGAAGGATGAGGGCTTGAAACTGAATGACACGTGGGTTACGGTGCTGAGTAAGGTGTGTACCAGTCTTACACCAAGGGTGATAGCAACTGCGGACGACGGCTGTCGATAACGGCCAACTGCGCTCGGGTATTCAAAACATATGACGTCGCACCAATGCGCGGAAGCACACACGGACACTCAAAAAAGCTGCAAACCTCCTTGAAAATGTCCTCCTCAAATGCTCTTTATTCACATGCTGAGTGCTATTGACAAGGGATTTCAGATCGATTCCGTATTCCTGGATTTCCGGAAGGCTTTTGACAGTGTACCATACAAACGGCTCGTAGTGAAATTGGGTGCTTATGGAATATCGTCCCAGTTATGTGACTGGATTTGCGATTTCCTGTCAGACAGTGAAACAGAAGTGATTTCTTGCATTCCCCCAAGGTAGTGTTATAGGCCCTTTGCTGTTACTTATCTATATAAACGATTTGGGAGACAATCTGAGCAGTCATCTTCGGTTGTTTGCAATGACGCCGTCGTTTATCGACTAATAAGTCATCAGAAGGTCAAAACAAACTGAAAAACGATTTAGCAAAAATATCTGAATGGTGTGAAAAGTTGCAGTTGACCCTAAATAACGAAAAGTGTGAGTTCATCCACATGAGTGGTAAAAGAAACTCGTTATACTTCGGTTACACGATAAATCAGTCTAATCTAAAAGCCGGAAATTCAACTAAATACCTAGCTATTACAATTACAAACAACTTTCACTGGAAAGAACACATAGAAAATGGTGTGGGGAAGGCTAACCAAAGGCTGCGCTTTATTGGCAGGACACTTAGAAAATGTAACAGACCTACAAGGAGACTGCCTACACCACGCTTGTCCGTCCTCTTTTAGAATACTGCTGCGCGGTGGGGGCTCCTTACCAGATAAGACTGACGAAGTACATCGAAAAAGGTCAAATAAAGGCAGCACGTTTTGTATTATCGCGAGATATGGGAGAGAGTGTCACAGAAATGATACGGGATTTGGGCTGGAAATCATTAAAAGAAAGGCGTTTTTCGTTGCGACGGAATCTTCTCACGAAATTCCAATCAGCAGCTTTCTCCTCCGAATGCGTAAATATTTTGTTGATACCGACCTACATAGGGCGGAACGATCACCACGGTAAAATAAGGGAAATCAGAACTCGTACGGAAAGATATACGTGTTCATTTTTTCCGCGCGCTATACGACATTGGAATAATAGAGAATTGTGAAGGTGGCTCAATGAACCATCTGCCAGGCACTTGAATGTGATTTGCAGAGTATCGATGTAGATGCAGATGTAGAATGGGGAATCCTTTCGACTACGGCGTTACATTTTGTTAACTGTGACTGTGATAACAGCATGCGTTTACGGTCGCAGAGCGCTCTACAGGGTGTTACAAAAAGGTACGGCCAAACTTTCAGGAAACATTCCTCACACACAAATGAAGAAAATATGTTATGTGGACAAGTTTCCGGAAACGCTTAATTTCCATGTTAGAGCTCATTTTAGTTTGTTCTTCCACCTACGCTCAATGGAGCACGTTATCATGATTTCATACGGGATACTCTACCTGTGCTGCCAGAACATGTGCCTTTACAAGTACGACACAACATGTGGTTCATGCACGATGGAGCTCCTGCACATTTCAGTCGAAGTGTTCGTACGCTTCTCCTCAACAGATTCGGTGACCGATGGATTGGTAGAGGCGGACCAATTCCATGGCCTCCACGCTCTCCTGTCCTCAACCCTCTTGACTTTCATTTATGGGGGCATTTGAAAGCTCTTGTCTACGCAGCCCCGGTACCAAATGTAGAGACTCTTCGTGCTCGTATTGTGGACGGCTGTGATACAATACGCCATCCTCCAGGGTTGTACCAGCGCATCAGGGATTCCACGCGACGGAGGGTGGATGCATGTATCCTCTCTAACGGAGGACATTTTGAACATTTCCTGTAACAAAGTGTTTGAAGTCACGCTGGTACGTTCTGTTGCTCTGTGTTTCCATTCCATGATTAATGTGATTTGAAGAGAAGTAATAAAATGAGCTCTAACATGGAAAGTAAGCGTTTCTTTGTGTGTGAGGAATGTTTCCTGTTAGTTTGGCCGTACCTTTTTGTAACACCCTCTATATCTGCGCCCTTGGCGGAGCTAAACTTGCTACCCCATCTCTACAGTTTTGTCTGGAAATCGTTAGTGGATCAGCCCTGATAATACATCTCGCTGACTATACTGCTGACCCACTTGCTACCGACTCGGGGACCAGCAGGCGAGAACGCCGCGCAGGAGCAGCGTCGGCGCGCGGAGGTCAGGGCCACATAAAATTGTGCAGCCTAACCGCGTCAGGCGTTCTGGTATTGGCGCAGGAGGCGCGCGCGTCGGTTGTCGGACAGAGAGGCAGGCAGCAGGCAGTTGCGCCTTCTGGGGCAACGAGCAGCGCGCCGGGGCCGGCACGTGATCTAATCAGGCCGTGCTGGGCCGGGCCTCGAGGAGGCGAGGAGATGCCGGCGAGGAGGCGCCGGGTGTGGGTGGCGGAGGGGGCCGGGCAGCCGCCCACCAGCCTCTAGCTGGCCCGCTGCTGGTCCGCGCCGCGGCTCTCCGGGGCCCGACGGCGCCGCGCGGAGCGCTACACGCGCACCAGGCAACACAAACATCGTTACCTCGGCAAACAGAGATCAAGGCTAGAGCCGCTGTCCTAAAGCACCAACACGGATCCCGCCCCGCCAGGGCCTCGCTCTCCCCCGCGCACAGCTTTGCTCCCTCCACCCCCACCCTCCCTCCTCCACCACCATCAAGACGGCGCGGGTCGCTGTACTTGCTGTGCGCCCGTGTCTCACCGCTCCTCGCCGGGTCTCTGGCCTCACCCGCCACACCAATAGGACACAACATACGATAAAATACAGTCATGGAAATAACTACACTACTGGCCATTAAAATTGCTAGACCGCGAAGATGACGTGCTACAGACGCGAAATTTAACCGACAGGAAGAAGATGCTGTGATATGCAAATGATTACCTTTTCAGAGCATCCACACAAGGCTGGCGCCGGTGTCGAATTCTACGACGTGCTGACATGAGGAAACTTTCCAACCGATTTCTCATACACAAACAGCAGTTGACCGGCGTTGCCTGGTGAAACGTTAGTGTGATGCCTCGTGTAAGGAGGAGAAATGCGTACCATCACTTTTCCGACTTTGATAAAGATCGGATTGTAGCCTATCGCGATTGCGGTTTATCGTATCGCGACATTGCTGCTCGCGTTGGCCGAGGTCCAATAACAGCATAATATGGAATCGGTGGGTTCAGGAGGGTAATACGGAACGCCGTGCTGGATCCCAACGGCCTCGTATCACTAGCAGTCGAGATGACAGGCATCTTATCCGCATGGCTGTAACGGATCGTGCAGCCACGGCTTGATCCCTGAGTCAATAGATGGGAACGTTTGCAAAACAACAACCGTCTGCACGAACAGTTCGACGACGTTTGCAGCAGCATGGACTATCAGCTCGGAGACAATGGCTGCGGTTACCCTTGACGCTGCATCACAGACAGGAGCGCCTGCGATGGTGTACTCAACGAAGAAACTGGGTGCACGAATGGCAAAACGTCATTTTTTCGGATGAATCCAGGTTCTGTTAACAGCATCATGATGGTCGCATCCGTGTTTGGCGACATCACGGTGAACGCACATTGGAAGCGTGTATTCGTCATTGCCATACTGGCGTATCACTCGGCGTGATGGTATGGAGTTCCATTGGTTATACGTCTCGGTCACCTCTTGTTCGCATTGACGGCACTTTGAACAGTGGACGTTACATTTCAGATGTGTTACGACCCGTGGCTTCTACCCTTCATTCGATTCCTGCGAAACCCTACATTTCAGCAGGATAATGGACGACCGCATGTTGCAGGTCCTGTACGGGCCTTTCTGGATACAGAAAATGTTCGACTGCTGCCCTGGCCAGCACATTCTCCAAATCGCTCACCAGCTAAAAACGTCTGATCAATGGTGGCCGAGCAATTGGCTCGTCACAATACTCCAGTAACTACTCTTGATGAACTGTGGTATGGTGTTGAAGCTGCATGGGCACCTGTACCTGTACACGCGATCCAAGCTCTGTTTGACTCAATTCCCAGGCCTATCAAGGCAATTATTACGCCCAGAGGTGGTTGTTCTGGGTACTGATTTCTCAGGATCTATGCACCCAAATTGCGTGAAAATGTAATCACATGTCAGTTCTAGTATAATATATTTGTCCAATAAATACCCGTTAATCATCTGCATTTCTTCTTGGTGTAGCAATTTTAATGGGCAGTAGTGTATTCATACTGTAGGTGGTGACAAACTATGATGGTGTGTTGGGATGGTAAATCATCCACAGCGCCGATACGAATAAGTACGATGATGTAGCGTCAGATAACCATGTTCTTGGTAATGAATCTTCTCGTATGCCATGAATCTATCCTGGGAAAATAAAATATGATTCACTCCGCACGGTCTACGACAGTGCAAAATGTATTCATACAGCGGACTACTTTCAACCAAACAAACGGTTGATGTTTCTCAGCGGGACTCATCAGCAGAAGCAGCATTTCATGAAGATGGCGAACAGTTGGATCGCCGAAATATCGAGTCAAGTTGATTTTAGGATCCGGCAGCAAACCCGAAGATACTTTCAAGACTTATTACGTCGCGAAAGCCTACGTAATCAACAACGGTTGATGTAGCCCCGGAATGCATGCCACACTTGTGTAGTCGTGTGGCGGCCGTGAAGCAACAGCACGTCGGACGGGGGTACGGTGGAACAGCAGAATGGGCCGCAAGGGGAAGGAAACGACCATTGATGAACGAAACATCGTTGTCGCCCAATATCTTCAACACAAGTCCTCTGCTGAAATTGTGAACATCATTGGACGAAGCCGAGCGACTGTGCAATCTATCATTAACCGATATAAGGACAGACATGTAGTAATAAACAGTGAACGACACGGTCGTCCACAGAAGCTTACAACAAGAGAGACCAGAACCTAAGAATCATCAAGAAAAACCCGAAAACGACAGCGTCGGCACTATCCGCATATGTACGCGACCACTTCCGAAAGGACATCACTCCAAGGGCAGTTCGTACCATTCTCAGTCGTTCGGGCTACAGTGCCAGGGTCCCGAGACAAAAGCCCTACATCAGTAAAAAGAACATGAAGTGGCGGATGGAATTCGCGAAACAGCATGTATCCAAGACAGCAGACTTCTGGGATACTGTATTGTTTAGTGATGAAAGCAAATTTAATATCGTGCACAATGATGGTAGGATCTTGGTCTGGGGAAGACCGAATACAGACCTCGACCAAAACAACATTCAACCCACGGTGAAGCACGAAGGTGGTGGACTGATGGTATGGGGCTGTATGTCAGCGTCCGGTGTCGGAAAATTAGTGTATGTAGAAGGTACCATGGACAGATTTGTGTATATGAACACTCTCAAATAGAACTTACAACAGAGTGTTGACGCCTTGGGTCTTCCTAGAAATTATTACTTCCAACAGGACAATGATCCCAAACATACGGTGCAAATTGTCCGGCTGCGGTTGCTCTACAACACACCTCATACTCTTAAAACACCAGCTCAGAGTCCGGACCTGAATCCCGTCGAACACTTGTGGAGTGAGCTGGAAACACGAGTGAGAAAACACGACATCCGTGGTAAGGCCTCTTTGAAAGAGGCTCTCCTTCGAGAATGGGAAGGTATCACGTCGGAAACTACAACAAAACTGGTCCATTCCATGCCACGGAGGTTGCGAGAAGTAATACATCGGAAGGGTATGCATACGAAGTATTAAACATGTTCTGGCTTTGTTATAAGTGTAATTTTCTGTTGGTGTATGAATACTTAATTCCGAGCGCAGTAGAGAACTTGGCAGATGTTTTTGTATTTTGTTTTGTAATGGCTTGTTCATCTCGTTCTATATACCAGCATAGGCAACAGGCCAATGTGTATAGTGCATACCCAATCAGTGTTTTTGGTTTTGTATTGTCATTGGAGGCAGTTTACTTTTCCACGCTCTAGTGTATGAATACTTATTTCCATTACTGTACGTGGTGTCACACGTTTAAATGAGGAAGTAGATACGGTAGTGGAAACCAGTATAAAGGCATGGATATCTGTAGGAAAATTAACATTTTCGATTGGAATAGTTGTGCACAGTGTATATGCAGTAGTATCAGATGCAGTATAACGACAAATGCAGTCAAATGGTATCACATTTGATGTCAGTAGCACAGTACATAGCCAATAGCCAAACGGGTCCCCGTCAGATCACCGAAAATAAGTGCTGTCGGGCTGGGCTAGCACATGGCTGGATGAGCATCCGGTCTGCCGAGCGCTGTTGGCAAGCGGGGTGCTCTCAGCCCTTGCGAGGCAAACTGAGGGGTTATTTGATTGAAAAGTAGCGGCTCTGGTCTCGTAAACTGGCATACGGCCGGGAGAGCGGTGTGCTGAACACATGCCCCTCCATACCCGCATGCAGTGACGCATTTCGAAATAATGGGGTGACGCAAAACTGTTGTTGATCTGCGTACATTAAAATGCGGGGAAGTATCCAAAAATAGTAGACGAACCGGCAACTAAGCTATTATTCACTGTAAAAAATTTCTGAGACTGTAGATATACCAATGGAGCTGAGGAAGAAAATCATCCATCAGTCCCGAAATACACTGCCTGACAGAGAAAGTGAAGCACTCATTGGATGCCAATGTAACTTCGTGCACGTTCACACCACCGATGGGTAAGTAAATGATTCTCTGTGACAGGTAAAACGGCCACCACAGTGCATTAGTTATTTACATGGTCAGTATTTTTACAGAGCTTAATATAGTACATAAGGGGCGTGAATAGTGTCTTCCTGAGTGTTCCCTATGAAAGACTCGGAGATGGTGCGTTGTCGTGTGAGACTGCGTTATCAGCACCCGACAGAATTTGAATAGTGCCTCTTTGTGGGTCTCCATTTATCCGACTGGTCGTATCGTGCAATATCCGGATTTCTGTGGCATTCAGTTGTGACAGAGGACCAATGTTGGACTGCGTGTGAAAGTAAGGGGGAGCATGTTGATCGTCTAGGTTCCATTTGATCACGCCTTACCACCATAAACACATCGCAACCACTTCTCATCTGCGCCTGCTATCCGAAAACAAGTAATAGGCTCCCTGTAGTTTTCTGTGTCATCCCACACCATTCATCGGATACTAGCAGCAACGGAATAGGGAATCAAACAGCCATGGGTAGGCCGCCGCTAACTCCACAACACAAACGACTGCATTTGGTGCCGTGACTGGGAAGCGTGGACTGCTGCTGAATGGTGTCGCATTGTGTTCAGCGGTGAACTGCGGTTCCGCACTACTCAGGATGACCATCGTCGGCGAATATCGTGCCCACCTGGAGAGGTGTCCCCATCTTCCATTGTTTTGGATGGGCACCTCGGTGTCAATCCGGGTGTCGTAGAACGGGGAGCCGTCAGGTATGGCTTCAGGTCACGGCTGGTAAAGACAGCAGGAACTGATGACACAGCGGTACTTCACGAACATCCTGCGTCCACCTGCGACAGAACTGTGGTACCATTTTTCAACAGGACAATGCTCGTCCACAAATGCTATGCGTCTCTATGAACTACAAGCTTGGTGTTGAAATATTTCCGTGGGCAGCAAGATCTCCAGATCTGTCCACGATACAACACGTGTGGGTCCAGTTCGGAAGTCAATTCCTTTTCAATGCCAGTTTCCAGGATATGGAGCACAGCATTGTGTGACAGTGAAACACGGACTGTGGGGAAACCGGAATAGACGAGAATCGAAGCATTGGAGATGTGCTGCTGCAGAAGGATGTTGAAAATTAGGTAGGCTGATAAAGAACGGAATAGGGAGACTCTCTGCAGGATCGGCGAGGAAAGGAATATGTGGAAACCACTGACAAGACGAAGGGACAGGATGATGGGAAACCTCTTAAGACAGCACGAAATAACTTCCATTGTAGTAGAGGAAGCTGTAGAGGGTAAAAACTGTAGAGAAAGACAGAGATTGGGGTACTTCCGGCAGGTAATTGAGAACGTGGGCTGCAAGTGCTACTCTGAGAAGGTTGGCGTTGACGAGGGAGAGGAATTCTTGGCGGGCCACATCAAATCAGTCAGAAGACTGATGACTCAAAAAAAAATCCACAAGTTCAAGGACTAGTTACAGCACTGTGTGAAATACTGCCTCAGGAGACGATACAACGGCTCTGTGACACCCTTCCCAACCAATCAGTGCACGCATCCAGGTCAGACGGAGTGTAACGTCATACTGATAAGTAGGCTCATACTGCCGAGATCTTAGTATATGGGACTCGATTTTGTACGCACTGCAGTAACAGCATATACCCTCTCAACCCGTAAAGTTTCATTTAGTTTTTACCTCCCCTTCTAGGAGCTAAACTTTATTTTCAGGGAGTATAACACAACGGATAAATCCGAGAGGTATTCTACCGTATCCTCCTTCGTCGTCGGCGTTGTCGTTGTTGCCGTGAGGCACCGTTATACCAAGTGGAAATGCGCGTCGATCTTAGAGCATGAGATATGGTAACCTTAAGTCACTGACAACACACAACGGTCACGGTACCACCTGATTCCAGAATAGCTGCAGTAGTTAGGATCTACGAACTATCCCCTCTTGACCAGGTCCCCAAAACTTAACTCGTAACGAGATCCCTTCGAAGCAAATTGTCATAACGATCGTCTATAAAGGCTTCGTACAACGATAAGAAATGTTACAGTTTATGGAATAATGACAGATACGACCAAAGTGTCTTGTTTCTTCTGTTTTATTTAACGTAACTTTGTTCACAGTTTTGTTTCGCATTCACCTCTCATTCACACTCTGATGTGGAGTATATGCGAGTGCCTGAACCGTAACTCCCAAGTTCCATCGAAACCCTCTGATGAACAGTTTTGGTTGCTCGACACCAACAGTCAATGATAATGATACAGTATTTTGTAACTGACTCTTCTAGTTTAGCCACCGCCGCCACAAATGTCTGTTAGGCATAAGACAATTACACACTTTTCTCTCCGACGCGCAATTATTAAGAGTTCGCGTAACGTTTTTGTCCTTTTCATAAATTGGAGCCCGCTCTCCGCGATATAATAAAAAAAAACGGTCTCAGTACCGCGTCCCTCGTGAGATGCGTATAGATTTATCCCGGAATTGACCGCCCTGTAGGTGTACTCAATTTAATAACCACACTTCGCTATCCGCGTTTTCGTGTAACAAAATGTCCTTTTGTTACTCTGATTGTATTCCGTAGTTATTTAAAACTCGCCCCTATATTTTTTCAATACGCACAATTAGCACTTCTTTACTTGTTTATTTCTAAGAGTAAACGAAAAAAATGACTCCGTATCATCGGCTTCGTCGATATGAAGCAAAACACCTCAATATGCCCAATTTTACCTCTTCTTATAGGATCAGCTACCTTACTCATTAATTTACTACATATTATTTCCAATAACACTAAACAGGTATCGCCGTTATATTTTAATTGTATTCAAAAGCATGTTATTATTATTATGACCGATCAAATCGTAACAAATCGCGCGGCGTGCGTTTTTAACGATAGCTTTACACTCACCCAGCCTTTATTCATGCAATATTATATATGAATATACAGACAGGACCGAAAGATCGATCTCTCTACCGTAACCAATAGAGGCAAATACGCTATTCAAGTTCCGTTAGATCTATCTTGTTACAGTATCGTACTATTAGCTTCCCAGTTAGGTCTCAGTCTGAGACTAAGTGGTAGCCCACCTCTCATTTAATATTTCGGTATGCTGTGCCTATAGATTATGTCAAATAAATGAATAAAAGACGGTCTCCAGATTACAGTCACTCGGCTATTGTTCCGAAAAAGTAGCCGTTCACGTTAACTGAAATAGTATTCATAGAAATACTTTGGATCAAAGACCATCAATTCGAAACCACTGTTTGTATATCAACATTGTGCCCATTGATCGGTTACACAGCTGAAAGATTGATGGGGGCAAATGGAAATAGCAATTGTCGTGGAAAAATCGCCATGGATACGGCAAGTTTGATATCAACTTCATGTATCCTTCATGAATTTCAATGCACAAGCTATGACTATAAATACGTAAAGAATTTTGTTGAGCATTTGAGCCAGTGTTTCGTATATACGGAAAGTTTAACTCCGTACTGCGCCGTTGTTTGCTGTGGTGACAGTGATTCCGGTGGGTGGTGGATAAGGAAGAAAGCAAAATTAATGTTTAATGTCCTGTTGACAGTTGAGCCTTTAGAGACGGTGATTCGTGGACCCAGCGTCGGTAGGTGATGTACGCCTTTTTTGCAGAGTGTCCAACTGGAACTGATCTCTTGTTCGAATGTTAAAACTTCGATCGTTGGCTGTAGAGAATTTCCTGCGAAGGCTCCTCCCATATTGTTAATCCAACTGGTTTTGCAGGCATCAGTGGCACCTGGTTATCACGTGATAATCTTCTACAGCACACTGAAAATATCTAACTAAAATGATGCCGTTTCTGTTCAAATGTGAGCCGGAAATCGCACTAAAATTACGCCATTTCTATTCAATTGCTAACCAGGAATTTCACTAAATTTATGCCACTTCTCTTCGAAAGCATGCTGGTATGCAAATAATACGGACGCAAACATGTTTTGTAGAGCTCTGTCCTCGGTGACTAGAAACAAGTGTCGCGTGTTGGAATGATGAACAGCCACGCAATGGTCTATTCAGAGAAAGGAGGCAGCTGATTTAAACTGCGCATGCTCCGAGGTGTCCTCATCCCTTGTGCCACTTGCCAGTTGCTCACAGCATCAGGTCAGTATTTATCTTTGAAACTGCGTGTAACATAAAATTCAAGCGTATAGTGTGAGGAATTTTCAAGGAGTACTTGCCGTAACCGGACTGCAGCCGGGTGGTCGAATGTATTGACTGGCTATTCATCAGATCGGTTTTCATTAACGCTGTAGCAACATGTCTATTCGTCTTATTTTATTCAACGCAAGTCACACTATTCATTACATAATTTAAATATGTTTAAACAGTTTTATTTATATATATAAAATTACTTTATTTAATTTAGTTACAATTACTATAATTCTAAGTCATAAAACTATAAGCCCCTACATTGGGGCACACTGGTAAAATTTTGCATGAGCCGCCGCAGATAGTAATGCTCCTCTCTCAGGTATGAATGAAGAATGTCTCTGTCAAATTTCCGGCTAAGGTGCTTTCTTATGGGACATGCGTCATTGACTTTGACACAGGACAGATTGGTTGACTCATCGCATGGGAACGAGCATCTCGGAAACGAGGAGGCTGCTAAACTGTTCGCATGCTACTGTAGTGGATGCCGAAGCCACGCCTATACCTTGTCACAGAACATGGACGTCGGGTACTTGCCCACTTCGTAACGTAGAATAGGCGCCGAATTGTGACGTTTCTGACGCCAGCGTAAAATGCTGGCGCAAGCTCAAGTATTTCTCAGCACTCAGTTCAGCTCATGTGGTTAAACGTTGGGCTTCTCAACAGACGAGTCCTAGTTCCCATGTTGACCCAGCGATACCGTCAGTTAAAACAGCAGTGAGAGCGGGATCGTCCAGAGAGCACGGTGGATCACTGGAAACTTGTCGCCTGGTCGGAGAAATCAAGTTTCTTGACACAGCAGGTCGGTGGTTTTGTCACAATAGGCTTACATATAGGCGAACAACTGCTCGAAAGATATACAGCACCACGGACGCAGGACTGTGGGGGTAGTATGATGAAGTGACAGACATTCTCCTGGGCTCCCATAGGACCTCTGGTAGTAATCGAAGGCACAGACGCCCGTGGCACTTTCCAGCAGGATATCTGACCATGCCGTAAGACCAGAATCGTGCTACATTGGTTTGAGGGTCGTGATAGTAAACTCACGTTGATGTCTTGGCCAGCAAATTCGCCTAATCCGAAGCTGTTGGAACTCACCTCGTATGCTGTGGGGCGCCAGCTCCACAAACCAACAGCCGGTAATTTACCGGGATTACCTGACTTGTGCGTAGGCACAAACATCCGGAAACCTACCAAGGACTCGTCGAATCCATGCCAATCAGAATCACTGTTGTATTGCGTTGGACCAATACGATATCAAGCAGGTGGTCACAATATTTTGATCCCTCAGTGGACATGGACAATATCACGTCACTAGCGCATGTCTGGTTGAATAGTAGAGGTTGAAAATGTTTATATCACGGCGAATGCTTAGCAAGGTTTATGTACCCCCACGAATGTGAAAAGCTGACGTACACGAAGTTCTATTATATAAGGGTCGATCAAGAAATTTCCATTCGAACGCCGTACAGTCCAGAATCGGTACACCAACCTGGTAAAATTGCGGTGAGTACCAGGTTCAGTACACCCGTTTGGTAAAATACCGTGTTCTGCTGCATGGAGAAGTCCGTAACTACCTACTACTTACCTCGTCGGACAAGAATATGGCTTTTCTTTAATGGCTCTAAGCACTATGGGACTTAACATCTGAGGTCATCAGTCCCCTAAACTTAGAACTACTTAAACCTAACTAACCTAAAGACATCACACACATCCATGCCCGAGGCAGGATTCGAACCTGGGACCGTATCAGCCGCGTGGTTCCGGACTGAAGAGGACAAGAATAGCCGACCCCTCAACGCCACGTGATAATCAGGTGGAGAGAGATCTGGAATATAGGGGTCTCACGTAGGATCATTTGTTGTCCGTAATGGATGAGGCTGGTTTCCCAGATGGATCGTCATCTTGTGTAAAAACGCGATCAGCGTGGAACTGCCGGCCGGAGTGGCCAAGCGGTTAAAGGCGCTACAGTCTGGAACCGCGCGACTGCTGCGGTCGCAGGTTCGAATCCTGCCTCGGGCATGGATGTGTGTGATGTCCTTAGGTTAGTTAGGTTTAAGTAGTTCTAAGTTCTAGGGGACTGATGACCTTAGAAGTTAAGTCCCATAGTGCTCAGAGCCAACCAGCGTGGAATTTGGCGTATCATTCCGTGACGGTGGTTTCGACTGACTTGCTGCCCCATACACTTTTCATTCTCTGGTGGATGTCTACCATTGTTTGTCCTCCAGCACCAAAGAAAAGCATAACAGCATGTTGCTCCCGTTTTGAGGCCATTAATAATAATGTCGCTGTAGTACACGTTTCTCCATTTAACGCACGCTCTTCGGAAAGAAACGAATGCCAAAGCGCCAAAGAAATCGGTACAGGCATGCGTAATCAAATACTGAAATATGTAAAAATGCGGAACACGGCGCTGCGGTCGGCAACGCCTGTATAAGACAAAACGTGTCTGGCGCAGTTATTACATCGGTTACTACTGCTACTATGGCAAGTTATCAAGATTTAAGTGAGTTTGAACGTGGTGTTATAGTCGGCGTACGAGAGATGCGACACAGCATCTCTGAGGTAGCGATGAAGTGGGGATTTTCCAGTGCGACCATTTCACGAGTGTACCGTGAATATCAGGAATCCGGTAAAACATCAAATCTTCGACATCGCTGCGGCCGGAAAAAATACGTGAGAGAACAGGACAAACGACGACTGAAGAGAATCGTTCAACGTGACAGAAGTGCAACCCTTCCGCAAATTGCTGCAGATTTCAGTACTGGGCCACCAAAAAGTGCGACCCATTCAACGAAACGTCATCGATATGGCCTTTCGCAGCCGAAGACCCAATAGTGTACCATTGATGACTGCACGGCACAAAGCTTTACGCCTCGCCTGGGCCCGTCAGCACCGACATTGGACTGTTGATGACTGGAGACATGTTGCCTGGTCGGACGAGTCTCGTTTCAAACTGTATCGAGCGGATGGACGTGTACGGCTATGGAGACAGCCTCATGAGTCCATTGACCCTGCATTCAGGGACTGTTCAAGCTGGTGGAGGCTCTGTAATGGTGTGGGGAGTGTACAGTTGGAGTGATATGGGACCGCTGATACAATTACGAGTAGATACGACTCTGGCAGGTGACACGTATGTAAGCATCATCTCTGATCACCTGCATCCAGTGGTGAACATTGTGTATTCCGATGGACTTGGGAAATTTCAGAAGGACAATGTGACACCCCAACCGTCCAGAATTGCTACAGAGTGGTTCCACGAACACTCTTCTGAGTTTAGAAACTTCCGCTGGCTACCAAACTCCACAGACATGAACATTATTTAGCATGTCTGGGAAGCCTTGCAAAATGCTGTTCAGAAGTATCTCTAACCGCTCCTACTCTTACTGATATAATGACAGCCCTGCAGGATTCATGGTGTCAGTTCCTTCCGGCACTACTTCAGACATTAGTCGAGTCCATGCCACGTCGTGTTGTGGCACTTCTGAGTGCTCGCGGGTCGCTACACGATATTAGGCAGCACTGTGGGGCTTAACATCAGAGGTCATCAGTCCCCTAGAACTTAGAACTACTTAAACCTAACTAACCTAAGGACATCACACACATCCATGCCCGAGGCAGAATTCGAACCTGCGACCGTAGCGGTCGCGCGGTTCCAGACTGAAGCGCCTAGAGCCGCTCGACCACATCGGCCGACCGTAATTCAACACATTTTTTTGAAAGTAAGTTGGTTTTACTCAGGATTTCAATACACTAAATTACTTCCCACTCTTTTGGCTGCAAACCTTTTTTCTAACATGATCTCCGTTCAATACGACGGTCTTACGCCACCGTACTCGGAGGGCCTGTATACCTACAGGTACCACTCTATTGGTCGACGTCGGACGCAACGTCTTGCTACATCAGTAACTTCCCCATCATCCACACACTGATTACCGCGGAGTGCATTCTTCAATGGGCCCAACAGATAAAAGTCGCAAGGTGCGACATCCGGGCTGTAAGGTAAATGAGGAAGAAAAGTCCTGTGAAGTTTTGTCATCTCTTCTCAGTTGCGCAGACTTGTGTGAGGCCTTGCATTGTTATGGACAAAGAATTTTTTTTTTGCTTTTTTGTGGCGACGGACGCGCTGAAGTGGTTTTTTCAATTTCCTGAGAATAGCACAATACACTTTAGAGTTGAGTATCCCAATTGGTGGACGAGATTATCAGCACCATCAGTAGTGACATCCAATTGTGCAGCGAGGTGTTTGATTCTGATCCGTCGATCGCCTCGAGTGAGAACGTCCGCTCGTTTTAACATTGCAGAAGGACAGTTTAGCGCGACATCGTTGCGATGACGACAGACGCCTTGCCCAACGGTTTCCCGTGCTTTTCTTCAGTTTCAGGTTTCCGTAGACATTCAGCAACCGCCTATTTTGAAGGCTGCTTAAACGCTGTCACCTATCAGAACTTCTTGAAACTATTGGAGCTTAAGCGGAAATACTCTACGATGCTCCACAAAAAATTCTCCATTTTTTCAACTGAAATTGTCAGAGATAAAAATTGTGATGCTTTACTTGTTGCACGCCCCTCGTATTATCGAACCGTCAGTTTACTAAGTCATGGTTGCGAAATAATGACACTAATTATTTTTTGACGAATGAAAAGGCCGATAGCGTCCGACCTTGGGGAATATCATTTTGGGTTCCGGATCGATGTAGGAACGGGCAAGCAATACTGACTCTAAGACTTACCGAAGAAGGTAATTTGAAGGTACGAATTTCTGCGTTTACGTCATTTGTGAATTTAGAGAATACTTTCGAAATTGTGGACTGGGCCACAATCGCTGAAATTTTGAAGGTATCAGGGACAAAATACAGGGACAGAGAGGTTGTGTACAGTTTGAACAGAAATCAGACTGCAGCTATACGAGTAGGGAATGAAAGTGCAACAGTAATCGAGAAGAGACTAAGACAAGGTTGCAATCTATTGTTCAATGTTATTCTGTATGTACAGTGAGCAAGCTGTGAAGGAGACGGAGGAGAAATCTGGAAGAGGGATTAAAGTTCAGAAAGAAGACTTAAAAACGTCGAGGTTCGCCAATGACATTGTAATACTGCCAGAGCCGTCTAAGTACTTCGAAGAGTAGCTGAACGGAATGGATTATGTATTGAAAAGAGATTGTAAACTTAAGTTCAACAAAAATAAAATAAGGGTAATGGAATGTAGTCGAGCGAATTATATTCGTAACTCAGATAGTAAAAGTAGTGGCAAGGATTTGGGCAGCAAAATAACTCATTATGGCCGACGTAAAGAGGATATAAAATACAGAAAGGAAAGAAACTATGAAAAAGAGAAATCTATTAAAATCGAATATAAATTTAGGTGTAAAGAAGTTTTTTCTGGACATGTAGCCCTGTTTGGAAGTGAAACATGGACAATAGCAGTTCACACAAGAACATAATAGAAGCTTTTGAAATGTAGTGTAGAAGAACGCAGAAGATTAGATGGGTAGATCAAATAAAAAAAAAAAGAGATACTGAATTTAATGGAGAGAGAGAGAGAGAGAGAGAGAGCACTCAACACTCCGTCTTCAGGCCACGAGTGGCCCATCGGGACCATCCGACCGCCGTGTCATCCTCAGTTGAGGATGCGGATAGGAGGGGCGTGTGATCAGCACACCGCTCTCCCGGTCGTTATGATGGTTTTCTTTGACCAGATCCGGTAGTATTCGGTCGAGTAGTTCCTCAATTGGCATCACGAGGCTGAGTACACCCCGAAAAATGGCAACAGCACATAACGGCTGGAGGATCACCCATCCAAGTGCCAGCCACGCCCGACAACGCTTAACTTCGGTGATCTCACGGGAACCGGTGTATCCACTGAGGAAAGGTCGTTGCCGAATTTAATGGAGAAAAATAAATTTATGGCACAGCTTGGCTAAAAGAAGTGAGGAGTCGGTAAGGTACATCCTGAGACACCAAGGAATTGTCAGTTTAGTAACTAAAGAAAGTTGTGGCGGGGGGGGGGGGGGGGGGGGATGGAAGTTGCAAGGTCTTCCACGGGATAGACAGGATAGTCTAAAGTGCAGAGCTGCATCAGACCAATTTTTGGAAAGCAGACGAAAGCAACAGTGAAGTAAAATTACATTCATGCGAATGCACAATTATAGTAAAAGACGAATATTTTTAATGATAAATCTAATTGTATATGACAGAAGTAAATTTTGGCTTGAGGCAAACAAATGAGAAGGATGAAAATTTGCTAGATTTCTGAAATTTAAATGATACTGTTATCACAAACACATTATTTAAAGTTCCCCTTAGAAGAGGTCACACATATGAGGCGCCAGACAAAAGACAATTTCAGTTAACTTATATAATCATGAAACAGAGGCGCAGAAATCATATAAAATCATGTCACAGCTAACCAGACCCAGACATAGATCGTGACAATAGACATGTGTAAGCCAACTGCAACATTAGATTTAGAAGAACCAAGAGAGCTGTCAAAGCCAGATGAAAAGTAGAAGGATTGAAATAAGAAGCAAAAAAGAGGCCTTTTCAAGAAAGAGAAAATAAAATAACTAATGGGAATTGCAGTGGATTAATATCAAGATGGGGATAATAGAAGCAACTAATGACGTTTTAGGAAAAAGGAAACTGGTGCTCAGGAAACCTCGAATGACAGAATGAGTACTAAACTTAATTCAGAAAGGAAGAAATACAACGTAGATGACAACAAAAGAATTTAAAAATGTAGCAAAGAAAAAGAAAAAGATGAAAAAGCATTGCTGAAGAGAGAGAAGATCAGAAAAAGGGAAAATGGAATGAAGTTGATTAGAAAATCAGAGCTCCTCACATCGAACCAAAAATCAAATATGTGGTTGTAAGAAATAAAGAGGGAATGTTATTGATAAACAGTGATAAGATGTGTGCTCGTAGGAAAGAATACATAGGTCTATACATGATAAGTACTTCAAGAATGAAAATAACGGAACTGAAGACATCAAAGGGTGTGGAACAGAAATGCAACATGATACATGAATTTGAACACACCCTTCGGAATCACAAAGAAGGAAAAGCGATCGAAGTTTACGACATCGCGGCAGAATTGCCGAAAAATTTAAGTAACAACAAGAAACAACAATTATTCAGAGTAATAAATGACTGCCACGAAAGAGTAATCACCACAGAAGCTTTCACACGATGCAGAATCATTATCACACCTAAGATAGGAAAGACAGTTGACTACAGCACTTATAGAACACTATGAACATTATCACATGCCTTCAAAATGCTCATTAATATAATTAAGATCAGAATAAAAGGAAGAGTGCGTAAGTGTATTGGAGAAAACAATTTTGAATTCAGAGGAATGAGGGAAGCAGTTTTGGCCTCTGGCATGGTATTGGAGAGGTGAATAAAAGAACTTATCTTACTTTCATTGGCTTAGCAAAAGATTTTGACAATACGGACTGTTCATTTGCATTTTTTATAGGTATATTTTTGTTATTTTCACATGGTTCTTATATTTTGGGAAATACCATTTCGACTATCTGGATAATTTGAAAATGGGTCCCGACCAGAAACTAGACATCAAGTAAATAAAAGTGAAATTGGCAACGTTGGCTGATTTTTCATTGTATTGATTAAAACAAGTTGCTGTCCTGAAATTACTCCAAGATGCTGCAAGATCGAGCGAGGAGACGCAGTGGTGAGCATTCTGGACTCGCATTCGGGAGGATGACTGTTCCAACCCGCGCCCCATCACCCTGATTTAGATTTTCCGTGATTTCCCTAAAACGCTTCAGACAAATGCCGGGATTGCTCCTTTGAAAGTGCACGGCCGATTTCCTCCCCTAACCTTCCCCAAGCCAATGGGACTGATTACCCCGCTGTTTGGTCCCCTCCCCCCCCTCCCCCACCCCAAATCAACCAACCAACCATGCTAACCACGCTGCAAGTTCATAAAATCATACATTCTTTTTTAAGCGACAGTAGGCGTGATAATAAAATGAGGAGAGAGAGATCAGGACTATCGGACGAATGTTCACGTATTTCCTAATTGCTGTTGACAGTAATGGTTGAGGCTTGCCTCCCAGACTCTCCAAGATCAAATGTGTGTGAAATCTTATGGGATTAACTGCTAAGGTCATCAGTCCCTAAACTTACACACTACTTAACCTAAATTATCCTAAGGACAAACACACACACACCTATGCCCGAGGGAGGACTCGAACCTCCGCCGGAACCAGTCGCACAGTCCATGACTGCAGCGCCCTCCAAGATCAACCGGCGTCTTGTATCGAACCCCGACCAGCACGCAGCATGGTGCATCATTGCACAACGGTGGCTTTCGACAGACGTGCCGTCTCGTAAACATTCTTCATTGTCCGATGAATATTTACCGCTGTTTGTACTTCGGAAGCCAAGAAAAGAAGAACGGCACGTTGGTCCTATTTGGACGCATTTAGCAATAACCTCCTATAGGTCATGTTTCCGCATTTACCGCAAGCACGTCGGAAAGACACGAATGTCACACTAATTCATGGCCTATAAGTCGGTGCTTATACACCCACATTGGAGTCGCGCTACGTTGCATATAAGCTGCAGCAACACCCTCAAACTGAAACCTTCTCATCGCCCTTTACAGAAGGTGTCGAAATTACACTACTGTTTGTAAAAAGTGAAACACTCAGAAGCAATGGTCTGCAACGGGCCACGATAAGAGGACGTGCAGAGCAGCGAAACCACAACAAATGATTTAAATCGCAGAGAGGTGGCGTGCATGTAGGCCCAACAGCGTCCTCTTTTTTGTTACCGGACAGGTCACTGTTACACAACACGCCATACGGAATGAAAGCGTGTAACCAAGCGCCACTATGCCGCACTGACATCAGGGGGTGGAATATTCGCAAGTGAGTGCGCTCGAAGAGGGCAAAATTATTGGTCTCTGGGAGGCGTGTCTGTCTTTCCGTGATCTTGCTGCTAGTACAGAGCACGCTGCTTCAACATTGAGGCGTATGTCCGGCAGTGAGCCGTACACAGCGCCGACAGGGTACTGTGTGAGAAAATGTGATCACCGCGCGAGATGACGGCCATTTTGTCCGCTTATCCGCAACTGGCAGAACAGCTCCGTCCACAGTGTTGATGCGACATTGGAGCTACGCAGGGGGCCCGGGCTCGACTCCCGGCAGGGGACTGGGTGTTCTCGCAAGCCGCCGATGTGGCGTCACCTAAAAAGGACTTGCAATACGGCGGCCGAACTTCCCCGAATGGTGCCTCCCGGCCAACAATGCCATACGATCTATATTTTTTCTTCATTGGATGTGGACGTGTCTGCGTCGATTGTCCGACGCTGTCCTCTGTGGGCTGCACTGGTGGTACGCATGCCGTTGCATCGGCTTCCACTGACTAGAACCCACCAACGCAGACTGTCATGGGCAAGCGAAAGCTGACTGGCGTGCCGAGAGGTAAGAAGTAGTGTTTTCGGACGAGTCCCACTTCAGCTTGTCCTACTGTGATGACAGCATACGTGTACGATGCAGTCGGGCAGACTGTATTGCTGAGTGGCATAGCGGACAACCGCCAAGTGTGATGATTTGGGGCGCTATTGTCTATAACAAGCGATCTCACCTCCTACGTCTAGGGGATAATCTGAACAACTACTGCCATGTTGTTGTTGTGGTCTTCAGTCCTGAGACTGGTTTGATGCAGCTCTCCATGCTACTCTATCCTGTGCGAGCTTCTTCGTCTCCCAGTACCTCCTGCAACCTACATCCTTCTGAATCTGCGTAGTGCATTTATCTCTTCGTCTCCCTCTACGACTTTTACCCTCCACGCTGCCCTCCAATATTAAATTGGTGATCCCTTGATGCCTTAGAACATGTCCTACCAACCGATCCCTTCTTCTAGTCACGTTGTGCCACAAACTCCTCTTCTCCCCAAACTACTGCCGTATCAGAGAGATTTTACAGCCCGAGACACTACTCACCCAGCATGCCGATCCGCACATCATGTTTCAGCAGAACAACGCCCAGCCGCATGTGGTAAGGAATGTGCAAGCCTTCTATAAAGAAGAAGGGTATCAATGCGCCGCGCGGGATTAGCCGAGCGGTCTTGGGCGCTGCAGTCGTGGACTGTGCGACTGGTTCCGGCGGAGGTTCGAGTCCTCCCTCGGGCATGGGTGTGTGTGTTTGTCCTTAGGATAATTTAGGTTAAGTAGTGTGAAAGCTTAGGGACTGATGACCTTAGCAGTTAAGTCCCATAAGATTTCACACACATTTGAACATTTTTTTGGTTTTAATGCTTCCCTGGTCTGCCCTTCGCCTGACATGTCACCCATCGAACATGTCTGGGCTATGGTCGGTCGGCAGCTTGTTCGTTCAGGCACTCCTGCAGCCCCAGTTGATGCTTTTTGGGCGCGCCTTCAAATCGCGTAACAAGCATTCCCCAGCAGCACATTCAGCTCCTCTTTGTTTCCATTCCATGACTCTCTACTGAATTTCCACAGCCCCAGTGCCTGTACAGCTCTGTAATGCTAATCATTTGTGTAGCGTCATGTCCCTAATCGGTGGATCAAACTTCATTGTGATCACATGTCTTGGTCTTGGCGTCTTACTTTTTCCATAAATTGGTGTATAAATCCTGATTTTCACTGTCATGCTGAGACCTTCTCAAACCACCCTCGTATCTGGCAGAAAATGTGATACAGACTAAAAAAGGAGAAAGGGGAAGGAAATGTGATTCCAGATTCGTAGTCCCCATTAAGCATGCGGACAGAGCGAACACGAAAAGGCTCCATCCACCGCAAAAACGCGCCGTGCTCGGCTGCACGCGCTTCGTGGCAGCTCTGCTGTGGACTCGCGGCAGAGAGAGGCTGGGAGGGGCGGTGGGCGGTGGCTGTGGTATTAGCGGCGCGGTATCTGCCGGAGAGCTTTACGACCGTCCGGGGCGGCCGCTCCATCGCCGGATGGCGCCCGGGGGAGCCGCAGGCCTGTTACCGCGGCCCACAGCCGCTCCATGTGCGCAATCTCCACTTTGGCGCGCCCAAAGAATACCACCAGCACTGCACGGCCAGAGCGCAGGAACCGGTCCGCTAAGATACTACACTACTGGCCATTAAAATTGCTACACCACGAAGATGACGTGCTACAGACGCGAAATTTAACCGATAGGAAGAAGATACTGTGATATGCAAATGATTAGCTTTTCAGAGCATTCACACAAGGTTGGCGCCGGTGTCGACACCTACAACCTGCTGACATCAGGGAAGTTTCCAACCGATTTCAAAGGAGGAGAAGAGCGTACCCTCACGTTTCCGACTTTGATAAAGATCGGATTGTAGCCTATCGCGATTACGCGTTGGTCGAGATCCAATGACTGTTAGCAGGATATAGAATCGGTGGGTTCAGGAGGGTAATACGGAACGCCGTGCTGGATCCCAACGGCCTCGTATCACTAGCAGTCGGGATGACAGGCATATAATCCGCCTGGCTGTAACGGATCGTGGAGCCACGTCTCGATCCCTGAGTCAACAGAGGGGGACGTTTGCAAGACAACAACCATCTGCACGAACAGTTCGACGACGTTTGCAGCGGCATGGACTATCAGCTCGGAGACCATGGCTGCGGTTACCCTTGACGCTGCATCACAGACAAGAGCGCCTGCGATGGTGTACTCAACGACGAACTTGGGTGCACGAATGGCGAATCGTCATTTTTTCGGATGAATCCAGGTTCTGTTTACAGCATCATGATGGTCGCATCCGTGTTTGGCGACATCACGGTGAACACACATTGGAAGCGTTTATTCGTCATTGCCATACTGGCGTATCACTCGGCGTGATGGTATGGGGTTCCATTGGTTATACGTCTCGGTCACCTCTTGTTCGCATTGACGGCACGTTGAACAGTGGACGTTACATTTCAGATGTGTTACGACCCGTGGCTTCTACCCTTCATTCGATCCCTGCGAAACCCTACATTTCAGCAGGATAATGCACGACCGCATGTTGCAGGTCCTGTACGGGGCTTTCTGGATACAGAAAATGTTCGACTGCTGCCCTGGCCAGCACATTCTCCAGATCTCTCACCAATTCAAAACGTCTGGTCAATGTTTGACGAGCAACTGGCTCGTCACAATACTCCAGTCACTACTCTTGATGAACTGTGGTATCGTGTTGAAGCTGCATGGGCAGCTGTGCCTGTACACGCCATCCAAGCTCTGTTTGACTCAATGCCCAGGCGTATCAAGGCCGTTATTACGGCCAGAGGTGGTTGTTCTGGGTGCTGATTTCTCAGGATCTATGCACCCAAATTGCGTGAAAATGTGATCAAATGTGAGTTCTAGTATAATATATTTGTTCAATGAATACCCGTTAATTATCTGCTTTTCTTCTTGGTTTAGCAATTTTAATGGCCAGTAGTGTATTTACAACGAATTTCTTTTATTTTCGCCAATGATCGCACAACTTTTGGTTCTTAGACTACCTGCTCAGTCAGCAATGACAATCTTCAAAGCTGCAGAAAATCGTGGGAAATGGGATACAAATAGTACATACATTAAGTCTTAGAACAATAAAATACGCTATTTTGTGTATACAGAGCGTTTCAGGTGTAATAGTGAGTATTTTGGGATGTGGTATTATAGACAAATTGCACTAAAAATGCCACGTAACATGCGTCCAAGTTTTAATGAGTACAGAAATACAGCTGTTAGCATGTAACCCAAACATACATAAAACAAAGACAAATGAGGACGTTCACGGTTGATTTTCAAAACTTCCAGCGCCAACTTCAAAGCACTTTTGACATCTCTTGATAACACCATGTGTAGCTGTTCTGAGGTCGTCTTTGCGTTCTTTTATGAGGGCTGCACTACTCATAATCCGAACGATCAAATCGGCTCTTGTGGCTACTTTGTCTTCGGAAACTTCGCCTTTCAACTATAGCCACATGCAATAATCCAAAGGGGTAAGGTCCGGGGACCTTTGTGGCCAAGAAACATGCCCATGTCTACCGATCCATCTTCCGGGGAATGTTAGGTTTAGGTGATGTGTCACCTGACGACTATAATGTGCAGGAGCCTCGTCAAGCTGGATGAACATACACATTCTTGTAACCAAAGGAACGTCTTCCAATAATGCTAAAAGCTCATTTTCAAGAAAGTGTAGATAATAGGATCCTGTGAGACCATGCGGTAACACAACAGACCCAATCAACTGGTTGTCTGTCAAACCACACCACATATTTACAGAGAAGCGTTCTTGAAAATGTGTCTCCACAATGGCAAGGGGTTCTGTCAGACCACTGATGTGAATTACGAGTGTTACTGATGCCGACACCAGTGAAAGTCGCTTCATCAGTGAATAGTAAAAATGGCATTACCGGGCGATTTTCAAGCATCCAATGACAAAATTCCAGTCGTCTATTTTCATCTGCTGCTCGAAGGTGCTGAATGAGCTGTAAATGATACGGATGGAACTCGTGCATACGTACACCGATATGTGCAGAAATTCTACATGTGCTTGTTGAAAGGCTACGTTCTATCGACTGTATAATGTCTTCTACTTCATCCACAGTCTGTTCATTTACACGTTCAGATGCAATATTATTGCTAGGCATTGTATCCGTGTCACTTAGTGTATTGAATATACGAGTAAACACTCTTGAATCCGGTAGTCTGCGGTTACAACACATGTTATACGCCGTATTCTCTAAAAGTAGCAGTAGCAGTGTTTCCATTACAAAACGCACACACAAATACCATAGCGGTATACTCAGCATGTGTAGATACGTGCGGCATGTTTACACGGTACAGTACAGTAGGCGTGCCCAACAAATCACACTGAAAGCTTCAATGTAAGCTAAAGCACAACTTCACAACGTGAACATCAACACTCAACTGGTGACATTCGATAAATGTAGCCCATAGCAACCGGTGTACCAACAAACTAAACTAAAATGCTTTAACTCTGCTATCTCTCTGTACTCAATAATAATTGGACACATGTTAAATGGGATTTTTTATTGCAGTTCGTCTATCCTACCATCTCCTAAAATATTTACCATTTTTCCTGAAACATTCTGTGTTTTGTGAAGATACCACTATGGCATTATTATTTTACTGTAAGTTATAAAACAGGTATGTCTCCTCATATTTCAAGTGCATGTTTTCACTTCATAAAAGTAATAGTTTTCGTTATGGCATATTTTTTGTTCTAAGACGTAATCTGTTCAGTAGTTGTATTCCGTTTCCCATGATTTGCTACAGATCTGAAGATGATCATTACCTACTGAAAATAGCAGTCTAAGGACCAAAAGTTCTATGATCATAGACGGAAATAAAAGAAATTCATTCTACACTTCTTGTATCACTGTCTAAATCTGCGACTAAGTGCAACTTGTAAAATATACTTTTCTATGCTGTTAATTCTGAATGCATAATCTGGTTACACCATTCAAAACATGCCTTAATACTTAACGTAATTTACATGTGAATGCGCTTCAAAAATCGATTTTTTTAGTTTTAAATCTATATTAAGAGCTTTTCTTGAACGAAATAGTGGTCAAAAGAACTAAATTTTACATCAGGAAGTCGTTTGGAAATCAACTTAAAGATCTCTCGGTGTGCGTCCACATCCATGTCTCCGCTGCTTTCACGCGTCAATATTGTCATTAAATTCCTGTTCGTGAAACATATAGTACACGACTTTTTTCCAAGTTATGCAGCCATGCTAGAAGATACGCCTTGCGATGCTCATAAGTTTCCCTTTTATATCTTTGGTTCTCGAGTAATGTGCTCCTTATAAATTTTATTATAGTTTGAATTGTTGCCATTTTATTACTCTCTAAAGTTATTATACCTCTAATTTGCTTTAATGTGGGGCAGTTAGTAGGTGTGAAATTGTGGAGTTGCTTGGAATATACTCTGGGTTTAATATGAGATAATCACTGTTGGCAGTTGATTCCATGACAGTGGTCAAAGCTGAAAAGTGGGTCACTGGGGCAACTAAAGAGAACAGAATAACAAACAGAAACAAGAAAAGGAAGAAAGAAGGTGAGCAACATGTAAACTAAGAAGATTAAGCATTTGGAATGTATTAGGAACAACAGAGCTGAGTTTTAGATCAAATATAACTTTGAATTGAATTTCCTGAGAATTCAGTTTCCTGACACGTTTATTTCGCGCACAAAATTTCTATTTGAGCTAGAGGTTTGAAATTTTTTGGGATGTTTCACGGTACTATTTTCGGAAAAGTAGATACAGACACTAACCTAATATTAACAGGAATGAAAATACAAACAAGTTTTCTCCTTTATGGCCAGCAGCATAATATACGTCTGATAATGACATGATGGTTAGAGTAGATACACCGAACAGCTGCTCACAATAATGGCGATAAAACCCAAAAATTCTGTCGTATATAAATACCATTTATTATGAACAGCTATTTATTGTATCTTCTCTGATAAAATTCGAACTGATTAATTATAAAGTAGGTAATCTATAATCTTTAACTTTGGCTTTTAGCTTTTTGGTCGGGTCTTGTATGTTAGCCTTCTGGGTCTTCTTGTACCTGAGCAGTGGTGCTGTGCACTTACTGCGGTTTCATGTTTTCCTGTTTTCAACCTTGTTTCCTGCTTCGTTAAGCCTGTATTGCGGCGTTAAGTATCATTTTCTTACGTTTTCAAGTCAGCAATGGCGCATACGTTTTTGGTTAAATAAGGTGTATGCCATGTGAATTTGTCACAATAGTTACGAGTATGTTTCCACTGTGAATATGGTCCCTGATTGAAATCGGTAGTGAATAAATATATTGTAAAACAGCACAGTGTGTATCATACATTTCTCCATATATCGATGCTGTCGGCAGTTGCCTGAAATTTTTTTTTATCAAAAGAAAGAGTATGAAGGAAGATTTTGTGTTATGCCTAGGTGCAGTCGAGTGGCTGGATGTACCAGGCATTTTATTATAGGCATGGAATAATGATAGGTATTTGATATGGCAGGAAAGCTGTTGAGGACACCAGTGGCTAAGAAGATGATGGAGACAATCCAATCTTCGGCAGTCTTCTACAACAGCACATTTAAAAAGCTTCTATTATTTTCTTTACTGTTTATCGTCTACATTTCACTTCCGCATAAAACTACACTCCAGGCAAATATCTTCAGAAAATACCTCTTAACACTTAAACTCAAACTCAGCGTTAAATTTTTCCTTTTCAGAAATGTGTTTCTTTCCATCGGCAATCAATCTGCAATAATTTTAATCTAGGAGAACTAGTCATAGAATTTTAATTATGATCCCGAAAAAACAATTATATAATTTATTTTTCGTTAGTTTACAGATACATGTCAGTCGCTCTTGCACACAGTGTATGTCCAGACAAAAAACATTAACTACATAACTTTATTTTCAACATATAAAGGATACAACCAGACGCTTGCATAATTTGATTGTAAAAATCTTGACAAGGCTTCAGTACCACTGAGGGTGCTTCTTCAGAATGAAAGTCACATAAATTACATGACGTGAAAATTGTAAAAACACATTATGAGCTACTCTTTGACTTCAGCTCCTTAGCTCATCATGTACGTTTACAATTTTAACGTCATGTAATTTATGTAGCTTTCCTTATGAAGAAAATACCCTTTGTAGTATTTAAAACTGGTCAAGGTTTTTACAATAAACTTATGCAACCACTTGACTGTATACTTTATATATTGGAAATCTATTTACAACCGTTACTGTCAGCCATGTTTAAAACTGTGACTTTGTTTTATTAGGATAATAACCGACTGACATATACTTCACTTTAACACAGGGCTGAGCCATTTTCATTTAGGCGACTAGTGGCTTGCTAAAGTACTTAAGCATGATGTTTTTTAGAGGTTACAAAGACTGCAAACATGTTCCTTTAAATAAACAAAGAAGTAATAACGCAAATTTTTAAAGGTGATAGTTAAAAGCTCATAACTGCCCTCATATACGGTGCAGGTAGTACCAGTGGCCACACACAATAGTGATGAGCATTTTATAGACGTACACTTACTTGTACTACCCCTTTTTTACAAAAAAATTGTGAAGTGAGCAATAAATAGTAGTGGACCAATAACGGAACCCTGGAGTGGTTCCAGTGGGATGCGACCTCTCACCTAGCGCAAAGAGTGACCCAGAACAGTGGGAGGGGGTGGGGGGGGCGACTCCCAGCGCGCTCTGTAAATGAACAAAAATGTAACTACGCAATTTTTTGAAGGTGATAGTCAAAAGTTCATGACTACCCATCGCATATGATGCAAAAAGTATCATTTGTCACATGCAATAGTGATGAACATTGTGTAGACGTACATGTTACCCTCGCAACCTTTTTTACTACAAAAATTTTGTGAAGTGAGCTTTCAGTAGAAATAGTAGTGTACCAAGAAAGGAACCCTGGGGTTAGCGTAACAACTAGGTGGTTCCAGTGGGACGCGGCCTCACACCTAGCGCAAAGAGTGACTCAGAACTGGAGCAGCGGACGGGTTGGCTCCCAGTGGGGGCGGGGCTGTAAATTAAGGGCGCAGATATCAGGCGCAGGTGCTGCCGCGGCGGCCAACTTGCGCCCTAAATCGCGCGCCGCGGGCGTGGCCATGACAAGACGGCGCGCCGCACCTGCGCTCCCCACTTGCTGCCGCCGCACCCGTACGTAGATCACCCTGCAACTGCGCCATCAGCCGCTTGGCCGGCTGTTCCGCTGATACCGAGAGCACTTTGCTCCTTAACCTGGAAACCGCCGACAACGGGGTGTAACCGAAGTTAGGAGCCGCTCTACTTCAGTTTACCGGCGTTACCCGCCTCTGCAGCCTACGCAGGCCAGTACTGCGACGCCAAGCAGGAGGTTCTCGTTTCGAATCGATATTACTACTGAACGGTGTTTTTAGCCTCTCTGTAATCGCCATTACTGATTCGAATTCACATAACGGAAGAAATGTTAACGAGACATGTTCGAAATACACTGTTCTGCAAAACTAAAGGACGAGACAGATGAAGTAACATAACATACCTAACAACTCGCTGGAAATAAATGAAAGTGCTGGAACATGTTGGCAGAAGTCTCCCAGTCGTACACAGAAAGCTGGACGTCATATGACGTGAGATTAGCGCGCCTATAGCGCCAAATGAAGCTGGCCTCGCAGTACGAGGCATCTGAAGGAACCAGAAAAGAGAGTGTCTGTCAATCAACGAGCAGTTAGGGTGCACTGTGGTGATGTTCTACCTTACAGCCCGTGCCGGAGAGAACATCTGAATAACTTCACATAGGGAAGAATCATTGGGAAATTGGGAGAAGGACGAAATGTGACGAGTGTACCCCAGGCGTTTGTTACTGTTCACAGTATTTTTCACAGTGTTCCGAAACACAGGCACCACTGCCCTAGATAACCGCTACTTTGTGCAACAGGGAACCGCGTCATACAGTGGTTGCAACGGCAACCACGTTTAACAGAATGCAAGGCAAGCAATCTCACGCTCCACAGTGACACAACGTCTACATGGGAGTGATCTCATGCCAGGAGGCCAGTACGTTGTGTTCTGTTGATATCCGTACATCGGCAGCACCGTGAGCGATTGTGCCAAGAGCATGAGGACTGCACCAACAAAGAATGGAGTCGTGTGCTTCTCTGGAATGAAAGAAGACTCAATCTCAGTAGTCATTCACGACGTACCCTCATATGCCGTGATGTGGGAACATGTAATGCACGCAGGAACATTATCTAACACGGGTCTGATATCATTTTTACGGATCACAATGCGCATCGAACAGAGCAGGTGGAACGAGAGGATATTCAGCGAATGGAACGGTCTGTCCATTCCAAACATCCAAACGCATCTATGACCATCAAGCGTTATCAGCCGCGCTGGTGGAGGGATGGATCACTTTACTACAAGAACTTCTAATCATCCAGCATGGAAGCACGCTGCAGAGCATGCACTATCTTGTGTGGTGACAATATACCCTATTAAGAACGATGTTCCCCCTTTTTTAATGTCTGGGGGAACGTCATAAATCCCAATGACTTTAGCATAATCATTGTCTTCGAAGAAAAGTGTCATTTCTATTCGTGACATTGCGTATTTCTTTCAATTACTTTGGGTGCTATACTGTAGCAGCTCTTTTTATGTATGGCCCATGTTTTATCGCGCTATGTCACTTGGCTGTGGAACATCATACGAAAGTTACTTTCGTTCTTAATTTTTCCACATCATTGTATAGACCCCTTGTAGCCTAATTTCTTTGTCTTTTTCCCACTGTGCCACTCAATATTGTCCACTTATAAAAAGCATTATACGAAAAAGCGGCCTTTTTGGTGACTTTCACTGACGAAATCTTCTCAGATTATCTGCTAAGTGGCAACGTCATCACGAAGCAACGTTTCAGAGGGTTTACTTCCACTCATCTTCATGTGAAAAGACTAGTTCATGAGGGGTGTGAGCTTTCATAGTTACTTGACCGCAGCCTCCTCTGCCGAAGAAGTATCGAGCTACAAATTCGCCTGCCCCTGGAAGAAGAATGTGTCCCCGTCAGTGGTGGTGTCTAGTCCTAACGTAGCAAGGAAGATTAGTGTAGAGACTGGTCTAGGACTGGTGTTGCCTGTCAGTTATGTCCACTTCCTACGCCACTCTCTCTCTCTCTCTCTCTCTCTCTCTCTCTTTCCCTCTCCCTCTCTCCCCACACACCCACACACAAACGCGAGCGCGTTATTGGTAACGCCCTCCTGCTTTTTCTTAGTTGGGAGCCCCTCTGTGCCTCTACCAGATCGCGTGGTAACTGGGTGAAAAGAAACGCGTCTGTAATGCCGTATCTCGAACAGACCGATATATTCCTTTGAGTAGAGAGTGAAAACGGCCAAAAAAAATTTCGTCATACTCTGCCATAAAGAGGTGTTTCGGTGCGCCACACATGACGAGCAGCTCACCGAATTTACTTGAAAAATATGAATTTTTTGTCTGGGATTTCCTGCCTCAGAAATAAATTTAAAATAAAACCAAATTCAACCCTCTGGTTCATAATAAGGTTCTCTTGAGATCTCTTCTGTTGTAAGGCAGATGTCAGAAGACCAGGAAAATATCCCCTCCCAACACTTACCCTACCCCCCCCCCTCTCCCTCTCGCTTGTCCACATTACATGGCTCGCCTGCTGTTTGTCTGGAGATAACGGTTTTATAAGGCGTTTGAACTTCAACAGCGAATTGTAATCTTCAAGATGATAAGTATTACATAGAAGTGACAAAAGTCATGGGATACCTCCTTATATCGTGCTGGATCTCTTTCTACTCGGCGTAGTGCAGCAGTTCGATGTGGTGTGGACTCAACATGTCGTTGGAAACACCCTGCAAGAATACTGAACCAGGGAGCCTCCATAACTTCCCACAGTTGCGGAAATGTTGCCGGTGCAGCAGTTTTTTGCACAAACTTACCTCCTTATTTTTTTCTTTCTTTCTTTGCTACCGCCTTTATCCCGCATTGTGCGCAGGGTCGGCGGGGTTAAGTACGGAATTGGCATGGTTAATTTTAAGGGATGGAAGGATGCCCTTCCTGCCGCCACCCCATACCCTCAGTATACCCCAGCTGTCTGCGACTAGTGTCAATCGTGAAATAGTGTGAATGTGTGTCAAATTTCTGCAAGTCGTGTAGCCGAGGCGGGACTTAGTAGGATGTGGAAAACCGCCTAAAAACCACATCCAGTCGTTAATCCACCGGGCGGATTCCATCCGGGGCCGGCGCGCCTACCCGAGCCCAGGAAGCAGCGCATTAGCGCTCTCAGCTACCCTAGCGGGTACAAACTTACCTCCCTATTATGTCCCATAAATGTTCAATGGGATTCATGACGGGTGATCTGGGTGGCCAAACCATTCGCTCGAATTCTCTAGAGCGGTCTTCCAACCAATTGCGAACAATTATGGGCCGGTGACATCGTACATTGTCATCCATAAAAATTCCATCTTTGTTTGAAAATTGAAGTCCATCAATGCCTGCAAATGGTCTCCAAGTAGCCGAACATAACCATTTCCAGACAATGATTGGTACAGTTGGACATGGAGACCCAACATACTCCATGCAAACACAGTCCACACTATTATGGAGCCACAACCAGCTTTCACAGTGCCTCATTGACAGCTTGGGTGCCGGCCGGTGTGGCCGAGAGGTTTTAGGCGCTACAGTCTGGAACCGCGCGACAGCTACGGTCGCAGGTTCGAACCCTGCCTCGGACATGGATGTGTGTGATGTCCTTAGGTTAGTTAGGTTTAACTAGTTCTGAGATCTAGGGGACTGATGACTTCAGAAGTTAAGTCCCATAGTGCTCAGAGCCATTTGAACCATTTTTGAACAGCTTGGGTCCATGGTTCGTGGAGTCCGCGCCACACTTGAACTCTACCATCAGCTCTTACAAGTGAAATCGGTTTCCGTCTCACCAGGTCAAGGTTTTCCAGTTGTCTGGGGTCCAACCGATAGGGTTACGAGTCCAGGCGAGCCGCTGCAGGCAACGTCGTGCTGTTAGCAAAGGTACTCGCTTCTGTCGTCTGCTGTCATAGTCCATTAACGCCAAATTTCGCACTACTCTCCTAACGGATACGTTCGTCGTACTTCCCACATTGATTTCTGTGGTTATTTCACGTAGTGTTGCCTGTCTGTTAACACTGACAACTTTTCGCAAAAGCTGTTGCTCTCGGTCGTTAACTGAAGGCCGTCGGCGACTCCGTTGTCAGTAGTGAGAGGTACTCCCTGAAATTAGGTATTCTCGGCATACCCTTATGTGGATCGCGCAATATTGGATTCTCTAACAATTTCCGAAACGGGGTGTCTCATGTTTCTCGTTCCAATTACCATTCCACGCTCATAATCTATTAATTCGCGTCGTGCGGACACAATCACGTTGTAAATTATCCCATTAATCACCTGAGTAAAAATGACAGCTCCACCAATGCACTGCTCTTTTGTACCTCGTGTACGCGATACTACCACCATTTGTATGTGGACATATCACTAACCCATGACTTTTGTCACCTCAGTGTAATGTTAACGAATTCAATCAGCAAACCAAAACCCTTGTAGCGGACAGTTATTATGACGATTTCATGTTATCTTGGTAAACCTCTACTACTGCTATTATTGCTATTGCTGCTAATTTAAATGCGAAACATGACTTTTCCATAGAAGATACACAAATTCGAATTTTTTTAAGTATAATATTAATTGTAACCCACACCCAAACCAACAAACTTAATCCCACTGTTCGGATGAAGAGAAGATATAATCCATGTTAAATGCTTGTCTCAATGAGCTACGTGTTATCTTCGCTTCTGAGCAATCTTAATGGGTTGCCGTTTATTGCAAGGGTGTGAATTTTCTGAGAGAGCTAAGTGGCTTTCCTACTCACTGTTCACTATCAAACAAGCCGCTGCTTCGTATTTACACACTGGAAAATATGTCGACATTGAGATAGCACGTATGTTCGTTGCCCCACGCTTAAGGAAATATGCAAGACAACTTTAATATAGTACTGGAGTTGCTGCATAGTGAAAAAGAAAGAGCACATGGAATGAACTGAGCTTATATAAACGAACTTTTTGCATCCTCCAGTCATACAGTTTAGCAGTGCTAGGAAAAATGAATTACAGAAAACTTTGCCCCACATTTCTCAACAAATTAGGGTATTTTTTCAAGAAGTATGTCACGAGTGAATAATGTGATGATGTAAATAAAATGAGGCATAATCTTTTACTTTGCATTTTACAATAAAATGCGTAAAGTGAATAAAATAATAGAAAATGTATGCCACACTTGTTTTACAATAAAATACATTTTATTAAATACAGTTCATGTAAACAGTTTGTTGCGTTAAACTTAATGATCCTTCCACTTATTTTAATTCAATAAAAATCAAACACAAATCACCGAAGAGACTGCTAATTTATTATTTAGAAAATCATTGTGTTTAAGAATTTTTTACTAGAACACTAATGAACCGATCTGTATGGATCGACATATATAAATTATTTCTCAAAGACACTATATGTTTACAAACACATTATGCTGACACTTAGGTCATTTATATTTTCTTGGCTACAGTTGTCATAAAGGCAATATTTGTAACACTTTATGAGAATATTAACAGCATGTAAGTTGACAACCTATGGCTATATTCAGAACTTCATAGTAATTTTATATGTACGCTTTGTGTTTGTCATCTGGTGTAAACGTAATATTTAATTGGTTCAATGCGATTGCAACTCTTTGTAAAAGAAACGAGTCACAGGATTTGTTTGTCTGTGTAAAATGTGGCCGAACTTTAGTTCTGTGGTTGTATGCATTCTTTTAAGCTTTATATAACTTCAATAGTGATGTATTCCTTAAGCAACTATGGATAAAATTGTGCATACCACCATTGAATGTAGTGAGGTTAGGAATGATGATTCGATTTAAATGTCAAGTATGTATGTTTTTGCATATTTGTGTATGAGATTGGACATCACTTCAAAATCTAAATAAACTCGACACACTTTTCACCATGGACCTAACTGGGTGATAATTTTCCTTATTTTCATCTATGCTACTCAAAAATAATAATAATCATAATAATAACAATAAACTATTATATGTAAGACTGGTTGAAACTACGTGGAAGAAGTTAAACAGTTCATACATTTGGGAAGCCCATGGTAAGTATGGTTGTTGCACCTAACAATGAAGATTAACATTTGCTGATTAAAAAGATGCTTAACTGTTGCATATGGATCGTGGAACTGTTAAGTGTTAAATATCGTGAGGCAGAGTTATCGTGCTCGAGAAGAATAGAAAAGGTAGATATACCAAATAAGCAACTAAGAAGTGCTGAAACGAGTTGTAAGGTAAAATCTACTTCGAAGAACATGCTTCATTAAGGAACTTATATCACAGGGTAGGTCTCGAAAAATATGTATCTTCTACAAAACACTACAGAAGGCAAGCTACAAGAGAAATTTTGAATGAGAAGAAGAAGAAGAAAAATAAGAAAAAAATGCGTCGGTCAGTTAAAGATGAGCAGAAAATATGGTCAACTGAAGAAGGAAACTGAGGATGTATGTGGAAGAGAAGACTCATATTTGGAACCTAAGGGAACAACGATCGAAATCTCCGACAGAAATGTCGTGACCTTACAGCGACGTCATAAGCTGAAGCAAATGTAGCTCTCGCAAACTTCAGTTCTTCAAATTGGAATTTGTGACATGTAATGAATTAATAGCATAAAATACGGTACATCCAAAGCTCTGGAGATTTTATGCAGTGGAAAAGGTATTTCTAGACTTCCTTAGAGGGAACGAGAGCAGTTGCCCAAGACAGGAGGGGGGAGGGAACAGACATCGTCTTTGTACTTGCATCGGTGCCGCAGAGAGTGTGAAGCTTTGTTAGTACCAAGTAATGCCACACAGAGGTGGGAAAGGGAAGATGCCGCTTACCTGTGCGGCTTACCAAAAGTAAAGTCTTGATAAATAAAACGGCTGAAAGACAAAAAGGGGTCATTATGTAGATGTGGCAAGATAGAAAAAACGAAGCGAGTAAGCCACAACCAGTAGTTACTTGTTTCGATTTTCCTATCTGTCCACATCTCCAACACCCTCACAATGCTAAAAACACTCATTAAAAGTGTGTACCATTGGACTATGAGTCGCTAGGCGCCTTAAAATCGTTTATGTTATAATTAAAATTGTACCATCACAAAAGGCGACTTATTTCCATTATTTCCGAATGTTATGCTAGGATCTATCCCGGCGGCGACCTTGCAAAGAACCTGAAATGAATATCTGTAGTGCTTCCCACAGCCCCATCCCACAGCCTCCAGAGACCCACACAAGCACACATTCTGAAAAACATTTGATTAAAGTATAAAATTAAATATTGGGACTGGATATGGATTATTATTATGTTGATTTTTATTATTATTATTATTATTATTATGACTATTACTGAAACTTTGATAACATAAAGGCAACATTCATGGACACTACACATAAGGAAATTTTGTTTGTAATATAATGAAGTGAACTAGATTAAACGAATTCGAAAGATTGAAAATGAATTTTGCAGGAACTGTAAGACGCTTATTCTCCTTGTCGGACGCTGGGTATTATTCTAAAGGGGGCAGCTTTCTTTTAAGTTATTATCCTTCAAATAACTGGTATTCTTGTAGGCAGCTCATTAGTCAGTTGGCATACTGACCACATCCCTACACCTCATTTACTCCCTTATAAACTTCGTTGTCAGTAATATACGTAAATCACAGTTTGAAAACAACTGAAAATTCATAATTAATATAATAGAAGAGGAAATTAATTACAGAACCCACCTTATCTATAATGTGGCATAGAAAGACGTGAGGCATTCAGTCTTTGAGCATGAACCATCTGAAGTAAAGAATTCGCTATTTAATAAAATTAACTGGAAACACAAACTGAAATCATATCTATGTGACAACTATTCTTCTGAATATCTAATAATAGTGTGTGTGTGCGACAGAGAGAGAGAGAGAGAGAGAGAGAGAGAGAGAGAGAGAGAGAGAGAGAGAGAGAGAGGGAGGGAGGGAGGCAGAGAGAGAAAGAGGGAGTGGGAGAAGCAAGGGAGGAAAAGAGACAGAGGGAGGCACAGAGAAAGAAAAACGGAGAGAGTAAGGGAGATGGAGCAAGAAAAAGGGGGAGGGAGAAATAAAAAAGATTGGAAAGGAAAGAAAGGAGAAACTAATAGGGGGAACAAATAAAGAGGGGGGCACAAAGAAGGAGGGAGGAAGAGAGCAAAGTAAAGAGATACAAAAGTGGTAATGTGGGTGGAAGAGATAGTAAAGAAGAGGGAAGTATAGAGAAAAAGAAGGGGGACGATGGGAGAGAGTTTTGAAGAGAAAGAGAGGGATGATGAGGGAGGGAGGAAGGGACAGAGAACAGACAGACAAACAGACAGAGAGAGAAAGAGGAAAAAGGAGACAGAGGGGATAAAGAGGAGGAATACAGAGAGAGATAGATGGAGGGAGAGAGAAACAGCAGGAGGAAGAGACAGGAAACGAGAGAAAAGAAAGGAAAGGGAGACAGGAGGAGAGGTGTAGGGTGGGAGGGAATAAAGAAGTGGGAAGTATATGGAGGAAGAATGAGGAAGGAAGAGATGGATGAAGAGGGGATAAGACAAATAGTGAGACAAAGATAGAGAGGACAGACATACAGGCAGACTGAGAGAAAACTGAAAAGAGAGAGGGCGGTTGGAGAGAGAGGGAGATTGAGGGAGGGGGAGAGAAAGGGAAGGAGAGAATAGAGAGGTAATGAGTAATGAGAGGATGGAAAGGAAAGAAAGGAAGTGGGAAGGAGGAGAGAAAAACAAGGGGGTGAAGAAGGAGGAGGGAGGGCGGAGGGAGAGAGAGTAGATTGCTACAAACATAAAAGAAGAGTGTTGTATTTTCACTGAGAAAGTATACTGTAATTATAAAAATGACACTTTCCAGGTTATAGTGAGATGTAGCAATTATGAAATGTGGAACATGCAATTAAACGATTGTCGACCACACTTCATCCAGAGAAAATTTTGGACTGTCCCACAGTTCTTGAAACAAGAACACCTCTTGTTCTTTAACGAACTGTAGCACACTTGTCGAATTTATTACATCGGCGGTGGTTCGTTTCCGCCATAGGACAGACGAGCTGGGCCGGTGAGGTGGGCTCGTGTGCGCGGTGTGGGGGACATGGCCGGCGAATGCCAGGAATTCGGGCGGCGGAGGCAGCCGGCGGCGGCATTCCGAGTCTTTTATCGCGGCCGGGTGTCACAGATGCGGGCAATTGGGAGCGGCGCGGCGGTGGTGCTGGCGCACTGCCAGCAGGCAACCCGCCGTGCCCGCCTGCCGCCGTGTTTGCCGACGCGGCGCGCTCAAGGGGCTGGCTCCACCTCGGCCCGCCATTGGGCTCCACTCGCGCTCTTCTTTCCCCGTTGTCAGATTGCCGCGTTCTGAAATGCAGCTGACTCACTCGTTACAGAGAATCTCATGTGACCGCACCCTCATTCTTTCATTACCATTTCATGTACGCACTATTTACCCAGCCACAGATATAGACAAGGGATTTTTTTTATTATAGAGGATGACTTGGCTGCCCCTAGAATTGTCGTTTCATGCAACCCCACATAACATAACAGAATTGTTGGCCGGTTCTCGCTGATGATGTGAAGCGGAATTTCGAAATGTTTCACAATAACTTCTAAGACTCGTACAAATTTTGTTTATGAAACTACTTCAGTACGCTAAAGCAGGGAGTCATTTATTAACATATTCATTGGTTATACACCGGAATGTTGTTACTTCCACGCTAATTATTTTTATATCTCCTGTTCATTCCGTAGTTTCAGATGGCGAAACACGCTTTAAAAGCGAACGTTCCGTAACATTTGCGAAAGATTAAGTATTATAAACGGTATAAACTTACAGAGGTATAAACTTACAGATTCATCCAAAACTTGTACGACTTAATCGCTAATTACACAAAGAAAGATTGGAGACACTTGGACAAGTATGGCAGAAATAAGGTATATCTTGGTCCAAAAATACCGTGCAACTCATCGCCAGTGTTAACTTGTATTTTTGTATTTTTACAGACTGATCCCATTTCCTAATAGTCTTCCAAAGTTCTGAAAGGGAACTTATATTGATTACGTGGCTGTCGCCTGTCTGGATACCGTTCTTGATGCATATGTAGTGAGAGTTGCATCAGACGACATCGGTAGCGGCAGTCTCAGGTCAGGCTAGTGGTATCATTACCGATTTCGACTTATTATGTGCTGGCGTACGCCTTCGCCAGCACACCGATCGGCACTAGGAAACATTGTGCAGCAGGCGCTGAACTAGGCGCGCCTATGACGAGAGAAGACCAAGACACGCCCCCAGGCAAGGCGCCGATAACGCCCCCTTGGCAGGATGCATACAGGCCGCCGCCGCCGACCGAGCTGTCTCAATCTCAGTACCTCAGTACGCCGCATCGGGACTCACTTTGCATTGTACCGGAATACGTCGCACTGCGCTCTAGTCTTTCACAGTAACAGTCGTCGCCTCGCACCTTAGCAAGCTGTGAGGGAAGGTTACTCATTGTATATAGTTGTGATATGGACACGGACAAGATACAAGAATTAGTACATGTTATTTGAGTGCAGTTAACCACAGAACTTCGGATTGGACATCACTGTAGTTAAGAACTCAATTGGTTCCAGTAATAAAGTGTATTTTAACCAAGTGTGCATTTTGTGTTCTAGTGGGAGGAAACTGGCCACCCACTTATCATACCACAGTCTCCTCATCCAGGCAGATATCACAAAACTTCACAAGAGAGCACAGCCACAACATATTACCCTATTGTGACATTATCTGTTGAAGAAGAAAGAAAAATGAGCGCAATAAAACACTAGTAAACAAAATTACAAATGAATTTAATTCCTATACACAGCCATAAGAACTTGCATATGTTGCACAGTAAGTCACCAACTGGACAGGTCTAGAAACGCAGTCACAGTGTAAACTTATCTAACTCTGCTTGTTGGGACTAAAAGGTACTGTTGACAACGTGATAGCAAATCGCAAAAATGAAATTAAGAATATTTACTATGTAAAACTGATAGCGAGAGAAAATCTCGTCGAAGTGGAAATTAATAAAAAAGTTACTTTACTGACATGATAAGCAAGTTCCTAACAGACTTTCGAAAAAATATTGTCCACACAATCCCGAAGAACGCAAGGGCAGAGAAGTGCGATAACACCACAATATCAGCTTAACCCTTTGATCTCCAGTTGTTTCTACCGCAAACCAATTTTTAATTCATTTTGTTTTGAAGTACCAGTGCCTTTAGCATGAAATCATCGATGCTAATAAAGATTTGATCCAGGGCTTTCGTAGCATCGGTAGTCTCATGCAAAAACCACTTGTACTTCAAAACTAAATGGATGAAATAGTGGTTTGAGGCAGAAATCACTGGGTATCAAAAGTTAAAGGGCCATTTCTGACAACAAGAATATACAGCAGAGCGGAAAACAAAACTGGGGACCTGTTAGACGATGATCGATACGGATTTCGGAAATGTAAGTGGACTAGAGGAGTTCTGACGTTGATTATGAAATCAGGAAAAATTACGACACTTTCATGCTGTTAGTCAACCTCAAAAATGCGCTCGACAAAATATAAAGTGGTGCAAGATGTTCGAAATTCTCAGAAAAATACGGGGAAAGTATAGGGAATGATGGATGATTTACAATATGTACAAGAACCAAGAGGGAAAACTAAGAGTGGCAGAACAAGAACGAAGTGCTCCGATTAAAAAGGATGTAAGACAGAGATGCAGTCTGAAGCCCTACTGTTCATTCTAAAAATCGAAGTAACAATGACGAAAGTAAATGAAACATTCAATAATGGGATTAAAATTCAAGATAAAAGGATACCAGCGAAAAGATTCCCTGAAGACATTGCTGTCCTCAGTGAAAGTCAAAAACAATTAACAGGACTTGATGGAAGGAATGAACGGTCTGACGACTACAGAATATGGTTTGATAGTAAACCGAAGAAATTTGGAAATTTGTGGTAAGGGCTATGGGACCAAACTGCTAAGGTCATCGGTCCCTAGGCTTATGCACTATTTAATCTAACTTAAACTAACTTACGCTAAGGACAAAACACACACCCATGTCCTAGGGAGGACTCAAACATCAGAAGGGGGGAGCCGTGCGAACCGTGACAAGACGTCGTAGACCGCACGGCTACCCCGCGCGGCAAAAACCGAAGAATCACTAAAGTGATAAGGGGCAACAGACATCAGATTGGCGACAAAATTAACACCAAAATTGGGAGACTCGTAGAAGATGAAGTACAGGGATTGTGCTATCTTGGAAGCAAAATAAGCATTCCTGGACAAGAGAAGACTGCTAGCATCAAATATAAACCTCAATCCGAGTAAAAAATTTCTAAGAATGTGCATCTGGAGCACGACATTGTGCAATAGTGTGTCATGGACTATCGTAAAACCAGAAAAGAAGTAAATCGAAGTTGTTTGAGATGTGGTGTTATAGAAGGAGGTTGAAAATTTGGTGGAGTGATAACGAATGAGGAGGTTCTCCACAAGAACGAATATTCTTAATCCTATACTTTCGACCGAAGAGCTACCAACTATATATTACCACACAGTCAATTGCAGCCTTCAGATTCAACAATGCTTGGTAATACGTTTAGATTACGAGCAGCCCTCCTGGCGTTTTCAGTGAACGAGATACTGTGCCACGTATTCAGGTACGTATTGATATTTACAAAAGTTTATTTGATTGTAATATAGTTTCCTAATACTTTACTATCCCCATTTTTCTTTTATTTGAACTTTTCAGCCGATGATGACTTAACATGAAGTCGAACTGGAAAGACGCCACTTTTCTGACCTGAAGCTGAACTATCTAATTAAAAAAATTTCGCGGTGATAGCTGTGTTCCCTTGTGACTGCATGAATAGTCTGTGTGAGCAAAATGTAGGCCATGAAGCTCATATTTCTTCCGCTTCTGCAATGACAATGAATTATAAGTATTTTATATTTTTATTAATTTCTGTAAGACGTTAAGAATTTGCTTCTCCCTTTGTTTCAGTATATTTCATGTCCACTTAACGAGACTATGGCCGAGCGAAGTATAGCCTACGTAAATTAAGGACGGATTTTGGAGCTATCTGTTACATTAACAGTATCCCTCTTTTCTTTTCTTATACTTTGTATGTTTCTGTTACTTTTTTCCCTTAACAGATCATTATTCTGCATGGCCGTATAGCTTTTTTTCTCTTGGTTGGTACGAGTAATACTTTAAACAAACTTACGTCGTTGTGGACAGGAGTCTGAGAACGAAAATTTAAGTATGGATTAATAATGAAAACAAGGCACTGAATAGATTTTAATGATAACATTTCTTTATTTATACCATTCCACGCAGATATGGGACTTGGATATCAATAATTAGATTAATAATTTTTCTCGCAATGGCAAATTACAGAAGGGGCGATCAAAAAGTTTCCGTTAAAAGACCGTACAGTCCGGAATCGATCTGCCAATAAAGTAAACTCGCCGTGACCACTAAGGCAATCATCCCATTGATGCACCAGGTTAAAGATACCCGTGTCCTGGTGCGTGAAGAAGTCCTTAACTGTCTGCTGCACATCCTCATCCCACAGGAATCGTCGACCCTTCAAGGCATTTTTCAAGAGACTGCAGGCGTGATAATCGTATGGGGAGAGAGCAGGGCTACAGCAGCAATGCCCTCAAATGGAAATGTGTAGATTCCATTCACTAAATTACTGCTAATGGCGTACAAGTATGCGAAAGCGTTAAGCTTTTTGAATGGAGTACTAGAACACGCTATCGTTGTTCATTGTCTTCATCTTCAGGAAGAGCGAGACAACATAAAAGAATTCACAGATTATGTTTATTATTATTATTGTTATTATCATTATCCGTGGCCTACGGAATGGTGTGCTACACCCTGAGGTGACGGAAGTCATGGCATGGCGACATGCACATACACAGATGGCGGTAGCATCGCGTACTCAAGGTATAAAAGGACAGCATATGGGCGGAGCTGTCATTTGTACTCAGGTGATTCGTGTGAAAAGATTTCCGAAGTGATTATGGCTGCCTGACGAGAATAAACAGACTTTGAAGGTGAAATGATAGTTGGAGCTAAATGCATGGGACATTTCATTTCGGAAATCGTTAGGAAATTCTATATTTCGAAATCTACAATGTCAAGAGTGCACCGAGAATATCAAATTTCAGAAATTACCTCTCACCACGTACCATTCAGTGGCCGACGGCCTTCACTTAACGACCGAGAGCATCGGTGTACGCATAGAAATTTGGAAATTTGTGGTAAGTTCTTACGGGACCAAACTGCTGAGGTCATCGGTCCCTAAGCGTACACACTACTTAACCTAACTTAAACTAACTTACTCTAAGGACGATACACACACCCATGCCCGGAGCAGGACTCGAACCTCCGACGGGGGAAGCCGCACGGAGCGTAACGCGTACGCGTAGAGCCGTCAGTACTACCAGACAAGCAATACTGCGTGAAATAACCGCAGAAATCAATGTGGAACGTAGAACGAACGTATCCGTAGGACAGAGCGGTGAAATTTGGCGTAATCGGCTGTGGAAGCAGACGACCGATGAGAGTGTCTTTGCTAACAGCACGACATGGCCTCCAGCGCGTCTCCTGGGCTCGAGACCGTCGCAATTGACACTGGACGAATGGAAAACCGTAGCCTGGTCAGATTACTCGCAATATTAGTTGGTAAGGGCTGATAGTAGCGTTTGAGGCGAGATCCTCTGAAGCCATGGACCGAAGTTGTCCACAAGGCACTGTGCAAGCTGGTTGTCGCTTCATAATGGTGTGAGCTGTGTTTACAGGGAATGGACTGGGTCCAATGGTCCAACTGAACCTATCATTGACTAGAAATGGCTGTGTTCGACTACTTGGAGACCATTTGCATGGACTTTTCTTTCCCAGACAACGGTGAAATTTTTATGGATGTCTAAGCGCCAAGTCACCAGGCCAGGGTTATTCGCGATTGGTCTGAAAAACATTCTGGACAGGCCGAGCTAAAGAGATTAATCCCATCGGACATTTGTTGAACATAATAGAGAGGTTAGTTCGTGCAAAAAATCCTGCACCGGGAACACTTTCGTAATTATGGACGACTGTAGAAGCAGCATGTCTTCCAACCAATTGTTGACTCCACGCCACGTCGAGTTGCTGCAAAAGGAGGTCCGACAAGATATTGGGAGGTATCCGATGACTATTGTCACCTCAGTATACTTACGCATTACTGACAGCTTTATCTGTATCAAAATTATTGATTTGATTCACAACCACGTTGGAGGCAGAAAATAAATAGATATTACGGTCCGCGACTGAAATAGTTCCGACTTCGACTGACTGACTGACTGACTGATATTGTTAGTTTATTGTGAAAATAAAGTGAAAAAGATTCTATTGTGTTCATAATTAGTTACTGTTGAGTTGCTTTGCAGTTGTTGTTTCGATACCATCACGTACTGTTGTATATGAGGTTATAATATGCTATTACTGTAACAGCTTTACGACTTCATCCCCTAAAATCGATGTCTGTTAAAAGTGAAAAAACGAAATAAACTATTTCGTGATAGTGTATACATTTCCAAAAATAAGTTTATCTATTTTGATTTGGGGATTATAGTTTTATTTTTGTCTTTATGCAGAGAGATGTCTGCAGAGTTACTACCAAATGCTGGCCATCGTTTGACCAGTAACATGCTCCGGAGGCTGATGTTGCTAAAATAATTATCAACATGCTTTATAATATAGATGCCAGAAATCTAATCTGGTTAAGCAACTAAATCAGTTAGCAAATTTTAATATATTATAAGGAAACGGTTCTCAATAGCCAACTGATGCTTATTTACCAGCATTAACTTTGTATGTGTAATTTGTAGAGTGTCTTTGGGAGAAAAATATTGCAAATATGGTGAACAAAAAGAACTGCAATATTTTAAAACAGACATTTTAACCCCATTTATTTCAGAACCAAATGATCGAGTAACAGTTTTAATTAATTCAATGAGGATATATTGCGTTTTACGCGTCTAAACCAATTTCGTTATTACAGTGGTGCACAAAACTCATGGAAGAAAGTAGCTATCACATTATCAGCTATTACCAAGTAAAACAGCTGCATGAAACGTGGACCATACATAGAAAGAACTGCTACAGTAAAGCACCGAAGGTAACTGAATGAAACACGCAGTGATTTGAAGAGAAATGACACTTTTATTCAAAACAACAATTATACTGAATCACCGCGCCTTACGATGGTCTCCTGCACATTAAAAACAGGCAGGGAATGGTTCTTAATAGGTTGCGTGATCACCATAGGCGGCAGCGCATGCTCTGCAAAGTATGTGGACGCTGATCATGGGGTTCTTACAGAGTTCTTGATATAGGGCTCCACCTGCGCTGTTGAAAACTGCAGGGTGGTCACTGGTGCACGTGGATGTACTGAAATGCGTCTGGCCAACTCTTCCGACTGGCACTCGATGGTATTTTAGTTGGTGGATGGGAGGGAGCATCCAGAAAGTGTCTCCATAGTAGCTAGAGGTAAAAAAGAACACTAAAAACACAATCTCCCAGTGGTCGTCTGGCCCTAGGACAAATAAGAGACTAAGAGATTTGAAGTACTAATTTTCGTAACATCCATTTTATTCACCAAACTGGCATCCTCTAATTTCCACCTTCTTCAACATTCAAAGACATTTTACACGAGATAACGTAAGGAGTTCAAGTAGGATGTTAAGTCAGTCGAGGAACAGCATTTCGCAGTCCTTCTAGAATTGCAATTCAAGTATGTAAAAAGTTTAACAAAGAATATTGAACTGCAGGGTGACTGCATTGTAAATCAACTTAGTAAACGTAGTATTTCACTGCCAGTTAGAGAAATGTTCATATTTCTCCCATAATAAATTCAAAATACCATGGTTTTATTTTGAATGAATGGCTAAAATCAATCAGATCTCTTGTAACCAGTGTCGATAGGTTCCAACAACCTTCGAATAACAAGTGCAAACTCAGTCTAATGTCTAACGCAGATATGACGATATACGAGATGACGTTTAACAAAGCAAAGAAAAAATTTATCTGTGACGGTTATACAAAATAATCATATTAAGTTAGAACGTAAACAGCGGTGGGCAGTAAAAGCTAACCCACTACACTAATGCAAATAAACACTTCAAGAAGGTCAACAAAAAAGCGAGAATTTTACTGTATATTAATACACAATTGGGGAAATGAATGTAGGGTAAACATAGTAATGCAAGCGTTTTTATATGATCGATTAGTGTTCGAATAACTGTAGAAACACAAATAAAATATATTTCAGTCCATGGAACAATAATAAACGCTTTAAACTAAAAAGACATATATGAGGGCATGTGATTAGCATCGTTAACTAGTTAATGTAGAATGGCAGCTGGACAAATACTAATTATTTATTTTAAACTGAAATAGAGGTTACAGCATTTTCTAAACGTAGGAACACCTGACTATATGTTAATCACATATTTAGTTTTGTTTATAAGTTATATGGAGAAATTATCAAATTGCCGATGTACATCTACATCTACATACAATCTCCGCAAGCCACCGCACAGTGCTTGACGGAGGGCAAGTTCTACCACTGCCAGTCATTTCCTTTCCTGTTCCACTCGCAAACAGAGACAGAGAGAAGAAGGACTGTCTATAAGCCTCCATACGAGTTCTAATTTCTCTCACCTTATCCTCGTGCTCCTTACGCGAAATATATGTGGCGGCAGTAGAACCGATCTGCACTCGGCTTCAAACACTGGTTCACTAAATTTGCGCAGTAATGCACAGCGAAAAGACATTCGTTTTTCCTCGAAGGATTCCCATTTGAGTTCACGAAGCATGTCTCTAATACTTACGTGCTGATCGAACCTATCGGTAACAAATCTGAACTGCTTCGATGTCCTCCTTCAATCCGACCTTATGAGCCTCACAAACACTCGAGCAGTATTCAAGACCGGGTCGCACAAGCATTCTATATGAAGGATGAAGCAGTGAAAGAAATGGTCGCAATGATTTTGAAGTACAGACTATAAAATAAATGATAAAGAAGTGTCTGTGCCTTCACAACTATGTAAATATGAGGTTTTACTTTTAGAGAGCACAACGCCAAAAAAATTTTCATACAGACCTATCCTTGCAATTCATCTTCTCCTTCATTACTCGAAACTACACTAATTAAGCTTCGCAGCACGACAAGAAGAAACGGCGTGCTTATGGCCTTCGAAAATGATCGCTGCGTCTGGAATTAGTTACGTTCACGAAAATATTCTACCGTCAAAGTCCACAGAAAGTCATCAGATTATGAGATTAACCAGAATGACAGGTGCGGCATCAAGGGACGTGTCATGGAGAGCACAAGTAATGAAAAAAGGATGTGTGTTATTGCTAGTTTGAACAACTGGAAACCCATTGCGTGTTGACAAGGCTTGTATAGTGACCAACCCTGTGAGTTTTACAAACGTCATTCCTGTCATGGAAGCAATTATAGATACTGTGCAGTGAAAGAAGAGGCTCAAATTTCGAAAGAAGCAATGTTTCTGCCTATAATATTTTATCTATCCAGGGTGTACCATCATCGACAGCACATCGTACACTATCTTTTAATTGATCTTTTGATTTCCTTTCTTTACAAGCTATTTACAGTTGCAAAGTAAAGTTAGCAAAATCAGCCACTAGCCTTTACAACTTACGAGCATGAGTATTAAGCTGGTACCTCTACAGTTTTGGTTCTACAAAAGCAAGCAGTCAGAATAATATGCGATGTTCACACACAAGCGTCTTGTAGACATCTCTTGGAGGACGTAGACTCTTTCACTATGTGTATATTCGATTATGAAATGTTTCACAAATAATCCATCATAATTTCAAAGTGCAGTGAAGTCAATGGCTATAATAACAAATGAAAAACTGATCTTTATTACTTCCTAGCTGACAAACCCAGCGTTACCCGTGTACTCATTTGACCAATTTCCTGTTAGAAACGAAAGTAAAAAATGTGCTGTATTTGTAGTGTAATAGTCCGGACAGTTTCCGTACGGTGGGTGCAACTGCTTCGCGCGTCTACAACGCGATTTTGTAAACGTCTCTATGGTATCGTTTCTTCGTAGCTTTATAGATGGTGATTGTTTTCACCTACAACCGTTTGTGCTTTGCAGTTGACAGCTATCAAAAGCGTTGCCGGGTTTCAGGAAGCTGACTCGACTGTAGGAGTCTGTTACTAATAGAGAGTAAATTTATTAAAACTTCAAGCATGATGCGCTATTTTTTCACCCAGCTCAGTGTTCATGATGTCATATCTCTGGAACTACGTGTCGTACAATGATATATTTGAATACGTACATTCAGTGGCATATGTGAATACTATCTGAAACTGTATTGCGAATAGAGGTAGTAGCAAACAAGTTACAAATTTAAACGGCATCCACAATACGGTAATTTTTCACACATCTCAATGTTTATGACGTCCTATCTCCTGTCCTAAGTGTGTTACCGAATATAATTTTCTAGTGGATTTATCTACATATGTGGATGCTGTCTGCGAAATTTATTGCAAATAGAGTTAGTAGCACAGTAGTAATAAATTTAAACGTCATATATGACGCAGGAGTTTTTCACGCATCTTATTGTTTATGACGTCATATCTCCTGAACTGTGACAGTCAGGCGGTTCTTACTCCGATAGCGATTGTTGATAGGCAGCAAGGGATATGTGTACCAAGTTTGGTTGAAATCGGTACAGTGTTTTAGGAGGAGATGTGGAACACATGCTCACGCACACACACACGCCGTTATACTTCTATCTATACTTTTGTCTAAGAGTAAACGGACTTACTTTGTGTTCATATATGCTATTTTATAATATGTATGGATTACTAAAGCTGTCAGTGGTTCAGAAATAAGATTAACATGCAGCCACAAAAACATTTTTTCATTTACTCAATAACATATAATTTCTGACTCGGAGCATTTTTTTTTTTTTTAATCCAGCCTATAATCATTTCACTGAGGCGGTTTCTAGTCCTAACTGAACTAAGAACTATCGGCAGGTGCAGCTTCAAAAACAATGATGAATTTTACACATTCACTCTTATGTAGTTCAAGCCAATATATTTTAAATTGTTAGCATGCAGCATGTACTCACAAGCAAGTCCTCTAAGCGTAGTCTGTAAACTGGCTCCTTCCACGTCATCATAACATTAATGCGTTAACATCGAAAGTTGAAGTATCGATTTTTAATATTAATTGTATAAGGAGCTGAACGTAGCTCACATAATTCAAAAGATACTTTGTGAAAGATGAACACAAAAAAATATTCGTGTTTGCACGAAGCCGTTAAGAGAGGTAAAGTAACTAGACATATGTACATGAAAAAAAGTTTCCTCTGTGTCTCACGCTACATACCAACTGCCCCGCGTATCGATCCCTATGGAAGGAATGACACATTAAAGTAATAACGTTCCGTGAAATCGCATTCTAGAAAGTTTCATCTTTAAATGTTGCAGACGGTTCATTTGCAGTAACAGAGGTGCGCTAGGCAGCTACAATGTCACAACAGCTAAGTCTTCGATGTTGTCGGCACTGGAAAACAGAACATCGTAGTAACGAAGCCTTCGGGAGCAACACAGGCTGTATATAACGTTAATTACTGGCGACGTTTTGTCGCTGACTTTTGTCTAAAGGTAACCCGGACTAACTTCGTGTTCATTTGCCGCCGTTACCAAAAAATGTGAATTATGTTCTTAATTTTCAGTTTCTTCATTTTGCACAGCAACGACTTCCTTTATTATACGAAAACTATATTATTTTGTTTTGGATTACGCCTTGGAGAAGAACACCAAACTAATAAGAATAATGTGGACACTGATAGTGATAATTGTATCTATGTTTTGCAAGATATATTTAAATTGTACTGAAGGCAATTACAAATTACTTTGAGAGATATAATTGCGGTCTAATCAGTTTATAGTCCAGATTTTGTAATGCAAAACATTTCCCATCTGAGGTTACTTTACAAGAAACAACGGTATTCGCATTGTGTTGTCCCTAGGGAAAAAATAATTTGTCATGATGATACAAAATTTATTTTTCAGCGCACTGAATCAAGGACTCACTTCATACTATCGAACAGTTAAAGAGATATCAAAGAATTATTTCAATAATACTCCTTTGTACAATGCAGCATTTGCTACAGTCAGTTTTACTTTTTGTACGCAACTTGTAGAATTACGACCACAGGCGATTCTAGTTTCAATAAAACTCCTGCAGCTGATCTGCCGTATGTGTACCGACCCAACAACCATCGCTAGACTAAGACTCGCCCGTTTCGACGATCCTTATCAGTCACCAAGAGCGATGTTTCGCAGCGGGCTTAACAGCAACTTGCTGGAATTGGACGTTAGTCTGGGATCTACAGCTCACTTCATGAGCTATATACGGGAAGTTTCGATAATGGCACTTAACCGGGCGGGCCGTTATTCTGTTCTGAATGGCGCGTTCTGTACTGTAGTTTGCAGTGTGTGTCTGCGGTTCCTCCGTCGATCTCGGCGCTGCCGCGACGCGGAGCTGTTCGGTTCAGCCAGAGGATACTGAACACTAGCGTCTAACATTAGTCACAACTGTGGCAAGGGTGGGTATGGAAGGCCAAACAGTGGCGCAACTCCCTGCCTCGCAGCTTCCGGCGGGCGGACCGCTTTAAAGTCGTGAGGATAATGCGCTTTAGATTAAAGCCGACCTGCTCTTAGGGCCGGCTGCACGAGCCGCCTCCAACAGTGCTGGGTACCACCTTCCTGCAGCCGTCTCTTACCATTGTCATCACTGCGTTCCGCCTCGACTGCTGAAGATATTGCCTCTCTAACGTACTTCATTGTTGCACCCACACAACACTATACTGATGGCTGGACTAGTTGTTCGCGATGTCAGACTTTGACATAACTGATTCTTTTTTTTCTTCTATTTATATAAATTCACCGGGACCTTGGCTACGACTATGCATACAATAAACCAGAAAACAAGCAACAAAAACCACTACTCGAAAATCTGTAGGTGCGGCATAAAAGTGCCTCATATGCCGAAAAGTAAAGACCATGCAGTCTTGAAAGGACATGTAGGCGAGAGGAGACACAAGAAATTGATAAGTAAGGTGTTGGCTAAAAGACCAATGGTTCGATAGTTCACTACCTATAGGTTTTTTTTGAGTCATCGGTCTTGTGAGTCTCTTGATGCACGTGCCAACCTATTTATCTCAGAATAGCACTTGTAACCTAAGTCTTCAATTACAATGAAGAGCCATACAAACTGATATAATTGCCTTATATCCCCGCGAGCACCCAGAAGAGTCGCAACACGACGTGGAGTGGACTCGACTGATGTCTCCAGTAGTGCTGGAGGGAATTGACACCACTAATCCTGCAGGGCTCTCCATAAAACCGTAAGAGTTCGAGAGGGTGGAGATTTCTTCTGAACAGCATGCCCAATAATGTTCCTGCCTGGGGAGTCTGGCGGACAGCGGAAGTTTCTAAACTCGGAAGAGCCACTCTGAAGCAGTTCTGGACGTGTGGGGTGTCGCATTGTCCTACTGAAATTGCCCAAGTCCGTTGGAATACACAATGGACATGAATGAATGCAGGTGATCAGACAGGATTCTTACGTACGAGTCAACTGTCAGAGTGGTATCTAGACGTACCAGAGGTCTCATATCACTCCATCTGCACTCGTCCAACACTATTACAGAGCCTCCACCAGCTTGAACAGTCCTCTGCTGATATGCAGGGTCCATGGATTCATGAGGTTTTCTCCATTCCCGTACACGTCCATCCGCTCGATACAGTTTGAAATGAGAGTCGTCAGACCAGGAGACATGTTTCCAGTCATCAACATTCCATTGTCGGTGTTGACGGACCCAGGCGAGGCGTAAAGCACTGTGTCGTGCAGTCATCAATGGTACACGAGCGGGCCTACGGCTCCGAAAGCCAATGTCGATTATGTCTCGTTGAATGATTCGCATGATGACACTTGTTGATGACCCGGCATTGCAATATGCAGCAGTTTGCGGAAGGATTGCACTTCTGTCACATTGATCGATTCTCTTCAGTCGTCGCTGGTCCCGTACTTGCAGGATATTTTTCCGGCCGCTGCGATATCGGATATTTGATGTTATACCGGATTCCTGATACTCACGGTACACTCGTGAAATGGTCGTACGGGAAAATCCCCACTTCATCGCTACCTCGGAGATGCTGTGCCCCATCGCTGGTGCGCCGACTATAGCACGAAGTTCAAACTCAGTTAAATCTTGATAACCTGCCATTGTAGCAGCAGTAACCAATCTAACAACTGCGCCAGACACTCGTTGTCTTATGTAGACGTTGCCGACCGCATTCTGCCTGTTTGCACATCTCTGTATTTGAATATCCATGCCTGTACCAGTTTCCTTGGCGCTTCAGTGTATTCGCTACCATGGAAGTTATTCCCTGACTCCTTAACGGATTTCCTCTCATCCTGTCCCTTCTCCTAGTCAGTGTTTTACACACATTCCTTTAGTCTCCGATTCTGGGCAGAACTTCCTCATTCCTTACCTTATCAGTCTACTTAATTTTCAACATTCTTTTGTAGTGCCACATCTCAAACAGATGTGAAAATTACCGAACTATCAGTTTAATAAGTCACAGCTGCAAAATACTAACACGAATTCTTTACAGACGAATGGAAAAACTAGTAGAAGCCAACCTCGGGGAAGATCAGTTTGGATTCCGTAGAAACACTGGAACAAGTGAGGCAATACTGACCTTACGACTTATCTTAGAAGAAAGATTAAGGAAAGGCAAACCTACGTTTCTGACATTTGTAGACTTAGAGAAAGCTTTTGACAATGTTGACTGGTATACTCTCTTTCAAATTATAAAGGTGGCAGGGGAAAATACAGGGAGCGAAAGGCTATCTACAATTTGTACAGAAACCAGATGGCAGTTATAAGAGTCGAGGGACATGAAAGGGAAGCAGTGGTTGGGAATGGAGTAAGACAGGGGTGTAGCCTCTCCTCGATGTTGTTCAATCTGTATATTGAGCAAGCAGTAAAGGAAACAAATGAAAAATTCGGAGTAGGTATTAAAATCCATGGAGAAGAAATAAAAACTTTGAGGTTCGCCGATGACATTGTAATTCTGTCAGAGACAGCAAAGGACTTGGAAGAGCAGTTGAACGGAATGGACAGTGTCTTGAAAGGAGGATATAAGATGAACATCAACAAAAGCAAAACGAGGATAATGGAATGTAGTCGATTTAAGTCGGGCGATGCTGAAGGAATTAGATTAGGAAATGAGACACTTAAGGTAGTAAAGGAGTTTTGCTATTTGGGGAGAAAAATAACTGATGATGGTCGAAGTAGAGAATATATAAAATGTAGACTGGCAATGGCAAGGAAAGCGTTTCTGAAGAAGAGAAATTTGTTAACATTGAGTATAGATTTACGTGTCAGCAAGTCGTTTCTGAAAGTATTTGTATGGAGTGTAGCCATGTATGGAAGTGAAACATGGACGATAAATAGTTTGGACAAGAAGAGAATAGAAGCATTCGAAATGCGGTGCTACAGAAGAATGCTGAAGATTAGATGGGTAGATCACATAACTAATGAGGAAGTATTGAATAGGATTGGGGAGAAGAGAAGTTTGTGGCACAACTTGACCAGAAGACGGGATCGGTTGGTAGGACATGTTCTGAGGCATCAAGGGATCACCAATTTAGTATTGGAGGGCAGCGCGGAGGGAAAAAACCGTAGAGGGAGACCAAGAGATGAATACACTAAGCAGATTCAGAAGGATGTAGATTGCAGTAGGTACTGGGAGATGAAGAAGCTTGCACAGGATAGAGTAGCATGGAGAGCTACATCAAACCAGTCTCAGGACTGAAGACCACAACAACAACAACATCTCAAACGCTTCGATTCTCTGTTGTTCCGGTTTTCCCACAGTATATGTTTCACTACCATACAACGCTATGCTCCAAACGTACATTCACAGAAATTTCTTCCTCAAATTAAAGCCTATGTTTGATATTAGTAGACTTCTCTTGGCCTGTAATGCCCTTTCTGCCGGTGCTAATCTGCTGTTGAAGCCCTCCGTACTCCGTCCGTCATGGGTTGTTTTGCTGTCTACGTACCACAATTCCTTAACTTCACGTACTTCGTGATCACCAGCCCTGGTGTTAAGTTTCTCGCTGTTCTCATTTCTGCAACTTCTCAGCACTTTCGTCTTTCTTCGATTTACAATCCATATTTTGTACTCATTATACTGTTCATTCCATTCAACAATGTCGAGTAATTCTTCTTCACTTTCACAGAGAAAAGTAATGTCATCAGCGAGTCTTATCATTGATGGTCTGTTGCCTTTATTGTTACAATTATTAAAATCTTGTATGACAAGTTAAAAGTTTTGGTAACGGCATGTTATATTCAGGGGGGGGGGGGGAGGGGGGTAAGGGAGATTGTAGAAAAATATGATCCTCCCCAGAACCAAACCATGAACCCAGATCTGCTGAGAGACAATACTGTGAATGTTTCAAGAGGAATGCATATTATATTAATAAGCTATGTGAGGAATGAAATTCTCCACATATCGATTTCAATATTAGGCATAATAGTGCCTACGAATATTTATGTCTGTCATTTACCTGTACATCAGCTCGTAAGGACATTGGTTGTTTGCGTGGCAGAATGCACGAACATTTTGAAACAACGATGAATGTGTTACAAAATGTCATTTAAAGAATTTGGTTTGTTTCCCGTACACAATCTCAGTGCAGATTAACGGAAATCATTTCAGTAAATACCTTGTTGATATTTTAAGATTTGATGGCACAGTTGTAGCTAGACTATTTTCTTCGAAGCTTACAGCTCGTCCGTAGGTTGCAGTTTCTCGAGAGATTGTGTATGGATATCTCATAATAATTCATTTGTGTGCCAGACGTCTGGCAATGTGTTCCGCTCGTGTAAATGCAATATTGAGGGCATTCATCGTGGGCTCAGCAAAAGCAACATTGGTCCATTAATGGAAAAATGTTTACAGAAGTATTCTCGACGCAGATTCATCTGGTACAGATGAAGATACCAGTTTAATCACGGAAACATTGTGGATGGTGACCATTCTCTTCACGACAGGAAAATGATGTGAGAATGCATTCTGTTGTATGGACGTGTAGAACTTCACTTCGCCACTGTTGGCCGAATAAATGCTATTAAGGTCCAGGCAAGAGGAACATGTAAGGCGCTTCAAGGTTGCTATTCGCGCTAAATTCTTCATTTAGAAAGATAATACTCACCCTTATGAAGATGCTCTGGTGAATTGATATCTCATAGGTTAAATTGTACACTGGTTAGAATGCCCAGTGATGTATCTCGATCTGAATGCTACATGGGTGTGATGTACTGAAAAGAACAATAGAAGCCTATTTGCAATACCAAAAACCTTTTCACACCTCTGCACAAACGTTATAAGTAGGACTGAATGTCGATAGAGTTAGAAACCTCAACAGACATAAGCCTGTTTCAAACATAAGTAAAATTACATATGGCACCGTATGTCCTCCACCACTACCACTGTTATACTGAAGTGGTGGAGGACATACGGTGCCATATGTAATGTTACTTATGTTTGAAACAGGCTTATGTCTGTTGAAGCTATTTTATTGGTCTTGGTTCAAATGGCTCTGAGCACTATGGGACTCAACTTCTGAGGTCATTAGTCCCCTAGAACTTAGAACTAGTTAAACCTAACTAACCTAAGGACATCACAAACATCCATGCCCGAGGCAGGATTCGAACCTGCGACCGTAGCGGTCTTGCGGTTCCAGACTGCAGCGCCTTTAACCGCACGGCCACTTCAGCCGGCTATTGGTCTTGACGCAGCCTCTGGGCTAAGACATTTTTCATTTATTAGTGTGTATGACTTCTGAAGAAGGCTGTACTATTGTAGCAGAAACCATGATCAAGGTTTAAAATAAACGTAATTTAGTGCAACTGTGGACTGTTTTTCATTCAAGACAATTTCGTAACTGTTGCTGTTGCCGCTGCCATGATGAAAATAATGTTATTATAATTGGTTTTATTTCCACAAAATAAACTGATTTTCGAGCGCAGCTGGAATGATTGTAGTTATCTTTTTATAAAACTTACTCCAAAACAACGACTGTAACTAAAATAAGAAAACAAAAAAATTCTCGTTAAATTAGTTATTATTTTGTGACAAATAGAACACTGACGGGCAGACTTTTACTCGGGTATGTTTGTGCACTCCTTTACCACGTGGTGCGTGGATGGTGCGCTGGCGACTAGGATCTGAGCCGCTTACAAAACAACAGCATTTCCGGGTAGCAGACTTTGAACTGTTTGCATGAGGCCGCACAGTAGAAGTGTCCGCATCTCCTATCTCTTCCCCGCTCCCCCGCCATTCAGCTAAGTTGGTGCAGAGTGTTTTCTCACATTCAGTAACTGGCCGGGTGGGATGGTCCATCTCGCCAATCGAGTTATTTGTTAGCAATTCTCATTGCTGTTGCATTATGTCCTCGGTTCCACCTTTAAAAAAATGCCGAGGAATCTTCATTTCTAAAAGCAGTCTCGCATAGCGCTTAATTCAGCCAGTATATGAACACAGCGCCTCATGTCGAATTTTAATTCTTGTTGTCATCTTTATCGTCTACTGCATTAATATCTCCGACGGTACATATGAACAGCACGCCGTCTTTCCTACATAAACCCGTGACACTTGTGAATCCTCCTTGAATGGTGTTGACTGACGAGTTGCTTTGTTCGCATCTTCTTTCAAATGTTCTGTTGTTATGGAAGAAATTAGGGTTTTGTTATTTTTTGCGGGATATACATGTCTTTGAATGCGTAACTGCTTCAATTACATATTTTGTACACCTTTATATAGCACAAAGAGCGCACATTTTATGTAGTTACGTATTCTGTTTCTTTATATGTACCTACAAAAAAAACTAAAATGTCAGCGGATTACCCTGTAATGGCCCTTATTTCAGATTACACATTTTTACATATATTGAGGTTGTAACAAGTCCGATTTATAGATTATATCTCGACCCGATCAGGATCTGATAGCAGCCCAAATAAATATTAATTAATGTGCCTAATGGGGCTGGCAATCGGAACTGACTGCTACAGAGTTGTTACATTCCATTTTTGTCCTTCTCAAATGCTGTAATAATGAAATGTCTGGTACCAAGAAGAACAACAACACAGCTTCACTAATCAATAACCTATATTCGTCTCAAAAACACAAAAGGAAGGAGACAGCCACTGCCTTCGTCATACATATTTAATTACGGCTAATCTCAGCACAGGCTTCCTCGCTATTCATAATCGTTACACGCTAATACAATCACTGTAATCCAACACTGCAATCCAACACTGCAATCCAAACACTGCAATCCAAAATGATGCCGGCGCGGTAGACGCGAAACCAAAAATATCGGCACAGAATATCACTGATTACTCTCGCAATTATACTTCTTCACTTCCTCGTATTGTTCTAGCACAAAGGGGTTAAACCGCGGCGATGGCCACTCCCTTTGTCGGTAAAGCCTTGCATTACAGCAACAGGCCTCCACACGGCTCGGCCCGCAACCTGGGAACTGACTCAACTCTACACTCGCTCTCGCAACACGACACTATCGATTGTTTGCCCTATCGACCTGTGCCGAGTGCAAACTTAAAGCAAGGGCCTACGGACCCCTTACATCCCCGCCCTCAAAAGCTTCTTTGGAGCCTCTGGCATAAAAGAATCGGCAAGGGAATTAGACATTACTACATCTGAACAAAACACATAGTGTAAATAATTAATGAAATTACAATTCACCAAATAATCCCTCGACTCCGGTAGTGGGCTGCCTCCACAATAATATTCTACAAAAGGTTATTACATCTCACAAACATGGCATTGTCCAAATTACAATTTTTTATCAAGCAGCAATAGTCCTCTATAGTCCATATTGAATGAAACACACAACATACAATCAAAAATTATTACGTGAACACTTGACATATGAATTATTATATTACAAATTAGTTGCTACAGGTTTTACACTCATTCTCAGGTAATCGTCGATATGAAATATGAAGTTTTAGTTATAATACATCAGAAAATATAATGCAAATAAACATTCTCCTTTTCCAAACTGTCCGTTCAACAATTAAATGTCCTAAATACATCTTAGTAGGTTTATTCGGGTCCTGGTAGCTCTCACTCTTGACTGGACCTCACCTGAAGTGTCATTCAGTTTTCCGGTCCCTCCACCTCTTCCTCTATAATCAGACGAATGATTAAAATGATTCCTTTGGTCACTACTTCCCTCTCGGTTTTGATCCTTAGCTTGATTGTGTTCCTGTGATCGAACAGATTCCAACTGTTCCAGTATCTCCATCAAGGCCTCCCTATCTTTAATTAGGCTCCCGGATACTGTTTCTTGCATTCTCTGATTGAATCTTCTTTTTATCGCAGATATCATTACGTCATCACTCAGGGGTTGTTCCAAGGTCTCGTTCAATTCCCACAAATGTTCGGCAAACTCTCTCAACGTTCCTCTCCATGTACTAAGTGACTTGCGGTGGAGTAGGTCCTCAATTGCTGCACACCGATGACCTTTGGACCAGTATTTCTTCAAGAATTCCTCTTCAAACTGCTCATAACTAGTAGTCCCTTCCTTCTTCCTGACTCCCCAAGTGAAGGCCTCACCTTCCATCCTATCTATTTCAAATTGAATCTTGTCTGAGTCTTTAAGATGTGCTGGGAAAACTCCTTTTAACCATTTCATTAATATCATTGGGTGCAACCCTCCTTTCGGTCTAAATTTCTGCCCTGTATTATTTTGGATGTACTGATTATCACTGCTCATCAAGGTAACGACTCTACCTTCCCCAACGGCTAAAGTGGCATTGCTAATTCGTTTATCAATTTCTTCTGTCTTGCTCTCCAATTGCTGCACTCCCTGTTGTAATTGCCTGACCTCCATTGCAGCCCTCTTGTTATCCTCTTCTCGTTGCACGGCTATAGCATTTCTCAGATTGACAGCCAGTTGGTTTTGCCTATCTCCTATCCCCTTAATCGCATCATTGCATTGTTTCTGCATCTGCGTCACCTCGGCGATTCGATGATTGTAATTTGTTTCCACTTCATTGATTCTTTCTCCCAATTCGGCTTTCGTTTCTTCAATATCGTCTTCCATCTTTTTTGTTAACTTTCCTTTCATCTTTTCCACGTCTCCCTGGACTTGGTCTATGCTCTTCTGTAGCTTCCTCTCTCTCCCGTCGATGTCCATCTTCAGTCGTTCTTGTAACTCCTGCATTTCCTTCTTCAGATTACATTCCATCTTCATTTGCGATGTTTTGATCTCTTGTAAACCTTTCTCTAATGATGCATTAGTTTCTTGTAAACCTTTTACTGATTCTCTTGTTTCTTGTAAACCCTTCCCTAATGATGCGCTAGTCTCCTTTATCAAGTCTACCAACATCGACCACTTATCTGCATCCTCTGAAACTGACTTATTTCTCGTCGTTTGTCCCGGTGTCCCAGGATAACTAGTTGAATGTGCTAACGGGCTATCTAATGACACTCCATATTCACTGATTCCCGAATCATCTCTGTCTTCTTGTCCTATCCCTTTCCTTTCAACTACCGCCTCACAAACCTGCTTATCTTCAGTAGACATGTTTGGTTTACTTTTAATGCACAGGCAAGTAATATAAAATAACCTCTAGTAACCCAAAACACTCCTAATTACCATGAAACTAATCAAACAGTACCTGCAGTATTTTCAGTTAATCCCGAAATTGACACAATATGCATGAGTACCGAACATAACAACTCTCAAAACCTAATAACTTCAAATATCAATTCTCACATACACAGTTTATGTAAAACGTTTTAAATAAGATAAATCACACTACTCATACAATCTATAAATGTAAAATCCCCAAAAACAATGAGCATATCTGTATAATTACCATTTAGACAACGCAGTATGCATAAATAAGTATGCTATATTTCAGAGTATGTTTCGCAAACTTTTCGGAAATTACTGTAATTGGGCACTTTTCCTAACGCAAAACTCAGTTTACAAATGTTTATCTACAGCGAAGACTGCACACTACAATTTAATGTTATGTCAACCAGTCGTCTTCACTCACCAACTGACATTACCACGAGTCGCGATGTTTTGACATTTGCAGTGGGCGTGGCGCTGTACTGCCACCAGAGCCGCGTGCAGTCGCGCTGAAGATCTGTGGCGAGTCGTCGTAGTTCTCCATCAGCTGCTCTGTGGTGCTGCAGGCGGGCGTAGTTTGTAGTTTGGCCGCTAGATGCTGGGTCGGCGCTCGGTGTCTCGAAATCGCGCTGAAGATCATCGGTGTAGTGCGTCTGTGCTTGAACTACTCCTTGCACAGGTAGTTGGGATGACGTGTGAAATCACCTCGCAGATCGAAGCTCTTTGGCGCAGCTGCTACACGGGTCTGCGTGACGTCACTCAATAATTGCGTCGCCACAATACATTGTCGTCCGCATAACAGTTTATGGGTCCACATGAAGCTGTCCGATTTTCACTATTCAAAGAGCAATTTCAGTCAAAATATTACCACTAAACACTTCTTTAAAAGCTTCCGTGACAAATTCTTAGTTCGTTTTGCTATTTTAAACATGTGTCTTTCTTTAGTGTTCACTTTTCACAGTTTTTCGCGCGGATTTACGCATTTGCACATTATAACACAGTTTAATGACACTATTATTCTTATCTAATATGGCAAGAAAAAAATTTTAGTCACAATCGTAAGATGCTATTACTTCGTATTGTTCGAAATGCACTGTTTCTTGTCGCGATTTTAAAGTTTATGCTCTGTCTCAATCCAACATTGAAAAATTATTTTCTCGCGTTAAGCAAGATAAAATTACCTATTGTTCTTACTATTCGTCCGAAAATTGCACTTGTCCTTTCACGGACGCCAAGGGTGTAACAAGTCCGATTTATAAATTATATCTCGACCCGATCGGGATCTGATAGCAGCCCAAATAAATATTAATTAATGTGCCTAATGGGGCTGGCAATCGGAACTGACTGCTACGGAGTTGTTACATTCCATTTTTGTCCTTCTCAAATGCTGTAATAATGAAATGTCTGGTACCAAGAAGAACAACAACACAGCTTCACTAATCAATAACCTATATTCGTCTCAAAAACACAAAAGGAAGGAGACAGCCACTGCCTTCGTCATACATATTTAATTACGGCTAATCTCAGCACAGGCTTCCTCGCTATTCATAATCGTTACACGCTAATACAATCACTGTAATCCAACACTGCAATACAAACACTGCAATCCAAAATGATGCCGGCGCGGTAGACGCGAAACCAAAAATATCGGCACACTCTCGCAATTATACTTCTTCACTTCCCCGTATTGTTCTAGCACAAAGGGGTTAAACCGCGGCGATGGCCACTCCCTTTGTCGGTAAAGCCTTGCATTACAGCAACAGGCCTCCACACGGCTCGGCCCGCAACCTGGGAACTGACTCAACTCTACACTCGCTCTCGCAACACGACACTATCGATTGTTTGCCCTATCGACCTGTGCCGAGTGCAAACTTAAAGTAAGGGCCTACGGACCCCTTACAAGGTATAATACATAATTCACACTATGCTACATAATTGTACGTATTTCGACATTATTGTGGAGTTGCACATTTTTATAAGTCCCCTACATTTTCATTACATGGCAAGAAGGAAAAAAAATTAAGTTTTATTATTGTGTTTCTCATATCGTCGTCAAGCCCTTTAAACTAACAGAGTTAAATGCAGAAAATCAGTGCGGACAACAATGACTCATTTTAAATACTTTCCTCTCCTGTTCAGAAGCGCTTCACAATACGTAAGAGTCAGTTGCACTTAAGTTAACTATATTACAAATTCGTTGTCATCGAAGCTGAAACATGGATTTCTATCACTGATGGTAAAGTAGTGAACCTCCAAGCTTGTGATTAACGTACAGGACGTACGACGTAACAACATCTACGAAGAAATCCGTTTATTAAGACAAAACAATGGATTTCTTTAAAGAAATAGGTTGTACCTACACAGCTGCAGGGACAGCCTACATCATCTAATAGCGAATTTTACGAAGAGCTGTATTTTTCACTGGTTGTGGAGAACATACCGTGGAACAAACTTCAGGTACCTGAATTTAAACATTTCTTTCAGAAATACTACAGCCGCAATGTTCCCGAGTCCACTCTCAGGAAGAACTATCTGGATTCTTGCTATGTTAACATATTAGAAAAAATCAAGGCTGACATTGGCAAATCACCTATGTAGATCTCTGTTGATGAGACTACGGATGCTGTAGGTCGTTTCATCGCTAATGTAATTGTAGGCAAGTTGGACTCTGAAGCGGCATCTAAACCCTATTAAATTTTTTGCAAACCTCTGTAGGCAGCAATTGGCCAACAATTACTAGACTCATTAATAATGTACACAAGGTACTATGTTCAGATGTCGTAAAAGAAGAGAGGATCCTGATGATGTACACAGATGCACCTCCATACATGGTGAAAGCGGGGAAATCGCTTAACGAATTTTTATCCTAACTTAGTGCATGTTACATGTACAGCTCATGCACTGCAACGAGTGGTAGTGACCGTCAGACATCAGTTCCCAGAAGTAAATACACTAATATCAACAATGAAGAAGGTTTTCTTGAAATATACTTGTCATGTACAACGCTACAAGCAGCAGCTACCTGATGCACCTCTGCCAGTGATAATGACGTGCGCAACATGGACTTTTTGCAGTGATTTCCAACGGTAAGCACTTTGAAGCTGTAAAGTCAATGACGGAGAACTTTTCTTCTGATCCTTCAGTGTCTTTGAATAAATCTTGTCAGAATTCAACAGTTTTAAAGTACTCAGTTCAGTTTCATACATCGCAAGTCACTTTAGCTGAATTCCCGACAGTAGGAAGAAAATGAGGCTTCAAGTATGTCTCTCCAAGAGGCTGTGGAAATAATGAAAGATGCAGTTCGGAAGGCTAGTGCTGTACCAAGTGAAGTGGGTAGTATAATTTCCAGTAAACTGCCATCTGTTCTGAACAATAACACTGGATATTCAAATCTTGTTATTTTGTCTGGCTTATTTAATGATGAAATTGTAGGACTCCCTGAGAATAATACTCCTAGCGCACTCCCTCTGTATGAATATGCTCTGTTGGCTTCTTGGGAAATCGAGCGATCTTTCTCTGTTTATGAAAAGACACAGGCAAACAGAAGACTGCGTATGGCAACGATAAATTTGGAAAAGTGTATTACAATTAACTGTGTATCCCGTTCCACTGTGACTTAAATGCTTGAATAGAAGACACTTGTACTTCAGTAGTTTACAGCAGAAGTGAACCGATTAAGAATTAACATAGGCATTTGACTACCTATCTATGAACTTATATTTTCTAGCAAAGAAATAATATTTTGGATTTTACATATAATTGCTTGATTACACATTTGTTTCCATATTTCACGAATTTTGGTCCCATGTTTACACATATTCATTAATTTGATATTATATTAAATCCGGATTCTACTTATGAGTTAACATCCCTTTCAAGACTTAGGCTCTCATTTCTTGATTTTATTTCACTTTCTGATCCTAATGTAATTTCCCGTGGGGTCCTGGGCTAAAGGAACATGATGTTTACACAGAGAATTTAAGTGCAATGAAATTTCAGAAAGATAGGTACACGCAACTGCAGGCGACCATTATGAGTGATACCACTATAGACATGGAGCAGCTGCTTTCTTGCCCAAATAGTCACAAAGATAATTGGGGTTGTAAGGGAACAGGGAATCCTTAGGCTTTATTTGGCTTGATATTGAGACACTATGGGAAATGGAAGCAAAATCAATTTTTGCGGGTTGTTTTAACAAACTGTTGCGGCCAGTTGATTGTTTGATGAGCAATAGCGAGAGCTTAGCGGGGACAGGAAGAATTCCCCAGGGTTGGATCGTTGGATCAGAGGAACCGTGGGGCAGCAAAGCCCTCCGTCAAAGGATGAGCTTGATTGCAGCATTCGCTTCGTCTCCGCTCTAAAAGGCAGTAAGGAGACTGAAATAAAATTCTGGAAAACAAGCAGAAGTTCGGAGTTCGCAGACGATAAAACTCTTCTGTCCGGATGTAAGGAAGACAAACACAAAAATTCCGGGCAGATTAAAACTGTGTGTCAGAGCGGAACTCGAACCCGGACCCTCTCCTTTTTCAAGCACATGCTCTTACTCGACTGAGGTATCCAGGTCATCTCACGATTCCCCCCACAGCCATCTTTCTGGCAGTACCCGTCTCGTACAATCCACACTTCCATTTGTTTTTGCTTTAGTAACCTTTTTTAGCAACGTTTCAAAAGTTTTGGAGAGGTACTGTCGGCAGTATTACTGTGAAGGTGACTCCTGCCTTGTGCCGGGGTAGGTTCATTCCATATTCCTGGATTTCCAGATAAGTTTTTACACAGCGCATCCCTGCAGATTGTGAACGGAGATCCGAGGGTACGGATTAGTTTCCCAGGTAAGTAAGTAGCTCAACGTCTTCTTAAGTAATAAAACTCAGTACGTCGTCCTCGATGGTTAGTGTTCATCAGAGACTAGTATAACGACAGGAGTGATCTTACGGACTGGGTGAGCAGCGAACTGCGGTTATTTGTTGATGACGCTGTCGAATGATCGACTTCAGTTTATTGGTAGAATAGTAGCAAAGTGTATCACATCTATAAAGGCGACCGCATAGAGAACTCTAGTGCGACCCATTCTTGACTACTGCTCGAGGGTTTGGGTTCCCCATCACATCAGATTAGAGGAAGACGTCGAAGCAATACAGAGGCTTGCTGCTAGATATGTCACCGATAGTACCGATCAAAACGCGAATGTTCCGTAGATGCTTTGTAAATCAAAGTGTAATCCCTGGAGGAAGACGACGTCATTTCGTGGAACACTATTGAGAAAATTTTCAGAATCGACGTTTGGAGCTGACTGCAGAAAGCTTCTACTGCCGCCAACGTGCGTTTCGCGTAGGAATCACGAAGATAAGATACATTACGGCTCGTACAGAATCATACAGACTGTCGTCTTTCCCTCGCTCTAATGGCGAGTGGAACAGAAAAGGAAACCAACAAAGTACCTCCCACCATGCACCATACGGCGACTTGCGAAATATGTATGTAAGTGTAGACAACGAAGCATCTGTACTCGAAAGGCACAGGTTCCGGGTTCGAGTCTAGGTACATCACACTGCTCTAAACTCCCAGAAAATTTCATAACTACACTCACTCCCCTGCAAGACGGACAACACATTTAACTCGATATATGAGTTAAGAATACACAGACCAAAGATGAAGATGATCAATAACAGTAGAAAGATGTATTAGGAGAAGTGAAAGAATTCTTCCATCCAGGAAGTAAGAAAACACAAGAGAGCCAAAGGAGGAGATACATATTAATATTTTCAAAGTTAAAAAAAAGCTTTCTCCAATAGGGGAAAATGATATGAGCATATGGCATCGTTGGCCGGGAGGCACCTATTCGGGGAAGTTCGGCCGCCAAGTGCAAGTCTTATTTCATTCGACGCCACACTGGGCGACTTGCGCGCCGGAGATGAAAATGAAATGATGATGGGGACAACAACCAGTCCCCGAGGGGAGAAAATCTCCAACTCGGCCGGGAATCGAGCCCGGGTCCGCTTGCATGGAAGACGAGCACATTACCACCCAGCTAAGCACGCGGAGCTTGCTCCAACCCGGCCGGGAGTCGAACCCGGTCCCTCTTGCATGGGAGGCGAGCACCTTACCGCTCAGCTAAGCACGTGGAGATCCCTACTGCCATTAAATACTGACATGGCAAAATTAGTGTCAGCAACTACTGTAAGAATTCTGATACGGTTTCATTAATAGATCGACTGACACTTTTTTGGTTCTTCAGTCTTCTGACTGGTTTGATGTGTCCCGCCACGAATTATTCTCTTGTGTCAACCTTTTCATCTCGAAGTAGTAACTATAACCTACGTCCTTAATTATTTGTTGAATGTATTCCAATCTCTGTCTTTCTCTGCGGTTCCTTCTAGTACCATGGAAATCATTGCGTGATGTCTTAGCAGATGTCCTACCATTACGACCCGTCTTATTGTCAATATTTTGCGTTTATTCGTTTCCTTGCCGATTCTGCGGAGAACCTTCTCATTCCTTACTCTATCAGTCCACCTAATTTTCAACGTTCTTCTATTGCACCACATCTCAAACAATTCGCTTCTATTCCGTTCTGGCTTTCCAACAGTCCATGTTTCACTACCATACAGTGCTATGCTCCAAACGTACATTCATCGAAATTTGTTTCTCAAATTAAGGCCTATGCTTGATACTAGTAGACTTTCCTTCGCCATGAATGTCCTTTTTGTCAATTCTAGTCTTCTTTTATGTCATCCTTCGTCCTTCCGTCATCAGTTATTTTTCTGCCTAGGTAGCAGAATTCCTAACTTCATCTACCTCGCTATCACCAATTCTGATGTTAAGTTTCTCTGTGTTCTCATTTCTATTACTTCTCATCATTGACGCATTTCTTCTATTTACTCTCAGTCCATATTCTGTGATCATTAGTCTGTTCATTCCATTCAATAGATCCTGTAATTCTTCTTCACTTTCACTCAGGACAGCAGTGCCATCAGCGAATCTTATCTTTGATATCCTTTCACCTTGAATTTTATTACCAATCTTTAACCTTTCTTTTACTTCCGTCATTGCTTCTTCGATGTATGGATTGAACATCTGGAGTGAAAGACTACATCCCTGTCTTATATACTTTTAAATCGGAGCACTCCGTTCTTGGTCTTCAACTCTAATTGTTCCCGCTCACAGTTTTTGTACATATTGTATATTACCACTCCTTCCCTATAGGTTACCCTTATCTTTCTCGGAATTTCGAACATCTTGCACACTTTTACATTATCGAACACTTTTTCGTGGTCAACTTATCCTACGAACGTACCTTGATCTTTCATTAGTCTTGCTTCCATTACCAACCGCAGCGTCAGAACTGCCTCTCTGGTGCCTTTACCTCTCCTAAGGCCAAACTGATCGTCATCTATTACGTCCTCAGTCTTCTTTTCCATTCTTCTGTGTATTATTCTTGTCAACAACTTGGATGCTCGAGGTGTTAACCTGACTGTGCGATAATTCTCGCACTTGTACGCTCTTGCAATTTCCGGAATTGTGCGGATGATGTTTTTCCGAAAGTCAAATGGCGTATCACCATATTCCAACATTCTACACAGCAACGTAAATAGTCGTTTTATGGCCACTTCCCACAATGACTCTACAAATTCTGATCAAATGTTATGTATCCCTTCTTCCTTATTCGACCTGAAGTCCTCAAAAGAGAGGTAATGTGAGAATGTTAGTAGTTCGTGCCAGAGTTATAACTGATATGTCACAGAGCAAGAAAATACGTCAGCGAAGGAAAAATAATATCCGTAAGCAGAAGAGAGGAAAAAACTGAGTTCTCTCACGGTGGTGTACGCGTACGTGGAGAACTTGTTTGCGCAGCAATCGCCGACATAGTGTAGCTAAGGCGGAATGAGGGGAACCGGCCCTCATTCACCGAGGCAGATGGAAAACCGCCTAAAAACCATCCACAGACTGACCGGCACACAGGACCTCGACACAAATCCGCCGGGCGGATTCGTGCCGGGGACCGGCGCTCCTTCCCAACAGATACTTTAGTCATCAATGATATATTCTCCTTCACTATTTACAACAGTCTGCTATTCCTTGGGTAACTTTCTGATTCCGCATCTGTAGAAATCACGTAGTTTCGAAGCGAAGAACTTGTCGACCCACGTTCAGAGCAAATTTTCATCCGGAAAGGAAGTTCCTTGAAGGTTGTTCGATAAACAGCGGAAAATGTGAAAATGAAAATCTGAGGGCGCACGATAAGGTGAATAAGGTGGGAGCGGAATGACTTCCCAGCCCAACTCCTGTATCGTGGTTTTCGCTAGTCAAGCAGATGTGGACGGGCGTTGTCGTGAAGTTCCATCGCTTCACACAGTCTTCTTGGTCCTTGTTTTTGGACTGGTTCTGCAAGACATCTCAGGTGTTCACAACAAATGTCAGCAGTGATGGTTAACGTCAGGTAAGCAACAAGGGGCAATCAGAAAGTTTCCGTTTGAGGGTGCTGCTGCAGCCTATATGCTACCTAGCGCGACTCCGATGCTGGTGCATAAGCACCGACATGAAGACAAGAGGTTAGTGTGTCCCTGGGATGGAAACTTTTCGATCGTCCCTTATATATCCTCCACCTCCTCCTCCTCCTTCGTGTGAACAGACCTCGTCTGAACAGGCCTCTGAAGGCCCAACGGTACCAACCGACCGCTCTGTCACCCTCAGCCGATATCTTTCTACTGGGCCAGCAGTCCGAATTGAATTATTCATAACACTACATAAAAATTATTGTCAGTTATACTTGAAGTGAAGAGTCTTGTATCTGTATATACACTAATGAGATTCCTGTGAAAATGGATTGTACAAAATTAAGTAATTCGTCTTTTCTGTATTATAATAAAGCAAGCAAACATCGTCCGAACAGGCCTTCAAGGCCCATCGGTACCGACCGCCTGCCGTGTCATCCTCGGCTCTTAGGCGTCACCGCATGCGGATATGGAGGGGCATGTGGTCAGCACACCTCTCTCCCGGCCGTTGTCTGCTTTCGTGATCAGAGCCGCTACTTCTGAATGAAGTAGCTCCTCTATTGACCCCACAAGGAATGAGTGTACCTCGCTTGTCAACAGTGCTCGCCAGACACGAATGGCCACTTATCCAAGTACTAGCCCAGACTGACAGTGCTTAACTTCGGTGGTCTGACAGGAACTGGTGTTACCAGAGCGGCTCTTCCATCGGCCTCTACGCACTGAGGTGATAAAAGTCATAGAACACCTCCTACTATCGTCGGACTTCCTTTCACCCGGCGTAGTGCAGCACTTCTACGTGGCATAGACTCAACATGTAATTAGAAGTCTCCTGAAGAAATATTCAGTTATGCTATATCTATAGCCGTCCACAATTGCAAACGGGTTAAGGTGCAAGATTTTGTGCTCGAACTGACCTCTCAATTATGTCCCATAATGTTCGATGGGATTCATGTCGGGCGATCTGAGTGGCCAAATCATTCTCTCGAACTGTCCAGAATGTTCTTCAAACCAATCGTAAGCAGTTATGGTCCGTTGACACGGCGCATTGTCTGCTAAAATAACACCGTTGTTTGGAAACATGAACTCCACGAATGGCTTCAAATGGTCCCCAAGTAGTCGAGCATAACCAGTTTCAATCAATGATCAGTTCAGTTGGACGAGAGGATCCAGTTCATTTCATGTAAACACAGCCCACACCATTATGGAGCCACCACCAGTCTACACAGCGCCTTGTTGACAACTGCGACACTAGAACTCTACCATCAGCTCTTGCAAGTAAAATCGGGTTTCATCTGACCAAGCTACGGTTTTCCAGTTGCCTATGATCCAACCTATATGGTCACGAGCCCAGAAGAGGCGCTGCAGGCGATGTCGTGCTGTTAGCAAAGGTACTCGCGTAGGCCGTCTGCCGTCATACACATTAACGCCATATTTCATCGCACTCTCCAAATGGATACGTTCGTCGTACGTCCCACATTGATTTCTACAGTTATTTCAGCACTACTGCTTGATTGTTAGCACTGACAACTCTACGCAAAAGCCGCCGCTCTAAGTCGTTAAGCCAAGGCCAGCGGTGAGAGAGAACGCCTAAAATTCGGTATTCTCGGCACACTCTTGACACTGTGGACCTCAGACTATTGAATTTCCTAACGATTTCCGAAATGGAACGTCCCATGCGTCTAGCTCCAACTAGCACACCGTGATCAAGCACTATTAGTGTCCGTTGTGCGGCCATAGTCACGTCGGAAACCTTTTCACACGAATCACTTGAGTAAAAATGACAACTCTGCTAATACATTGCCCTTTTATATCTTGTGTACATGATGCTATCGCCATCTGAATACATGCATATTGCTACCCAATGACTTTGGTCGCCTTGGTGTGTACCCAGTATGGAAAAATGATAAGTTGAAATTTACTACAGTTTTCTATCTTCATTCATGTAAAAGATATAGTTTTGTGAAATCAGATACGTTAAGGCACGATATATCGAGCCGGTCGATTTCTGGAGCGGTCTTAGCTCTTAGGTAAAGGATAGCTCGCAACACATTCTGTTTACTCGCGCGGTGGATGAGCGCTGGGCGAGTGCTGGTGACGCGCGCTGCGAGGGCGGCTGCCGACGTCAGAGAGTTGAAAGCTCCCCCAGCCAGGCTGGCGAGCGCCGAGCGCCGGGCAGATATTAATGAAGGGCCGGCGAGCAGGTGGTTCGTGTGTGGCAGCACGCGTCGGTCGGCAAATATTTGGCGAGCGCGGCGCGCCGCTGCGGGCCCCTACCGGCAGAGAGGCCGCTGCCCGCCACACAGCCTGCTCGCTTACACCCAGCTCACGACGGCCAACGCTGCGGTAGTTACACCGCACCCGCCTGGCCCAACTTCCTGCCACTAACTTTCATATAACGTGCGGTAAGGTGTCCGAAATAGTGACAAGAAGAGAGTGGTGGGGGAAAGGCGTCAAAAATGGAAGGTATAACTGAATCGATAGTTTGAAGATGAGAACGATCCAAAATATCATTTGTGGGAAATACAAGAAACTTCCTCCTGCTCTTATTTTTAATTTTGCCTCAACGAAATATTGATATGAGCTTCTTTGCTTTAAACTGCTATGTCAGGACCTTGACTACATGAATTGGATTCTCCCGAAGGATGCATCACTAAGTTAAAAACCGAGAACTTGTTCCCTTCCTCAAACTGGTTATGAATTAGGCATTAAAACTTCTTATTACAACATGAGAAACAGTTATATTTTCATAGAAGTTTCATAACAGAACGTATACAGGAAATGTCTATCTTATACACAGGTTTTTCTGCGGAATTTACCATGCAAATCATTACTGTCCCTAATTTTTATTTTTCTTTGTAGTAATTATTGTTACTTTTGTCAACACCTCCTCATAAACTGGTCGGTACACATACGGAATGTGTGTAACTATTTTGCATACATCCTCGATCTTCTTGTGCTGTAGTGGAATTTTCCCACTGTTACCCATTTCTGTTGGAATGTGGGGCACTCTCGTTGTTTTGCTGCAAGAAAGTGTTGTTTACCACACCATCAATGAATTCAGATGCGTTTAAATAATCTTTAGGTAAGAAGTATAGTAAGTGCTGTATTTGTAAATCGAAAATAAGGACATTTCAAGGGAGCTATTTGCTGTTGTTGTTGCCAAATTAACACAATTTTAAACCAGCTAGAATAGTTATTATATAACTATCATTCATTCACCTATAATGAAGAATATCCGAACTCATAAATCACACATTAAAGACAATCACGAGGTTTGAAGCAACTGAACAGCAGACACGAACACCAGCTGCTAGAGCGACCACAGCGTTAAGAGTGGACGAACTCGAAACTTGGATATGTTCCCTTCTTCAAGCTAAAAAATATTTTGAAGTTCAAATGATTCAAATGGCTCTAAGCACTATGGGACTTAACATCTGAGATCATCAGTCCCTTAGACTTAGAACTACTTAAACCTAACTAACCTAAGGACATCACACATATCCATGCCCGAGGCAGGATTCGAACTTGCGACCGTAGCAGCAGCGCGTGAGCGCCTAGAACCGCAGCGTCACAGCGGCCGGCTTTTCAAGTTCGATTAAGCGGGCACGTGAGTGGTTTTCATTCCATTTTTATAGCTCACGATGGGCATATGTTAAAACAAGTTTGGTGAAATAAATGACTTTTTGGCGCTTGTTTCCTTCTTCAAACTACCTATACAGTTTCAGGCAAATATTCCCTTTATGTAGACAATAGAAAAGATTGAACACTACATGCATCCGGAAATGCTTGATTTCCGAGTTATGGTCTTTAGGGCGTGATACTCACTTTTGCACGCCGTGCAGGAACACTCCCACTCACGAACGATGACGGTTCGCGCAGGTCGTGGCACGGACGGAGATTACCGTCTTGTGGGTTCCAAGCGACAGTTGCGGTACGCTACTTGATGGACTCTGTGCCGTACCGGACGAAAATACATTTGTCAGTACGCTGGCGAGTTCTTTTACTTTATTCCGGGAGGAGATCAAATGAATACTACAGGATGAAAATTATTTAAACAGACAAACTCTGGGAGCTTGCACGGGACTCCGAAATAATTATTCTTCTCTAATGTCATGTTTTCCTGTGAGTATTTTTAAACCGGTAGAGTGACTTTTCTCTGAATAAAAATTAATTACAGTAACAGACTCTAGGAGGTTGCATGGGGCAATGGAAACACTTGTTCTAATTGTTTATCTGTGAGGGCAGAAAGTGACACAGACAAGTTTTAATTCTCTATTACCAAGAGACAAAAACATTAACACAAGTACTTCAGTTGTAGTACAGGTTCAAAAATGCCTCCATTGACTTGCAGACTCAAGTTACAGGGTGGGACATGTTCTGTCCAACAAGGTCAAAGGTTGCAGGACTTTCCTGAATTCCTACTGCTGCTGCTACTATCCGGGCAACGAGATCCTCTTCTGATTTAAAAAGAGCTTTGTAAACAAGACTGCATACCTCTAGTCACACAAAAATGTCCAGAAGGGTCAAATAAGGAAACGAATAGTCTGGGTACAGGACCACTACTGCACAATTCCCTTTTTTCGGAACTGTCGGTTCAAGAATCAACGTCCAGGAGAACTGAAATGTACTGGCATTGAAGCAAGTGGCACGTGATCCAGCAACTGTGGCAACGATGTTGTAAGGAAATCGTAAGACTACCTGTCATTTAATGTCCTAGGTACGACATAGGCCTAATTAAAAAGTCACCAATAATACACTCCTGGAAATGGAAAAAAGAACACATTGACACCGGTGTGTCAGACCCACCATACTTGCTCCGGACACTGCGAGAGGGCTGTACAAGCAATGATCACACGCACGGCACAGCGGACACACCAGGAACCGCGGTGTTGGCCGTCGAATGGCGCTAGCTGCGCAGCATTTGTGCACCGCCACCGTCAGTGTCAGCCAGTTTGCCGTGGCATACGGAGCTCTATCGCAGTCTTTAACACTGGTAGCATGCCGCGACAGCGTGGACGTGAACCGTATGTGCAGTTGACGGACTTTGAGCGAGGGCGTATAGTGGGCATGCGGGAGGCCGAGTGGACGTACCCCCGAATTGCTCAACACGTGGGGCGTGAGGTCTCCACAGTACATCGATGTTGTCGCCAGTGGTCGGCGGAAGGTGCACGTGCCCGTCGACCTGGGACCGGACCGCAGCGATGCACGGATGCACGCCAAGACCGTAGGATCCTACGCAGTGCCGTAGGGGACCGCACCGCCACTTCCCAGCAAATTAGGGACACTGTTGCTCCTGGGGTATCGGCGAGGACCATTCGCAACCGTCTCCATGAAGCTGGGCTACGGTCCCGCACACCGTTAGGCCGTCTTCCGCTCACGCCCCAACATCGTGCAGCCCGCCTCCAGTGGTGTCGCGACAGGCGTGAATGGAGGGACGAATGGAGACGTGTCGTCTTCAGCGATGAGAGTCGCTTCTGCCTTGGTGCCAATGATGGTCGTATGCGTGTTTGGCGCCGTGCAGGTGAGCGCCACAATCAGGATTGCATACGACCGAGGCACACAGGGCCAACACCCGGCATCATGGTGTGGGGAGCGATCTCCTACACTGGCCGTACACCACTGGTGATCGTCGAGGGGACACTGAATAGTGCACGGTACATCCAAACCGTCATCGAACCCATCGTTCTACCATTCCTAGACCGGCAAGGGAACTTGCTGTTCCAACAGGACAATGCACGTCTGCATGTATCCCGTGCCACCCAACGTGCTCTAGAAGGTGTAAGTCAACTACCCTGGCCAGCAAGATCTCCGGATCTGTCCCCCATTGAGCATGTTTGGGACTGGATGAAGCGTCGTCTCACGCGGTCTGCACGTCCAGCACGAACGCTGGTCCAACTGAGGCGCCAGGTGGAAATGGCATGGCAAGCCGTTCCACAGGACTACATCCAGCATCTCTACGATCGTCTCCATGGGAGAATAGCAGCCTGCATTGCTGCGAAAGGTGGATATACGCTGTACTAGTGCCGACATTGTGCATGCTCTGTTGCCTGTGTCTATGTGCCTGTGGTTCTGTCAGTGTGATCATGTGATGTATCTGACCCCAGGAATGTGTCAATAAAGTTTCCCCTTCCTGGGACAATGAATTCACGGTGTTCTTATTTCAATTTCCAGGAGTGTATATGCCCACACATTTGCCCAGAACCGTTTTGATGAGGGCGAGTATATGTGGCATGTGGCTTAACCACACTCGAAACGTGCGAATGGAGCACTGTCATACGCCTTATCGTATATGAGGTGCAATTCTTCCAGCTCCTGATCTGAGTACTTGTCGAACGCCAAACACAATATTCAATGCATCCTTCGCCTCGCATCTCCACCACGCCCGAAAGTTTCTTCATCTATAAACAGCACGGAGGGCCGAAATGTAGGGTCCATTTCACACTGTTTCATGAACCATTGGTAAAACCGTGCTCTGAGTGAATAATGGGTTTCACGTTGTGAACGGACTGAAATAGATTCATAACTGCTCATCAAGGAAATTTATTACATTCCACTGACTGTTCCCCATGTTACACACAGTTTCACGAGTGTGAGAGCGATTACAGTTTCTACCGGATTAAAAAATACTCACCGATAATTGTAACATTAGAGAAAAATGTATTTTTTGTGTCCCGGTCAAACCGGTCGTGGTGGCCGAGTGGTTCTCGCCGCTTCAGTCCGGAACCGCGCGACTGCTTCGGTCGCAGGTTCGAATCCTGCCTCGGGCATGGATGTGTGTGATGTCCTTAGGTTAGTTAGGTTTAAGTAGTGCTAAGTTCTAGGGGACTGATGATCTCAGATGTTAAGTCCCATAGTGCTCAGAGCCATTTTTGTCCCGTTCAATCTCCCAGAGATTGTATTGTCGTCTTAAGTAATTTTCACCCCTTGTGTTGTTGTTGTGGTCTTCAGTCCTGAGACTTTTTTGATGCAGCTCTCCATGTTACGCTACCCTGTGCAAGCTTCTTCATCTCCCAGTACCTACTGCAGCCTACATCCTTCTGAATCTGCTTAATGTATTCATCTCTTGCTCTCCCTCTATGATTTTTACCCTCCACGCTGCCCTCCAGTACAAAATTGGTGATCCCTCAATGTCTCAGAACATGTCCTACCAACCGATCCCTTCTTCTAGTCAAGTTGTGCCACAAGCAGAAACGACTTGCTGACATTTAAATCTATACTCGTTGTTAACAAATTTTTCTTCTTCAGAAACGCTTTCCTTGCCATTGCCAGTCTACATTTTATATTCTCTCTACTTCGACCATCATCAGTTATTTTGCTCTCCAAATAGCAAAACTCCTTTACTACTTTAAGTGTCTCATTTTCTAATCTAATTCCCTCAACATCACCCGACTTAATTCGACTACATTCCATTATCCTCGTTTTGCTTTTGTTGATGTTCATCTTATACCCTCCGTTCAAGACACTGTCCATTCCGTTCAACTGCTCTTCCAAGTCCTTTGCTGTCTCTGAGAGAATTACAATGTCATCGGCGAACCTCAAAGTTTTTATTTCTTCTCCATGGATTTTAATACCTATTCCGAAATTTTCTTTTGTTTCTTTTATTGCTTGCTCAATATACAGATTGAATAACATCGGGGATAGGCTACAACCCTGTCTCACTCCCTTCCTTTCATACCCCTCGACTCCTATAACTGCCATTTGCTTTCTGTACAAATTGTAAATAGCCTTTCGCTCCCTGTATTTTACCCCTGCCACCTTCAGAATTTGAAAGAGAGTATTCCAGTCAACATTGTCTAAAGCTTTCTCTAAGTCTACAAATGCTAGAAACGTAGGTTTGCCTTTCCTTAATCTTTCTTCTAAGATAAGTCGTAGGGTCAGTATTGCCTCACGTGTTCCAACATTTCTACGGAATCCAAACAGATCTTCCCCGAAGTCGGCTTCTATCAGTTTTTCCATTCAAATGTAAAGAATTCGCGTTAGTATTTTGCAGCTGTGACTTATTAAACTGATAGTTCGGTAATTTTCACATCTGTCAATACCTGCTTTCTTTGGGATTGGAATTATTATATTCTTCTTGAAGTCTGAGGGTATTACGCCTGTCTCATACATCTTGCTCACCAGATGGTAGAGTTTTGTCAGGACTGGCTCTCCCAAGGCTGTCAGTAGTTCTAATGGAATGTTGTCTACTCCGGGGGCCTTGTTTCGACTCAGGTCTTTCAGTGCTCTGTCAAACTCTTCACGCAGTATCATATCTCCCATTTCATCTTCATCTACATCCTCTTCCATTTCCATAATATTGTCCTCAAGTACATCGCCCTTTCACCCCTTATAACATATAAAATATTGTTTCACTTTATTATAACAAACGCAAGACCAATTACTTAACTTCCTACAATCCATTTTCACAGCGCATGTAACTGTGACTGAACATTAACATGTCACTTCACACTGACAAGATACATTTCACTCGAAGCATAACTGATGATAATTTTTGTGTAGTATTCTGAATAACTCAATGTTCGCATTGTTGGCATAGTAAAGTAACGATGTTGTTGCCTTCGTCGATGATCGCAGATTGGGCTGAGCGGTCTTGTACTCGACTGTAAATAGAAGAGTCGATAGGGGGGCTTAACAAACTCTGAGTGTGCCTAAGCCGGCGTCTATCATTCGTCTCTGTGATTAGAGCGACTATCCTATTAACCTCACTTATGCTTGCGTCGGGAGGTGTCACTCTTGCCCTGGCACATCGCTCTTCGGACGACACCACACTTTCCGCTTGAAGAAACAGATTAACCTACAAATTGAGTCTTTGCTCGCTTATGTAGAATCTGTCGCTTATCCCCATCATCAGCCATGACAACTCGCAACAAGTGGGACAAGAAGTCAATAAATAACTCGCAACGATCAGGATTAATGATCGCACTGCCTATGTTCACAGCAGGGAGTTCAGAACACTACTGGACGCCATTGGCTGTCGGAAAATGCGTGACGTCAGATGCGCAAAATTAGCCTAAGCTCGACTGCCGTCGTTTGTGACTCAAACTACAGTTAACAAGACAGAAGATATTAACAGGACAGTCAAACTTGAGGCGAAGGATGCATTGACTGTTGTGTTTGGCGATCGACAAGTATTCAAATCAGGTGCTGGAAAATTGCACCTCATGTACGGTAAAGCGTACGGCAGTGCTCCATTCGCACATCGTTTATGATTAAAGCGCAGCTACTCGCGGAGGTCCAGGACTGGTTTTAATTACCGTATGGCAGCGAAACTTTGTAAATATGCTAATGTTTAACGCGGAACCGATTTCCGCTGGAAAATAAATTACACTACTGGCCATTGAAATTGCTACACCACAAAAATAACGTGCTACAGACGCGAAATTTAACCGACAGGAAGAAGATGCTGTGATATGCAAATGATTAGCTTTTCAGAGCATTCACACAAGGTTGGCGCCGGTGGCGACACCTACAACATGCTGACATGAGGAAAGTTCCAACCGATTTCTCATACACAAACAGCAGTTGACCGGCGTTGCCTGGTGAAACGTTGTTGGGATGCGTACCATCAGTGTTTCCGACTTTGATAAAGGTCGGATTGTAGCCTATCGCGATTACGGTTTATCGTATCGCGACATTGCCGCTCGCGTTGGTTGAGATCCAATGATTGTTAGCAGAATATGTAATCGGTGGGTTCGGGAGGCTAATACGGAAATCCGTGCTGGATCCCAACGGCCTCGTATCACTAGCAGTCGAGATGACAGGTATCTTATTCGCATGGCTGTAACAGATCGTACAGCCACGTCTCGATCCCTGAGTCAACAGATGGGGACGTTTGGAAGACAACAACCATCTGCACGTACAGTTCGACGACGTTTGCAGCAGCATGGACTATCAGCTCAGAGACCATGGCTGCGATTACCCTTGACGCTGCATCACAGACAGGAGCGCCTGCGATGGTGTACTCAACGACGAACCTGGGTGCACGAATGGCAAAATGTCATTTTTTCGGATGAATCCAGGTTCTGTTTACAGCATCATGATGGTCGCAGCCGTGTTTGGCAACTTCGCGGTGAACGCACATTGGGCGCGTGTGTTCGTCATCGCCATACTGGCGTATCACCCGGCGTGATGGTATGGGGTGCAATTTGTTACATGTCTCGGTCACCTCTTGTTCGCATTGACGGCACTTTGAACAGTGGACGTTACATTTCAGATGTGTTACGATCCGTGGCTCTACCGTTCATTCGATCCCTGTGAAGCCCGACATTTCAGGAGGACAATGCACGACCGCATGTTGCAGGTCCTGTACTGGCCTTTCTGGACACAGACAATGTTCGACTGCTGCCCTGCCCAGCACATTCTGCAGATCTCTCACCAATTAAAAACGTCTCGTCAATGGTGGCCGAGCAGCTGGTTCGTCACAATACGCCGGTCACTACTCTTGATGAGCTGTGGTATCGTGTTGAAGCTGCATGGACAACTGTACCTGTACACCGCATCCAAGCTCTGTTTGACTCAATACCCAGGCGTATCAAGGTCGTGATTATGGCCAGAGGTGGTTGTTCTGGATACTGATTTCTCAGGATCGATGCACCCAAATTGCGTGAAAATGTAACCACATGTCAGTTCTAGTATAATATATTAATGAATACCGGTTTAGCATCTGCATTTCTTCTTGGTGTAGCAACTTTAGTGGCCAGTAGTGTAGTTTCAATTGCGGCCACCAGGTGCAGATAGGGCGCTGAACACCGTTTGTATGACTTTATGACATTCATGCTGCCATTTTACAAGCTAAATGAACAGTATCACAGTCGAGAAGATGTACTGGGCGCTCAGTAAAACTGTTTTGTGTCAACGGCATTAATTACGGTGCTGCATTGAGGGAGTGTCACCGACTGAAAGCTTTGAGGAGTGGCCCGACGTCATTAATTGGTTTAAATACGGTTAATGAATTCCGGAAACACAGGTGAACTTGGTGGTTCAGCTGGCAGAGGAAGGTGTCCTATCGCGGTCGAAGTCATTGACGAGGTTGCTGTTGCTGTAACTCACCATGCAGGAATTGCCCTGGAGTAGTGCTAGCGCTGGTGCCATGTCACGAGAATTGTCCATCCCATGGTCACCAATACGGAAAGTTTTGCGGCGTGCTTTACAGTGGTAAACGAACAAGAACAAGGCGGTACAGAAACTGAAACCTCATTATCCGCAGCTCTTCGTTTTCTGGCACTGTTCGAAGTTAATGACAAGTGTCTATGAAATATTCTACAGAGCAAAAAGGTACATTCTACGCTACAGGGTGGAGTGAATACACAGAACTGTCGAATTTGAGGTACTGCTAAATCATGTGTTGTGCATGAAGAGCCCTTGCACTCGCCGTATGTGACTTTGTGGTGAGGATTCACAAGCACCTTTACTCTCGGTCCATTTTTCTTTGAAGAGAGTGTACCCAGAGGTCCTGTCTGCACGTCATCGAGATGTCCTTGTACAGTACGTGAGATTCCTGCTTTGGAAGAGTGCAGCTGCGTGGAAACCACTGTTTTCATGCAAGATGAAGCAACTGTTCATATCGCTCGCCCAGTGAAATATCTGCTTAATGCAACCTTCCAAGAATTCCCTATATACAGACACTTTCCAGATACGTGGGCTGCAAGATCACCTGGTTTGATCCATGCGACGTTTGGCTCTGGGGATATCTGAAAAAAACGCATTTGCCTGGAATACGTTCGGTCTCTACCGTATCTGAAGGCCAAAATACAGGAACACGTTGTTAGATTCCACCGGAACTGCTGAGAGCAATTATTGATCTCGCCGTTTTGCGGATGCAGCATATCGTTGAGGTCTCCGGTGCTCATATAGAGCACATTATGGAAGCGGCAGTTAATTATAAAATCAATAATACCTCTTTACGTCTTTCGCACTTGTTTGATCTATTCTGTCCATGAGCCGTTCCTAATTCATTATGTATGGAAACGTTTTTACACGTCTTTCCTGCATTCACAGCACCAGATTCTCAGTTGGTGGGTAAATTGGAAATAACTTTTTTTCAGAATATATCACTTCCCAATTAACGCATTAGAATACTTACTACGTTTCGCTGCCTTACGATAATTAGGGCCCACACTGGACCTCTGTCAGTAGCTACATTTTAATAATAACCACCCATTACCGGGAGAGGTTCCCACAGCGAAGATGTCCAGATCGGATGTCATGTCAACGTCTCCTTACGTGTCGGAGAGGTCACACAGTTCGTAGCAATTGACGGAAAGTCTTCGGGTAAGGTAGAAGTGCTTTTGGCGTTCCCCAATGTAGTGCTATAGACCCTCTGCTGTTCCTTATCTATATAAACGATATGGGAGAAAATCTGAGCAACCAACTTAGGTTTTTTGCCGATGATCCTGTCGTTTATCGTCTAGTAAACTCACCAGAAGATTAAAACAAATAGCAAAACGATTTAGAAAAGATATCTGAATGATGCGAAAATTGGCAATTAACCCAAAATAATGAAAAGTGCGAGGTTATCCACATGAGTGCTAAATGGAATCCGTCAAACTTCAGTTACACGATAAATCAGTGTAATCTAAAGGCCTTAGATTCAACTAAATATCTAGTAATTACAATTACTAACAATTTAAATTGGAAAGAACACATAGAAAATGTTGTGGGGAAGGCAAACCAAAGACTCCACTTTATTCTCACGTGCGTGCACGTTGTCCCTCATTTCCTAAATACGTTCCTGCCCAACTGGACTTCAACTAACACCCTAAAATACCTCGAACTAAAGCTTGATCGCCGATTAACATGAGTGTACCATCTACTGACCTTACAACAGACTTCCCACAATAGACTTCAGTTACTAAAACTACTAACCGCCTGAAAATTGTGATAACATCCTTCCACAATCCTCCACATCTATATAGCCCTGATCCAACCCATGCTCAGCTATGCAAATGCGGCTTGGACTTGCGCTCCTTCCTCCTTTTGTCGCACCCTACAGATCCTCGAACGCCACACACTCCGACTAGCCTTTCGGATCCGCTTGCCTGTCTCCATCCACATCCTCCATCAACTTATAAAACTCCCCTACTTACTCTTCCATACTGAACACCTCCGAATATCCTACGTTACCCGTGAATTCAACACTATCCAGCACCAGTTTCCCCCCTGCTCACTGATACTGGTACTCTGTCGTGCCTCTACCATTACACTCCCCCAACACTGCACCTCCATACCCTCCACATACCCTCCGAATGAAACTTTAATCGACTTCCCTTACCCGACGATGAAATCCGCCCTAATATATACCCAACCCTCCAGATCTAGGAGATCCCTACCACCCACGCACCGCCCCCTCCCCTCCCTCCTGTCTCTGTTCGTCTCCAATTCTTTCCTTCCACCTCCTAAGTTTTGTTTCGAAACCCCATCCCTCTCCACTCTCCTCGCATCCCTTCTCAAAATTAATTCCCACACAAATCCCCTCCTACGCACTATCTTTAAATGGTACGTTCTCGTGACATCCTTATCCCTGGAAAGCTACATCCACTCATCTATGTATCTGTTTTAATCGACCAACAAATCGACCTTCCTGTTTTCCTTTGTGCAATACTCTGTTTTCACACACTCAAGAGCCAACGTAACTGGTGCACCTGTCTAATACCGTGTATGGACCCCGAGAACACGCAGAAGTGCCGCAACACCACTTGGCTTGCTGGAAGGAACTGACACCGTGAACCCTGCAGCCTGCAGGGCTGTCTGTAAATTCGTGAGAGTACCGGGGGGGGGGGGGGGGACTCTCTTCTGAACACTACGTTGCAAAGCATCCCAGATATGCTCAATAATGTTCATGTCTGAGGATTTTGGTGGTCGGCGGAAGCGTTTAAACTCAGATGTAGGTGATCAGACAGGATGCTTACGTACATGTCACCTGTCAGAATCGTATCTAGACACGTCAGGGATCCCATACCACTCTAACTGCAACGCCCCACACTACTACAGAGCATCTACCAGCTTGAACAGTCCCCTGCTGACATGCAGGCTTCATGGATACATGAGGTGGTCTCCATATGCGTACACGTCCATCCGCTAGATACAATTTGAAATGAGACTCGTCCGGCCAGTCGTTTCCAATCATCAACAGTCCAATGTCGGTGTTGACGGGCCCATACGAGGTGTAAAGCTTCGTATCGTGCAGTCATCAAGGGTACGCGAGTGGGCCTTCGGCTCCGAAAGCCCATATCGATTATGTTTCGTTGAATGATTCGCACGCTCACGCTTGTTGAAGGCCCAGAAATCTGCAGCAATTTCCGGAAGGGTTCCACTTCTGTCACGTTGAACGACTTTCTTCAGTCATCGTCGGTCCCGTTCTTGCAGGATCTTTTTCCGGCCGCAGCGATGTCGGAGATTTGATGTTTTACCAGATTCCTGATATTCAGGGTACACTCGTGAAATGGTCGTACGGAAAATCCCCACTTCATCGCTACCTCGGAGATGCTGTGTCCCTTCGCTCATACGCCGACTATAATACCACGTTCAAACTCACTTAAATCTTGATAACCTGCCATTGTAGCAGCAGTAACCGATCTAACAACTGCGCCACATACTTGCTGTCTTATATAGGCGTATCCGACCGCGGCGTCGTATTCTGTCTGTTCACATATCTGTATTCGAATACGCTTCCCTATACCAGTTTCTTTGGCGCCTCAGTGTATATTCGTGTGCTACATTCAGTTTCCATTCACCTCTGCCTATATTTTAATATTTTAATTTACCACCAAATCAAGCTTCTATGTTTTAACTTATGCGACTGAGATCTATCTTTTTATCATACAAACGTTTATTTTTGTCAACTGCACTGTCCAGCTTTTATATTATGTCCTTAAATTTCTACTCTGATGGCGGTCAAGAGCGGCAAACTGTATCCGCTAACACCGCATCCCCAGCCCATATACGGCGAGGGCCGTTGAGGGGGTGGGGTGGCGGGGGGGGGGGGGGGGGGGGGAGGGGGGTTGGCGTGGCGGGGGGACATGAATTAACAATAGATAAGGAAAAAAATGGATTGAGTTATATGGTTCGCATTCATGAAGGAAGTGCAGGAATGTCGATAACGCTGTGACCCTTCTTGCTCGGCGTTTTCAAAAGGGGTGCTAACACGCGCTTCTTGTCCGGTTATTCGACAGTTATCGACCAACGGAAGTGTGTAACCACGAAAAAGCAGCCGCGATGAACAGCTGCTGGAGAGAACTGTGGAACTGCGAATTAGCTGCTACTTCTCAAATGTACTGAATCATTCTATGTGCGGGTATATAAGTCTAGCGAAGTCGTCGACTACATTTTTGGACATCTACTGTGAAATAATTCTCACATACAAGCACCCCGTTAAAGAGAGGTGAAACGATACAAGTCAAATGAGCACCACATTAATGAGAGGTGAGAGGAAACAACCTAAACAAGCATTTTTCACAATTACTGAACACGTATGGATTACTTTTTTTGATCAATGCGTTTTCATTCAGATGATACCGTTTTGGAGCTCCATAGGGTTATTTGTCGATTACAGCGCCTTCTATAGGACAACTAAAATATTACCTACTAAAGTAACGTATTTTTCCAGTAGAATCCGAATTTACATTAAAAACTAGATGTTCCTATTTAAGATTTCACAGTTGCCCTCTGCCCGATCCCCCTAGGGTCAGCAAGGGGTTCAAAATTGGTATTGGCGGTTAGCATATTTAAAGTACTGAATACTTACTATCTCGTTTAATCCGGTGCCTGGTTTTGATATACTTTGTTGTCTGAAGACAAAAAAAAACCTCACGCTTTGTATCCTTGTAAACTCGGCTAGTTACTTTCAAAATTAATTCTGTGGTACTGTTCGTAATTTAAAGGACGTGTTATGTATTTTTGGAAGTTACAGGTGTTATAATTCCATAGTGGTGTGTTCTCGTATGCACGTATCGAGGCCTGAAGGGAGCAGTAACTTCACAGGATTTCTGCTGATAGGAGAGAGGCGGCAGGACGTATTTTTATGCAGCAGCGCAAATAATCTTAAGATTTCAGATAACGGTTGAGTATAGTGTATGAGAGCTGCAGTGTTTTAACTTGAACAAAACCCTTTATCAAAGTTGATGTGTACCGATGTCTAGTTACATTCTTGACATAGCAGTGGTTTATTTTTCTGGTTGAAACACATCTTTAATGATGACAAATAACTAATTCAACACATCTGTTAACTGTTTCATTTCCTTTCATAATTAGTGTTAAATTCTTGAAAACTGCTGCACCCTTTTCTCATTCGCCTACTTTCGTTGAGCGGATCTTCAGAGCAAATAAAGTAATAAAACAAGATAAGAAAACCATGAAAGGCGTGCGAATGTAGTTAGAACAGAACAGACTGTTCTTTTGAAATCGTTGGCGTTTTATAACTGTTTCTGTGCAGTACTAAGCAATTTCAAACTCCAGCACTAGGTACAATACGTGCACGAGACAATGTCTGTCGTATATTTTTGCAGAAATTTCAGAACTTTAATAGTAAGCTGTACACGACGTTTGTATCATTTATACCACAGTCGGGATGTGCGTGTATAGGCTGTTATCTATCAAGCAAGGATACTATAAATGCTTCATATTTACGTGGTACATCTGTACAGAGGATACTGTTCATTATATACTCATTATTTCTAAATCATTTACGTTTGGCACAATTCTCTGTGGCAGTAAAAATTTCTTGAGAGAAGTATGCCTATGCGTATACGAAAATTAATTCATCCATCTTGTCACAGAGGGTGAATGGCATAACTTATCTCCAAGGATGACATGCTTTTGTTAGAAGTCAACGGAAATTGTTCAAATATGAGTCATTAAAGAATTTTAAACTCAGGACGTTTCCTCTTTCAGCCCTACCATTTTATAATAATTTATATATCGAAATTATCGATGTGCTTGCTTCGATATAGCATAACTATCGAAATTACTTAACTATCAAAACATCTAACGGATTCGATCAGTAAATAACGTCCCAATTTGTTTTACAGCCATATAATACGCACAGAGTGTCTCAAAGTTCGTACGAGAAATGTCTAGGGGTTTTGGCCGCTATGTATAAGAATCAGGCCTTGAGACACTACTATGCCTGCTACAGAAATAACACGTACCCCAGAATGCCTTCAACACAACAAAGGAACTTTATTTGATCGTAGAATGCTAAATACAGAGCTCACGAGGATGAACGCTAAATACCAGGTTCGCGAGACTAGGAATTAGTGAGCTCGATGTTTGCGTGCGTTACTGGGAACCCATGTAAGACTAAAAGTAAAAAACATAGAATAACTAATATACAAAAAGTAACGGAACAAGGAATAAAAGCTCTGCGCATCGCGAGAACAAAGCACAGCTATCCTAGGGGAACGAGCTGAACTACTTGGCTCACACGCGAAAATTGAGTCTTGCATTCGAGTTGACACTCGCGAACTATGATAACATACCCCAGATGGTGGCTGCGATCATTACAGGGTGATAGATCACGTCATGAGGAACGTCTGCTGTTACGAACAGAACATTCGCTGTCGATTCCCAGTGATGCCAGGCATCCTTCAGTATTCGCTGGCCCTGGCATGATGAAATGTCACAGAACTAGCAGGATCTACTAACCACGCGTCTAGTGTAGTACCTACCACCAAGCAATAGGGTAATTTTAAACAATAAAACCTTAAGAATGAGTGTCAGTAAGCGGAGGAAGATGTTTTAGAAGTGAATTAGAGCTTCAAGTTTGTGCGCCCTATCGCCATTCACACAGAGCAGAAAACCGGATGATAGGCAACACGCATTGCATATGAAAGCCGCAGAGTGCGTAAGCCCTTCCGCCTCTCATGGGTGTAACCAGTCATAAAACACGCCTAGCGTCGCCGGGAAGTGTCAGCGAACATTTTATCTCTAACAAAAGTTGATGCCCCCGACATGATCTGTCATCCGTATTTAAGTTTATCACAAACACTCTCAAACGACCTGGGTGTATAGGAAAATGTCCTCTTGGGCATTTCAAATTTGGTGTCCATGCTTCTTCTGGAGTTGAGTGAATTCCGAAAGATGGCAGAATTGCAGTGACATGTCAAAATACCTTCTATGCAATACGCTCGTTCTAGGCAACGAGCTGTAGTTGAAATCTTGGTTGTGGAAACAGAAACCGAGGTGATCATCCATCACCGTCTGCGCGCAGTATATAGTTATGATGCAGATGCAATCGGTAATAGTACTGTTGGGCAATTGGTAAAGAGAGCTGAAGCGTCAAGAAGAGCAGAAACTGAACCCCATGCTCGGCCCCGTTCGGGACGCCCTCTCACAGCCACCGCTCTCGACACGATGAAACGCGTGGCTCCAATTATTTCTGCAGACCATCGCGCCACAACTTGGCAATAGTCTCTGCAACTATCGGTGAGCAATGGAAGTTGGTGTGCAATGAGTTAGACTCTTGACTATTCAAAGGTATGCTCAAGCTGAATATCACAGATGCTCACAAAAGTCCACAAGATTCAAAGAAATGCCATTTAATTTGAAATGTTGGATCAGTTTGAAGACAATGGAGAGACCTTTCTGTCACGGATCGTTAAAGATGACGAAACATATCTGGATCATTTTGAGCTTTTACCAACAGGAAATATACGCTGTCACACAACGCTTGCATAAGGGCACAGAACGTGATGGAGACTTCGTAAAAAAAAAAAGGTACGTGTAAAATAAATGTTGACTGATGCTGTTATCAATTTGTAACTGAGAAAAAAATTGTGGGGCATTATTTATTGAAAGAGCCTCGTACACATGGAGGTAATAATTAAATTTTCGCTACCTGAGCCAGTGTAAATGGAAAATTTCCTACCGTATGGGTATCCGACTCTATGGGAATGGTGTTCAGACTGTGCGCTGCAGGATTTGTGTTGTTATCAGTATTAGTGTCATGACTTGCTGTTAGGCCCCGGAACTGCTCTGGCGACGTAGTATTGTAAGACAAGTATCAGGGTGCATTACAGTTGCAGACAGTCAATATGGGTCTGGACAAGGTGAGCAGGGCTTTACTCATGTTTTATCAAAATAACAGCAATAGCGCTGCTGCTCTTCGTGAATATCAACGCATTAAAGGAATGCGGAGAGGTCTTTCTGCACTGGTGCTGAAGAAAATGATTCGAAAGTTCGAATTAAATAGCTATTTGCGAATGGCTCCTGGGACAAGCCGACGACCAATTGCGCCACAAATTGCTGAAGAAGTTGTAAGGTGATTATAATTTAGCACCTCACAAGCACTCATCCACATACCTTGCGTGAACTACAACCACAATTAGGTATCATTTGATAGGTTGTACATCGTATATATGAAAATTTGAAGGAGACTGACATTGTCACGTACACCTTGTAAATAATTGATAACGCTTATTGCATGAAAGGTGACAGAGTGTCTTTACTAACAGAATGGCGTAATGAATGATTACCTATACTAGTAGAGGTTGGAACGCCAGTGGAGATGAAACGGCAGGCAGAACTCAAGCTCTGGGTAGAAGGCCTGCACAGGTGTTGGTCCCGCTTTATACGGACGTCGTGGCACCCAAGCTCTGGAGCACAATACTGTGACGGCCGGCCGCTATAATAGCAGGACCGGAAGGACGACCGGGAACTCTGCTAATCTTGGACGCATGTAAAAGGAACGAAGAAGTGGCACCTCGGAAACCTCGCAGGCTGGGTTATTTCCAAGGATTTTTACCCAGAAGCGTACCATTGCACGAGTATAGGCTTTTCCTCGCAAACTTTCCGCGCGGGACAACAAAAGACTGAAATATAGTTTTTCGGCGTTCGGAAGTATCTGTAGAGACGGAGAATATTTCGTGGTTTCGGGAACATGATTCGTTTTCGGAATTGCGAAGTGGGGAACCGAGCCTTGCTGGGAAACCAGCGGTGGAGAGACGAGGTTTTCCATTGTGAGCGCCCGTGTGTGACGGTCACTCAGTATCAGCTTTGTTGGTACAGACGGACTTTCTGTCTTTGCTCTCAGGAGAGCTTATAGTTAGAACTGTTAGGCGCTGTACTGTTACGGACCTATACGATTCTGGACTTCACCTCCAGGTTGGAAGTCGTCGTAGAGTACGCAGGGTTCAGTAATTGAGAGCACTTCTTCTGCCTACACTTACGTTGAGACGTTATCTGAACTCCGTCCTTGTGGCTGGGAGTTCGCGTGTCTCGTCTATAGAACACAGAGAGGAGAAGACAGTATTACAGTATAATAGTCACAGGACCACCTTCTGCCGTCCTAGTGTTTGAAAGCGTTTATTTGTGGCTGGAGTTCTTCCATTGTCGCAGACGAGTACGAGAACCATCACTTCGACACGCCGGACACAGTACATACGGTGATATCGCAAATTGCTTCTGCTTATTAGGGCTATAAAGTTAAACAGCTGAGATCACGTTAGTTTATTTCCACTGATGTACGACACCACCGTAGATCATCTTTGAAAGTAGTGTCTTCCAGTGTTTGGTACGTATATGATGTCAGTCGTTTCGTGTTAATGATATTAGGCCGCGCAGTCATAATAAGGGGCAGAGTTGGGCAATTGATTAATAATTTTAGTTAGGAAATATAGACAATTGTACTTAAAGGGTTGATTTTATCTATAATAAATATATGTCGAACAACAACGTTTATCATGTAGTAGTATTAGTTGCCTTCATCATTGTTTTATGTTTAGATTGTAATTTATATGTAAAAAGAGCATTAAGAGATCCTAAGATCTGCTTCAGGGGGTACTCAGACAGGGCCAAATCATTTCAGCGTTTGTTATTTTCCGTTACGCACATTCATTTTTATACCAGCCTGGAGTAGCGTCATGGAAAGTTAGTATTACGATAGCTCAGAATTCTGAACGCAATGCGCGTTCTTCAAGCAGTGAACGAGCCATATCACGACAGCTAAACATTCGATGGTCCACAGTTGTTTCGGGCAACAGTACAGCAATCTCTAGTGGGGTTGCAGGCTGTCGTGGATCCAGATGGTCGTCACACGTTTGTAACCTGGAACGTAAACATGGTACGCAAGTGACAAATGTTACCCTCTCACGTAGAAATTAAAATGTGTTCCTTTCAATGGCTTATTCGATATTTCTCTTCCTCGTGTCCTTACAAATGTTACGTTCGCTCATATTTCAGGGAGGGCCTCTCAAGAAGAGAAAATTTAAATACAACCATCTTACACAAACACTGACGGAAAAATATCACCCCCCCCCCCTCCAGTTTGTAGGCGTGTTTCTACTATGAAAGATTATGTTTATTCCAATTTCGCGTCAGCAGCATAAGACGCGCTAGTAGTGCCAATGTGAGATTGCCAATAGGTTTGCTTTAAATACATGCTGTTACGGTCGAGAGCGTTAGTTACCTTTGAGATTGGACTTGGTGAGTCGATGTTCGTCAAGGATGCATTTAAGACGGCAAAGACCCCATTATCAACGCTTCACTTAGTTTAAATGAGATCGCGTGTTAGGGCTACAAGAAGCTGGATGTTCCTTCTGCGATATTGCAGAAAGACTTGGCAGGAATATAGCCACTGTACATGATTGCTGCCAGTGGTGGTGACGAGAATGTACGATCGCAAGAAGACCGGGCTCTGGCACTACCGAGGGAGCAGATCATCATGTTTAGCGTGTGGGTCTGGCGCATCGTTCTGCATTGACAGCAACAATTCGTGCAGCAGTTAGCGCCACAGTGACACAACGAAATGTTATAAATCGTTTACTTCAATAACAGCTGCGAGCCATATACCCAGTAGCTTGTGTTCCACTGACCCCAAACAACCGCCGTCTGTATTTCATTTGTGTTAAGGGCAGGTTGGAGGTCTGTTGTAATTGCTGGTGAAAGCTGGTTCTGCTTCAGTGCCAGCGATGGCCGTGTGTTGATTAGAAAGAGGCCACTTGAGAGTCTGCAATCAACCTGTCTGCGCGCTGGACACACTAGACCTACATCTGGAGTTATGGTCTGGGTGCAATTTCGTATGACAGCAGGAGCACGCATCCTGACTGCAAGCTTGTACATCGGTCTGGTGATTCGACCTGTTGAGCTACCATTATAGTGGGTGTTTTCCAACAGGATAACGCTCGACCAAATACCGCAGGGGGTGTTTTCCAACAGGATAACGCTCGCCCAAATACCGCTGTTGCAACCCAATATACTCTACTGAGTGTCGACATGTTTCTTTGGTTTGCTAGATCACCAGATCTATCTCCAATCGAGCACATATGGGACATCATCGGACAACAACTCCAACTTCACCCACAAACAATATCAAACGTTCCTGTGTTGAAGGATCAAGGGAAATAAACTGACATCCGCCACCATTACAACACAATGCACAGCACGTTTGCATGCTTACGTTCAACATTCTGGCAGTTACACCGGTTGTTAATGTACCAGCATTTCACATTTGCAGTACGTTACCACGTGCTTATGTTAACCGACGATCTTGTAATGTTAAATACACTACTGGCCATAAAAATTGCTACACCACGAAGATGACGTGCTACAGACGCGAAATTTAACCGACAGGAAGAAGATGCTGTGATATGCAAATGATCAGCTTTTCAGAGCATTCACACAAGGTTGTCGCCGGTGGCGACACCTACAACGTGCTGACATGAGGAAAGTTTCCAACCAAAGTTTTTTCATACACAAACAGCAGTTGACCAGCGTTGCCTGGTGAAAAGTTGTTGTGATGCCTCGTGTGGGGAAGAGAAATACGTACCATCACGTTTCGGACTTTGGTAAAGGTCGAATTGTAGCCTATCGCGAATGCGGTTTATCGTATCGCGACATTGCAGCTCGCGTTGGTCGAGATCCAATGACTGTTAGCAGAATATGGAATCGGTGAGTTCAGGGGGGTATTACGGAACGCCGTACTGGATCCCAACGGCCTCGTATCACTAGCAGTCGAGGTGACAGGTATCTTATCCGCATGGCTTTAACGGATCGTGCAGACACGTCTCGATCCCTGAGTCGACAGATGGGGACGTTTGCAAGACAACAACCATCTGCACAAACTGTTCGACGACGTTTGCAGCAGCATGGACTATCAGCTCGGAGACCATGGCTGCGGTTACTCTTGACGCTGCATCACAGACAGGAACGTCTCCGATGGTGTAGTCAACGACGAACCTGGGTGCACGAATGGCAAAACGTCATTTTTTTCGGATGAATCCAAGTTCTGTTTACAGCATCATGATGGTCGCATCCGTGTTTGGCATCACGGTGAACGCACATTGGAAGCGTGTATTCGTCATCGCCATACTGGCGTATCACCTGGCGTGATGGTATGGGGTGCCATTGGTTACACGTCTCAAGCATTGACGGCACTTTGAACAGTGGTCGTTACATTTCAGATGTGTTACGACCCGCGGCTCTACCCATCATTCGATCCCTGCGAAACCCTACATTTCAGCAGGATAATGCACGACCGCATGTTGCAGGTCCTGTGCGGGCCTATCTGGATACAGAAAATGTTCGACTGCTGCCCTGGCCTGCACATTCTCCAGATCTCTCACCAATTGAAAACGTCTGGTCAATGGCGGCCGAGCAACTGGCTCGTCACAATACGCCAGTCACTACTCTTGATGAACTGTGGTATGGTGTTGAAGCTGCATGGGCAGCTGTACCTGTACACGCCATCCAAGCTCAGTTTGACTCGATGCCCAGGTGTATCAAGGCCGTTATTACGGCCAGAGATTGTTGTTCTGGGTACTGATTTCTCAGGATCTATCCACCCAAATTGCGTGAAAATGTAATCACATGTCAGTTCTAGTATAATATATTTGTCCAATGAATACGTGTTGATCATCTGCATTTGTTCTTGGTGTAGCAATTTTAATGGCCAGTAGTGTATATTACGTTGACAAATGTATTCCCGAAATTTTATTCTCTATCTTAATTATTTTTACTGTTGTGATCTCTTTCTGTTAGTGCATATACTTCAGGAACTCTTTTAATCTCTTGAATTTCATAAAGTAAGGTTAAGAGGCGCTAAAAAGTAGTCCGTCCGCCAAAGAGGACAACTAACAGCGAAAACAACGAATGGAAAAATTTTAACGCTGTGATGCAGACACGAAGAGCGAGATCGTCTGGTGTTGCCAGACACCTTTCCTGGTTTCCGCCGCTCACTGTCGTCATCAGAATCGCAATTTTAAATCAGTCCAGCGCGAAGAGAGCGCCCACTTCAAAGCGATAATTTTGATACGGCGGCCGCGGTGGAGACCAAAGTAAACGGGACGGAGATCCGCCCGCACTGGCCGTCGCCGGCGTGCAGGCCGGCGCGTAATCCGGCAGCCCGGCCCGGGATAAGCCCAGCTCGGCGCGACTGCAATTATTTTTACGGCCCCGCCGGGGAGGTATTCGGGCCCGCCAAGTGGGCAGCCAGCGTAAAAACGCTGACGAACGTCCGGCCGGAGTGCTTTTTTACGCCGGCGCCCGCCAGCCAGCCCTGTGCTGTTCTGTTCCGGTGGCGCCCAGCGGCCGTTTCGCTCCGCTAATGCACAGGCGCGACTCGAATTTATTCCTGCTGCGGATAATATAAAATTAAACCGCTAGTTAAGCTGTTGCGCGGAGATCTTCATTGCGGAGCTACACCAGTTCCTTCTCCCTAAGCAACTTCGGCATTTTGAGGTGTCGTAGGGGGCGCTTAGTTTTATCCACGTATTTCCATTATTCCCTCGCTCGCAAGCAAAACATCGACAGTTAAAGAGCTTTTATCTACAAACCTAACGATAATTATTTGTCTTTGAGGTGTCCCTTAAGTCTCTTTTTTTTTTAGTGTTCAGTCTGCTGAAACGGAACCCTTACATGATCGCTTCGTTGTCCCGTCCTTCTGTCTGTCGGTCTGTCTTGCTATTAAAAACACTATTTCTCAGGAAAGGGTAGGTGCTTAAATTCAAATTTACGTCACATATTAAGATCTATGTTCCTTTGGAGGTGTAAATCTTTTAAGCCTCTGAGTCACTTCAGTGGAAAGATGCGGCCATTTGTGTCACGTATTTTGAGACTGGAAAACTCACTCGTCAAAATCTATAGGATGCTTCCCCCTGACGCAGAATTATTAAATTTGGGAAGAAACAAGGTTTCACGGGAGGCGTGCTAGGATAGTCCGTTCAGTGGCGATACTCGCTGTGTCCACATGGCTTAGTGGCCAGAGCATTTATCTAGCAAGACGTAGACCCAGGTTCGAATCCCCGCCCAGCACAAATTTTCAACTTTCCTCATTTATTTAAATCTATGCCCACTCACAGCCAATGCCTGAAATTCCTTTGTGCCTTAATGCATAGTAGGTGCTGGATCAAAATGTCCGAAAGGCCAGACACCACATATACATATATAAAACACAGCTGTGTCTACTGGGATTCTACGAATCCCTATTTGACGATAGAAACAGGGTTAAATTCTGCTCACGAGATTGTATGGGCAGGAATTTTCAGCGGTAGGCTAATCTGATCTTATTTATTTAACGATACTGTCAGGTCTATAAATTACCTAGATGTGCTTCAAGAACATTTGTTAGAAGTAGAAAATAGTCCACTTTTTTAACATCTGCAGCCGATTAAGGAAAAGTTGATATGGCAAAAAGATGGAGTTATTGCGAGAGATTTTCTAAATGAAAATTTGGTGAATATACTGGTAGGCGAGCTGCTATTGAATGGCCTCTACGACCCACATGATACGACACCCGTAAACTTTTCAGTCTGGAATATGCTACAAAAGAAGTTACATTAAGTCAAGGCTCGTGATGTTGAGCATTTAAAGGAAACTAAGTTGGAATTAATTGGATGCCTGTGTGGGCAGCGACCGTTTAATATTCAAATTGAAGGGGGGTCAGCAGTCAGTCGCAAAATCCGTAATTTACTGCAGATCTAGATTTCGACTGTAATATACACATCATCGGTGTAAAACACAAAGCAGGTAGAATCAAGAACAAGTATGAAAAACGTATATAACAGAAATACATATTAGTAGGTACATAGCAATAACATGTGAAAGAGTCACGTGTGTCACAAGGTGTCAGAGCATAATATATGACGAAAGGATACTAACTAGCCTTTGCATGCCAGACACATAACAGGTCGTTGCTTACATCCAGAGTATATGGCATGAGTATACGTTATCGAGAACCTGTAGTGACCTCTACTTTCCTTACGACACAGTTATCCAAAATCAGCCCTAGCCCTAGATTGCATGAATCTAATGTATACAAAATCCTGTGCCCCGACTGCAACGCATGCTACGAGGGACAGACCGAGCGTAGAATAGAAGTTCGCTTGGTGAACACGTGGCTCACGAGAGGAGAGGTATAGCGGAGAAATTAAATTTTCCCTTCCTCTTAACTGAGAGGGGACACGGGGTTCCGTCCATCTCGTCACACGTAAAGTTGCTGCATCGAGCCGAGAAGAGGTGGTTTATGGGCGTTCGGGAGAAGGTCAAATCTTTCCCCAACATACATATTCTGGCGGCTACCTGCTTGTTGAGCAGGTGTTGGTGTAAAATGCCCAATTTTGAGAGCAAAAAAAAGAAGCAGCTCGTCCCATAAAGGACGGGTCCAACGCCTTCGTAGGCCGTCGCTTATACATCTGTACTCCAGTATATCGTACGAGCACACTATTAGTATTTTATTCAAATTTATTTCGTCTCCCAGATGATTGTTCCCTGGTATACTGCACTGGTTTTAACATGATTTGGCATTTTATCATTGTAACTTCTTTTTATATGAAATTCTAGAAACATCCCCCAGGCTGTGGCTAAGCCATGTCTTCGCAATATCCTTTCTTTCAGGAGTGCTAGTTCTGCAAGGTTCGCAGGTGAACTTCTGTGAAGTTTGGAAGGTAGGAGACGAGGTACTTGAAGGAATTGAAGCTGTGAGGACGGAGCGTGTGTCGTGCTTGGCGAGCCCTATTGGTAAAGCACTTGCCCGCGAAAGGCAAAGATCCCGAGTTCGAGTCTCGGTCCGGCACATAGTTTTAATCTGCCAGGAAGTTTCATATCAGCGCACACTCCGCTGCAGAGTGAAAATTTCATTTGGTTACGTCGTTAGTCATAGGGTGCCAGTTCACACCTGTCGTAAACTCAATTTTCAAGCTGAAATAAAAATATAAAAAAACAATGCAGGTAAGTATTGCCGCGAAATTTAAAAAATATTGAGTCACTCACGTTGATTTATAATTTGAACAAGTAGTTTATATCTATTTTTCCACGAAAGTCTTCAATATATTGACTAAACCCTTAAAATGCAGTCTGAGGGGCTTTTACGTAGGGGCGGCCGTTAATAACTGATGCTACAACACTACACTATAAAATTCAAATGTCTCGACCACGGCACTCGACAGTCTGTTCACAGTTCACTAAATACACTGCTGTCTGCTGTCCTAAACGACTATATTGCGCTCAACTTGATCGTTTTCGAACGTCGCTACATACATACATGTTCCAGAACGTGGCTACCAACCCACTAATACCCCCAGATGGGCGGCAGGTCCGGATCTCAGCGTCGCTCAAACTCAACTCCCCTGCCATCAAAGATGGCCGTCCTATGCACCCTCGAAACGACTGCCTAACTCCAAACAATGTTTGACAAAAAGAATTACGAATATTCTAAAACTAAACACAAAGATACATATGATACAATGAAAAATGTGGAAAATTTCCGGGCAATAACAATGTAAAGTCCAATTTTCTGTATCTGCCTCGTTTTTTCACAAATAATGTTCTTGTGGCGTGATATTACTTTTCCCGGATTTTTTATACTAAACATAAATAAACAAATAAAAATGCATACTTAATTACTCATCTACCCTTTAAACTTTAGAATGCTGCCGCTAGTTTCGTCTCTTTAAATTTATTTATTACCAAAAACACAGTTTCGCTCAGTCAAATCCCATATTCCGATTTCTCATTAAAAAATGGTACAGATTCTGCTAAATCGGCTACGACTGATCGATGCAGCTCTGCTAGCCGCATCCGTAGACACTTTGTTCATATTAATCGGCCACAGCATTGTCGAGATATTAGCTTTTGAACTTTCATAAATTTACAATTTTTATGACCACAACAACTTTTAAACTGTTATATATTTTGTGGTGGGTCTAGATAATTTAGTTCTAAGTAATTTTCTGTCCATGAGTGTCAACTCGCACCTACATGTCACTCTTAGTTCTGTTTTTATCAATTTTTCTCTGGCGTATAAATTTCTCTTAGCGGGCAAACACGGCCATAGGAGCCCCTGCCACGCTTCCACTCGGGTTTTTCCAAAGCCACGTAATCGGTAGCCGCCGGCCGCGGTGGCCGAGCGGCTCTAGGTGCTTTAGTTCGGAACCGCGCGACTGCTACACTAGCAGGTTCGAATCCTGCCTCGGGCATGCATGTGTGTGATGTCCTTAGGTTAGTTAGGTTTAAGTAGTTCTAAGTTCTAGGGGACTGATGACCTCAGATGTTAAGTCCCACAGTGCTCAGAGCCATAATCGCTAGCCGCTATCCATGGTCCCGTAGCAGCCGCCAGCCACGTGCTCTGCGGCGGGAAACTGCCGCTCTAAACTCCCGCCACAGCTTGTACTCTCACAACCTACGAAACATGTTCTGGTACACACTCTCCATCCCACCTCATGTCTCTTCAGTTTCTAGTGCAGCGGCCTGAACTTGTGACAGCGGGTCTTCCTCTGTCTCTACAGGAGCCTCGTAGCACAGCAGTCGTTAAGTGACATCAGGTGACCGTCTGACGTGATACACGTCATCCTGTCTACCCTATTGCATATCAGCACAAGCAATTCAGACACTTTTCTCTTTCCTTAAACAGACGTGGACGCGTTACACGTCTCAATTGAAACCCTACCCGGCATGGGTACCAATTCACAATATTGTGTGCTCACGCCCCTCGATTAGCCGTAGAAGTTTGTAACGGAAATTTCCAAACACCGTGAAAGGTCTCTGTTGGATTCCTTTCATGTTAATTTCTTAAATCTGTTGTCATTTACGGCATAAATTCCTCTTCTAAATTTACTGTGGTGTTTCTGACTATCTGGGAGGAGACTGAGCAGTGAAACGTATTACTTTTACGTATAAACAAGAACGATCTGTCACACTACTACACTTTATAACACAGTTTATACGAGTATGTAATTCATGTCACACAGTCTCATACTGAACCTACATCCGCTTTCTTTTATATGCTGTATATGATAAGATACTGTCCTTCCCCTTCCCTTCTGTGTGAGAGGATGAATGAGCAAATTTATTTCTAGTTGCATGCATGATGGTAGCAGACAAGCTTGTCTGCTGGAGAACAGTAGGACCAACGTCGGAACAGGTAGCTACGCTTTCTAAAAGCAGAGAGGTTTCTATTCTCAGTATAGTCCTGTCCGTCCCTTGTCATGTTGGTATAGGAAGCTGCCTCTCTGGTCACTTCAGTTTGTATCTGTGAGGCACCCTCAGGAAGGGACCACGACAGTCTGTCCGCGGCGAACGTCTGAAGTAGTAAGATCTCCGGCTAAGCGCGTGCCTGCGAAGTCCGTAGGACAATGGATTTCTTAAGTTCAGCCTAACTGAAAATTTAATCACCTTTATTTCAGGTTTAGCTCTAAAATATCTAATGTTATCATAAATTGCAACGCCGTGTAATTCGAGTGTGAAGTTCAGAATATCTTCCAGTAGTTGCTTTGTCACTACTTTGTGAGTAAAGTGGAACCACGTGTTGATCAGTAACTCTAACTAAGATCATCAATCTTAAATGCGAATGTGCGTGAGATTATAACGTCTCGTCTTGACAATATTTTTCAATATAGCAACTTTTCTTTATGTTCAACCCATGTGGGGTGTACTTTGTGAGACCAGTACCACGTGCTTATACAGTTGTTTGACCCATCAGGTTAATAGTAAGACGATAGTAACCAGTTCGAGGTTTTTCTTTTGTAAATTGCGTTTCGATGTAATTTATTTTAATTATCAAAATTATTGTGGGCTTACACTCTTTGTGTAAACCAAGTTGACCACGTGAAGCATGTGGTGTAAGCATCAAAGTAGCCCTCAGCTATTCTTTTCGGGAAGATTTCTCAGAGAATTAGTATGAATTTAGTATACCAGTGTGTGGTAATTTCATGACGGACAGGATTGCGCTACGAACGCAACTTCTTTGGGTGAAAATTGAATCGGTTGGTTGTGGTTAATTTCCTCTTGCATATGTTTCAACGTTCTTCGTGTGTTATTTTATGAATGCAGTCTTGTATGCAGTCTCCCAATCTTGGCTCCATGTTTGATGTGTTCCGTAAGATTACAATCTCACATTTTCACAATCCTAAATAAGGCACCAGTTTAGTTATGAATCAAGTTTGATATGCTGAAATTTTAACTGAACAATGGTCAATGTTAAAATAAATGTCCAAATATAAACTGATTTATTTCTTTTTATTTAAACTGTCTTTATATATATATATATATATATATATATATATATATATATATCACTGGTTATCGTAAGATGAGTACTAAAAGATTATAATTAATGTTAGTCTGGTTGGGAATTTGATAAGCTAGACTGGATACCTGGTGAAACAGTTGCGCAGTAATGCAAGGTTAACTTCCTCAGATAGCTCACAGCTTTTAACCCACTTTTATGGTCTTGAACATCAGCACCGCTTACACCACAAATTAATGCAACAACATTACACATGGCGACCCTGCCGATTACAACCGTCTATACAGATGGAGGTAGAATCAGGTACACAAGATATAAAAGGGCAATGCATCAGCGGAACTGTCATTTGTCCGCACGTGATTCATGTTAAAACGATTCCGACACGATTATAGCCCCACGACTGGAATTAAAATATTTTGAAAGCAGGTCGGTATTGAAGCTAGGCGCGCGTGACATTTCATTTCGTAAATCGTTAGGGAATTCAATATTCCGAGATCCAAAGTGTCAAGAGAGTGTCGAGAATATCGAATTTCAGGCACTACCTCTCACGACGGACAACGTAGTGGCCGGCGGCCTTCAGTTAACGATCAACAGCACGCTTGCGGTGTCTCTCCTCGGCTAGTGACCATATCGGTTGGACTCTAGACGCCTGGAAAATCATTGCCTGGTCAGATGAGTTCCGATTTCAGTTGGTAAGAGCTGATGGTAGGGTTCGAGTGTGCCGCGGGCCGCGTCATAGACTCAAGTTGTCAACAAGGAAATGTGAAAGTTGGCGGTACCTCCATAATGGTGTGGGCTTCACTGGAGTGGACTGGGTCCTCTGGTCCTACTGAATCGATCATTAACTGAAAAGGGTTGTGCTCGGCTACTTGGAGACCATTTGCAGCCATTCATGGACTTCACGGTCCCAAACCAAGATGGGATTTTTAGGTTGACAATGCGCCATTACTTTGGGCCACAGTTGTTCGTCATTGGTTTGAAGAACGTCCCGGACAATGATTTGGCCACCCAGATCACCCTACACGAATCCTATCGAACATGTATGGGACGCAATCGAGAGGTCAGTTTGTGCACAAAATCCTGAACAGGCAATACTTTCGCAATTATAGACGGCTATATAGGCAGCATGGCTCAATATTTCTGCAGGGGACTTCCGATGACTTGGTGAGTCCATGCCACGTCGAGTTACTGCACTACGCCGGGCAAAAGGTCATTCGACACGGCTTTTGGGAGGTATCCCATGAATTTTGTCACTTCATAGTATATTCCAATAGAAGGCACCTGTAGTGCCGTCTACTGGAGTATACGGTGAGATGACGTATACGCATGCCGTCTGCGCTGATGTAAGAAACGGGAGCAGTTCTGTGTCTGCCATGCAAAGACAAGCGTCATTTTGTCATATGTTACGATCTGACACGTTGGGACCTATGTGATTTTTGGTAACAGTATATTCTTGCTATCTTCTCACTTACGTGGATTCCTGTAACTGTGTTATGAACATATTTTATACCTTCTTGATTCTACTTGTGTTATATTTTAGCACCAACGATGACTATGTTGTTGTCGAAATCTAGATGCAATAAATTACTGATTTTGTGACCTGAAGGAACGATTCTAAACCTATAGTACCGAACGACTTGCGCCAAAGTTTGTATCCAGTGCTGAAAAATGCAATGTTTCCCTAGAGCAGCTGAGCATCTTATGTAGGTCCATCGAACCATGCGTGTATTTCTCTCGTGATAATAACTTTTTATGTACACTTCCTTTGTATTGTTATACCAATCGCATTTTTAACAATTAACTTGTAGCCTACCCCGTATTATAAATTGACTTGTAGCCTACCCCGTATTATAAATTAAAGTTCACCACTTTGTTTTTCTATCTGTGAGTGAAGGGTAATATCGGCAACTATTCATCAAGAAAGTTTATGCATATAATTTACAATAATAATGAATGTGCAAATTAGGTATTGTTACCTTTGTCCTCAGAGTCTTTCACAATGGCAGGCTTCAAAAAAGTCTTCTCGGTTTACAATCCGTGTTACTTCAAATAAAACACTCGAGTTTTGCATAGCTGTCTCCACCATCGTCATCAGGAGTTAAAACCACTGATTGCCGGTGCTGGTACTGTATTCTGCTTATACAGATGTAATGGCAGCGTCTGGAACCTCCCAAAGAGGACCAGACGGAAGCATGTGCAGAAAACAAGTAAGAGAGCTCCTAGGAACTCCTGATGACAATAGCGAGACAGCTGTCGGAAGCTCGAGTATTTATTCGAAGTGACGTGGCTTGTAAGCAGAGCAGATTTTGTTGATTTATTGTTACCTGCTCCATATTCAACGTTTGGAATGCCATCTTGTGTCAATAACGGGCGCTACGAGCTGGTCAACTATGGAGCAGACAGCATCTGGACGGAAAGGCAGTAAGTATCCGCTACAACTGAAGTCCGTTGCTAAGCTTGACCAGAATTTATACATCTATAAATGTCTTCCATACATACTGTAAATTAAAGTCCGCCTGAGGTAATCTCCTGTCTGTATGTGAAGGCCAATCTCTGGAACTTCTGTGGCAATTTTGATACGGTTTTCACTAGCGGACAAACTGATTCACGTGGAAGGTTTGTATAATTTATTGCCGCCGCGACAGACTAGCCATCTGGCAGCAGATAGTAAGTGCTATCAGTGCGAAATCAGGGTGGGTCACTGCTTCGCACTGAAACAATTTCTGTAGGTGTGTCAGTTTTAGCTTTTGCAAACTATATGCCATCAGAAACTGATGTCAGTTTTATGGAAAGGATGAAGACTAAATTCCTGTCGACTGGGAGGTCATAAGAGATGGAGCACAAGATCGGATTAGGGAAGGACATGGAAGAACATCGGCTACGCCCTTTCAAAGGAAGCATTCTAGAATTTGCCTTGAGCGATTTAGGAAAATCGCGAAAAACTTAAATCTGACTAACCTGGTTTGGACTTGAACAGTCGTCCAGCTGAATACGAGTCCAGTGGGCTAAATGTTGCGCTACCTCAGTCATATCAATTTTAACATCACGAAAACAGTATTCCGTTAGGGCGGATTTTGTTAACACAAGAAGTTATGCGGTTCTTACATCAGTTCCGACATTAGGGGAACATTATTCAGGCACTTACTTAAAGTTATTAAAAAGTCCAAAACTATGTGCATTATGTCTGATAGTAGCACTTCTGATAATAAAATTAAAACAATTTGGAATATTGTTAAAAGGGAAACGGGGCAACCGAGAGTACAGGAAGATTGCATTTCTATCAATCTCAATGAAAAGTTTGTTAACAAAATGTCAGAAGTAGGAAATATTTTTAATAATCATTTTTTTAAGTGTTGTAGAGAAAATAGGATCCAGCTATTCATTAGAAAATGCAAGGCAGTATATGGAAGAGGCAATACTTATGCAATCTGATGAAACTGAAATTCAGCCCACCTCTCCTACTGAAATTAAGAAAACAATAAATTCACTCAAAAGTAAAAGGTAGCATGGAATTGATGGCATTTTCTACAGAGTACTAAAAGCTTGTTCCCAACAGATAAGTAGGATTCTCAGCCACATATGTAGTAGCTCACTGAAATAGACCATTTTTCGAAACAGACTGAAATATGCTATCGTTAAACCATTGCATAAGGAATGGGATAGGTCTGATGCTAACAACTACCGCCCAGTCTCACTTCTGACGGCTTTATCCACAATATTTGAAAAAGTAATGTATTCAAGAGTAGCATCACATATCTGTAAAAACGAAGTACTAACAAAATGTCACCGAGCGAGGTGGCGCAGTGGTTAGACACTGGACTCGCATTCGGAAGGACGACGGTTCAATCCCGCGTCCGGCCATCCTGATTTAGGTTTTCCGTGATTTCCCTAAATCACTCCAGGCAAATGCCGGGATGGTTCCTCTGAAAGGGCACGGCCGACTTCCTTCCCCATCCTTCCCTAATCCGATGAGACCGATGACCAAGCTGTCGGGTCTTCCCCAAACCAACCAACCAACCAACAAAATGTCAGTTTGGTTTTCAGAAAGGCTTTTCAACAGAAAATGCTAACATGCTTTCGCTATCAAGTATTAAATGTTCTGAATAACCGAACATCACCGACTGGATTATTTTGTGATGTCTCAAATTTGCCTTGAGCGATTTAGGAAAATCGCGAAAAACTGAAATCTGACGGACGTGGTTCACGAAATTCTTCTAGATAAGCTTACGTATTGTGGTATGAGTGGGACAGTGCACAAATGGTTTAATTCGTATTTAACCAGAAGAATGCAGAAGGTTGAAATTAACAGTATAGGTAGTCTGCAAAAATCAGCAGTCTTCTCTAACTGGTTGAGTCTTTGAGTCCCTTCTTAATATATATTAATGAATCACCGCTCTGCATCCAGGAAGATGCAAAGCTAGTTCTCTTTGTTCGCGGTAAAAGCATAGCAATCATACCCAACAAACAGGATCAGCTGAGGAAATTGTAAATAATGTCTTTCAGAAAATTGTTAAGTGGTTCTTTGCAAACGTACTCTCAGAAAACTTTGAAACACACTACATACATTTCTGTACAGTAAATGGCATAACAGTATTGATAAATACGGACTTTAAAGCAGAATATTAGAAATTTTTGTGTGTGCATTGATGAGAAATTTAATTGGAAGAAACACATTCATGATCTGTTGAAACGATTAGGTTCAGCTACTTATTCTATTAGGGTTATTGTAAATTTCGGTGATAAACATATTATTAAATTAGAGTACTATGCCTATTTTCATTCATTGCTTACATATGCCATCATATTTTGGGGTAATTCATCACTGAGAGAAAAAGTATTCATCGCACAAAAGCTCGTAATTAGAATAATTGCTGGAGCCCACCCAAGATCACCTTGCAGACATTTATTTAAGGAACTCGGAATATTCACAGTACCTTCGCAAAACATATATTCACTTATGAAATTTGTTATTAATAACCCATTCCAATTCAAAAACAATAGCGAAGTGCGTAGCTACAACACTGGAAGAAAGGATGACGTTCACTATTCTGGGTTAAATCTGACTTTGGCGGAGTAAGGGGTGGATTATGCTGCCACAAAAATGTTTGGTCATTTGCCATATAGCATTAAAAGTGTGACAGATAATCAACCAATATTTAAAAAAAAATTAAAAGTATTTCTGAATGACAACTCCTTCTACTCAATACGTGAGTTTTTAGGTATGAAGTAGTAACCACAAAAATAAAAAATAAATAAAAAGTAAAATAAAATAATTATATTGTGTAAAGAAGATATGTTAAATTGTCACGTTCCTCATTACGAAGTGTCGTATTCATGACCTACGGAACAAATATTACAGTAATGTAATGTACTATCAGGAGAACCTATGCGCTTCTTGGACTACAGAAAACAGGCAGCACGATGCACAAAATTCGTCACCAATTTCCTGCTTTCTAGTTCAGAGCCATTATCAGCTTTTGCAAGCGTCGTCCCTGAGCTTAAAAGTGCTTGCTGTAGTGCCTTACAAGCAGAGCGCACCTGTATACACGAGAGCAATCCCACATTCGGGCGTTTTTACACAACTAAAGAAATGTTACCGCGGAAATTAATTTCAAAACTGCCAGCGTCCGCTAAATGCGAGAGCAGCTTTAAATAATGCATAGAATAGAACCTGGAAATGCTTTTCTCTCGCGGCTGAAATATTAAAATTTTAATAACCTCTCTTTCTGAACTACCGCCTATTCTTCTCTCTTAATTAGACTAGCTTTAAACAGCTAAAATTTGCCACGTTCATTTGCATAACAAGAAAAAAAAAATTGTTCACTTAATGTTTATTTTGCTGCAGACTAATTAAAGCTCTCCTTTGTAATTAAAATCGTATTATTCCCCCGATTGCAAAAAAGGAAGGAAGTCGCAGAAAGGGCTGCCGCGACACAGGTGAGATACTTCTCGGCTAAACGTCTCCTACCCGCTGCTCAGTCGAGACCAGTCAGCGTGGACGGGTACAACTGTATGTTTCGCGTAGGTAATAGTGCGGGCAGAGCAGCAGTTGAAAGGCCACAGTGCAAGTTTCCTTCGTCGCATTATACTCGTAGCACAATGACACAGAAAGAACGTAAATGCCAACAGACGTATACTTCAATTATTTGTTTCGTATAGTTATGAGACATGTACACATTATGCGGCAAAAAGGCTATGGAAACGCCAGACGCACAATTATGGAGGGGTGCGGAGATTAGCACCTCCTTTTGCCACTCTAATAAAGTTCAATTTTCTGCAAAAATTAAAGTTCTCATATGCTGAAGATACTTCTTTCATTATTATTATTACTTTTAGTTGGGTTGGCCTAGTGAGGACCACATGAAATAACTTATGTCTTCTTTCTTTTCTCCTCTCTTCATTTCTAGTATTTCTTCATTCTTTCCCTTTGTTGTTCTTTCTTCCGTCCAAATACCGCCTGGCTTTTTCTCTGTTTTTTCTGGAAGCCTGCAGAATAGTGAGCGCGTGCTGGCTGTAACCTACGACATCTTACCGACATACATCAGATGCCTTCCTGTAGGACATGTTTTATTTCTGTTGCATTTGTTTACCGCTTTTGTATTCATTCTAATTTTATTCTGTCGTCTTCTGGTGCTTTCCGCCACGCCCTCTCTTTTGAACGTGACTACAATTTAATATCGATTTTCATACTTAAGTCCCTAGTCCTAGTTTTACAACTGTATTGTTCTTTTTAGAGATAACCTTCTTTTATGCCCGTCTTCCTCATTCCGCTTGTTTTAAATTTTTACTTTCGTCACTATTCAACGAATTTATTATAACTCGACTGGGAATGACGGAACGTCCAATGCGCTCTACTTCTGATCTGAAAATAAGTAAGCTCAGTTTGTATGGTTCTTATATGTTTCCTGCAACTGTAAATAATTCACCTTTACTGTACTGGGACAAACGTGAATAAACACACTGTATGAACAGCAAATAAGTTCCTTGACTCTGTGTTAAGTTTTACCTGTGGTTGACTTGCTAGTCAGTCTGTTGTGCAGCGCTGAGACACTCTTATTTGAGGCATTGTAGCGTGCAGTTGAGTATTTCAGAGAAATAGACCAGTTATTTGTGAATCTCGGAGAAATTATCTAGAATACTTTATTATCGAAATGAAAACAAATTTATAAGATTTTAGAGTAATTTTAAAGGTATGTTTGTAATTTTTGTAACTAGAGCATTTCGTAACTCTTATTCTCTTCTTATGTCGTGCTGTCTTTTTCTCGATAATCAGAGTTTGTTTTCTCAAAAACGGTTTTCTTTCAAGTAAAACCCACCTCCATGATTCATGATTAAGTTTTGAATTTTTATCGTATGTGCATTGCACATTACGCCGCAAGAAGCAACAGATTGTTTCTGGAAAAACATAGGGCAGATTATCTGCATTAAGCTGCTGCATCTGCTGATATATATATTTGCTTCCAAGAACTTTATATCTCCAGACACAAAAAAAAGAACAGCGTGCTGAGCAAGAGGTAAGTCAGTTTCATTTCAGGCAGATCTCGCTGAATTTTTGTGCAAACAGTTTGTAGTCACGATTGTCAGGTGTCGTGTAGTAAGTACATTAATTCTCAGTTAACAGTGTTGGTAATTTCAAACAATTATTATCTTCCGAGTAGAGCAGGAATTTATTTTTGTGGATATGTTTAGTCTTTGGTTCATAATGTACTTCCGTACTGAGTTTTCATTGAGAATATTATTAGTTTCTTTTAACATTTAATTAGATTCATTTTCTTTACTTCAAATATTTCATTTCATGAAGTTTAAAGTTTTATTTCTCGAGACTGTTCAAATACGTAACACAGGGCCAATCAAGAGTCAATTTTGCTCAGCAATTGAACACGATACTTAAAATATATGCTACATGAGGAACAAGTTTTCGCAGTCTGTCTTCAGCTCTCTCAAAACCGACAAAATTTTGTAGAAAGCTTACAAATTACGTATTTTGTACGCCACGTTACAATTCTTCTGTCTAGATTCTTGCAATGTGTAAAAATATTTTGTAATTTTTAAAGCGTTAGCTTTCTGTACTAGATGCACCTGAAGATACTACTTTAACGTTGTGAAATCGGTAGTATTATTAAAGCATCTTACAACAGCCGATTGTGGTTTATTTTCCAAGAATTTTTACTTTTGCTCTGAATTTGGAGAAGTATTTTGGAAGTGTTCAGTCCAAATGCCTTCCGAAGTTGCCACCAGAGTGACGGATGCAGACTTAGGTCCTGTAGGCTCCTCACAGTACGACATTACAAACAGGAATGATGTGTAAACATATTTCCACATGACTTCTATCTCATCTGCTAGATCATTGTATTTAGCTATCTCCTCACTGTAGGTACTTTGCAAATTTCAAAATTCTTTACATGACTGGAGCAGCATCCGTAAGATGAAATCTTGTTGTAGAAATAACAGAGAGCCAGTCAGTTGCAACTGGAACGTTTCTTAAAATCCCTTTACCATGGTTTCAACGTTTGTAAAAGGTCTTCTTCAGAAGAAAATACTGACATCCTAAAGAAGCTAGAAGTGAGATTTTTCTCATGATAGTCCTTGAAAGCATGGAAAATCTGTTGTAGATCTTGGTCACTGCCATTAAACGCTATGAGTATGTCGTGTATGTAACGAGCATACAAATGAATCATATTCTTCAAAGTGGGACTGCTTGTGACAAAAATTTTCTCCTAACGCATTTATAAAAATATATGCTAAAATTCCAGCAAACGGACATACCGTAGTGAAAAAAATGTTTGCAACTTATGAGCGTCTGGCGCACCTATCTAAGTGAAGAAGACGTTCTGCTCATCTTTATTAATCATTGCTACGTCAAGTCGCTTACAACTGATTTTTTTATCGGTTATCTGTTGTGATCACAAAATATATTTTGATTTTTTCGTGTCTACTGCGGTGAGAGGATTGCCTCTGTAGTACGGAAGAAATACGTTCACTAATTGACTCTGTTGTCCCAACTTCTACTGCATTTGTTTGACGACCTCATCATGACTTTTCAAATATTCTATGGACGCCAGAGTTTTCCATCCAGATGTGTTATGTGGTATGATCCCTTTTTGATCCCCACACTTCTTGCAGCTATCTGTTACCTACTCTTTCAGTGTGTACTTGCAGTTGTTCTTCATCGCTGCGATCTGAACTTGTACCGCTTTCAATAGTCCCTATGTCGCTGCCTGCAAACTGCAAACCTTCACCCATCAACCAGTTGTTTAGTGCTTGCAAATCGAGGCTATGATGTCTGAGGACATTCACATGTTTCCCGAGCAGCTATTTTCCAGGCCAGACTATTATTATCAGACAATTTAAATGTATACAGACGATTATACATGTGTTTAGTCAATATGGACCAAACAGGAAGCTGTTAATGAAACTTATACGTAGTGGGAAGAAGCCGCAAGGAGTTTTGCTTGCACTGTATTGCTAATGTACATGTGCTGGTTGAAAGAAACCTTGTTAAAACCAAAGAGAAAGGGTAAACAGATATCAGTAGGCCAAAATATTCGTTAAGAGTGACAATAGATGGCGTAAAAAAACGAAAGTGATGAAAAATGATACAAGGAAGTTAGAGGTAGGAACAGAAGTGAATTTTATCTGTAATGGATGCAGTTTAACTCCGTGACTGTTCCTTTATAGGGTGTAGAATAATAACCGCTACTAGTGACAACAGAAGATCCTTTTATTTAATGACGATCGGTTCAGGCTTCTGCCCATCTTCAAATGGTTTACATTATATTATCTGTTTCAGTTTTCAATGTTGGGGATCATTGTTTCAATAAAAAGAATCGAACAGTGTGGTGATGACTAAATAGATCTATCTGAAACTATTGGGCATTGCTGAGAGACATGTGTTGTAAACTTTAGATCTAAGGAGTTCAAAGATATTACACATACAGTACTACAACAGGTATTAGAGGTTATGACAATGAAATTCTTACATGATTATGGAACCATACTGTCATTTATAATATAAAAAATGGTTGCTGGCAAAATGTGTAACATTGTAATCATATCCAGAATGAGATTTTCACTCTGCAGCGGAGTGTGCGCTGATATGAAACTTCCTGGCAGATTAAAACTGTGTGCCCGACCGAGACTCGAACTCGGGACCTTTGCCTTTCGCGGACAAGTGCTCTAACATCTGTGCTACCGAAGCACGACTCACGCCTGGTACTCACAGCTTTACTTCTGCCAGTATCTCGTCTCCTACCTTCCAGACTTTACAGAAGCTCTCCTGCGAACCTTGCAGAACTAGCACTCCTGAAAGAAAGGATATAGCGGAGACATGGCTTAGCCACAGCCTGGGGGATGTTTCCAGAATGAGATTTTCACTCTGCAGCGGAGTGTGCGCTGATATGAAACTTCCTGGCAGATTAAAACTGTGTGCCCGACCGAGACTCGAACTCGGGACCTTTGCCTTTCGCGGGCAAGTGCTCTACCATCTGAGCTACCGAAGCACGACTCACGCCCGATATTCGCAGCTTTACTTCTGCCAGTATCTCGTCTCCTACCTTCCAAACTTTACAGAAGATTCATTTTCTTTCCTTTGTTGTCAGTGTAGTATTTGCAAGTTGCCTGTAATGATTATGACTGAGTCGCCATGTTCTTGCAGATGTATTGCAAAAGTGATTTTATCAAAATTATTTAGCCCCAAGGCATCCATGTGTTACCAGTACGTTATAGCGAAACGCCTCCTGTCTGACCTTTGAAGAACTGTGGGCAATTATCACATAAAAGTTTGTAAATACCTCATTTGCTGTGACATTGACTGTCTTGCTGCAATGAATGGAGTGCTATTATCGCTTAATGCTAATGTTGCAGATTATTTGAATGCTAGTGGTACGAAAAAGTTTAGCAACTTGGTATGAAATTTTTCCTGTGCGGGGGATGCGAGCAATTGAGTGTGTTCGGCCTTGTGAATCTGATTTAGGAGGTGTGCATCGTTTCTTTCCGATTTTATTGCAGAGTTGAAAGAATTTTGGTTAATAGGAAGCAATATTAGGCAAGATACGTGATGAGAAATTCGAGGAACAATTTGGTTTAGGTAAACAAGTTTTCGCCAGCAGAATAGTCTTACTGGTATTGAATATTCGCATCAAAGGAATGAAATCTGTGAAATTGTATATCAGAAGCATAGCATCGTATGAATGTGTGGCGTACACTGTGAAAAATTGGTGAAAAAGGAAATGGGATCATGTGAAATATTTTGCGATAGAAGGAGATAAAACGTTGTTAAGACAGTAGATGCATTGCGAAATTAGGATAAACTGGGAAGAATAGGAGGGGAGATTAGTCTATATTATTACAAAACCATTAACAGCGAAAAGATATTTTAAGTGGTACTAAGACACCCAGAAACAGTTAACTTCGAAATTTGTAAAGGAAAATGACAAACCAGTTTTGGAACTTTCAAGCGTGATTCCTACTGTAGTGATTATTGCTTAAGAAATAAATTCATATAGAAAGGGAGACAGTTTAATGAATCAGACAACTTGTAGCTTAAAACTTCAAAAGTATCCACGTAGTTATGCGCAAATAGTACGCCTCTGCACCTTGATATGGGAAAATGGAATGTCAAAGCACGAAAAGAGAAGCTATAGCTATCAAATGAACGAGACTGGAAAAATGAAAATGGGCAGCGATGGCATTTGCGCAGGAGGGCTTTCAAAAAGTTTTGCATTAAAGAGAAGGTCGCCGCGAGCCATTTCCACGTTTGCGCACAGTCGTATAACCGCAGAGAACGAATGTAGCACCGCTGACATTCTGAACTTTTTGTTGATATGTTATGTTGTTGCCGGGACCATTTTGTAATGAAATAAAACGTTGACTGGTGAACGAGGACGTCAAAAAACGTGCTTTGCTTTCAAGCCAAGCCGCTTGTTCCCGCAAAAAGCTTCACGGGCCATTATTTGCTGCCACCCGCAATCAGACAATAACGCATTCACTGGTCCACAAACCTGACAGCATGCAAATGTACAATGAGAGATAAATACGAATGGACGAGCACAAACACTTGGACATAATTTAGGAGAGCAGAATAAACAAAAAAAATACCTTCACATGTATCTGCTGAAACAAGTTTAATTTATATCAAGAGGCGAGACACAAATGCAGTTTTTCTACTATTTCTCATTCAGTCTCTCACGTAGATGCGAACTAGCACCATCCTTATTGGCGCTCCTCCGTCTATAGTAACCACGCAGTCGACAAAACAAAACTGTTCGCATGTCTTGATGAGCCCAAGTACCTTCGGTTCTGTACAGCTCGGACCAGTGGTAACGCAACACACGCTGGCAAAGGTGGGAGCACTACAAGTTACTTTTAGTAATGCATTTGTTCCGTCTTTACTGCAACGATTTTATTTACAGACATTCTCTGTGACTAAGTATAATTACCTCACATTGTTTTATACATACACTAACAGAATATTATACGTTGTCTGGTCACCACCTCCTCCCCTTCTCTTTACATATATTTTTCTCCTCCAGTCTTCGTCCATTTCCTCCTATCCTCTCTCACTGACGTTTCCTCCTTCCCATTTCTCAGTTCATCTTCTCCTCCACCCTATCTGAATTCATCTCCTGCTTACACTTCTCTTTCCATCTTCTCGTCCCCCCTTCCCTCTCTGCGTTATCTCCCTCAGCGTAGTAGGAGGCTGGTGGTTCTTATCTCCACAGTATTTTTTTTGAGATCGTAAATAACATGTGTACCAAATTTGCCTCAAGCGGTTACAGGGGTTAAAAGTGACCTTTGTACCTGTGGTTTTGCCTGCGTACCTAGATGTCAAATATATTTAACATATTCCACAAGTATTTGTACACATATTTCATCTGTGGCAATCACAAAAACAAAGGCGTTTCGTTGTCGCAGGATCTCCTCCTGAAATTTCGATCACCAAATTTCTCCTCCGATTACGAAAATATTCTGCTGGCGCCCACGTACCACTTACATACGGAGAAATGATCATCATGATAAAATAAGAAAATCAGAGCTCGTACAGAGAGATCTAAGTGCCCGTTTTCCCCGGGTGCCGTTCGAGAGTAGAACGGTAGTGAAATGGCGTGGAAGTTGTTGGATGAACCCTCTGCCAGGCGCTTAATTGTGAATTATAGAGTAATCAAGTAGACGTAGATTAGCGAATCTTGGCATTTTCACACAATTCAATGTGTATGAAGTCGTTATGGGGCAAAAGAACTGCAACAGGGTGTACAAAACCTTTTTTTTTCCAAGACTTCCGCTTGTGTCTCATTTCATTTCGCTACCGCTTACGTCTATCTGAACGTGTTTCGATCGTCAAACGTTCTCAGTATGGAGATTATGTTAGCTATTTAACCGATTCAGAAAGTACTGATTTTACTAGAGCTGGTGGCTCTTGATGTGGTTTGCTGATATTGTTAGATAGCCGGGTACCATTTGGACTCACATTTGCTCCATTGTTTGATCTGCAAAATCATCGTCTCTAAGTATATACCGGTTACGTGCAAAGAGTCCCGTTTTCCAGAGACCATTTAAAGTATTTTTCATTGTTACAGCTCTCAAGTAAGCCACTCCAAATAACCTCGTAGCCAAAAATGAGGTTACTACTTGGCGTGGTTATTTGCCCACTAGTTATCTATTTATTGGGTATAGAGCGATTTAATCCGTCTCGTGAATTCCTTATAAGAGGTACATTTTATGTGTGGAACAGGGTGATAAACAGATTATATGGACAAAGTTTCAACTTGAGCTGTCTGTCACACAAATGTGATGGGAGCGCATCAACTATTAGTACAACAGGATGATCACCACATGGGTTCACAAAACTGTCAAACCAATCAGTAAAAACATTAGTCTGAATCCAACTCCTGTCAAACTGAAGTTATTCTAATATGGGAGAGCGTCTCCTCACAAATTTTTTTTCATTTCATTTCATCTATAGCACATCTGAAGACTTGCCACCTAATATTTTCAAAATTTTAGTATAAAATTTTACATTTAATAGTACATTGTTCTACATTATTAATAAAATTTGTTTTGAGCAATAAAATAGGGTAATAACAATGTGTTACAAAGAAAGTTAAATTAGTTGTAGGAAACAGAGTGTTAAAATAATAAATCTTAGTAGTTTAGAAGAACATAATAGAAAGATAGGAAAGGGATGATCCGTAAATTTTCTTTCACTCTTAAAACAAATTGTAACATATAAATTATGATTGATGGTGTTGCTATTCCAGGTGGAAAAGCCTCAGCAGAAACATCAAGCCTGTCCCACCTGAAGTAGCATACAAAATTATGTCTTTGTATATTAGTGAATGAAATACATCATGAGTGACTCTGTATGTATTTGTTTCTGATGGCACAATATGCTATACTGTCGAACGATATTATCGAATGTTAGGATCCCCACGGTACTGGCTATTTGGAATAGCCTCATAGTTACGCTGCTCGGTTTGAAGGACAGTTCATCATAGCAAATGAAAGAGCACTTTGAGAAGAACATAATCATATGAATATTGTTAGAATAGCTTTCAGCGTCAGATATTAAAGCCCTACAAGAACATACACTCAAAAGACTTGAAACTCAACATTTTTAATATTAAGGGTTCTCGACAAAGTCCAGCTTCTAATGGTTTTATTGTCTCAGCCCCACGCATCAAGGACTGTGAAAACTAAGTTCTTATTATTCCCAACAGAGCTGAGCACTTACTTTAGTCAGAATCGAGCTGTCTCACATCAGCAAACTCCTCCATAACCAGAGATAGTTTAATAAAAGTATTTAAATTCAAAATGCAAATAATTTGCAATTTTTTTCTATTTCAAACATAAATACAAAATGGTTTTAAATAAAGGTATTTAAATACAAAATTCAAAATACAAATTTTCAACATACACTTATTCAAATAGAATACCTCTGGTTGGTGTACATTTTAAATGATTTTATTTTACGATTTTAAAACTGATAATTGTTAAATCTTTCATATTTCATGTTCTACATATGTGACCTCATTATCTTCCCATCAGTGGAGAATAGTCAGTCAACAGAAGTAGAATTTGTTAAACAAGTATCATGTTTAAGTAAAAGTTTTTACAGTTGGATATCTGTTCTATTTATTTAAACTGCTATCATTATCATTTAATGTTGCACTGTTTCCAGGTATGTTGTAGTATAGGCACTATCACTGGCTGCAGAAAAATCAGAGTCCTCAACAAACATTTAATAACATTCAAACTTTTATTTCTTTTTATCAGAATGTTGCAAGTTTTTCTCATCTTCGTCTTCTTGTTTCATGTTCTGCACTTCTGAAATAAAAAAATTCTTTAAGCCATTCACTGCTAGCTTTGGGCACTCATTTCATTTTGAACAAGTATAAGATATGGATGTTAATATGCCATTCTTTGCTTTTGGTACCTCTAATTTATAGAACCTTTCAAAACGCCTATTTAATCTTTCCTTAACAGCTTTTATGAGCACACCACAGCACACTGGGTTATCCATTTGCAAGCTACTTTGCATTCTTTTTATTCTAGTTAGTTCTGGCGGAAAACATTCATAGTAGGTATCTTTGTCCAGTTCTAAACTTGTATTTAAATTTCTTTAAAAGCTGTTATTGAATTTCCTTAAAGTTTCATTTAGACTATCCTTGACTGTGAGCAAATTTTGAATAGAATTACAGTATGAATTTCATCTTGTTCAACATGGGTAAGTAGGCGATTTTCCAGTTGATTGTAAATAGATTTCACAAACTTTAGGAGACCTCGAACACAAATTCCAAAATGCTTGACATTTTAACAAAGCTGCAGCAAGAAATTTTTTGCATGAATTACTTTGAGATCTGGACCTTATCCATATCTCTTTGTGCCTCTCATGATTAGACAGTTGCAACTCTTCAGATCCTTCAAACGTCTCCAGAAATTCTCTTAGTCTGAACTCATGATCATCATCACCAAAAACATTATGATGCACAACATCAGTATTTTGAACATGTGGTGAATCCCTTTCAATTTTTCCTCTACCCAAATATTTTCCATATATTTCAAAACGTTTGATCATATTTGATCCTTTGTCGGTAATAATTTTTACACTTTTTGTCAGCTTTAAATGAAATTCAGAATTAATGTCTACAAGTTGTTCAGCTACTTCATCGTAATTGTTTACTCCCTTAAATCTTCCAGCAAGCCAGGGCAAAACTTTTTCCCTCAAATGTTTCACAGGCAGTCCAGTCAGCCGTTACGCCGAGACAGCTTCTCTCGAAAGATGACGAAATACCAGCAATGATGTATACAAAATCAATCTTTTTCGAAGCTCCTTTCAACTTGTTGCACCTACTTGTTTCCTGAAGGAATCTTCCCACCTTGCGTTATCCCTTGGTCTGTCTTTTCTTTGTATTTGTCAGACATCTTCCTTGGTCTGTCTATTATTCTTACATATGGTTAAATGTGCCGCCTAATTCCATTTGATTTTCATTTTAGTACTGATCATATCTTCCACTACAGTTTGTTTACCGATCAATGTCTTTTCCTATCTCTCCCAGTAACTTCCGTAATGTGTCTCCTATAGCTTGTTGAGTTACAATTAGTTTTTGATCAGTTCTTGAATCAAGAATTGAAGTCTCACTGCCGTGAGTAAAAGTTAAGCATGCGTCCAGCGCGCAGTAGTCGGTAGGCTCACGGCACATGTCCCTCAGGCCATCGTCTTTAGCCTTCCCCTGATCTGAGCCAGGTTTTCGGGAGGTTTACAATGGTTTTAAGACAAATGTCACAACTGTAAATTACACCCCAAATATTACCTACTGTGGCCCCCTCTTCCTCATTATCATATCACCTCGTATTTATTGAAAATAATTCGCTTCTGCAGTGGGTCGGATCTAGAACAGCTCGCTCAACACGTCGATGTCGATAATGACGTGTATTAAAGAAACACTGACTGCTCCACCAAATTTCTATCATTTCTGTCTCTCTCTCTCTCTCTCTCTCTCTCTCTCTTTCCCACGTGAGTCCTTTATCATCACAAAATTTGACACCCATCTTCACCCACATTGACCACTTCCATATTTTCTAACCTTAGCACACTTTCTACAAAACAACGAAATCCTCCCTCTCCTAGCAGTTGTAATTATTCCCTCCCTATCGTACTCTTTATCATACCACCCTCTCCATACTTACTATCATCACTATACTACAAACCACCAGATCCTTTTCTTTATAACCACACTCTACGAACCTACAGAACCTTAACTCATACTTCTCTTACTCCATCATTTCTCACTGTAGGTCTCCCATTTTTCAGTACATATGTAATGTTTTATTTCAAGATCTTACCCATTTTTGCATTAACTTTTATTTAAAAAGCAAGAGGATGGTCAACAATTTTATATAAACGAGCTGTCCATCCCCACAGCCACCAGGAACATATTTTCACATGTTTCAGGAGACATTTGCAGTTTCGTTTCTGCAATGTATGACTGGAGACATCCCAAACTAATACCGCTCATCGCGTCTTTCACACGACCCACAATGTCGTCTAGAAGTGTTGGTTTGTTTTCTGTTACAGAAAATTAGTTTCATTTGATAATTGCCCACAATTTTTCAAAGGTCAGACAGGAGGAGTTTCGCTGTAACGTACCGGGAACACATGGATGCCTTCCGGCTAAATGAGTTTGATAAATCCACTTTTGCACCACATCTGAAAGAATATGGCCACTCAGCCATAATCATTACAGATAACCTTCAGATAGTACACACTGAAAGCAAAAGAAAGAAAATGAACCTCCTTGAAGAGGTGGGAATTTACATTCTTACCTCAAACTCATTACACATCTTTCTCAACGAACAAGTAGACCTGGCAAGCAAGTCATTTCTACACATCTTTTATGAAATTTTTAAAAATTGAAACCGTTACTCATTGCTCTCTCACAACTAGTAAAAAATTTAACTATGATTACAATGGTACACATTTTGCCAGCAATCATTTTGTATATTATAAATGACAGTGTGGTTCCATAACCACGTAACAACCTGAGAATCATAATCTCTAATATCTGTTGTGTTTCTGTGTGTGTAATATCTTTGAAATCCTTAGAGCTAAGGTTTACAACACATGTCTCTTAGCAATTTCCAATAGTTTCAGATGGATGTATTTAGTCATCACACTTTTTTATTGAATCAGTGATCCCAACGTTGAAGACTGAAACATAATTTAATGTAAACCACATGTAGATTGGCAGAAGTCCGAACCGATCGTCATTAAATAAAATCACCTTCTGTTGTCACTGGTGGCGGTTATCATTCTACAACCTATAAAGGAACAGTCATGGAGTTAAACTGCATCCATTACGGATAAAATTCAATGCTGTATCTACCTCTAATTTCCTTCTACTATTTCTGATCAGTTTCGTTTTTTACACCATCTATTGTCGCTCTTAACGAATATTTGGGCCCGCTGATGTCTTTTTTCCCTTTCTTTTTGATATTTAACAAGGTTTCCTTCAGCCAGCACAAAACAGTACAAGAAAAACTCTTTGCGGCTTCTTACCACTTCTTATAAGTTTCACTAATAATTTTCTGTTGGGTCCATATTGACTAAAAACATGTATAACGGTCTGTATACATTTAAATTGTCTGATAATAATAGCCTGGCCTGAAAATAGCTGCTCGGGTAACATGGGAACGACCTCAGCCATCATAATCAGCCAGATGCCGCTTCATCCGTAGCTGATCAGCTCATAGCTCCCATCACTGCCAAGAGATGTCTCTCCATAAGCCAGTAAAATATAAAAGAGATAACAATGCATACATCATATATTCATTATTACTATAGTTGTATGCACGAACCTTGCTGGTGAGTCAGTCTGTCTATTGGCAATAATCGTATCAAAATATCTACAGTATTTCTTGAGACTTGCCTTCACATTCAGTTAGAAAAGCGTGCTTGGAGGGGGGGGGGGGGGGTCGGACTTAAGATGATATACAGGATGCCCCTCCTAAGAGTCGTCAGGAACATTTTCCCTGGCATGTCGACTGACGCAAAGAATAACCAATAGTTAGCAACGACTCATGTGTCGCCATGGCATGAACTGCCTGCTACCGCTTTGCAGTAGCGCTACTAAGTCGCTTCTGGAGTACTGGTTATTCTTTGTACTTTACTGTCCCTGTTAATACATGTCGAAAAAACAAACGTCGCACTAGACTAAACTGAGACCGCTCTATCGAATGGGCACGTAAAATTTCGCATTTCGCTTTAAATTGGTAAATGTACTCATATGGTATAGGTAGCTCCCTAATACTTTGAAAAGATCTTTACTGTGAGCCGGATTACTACTTTCGGTTATTATTCTTATGGCCCTTTTCTGTAGCTTGAAAACTGCGCTCATATTTTGTGCACGAAAGTATCCCTTAACTAAGAACTGAGTGTAGATGTGATAGGTTTGTTACTAAAAGACACTGGCTGTTACAAGGTATTGACATTCTGTTTGAAAATGTCATTGAATGTTCACACTATTTGAAATGAGGATCGACATTCATTCATAGAAAATGCGTGTTTGTTTCGCAGTCTACAGAGGTTCTGTCTATACTTAATTTTATAGTGTCATTCTCCCTCTTCAAACAGAAATTCAAGGCATTCATTTTCTTTATGTTCGATGTAACTTTAATGCACATTCACAAGCTGTAACCTTCGTTAAAAGTTTCATTTCCTTTCCCTATAAGTTCTCTTCCGTTTTAGTGAATACCAGTAACCAGTATCCACTAGTTTTTAAATAATCGAACTCCCGAATATAACGCAGCTTAAAACGTATAATTATTTTACAAATGATTTAATGAATTACATGTTTGATATTAAGCATGTAAGCAGAAATAAATTTGCCAGAGGTTTGAAATTACGCGTAAAGATTGTTGAAAGTCGCTAAGTGCTGTCCAGAAGTCATGGGGTTGAACAACCCCCCCTCATTACAGATGTCTGACGTCGCAGGCTGGGCAGTCTGGTAAAACAGGACAGGCGGCGAACTGTGGCGGAACTAATATCAGACTTTAATGCCGGGCAGAGTACAAGTGTGTCTGAACACACATTGCACTGAATATTCCTGACAACCATGGGCCTCCGCAGCCGACGAGCCATGCATGTGCCAATGTTAAAACTACGACATCTGCAACTGCGACCGAAATGGTCACGTGACCATCGGCAGCGGACGTGGTGCAGTGGCAGAGCGTTGCATGGTGTAATGAATCCAGATACCTTCTTCATCATACCGATGAGGAGCCGTGAATCCGTCGTCTTCCAGAGGAAAAAATGGTTCAAATGGCTCTGAGCACTATGGGACTCAACTTCTGAGGTCATCAGTCCCCTAGAACTTAGAACTACTTAAACCTAACTAACCCAAGGACAACACACACATCCATGCCCGAGGCAGGATTCGAACCTGCGACCGTAGCAGTCTCGCGGTTCCAGACTGTAGCGCCTAGAACCGCACGGCCACTCCGGCCGGCTCCAGAGGAATAGCTCCTTAACATCTATACTACAGGATGGAGACAAAGTGGTGGCAGCTCCATTATGCTCTGGAGAACATTCACGTGGACAGCCATGAGTCCAGTGGAGCTCGTGCAAGGCACCTTGAGGGCCAAGGAGTATCGTATACTGGTTGCATACCTCGTACACTTCTTCATGACGATCACGTTTCCCGATTGCAGTGGCATTTTTCAATAAGCGCAATGTCACAAGGCCAGAAGTGTGATGGAGTGGTTTGAGGAACACTAGCGAGCTCCATTTGATGTGCTGACCTCCCTGCCCCCCAGATCTGAAGGCGATCGAACACGTCTGGGATGTGATTGAACGTGGCGTCAGAGCTCATCGTCCCCTCCCCGTAATTTATGGGAAACAGGTGACTTGTGTGTGCAGATGTGGTGCTAACTCCCTCCAGCGACCTACCAAGGCCTCATTGCTTCCATGCCTTCACGCGTCACCGCTGTTATCTGTGCCGAAGGTGGCACAGGCAGGTAGGTGGTCATTCTGACTGATCAGCGTATCATAACAGGACAATATGAAGTAATAATGTAACTCCAAACACAAGAGCACTACTGCAACAGTCAAACATTGCAGAAAGGCCCGAGCTCGAAAACACAGAATAAGTACTGAGCCACCACAAACGCTGATGAGTCCAATAAACCAGGGAAAACTCGCTCACTCACCTAGACCTACCCTGTCATAGGCGCTGGCTCTGTTGCTTAAATAATCGGGTTTCGGAACCCACATTCAAATTCAGTCGCGTCACTAATCTGTCTGTTCACCAGTACCAGAGAGAATGTTGGTCCATTGAATGTCAGTCAAACCATGAAAAGCTGATCGGTGAAGGTCTACGTGGTACCCGCTTGCTGACTTCGACGCCAAGACACAGCCACCCCGATGTAAGTCACAGCCGTGGTTGCCGTCGCAGCTAGTTGTAAATCGTGAGCGAGGAGACGACTCGTGTGCTACCAGCCTTCCACCACTAAATTGCGTTGGTGAATGATCTGCGAGATGTCATCGCCATACCGTCCAGGCGTGGCGTGTTCAGGCAGCCCTTTGGCCATCCCTGCAATCTCGGTTGCCACATAGTGGGAGACCAGGCCCAACCCTACACGACAACCGTTGGCCTTGCACGACACAGACGGCTACACCCGCCTTAGTACGTGTTACGGTGTAAAGTCAAGCGCCAGCACGCCAGTCGGGAACGAAAGAGAAGAGAAGGCTGTGAGAAGAATTCAGCCAATCGCATGCTGAACTGCCTCCCTTCCAGGACGACAACGTGACAGCAGTGGCCCCTACGTGAAGAGGGCATAAGCGCCGCGCCCAACTGGTGACAGCCCACTTCAATAGCAGCTTCAAGATCAGCGACATGGATAGCAGCATCAACGTTAGGCACTTCGATAGCAGTTCACGAAAGACTTTCGTCAGTTAGAGATCAACAGTCACTGCAAAGAGTGACTATTTCGTATGTCGCCCTTTTCTTGCAACACATCTGTGTAATTGCCAAAGTTAAGTATTGTAATTTTCATATTGTAATAAAACTCATTAATACGAATGTCCAAAAATGTTTAAATGTGTGTGAATTCCTAAAGGATCAAACTAATGAGACCATCAGCCCCTAGTCTTACACACTACTTACACTAACTTATGGGAACAACAACACACACACCCATGCCCGAGGGAGGACTAACCTCCGGCGAGAGGGGCCACGCAATCCGTGACATGGCACCTCAAACCGCGCGGCCACCCCACGCGGCCCTTTAATACATGTTTGATTGATTGTTTAGCGAACCGAGTAGGCAGGATTCCTAGACACAACAGTACGATGGGCTATTTACGAGAGCGCTGAAGTGTAGAACTGCCCTGTGCTGTCAAAACGTCGGAATGGACAACGCCTACTTGTCTTTTTGCTGCATCCCTCACATCTTCACACTGGACACCAATCACTGACACCAGAGTCATGACTAGCTGACGAGGTGCATCAGCGGTTCTCCCTAGTGCGTCCTAGGGTCAGTCGCTGCACGACGCTACGAGACAGTTACATTGCTCTGTGTAACCGTCCTGGCAATAAAATACCATTCTAGATATCACTTGCTATTGACGCCTCCAGGAGAAGTACCTGACGACTCTCACCCCACCGCACGGTTCCCTGACCTTAGTGTTCTTGGTCAGACCGAACTGCTGCAGTATAACCTCAGAATTTGAGCACTCTGGGTTACGCTGTCTAAGAACATGCATATTTTCTAACTGTTAACACTTGTCCTATTTTATTAAGCCTTCAGTATAAGGTCTCTTAGTGAGCAGATTACGACAGAATTTTAAATTTTTAAAACTCGTTCAATAATTAGAAGAGACACTAAAATTCAAATTTTTGTTCCCATGGAAACCGTTAGACAGGCAACCAGCAACTGAGGCCATGCACTGCGCATCCTTTTACCCAGATAGTAACAGACAATGCTGACATTTTATCAGAGAGAAATTAATTGTTCATGACTGAAACTATTATAAAAGTTATGTTTGTTGAGATTATCAATGTTGGAGACAAGTGACCTGTCTAATTTTTTTATAAATTAAGGATTAAAAATACTTTAAAATATTGGGAAAGTCATTGTTGTGTATCAGGAGCAACATTTGTTCTAATGTGCAACCTCATGATGTCCTGTATTAAAGTATTTTGGCTTTGATAAGAGTTTCAGTAAGGTTGTAGCGTTATTTGAGGTTTGGATCAACTCGACTCCGCATTTTCTTAATTAAGGTTTCCGTCAGGAAGGTAGGTGACGAGATACTGGCAGAAGTAAAGCTGTGAGTACCGGGCGTGAGTCGTGCTTCGGTAGCTCAGATGGTAGAGCACTTGCCCGCGAAAAGAAAAGGTCCCGAGTTCGAGTCTCGGTCCGGCACACAGTTTTAATCTTCCAGGAAGTTTCATATCAGCGCACACTCCGCTGCAGAGTGAAAAATCTCATCATTTTTGTTAATTCTACTAAAGCTATAGGTTCTACGGTTCTACCATTTCGTAACCCAAACTTTGATACACTTACAAGGTTTTATCTGTATGTCTGTCTTACTGACTATTATTTTTGAGGACCAAGACAGCCGGGAAGTGGGATGGTACATTTCCACAGCTTTTGCAGATGAGAATCAATTCGCACCTATTCATGTGCGCGCATATCACTTCACCCGAAAATCAATAGTCAATCCTAGACGTTTGGTGTTCCTTAATCACCTACGTTAATTTACCTCTTCAAACTGAAGTTACGTACAATGATTAAGTTGGAAAAATCCTTACACCCTGTAGTTCCTACTCGCGCTGTAAAGGCTGACGACATCTCGAGTGACGGATGGGAGCAGTCCGGTTTCCAATCAGAAGAGGCCGACCATTAGCAGCTAACTAGTGTAGTTTCTCGGCACAGCAGTAGGAGCGAGCCGGGCCGGAGTGGCTGCAGTGCGGCTCGGAGCACGCGCTCGCCAAGTAGCGTTGCCTGAGTGCCTAGCGGCGCGGCGGCGGGTGGCTCCGAGATGCCTCGGCCGTGTTTGCGACGCCCAGCTGATGGGCTTTCGCTGTCTGCGCCGCCTCGAGGGCCGCCGACATGCAAATGCTGCCAATGCTTCAAATTACGCCTCTTTGATGTTTGCCCGCGCAACTAGCTTTCCTTCTCAGCGGCGAGGGGGAAGAGGGAGTGGGTTGGTGGAGGGGGGAGGGGGGGCAGCAGGGCGGTAGGCAGAATGAATAATTTATGCGTCGCCGTCGTTCTTCCTCCCATCTTCGTGACGTCGCGCCTCGTACGTGCGCGACTTGCATAAAGAACGACTTCGCTGTCTCAAAATAGGACCCGGTAATTATACTGTGTAAAGAGATGTTTAAAATTAAACGTTCAATTTCCGTCGCGTAGGGTGAGCGCGGCTTTCGACCCCTCGATGGGCCAGTGCTGGGATAGAAAGAAAAAAAAGAGTTCGCCCTTCGCATCGCCTCCGTCTAAGTTTCATCCATTACTTCAAACTTTCTGTCTCCCGGAACTGAAGTCGAACCAATATCAACCAGTAATGAGTATCCACTTTCTAGAACTAAGAGTCTCACCTGCTTTTATCTTTGCACAAGATGAGCTGTCACCTTATACAGGGCGTATCTTTTTAACAAAATAGAAAAATCGATTTCGTTGAATTAATTAGTTTAAAGGAGCAGCTACGAGGCTTTCTTGGACACTGCCTTAAGGAATTTTTATGCACACATTATTATGTACCCACTGTAACACTCAGATTTCGCACATAAGTAATACTTTTGTTTGCCACTACTCTTGTGACCAGATGAAATTACTTTCATCTGGCCCAAATACAGGTATTAGTTCATTTTATTATATTACTGAATAAAAGGTTTACTTAAGTTTCACACCTTTCCTTGCCACAGGAGTACCAGATAATTTTCAACTGCCGTTGGCCAGCAAAGCGTCACTTGAAGCACTAGTTAAAAACTGATCTCTTGAGGTACAATGTTCAAGGTTTACAAAAGCGCAAGTTCATCAGAAAATTTAACAACTCGTTGTCCGTATACAATGACGTTGACTCCTTCAGATGAGGTTACAAAGTGGGCATAGCTCTACCGTCTCGCCTCTACTGCACATTGACCTCAGTGCCTCCCACATGTCGTTGTCGATTGCAGCGATCCCTCGCTAACGTCTATGGTTTATGTATATTCTTTGCCAACTTTGGTGTGGCACGTGTCTCTGGACGAAACGACAGTTACAAAGTGTGCATCCGATATTTACTGTACATAAGTGATACGTGACACGTCTGTAGTACCATCTGTTTATTGCCTTGTAACTCGACGCCATATACTATGTGATCAAGAGTATCCGGATACCTGACTGAAAATGACTTACAAGTTCGTGGCGCCCTCCATCGGTAATGCTGGAATTCAATATGGTGTTGGCCCACCCTTAGGCTTGATGACAGCTTCCACTCTCACAGGCACACGTCCAATCAGATGCTGGAAGGTTTCTTGGGGAATGGCAGCCCATTCACTGAGGAGACGTATCGATGTCGGTCGGTGAGACCTGGCAGGAAGTCGGCGTCACAAGACATCCCAAAGGTGTTCTATAGAATTCAGGTCAGGACTCTGCGCAGGCCAGCCCATTACAGGGATGTTATTGTCGTGTAACCACTCCGCCACAGGCCGTGCATTATGAACAAGTGCTCGATCGTGTTGAAAGGTGCAATCACCATCCCCAAATTGATCTTCAATAGTGAGAAGCAAAAATGTGCTGAAAACATCAGTGTAGGCCTGTGCTGTGATAATACCTTGCAAAACAACAAGGGGTGCAAGCCCCCTCCATGAAAACACTACCGCACCATAACACCACTGCCTCCAAATTTTACTGTTGGCACTACACACACTGGCAGCTGACGTTCACCGGGCATTCGCAATACCCACACCTTGCCATAGGATCATCACATTGTATACTGTGATTCGTCACTCCACACAGTGTTTTTCCATTGTTCAGTCAACCAATGTTTACACTCCTTACACCAAGCGAGGCGTCGTTTGGCATTTACCGGCATGATGTGTGGCTGATGAGCAGCCGCTCGACCATAAATCCAAGTTTTCTCACCTGCCGCCTAACTGTCATAGTACATGCAGTGGATCCTGATGCAGTCAGGAATTCCTGTGTGATGGTCTGGATAGATGTCTGCCTATTACACATTACGACCCTCTTCAACTGTAGGCGGTCTCTGTCAGTCAACAGACGAGGGCAGCATGTACGCTTTTGTGCTGTACGTGTCCCTTCACGTTTCCATTTCACTATCGCATTGGAAACAGTGGACCTATAGATGTTTAGGAGTGTGGAAATCTCGCGTACAAACGTATGACACAAGTGACACCCAATCCATGAGTTACGCGGAGCGTCCCACTCTGCTCTCTCACGATGTCTAATAACTACTGAGGTCGCTGACAGAAGTACCTGGCAGTAGGTGGCAGCACATTGCACCTAATATGAAAAACGTGTATTTTTGGGGGTGTCCGGATACTTTTCATCACATAGTGTACGCAGCTACGTTCTGTTGGAAACGTTCAAGAAGACTAAGTGAGCGAAGATTCTCTTATAAAAGAAACTGAAGGCGATGATACCATTGCTTGCAACACAACAGCTATAGCAATATGGCGGAAGGCTGCTGGTGTTCATAAAGTGAGTCCTCGGCAGCGCCTTACACGCTTAGTCTCAGAATATAGAGACTGCAGGGAATGTTGAGTTATTTTATCCCCTCCTGAAATCTCTTCTTCTGTCCTGGAGAACAGTGAAAAGCGTGAGTTCGTACTATTCACACATTTGAAGTACTTATCGAAAGAACCATATGTCAGGACTTTACTTGCATATCTGATGTCTCAAAAACTTTAATCAGAAAAATTATGCATTACACCGACTTGCTTGTGTTTCAACATGGTGTTATTTTAGGACACTACATTGCTCTTACGTTATTGGTATTGTTCTTTCTGATTACCCCTATATACAGGGTGGTCCATTAATCGTGACCGGGCCAAATATCTCACGAAATAAGCGTCAAGCGAAAAAACTACAAAGGACGAAACTTGTCTAGCTTGAAGGGGTAAACCAGATGGCGCTGTGGTTGGCCCGCTAGATGGCGCTGCCATAAGTCAAACGGATATCAACTGCATTTTTTAAACAGGAACCCCCATTTTTTGTTACATATTCGTGTAGTACGTAAAGAAATATGAATGTTTTAGATGGACCACTTTTTTCACTTTGTGATAGATGGCGCTGTAATAGTCACAAACAGCGGTGGTTGTAATATAGTGCTCATTTAATACTGGTTCCTGAAAGTTTTTAAGTAGACTTTCACAGGATAGCTGGGGTCAATATTCAAGCGTTTGCCCGTTCAGGTAGTTCTTAGCATATCCATGATGCTCTGCCGTGAGTTAAAGTGACCTGCATTGCTGTCTACCAGTTTCTTGTGCCCACAAATCACACGAGGACGTGCTGGAAAAAAAATCCCTTCGAAATTTCTGTATTGTCAGCATCGGTTTAGGAATTACATGCCATGCATATTACTCGTTCGACTTCCTGTTTCGCTGACGTAAGTTGCAATGCTCTGCCCCTACAGGGTCGTGAATTGTAGCGTGTAACGTGGTGATGTGTAACGTAACTACGTCGGTGCGTGAGAGACACTCAGAAAACTGAAAACATGAACGCGAAGAGTTAGTTCACACTTGGGGCACCTCTGCTTCAGTTTCACAATGCCAGAGCGCACACGAGCGCTGCGACGTGCGCCGTCTTCAACAATCCGACGCCTTGGGCTCACTGCCATCGATCATCCTCCGTACAGCCCGGACTTGGCTCCATCTGATTTTCATCTGTTTACAGAGCTTAATGTACACATTTGAGGACTTTACTTTGATAGTGATGAAGCAGTGCAAGCAGAAGTGAGGTTGTGGTTCCATCTACAAAGTCAAAAATTGTACAGTGACGTTACTAACAAACCAATCTTGCATTTGGAGAAATGTGTCCATCGCCAGGGTGACTATGATGAGAAATAAATATGTAGACATGAAGAATATGGATATATACAACATCAGTAAATTTTCTTTTATTTAAAAAGCTATACGAGTTTTCACGTAAAAAACCCAGAAGCACTGCTTCTCAAAACGCGAGCGTAAAATAAGTTCGTCAAAGAGAAGATAAGTACGAGGAATGACAGAAAAGACTAACATTCGATGTAGCTTTCAGCTGTGAGGAGCGATATTTGCGTCTCCTTACTTTCGTGGGCGTTCACAGAAGAGGTTTCATCAAAACAATGAACAGAGTGGCTATAATTAAAATCTCGATACGTGAGCCAGTGTAAAAAGGAAACTATGGGTACCAAAATTCATAGGAATGATGTTCTGGCTGTGAGCTAAGGATTTGCGTTGTTTGTAGCATTAGTGCCTTGACAGGCCGTTAGGCACCGGTGCTGGTATTGGAACTCGAACTTAAAGAACCAAGGACACACAACGTGAAGGGCGCACTTTTCTGTGATCTGCTTCACTACCATCTGATCTCTGCTCTACGGGAGGGGGGGGGGGGGGGGGTGTATTTTGAGCTGAACTGTTTTGACGCACGATAGTGCTCCACCATCTGATCTCTGCTCTACGGGAGGGGGGGGGGGGGGGTGTATTTTGAACTGAACTGTTTTGACGCACGATAATGTTCCACCTCACATCACTTGCTAGGTCACTCGATTACTCCTTAACACATTTGGAGGAAACCGAATTATTGACCGGTCGTTCCAAACTGCATGGCCATCAAGATAACCGAATTTGAAGCCGTGTGATTTCTGGCTGTGGGGCTCACTGAAGGACAGGGTTTATCAACGGGAGACTATCACACGTTGGAGGTTGAAGATGACTAGAGTTAGAGAGGTAGCCAACATCCCACCTGAGATGTTTCGGGCAGAATAGAGCAATGCCTACACTGATTCCAAGCTGTCGTCGAAGCAGATGGTCGTCACGTCGAGCAACTTTTGTAACCTGGAACGTAAACACGACACGCGTTTAACAAATGTCACCCTCTTATGAGAAAATTATGAAGTGTTTCTTTCAATGGTTTATTCGTTATTTGTATTCCGCGTGACCTTATTAATGTTTCCACAAATTTTCATTGTCCTACGATCACTCGTTTTACATGCGCTCCCTGTCAAGTAGCGAAAGTTTAATCGTATCCATCCCATACTTGCTTAAGTAAATAAACTGTACATTATTTTTAATTCAGCTTCGGTATAAAAACATGAGATATTATGCAAATATATACTGTGTACGTATCTTCTGAAAAGGACACATAAGAGTTGTATAGACGAACTGAAGAGACCAGATTTGAAGTGCAAAATTTGACATTTCACGGAAACAACTGATTACATAGATTTTATTTTTATGGTCGAAATCTTCGTTATCTCATTCGCTTTTGATAGTCAACAGTATATGCTGACGTAATCGATCACATTTTCATTAGGATAAAATCCCTGGACTCGTCAACAGTATTGTGCCCTGTGGCTTTGACCTTTTCTTAAGCTTTGACTTTGAGATGCTCCAGACATTCAGGTAATCCGACTAATGGACTCTGTATAGCGCGTAAAATAAATAAACCGCTCGCAAGATTTCTACTTCGCCATCCAATAAAACACAGTCTTTGGCCTCATCCTCCCCTTTTCTCAGTTAATCATTTATTCTGTCACATCGTGTTTCTCTACCGTGAAGCATACCTATAGGGGAAATACTACGTAAAAAACATTAATAGTATTCCAATGAACTGGAGCAAAGAACATGATAATTTCTTCCTTAAATCTCTATATGATCCTTGGTGATGAATCAAACTGCGTCTCAAACAGGTACTATAATTTAGCTAGAGAATAGTTACGAAAGGTAATTAAAAATATTATAAATCTCAGGAACACCATCAATCGTAATTTCATCTCCAAATTATTAGCTACCTGTTTCAGCATTCAGGCCCTCTATACCAGGTAGCGACTAAATTTCCTCAACGACAATAGTATGTGTGACATAAGTGAAATTACCGGGTTTTGCACTAGCTGTTGCTTGCACTGCATTTGCACATTACAACAGTTCGAGGTGTGTTAAGTAAGTAGCAGATATTTGATGAATTTTTAGTTTAAATGATGTAGGTATTCAAACTGAACGAAAAAATAAAACGAAAAAAAAGAAGACCATAGTGATATCCGAACCAGCGATCCATTGATTACCAGATAACCATTGTCCAAACCATCGATTGAGCCACGCACGTCATTCTATATGCACTTTAATTTTAGTGAACCAAGTTTCCTCGGCAAACTTCAATGTCAACATTCGCGAAAATTTTTTAGAGTTGCAGTGAATAGCTTTGGAAAATTGGCATTTAAGCTTTGAACTTCACGTACCATAAACACAGAAAATTACAAAATTGCGATTGCCGTTGGTTCCCTTGTAAGACGCACAGCGTCCACGACTAGCAGTTGTTTGCAAAAAAGCAATAGAGGTCTGAGATTATAATAGTCTGTCGTTGTATTGTATTCATTCTGGAATGGCCGGTGAATGACTGCTCCTGAGCTTTTGCAGTTATAACTTAGAGCTTTTGAAGACTAGTAAATAAGGTCATTCTTCGAGGTGCAGTGCCTGTAATGTCATTGTAAGAATATATTATGCTTTTAGTTCTGTGATCAGAGCTTTATTTTAAATAGTAAACTGGTAATTTCTCAAATTATTTTCAGTACTGTTGCGCAGGGACCATATTTTTTTAAATCGCTGAGTAAAGCGGAGATAAACATTTATTCCTGGTTTTTACTTTGTTCAGTTTTTTTGTTAACGGCACTCGTATCTGCGGAAGATTTTTTTTTTCAAAGTTTCTCATAATGAGAAATGAGAAGGAGCGATCTGTATGTACTTTCATAGGTGTCATGTATAATTTTGGAATGTGAATTTTTGGTATCTGAATCGACTGTGAGCAGCAGTGACGTTTTAAGCTGTATCACAGAAGTTAAGTGAGTATCTTTGAGCTGCTCGAGGGCGCAGTGGAGCAGACAATATTTAGCTTGGGTAGAGATAAAGTTCAACTGTGTTTGAGTTAGGCTGATTATGTTACGCAGTGTAACTGAGGATGCTAAGGCAATATTATGATTCAAATTTGATGTCTCAATTTATCCTTTTGTTCAATCGACAAGATTCTGAAACTGATTTGTGAAGGAAGAAATCTAATGGAATGTCAGGTAAACACAATAATGATGTTACTTTATTTTCACTATTGCTGCGCCATCGGACTAACATGGTTATTGTACTGAGAGTTGTTAGATTTGAGAGATAGGAAAGTGTATTGTTTGGATGTTCAGAAATTCATTAAATTTAAAATCTACCTTGAGCATTTTTTCCCAGTATAAAAAAAAAACAGTGTTGTTATTTATGCGCATATTTCATTTTCTTACCAACCTTTCTCTTACAATTCTTTTTAATGGATCATCCAACGAAATATGTTCGATAAACAGTTCGATTTGCAATTAACAGAGAACTCATGGCACCTCTCGAGTGTGTCTGTGTAGATACGGTAATTTGCAGCTTTAGCATAGCGGCGCGCAAGACGGAGCAATACTGCAACGCGTTATCCAGATTTGCAGAGAATAGAAGTAAGGCGAAAATATTAAAATTTCCTTTTTATTTGTTCAATCAGGGCCAGTTTTTCTGATCAAATTTTGCAAAGCCAATCATTCTAGGTTTCATGTCCAAGTTAATTATTCAGGCAGTTTATACTGTTCAAAATTCTTGCAGTCAGATTCATAACTTTTACAGTATGAAAGACTTCCCTTTCCATTACGACAATAATTTACTTTCATAGTGCAGCTTGGCTTACACATTACGACAATACAAGTTTCATTCCGAGAGTTCATGTACTATCACAGCTCAGTCTTACAATCAGAAACATTACTTCAGTCTTATCTTTAATTATTTAGGTAACTTTCACCATATTTTTATTGATTTAAATACATTTTTATATCCAGTATCGCGTTGAGAACTATTTTTATTGACTGGTAAGACTGTCATATTTAGAACTATAATACACCCTTGGCCGAAAGTATTGAGCACCATAGGTAACTTTGAGTATTGCAAAAAATAGGAAAATTAAATAAACAGAAACAATTTGTTCGAGTTTATAACGCTTATTAGTAGCATAACATCAGTATTTCGTGGACCCCTATTACAGCAGCAATCCTTTTTGATGGACAGCACACTAGCTTTATACCACCTTTGGCACTTATGACGTTCCACTCAATGTGCAGGCGGTCTTTTAATTCTTCTTTTGACTTATTTGTGTGCCGCCTAACTTTGTGCTTCAGTAAACCCCATAAATACTTAATGGTGGTCAGGTCTAGTGATTGGGCAACGCAGTCGAGAAGTTCAATGTTATTTTCCCGAGGCCACGTCACTGTGTGGTCAAGTTGCATTATCGCACTGGAATTTAACGTCGTCCATATTTGTATCGCCAAAAGGGTTGTACAAGAGGGCAGTAAAGTAGATTCTAGGACATCTGTGTACTTTGTGAAATCCATGCGACCTTCACATACCACCATTTGTCCCACTCCTGCAGCGCTCATGCAGCCCAAGATCATGATGCTCCTTCCGCAGTGTTTTACTGTAGGTACCACACACACTCGGAGTTACAGTCCTCGCCCATAGGGCGAGGACATAGGTCATACGTGGTGAACCAAAAACCTGAAATGTAAATAAACATCGGCCGGTGAGGCCAAGCGGTTCTAGGTGCTACAGTCTGGAACCGCGTGACCGCTACGGTCGCAGGTTCGAATCCTGCCTCGGGCATAGATGTGTGTGATGTCCTTAGGTTAGTTAGGTTTAAGTAGTTCTAAGTTCTAGGGGACTGATGACCTCAGAAGTTAAGTCCCATAGTGCTCAGAGCCATTTTTTTGTAAATAAACACTGTAGAGAATTCGTTCAGGAGTTTTCAAATTAATACGTTTAGTTTCCTGCCCAAACTGATACGTGTTGCTAGAATATCAAGTTGACAAATCTACCTGAATGTTTGCTTCGTCAGACCACACAATATTTGACCAATCTTGATCGGTGAACATTTGGTGTTTTAGGGCCCACTCATACCGTCGCTTTCTATTCTTGTCAGAGAGCCATGGCTTCTTCTTGGCTTTACAGCCTTTTAGACCAACTTCTTGAAGTCGTCTACAAGTGGTACGAGCAGATATTGTTTTGTTAAAACTTTCAGACAACTCACTAGCGAAGTCTAGAGAGGTTTTCTTCCTATTTTTTAATGATTCTCTTACTATCATTCGATTCTCACAGTTGTGATCCGCATGTGCCCAGCTCTGGGCCTATTAACGTGCTACTAGGTCAGGGCAAATTACTCAATTGCATATTGTACAAATCGGCGTATACATTCACGGTTTTCGAACTCTCCACCTGCGATTTCCCTTACTCATACTAAAGCTTTATATGCACTCATTTTTTCTAAACTAGGTTCGTTTCTTTTAGGCATAATGCAGCAGTATCACCGATGCCACAGATCTAAACAGGAAAAGGGCACTAGATTGGTGGTATGTGTCCACAACGAGCGGATGTAGCGAACTGATTAGTACACAGAGTAATATTCAAATGACAAATTTTACTACATCAGATGTTTTATTGGTAGCTTTGAGGTGTTTCATTGTTTTTGGCGGTTTTCGATGCCGAACAAACTCAATTTTTAAACCAAACTGGTTATTTACTATTACGTACATCGCACACGTACAAAATTTCTATGGTGCCCAACACTTTTGGCCAAGGGCATATTATGCATTTACGTATCAATAAGGCAATCAAATTGTGCCCTCCAGACGCTGAAGGAAACCTATGCATTGATGATATGTAAACGCATACATAAGGTTACAGATCTCATGATGACAATAAAACTTGTCTAAATCCGCCAATAAAAATAGTTTTGAATGCGATCTTAGTTACAAAAAATTTCCTTAAGAACGGGCTGCGGTTATGATCCTTATACTGGTCTCTAAATTTTCCAGTGGATTTCTATTTTAGACCCCTTATTGCTGTAGTTCACGAAAGACATACTATAAGGACTAAATTATAACCGAACTTAGCGTTTGGGATTAAATAACATTTAATTAAATTCAAGCCTCATTACAAGAAAGAGAATCGCGGCAAGCCTTGGTCGAATACAGATTCTCCAAATTTATGCAACAGCGTTTCACGAGAACCACTTTCTAGGATTCCTTTCAAGGATTCACTATCTATCCATGATTCCCGTTTGAGACAGCAAGGCCAGTTTCTCGGAAGTTGATCACATAGCAGGTTGCAACACTGGCATATAGGTGTCCGCTTGCTGCAAGGATGCGGTGCTCGCGGGGTTGCTTAGCCCAGGGCGCGCCTCAAAATTTCTCAGGAAATCAGGAAGCAGAACATTAGATCCATACACCAACAATTATGATTAAAAGTTTATAAGAGATAAATAAAGCTTAAGATCGACAAAAATGGTAAACTCTTATCAATTCGGAATTCGCGATAATTGCCGGCCGGTGTGACCGTGCGGTTCTAGGCACTTCTGTCTGGAACCGCGTGACCGCTACGGTCGCAGGTTCGAATCCTGCCTTGGGCATGGATGTGTGTGATGTCCTTAGGTTAGTTAGGTTTAAGTAGTTCTAAGTTCTAGGGGACTGATGACCTCAGAAGTTGAGTCCCATAGTGCTCAGAGCCATTTTTTCACGATAATTCGGGCTGATTTTATATCGTGATGTGAAACGCTGCCTTGCTGAACCGCTCGCGATATGCGCAGAGCTCATTAATCGTACAGTGTTGAACACATCCCTTCGTTTCCTTTCACATTCGCTTTCCCCTTACGTCCTACAATGTGAGAAGTGTTGGTCACAAGCGCGCAATCAAGTCGTAGTGTGTCCAGTTCGCTTCCTGCAGCCCGCATGGCAAGTTTTGTCACATTCCATCTCTGTGATTGCTTAAAAGCGTATTAAAATGTCGTCCAGTGCAATACAGTTACTAAGGCAAGATAATAGGGATGAAGGTATTGCCATGACATCAAAATGAAATACTAGTGGCTGTGCACCACATCATTGTAGATCCAAATAATAGCAGAAAAAAATTATGTGCTACAATAAATGAAGCATATAAATTCCATTTTTGAAGACAAAAAGTAATGCATATGAACAGCTGTGTATATACCTAGCTTGTTTAATGTAATCTTGGTACTAGGGCGTGCTGAAAAGTAACTCCTATGAATTTTTTACAGGAAAACTATAAGAGCTTTTTAAATTAAACCAACGTTATTAACATTCTACATCTTTATTCTTCACGTCTGCGTACTTATTTCTCAACCTAATCAACCTGGTGAGTAACAAATTCTTAGGCATTAATTATCAGCACGCTCTTGTATAAGTTCTCCTGGTTGTGCTGAGTCTTGCCGACTGAGTAGCACAACCAGGAGCACCTCCGAAGTTGTCAGACGTAGCTTTGGACGAAACGTCAGGGATAGATGAGTTCCATGGACCACGGCCATACAACTCGGCATCTGTACTCAGTGCTATGCGACGCTTGAGGTAGTGTAAAGAGACGTCACTGGACAATGGATGACTGGAAGCGAGCGAACTGGTGTGACGAATCACGCTGTACCCAGTGGAATGCCGATGGAAGGGTTTGGACTTGGCGAATGACTGGATGACAGTACCTCACGTTGTTTGTCGTGCCAACCGTGAAGCGTGGAGGAAGTGATGTTAAAGTATGGGAGTGTTTGTCGTGGTTAGGGTGTCGTCCTCTTATTGTAGCGAAGAAACTATTAAAAGCAGAGGCATATGAACAAAGCTTTGTGTACTCCGTACACTAAAGGGACGGTTCATAGACTGTGCTTGTATCAAGACAATGCATACAGTCATAAAGTAGCTTCTGTGAAGCAATGGCATGTGGACGTTAATATTTCTGAAATACACTGGCTTGCACAGAGTCTCGACCTGAACCCAGTAGAACACCTTTGGGAAGAGTTAGAATGCTGACTTTCCTCTAGACTCGGCGTCCAACATCACAATGTTCTCTGCCTTCGGCTCTTGGTGAAGACTGGGCTGGCATTCTTCCACACACACACCTCTCCGCATACGTTTGAAGTAGGTTCCTAGCCTTAATAAAGGCGAAGGGTGGATGCACCCCACATTAATGTCCACTACCAGGTGTTCGTATACTTTTGATGAGATAGCGTATTACGGATTTCACTGTACACTACTCGTCATTCACTTTAATCTGACCACTGCCTAAGTTCGACATCGACGTGCAATGCCCAATCACAGAGAGCGAGTGGCAGCATTAACAGTGCATGGTGCACAAAGTGTGGCGAGGTCACATGGTAATCGTAATCATAATCGTAATCCAGAAACGGACAGATTTATCTGATGTCCAAAAGGCTTTCCGTCCAGGGATGGAAGAGTTTCTGAACCGGCTAAGTTTGTAAACTGCTCGTCTGCCGCCATGGTTTAAGTACACGGTGCATAACAAAATGGCGCTATCCAAACCAGATTCCGAGGTAAGTGTGGTGCACCATAGGCTATAGATGACAGCAGTGAACGACGGCTACGGAAATAGACACGGGCGAATAGACGTGCAACTGTTGAGCAAGTGACTGCCCAGATGAACCAAGGAGCTACTAACAGTGTCTCCTCAACGACTGCTCAGCGAACGTTATTGCATATAACGTTATTACGTATGGGCAGACGCCCGGTTCATGCAGCCATACTGATTGCTGTCCATCAGCGACGAAGGATGGAATTTTCACACTAGTAACCCAGATGGATACCCACTAAGAGGTGACAGGTAGCCTTTTACGTGAATCAAGTACTATACTTCATTGGACAAATGGCTGCTGGCGTGCACGGCGTGAAACATCTGAAAGCAAACACCCTACAACCTGGATGGAGGTTTACGGCCTGAGGAATGTTTCCGTGGCCACCCTGGCTGATCTTGTCATTCTGGAAGTCACAATAGGTCAACAGAGGTATGCATTTATCGTTGGGGACCATGTTCACCACTACAGGCAGCTCGTTTTTCTTCGCGACGTTGGCATCTACCAGCAGGACAATAGAACCTGCCGCACAGCTCACAGTGTACTTGTATGTTTCGAAGAGCACCAGGATGAGTCTGCCGTGCTTGCCTTGCCACAAATCTCCCCAGATTTAAATCCAGTCGAGAATCAATAGGTACACCTCAATTGGGCGGTTAGCGTCACGGATCCTGTTCTCATAAATTGTACTAAATGGAATTTGAAGTTATATTATTGTTCAGCTGTTCACCGTTTTTGCGAATCACATAAAAAGATAAAGCCATCATCAGCCCTAGTGTTGGATAAAACACCACAGTGCTTTACTGGGCATGGATCTATGGAAGCTGTAGGCTGTTGTCTTTTTGCGAACTTTGCACTGAGTTATTATAGGGGAACCTACAGTTTAACGTCGACCCCGAACCACGGTCAATTAGTCATTTTTCACATTAACAAACATTGGCAGCGATTAAAGAAATTATATAAAAAGCCTAGGATTGACGAGGTACCTAACCCGTGTCCTTTGGATTCTCTTTACCACTAACCATCCACACGCAGACACGAGAGACATATATGCAGGGAATTTTTCATGTGGTTCAGCTGTTACGAAATGTTGCCTCATCCGTGGCTGACCAAATCAAAGCTCCCGTGAGGGCAGCACAGATGCAGGTTAAATGCGCTAATAACGCGATATGCAAGGTGCGAGGCTTCAACACAAATATTTCGTAATGACGTTACGCTACTGTATTCCACAGGGCACGGTTTACGCTCAGCGTGATAGACACTACAACGAGATAATAACAAATCCCAGTGAACGCATAGCACACTGTTTACTTCCTTGTTAACGAACAGTGAACAGAGGGGCACAATTCAACTTTCTGCGTCCTCCAGAAGATACAAAACACAGCGTACGTAGAAGAACGCCCAGGTGCCTAAGTCTCAGGCGTAACTAACTTGTGATTAAGCTCCAAAGAGAGTGCGCTCAACAATAAATACGTTATGATCCCAGGTGGACATCCATCCGCCAAATGTGAATATATGCAAGCACTCGGCACCACCAAGCTCAGACTATGAAGAACAGGTGCTTCCGCATCATTCTCCATGCGCACTGGTAGGCCAGAACTCCATAGGGAACTCAATATGACAGCCATAAAGGAACAGATCCAAGCGTCAGCAGAAGACTTCTCGGAAAGTTGAAGAAATTCGCCCCACATCAAGGAACCTCGAACAAGGTGTCTCTGTGGCACCAGAACGGTGGCACAGGTACAAGTACCTCGTGCTATCTTGGAGTAGCATAAATAAATAACAATAAAATAAGATATTCCTGAACCACTCACCTACAAACCCCAGAAGTCCAGCCACACAGATGGTAGAACTTTGGAGACACTACACAATACGAGAAAAAAATGGTTCCACCGAGCAATTAGACGGCACTTCAGTCAGTACCTCAACAGAGGACAAAGCGTTAGTGCCTCCGGACTGATCTACAATCATCACCAGGAAGAACCAAACTGGTCATGTGACAAGTGATATAAGTCACCGTTGACTGGATTTAGAACTGCACCAATGTTTAAAGGCTGCTCAATGCAAGTGAACATAAGCTATACCACCAAATGCTCTAGTTAAACACTGTAAAACTTCTTTCAGCAAACCATTGTGGCTCTGAGCATTATGGGACTTAACTTCTGTGGCCATCAGTCCCCTAGAACTTAGAACTACTTAAACCTAACTAACCTAAGGACATCACACACATCCATGCCCGAGGCAGGATTCGAACCTGCGACCGTAGCAGTCGCGCGGTTCCGGACTGAGCGCCTTAACCGCGAGACCACCGCGGCCGGCGCAAACCATTGTAATTTGTTGTTAATCTGTTGTTGTGTTAATTCCTGACATACCCAGGGAAGAGTTATGCAAACCGAAAAGTTTTTATAAAAGTAAAAAAAAAGTGTAACAAAGTCTTTTAATAGCCAAGATCGCAATTACATTAGTTAAATGATTACTAGTTTCTGCTGATTATCCAGACATCTTCAGATCTGAAATGACAACAGGAAGGGGTACTAAAAGGAATTAATCAAAACTCCTAAACAATAAACAATGGTGAATTACATACCGAGCGTGAGGAATGTCTGTTCGTAACTTAAGACAACTTCTGCATCACAGTAATAGCTCACACAGGAAACAGGACTCAATAAAATAATGGTACATACCACTTAGGTAAAACTTTATATGTGCAAGACCTAAGTAATATAAACAGTTATGTCAGTGCAAGATAGAACACAAAATGGAATAATCCAAGCATAAATATGTTGGCCAACGACTCTCTTACCTACGGAGAACATAGGCTTTGGGCGACGACACGCTTAGCTGTGGAATACAGTCTTTGTACTCATTTTTTAGCTACGTCTTCAATGCACTTTTACGTTGTTATATAACCCCCTTTTCCTTTCTTCCTGTTTTTATGTGTTTTTGTCACGTACAAAACCTGAAAAACTTCCTACATATTGATCTTACATGGTTACATTCTTGCACACATTGTTCTCAAGTTTGTTATAATGTTAGGTACATATTATTCCCTTAATTCTTTTATATTTTCTTCGCTTATGGCATTTTGCTACTTATATGACGTATTTTTGTTACTATGTATACTTGCGCGCCACCTATCGGCGCTTTGCCTTCCCTTGCGCGCGAGCACATACAGCCTTCTAGTCCGCATACATATTTCAATGGGCCACATACTGCATGTTACTGTTACTACTGTGACGAGATTGTATACAGAATGTTCTATACCAATGTGATTTTGTAAGAAGGGTTTGTACTTTATGTATCTATTCTTCAGTTATTCTTTTCTGTATTCTATCTGGTATTGGCATAACTGTTTATATTTTTTAGGTCTTGCACACCTAATATCTCACCTATGTGGTATATACCATTATATTGAAAATTATTTGCTGATTTAGCCACCCTTCATTTCGATTACAATTTTTTATAGATCGATTACGAGAGAGTTCTTTGGTATATTTTCCGACCGCTCGCTGTTAGATTTGGATATCCCTCTGCTATATGGAAAGTATTTAGGTTTAACTGGCAATCTTTGAAATGAGTACCTTAGTCAATGAATACTTGAAAGGAGCAAAGGAGACAGCTGCAATTTGGTAGTGGCAGTGGAAGCGGTTTGGAAGCAGTTGTACTCAGTCAGCTTGTTGTTAGACATGCTTGCCAGGTAGTGCAGCGTATCTTATTATCAGTCAGTCGACGCTGAAAACTGTTATGCATGAACTGCACTTTGTTATGAGTTGTGCGAGCAGGCAGTGCTGACCGAAAGAGGCACATTGGAAGTTATTTGTAGCAATCTATGGTCTGATAATCCTGTTGCCACTCAGTTGAAGAGAAAAGGTTCACGATATTGGAATTCGTACAGATAGTGGCTGTAATATTAGTTTTGAGAGAGTAAGCTATGTTTTTTAAATTGATTCTGACAAGCACATGTTGTTCCTTTCCAAGCATTCTGCTCAGCAATCCGTGATAAGGTGGTACTGCTTTCTTTGTCCTACGGTTTTGCGTGTATTTGGTGGCAGTATGACTGCTAAGGTTTTCTGATGAACCACGTTGCAGAGTGACGATTAAGCTGAGCTCAATATTCAGTGTTCGTTACGATCCCGTCTAATGTTTAACCCGCGATCTGGAGTTAGAAATCGTTGTTTCCATTCATCAAAAAGATTGGAAATATTCCTGTATTTTCTTCATACTGGCGATCAAGGACTCTAAACAAATGTAACTATATCAGTGTAGTAGATGCTACTTGTGGTATTAATTTAAGTGAGGGTTTTGTGTAGTAATTACTCTAATAAATCGGAAGTTTATTTGAATTTTACAATTTAATTATTTTTGTCATATTACTGCTCCCATCTCATACTTTTTCTAAAGTAGTCAGATGCCCGTCATTGATATAGATATCTCTTTTCAAGAGACGTGATACAATGCCATTGTGTTGCGTCTCTTATATGACGTACTACTGTGATGCAGTCACTGCGGCTTTCTCTTACGTTGCGAACAGACACTATACGTACTCGATACGTAATTCACCACTGCTTATTGCACCAAAGTTTTCATTAATTCCTTTTAGTGGCCTTTTTTTGCTCAATTTTCGATTGTCATTTCAGATCTGAAGATAGCTGGATAATCAGCTGAAACTAGTAATCACGTATGTAATTACGATCTTGATTATTTTCATTGTGTTAAAAAAATTTTACCTGTATAGGAACCTGTGTTGTCATCTGTTTTTGCAATAACTGTTGCCTAGCCCTATTTGGCCCTGTGAATAATCTGCGTAGTTTCTGTGTGCACGCAAGCAAGCCAGCTCATAACAGCAACTAGTCGGTGGTAAGCGGTTGTCTCACCAGCGGTTAACGAGCAAACAGGGGCAGTCTGCCAGTCGTTCATCAAAATATTAGACGACTTGCTGATTGATTAAATTAACCTTGCACATTTTTATGTCCTTGAATGTGCACTCCTTGATCTCCAAGCACACTTTTTGGAACATATCCCTATGCTTTCAACTTCCCTTCATCATCTGCCCCCCCCCCCCCCCTCCACCCCGTCCTTCCCAACCCCCTTCTCGTCTCTTCTCGCTTATTTGCTGGCACAGAGGGCTCGTTGCTTTTAGAGACGTTTTTAGTGTTTGGCAATTATTTTTGTTATTTACTAATTGTGTGTTTTTAGACTCCTCACATTTTGTATGTTATTTATTGCCTGTGGCGGTTTTTGATCATTGTGTTATGTGTTCAAATGTGCGTGAAATCTTATGGGACGTAACTGCTAAGGTCATCAGTCCCTAAGCTTGCACACTTCTTAACCTAAATTATCCTAAGGACAAACACACACACCCATGCCCGAGGCAGGACTCGAACCTCCGCCGGGACCAGCCGCACAGGCCATGACTGCAGCGCCTTAGACCGCGCGGCATTGTGTTATGCTTTTCTGGTTTTACATATAATTTACGATTTATTGTCACCATTATTGGCACTTTTGCAAACATACAGTGATTCTAGTTTTTATTTTCTTCCTCCCGTTGTTACGTTTTTTTTATACCCCTCGGAGCCCATCGCCCTGGATTTCCCTATTGCCCACATTTCTACACAATGTAAAATTGTAAGCTTTACCTACGTACTAGCCGGCCGCGGTGGCCGAGCGGTTCTAGGCGCTTCAGTCCGGAACTGCGCGACTGCTACCATCGCAGGTTCCAATCCTGCCTCGGGCATGGATGTGTGTGATGTCCTTAGGTTAGTTAGGTTTAAATAGTTCTAAGTTCTATGGGACTGATGACCTCAGATGTTAAGTCCTATAGAACCTACGTACTACTCTTTATGTTACATTATAGGATTTATGGATTGGCTGTACTCGTGGCCCCCAAACTGTACTACGTCGTTATAAAATATTACACATTGTTGTATTCGCACGTAAGTCTACTATTTCTACGCGGGCAACCATATCAAACTCATACTGGTATAGTTATGCCATCATTTTGATGATATTATATGTTTAGTCTAACTACAACTGCACAGTCCATACATAAGTCTGTTGTTACATTTGTTGTGTATTTCTTTACTCTGTCATTATTTACTTTATAATCAAATAAATTCAGCCTTCTGCACTTATAGTTCGCTCCCTCTCTATCTTCTCTCCTAACCCCTTCCACACCCCCACGTTTAGTTTCACAACGTACGTACTACTTTACCAACATTTGGTTTATAAAATGTGGTGCATTGTATACACATCCATTTTTATGATTTCTATCTATTTTAATTCATAATTTTCGCTTGCGCTTAACGACACGACATGTTACAACTAGGACCACATGTATGCCATTCCACAATTTTCCATGCTATGTCATGCCTTGTCCAACTGAGGACTGCTTTGGAATGTGTCACACCCACATCATCCCATACTATATGTACGAAGTTCTTCTCCTTGAACAGACCCGTGTCTTTCATGCACTGTGTAATGCACTTACTTGTTTGTCTCTCAATCACCTTCATTGTGCTACTCTTGTGCTTTTTATAATTTTTTCACACTTCCAAATGATGACTGTAATCGAAACGGGTCAACAAACCAGTCAGCACACATTCAGTAACATAAAAAACTAAAATTTTTATTCGGCATCCATATCGCATCCATGTTGGTTCTCTTACTGCCACATTTATATGTTTGACGTCAAGTGGATTTACTGAACACACCAGAACTACAGAAGCAAAGAAACAAGAGCGTGTTCGGCGCTACCTGTATTCATTGCTGGAAAAAAATCTCAGCATCAAGAAGGAATTGTGCGACATAAACTAAAGTTGGTAGGCGAGTTTCTACATTTGAAACGCTATGTCTGTTCCAGTTTCGTGCTAGTCGCATAAGAGTGACGCTAGTAGCGCCACTATGAGAGTGCAATTCATGTTTGTTTTAAACTTACACTGTAACGGTCATGAGCGTTAGTTACTTTGAGATTGGACTTAGTGAGTTGATCTTAGTCAAGAATGCCTTTAAGGTGACAAAGACGCCATTGTCAGCACCTCACTTGTTTGAACGAGGTCGTGTAATAGGGTTACTAGAAGCTGACTGTTCCTTCTGCGATATTGCAGAAAGACTTGGCAGGAATGTAGCCACTGTACATGAAAGCACGGTCTCAAGAACACCGGGCTTCGGAGGACCACGTGGCACTACCGAGAAGGAAGACCATCCTGTTCAGCTTATGGCTCTGGCCCATCGTACTGCATGTCACTACTGTGACACAACCAACCGTTATAAATCGGTTACTTAAACGACAGCTTCGAGCCAGATGCCCTGTAGCGTGCATTCCACTGGCCCTAAACCATAGTCATTTACGACTTCAGGGTCCGCAGCTCGTGGTCGTGCGGTAGCGTTCTCGCTTCCCGCGCCCGGGTTCCCGGGTTCGATTCCCGGCGGGGTCAGGGATTTTTTTTGCCTCGTTATGACTGGGTGTTGTGTGATGTCCTTAGGTTAGTTAGGTTTAAGTAGTTCTAAGTTCTAGGGGACTGATGACCATAGCTGTTAAGTCCCATAGTGCTCAGAGCCATGTGTGTGCTACTTCAGGGTGTAAAGCGACAGCTCTTTGTAGGGCAGGTAGAGGTCTCTTGTGTTTTCCCATGAAAGCTGTTTCTGCCTCGGTGCCAGGGATGGTCGTTAGTTGGTTAGGAGGAGGCCTGCTGAGGGCATGTATCAGCCTGTCAACGTGCTAGATATACTGGACCTAAACCTGTAGTTATTGTTTGGGGTGCGGTTTCGTATGATAGTACAAGCACTCTCATAGTCATCACACGCACTCTGAACGTAATTTTGTACGTCAGGTGATTCGACCTGTTGTGCTGCCATTCATGAACAGCATTCGATGGGGTGTTTTCCAACAGGATAACGCTGGTCCACAAACCGCTGTTGTTACACAGCAAGCTCTACAGAGTGTCGACATGTGCCTTGGCCTGCTCGATGATCAGATCTATCTCCATTCGAACACATGTGGGACATGATTCGCGAACAGCATTAATCGTTCCTGTATTGACCGACCAAGTGCTACAGGCATGCGGCTTTTCGCGGATGATGCTGTAGTATACAGAGAAGTTGCAGCACTAGAAAATTGCAGCGAAATGCAGGAAGATCTGCAGCGGATAGGTACTTGATGCAGGGACTGGCAACTTATCCTTAACATAGACAAATGTAATGTATTGCGAATACATAGGATGAAGGGTCCTTTAGTGTTTGATTATATGATAACGGAACAAACACTGGTAGCAGTTACTTCTGTAAAATATCTGGGAGTATGCGTACGGAACGATTTGAGGTGGAATGATCATATAAAATCAGTTGTTGGTAAGGCGGCTGCCAGGTTGAGATTCATTGGGAGAGTCCTTAGAAAATGTGGCCCATCAACAAAGTAGGTGGCTTACAAAACACTCGTTCGACCTATACTTGAGTATTGCTCATCAGTGTGGGATCGGTACCAGGTCGGGTTGACAGAGGAGATAGAGAAGATCCAAAGAAGAGCGGCGCGTTTCGTCACAGGGTTATTTGGTAAGCGTGATAGCGTTCGGGAGATGTTTAGCAAACTCAAGTGGCAGACTCTGCAAGAGAGGCGCTCTGCATCGCGGTGTAGCTTGCTGTCCGGGTTTCGAGAGGGTGCGTTTCTGAATGAGGTATCGAATATATTGCTTCCCCCTACTTATGTAAAATTAGAGAGATTCGAGCGCGCACGGAGGCTTTCCGACAGTCGTTCTTCCCGCGAACCATACGCGATTGGAACAGGAAAAGGAGGTAATGACAGTGGCACGTAAAGTGCGCTCCGCCACACACCGTTGGGTGGCTTGCGGAGTATAAATGTAGATGTAGATGTAGAAATTTCTATCGCCGCCATATTACCTCGCCAAATGTCAGGTAGCAATAAAACATGCGCCTTTGCCAGTGTATAAATGTAGATGTAGAACTCCATCCCAAAAACTGATACCCGGCACCTGAACAACACAATGCATTCACGTTTGCATGCTTGCATTCAACATTCTAGCGGTTACATTGGTTATTAGTGTACCAGCATTTCACATTTGCAAGGGCTCATCTCGCGTTTGCGTTAACCTGTGATCTTGCAATTTTACTCCTTACAAGATGGGAAATCGCGTAACTGAGGAGTTTGAAATTGTGACAGGAATCAGGCAAGGATATGGGTTGTGCCCTATCCTGTTCAACTTTGCCCTCGAGAAGATCGTACGCGAGACCTTCCAAGAGAACGAAGGGATTGAAATCGAAGGAAAGAGACTGGCATACTTAGTCTATGCAGACGACATCTGTTTACTCTCTAGGTCGGAAGAGGAGTTGGAGCTAATGACCAAAGCACTAAAGGAGGCTGCCAGCAAATTTGGGCTAAACATAAACGAAGCCAAGACAGAGTACCTCGTTATGACGCGTGGTCATTGTCAGATTGCTGATCATCTACAATCACTGCAGGTTGGGGACCATTCCTACAAGAGAGTGCAAGAATTCAAATACCTAGAGGCACTTTTCACTGAGAACTCGTCATGTGAAGCAGAGATCAATGCCAGAATACAAGCAGGAAACCGATCTTACCACGGCCTAGCACAACTGCTTCGATCCAAATCTCTCTCCAGACAGTTCAGGATTCGACTGTACAAAACCCTGATCCAGCCTGTTGTTCTATATGGCTGTGAGTCGTGGAGTATCCGGAAACAGGACTACCATAAGCTCCTTGTTTTTGAGAGAAAAGTGCTTCGGAAGATCTTCGGTCCGGTTCTGGATGCAGATACAGGGGAATGGAGGATCAGATACAACCAAGAGCTTGAGGAACTATACCAGCAGCCCAACGTAGCACGAACTGCCAAAGCCAAACGAATTCACTGGGCCGGCCATGTGGCCCGGATGGAGGATCACAGATGGCCTCGGAAGCTCCTGGATTTCACACCTACAGGAAAGAGACCGCCAGGGAGACCCAAGAAGCGTTGGAGGGATGGACTCCATGAAGATATAAACCAAGCGTCAATAGATGTGGACGAATGGCGGATAGCAGCAACGGACAGAATACAGTGGAGGAGGAAACTTGTAGATGCGTGCAGTCCACTGGGCCTGATCACGTAGTAGTAGTAGTAGTAGTAGTACAAATGTTATCTTGAGAAGTGTATTCCAAAAACTTCATTCCTCCACATTAACTATATTTTGGTTTTGCAGTTTTCTTCGTCAGTATATTTCTAGAATAGCTAAAAAAGAATCTGTAGTCCTGGAGAAGTGGAGTCAGCAACTGAAGTTGGCTAGGAGCTGAGATTGACGACAGCTGGGGGATTGCCCGAGCCGTTTAGCGAGCGGGTGCCGCCGCGACGTCGGCGTTTACCCCGCCGTCCCCAAAAGACGGGAGGCGCTGCCCTCGCGCCGGCCAGGCACCCACCTGCCTTCAAATATTTGCCGACTCTGGGACTGCGAATGAGAAAAGTCGCCCTCCTCCCGCATCCCGCGGCGCGCCGGGAGATGGACGGAGGAGGAGACAGAGCAAATACTGCAGCGCGCGCGCGCACGCACACACAGTGAAAGCCAAAATAAGCACTTTGCAAGGCAAAGTTGGCGACTGCCGCGCCGCAGCGCCACTGCCGCGCCGGCGCCGCTAGCGCCAGCTGAATTCTGCAAACAACGCTCGCAGCCAGCCAGCCGCCACTACAGCTGCCGCTGCGTTCTGCGCTCGGGCCGCCACGCCTCGTTTCCATGCTAACGTCTTTTTGTGTCCCCAGAGCCGTGCCTGCCGAGTAATTGGTGCACCGGTCTCTCCCTTTTTTTGTGGCCCTCCTTACTTTGCATGTGTCCACGGTCCGTCTGCGGCTGGTTGCGTAGCCTCAGCGGCAATGTCGGTTCACGCACCGAGTCCAGAATTCCGGCAGACAGAAATAACACAATAGAAATCCTCCCGCCGCTACTGCTGCTGCTGCTAGTGGCTCACTGCAGGAACGGGATTATCCTGTAAGCACCTTTACTGAGGGGCAACGACACCCAGGACTCCATACCCTACAAAACTATTTCACAAGGGAACCTCCCCACCGCACCCCCCTCAGATTTAGTTATAAGTTGGCACAGTGGATAGGCCTTGAAAAACTGATTGGTTCAAATGGCTCTGAGCACTATGGGACTTAACATCTGAGGTCATCAGTCCCCTAGAACTTAGAACTGCTTAAACCTAACTAACCTAAGGACATCACACACATCCATGCCCGAGGCAGGATTCGAACCTGCGACCGTAGCGCTTGAAAAACTGAACACAGATCAATCGAGAAAACAGGAAGAAGTTGTGTGGAACTATGAAAAAAATAAGCAAAATATACAAACCGAGTAGTCCATGTGGAAGATAGGCAACATCAAGGACTAATGAGCTCAGGAGCGCCGTGTTCCCGTGGTTAGCGTGGGCAGCTGCGGAATTAGAGGTTCCTGGTTCAGATCTTCCCTCGGGTGAAAAGTTCAATTTTTTTTTATTTTCAGACAATTATTATCTGACAAAATCTTACGTTTTCATCACTTTTTTGGGAGTGATTATCACATCCGCAAGAAAACCTAAATCGGGCAAGGTAGAAGAACCTTTTTACCCATTCGCCAAGTGTACAAGTTAGGTGGGTCGACAACATATTCCTGTCATGTGACGCACATGCCGTCACCAGTGTCGTATAGAATATATCAGACGTGTTTTCCTGTGGAGGAATCGGTTGACTTATGACCTTGCGATCAAATGTTTTCGGTTCCCATTGGAGAGGCACGACCTTTCGTCTACTAATCGCACGGTTTTGCGGTGCGGTCGCAAAACACAGACACTAAACTTATTACAGTGAACAGAGACGTCAATGAACGAACGGAAAGATCATATCTTCGCGAAAATAAAAAAAGTAAACTTTTCACTCGAGGGAGGACTTTAACCAAGGACCTCTCATTCCGCAGCTGCTCACGCTAACCACGGGACCACGGGGCTCCTGAACTCATATTATCCTTGATGTTGCCTTATCTTGCGCATGGACTACTCAGTTTGTATATTTCGCTTATTTTTTTCATAGTTTCACACAACTTCTTCCTGTTTTCTCGATTGATCTGTGTTCAGTTTTTCAAGGCCTGTTCACTGTGCCAACTTATAATTAAATCCGAGGGGGGTGCGATGGGGAGTTTCCCTTGTCAGTCCCACTCTACAATGAGACAATAAAAATCATGGGATAGCGATATGCATACATGGCAATGGCCATAGTATCGGGTACACAAGGTATAAAAGTACAGTACATTGGCGGAGCTGTCATGTGTATTCACGTGATTCATGTGAAAAGGTAGCCGACGTGATTCTGACAGCATGACTGGAATTAACACACTCTGAAAGCGGAGTGATAGTTGGAGCTAGAAGCATGGCACATTCCATTTCGAAAATCGTAAGGGAATTCAACACTCTGCGAGCCATAAATTGTCTAGAGAAATACCCCCGTCAGGCAATACCTCTCACTTATGGCCTTCGTTTAACAACCGAGAGTAGCGTCTGTAATATTTCTGGCTTAGTCAGCCATCATATTAGGCTCCAAGAAGCTGTTCCCAGAGCAGCGGAGATGCAAGAAGTATATAGAAGACGAAACGTGGTGTGAGGTACCTGTGGCAGATGTTAGATTCGGTACCATTTCCGTGAGAAAGACCGCCTGCATAATGCTACTGCTCTTTGATTGGCTGCTATGTTCGGAGCAACGGCGCCAAAACGTTAAATTATAGTTATTATTATTAGTTAAACTACTCATTGGAATGACTTCACTTTTTAATATATATGTATATATCATCTGCTGACTATCAATCAGTCATTTTAGAATTATTAAAAACGAACTAAATAAAAAACAAAAGACGGACGAAATTGCAGACGAAGCACTTCGGAAGCGTTCGGGTCACGCCTTTTCTGGTATGGCGCGCGAAGTGTTTCGGGCTGTTCGTCACTCTGGATTAGGCAGTCGAGAAGAACAGACATGTTGTCTGTCGTAGGATGTGTTTCCAATTTTTATTTAAGTTCCTGTTCGTCACTCTGGATTAGGCAGTCGAGAAGAACAGACATGTTGTCTGTCGCAAGATGTGTTTGCCAGTATTCAGTATTAAAGGATTCACTCCGGTAGTCATGAGGCACAGATACGTGTCACAGATAGTGTAAAGATACATTTTCGTAAACATTGTGTTTGATCATGTACTTTGCTGTATCAGAAGGAGTTGTGTTAAGATCATGTAGTCTTCTCGTGTAGCTATATTAAAATATGCGAGTGGCATCCCAAAGAAGTGATACATTATTTCAGAACAGAACCTCGCTAAAAGTCAGTTTCAGCCTCAAGATACAGAACCTACGACCTGCGTGCTGTTTTCTGCGCTGGGGACATCGACTTGACGACAGCAGTTAGTGAACTATAACAGAACCTTCGTATTCCACACAGTGCAGTGGAAACAACTAGGCGTCTCACGTGTACTGCATGCACAGAACAAATGTGCTCAGTGACACGTCATCTGCAGTAATGCAGAGGAGGTAAAGGAGGATGATCGTTATTAACACCAACAATCAATTCAGTCTTCCTTTCTTGCCGTACTGCGTTTGCATAGAGCTGTCACAGTTAACAGACAAGTAGCATTGCGTGAAATAATCGCAGAAATCAATGTGGAACCTACGACGAACTTGTCCGTTACGATAATGCGGCGAAATATGGCGTTAATAGGCTACAACAGCAGACGACCGATGCGAGTACCATTGCTAACAGCACGACATCGCCTGCAGCGCCTTTCCTGGGTTCGTGACCATATCAGTTGGACCCTAGACGACTGGAGAACCGAGGCCTGGTCAGATGAGTCCCGATTTCAATTGGTAATAACTGATGGTAGACCCCTTGAACAAAGGACTATGCAAGCTAGTAGTGGCTGCATAAAGGTATGAACTGTGTTTTCATGAAATGGACTGGATCCTCTGGTCAACTGAACCGATCATTGACTGAAAGTGATTATGTTCGGCTATTTGGAGACCACGTGTAGCCATTCATGTACTTCGTGTTTCCAAACACGGATGGATTTTTCAAGGATGAAAATGCGCCATCTCACCGCGCCACAATGGTTCGCAGAATGGTTTCAAGAGCATTCTGGACAAATCGAAAGAATGGCTTGGCCACCCACGTCGCCAGACATAAAGCCCGTCCGATATGTATGGTACATAATCGAAAGGTCAGTTTGTGCAGAAAATCCTGCACCGGTGACACTTTCGCAATTATGGACGGTTATAGAGGCAGCATGGCTCAATATTTCTGCAAGGGATTTCCATGACTTGTTAACTTCATGCCACGTCGAGCTACTGAAATACGCCGTGCAAAGAAGGACCGGTACGATATTAGGAGGTATTCCATGACTGTTGTCACCTCAGTGTTACTCTGTAAGTAGGCTGTTTAGGTTTTTATGTTGGTAACGCCACGTAGTGCTCTGTATGAAAATCGCTGACTGCGCTGTGTGCAGTCTGTGGCTGGTTGGACTCATTGTTGAGCAGTTGGATGTGAACAGCCCGTAGCTTTGGGCAGTTGGAGGTACGCCGCCAGCAGTGGTGGATGTGGGGGGAGAGGTGCCAGAGGTTTGAGAGATTACTATGAGCGGACGATCTGGACGTGTGTCCGTCAGAAAAAGGAAATTTGTAAGATTGGACTTTTGAAAACTATTAAGATAAATACATTGATTGTTCTCTATCAAAATATTTCATTTGCTAACTATGCCTATCAGTAGTTAATGCCTTCAGCAGTTAGAATCTTTTATTTAGCTGGCAGTATTGGCGCTGGCTGCATTGCAGTAGTTCTAGTAACGAAGATTTTTGTGAGGTAAGTGATTCATGAAAAGTATAGTCAATTTCTGATAGAATATCACGCTCTTAACATTATCCATAACCACCTTTGTCACTGGTGTGTCAGTAGCACGAAGCAGTGCGCAAATTAAAACGAAACCTCATGAAGTAATGATAGTGCATGGACTGATTAATTTATGTACTGTTTCTACCTGTCGAATACAACTGGTTACTGAAGGGTGTCCATGTTGAAAAAGTTAATCCTGAAATGCTTCATTTTTCCCTTAAGGCAAGGCTGTATTTACCTGGGAATGTCAACTCGCAGAGCAATCGACGCTGGGGTTTTGACAGAATAATTCCAAGGTTTGAGACAAGGTCTACTTTAACGCCCATTCTTTTTAATTTCTATGCGGCATTCTGTGATAACTCATTATACCATATGACATAGAATACTAATTAACCATCTTTTGCAATTAAATTATAAATGTTATTATATACGAATGGGCCCGTTCTCTGTGGGGCGTACGTAATCCTTAATGACAAAATTAGATAAGAACTGAATATTTTTGCAGTAACTTTGAAAGAGAAGTATATAAACAAAACTGAAATAAATATATCTGGAATGAGTGGAAGAACATGACCTTACAGTGCAAACTCACAGGAAGGAGGCACATAGGGCAGCCAGTTAAAACGTGGAACTGAGACCAGAACAGGTCGATAGGCCTAATCTATCTGTGAATGGCACAGGAAGTTACTGTCATCGAAGACTCGATAGATCTGCTTTCCTAGTTCGTTGACAGCAAGGTGGTGGATCTATTCAAGTACACACTGACGTTTCAATTTTTTTTCTTTTTTTTATGGCAGAGACTATTTCGTTCAGATGAACGGTATTGCGCGATTGACACGGGCTTTAGCGCCAATCGTAGCTCACCTGTTCATATACACCTTCGAAGATATCGTCCTGGACGAGGCTCTCACAAAGCCGAGGTCGTTTTATTCACTACGTCAACGACGGCACATTCGTTGTGGAGCCAGACGGTAGAGAAAAGCTGGGAGAGTTATTGGAACCGCTCAGTAGCATCCATGACCACATCACGCTCACGAAGCAAGTTGAAAAAGTCACTTGACGTCCTCGTCCGCCTAAAGACCAACAGTAGCCATAGTGTATACTGAGGTGACAGAAGTCACGGGATAGCGAGATGCACATATACAAATGGTGGTAGCACCGCGTACACGAGGTATAAAAGGGCAATGCAATGGCGGAGCTGTCATTTGTACTCAGGTGATTGATGTGAGAAGGTTTTCAAGTTGATTATGGCCGCTCTGACCACGGACAAAGCAGTGGCCGACGGCCTTCATTTAAAGACCGAGAGCAGCGGCGGTTGCGTAGATGTGTCAGTGCTAACCGTCAATCAACACTGCACGAAATAACCACAGAAATCAATGTGGGTCGAACGAGGAACGTATCCGTTAGGAGAGTGCGGCGAAATTTTTCGTTAATGGGCTATGGCAGCAGACGACCAACGCGAGTCCCTTTAGTAACAGCCCCACATCGCCTGCAGCGCCTCTCCTGGGCTCGTGACCATACCGGTTGAACGCTAGACGACTGCAAAACCGAGGCTTGATCATATGAGCCCCGATTTCAGATGGTAAAAGCTGATGGTACGGTTCCAGGGTGGCGCAAACCCCACGAAGCCACAGACGCACATTGTCAACAAGGCTCTGTGCAGGCTTGTGGTGGCTCCATAAAGGTGTGAGCTGTATTTATATGAAATGAACTCGATCATCTGGTCTATCCGAACTGATCATTGACTGGAAATGATTATATTGGGCTACATGGAGACATTTTACAGCCATTCATGGATTTCATCCTCCCAAACAACGATGAAATTTTTATGGATCACAATGCACCAATTCACTGGGCAATAACTGTTCGCGATTGGTTGGGTTGGGTTGTTTGGGGGAAGAGACCAAACAGCAAGGTCATCGGTCTCATCGGATTACGAAAGGACGGGGAAGGAAGTTGGCCGTGCCCTTTCAGAGGAGCCATCCCGGCATTCGCCTGGAGTGATTTAGGGAAATCACGGAAAACCTAAATCAGAATGGCCGGACGCGCGATCGAACCGTCGTCCTCCTGAATACGAGTCCAGTTCGCGATTGGTTTGAAGAATATTTTGGAGAATTCTAGTGAATGAGTTGGCCAGCCAGATCGCCCGTCATGAATCCCTTCGATCATTTACGGCCGGCCGCTTGTGACCGAGCGGTTCTAGGCGCTTCAGTCCGGAATCGCGCTGCTGCTACGGTCGCAGGTTCGAATCCTGCCTCGGGCATGGATTTGTGTGATATCCTTAGGTTAGTTAGGTTTACGTAGTTCTAAGTCCAGTGGACTGATGATCTCAGATGTTAAGTCCCATAGTGCTTAGAGCCATTTGAACCATTTTTGGTCATTTACGGTACATAATCGAGAGGTCTGTACATGCACAAAATCCTGTACCGACAACACTTCCGCAATTATGGATGGCTGTAGAGACAGCGTGGTTTAATATTTCTGCATGGGACTTCCAACGACTTGTTTAGGAGTGTTGGAATGCAGCAAAATGTTAAAAAATGACATTTAAAATTTTTAAGCTTATAAAATAATTTGAAATTTTCTGCTTAAATGGTGCGAAATTTGTTAAGCAATTCTAATTGGAAGTATTTTTCTTCCATTTTTCAAACCCATATGTCCGCTCAGGAATGTGACCGAACTTGTGACGTGTTCATATTTAAATCTTCGCATTTCCGAAAACGTTTGATACAGAAGACTGTGGATTTCACTCTTCTGTTATAGAATCTTTGATCTCTCCGTTATCTCGGCAACTAGCTGTGTTTATAGTTCAGTTTTGATCTGTGAGTTTGTGTTTTGAGTCTAGAGTTTCGTTTGTCCCTCGTTCGGAGTTCGTTATCTATCTTCCTTTTACTTTTAGTGCTGAGTGCCAAAGTTTTAACGATGCCTAGCAGTGCACCATTATTTAAAAAGCGTAAGTTCCGCGGGAATCAGTTTACAAAAAACCCTTGTGTAAATAATTCTGCTTCAGCACTTTTTGATGATAGTGAAAGTTCTAACGTTTGTTCAGCTGGGATGTGCGAAAGAGATTCACCCAGTAGTCAACTAGCGCATCAAGGAATAAGTTATCAAGCTATGCAAGTGAAGTTACAGACGAAGCTTCTAATGAACAATATATTTTAGTCGACTTTCCTATTTTAAGTGAGTTTATGAAGAGTTATTTGATTTGTAATCTTTGTAGAGATCCATTCGACATGAACATAACAAAATCTACAGGACTTTCGTGCCAGATTGCTTCAGTTTGTGCCAGTTGTGAAAATGACACCTGTTTTTGGAGCTCTAAAAATGCAGTAGCAATTTGTTTGAGAGTAATGTCAGGCTACTGTATGCAATGAGAGTAAATGATGAAGAGCATACTGCTGCTGAAACACTTTTTGCCATAATGAATCTTCCACTGCCACCTGCTAAAACAGGCAGTTACACTGAAGTGATGCGAGACGCTGTTCAATATGTAGCAGATTATCTACAAAATCTGCTGCCAGTGAAGCAAAATATATAAATGAAGGAAACCCGGATATCCCTGTTGCTCTTGATGGAAACTGGCAGAAAAGAGGTCACTCACCACCACATGCTGTTGCTGCTCTTACCGTTGTGGAGAATGGCTAAGTTTTGGATTATGAAAAGCTCACTATGCATTGTTACCATTGTGTATCTGCTAAAGAAGACGAACAGATATGTGGCAAGAACTATGAAGGTACAAGTGGAGGCATAGAGGCTGCCGCTGCTGCGAAAATTTTTAACAAATCAGAAAAAGGACGGCAAGTATTTCACACTAATTCCTTGGAGATGGGAACTCCAAGGCTTACAAAAGTGTGTCAGATAAAACTATAAATGAACTCCAACAGTACTTTGGTATAGCAATAAGAAATAATGCAAATAATTTGCAGGAAATGAGACAAGCTGTATGAGCAACATATTTATATCGTTCATCAACTGATAATCCTCTACATTTTGCTTATCCAGATGGTCTTCAGTCGTGGTGCAAATAAGAAAAGCTCAAATTACTGGAGCTGCTTATCAGCATAAAATTTCTATCCCAGTGGCTGTTATGGAAGCAATTAAACCAATACATACAGACTTGGGGCATCCTGATCTTCTCAGAAAACATCTTCATGGTTGCACCCATAAACAAAACGAGTCGTTCAACAACTTCATAAGAACTCATGTAACTAAGAATTTTTTGTTTAGTTATAAACTTTGAAATGGGGAGTCAGTGATTCTGTTATTTCATTCACTGATGGTCATGTAGGTAGGTTAAAAGTCATGGAAAGGCTTGGCATTGTTCCTGGTCTTAACATCATCAGAGATCTTCAGCTTCTGAACAAAGTGCGAGTAAGCAAGACTCAATATTCATCTGAATTTAATACAAAAAAACAAGGATAGCAACAAGAAGAAAGCTTCTAGGAGAAGAAGAAGGACCAGAAGAGGACCCTGATTACTCTGCTCGACACTTTTGATAATAGAGTAAGAGATGTTTGTGAACTTTCATAATACTTAACTTTAATCGCATTTTTTGGCATTTGACATCTTTAGTGTTGCGTGTACCATTATCACACAAACCACTAAACCAATATCATTCAAATTTTCAGAATTGCTATAAAACAAGAAGAGCGAAGAGGCTCGCACAGGATAGAATAACTTGGTGAGCTGCGTCAACCCTAGTTGCTAGTTCGACTGTACTCCCTATGTTCTCCCATTGAGATGGAATTAGCACGAGCTGTTTTATAGACGTGATTGAAGATATGTATTATCGAGGATCTGAGTATGAATATTTACCCACTCGTAACCAGTTACGCATTGTAAACAGACATTAACAAAACGAAAGTGACTTGTTGCGGTAGCTACATTTAAACTTAAAATTTTGTTCCACTCTCATTGATTTCAGTATAAACCCTTATCGAATAATATAAATATACTGCAACACAAAGATACTGCAATTTATCTGAAATATTATTCTTAGGCAATCACAGTACCATCGTCAACCACTTGACGTTATCAACTACTGGATAAAAGGAGTAAAAAGAATAGTGAGCGAAGGCCGTAGTTAAATGACAGACCAACAAGCATTAAAAAGGATTGTGGCCAGACAACACAAAACTACTGCGGAAAAATTGACTGCCGAACTCAACACTCACTTGAATAATACAATGTCGACAAAAACACTACGGCTGGAGCTCTACAAGGCTAAGGTGCGTGGAAGGGCTGCCACTGCGATAGTAACGGAAGCCAATGCAAAGCTACGAAAGAAGAGGTGTCACGACCATAACACCTGGACACTTGATGACTGGAAGAATGTGACACGATCCGACGAATCATCTTTTACATTGTTTTCAACAAAGACGCGTGGAGAAGTTCAAAAGACGCCCACGATCGGCTCTGCCTGCTTTCTACAGTCAAGCGTGAGGGAGGTTCCGTTGTTACTTGGGTATTCAGCTGGCCCTTCCATTACGCTCACAGACCGTATTACTGCGAATGAATATCTTGACATCCTCAACAATAAAGTTCTTACTGCGACTAGCATATTGCTGCCAAAAACTGCCATTTTATAAGATGATACTGCGCTCATACACACACCGAAAAAGGTTCAGGCGTTATTTGTGGAGCGTCAGAATGTCGTCAAACATCTTACATGGCCAGTACAATCCTATAAGAGAACATTCCGTTGGAAACTATTTTACACTCAACGAATCTATTCTAGGATGAACTGCAGCTGTTGGCAAAGACAATGGTGTCCCATCTCTTTATTAATGAATAAATATTGTTTACATGTCTGGTGTTCATGTTATTCTGTCCACACCCTGTAGATATGAAAAGACTGGATTAGCGTCCGCTGCTTCGCTCCCGTGAACTGTATGATCTGCACGTATTTCTTTTGTTTTTCTTTAATCGAATTTTTATTTTGTTCCCGAATCATACCATCTTCTAACTTTTTCACGCTAATTAAAGGCATAGAAGCACGGTCTTTTCCGAATGAACAAAAAACGATTCTGGAAGCTGGAGTCGGAGGTCTTCGTTAATCTCCTTTTGAGCTCTTGGTGCGATATTTCCACAGAAATTTTCAAAAGTATTTTAATATAACAAAATATTATTGTAAAAATTTTCATCCTCTTTTTCACTCCGTTAGAGGCTGGATTTCCAAAAACACTGAAAAACGTATTTCTTATTTCTAACTGAGAAGCCAAATCCAAATTTTCGTAGATCTAGCTGTAAAATGCTTTCATAGTGAAATACTTCTGTAAAACATTTCATCCCCCATTTCACAACCTTAGGGGTTGAATTTCAAGCCGGCCGAAGTGGCCGTGCGGTTAAAGGCGCTGCAGTCTGGAACCGCGTGACCGCTACGGTCGCAGGTTCGAATCCTGCCTCGGGCATGGATGTTTGTGATGTCCTTAGGTTAGTTAGGTTTAACTAGTTCTAAGTTCTAGGGGACTAATGACCTCAGCAGTTGAGTCCCATAGTGCTCAGAGCCATTTGAACCATTTTTTTGAATTTCAAAAAAACCTTGAAACACGTATTCTTTTATTTCTAATTGAGAAGTCAAATACAATTTTTCTTGGTTGCAGCTTTAAACATGCTTTAGTAATACTTTAATAATGATTTATTTTCAAAACAAACTTCAAAAAATCTTTCACCCATTACTTTACCCCTTAATGGTTGAAATTCCATAAATGCTAAAGCACGTATTTCTGTTTTCTGCCCAAGAAACCAAGTAGTTCTAGCATAAAAAGTGCCTTAATAACGACATATTTTCAAAAATCTTTCATCCCGTTCTTCACCACCTTAGGGATAGAATTTAGAAAAATTCCTTCTTAAACGATGCCTATAGTATAAGATCAATACTCTCTTCAAATGTTATGTCCTTAGTGATTTGGGCTGGTCGATGATGAAACAGTTAATCAGGACATTTTCTTTGATATATAGAAAATACCAGCGGAAAAATGTTCCTATCGCACTTTAAAGAAGACGAATATGCCCCACTTTTAATAAAGACTGACTGAAAAGTGGGGCACCAGCTGTCTCATTCTACTTTCCGCAGTACTTTTAAAAATGTTTGTGAAAATATTGTCACGCGAACATACTGGCGCTCTTTTTAACATCCAACTCACCGATCACTCCCACAACTCACTACGTGAGACTCACTCACATCCATTAGTCCACCGCTGTAAAACTCTCGTGCCCATCCACTACCAATTCTCCATTGTCGCTTACTCGGCCCAATTCATTGTCATTATCTCTTATGGCTCTCCAATTGTCACTGTCTCCTCTCTCACAGTCCCAGTCTCTTTCTTTCTGTTCTGCTACTACTGTCTCCCCCTTGTTCTCTCATACTGCTACTATCTCATTCATTTCTTCCGAGTGCTGCTGTCTTTTCTCACTGTTCCTCTTTCTCTCTTCCTCATGGTCACTGTCATAGATTCTCTCTCTCATTATCAGTGGCTCTCACCCACTTCCACTTCCTCCTTCTCTTTATTCCTCTCCCACTGGCACTGTCTCCCTCACTCTTTTCCTAACACTGTTCTCTCACTGTCTACTATGTTTCACTGTCACTATGTCCCTCTCTTTCTTTCACACTGTCATTGTCTCCTTCGCTCTTCTTATACCACACCACTGTCTACTACCTTCCAGTATTTATTACTTTTCTGTCTCTTTCTCACTGCCACTATCTCCTTCTCTCTCAGCATGAGAAAGTGCGAATATGTCCGCATCTTAATATTATTGGGAAAAATTTTAAAGTTGCTGAGGAGGGTAGAATTAGGCGACTGGTACCGCACTTTTCAGTCAGAGTCTTTTAATAAATTGGAGTACATTCGCCTTTTTTGTGCTCTGACAGAGGCTTCTTCCCGCTAATTCCTTTCTTTTCGCTGCCACAACAGGGCGTGTCACCCATATGAAAAGCACTTAATAGGCCAGTAAAATTTTGATAGTTTATTTATGTGAAATGACAATAACGCAAAATTAATTTTATACCCCAGGCAGGATTTTACATGCACAAAAATTCTAGCTGACAAGGGAAACACTTTACATCATATTTCTGCATGCTACGTCAGCCGGCCGGTGTGGCCGTGCGGTTAAAGGCGCTTCAGTCTGGAACCGCGTGACCGCTACGGTCGCAGGTTCGAATCCTGCCTCGGGCATGGATGTGTGTGATGTCCTTAGGTTAGTTAGGTTTAATTAGTTCTAAGTTCTAGGCGACTGATGACCTCAGCAGTTAAGTCGCATAGTGCTCAGAGCCATTTGAACCATGCTACGTCACTTTATAAGCTAAGCCTTCGCTTCACACCGCATTTTGCATGCTTTTTTTACCCGCACAAGTAGAGTAAATGTGAATCTCTCTCTCAGAAACCGGTAAAGATATTTACAAAACTTTCAAGGTTGTTCGAGACTGGAATCTTAGGAATGTATCGCAAAAAATTACAGCCATTCTCTAAGCACAAATCAGCGACTGGGGTTTGATCCGCTGCTGATGGCGAAAAAGTGGAGGAAAAACGGTTTTTGTGGTTTTCTCAGGAACAGCTCATGAATTTACGCAGATACATCATTCATTCATTCATTCATTCACAATTAGACAAGTCAGTTTAATAAAATCATGGGTTTATCACGGGTATACCCATCATCAATCAATTTAATTTTTATTGCGTTTCTGCGTGTAGAAGTAGGGTAAATTTGAACCTCTGTATCTAGGAAAGGGATAAAGGTATCACGAAAATTTTCCAGATGGACTGGGATCTGGATCTTAGGGATGTATCGCAAAAACTTCAGCGTAGTCATCTTGGAATCTTTGGCTGGGTTTTGGTCCGTTGGTGAGGGCAAAAATATAGTAAAAACCCTTTTCTGGGGGGTTTTCGAGGTACCGCCCATGAACTAATGGTGCCTCCATTAGCTGCATCAAGCCCTCCACAGACCACATCAAATGCAAAACTAACCAACCGATTTGTTCCATTTGCCTAAGCAGATGGAAGTGTGTAATCATACTTTGACCCCGTAATGTAGGATTGTGACACTAAAATGATCCTTCTGTTGGGCATACAAATGGTCCCTTGCCCAAGGGCTATCCAAAACAATTGACTCTGCATTTTTATCGCCAGTAGAACTCGAGGTAGGAGCACCGGAAAAACCCTGTTTGCTTGCGCGACATTTCGAAACATATTGGTTAGCATGCTGTCTCAAGCATACTGAATAACATACGCTAGGAAAAGTCGACACGGAACCAATCGAAAGACCGGTGACTTACAAAAATTGGGCTGTAGCGTTTAACTTCTAGACTGAAAGCTTTGCCTCGGCAGTTTTATCCCTCTTGACGAGGATGTAACGACGAGAGGAACACTGCCTTTATCCGCACGCTGCATTGTCTCGCGCCAGATATTGCGACGGCAGCCGTGGCCAGCCGCTTCCCGTTGCTCCCTCGCGGCAGAGTGCTGGAAGTGTGGTGTGGGGTGGGAGGCGGGGGCGCGGCCGATGACAGGACGCGTGTTCCCCCGCTACTAATCATCGATTTGCACCGTCCGCCGGACACGGACAGGCCGGCCGCTGCTCCCGCCCCCACCGCAGCGCGGCCGACAGCACGGGCCGTCGATCGCATTCGGACTCAGTAATTGAACGCGCGTTTGTTAGCGCCATCAAGAAACAATGGCCCTTTGGAAGTTGGTCCCGTGCGCGCCACTCGCACGGTTCGATACCCTGTGATGAATGTCTTGCGCCTCCGCTTCGCTCTTGACAGACAAGAGTAATGATGGCTACGCTTGCCGTTATCCTCTACCGTGCTGTGATCATTCCTGAAGTAACACATGTCGCACGTTATAAAGGATCTGAAAGGAGATGTTAGCTGTACTGTAACTTCCGCTGAAATAACCAAACGGAAATCGGGGAGCAACTCTTAAGTTGAACAAATCTTTCAAATATTTCAATCCCTACTGTTTTATTAAGTTCCATGTGCGGTGGCGATACATATAACCTTTAAAATGACGTCTGTCATGGAGGTGAGTTCGTAGCAGACAGCTGTCATTGAGTTTCTTTTGGCAGAAAACCAGAGAATCGCATGCATTCATGGGTGCTCGTAGAATGTCTACGGCGACCAGCCAGTAAACAAAAGCTCGGTGAGTCGTTGTGTGAGGCGTCTGTCATCATCAAAACAAGATCGCGCAAACCTGTCCGATATCCCGTATGTCGACCGGCAGCACAGAGCTGTGACTCATGCAATGTTGGAACGTGCGGACACTCTCATTCGAAGTGATCACGAGATCACAGCACAACTCGACGTCTCTGTGTTCCTCGTTGCCGAACAGAAGACTGTAAGAGTAACGAAGAACCATTTGTGCGGTATTGCTTGCGCGTTACGAGGCTGATCGTGACAAATTTTTTGTCGTATATCGTCACAGCCGATGAAACATGAGTTCATCATTCCGAATCTGAAACAGAACAGCAACAAAGCAGTGGCGGCACAGCCCCTCTCCTCCGAATAAAAAAATCAAAGCCGTTCCTTCAGCTGGTAAAGTCATAGTGACGGTCTTTCGAGACTCTGGAGGGATTATTCTGTTTGATGTCCTCCCTGAAATGATCAACTCTAAACTGTGCTATGCTACCATCAAAAAATTGTAAAAACGTCTTCAGCCTCTTGGTCGCCACAAAAATACAAATGAACTTTTCCATCACAACGCAAGGCCTCACACAAGTCTGGGCGCTCGAGAGGAGCTCACAACACTTCTTTGGATTGTTCATCCTCGTCCACCCTACAGCCCGGATCTCGCACCTTCCGACTTCTATCTGTCTGACCCAAATAAAGACGCACTGCGCGGAAAGTACGAGGGTTGACTGAAAAGTAATGCCTCCACCTTCGTAACTCTTCAACAGTTGGCAGCACTGGTAAGCGGCAGGTACTGGCTTGTTCCGCAGCCTCTTCTCTACAGCTACAGATGGCGGGAAGCCTTAGCATTGAACGGTTGTGTTGTTACAGTGTAAACTGTGACACCCTGCGCGACGGTAGGTCAATGCGATTTAAGCAACGTGCAGTCATTGAATTCTTGACAGCAGAAGGTGTCACCTCAAAGGAGATTCACCAGAGAATGAAAGCAGTTTTTGGTGATTGTGTTGATGTGAGTACTGTGCGTCTTCATTCTCGTAAAGCAAGAGGAGTTCCTGGCAAATTTCAAGTCTGTGCGCTTTCATTTCAGGAGTCAGCATCTGGGGTAAACATCGTGCACAGATCTTCCGATAGCCAAGCAAAGCATTAATGTGACCCACATGTACTTGTGAAACGCCGATTGTGCTTGCAGTTTCTCTCTGAGTGATACAACTATCGTCCTGAATCAATCTGTCAACATTTTGCTAGTGAAACTCGGTGGTTGCTCTCACAGGACGTCCAACTCTTTGTCATGCAGGTCAGGTGTTCCCGCCTCAACGTCTTTAAACTTACTCGCCCAACGACGCACAGTACTCACATCAACACAATCACCAAAAACTGCTTTCATTCTTTGATGAATCTCCTTTGGGATAACACCATCTGCTGTAAAGAATTTAATGACTGCACGTTGCTTAAATCGCATTGACCGACAGTCTGCGCAGGCTTCCATACTTTACACTGTAAGAACACAACCGTTCAATTCTAAGGCTTCCCGCCAACTGGAACTGTAGAGAAGAGGCTACGGAACAAGCCAGCACCTGCCGCATACCTATGTAGCCAACTGTTGAGGAGTTACTAAGGTGGAGACATTACTTTTCAGTCAACCGTCGTAGTACTTTCATGATGGGGAAGCTACTGATGCAGCAGGGCAAAGGATGCGACATCGACGAGTAGAGTGTTACCATGCAGGCATTCAGGACCTCGCAGTAACGTGGCATAAGGCCGTCGCATTGATCGGTGGTTATGTTGAAAAATAGGGTTTTGTAGTCAAAAGAATGAGAAATAATGTGGTGCATTGAAATCCTGAATAAAAAGAACCTGATTTCAGAAAAAAAGTGTTACATTACTTAATGGACACACCTTGTTCTTCAAGGGAAGAAATCCTCAAATGTAAAATTAGCTTCCAGCGTACTCCGAGCGAGTGTTACAGAAGGATTACTGTTAACTATAAACTGTGTATCAGAATTAACTGAGAAAGCTGAGCATAGGTGCAAATATACGATAACAGAAGCAAAAACATTCTACTAAACATGCATCCGCGACCGAGCCGTTTCTGAGATGACCCCGAAAGTGTAGTTACGGGTCGACTTTCGTCTGAAAATATTGTTTGGGACAGTGCTAATGTAAATGAAATGTAAACTTTTCGATTAAGTCCCCATCTCAATACCCTAAAACTATATGCATGGTCCAGCTTAAAAAGAAATACAATAAGGCATTTTATACATTGATGTACAAAACGTTAGAATGAAGTTAGCTTTCGTATGACGTGTTACTGCCAAATACATAGCTAGATGAAACTTTAACATCACAAAGGAAGAACTGATACATATAGTAGAGAAGGTAACTACAAGACATACGCAATGAGAGAAAAGAAATGACAATAATAACACTGAAGTCACCGCGATTCGTGACATTACAAAAGGCGGGAGACGGTTTTTAAAAGGATTTGTGATTATCACGGCAGTACCCTCAAACGGTGAGAGGTTCGAACTCGTAACTCAACCAGGAAAGTTGTCGAGCATAATCGTTTACGTGGTCCTGCTGTTTTGGCGTGGGGAGGAATACTGTTGCAAGGGCGCACTGACCTCTAAATCTTTGAACGCGGTACGTTCACACCGCTTACCGTTATTGCAGCACTGTGCTCCTTCTCCAAGTGCGTCTTTTCAGAGGTGCATTAGGCCCTGACGGCATTTTTACAGATGAGGGACGTGTTGCAGCACGTCCCAATGCACCAATAGCCATCCAGCAGCTGGGGAATGGATCGCCCGGCCACAAGAACGCCTTACAAAGCTTGCGGCCAGTATATGAGCACGTTGCCGAACATGCATTGCCGTTCGTGGTGATCATACACCCTATTAATAACCATACCCCGTCTTCTGTAACGTCCAGGGAACGATCATGAACTGCCGTGACTTTGGTGCAATTATTGTCTTTGAATAAAAGTGTCATTTCTGGTCGTCTCGTTGCGTATTTCTTTCAGGTACCTTATTTACTATACTGTAGATGTTCCTTGTATGTATGATCCAAGTTTCATTGACAGTGGCATATGATGCAGACGTTACTTTTCACCATTAAATCTTGCACGTCAGTGTACTGGGTGTGCACAAGGGCTTGCCCTAATTATAAAATTTATAACAGAATAACCGTTTGACATAATAAGTTACATTTGATGCCATTACGTAGGTTAGTGTTACTAGTTTTTTTTTAAGACCACTTACGTTTGTAAACGTCAACGTGTGTGGTAGTTCGGAGAATGTCAAGACGGTATTCCAGTTCCTGCCAGGTGTTTCGTAACCTGTGTTCTGTCACAGTACCCACGGCAGTTTGTATCCTGGCCTTCAGTTCGTCGAAGTCAGCAACTGTCAAGACTGTCCTTAATATAGCCCCTGAAAAAAAGTCAAGGGGCGTAATGTCTGGAGAGTGGTGTGGCCAGGGTGTTGGACCGTTCCTTCCAATCCACCGATCCGGACATTACTCCCCTCTCCAGACGTTACGCACCTTGGCTTTTTTTTCTGGGGCTATATCAAGGACAGTCTCCGTCACACCAGTTGCTGACGTCGACGAACTGAAGGCTAGGATACAAGCTGCTGTGTGTACTGCGACAGAACACATGTTACGAAACACCTGGCGGGAACTGGAATACCGCCTCGACATTCTCCGAGCTACCAAGGGAGCACACGTTGAAGTTTACTAACGTAAGTGGTCTTAAACAAAAAAAAATACTAACACTAACCTATGTAACGCCATCAAATGTAAAGTATTATGTCATACGGTAATTCTCTAATAAATTGTTATAATGAGGGCAAGACTTTGTGCTCACCCTGTATTTTATAGTTTACTGTAAATTCGGACCTATTAAAATAACTGTTCCTCATGTGATGCAATATTACACTCGTCTCTTCAATGTCTTGCGAGCTCTTCCAATCACTCTGTATCAACCCTTGAACCATACAATTCGTCTATTCAGTTCTTCAAGCGTATAAACAGGAGTGCTGTACGTTTCACTTTTGAGATGACCTCAGACAGAACAATCCAGAGGCCTAAGCTCAGGCAATCTTGAAGGACAAGGTATAGTCCCTGCTCGTCCCATCCGTCTCGCACCGAACACTGTCGTTAGATGTAGACTTACATCAGCAGCAAAACGTGCCGGTGCTCCTTCACGAGTATACCACAAACCCTAATCATCCGACTTGGTTGAAATCTGAGCCCAGTCAAATTGGGACTTACTCGAAACGTTTACATTTCTGATACAACTATACTAAGCAGTAAGTTTACGTTTCAAATACATCTGTACTAACTAGGACAAGCTTTCATACTGAACTCAGCGACGGCTCGTAACCACATGTTCGAGACCCATATTTAGTGCAACGTTTTTGCTTCTACACTCCTGGAAATGGAAAAAAGAACACATTGACGCCGGTGTGTCAGACCCACCATACTTGCTCCGGACACTGTGAGAGGGCTATACAAGCAATGATCACACGCACGGCACAGCGGACACACCAGGAACCGCGGTGTTGGCCGTCGAATGGCGCTAGCTGCGCAGCATTTGTGCACCGCCGCCGTCAGTGTCAGCCAGTTTGCCGTGGCATACGGAGCTCCATCGCAGTCTTTAACACTGGTAGCATGCCGCGACAGCGTGGACGTGAACCGTATGTGCAGTTGACGGACTTTGAGCGAGGGCGTATAGTGGGCATGCGGGAGGCCGGGTGGACGTACCGCCGAATTGCTCAACACGTGGGGCGTGAGGTCTCCACAGTACATCGATGTTGTCGCCAGTGGTCGGCGGAAGGTGCACGTGCCCGTCGACCTGGGACCGGACCGCAGCGACGCACGGATGCACGCCAAGACCGTAGGATCCTACGCAGTGCCGTAGGGGACCGCACCGCCACTTCCCAGCAAATTAGGGACACTGTTGCTCCTGGGATATCGGCGAGGACCATTCGCAACCGTCTCCATGAAGCTGGGCTACGGTCCCGCACACCGTTAGGCCGTCTTCCGCTCACGCCCCAACATCGTGCAGCCCGCCTCCAGTGGTGTCGCGACAGGCGTGAATGGAGGGACGAATGGAGACGTGTCGTCTTCAGCGATGAGAGTCGCTTCTGCCTTGGTGCCAATGATGGTCGTATGCGTGTTTGGCGCCGTGCAGGTGAGCGCCACAATCAGGACTGCATACGACCGAGGCACACAGGGCCAACACCCGGCATCATGGTGTGGGGAGCGATCTCCTACACTGGCCGTACACCGCTGGTGATCGTCGAGGGGACACTGAATAGTGCACGGTACATCCAAACCGTCATCGAACCCATCGTTCTACCATTCCTAGACCGGCAAGGGAACTTGCTGTTCCAACAGGACAATGCACTTCCGCATGTATCCCGTGCCACCCGACGTGCTCTAGAAGATGTAAGTCAACTACCCTGGCCAGCAAGATCTCCGGATCTGTCCCCCATTGAGAATGTTTGGGACTGGATGAAGCGTCGTCTCACGCGGTCTGCACGTACAGCACGAACGCTGGTCCAACTGAGGCGCCAGGTGGAAATGGCATGGCAAGCCGTTCCACAGGACTACATCCAGCATCTCTACGATCGTCTCCATGGGAGAATAGCAGCCTGCATTGCTGCGAAAGGTGGATATACACTGTACTAGTGCCGACATTGTGCATGCTCTGTTGCCTGTGTCTATGTGCCTGTGGTTCTGTCAGTGTGATCATGTGATGTATCTGACCCCAGGAATGTGTCAATAAAGTTTCCCCTTCCTGGGACAATGAATTCACGGTGTTCTTATTTCAATTTCCAGGAGTGTATTATTGTATTCCTTTACCTGTGTCAAAGCTGGATATTAATAATGATTCACCTTGTATATTGTGGACACTTTGAGAAAAGTGTACGAAGTCTAAATTTTTTGTCGATATCTACATATGAATCACACCTTCTCTTACGCAATCGACGGAGGGAAAAAAATAAAAAGAAAAGAGCGCTATCAGTTTCTCACAAAACTTTTCAGACATAAGGAACTTCGAAGTTAGTTTACCTCGAAATTATCATACTGAGTTCTGTCACTTTTCTCATTACGCCTAGGATGTGCGAACCATCAGTTGACTATAGTCAGAAGCTCCACGAGGCTGTTCGCGCTTGATATTTTCTTGTATAATGAGTTTGCAACGCCAGAAAGTAAGAAGACGTGCTCAAAAGCAATGCCTCCGAATTTTTTATGTGAAAACTCTTAAAACTGTTCAAATAACATAAACTTTACCAACATTCTACATCTTTATTCTTCAAAACTACAAATTTTTCTTTCATCATAGTCACCCTGCCGACGAACACATTTCTCCCAACGAGAGGCCATTTTGTTGATACTGTCGCTGTAGAATGCTTGACGGAGTCACAACGTCACCTTTGATTGCACCCCTTCATCACTATCAAAGTGAAGTCCTCGAAGACGTTCTTTAAGTTCTGGAAAGAGATGAAAATCGGATGGGACCACATCGGACTGTATGGAGGATGATCGATGACAATGAATCCAAGGCGATGGTTGTTGCAGATGTCGCAGCGCTCGTGTGCTGTCTGGCATTGCTTGTTGAAGGAGAGGGTGGTCCACGTGTGGAAAAGGTTTTCTGCTGTTAGAAACTCGGTTATAGCACACTATTTCTCACGCACCGTCACCGTTACGTTACACACCGCCCCATTACACGATACAATTCGGAATCCTCCAGCGACAGAGGGCTGCAAATACATACCCATGAAAAATAAATGTATGTTAATAACGGTTGTTTTATTTAGAAAGCTATAAGAGTTTTCATATAAAAAATTCGGAGGCATTACTTTTCATCACGCCTTCGTAGTAGCGAAAAGCCGGAATGCTTGCAGAGGAACGACACATGGTGTAGAACTACGAGTCTACTTTCAGCATAAAATAACGTAGCCTACTGCGCGTAAATAAATCTGATTCGCTGATCACACAAATTGCAATCAATAAATGAAAAAAAAACATAGCCATTTAATAAGAAAGAAGGATGAGCCTACGGCACATTAAAGTGGAACGGCCACTTGCAAAATCAATTGCAGAAAAGGCAGATGCCAGACTGAGTTTCACTGGAGGAATCCTAGGGAAACGTAATTCGTCCACGAGGGAATTAGTTTACAAAACCGTACTTCGACCACTTCTTGAATACTGATAGCCAGCCAGCGACCTTTGACCCGGTCACAATTGACAGAGAGAAAAATACGATTCAAAGAGGGCGGTGCATTTCGTCACGGGTTCGCAGGCTGAGAGCAAGAGCGTCTCAGACAAAGCTCATGTAACTCAAGAGGGGCGTTGTGCATTATGGAGACGTTTACTGTTAAAACGTCAAGAGCGCATCCAACAAGCAGGTACTTCTCCCGCATACGTCTCGCACATGATGATGACGGTAAAATTAGACAAATTCGAGCTCGTACGGTAGCTTCCGATGGTGGTTCTTCTCATCCGTTACTAACCGGCTGCAGTTGCGAAATGCATTACTTGCTAGAAACGTGAATCCCGATTCGAATACCCAACAGTCATCCAGTTCCAGTAGGTCGGCTGCTTTCATGTAACACACAATAAAAATAGGTGGTTCTCAACTTAATAGCCAGATATCTCAGAGACCGGCAAAAGTTAAAAATAAAACAAAAACAAGGTTCTGTATTTCTCGCAACTGAACGGTAAGCATGAAGTTATAATTTCGACTATAGCAGCAAACGAAGACCTCACATATCGAGTAAATTACACAGAATTTGACTCATGCCGAAAGGCAATCATTCAGCAACTTGCGTAACAGTTACGATCTCAGGATACAACATTAAACGAAAGAAAATGGGTCGACTGATAGGAACATCACAGAATAAACTTTTGAAGTAAATTAAGCTACAGATATAGCGCTTTGGGGCAGAATATAACAAAATTGTGAAACAGAAACGAGATGTAGTGAGAACAGCAACTAGAACTGACTCAATAAGAACAGGTGCCTTTCACATGCTGACAGAATGCCAAAACTGACATTTAGTTCCAGACGCCTGCAAGTTTTTGTTCTATTTCTGATCCTTTAACATTCTGTTCGTTGACACCTGACACTACTGCAGTAGTCTTCCGATATTAGGTACTGTGTGATATAAATAGCGTGGCGTGGCATTTTACACCTGTTAACAGAATAAACTGATCACCTGTCGTTGTTTTTAAGGCCTATGACAAGTAGACGTTGAAGCGAGCTGTAATTTCCGTGGTCCACTTACGACATGAGTTGCTCTGTCCTAAAACTACGGAGCTTGGGCGCGAAAAAAAAAAAAAAAAACGGGCGGTTCATTTGTTCATATTTAAATAACTTTCTGTTCAACGTAACTATTAGCAGTTATATCAAGTAACTAACTTATTATATATAGAGGCTGTTTCTTTACTTTTCACAGTTGTGCAGCTATTTAAAATTCTTATCCGTTTTCGACATCCACAGTGGATATCGGGCTCCTCCACACTTCTACATAATTTTCGGTCTTGTGACACTGTTTCCACACTGAAACTCCAAGCCTCAATGATTGTATTCAAAGCAGGCTATACTCGTATGTTGTACACTTTCACTTTCCGAGACATAGAAGCTTCGTTTTGGACACTGTATTTAGTTAACCAAAAGGACTCCAAACTATTTCATACCTTATGTTTATTTATTTTGCCATTCGTCCAGTCGTTCTCTACAAATAACCTAGATACACAAACTCGTCGACTGGAGTCACCACTTCACTGTTAATTTGTACTATTTTCTATTCTACGTGTTAGCTGCAAATTATTTTAGTTCCATTTTACCCGATTTTGAGTTCCCCTTCTATTAAGTTCCTCTTTCGATTATCAAGCAATCAGAAAAACGAAGGGGCTCCTAGTGTACTCCATTAGCAACTCTACATTTACATGATTACGCTGCTATTTGCAATTAAGTGCCTGGCAGAGGGTTTATCGAACCAACTTAAAGCTACTTCTCCAACATTCCACTCTCGAACACCGGGCGGGAAAAACGAACTTTTAAATCTTTCCGTGCGAGCTCTTATTTTATGATGATGATCATTTCTTCTTATGTAGATGGGAGCCAACAAAATATTTTCAAATACTGAGAAGAAAACTGGTGATTTAAATTTCTCGAAAAGTTCCCATCTCAGCGTAAAGCACCTTTGTTTTAATGACTGCCACCACAAGTCTTGTATCATGTCCGTGGCACTGTCCCCCTTATTTCGCGATAATACAAAACGAGTCGCCCTCCTTTGAACTTTTTAGATGTCCTCCGTAAATGCTATCTGATGTGAATCCCACAGCGCACAGCAGTACTCCAGAAGAGGGCGGACAATCGTAGTGTAAGCAGTCTCTTTAGCAGACCTGTTACATTTTCTAAGTGTTCCGTCAGTAAGTCGCAGTCCTTGGTTTCCTTTCCCCGCAACATTATCTATGTGATCATTCCAAATTAATTTATTCGTAATTGTAGGTCCTAAGTATTTAGTTGAGTTTACGGCCATTACGTTTGTGTGATTAATTGTGTAACTGAAATTTAGCGGTTTCCTTTCAGTACTCATATGGATGACTTCACACTTCTCATTGTTTAGAGTCAACTGCCGCTTTTTGCATCATCTTGCCTAAATCGTTTTGCTATTCATTTTGCTCATTTGATGACTTTACAAGACGGTAAATGACAGCATCATCAGCAAAAAATCTAAGAGGGCTGCTTAGATTGTCTCCTAAACAGTTAATGTAAATGAGGAACAGCAGAGTGCCTGTAACAGTTCCTTGGGGGACGTCAGGTATTACTTGAAGGTTTTCTCGATGACTTTCCGTCAGTTACTACGAACTGTGACCTTTCTGGCACGAAATCACGTATCCAGTCGCACAACTGAGAAGATAGTCCATAGACAGGCAATTTGATTAGAATACGCTTGTGAGGAACGGTGAAAAAACATTCAGAAAATCAAAAATATGGAATCAGTTTGACGTCTCCTGTCGATAGCACTCATTACTTCGCGAGAATAAAGAGCTAGTTGTGTTTCATAAGAACGATACTTTTTGAATCTGTATTGACTATTTCTCAACAAACCGTTTTCTTGCAGGAGATTCATAATATTCGGCCATAATATGTGTTCCAAAAACCCATTTCAAATCGATTATAGTGATATGGGTCTGTAATTCAGCGGATTATTCCTGCTTCCTTTCTTTGGTGTTGGTGTAACTTGTGCGACTTTCCAGCATGCAGCTATTGTATCGGCATACTCTGAAAGAAATCTGAATGGTATACAATCTAGACCGAAAGCCTTGCCTTTCTGAAGTATTTTAAGCTGCTTTACTACCTCGAGGATATCCGTTTCTCAGTTATTCTTGAGTCGAATTCTGGAATATTTACTTCATTTTCTTTTGTGAAGGAATTTCTGAAAGCTGCATTTAGCAGCTCTGTTTTAGTGCCAGTGTCATCAATAACATCGCCGTTGTTATCTCTCAGTGAAGGTATTGATTGTGTCTGTCCGCTGGGGTGCTTAACATACGAACAAAATCTCTTGGGGTTTTCGGCTATATTTCGAGACAGAGGTTCGCTGTGGAAACTGTCAAAAGCATCTCACATTGAAGTTCGCTCTAAATTTCGAGCTGAAGTAAAACGTCGCTGACCTTTTTTTTTGGGGGGGGGGGGTGGTTCTTTTAAATTTGGCATGTTTTCTTCGTTGCTTCTGCGACAGTGTTCTGACTTGCTTAGTGTACCTTGGGGGATCAGTACCATCTCTTATTAACTTATTGGGTGTATATCTCTCAATTCCCGTCGACACCTTTTTTCTTTTTTTTTTTAGCTACGTCTGGTCTACTCTTAGTCAGACTGGACTAAGTGGGAACTCTCGCTTAGGAAGGTGTCACGCGAATTGTTATCTACTTTTTTAAACAGCTGTCTTTTTATTTTTAGTCGATTTGGATGTTGCGGTATTCAGCCTGGGTACAACAGCCTTGTAGTCGCTAATCTGTGTTTCTGTTATGATGCTCACTATTTGTTCAGGGTTGTTTGTTGCTAAGAGGTCAAGTATGTTTTTGCAACCATTTACCCTTATAGTGCGCTCCTGAACTAACTGCTCGAAGTAATTTTCGGAGAAAGCATTTAGTGCAATTCCTGACGTGTTCTGCCTACCACTGGCTCTGAATACATATTTTCGCTAACAAACCGAGGGTAGATTTAAGTGACCACCAACTATAATCGTATGAGTGGGGTACGTGTTTGAAACTCTACTTCTTCAGTTCCCCTGTTCATGGTTTGAAAACATTCTCTTCAACATCTATGAAAAGTTTTGGTGTTACATAATTTCCTTGCTTGAATCATCGGTCAATTCTAAATTTCTCCCTCTCCTGGTCTACTGTGATGGACGCTATCATATATATTAACATAGACTGAATCAGACTCTAGGCTATTAGTAAAACTTTGGTTGAAACTGATTCGAACGCTTTCTCAAAATCTATAAATCCCAGTCCAAGTGATAATTCATACCCATTGCTCCGTTCAATAATTTCGTCGATGCCTTAAAAATGATTCATTGATCTATACCCGTTTCTATAGCCCACTTGTTCCTCTGAACAGACACGCAGATTCGAGTTTATCGTCATTTTGTGATATTCTCACACCCGAGCCACTTTTCTTCGTAGTGGCATGATATTTCTGACAGTTAGAGGCCAGTAAGTGTGTGTAGGTCAGTGATCAGTCTCATTCAATTGTTTCGATACGTGTCGATTGGTTTAATACTAGGGCTGTGTAACTGGAGCACCGAACTCAGAAGTAAAGATCAGACCTAACGTGTGGCATCTCAAAAGCTGCCCCAGCGGTCCAGCAAAAACCCTGCAAAACTTTTCCTGTGTTCCCAACCAGAAAATTGCATGCACAGAGCAACAACAACAAAAAAAAAATCTTATTTTTCTGTCACATTGACACTACATAACGATTCTAGTAATATCTAGCAGAGCTTGGTTGTAGTTTTGGGGGAAGCACCAACACAATTATGACTCTAATAGGCTGAGTGGTTGGTCGACTTGGGGGAAAGGTCCAAACAGTGAGGTCATCGGTCCCGTCGGATGAGGGAAGGATGAGGAAGGAAATCTGCCGTGCCCTTTCAAAGGAACCACCCCGGAATTTGCCTGAAGCGATTTACGGAAATCATGGAAAACCTAAATCAGGATGGCCGGACACGGGTTTGAACAGTCGTCCTCCCGCATGCGAGTCCAGTGTGCTAACCACTGCGCCTCCTCGCTCGGCCTAATAGGCGTAATAAAAAAAAGTGACCGAACCCTTGAGCTCTAAAGCGCTATTTAGAGACCAGGACATCTTTGTCTTCTGTCGCCTGTGACTTCTGTTCCAGCTAAGGTAAGAAGATCACTACGGAGCAATTCGTCGAAAAGTGGTAGCACTCTGTTTTCGTGTCCTCCTGCTGCCCAGAACCCCCTCATAGTGCTTAATGTGGCACAAACTGTGCCGCCATTGGTTTTTGAAGCAGTCGTTAAAGGTTTTGCCGATTATTACTCAAAATAAATGATATGGCAACGAGATGGGAACGTAAATATTTGGCGGAAGTTTGGCAAACGGATTAACCTGAATGTCTTTGTAGCGTCACTTAAATTCAGTGTATATAGACTGTTTCCCTGGGATTTGTTGAATTGGTTGCCGTTGGTCACAAATTGAATGTAGGCATTTTAGACAATAACGTGCTTATTACTCTCTGCCAACAGTTGGAATCGTACCTTTTCTTTAACAAGATGGTAGTTTTACTGCCTCAAAAGGAGGACTACTGGACTACAGTTCGACGAAGATCTCATGGATTACTTGAACTGACGTGGTCAAAACCAGAACCCATGGAATATCTATGAGACGAACATGAGAATCAGTTCTGCTCCAATTTATTTCTATCAGATCTTGACACTAACTACTTAAAACGTTTTAGAAAGTATGGAAACACATTCTGCTTTCATTTTGTTAGATCTCAGTGAAAAGTCTTCGCTGAAAGTTAAATGGTGTAACAGTATCAAATAGAAATCCTACTTGACACGGATATAAGAAGACTTTTGGCTGTTTACTTATTTTGTAGACATTATTCCAATAATTTGTCAACGGCCGTCTTTTGAAACCCATAAAGACGTCACCGAATTTTTTTTTCATTTTTTTTTTTTTTTTTGTAAATGCCCTAAGCCCTTCTCGCTATAAAAAAGAATAATTAAGTAATATAACCTTCATCTGTTTGCGTTATGTGTTTCATGTGCAGCATTCAAGGACTATTACCTAAGATTAACATTCACTGAACTAATATTCGATAAGCTCTAAGTCCAAAATATGTAAATGAGCACATTATTTACGACTTACACTTAGTATACACGAAACAATGCTTTTGGCACATTATATGTAGGCCAAACCATCCAAGACAACAACGTTTACATTTCAAAAACACCACTAGACCGAGTAGATAATTTTTTCTATTTTGGTAGTACTTTATTGAACTACAGTACTTGCGCACATGATGTGGAAAAGAGAAAATGTGTGGCTCATACAATGTTCAGAAGAGTATCTTAAGGTGTATCGAGCTGTTCTGATTTCCAAATCACGTGATAGTTGTCAAGCCTGAACACAACATCGTCGTAATATCAAAAAACCTGATCGCTTGCACAGCAAGCCCAGAACAGGTCGGAAGCTCAGGAACGGGACTAACACTGAGCAGCCGAAAGATAATGACCAACTGATTAATAAGTGTTTCTCCAACTTTGAAACGCAGTATAGCAGCGATCGTGTGTGGCATGGATTCGACAATTCCTTCATAGGTTCCCAGAGGTATGTGGCACCATATGTCTATGCACAAGGTCACGTAGTTACGGTAAATTAAGGGTCGACAGCCTCCTAATGTGTTCCGTCGCACTCAGATCACGTGACACCAACGCCATGTCACTATCAAGCTCCTCAAACCACTAAAGCAGGATTATGGCCTTGTGAGACGAACAGTTATCCTGCTGGAAGATACCATCGCCGACTAGGAAGCCATCAAACGTGAAGGAATGTAGATGGTCCACAGTAAAGTTCACATATTCCACAACTGATTACTACCACAGGTCCGATAGAAGCCCACGTGAATGACCCCATAGCGTAACACTGCCCCCACCACTATGTATTCATGATGCCGCCTAGAAGAGGGCATATGCAGACACGACTGATGTCTCGGTGTAACAATAAACGTGATTCATCCCACCAGGCAACATGTTTCCATTGATTCGCGGTCCAACCTCGACGAAACCATGCCCATTGCACTGGTACACTGATGGTCCAACCTCGACGAAACCATGCCCATTGCACTGGTGCACTGATGGTCCAACCTCGACGAAACCATGCCCATTGCACTGGTGCACGGATGGTCCAACCTCGACGAAACCGTGCCCATTGCACTGGTGCACTGATGGTCTAACCTCGACGAAACCATGCCCATTGCTCTGGTGCACTGATGGTCCAACCTCGACGAAACCATGTCCATTGCACAGGTGCACCAATGGTCCAACCTCGACGAAACCATGCCCATTGCACTGGTGTACTGATGGTCTAACCTCGACGAAACCATGCCCATTGCACTGGTGCACTGATGGTCCAACCTCGACGAAACCATGCCCACTGCACTGGTGCACTGATGGTCACATCAGTGCACCAATGCAATGGGCATGGATTCGTCGAGGTTGGACCGCGAATCAATGGAAACGTGTTGCCTGGTGGGATGAGATGCCTCTCAATATCACGTCGAACCTCATTTTACCCAGCGGAGTGCAGCAACTTGACCTGGCATCCTCTCAACAAGTCGTTTGATGTCCCCTGCAGAAATATTGAGACACGCTACCTATGTAGCCGTCCATTATTGCGAAAGTGTTGACGGTGCAAGATTTTGTGGACGAACTGACCTCTCGATTATGTCCCACAAATGTTAGGTGGGATACATGTCAGATGATCTGGGTGGCCAAATCATGTGCTAGAACTGTCCACAGTATGGTTCAAACCAGTCGCAAACGATTGTGGCGGATTGTCAATCATAAAAATGAAGTCCATGAATGGCTTAAAATAGTCTCAAAGTAGCCGAACATAACCAGTTTTGGTCAATAATCGGTTCAGTTGGACCAGAGGACCCAGTCCATTCCATGAAAATGCATCTCACACCATTATGGAGTCACCACCAGCTTGCACAGTGCCTTGATGAAAACTTGGGTCCATGGCTTCGTGGGGTCTGCGTCACACTCGAACCCTGCCATCGGCTCCTTCAACTATAATCGGGACTTATCTGACTGGGCCATCGTTTTCCAGTCGCCTAGGGTTCAACCAATACAACAGGTGACGTCGTTCTGTTAGCAAAGGCACTCGTGTCGGTCGCCTGCTACCGTAGCACATTAACCCCAAATTTCGCCGCACTGTCGCAATGGATAAGTTCGACGAAAGTCCCACTTTGATTTCTGCGGTTATTTCAAGCATTATTGCTTGTCTGTTAGCACTGACAAATCTACGCAAACGCCGCTGCCCTCGGTCGTTAAGCGAAGGCCGTCGCCTACTGCGTTGTCTGTGGTGAAAGGTAATGTCTGAAATTTGGTATTCGCGGCACATTCTTCACATTGTGGATCCCAGAATACTGAACTTCCTAACGATTTCCGAAATAGAATGTTCCATGCGTCTACTTCCAACTATCATTCCGCATTCAAAGCCTGTTACTTCCCGTCGTGCGGCCATAATTACGTCGGAGACTTTTCCACATGAATCACCTGAGTACAAATAACAGCTCCGCCACCGCAGTGCCCTTTTACACCTTGTGTACGCGATAATACCACCATTGGTATAAGTGCACATCGCTATCCCATGACTTTTGTCAACTGAGTGTAGTTGAGGGTGTCGTTAGGTCAGTATAGGAACACAATGGGAACGTCTTCTGCGGAGCCTCGTGTTACACAAAATGCACTGAACGGTGTGCTCCGAAACACTTGTGCTGGCATAGATAGCCGCTTATCCTGCTTTGCAGAGCTGGCAAGCCTCCAGCCTCCACGTTCTGTACTGAGGTGTGGACGTCAAACAATTTGTCGCCTGTACGTGGTTTCACCCTCCCTCAACAACTTTCTACAGCTGCTTACGATAGTACTATGTGAACAGCCACCAGTTTCGGCGCTTCCGAAACGCTCGTTGCCAGTTAGCGTGCCTTAACTGTCTGCCCTTTGTCAAAGACTCTTATGTGAGTGGATTTCGCCATTTGCCGCGCGTACTGCCGGTAGAATGATTTACCAATCGCCTCCACTCAGCTAATATATTTTTCTCACAGCGCCACTTGCGCACAGACCAACCATCTGGCATTCATTCTCGCGGTGATTGGTGGTAACAATACTTTGATGATCAGTGCATGTGACAAACACTCATGTCCTAGAAAGATCATACATTAACAATGTAGAACTTATCATTCAGTAGGGGAATATGAGGGACTTCAGACTCCCCTGACAAGTTCTTTGCTGTGAAATGCAGTCGAGACCTACTGAAACCACAGTGATGTGATTACAAAGGCAACTTGAACGCATCAGGAATAGGATCTAATTCAAATCACAGACATGAGAAGAAGTTGTATAAGATAGTATCCGTTAACACTTGTCTCTACGGATGTTGGTTCATTTGAAGAGGGATGTCGCAGGCATGTTAATATCAAGCGGCAAAAAGGAAAGCTTCGCTTAATACTATCACATCCACCACCAAGCATCGAGTGCGCTACAAGTAGGTGTAAATATCAGTCATTGGTCTGTTTGGTTACTTTAACAAAGTATACACAAATTGAACTGAGTTTAACATGATGGAAAATATGTATATAAATGCTCAGAAACGAATGATGACCTGCAATACAATCTATAGTATCAGCAGCTGATTTGACTTTTCCTTTTCTTGCAGGAGTCTAGCACTACACACCATCCAACCATCGCTGATGATTATTTTAAGAAATTTTTTGTTTCACATATACAATTTATGTAAAGTATCTGGAAACGTAATTGTTATGCTATGTAAAGTAATGCAAAAATTATGAAAAATATTTCTTTCCTTTATCGTCAACTGATACTCTTCTAAACATATTTTTTAAAATTGAGAACTAGTTTAACAGGTCATTTAAACTGGGAGTATTTGATGAAGACTGTAGAAGATCGTTACACTGAGTTGCCTTGGTGCAGAAATGAGTGGAGCGTGAGGTGACATTCTACCATGTAAGAGTAGATACCAACACTCATATCAGAAGCTCGTCGAACAAAAGATTAGTGACCTCTTGTATAAGTTAGAACACGCGAATCTGAGTTTCGTCAGATAAAGGAGGAAATATAGTAGGGTGCAGAGCAGAAAAGAGGATGGTGAAAGTAAAAAGAGAAAGGAATACTCAAACTTTGTCACATTATCAGTTTCATTAGTTCACAAAGATGGAAGTCATGTAGATACATGGTCATACATAGCGCAGTATAACAATGGTAGAAATATTTAAGATCATTTTCTAACAACAAAGGGAAAGGTCAAATCAACTTGCACCATCAGGATATAAGGGAGTAAACAGGAAAGGAAATAACTTGTTAGTTTGTTTGGAAAATCGCAAGAGTTGCAAATAAACTGGCATAGTCTGAACACCGCATAACCGAAGGATAGAAAATGTCAGAGCAATTGGTTAAAAATTAGCTGCATATTTTTTATGTCCAGTACAGGTAGAGGGGGATATGATACATTTAAATAAATGGTATACATCCAAAAATATAGAAATAAGTAAACCATCTACAGATCAAATCAAAAAATCAAATCAAAAAATCAAATCCTACTGAGTAAATATCGGAAAAAAAGCTTGCTATTGCATTGGTCCTCATTGTAAAAACTTTAAATGTATATGAAAAATTAAGATATTATTGTGTTAACTGAAACACAGAATGAATTAACAATTTTTGCAAATTATCATACTCATTTTTTAAGTAAAGGTGTCAAGAAAGTTCAGTGATACTTCTAATCATAATTTACTTATAGTCATGAATTTCAATAGCTCGAGATAGGAATGCCCTGATAGATGGTGTCAGACAACTAACTGAAGTTAAACAAGCACCTGCCTAACTTCTAGTATATTGCTAGCCAGATAATAATGCATGTAATAACTTGATTGCATATGTAGTTAAATAAAATGGTAAAGTTGATTAATGACAAAGTGCTTTAGACAAAAATTAGAACTTTTGACTGGTATGAAGTAATACAGTCACAAAACTAAATACGACATATTGCTCAATAAGTTTCTACAAATCATTAGAAATGTTATCTAAATCATTAGAAATGTTATCTAAATAGATTATGGAAACACTTAGGAACCGTATACAAAAACCTTATATCACTACAAGTTCCACAGAGACTACAGAATGAAAAAGATGAATCCATAAAACAGTCAGAACAAATAATGATCCCATATTATATACAGCACTCTGAAATACTAAAAAGCCATAAGCATCCTGGTTTATGTGCACTTTGTTTGAAACTGACAACTATAAGATTATAATCAAATCAATATGCATGGTGAAAAACAGTTCAAGTACAGCAGGTACTTAATAACATGAAGACCTCATCTGTAAACTATGGTAATGGACAGACTGTTTTGAGAGCTGTAGAGTTAAATTTCAATAAAAATCTAATAAATAAACTAGCTCAAGAACATGCAGTATGATCCTCTTTTTTTTTATTCAGGTGAGTTGTTGTTTCCAAATATATCTACATGAAAGATGTATTTTAAAATGGTAAATACTACTCGAAATTTTATTCATAAAAATTCTGCAATGGATACTTGACATAGTTTACTTGCAAACTGAGGCACTTAACATGGGTAAGCATTAACTTAACACTGTTTACCTGCTGGACAAATTAATGAAGCTATACTGCAAAATTTTTCAAAAATACTAAACTAAAAGGTCTGAATTGTTTCAGTTTTTGATACTAAGGTCTGTATTAACAATTTTTGCAATAACAATATATAATAACCTCAAACATTGTTAACCTGTGGTTCAGGACAACATAAAATTAACTTTAGCAAGCACCTTATTACAGCATGTAAACAATGTTAAGGATGGTCCTTTATATTTCTGCCATCACCATGTTACATAAATCCACATAAACAATGCTGAGGGACACATCATTGTTTATGTGCTTAAAGACTTATTTGCATTAACCTGATGAGCAACAAGTTTTGAAGCGCAGTTTAATTCAAGAACCTACCCAGTATCTTTATCTGGGCTGTAGCTATCCAAATCATCCTCAGTTTTTTCCAGATCACCCCAGAAAAATGTATTCCCAGCACACATCACTACTACTGGCAGAATTTTTTTTGGCACTCACCACTGTTTACATGCACAGATCCTTACAAAGTTGTCATTACCAAGAATCTGAAATTTGAGATAGAGCTGCTGTTTCTCAGTTCATCATAGAGCTATCAACTAATATGAATAAAGCACATCTGTTTTTCATTAACTGTCCCTTAACATTTTTTTACAGCTGAGGTCTCCACATATTTTTAATAGAATAAGGAAGTTGTGTGGATATAAATCAAGTTGTACGAAAAAATGTTCCCCCGACATTTCCTTCTGAAGTTAGGAAACCTTATCACGATAAAAATTTAATATTTCAATAATTTGCCCAAGAAATTCACAGTGCCGTAGACACTGGCGAGCAGATTGATGCCGTATTCCTGGACTTCAGGAAGGCATTTGATACGGTTCCGCACTTACGTTTAGTGAAAAAAATACGAGCTTACGGAATATCGGACCAGGTTTGTGATTGGATTCAGGATTTCCTAGAAGAAAGAACACAACATGTCATTCTTAACGGTTCAAAATCTGCAGATGTAGAGGTAATTTCGGGAGTACTGCAGGGAAGCGTGATAGGACCTTTATTGTTTACAATATACATAAATGACTTAGTTGACAACATCGGTAGCTCCGTGAGGCTATTTGCAGGTGACACGGTTGTCTACAAGAAAGTAGCAACATCAGAAGACTCGTACGTACTCCAGGAGGACCTGCAGAGGATTAATGCATGGTGCGACAGCTGGCAGCTTTCCCTAAACGTAGATAAATGTAATATAATGCCCATACATAGGGGCAGAAATCCATTCCAGTGCGATTATGCCATAGGTGGTAAATCATTGGAAGTGGTAACGACCGTAAAATACTTAGGAGTTACTATCCGGAGCGATCTGAAGTGGAATTATCACATAAAACAAATAGTGGGAAAAGCAGGCGCCAGGTTGAGATTCATAGGAAGAATTCTAAGAAAATGTGACTCATCGACGAAAGAAGTAGCTTACAAAACGCTTGTTCGTCCGATTCTTGAGTATTGCTCATCAGTATGGGATCCTTACCAGGTTGGATTAATAGAAGAGATAGACATGATCCAGCGAAAAGCAGCGCGATTCGTCATGGGGACATTTAGTCAGCGCGAGAGCGTTACGGAGATGCTGAACAAGCTCCAGTGGCGGACACTTCAAGAAAGGCGTTATGCAATACGGAGAGGTTTATTATCGAAATTACGAGAGAGCACATTCCGGGAAGAGATGGGCAACATATTACTACCGCCCACATATATCTCGCGTAATGATCACAACGAAAAGATCCGAGAAATTAGTGCAAATACGGAGACTTACAAGCAGTCGTTCTTCCCACGCACAATTCGTGAATGGAACAGGGAAGGGGGGATCAGATAGTGGTACAATAAGTACCCTCCGCCACACACCGTAAGGTGGCTCGTGGAGTATAGATGTAGATGTAGATGTAGAAAACCCTATACAATTGGCGCATCTTAACTTATTGCATTCTTAGTCACATGTGTTGTGCATCATTACTAGAGAGCAGTCTCCAGAAAGATTGATACAGGTACATCTCTTTCTATCATATGATTTATTTCTTATATGTCAATTACTACCACTCAGTCTCTCTCCATAATGTTTTTCAAAGTTGATTGGAAGGTAATGTATGCAGCACTAGTTACTCACCTGTTCAATAATGCTATACTTAGCTAGCTGGAGCTTGGATTTCAAACAGCTTGTCATACCTACTTGCATACTGTATAAGTCTACAAAACATTCTCAATAGCTAAAGTAGCACCCATCTTACTCTTCATTGATTGACCAGACATGAAACTGTGTCAGCCATAACAGGGTACTAGGGATGTTATGCCTTTATATAATCCCACGTTCATTCCCTGCCAGCTTTAAGTTTTAGCTAAGAAAAATAATGTTGAAGACTGTAAACAGTTTTTTTCAGCTCACAGACTCATTTCTACAAAGAACATCACATTATTTACATGTAGAAAAATTACGGTGGAGAGTGTCTTTTGTTCTCTTGGCCTACATTGATACCATACTATGTCATTTGAATCATAAGTGATAATTAGTTCTTTTTCATGTGATACTGCACTTCAAATGACTCATTCCACATAATTATAATTTATCATGCAAATTATCCGTGACACATGAAACTAACTAAAAGTTAAACCAGCTAAAAATGGAGAAAATAATCAATTAGCTTTTGTTAAATTTACTAACATTTCTCTGCAGCTGTGTTTGATTTAATCATTAATAAGAACACTGGTCTGTCACATTTGTAGTGTTGGTGTAGTATACCAACAATAAGCAGTTTTGATAGAAGTATTTGGACGCACATATCAATGAAAATTTAAATCAGAAAAATAAATATAGACCTCAGAAATCCTTAGAGGCTTTATAATCAGTAATTTATTATATTTAGCTTATTTTCATTTATTGACGCACTACAGAATAGAAGTTTGGATTACATCCTTTCAGGAAAACCTAAATATTGCATAAAAGCTGTTGGAATTCTGTGTCAGATTCAAGCACAAGATTTTTTAGACGGTTGAGATAGAAGTAACATTTTTACAACACCCATTGAAATTGGACAGTAATACAGATGTTCATAAACACAATAATAACATGAAAATCTATTTTCACTACTCTCTGATGAACGGAATATCGGCATATGATGATGAAAATCTCATGTTTCACGATCTGTCTACGGAGATCAGTTGTCTTGTAAGAAATCTTGGTAGTTTCAAATGCTGATTCAGGTTGTTTTTCTAAAGAACTCCTTTTATACCATGGTGTAATTATTGAGTAGAAATAAGTAGTCAAATACAAATCTTTAAATAGCTAGCGTTTACCCTGATTTATATAATTTTTAAGAAATGTATTATGTTTTCCTCAAGGGGCACATTTCACATTTATTGTAAATATGACTTGTGAAACATATCTATGTAATTAACAACAAATATACCAAGTATGCATTTATCGTGCAACTATAGTGTGACAAAAGTGAATGTCCCAATAGCTTCTCACATCATAAAATAAAATCGTTAGTAATCGATTATGATCAGACATAAAATTAACGTTATCTTTGCTCACACGCAGGCTAACTGGAAGGCCTGTAATGCATATGACCTGTAGCAAGTTTTGCGAATTCAAATTAATTATTTTAACGATCTTTTGTTGAGAGAATTGTGATAGCTAAGAATACAGCAAAAAATTTGGTGGTCAGAAAGAGTTATAAAGGTAGGGGTGAGGCTACATGGACTTTTGCAGGTTCATGCCATCATTATCAGTGTAAAGTAGGTAATGAGAATGTGGATATTAATGGCTTTGTTTCTTTCTGAAGCAGGATCATCTGTGAGGTAGCTAATAGGAAACTACAGGGCAGATGCTGACATAAATGTTTGAGAACACATCATTCGTAGCACATTATTGCAAAAAGGTTAATCAACTGATGAACCGCATGGGGATGCCATTGTTGACCTATAAAATTGTTAGTTGCGATTTTAGTGAGCACAAGAAAAATATGAGTGAGTTACTTTCGATAGAAAATGAGTGCAGCCAAATTAATAATGATTCTATTAAATCACATTGACAAATGAATGTGCAAGCTAGTTGTGGCAACATTATGTTTGGAGCATTAACTACGACCACCCTGAATTTTTCTGCCTGGAGTGTGGTAAGTGTGGACACTCATAATGTTGGTGTTGACCATTTGCTTCCCTTTGTCTTCCCTTTGTCTTCTCTACCACACATAGTATATTCTAGCAGAACATTTAGCTACACAATGAGCTTCTATAGCTCGAGTAGGATGGTGGATTCCAGTCAGTTACTGCTTTTCTAAGTAGCTGGATAAAAAATGAGAATAAGATATACCTTTAAACCTCCGCACATTTTCATTTTTTGGAAGCATTCTAGAAAATTTAAAAGGTAATATACAAGGGCTAACATTTGACTACAATTAATGTATTCCCATAGTCAGAGTTTGGATTTCTAAAGGGTTTCGATATTGAGGATGCTGTTTACATATACAACGAGTGTGTACTTAATTCGTTGGCCAGCCGGAGTGGCCATGCGGTTCTAGGCGCTACAGTCTGGAGCCGAGCGACCGCTACAGTCCTTCCTCGGGCATGGACGTGTGTGATGTCCTTAGGTTAGTTAGGTTTAAGTAGTTCTATGTTCTAGGCGACTGATGACCTCAGAAGTTAAGTCGCACAGTGCTCAGAGCCATATTTTTAATTCGTTGGGCAATAATTTACAGGCAAATGGTATATTCTGTGTTTTTGCAAAGGCTTTTGATAGTGATAATCACAATATTCTTTCAAGTAAGTTAAAGTATTATGGCGTAACGTGAAACTCCGCAAAATGGTTATGATTACATCTCCCTGACAGAAAACAAAGTGTGTCAATAGGAAACAGTCCCATATGAAGCAACAGGTATCACTCACCCTAATGGGAACTGACCACATGTGGTGTCCAACTAAGTTCCATCTTAGGGCCTTTACTTTATCTTATGTATGTAACTGACTTCGCATCACATGCTAGGTGTGTTTTGATAGAAGCTGATACTAATATTGCAACAACCAGCAAATAAGGTATATTTTTAGACAGAGTGCTTAATGAAATTTTGGTGGACATTATTAACTGGTTTCTAGCCTATTCTTTGTCACTGGTCTTTCAAATGAGTATGTAGTTCAACACTAATAAGAGGTACCCTCCTGGCATCTTTCTAAAACTATGATGACAAGCAGATAGAAGAGGTTGACATGGTAAAATTTTTAGGATTATAACTTGCTAATATATTCAACTAAGAGCAGTACTCGTATACCACAAAGATGCAGAAAAACCGAAAGAGTTTTTTAATGCGGATGTCGTTACACATAGATGGCACAAAAATGAAAAAGTGTGGCATACTTTGCTTACTATTTTTATATAATGAAATACAGGGTTATTTTTGGGGTAATCCATCATGCCAAGCTATAGTTTTCCGAATCCAAAAGCATGTAACACGAATTATTTGTAGTGTGACTGTAAGAACATTCTAAAGAGGCCTGTTCAAGTAACTAGGAATACAAACTATTGCTTCCCAATACTACTACTGTTTCTTTATTTCTTTATTAAATTTGTCATAAATAATTAAAATTATCGTCATCGAAGTTTGTAATCCTGTCGTCTTCAGTTGCGTATAATATTACGCCATACTGATAATTATTACTTTGAAACTGTCTAATCACAAACTAAATAAAACGCCATTTTTGTGCCATATGCCTTTCGCTCTTTTTTTCTTTGCAAGGTCTCTTCAGTGGCTTGTAATATGTGCATGTTTTTTGTTTACACTTTTTAACTTACGTTCAGGGCGTTTTACATATAAGTTATAAACGATTCTGGCACGTTTTGATTTTCTGTGATGTAGTAATAATTTAAAGTCCTACTCCCATATTTAGTGGATGTTGCTCTACACACTGAGTTCTTGTTCCTTTGTTATAGTTTTTCTTCTTCTGATGATTGCCATTTGAAATTCCCCTTTTTCCACTACACAGCATTAGGAATAACATCAAAACGTGTCCTCCATTCTTAATACCGTGAAGTGTAAAAAACCAAAGTTCAAATGTCAATTATCAAAAGAGGAACAGCTATAATAAAGGAGCAATAACACAGCACGTAGAGCAACATCCACAAAATCTGTGAGTAGAACATTAAATTGTTACTATATCACAGATAAGCAAACGAGTCACAGAACTGTTTATAGAATATATACGCAATGCCCTAAATATAAACTAAACAGTACAAACAAAAATATTTACATATCCAGGCCACTGAAGACGACTTGCAAAGAATAAATGCGAAACGCTTATGGCACAAAAATTGTGTTTTATTCAGTTGAGATTAGATGGTCCCTTGTAATAATTATCAACACACAGTAATGAAAATTAAATCTCTTTGTCGAACGAACGACTCAGCTTATGGAATCGTTACTAAAAATAAAAATAGTCTACATAAAGATTGAAAGTCACTTACTTTGGTGTAGAAAGGTGTCCATTATTCAGGATTTACAACTTTCCAGCTGTCATAAAAGATTACAAGTAGCTAAAATTCAGTTTGAGAGGAGCCTGAAGGATTTATTGGTGGTCAATGCCTTCTACTCCATTGACGAATTTCTTGGTGGAACCAACTGAAATATTTATTATTAATAATATCAAGTAATGTAAAATTGGCCTTTTGCATATCTTCAGTGCAGTAGTGTGTTCAATGTAAGTAAACGGTATAAACTTGTTGCTGTTTGGTGATGCATGGATACAGTAGTCAAAGAATAATGCAGTCCAGCGCATATACATATATATGTTTGTCACAAGTTGTAATATTACCTCTTAAATTAAAATGTGTTTCAGATTTTTAACTTATTCCATATCATGAAGACCATATGACTTAAGAGCTGTGGAGAGAACATTAGCATATTTCTTTTTTTGTAAATATGTACTGTGTGTTCCTGTTGTCAGACACGTTCTACATCCTTTACGGTCTCCTCATATCTGTCTACGGAAATAGAAATTTTTCTACTTTAATCTAAATATTCCCTGACAATTAACGTTCCGTGAAGATGGAGAAAGGGCAGCTGAGGTCGACAATTGATGAAGAAATTTTTTGGAGGTCTGTCCATCGCATTATCCTGAATAATTCCAGGTATTTTGTTTCTCTGGTGATAAAATATCGATTGTTACGTCGGAAACGCTACTGGTGTGCTGTTCTGTTTTCAAGAAATTCAACAAATAATGTTGACCAGAATAATTTTGGAAAGTATATGAAGATGGTATCTGTTCTTTCGGACATGTCCGAAAGAACAGATACCATCTTCTTATATAGTTAAGGCTAACTGACCATTGACCTCCTTCTGTGCTGGATGCACACGCATTGCCCGACCTCTTACGGGACTCAGTAAGACTGTCTGCCGCAAGTAATGAGTGTAATGAGCAGGGGCACTATGAATGTAGTGTGTGGACGTTAAGTTGGGAATGTGGGTCTCACAGGGAGCATGCAACGGATAAATCCCTGCAGTAGCATTATCTTCTGTGCCCTCGGTGGCTCAGATGGATAGAGCATCTGCCATGGAAGTAGGAGATCCCGGATTCAAATCCTGGCTGGGCACACATTTTCAGCTGTCCCCGTTGATGTATATCAAAGCCTGTCGACAGCTTATGGTCTTGATTTCATTATTATTTGATTTTAGAAAGGGTCCAGTGCTGTGAAACAATGCTAAATTTAGTAAAGATATTTGTTTGGCAAGGTCTAACTTAGTGGTCTAGTGAGAGATGAAATGTTATGATAGCAGCCATGGTCGCAATAGTAGTACAGCTAGCTGGATAGTGGAGTATGGTTTCAATATTAATGTTCTACTTGTAGGAAAAAGTGTAATGGAGATCTGTAAGAAGCAGTAATCATTATTATTACACACCGATGCGGTAACATGACACATAACACAGCCTACTTTACCTACCAAGATGACAAGCTGTAATTCAGAAAGCAGTATGTAACAAGCATTAATAATTATTACACATAGATGGTGGTAATATGATCTGTATGATAATATGAAGAGCTGGCGGGATAAAACGGATAAGTCCATCAGTTCTCTAAACGAATGTTTTTATGCACAACTATACATTGAACCAATGGCTTTCGAATGGTGTTGTTGGTTGCAGGATAAATGGCACCGGTCCTTCTAAAATTAAGAAAAACAAGAATACACTGTTCAGGGATATAGGGGATCAGTCCGTTCCGTTTGAGCAATAAAAGGGTTCAGTCCAAAGATTCATGGGAATTGCGTGAAGACTGGGATCAGTCTCAGCGCTTGTTGCGCCGTGAACCATGACTTATAGGCACGTCTACACTGGTTTCTAGATTGGCCCACAATATTGTCCTCCGTCCCGCAACAAGACGCGAGTGAATAAGAAGCTCCGATAGTTAGCGTATAGTAGTGTGTGTTCTTTGCAGTTCGTGCTGCTAAACTCGGGCAAGTCGAGTTTAATGCGCAAAGTTTGTGGCTCTTAGTTTTTTTTAGTGCATCACAGTTCAGTGCTAAAACAGTTGACAAATCTGCAGGATTCACAAACAATGGATTCACAAACAATGGATTCACAAACAATGGGGAATGATGCTGATGAGTTTCTAAGAAGTTCAGGGACGAAAGAAAGAAAAGTGAGAGGTAGAATGTCAGATGTATGGAAAAAAAATCGGGTTAATGACTCATGTTCTTGGCCAAAATTGTGAATGTCGACTTCGATGTTTTGAAGTGGTACCAAATTTAGTAAAACATTGGATACTTCAACAGTTTAATCTCATGGAAAGTAAAGACGAGCAAGACACTTACATTAGCGGCTTGATATCTGTTCTTCCTGTACAGCGTCGACGTATTCGGAAACCAGCAGCAGAGGCTAGAACTAATTTGGCCACTTTTAAATACAGAGTCCATGGTAAAAATTTTGAGGGCCAGGCAGTAGAGTATGACCGTTGCAAAAAGGCTTTTTGTTCTTTTCATGGAATACGGAAAAAACGAGTAGAACGTGTTTGCACTGATCTGGCAGCTAATGGATTTTGTGCAAAACGCAAACAAGGAAAGCACGATGTTAGGCCTCACAAGATTAAGGATGATGTAAATTTAATCAGAATCCACATTAAATCATTTCCTTCCAGGAACAATCATTATGGTTTGAAAGATTCCAAACGAACTTACATGCAACAAGATTTGAATGTAAAAAGAATGTTTGAATTGTTTGAGGAACAAATTCAAGGAGTGGAGGTGTCATACCACTACTACAGAAAAATCTTTTTAACAGAATTCAACATCAGCTTTGATTATCCACGAATAGACATTTGTTCTACTTGTGACGAATTTAACTCGAAAGTTAAAGATTTGGAGACTCAAAAAGAGAACTGCACAAATACGGACAAAAGAAAAGAAATAGAAATCGAATTACGTCGATTAACGACATCAAACACACTTCACAAAAGAAAGGCTCAAACTTTTTACAATAGAAAACGGCAGCTGGTCGTGATAGTCTGACTTCTGTAGCAAAAGAGGCCACTTGCTTTGATTATGGCAGAAACTTACCAATCCCAAATGTGTCGACTAATGACGTCTATTATAAATGACAGCTGTCTTTGGATGTTTTCAATATCACTGTTTTATCATCAGGCCAAAGTTATTTCTACTTATACACCGAAACTGTGGGAAAACGAGGAAGTGATGACGTGTGTTCTCTTCTACACGACTTTTTTTATAATCACCATCCACTAGAAGTCAAGGAAATACACTTCTTTTGTGATGCATGTGGTGGCCAAAATAAGAATTTCATCATATTACGTTTTATGCGTTATTTGGTCCCCCATGAGATGCGCTTTATCAAAATTACTCTCACTTATTCAGTCCGTGGGCACAGCTACTTAGATCGTGACAGACAAATGGCTTCATTAAATCCAAAAGCTTGGCTTGAGAGACCTGAAGCTTGGAAAGAACACTTTGAAGCAGCTTGGCGAAAACCTTCACCCTCTGTAGTTGAACTTATAACAGAAATGAACAAAACAGTGATCAGATTATTGGGCAAAACATTTTTCGGAAATGGACACAACACCTAACTCCACTCTACACAATGAGGAATTTTCCAATTCGGCCAATGCGAGAGGTAAGGACCGACAACACCACTGAAGACATTCTTTACTGGATCACGTACAACGGAACGTGGGAAAAAGCAGTCATTGTGAAAAGGAACAATCGGCCACCACAAAATGAAGAATTCATTCTACCAGGCCTTTCCTATGATGGTAAGTTATTTTCATTGAACTCTTTTATAAATCTCATTAAAGAAAAAATTAAATTCCTAATCACTTGTCTTTTTATTTTAAGGCCCATTCCGATAAGTGCAGCAAAATATAAAGACCTACAGAGTTTGGCCACATTCTGTGAACCTAAAGCTAGGACCTTCTTTGAAAACCTTCAACACAATTAAGCAGGAAGACAACACTCTCCGATCGTAGTTTGTATAGCTACTTAACTTGTAACAGTTGAAAGTTGATTTAACTGTAATACTATGTGAAAAAAAATAAAAAATAAACGTCGTTTGAAGTATTATTATTTTGTAAATAGTTTCTCTTATTGAAATAAATGGGATAAGTCCTGTGGACTAACCACCTTTTTCCCACAAAAGCTTGTACTTCAGACTATTTTTGGAGGAAAAAATACCTAATAGCCTTTTTTTACTGTACTTTTTATTGCAAATTGAAAATTTATATACTTAAAACTACTAAATAACTAAGAAAAATTAGAAATAAATTATGAAAGACAAAAGTTGTTTGGTGTCCAATCATTGTTTTTGCTCTCCTGAAAAATTTTTAAAAGTGGACATATCCTTTTTATCCCACCTGCCCTTCATATGGCTTGTTTTACCTACACAGATAATATGCTGTAATTCAGAAATAATGACTAAAAGTTAATAATAAACTAATTACTGCTAACTTTGTCAGAAATGTACCGTTTCAACGTATATGGGTTACTGAGGCTGACTACTCCAGGTACAATTCTGATTTGTATCTCCTTGTACTGCTTGCAGCCTCGTTATGCTGCTTCATGCGTTTTTCAGACGGTACAGTTACACAACAGTGGCCTCAATTATAACATAATGAGGCCTCCTGAATGTGCTACCGACAGACCGCTCTGTCACCCTTGCCAAAAGCGTCATTGCGTCTCAGTATTGAACGCCACATGATCAGCACACAGTCATTACAGCCAGCTTTCCCAAATTGAGGTCTATCTTTTTCCTGCAGTTATTCCATCAGCTGTCCATTCGAAACTAAGAACACTCCATTCCATAGCTCTTACCAAGGAAAAACTGTTGCCAGTATTGGCAATCTAACCTCTTGAAACTTTCACATTAAAAAATGTTAGCAAATACTTGTACAAATTATACATTAAGCACTGGAGTGACTGGAACTCATATGTCTGAACAAGATGTTGATGCAGTTTGGTGAAGAATGAATGGTGAATTGCTCGCTATGTGTAAGGTAACACGTTCAGAAGCTCAAGCTACAGAAGGTTACCCTTAGAACATGTGCTTTCAGTGATAAAAGATGTTACAAGCTTAGAACAACTTAATACCTTTTTCATTTATGATCGCAGTGCAGCAGTAAAAGACACCAGTACTAAAAACGATTTTTTACAACATAACCAGTGCTTTTCAGTACGTTAAGGGGACATTGTATGTGAAATTTTTTAAAATTTGATATTTTCTGTTTTCTACTTCATAATGTACTTTGGACTTTTCTAAACATTTTCGGATATAATACATTAAGATCAGTCAGTTGTGAGACCTTCAAATAATATTTTGAATGTTGATGTGTGACTGTCAAATTTTGCGGCTACGCATATATTGCCACAGTTGAACAGTCATATCTTGGGAACCACACAGTCTAAAAGGCTGTGAATTGCTTTGTTTTGTGCCGACTGCTACGTCTCAGAAGTTGGCTTCACAAATAAACAAATCAGTCTTTTGTTTCTGATACTAGTTTTCGTTGAAAGTAGTGAGATTATCAGCTATTTTTGTAGTAACCTAACTTCTATTACTTTTTATATGTAAATAAAATGACTATGCATAAAAGTAATTTCGAAAACGCAAATTTGCAGGTATCATATGTGAGACTGCTTTTTCTTCTGAAGTACGTGAAAAACCGGCGAAGGAAACCAGGATAATGGTTATGAAGTGACCACGCCCCCTAGTGCATCGAAAAGGAAAATAACTTTAGAAATTGGTGACAGTGGTAAGAGTAATGATATTGTGGACAACGTCATTATTGATCTGCAAATCTTTGCACAAGTTCTTTCTGAAACTGTCTCTTGCTGTCTTTGTGGTGGTGAAGTTAAACTTTATGAGGGTACTGTAGCTAGAAAGGTGTTGTGCCTAAATTAATTATTAAATGTCAGAAGTACAAAAACAAAAAAGCATATCATACTTCATCAAAGTATTCAGGTAATGAATTGTATGAAACTAATGTGAAACTGTTCTATGGCCATAGATGCATTAGTAAAGGTGCGAGGGCTGGTAATGTTCTCTGCACTGTGTTGAATTTGCCAAAACCACTTTCTAGGTATACGAAATATGTAACAGCAATTGGGGACTCTGTAAATGCTGTGGCTGAAGATTCAATGGTTGCTGCTACATCAGAAGCTGTTGAACAAAATGAGGGTGACACGGGCATCAGTATAGCTGTGGATGGATCCTGGCAAAATGGTTCAAATGGCTCTGAGCACTATGGGACTTAACAGCTGAGGTCATCAGTCCCCTAGAACTTAGAACTACTTAAACCTAACAAACCTAGGGACATCACACACATCCATGCCCGAGGCAGGAATCGAACCTGTGACCATACCGGTCACACGGTTCTAGACTGAAGCACCTAGATCCGCTCGGCTACACCGGCCGGCTCGTGGCAAAAGCGTGGGGTTATTCCTAAAAATGGTTTTACATCTGCAATAAGTATTGACACAGGAAAAGTTTTGGATTTTGAAGTTCTCAGTAAGTACTGCCAAGGTTGTACAATGAACCAGAAGAACAGATCACTTCATAATCAGCAGTGAATAAAAACTATGATGGTACAAGTGGAGGAGTGGAGGTAAAGGGAACAGTTAACATTTTCCAGCATTCGCAGAAGGAAAGAGGTGTGAGGTATGTAAATTACTTAGGTTATGGAGACAGCAAGGCTTTCATTGCATTAGAAAACAGTAAGCCATATGATGTTCCTATACAAAAACTTGAGTGTGTAGAACATGTCAAGAAAAGGATGGGAACACGTCTGCATAACCTAAAAACCAAGCTGGGTAACACAAAACTGTCTGATGGCAATACAATAAAATGTGCTGGAAGACTAACGGACAAAGTAATTGATGAATTACAGGAATATTATGGGAAGGCCATTTGGGATAATTGTAACGATTTTGAGAAGATGAAAAAAGTTGTGTTGAGCACTTTCTTTCATCGAATATCAACCAATGAAAAGCCATGTCATGCTTTGTGTCTACCTCCACCAAACACTTTGTGTAAATATAGGCAAGCTGAATTTTCTGGCACTCTGCATGAATTTACATATAAACATTCTCTTCCTTTGGCAGTAATGGAGGCAATCAAACTCATTTACAGAGACTTGTCAATTCCTGAGCTCCTAAAGAAGTGTTTACATGGGAAGACCCAGAATGAGAATGAGTCCTTCAATAATGTTGTGTGGAGCCGTGTGCCTAAAAATTTATTTGTTGGTCTCATGACTCTAAAGTTAGCAGCATCTGATGCTGTAATAACTTTTCATGGTGGGAACTATGAAAGACTTAAGGCTCTGGAGAAGTTAGGGGTAAGATCTAGTCAGAACACAGCTACAGGACTGCGGGAACTAGATGAGCTTCGTGTACGTGAAGCAGAGTTAGCTGCTCAGCAAATGACAGAAGATGCAAGAAAGAAACAAGAGGAGGAGGCAAGCACTGGGCTGCTGTGACACAGAAGAAGACACAGACTGGGCCAGGGCAATTCTAGTGCATAAAAGGCGCAGAAATGTAAGTCTGTAAAAGAATTTGTAATTAAAAAAGTTTTAAACCTCAGTATCTCTGAACTACATTGCAGTGAATGACCCATATTCTAAAAAAGTACTGATGGTAGAGACATGAAATTCTCACAGCATGCTAAGTGTGAGATGGAACACATATGGAGCTATAATAATTACAATATCCTGAGTTGTTTCGTTTTTATGGTCATTTATTTACAAAATTATGTCAAAAAAATTGAGTGTTTCAAAACAAAAAAATATTACATGCTCCACAATACAATTTTAGTAATAATTCTAGTTCAGTGCATCTAGAAAGGTGCATTCAATAATTATGGAAAATTGTAAGTTGGTGTCTTTAAAAGTTTCTTAGATAATGGGTCACAAAATTCGATAATTTAACATTGGTGGCATAGGACATACAATGTGCCCTTAAGCATCACATTTGTAAGTTTGAGCAAAAAAAAATATTTGTTAAGGTATTCGATGTTGAAACTCTTTTCTGCAGAAATAATTTTACTTTATAAAAAAGTTTTTATGGCAGATTATATTGGGATCCCTCTGCCCCAATGCAGAGATCAGATCATACTACCCACATCTCGTATTTCTCAGCTACACTTCCTTTCCTTCTGAGCCCACAATTACTAGACATTTTTTCTTGTTTTGGTGTAATAAACTTGTTCCTAAGGCTTGTCGGCGTTTTTTTGGAACACCATTTACGTATTCATATTAACATAAAAAAGCTGCTCTCACTATCTGCAATACTTCTACAAACAATATTCTGTTACGTACCAAGGAGTTAAATAAAAGTGACATACCAAAATCTGTTGATCGATATTCTGCTGTATTTGCAAAATTCCAACGGGTGTTATCTCATTCTTTATAAAATAAAACTGAGCTGACCTTTCACTTGTCTTGCACTATTACTCAATGTACAAAATATTTTTCCAGCGATTGTTTTTTAGCAGTTCTGTAAGTAGAAAGCATACACTTAACATTACAGAATCCAAGTGTATGTGAACTGTTGATCGATCCATAAATCGAACATACGCGCGAAAAATTCTCCCCATATTTACAAAATTTCAATGCACACTGATTTTCATTATCGGACGAGTAAATGCAGCCTACTGAAAAATTGTTCACACGCGTCTACCATAGGTGTAACAGGCTGTGGTCAGTAAAGTTTAGTCACGGCTTAGCTCCTTTCAGCCGATGGGATAAGATGAATTACTAAGAGAAGCACTAGAATTTGTGCCCTGTCCTCAGACAGATGCCTTCCTTCCACTAGGAAAGGACCACCGGCAAACAGTATTTGGGGTATACTTAAATCTGTGTGACATATATTGGTCGAATACACCTAAGTCACCCTTTAGCTAATGACAAGGCAGTCCGTCGTTTTGTTGTGGACACACTCTCAAATTTGCAAGGCGACAACCAATGTGTCACGAAGATCTATGAAGACAAATAATGGGACAGTTCCTTTGAAAGGTTCACGGTTAACTTCCCTCCTCATTCTTAGTCAATGAAAGTTGTGCTCCAACTCCGTCACTACGACAAAAACTCTAACCCTACCTTCTCAACTTCCTAAATTTTTTGTTGTAGTTCTCAACTAACACCTTAATCTAGCGAAATAGAGCATAAATTTCTGCAAAACTATGGTTTTAACCAGTCAATTTTTAACAATTTTTTGTTTTCAGTTTCTTTTTACAAATCTTTTATGTTTTTTCCTTATCATAATTCCCGCTTAATTGCATTTCTTTTATGAAATGATTTGGTGACCTATTTCACCTACTGATATCGTGCATGGATATTTATGTGTACACAGTGCTGTATTCAAGCAACATCAACTTTTGTGTTCTTATCACTTATGTCCAAGCTACTTTAGCACCCCTAAAATTATCATTACTTACCATGATTTTATAATAAGTTACTGCGCAATCGCTGATGATACTGCTACGACGAATGCACACTTCATTAATTTCTGTGCACCCTAAGGCAATACTGAGGTTTACAATAGGAGAAGTTGTCACCAATTGAAGTACTCTATTTTTGCTTCAGTATCATTGCATTAGGCTACTTGAGTGTCCTATGTTAATATAGAAAAACAACGGTGTCGTGACGAGCGGTTTTCATTATCATTTTAGCTGTTTTAAGCTGAAAGGTAACGAAATTTATTAGATATGTAGCGCAAAATGTCTCGTAAATATCTAAATCAAGTAAAAACTGTGACCGGGAATCCGTCTTCAGAATGAAGAATATCCTGCATTATAGATCGAGACATATACTTTTTAAAACATAGTCTTGTACTTGAAAGCAGACCATCGGCATAGATGTACCTTTGTTCCCAGAATTGATTCTGGCAAAAACGCAGTCCCTCGTCTGTCCTTCACCCGTTGATTAGTAAATAATACGTCTATAATGGCTTCGCCGTCCATGGCTCATTAAACCCTACAAAATTAAAGCATCTACTAACTGACAGCATTATTCCGAGAATCATAAATTTATTAGAAATGAAGTCCAGTAGCTAACTTGTGTTGATGCATGGAAGACATGTAAACATCTGTAGACTCAATTACAGAAATGTCATTACCATAGATCTGTTACCTCAGCTGTTGAACGAAATTGTGTTTGACCGTATACATCCATGAAGAACAGCGCATGTATGTGAAATATTGTGTGAAAGTCAGTGGAATGAGGAAAGCTTGATGAATTTTATTAACACACAATATAGTCAAAGAAATCATGAACTCCATTTAAAAAACATCAGTACATTTATTAATAAGCTGTATTAACAAGGTATCTTAATGTAATTATTCTACCATCTAATGCAGCCACTCATTTGCAGCATCTATCCTCTGAGCACCTTGAGCTGTTTCACCCAGATTCGTTTATGGAACTGATTCCTGTATCTTCTCATGAAGCTCCAAAAGACCTTGTAGAGGTGAAATCTGTTGCACACATAAAATAAATTAGTATTCGGGAACAATCACAACAGCTTAGAACATAGAAAAAATAAAAAGCAAGAATTTACGTCATACAATGATTGTTGTTGCTAAGTTTTTATGAAGCATGCACACTCCCTTTGCAAAACATTAAATAACTGCAGGAACGCAATTCATCTGGCAACTACAGTTACGGACCAAAACGACAAACGCAACAGAACGTTATACTACAGACAGACTTCATAGGCGAGTTAATTAAGTAGCAAGAAAGTTATTTTAATATTTGTCCTTCATTTCTAGAAATTAAATAGCGGCTAAGCTGTATAATGTACTAACTGGACTCTCTCAGATAGGCTACAAAAATGTGAACCTTTAATCATGGGGTAGCTATTCTTACGTCAGGCGCCCAGAAAGGCAAATGGTTTCCGCGGTTAATGCAATCCAAAGTATGGAGATACCAGTAGAAAACATCCACTAGTCACTTTAAAGTCATATAAATCGATAGAGATCCATCACCAGAGATGAAGAAGCTAGGGTAACACTCTTCTCGAAGATCAAAATATACTTTCGTGGTTGTATTTTCATAAAACACACACACACACACACACACACACACACACACACACACACACAGAGAGAGAGAGAGAGAGAGAGAGAGAGAGAGAGAGAGAGAGAGAGAGAGAGAGAGACTGAAAAATGCCTAGGTGTTCAACACTCCCTCTGTCGAAACACAGTGTGTTTCGGTATGATGTAAGTTTGCAGATGTAATAGAGAAAATCAAATGTATCGATCTGAGATAAGAAACCCTCATATAAAAATGACTGACTTTAAAAGTATAAGCGACAATGGGACAACTTCACATTTACGGCTGGGATGCTGACGATGATTAAAATCAAGCAAATAAACTGTTGCCAAACTTCGTCTGTGCAGCTTCCAAAGGGCACTTAGAAAATGACGTTCCACGGCGTCTATGCGGGTATAACATCGTAGCCCAAAAATAGGTCATACCCTCTCGAACAATCTCACTGTTGATCGAATGCCACAGGCAGCGAATTCTTGCCAAGAGTTCCTCCATAGTCTCGACTATTCATATGACTCCATAAGAAGAAATCAGATGGGATCACGCCATTTCAACGAGCGGGCCACAAAACAGCACTTCATAACGGTATCTAACTATCAGAGACCCATAAGGGAATGTTCGGGTGTAGGATGTACATTGTGAGCTGGGGCTCCACCATGATGTACTCACACATGTCCACGAAGATAAAAGGGGTATCTTGCGACAATGAGGAGAACGTCCCTCGCAGAGACATAAAAGAAACTGTCGCATTTTAGCGGTGAGAAAGCAGAAACGGATCTATAAACCAATCACTGACTATGCCAGGCCACCGCTTCATTATAAAGCCATGCGAATGGTACGAGGATTCTCAAACGGTCCGTAAATGACTACAGCAACAATTAGGAATATGCGGGAATTTGACGACTGACGACGCTTGGAGGATGCAACAAATCTACTAAAGAGACCACCTGCACTTCGTTTGTCCGTCCTTTCCTGGAATATTGCTGCGTGGTGTGGGATTCTTACCAGATAGAATTGACGGAGGACAGTGAAACAGTTCGAAGAGGTGTAGCTCATTTCGTGTTAGTATGAAATAGGGGAGAGAATATCAACGATATGATAGCGAGTTAGAATGGCAATCACTAAAAGACAGGCGCTCCTCGTTGCGACGAGATCTTTTGACGAAATTTCAATCAACAATTTCCTCCTCCGGTTGCGAATATGTTTTGTTGACCCACACCTACACAGCGAGAAATGGCCATCGTGATAAAATAAGAGATATCAGAGTTCGCAAAGAAGAATTTAAGTGTTTATCTTTCCCATGTGTTACTCAAGAGTGGAATGGTCGAGAAATAATACGATAGTGGTTCTACAAATTTGAATCCTCTTCCAAGTACGTAAGTGTGAATTGCAGAGTACTCATGTAGGTGTTGATGCAGGTATACAGTGGTAAGTTCCCATTGGCTCAACACGATGAGAAGAATAAAGCCAGCAGCAGCTAAAGCTCGCACTTTCGGTGTGTGGCTGAATTGTAATTGCCGTTACCCTGTGATTTTCCACACAGGTTTATGCACGACACCCATTTCACGTACTAGTGATCGATTAGTGTTACAGAAGGCGCCATATGAACGCGAGCAACCACTGCTTTCCAGAAGTCGGTATTCGGTACGTCGGTACGTCACTGTACTGCGGTAGAGTTTTTATTGCTTCCGTTCACTGTTTGAACAGTCTTGGAAATCTGGTCTGCATCGGACATCTCCTGCGTAGGAGCTCGAACTGACAAAAGCTGTCAGTTCCTCAACGGATTCCTTATATTTGTCCTTATCCCTGAGAAGCAATTACGTAACCAAGTACTATGTTAATTCAGTGGCGTTCATCAAACGTAAAATTCAGTTTGTAAACACAAATGCGGTCTCACTCCTCAGAAAGGCAGTCGTCGTTGCACACGTCAAACTACCTGCGGTGCATTGGTGACATTTCCTGGCCCCATCCGTACACGATGAACACCTAAATTTGATTGGGTTTGCTCACCCTTCAATTTACATAATAAACCAGTTTATTAGATCGTACAAAACAGCGATGCCTACATTCTCGTATTCCACTCTTATAGTTATGAGAAATATGTTTGCGTTCGAAACTTAAGGCCTCGTCGTTCGCCAACCACTATTCCTAGCTTTCGTTTTACGCATTTATCCTTTCCCATTCTACCTGGAAGTTTATGTCACCAGGAGAACACCATGCATCGATGAGGATTAACGGGACAGAGACAGGGGTGTGAAGAAACAAATTACGCGGGGAGATGTGAATCTTAGAAGGAAATATTTTAGAAAGTTATCAAACAAGAGCTTCCAAAATCAAATGTAGTTACACAAGTAGTGCTAATACACTGTACTACACTGACGGAAAAAGTCCTAAAAACGGAAAATAATTAATGTAGTTAATTAAATTTCGGGAACACATTTGTCTATGTAATGTATTTAAATGATTAACATTGCAAGATCACAGGTTAGAGCAAGTGCGAGATAAGCCATTGCAAATGTGAAATGCTGGTACATTATTAACCGGTGTAATCCCCACAATGTTGAACGCAAGCATGAAAACGTGCTTGCATTGCGGTGTACAGGTGCCTGATGTCACTTTGTGTGATGGAGTTTCATCCCTGTTGCATTTGGCTGGTCAGTACAGGGAAGGGTAATGCTGTTTGTGGATGACACTGGAGTAGTCGTCCGATGAAGTCCCACATGTGCACGACTGGAGACAGATCTGGTGATGAAGCAGGCCACGGCATGTCGGCAGTCTGTAGCGTCTTTTGGGTTACAACAATGGTACGTGGCCGAGCGTTATCCTGTTGAAATCAGTCCCTGGCATGCTGTTTACGAATAGCAGAACAACAGGTCGAATCACGACTGACGCATGAATTTTCAGTTTGTTTTCATGCAGTAACCAAGACATTCATGCTGTCATATGAAATCGTACCCCAGACCACAATTCCAGGTGCAGGTCCAATGTGTCTAGCATGCAGACAGGTTGGCTGCAGGTCCTCTACTGGCCTCCTAACGAGCGCACGGCCATCACTGGCTCCGAGGCACAACCAGCTTTCATCCAAAAACACAACAGACATCCACCCTGTCCTCCAAAAAGCTCTCGCTTGACGCTGCTTGAAGTCCCAAATTGCGGTGGTTTGGAGTCAGTGGAATGCATGCTACAGGGCGTCTGGATCGGAGCTGTCCTTGACGTAACTGATTTGTAACCGTTGTGTCACAGTGGTGCCAACTGCTGCTCAAATTGCTCCTGCAGATGCAGTACGACGCATCAGACCCATACGCCGAACACGATGATCTTCTCTTTCGGTAGTACCACGTGAACATCCGGAACGCGGTCTTCTTGCATCCACAGATGGTTTTGATCACCGGTGCCAGCAATCACGTACAGTGGGTACATTACTGTCAAGTCTTTCGGCAATATCGCAGAAGGAACATCCACCTTCGCGTAGCTTTATTACACGACCTCGTTCACACTCCGTGAGGTGTTGATAATGGCGTTTATATCGCCTTGAAGACATTCTTGACTAACATCAACTCACCACGTCCAATCTAAAATCTAACTAACGTTCACGACATTACAGCGTATATTTAAAGCAAACCTGATTTGCATCCTCACACTGGCGCTAGTACCGCCACTCTTATGCTGGCGCGGAATTTGAATAGACAACATCTTTCAGATGTATAAACACGACCACCAACTTTCGTTTATGTCGCACAACTCCTTCTTAGTGTCGCGATTTATTTCCCGTCAGTGTATTACTGTCCGCCGTTACTTACCAACGTACTTGCTAAGCTTCCGCCAGCACAGGAAAACTTGACATGAAAACCTTTGTGGAGCTCTTGCAGTCAGTCATGATTGCATTCTGAAAACATGTATCGCTTGTGGTTCGTGTTTGCCCAAAGTTTCCAAGAGGCTGAAAGCACCGATACCGGGTCTGGACTTTAAAGAGAGCAGTGTATCTGCCCTTGAGACGGAGAACATTCGGCCAGCATGGCACGTGAAACTGAACTGTCATTTTGTCTAAAGCTATGAGAGCGTGATATTCGAAAATACACAGTCAAACAACGCGAGAGGGAGTAATGTAATACCAGACAAAACTGAACAAGGATGGGGGAAGAAATTGACCAAGGAAACAATCCTGGAGTTCGCCTTGAGTGATTTAGGAAATCCCACGGAATAACTAGGTCAAGATCATCGGGCAAGTATTTGAACCTTGCCGCTCCCCGATGAGAGTCAAATATCTCTAACCGCTACGTCATCCAGTTCAGTAATGCAATTATTGGCTCAGTTAGATTGTCAGCCCCATTTTGTTCAGAATATCCTTCCTACAAATAAACATTGCTCACTCGACAGTCTCCTCCGTTACAACATGCAACGCCTTGATTTAAAAATTTATCTAGTTCACATTCAGATGTCTTTACGGAAAATCTAAAAGAGCAAATGGTTTAACTCTGAAATAACTGCTTGTCTGAATGCAGTACGCTATCCTGGATTAAGAGATGTTAGCAGAAATAACAGTGATTTCTGACCAATTGTGAAAGTACGATACAGCTATTGTTCACACTCAGTTTGCTACATGGTGGATAGCTTGCACTAATCTAAAGCTACCAGCCGATCATCCTGCCATCTATCGCAAAACGCCATCGAAAGTAAACTTCATGAAGTGTACAGTAGTCTTTATAATTTTCAGCTAAAGTCAGAATTGGCAACGTAATCCAAATATTAAAAAAATCTAAAGTCGTGTACTGCATCAACGTGAAAGCACTGTAGCGCATTTGCATTTCCGTAAAACATGAGTTGTGACCATTTCTATGAAATTCTATACTAGCCCGCAACATACCCGGTTCAAATGGTTCAAATGGCTCTGAGCGCTATGGGACTTAACTTCTGAGGTCATCAGTCCCTTAGAACTATTTAAACCTAACTAACCTAAGGACATCACACACATCCATGCCCGAGGCAGGATTTGAACCTCCGACCGTAGCAGTCTCGCGGTTCCAGACTGTAGCGCCTAGAACCGCTCGGCCACATCGGCCGGCCAACATACCCGGAGTCTCATCCAATGATTAATGACAAATATAGAACTTCCTAACAGTATCGAAACTTAAAAGTACCAAGAAAAGTATCCAATTAAAATATATTTTGAGAAACCCACTGGTCTATAAAAATTAAGAAAAAAGAAGCGCGCTCCTTCGATAATTTACTTTATCATGGTATGGTAGCCCTGATTACTCTCTATAGACTTCTAATACTACAAGTTTTGAAGGTCTAAACAGCTTGTTAAAAATTCATTTAAGCATTCTCTGCTTCAAGTAGACAGCACAGTTACCTCATGAACTCAGAAATTAAAAAGAGAAGGATTAAATTGTAACGATGTTACTTATGAGCTCCATTCACACATCAACAGTATCACCCTCATCTTCAGCCATCTGACATCCGTTACTGGTAATGATCTCCACCGATTCGTTTCTTTGTGGCATAATGAGTACTCTCCCTTCACCTTGTACACTCATGCCTGTTGTTTACTACTCTTTACAGTTCATGACTGATTCCAAAGCTGGAGCATTATTCCTTACAGGAAAAATATCCGGACACTTATTAGTCGACATTAACATAGCATGTGTCTGCACTTCACCTTTGTGGCGGATTTGACCCTGCTGGAGACACTTTCAATTAGGATTACGTATATCCATGACGGAATGACAGCCCGTTATTCGTCGAGAGGCAGAAACAGAAAAGATAGTGTTGTTGTACATTAGGACCTGGAATAAGTCGATGTTCTAATGTGTCCCAAAGTTGTTCCATAGTGCTCAGATCGGGACTCTGAGCAGGCCAGTTCATTTCAGGAATATTAACGTCCACAATCCGTTGTTTCACAAATGCTGCTTTATGAACAGAGTGCAATGTCATGCTGATACAGACAATTATAAGAATTGACTACAGAAATGTGTGGTTTTAGATAAGCTGCTCAACCATTGAATCCCATTCTTTTTAATTCCCTAGGCAAAGTCATTGCATTGGCAGTACTGCTGGTAGCACTTTGTAACTCACTTAGGTTTCCTTTCCGTTTTTTGTAGGAATTTTCGCAGCCATCCCCCCTAGTGCTCAAGAGTCCTTGCCCGTCAGTACATGAGATATGCCTTGTTCTGGACCGAGTGAGGTGGCGCAGCGGTTAGCACACTGGGCTCGCATTCTGGAGGACGACGGTTCAATCCCGCGTCCGGCCATCCTGATTTAGGTTTTGCGTGATTCCCCTAAACCGCTCCAGGCAAATGCCAGGATGGTTCCTTTGAAGGGGCACTGCCAACTTCCTTCCCCGTTCTTCCCTAATCCGATGAGACCGATGACTTCGCTGTTTGGTCTCTCCCCCCAAACAATCCAATCCTTGTTCGGTTTAGCTGTGACTGTTCCTTCGCGTTTCCACTTCACAATCACATCACCAGCAGTCGACTTGGGCAGCTTTAGAAGTGGTGAAATGTCCCTGTTAGATTTGTTACTCAAGAGACATCCAATGACCTGTTCATCTTTGACGTCACTGAGCTCTCCTGCCCGAGCCATTCTGCTATTAATGTTTCTCTGTTGACAACACAGTACTTCCCGACTCTTTTTATACTGGCAGATCCGTCTCTCGTGACTGCTAGTGGTCAATCCGCATTACATAGTGGTGTCCGTATACTCTTTGATCAGATAGTGTATGCTGAACCAGGATGTAGTGCCCGGAAAGCCGAACGAAAACACATAAAAGTTTCGACAAAGCCGAAAAAATTTATTGCCGTGGATACTAGCTCAACAAAAACTGTGTCATTGCAGGCACAGAAGTTTCTACTTTGCACACATAAGTTGAGAAGTTGGTGTTGGTTCATGTGGAACAAGGGTCATCAAAAGCACCAGTCATCTTACCCGTGAAATAAATAATATCTGGAAGCAATAAAGCTAAATGATTTTCAGCCTAGAGTTCAGCATAGTCAGTGGATTATCCAGTGCAATACCACAATGCTAAAATTTCTACATTAAGATTATTCACGGATGAGGTGATGCCTGTTTCAGGCATGGTATCGATTCAACTGGCAAAATAGTCACGCCCCGAGCGATGTAAATCTGTACGCCACGCTGGTCCTACGTGACCAGCCACGATCCCTTCTCAACCTGTTGGCTGTAATTGTGCAAGACAAAGTAACATGACCTTATCTGCTGTCTGCTGTCATCCGGCTTGAATAGTGCACGTTACCTGATGTTCATTCGTGAAATACAGCCACAGTTGTCGGAAACAGTACCCTTTGTCGTACATGAAGTACTTAGTTTCAACACTATGGTGTACTATCCCATTTCGCTATTAAGATCCTGAGAACCTTAACGACAGACACCCTTACCGTTTGAGTAGAATCCGTGGGAGGGGGAGGCTGTCCAATAGCAATGTCTTCGGCTGATCTCAGTATTACGGATTTTTACCAATGCCATTAGATGAAGTAGTTGGTACGTGGAACCCCAGTAGTGGAATTAATTAGCAGAATCCGAGCTATCTGTCTCATTCAAGAAAAATATTTCAGACTTTGCGACAAGATTTTATGAGTCATAGTGATTAAAGCACTGTGACTTGTGTTCGTCACTTTGGACGCGAACTAGGAGCGGAAGTTTTTGATATAAGGTGCAATCTGTTTATGTCAAAACAATAAACGCTATTTTCCTACCACTGATTCCTCATCTCAAAATAATCCGTTTAATATCCTCTGCCATCTATATAATTACGACAGTCTGCATAGTGATGTCGACCAGCACGTTAGAAGTTGTCTTAATTAGTGTTCAGACATAATTTGCCATCCGCAGAATTGTGCTGGCCAAGTTTTGGGGTGCTTTAGGGAAGCTCATCTGGAACAGCAACACACAACCAACAACAAATTGATACGCTGGTCAAGAAGTTGACGCAGAAATTGTTATCATTGCTCGATTACGCACATCTACACGATCTACCGCACAGTCGAAACCATACGTCAAAGTACCGTAACGCCCTGCCCACAAATCAAATTTCACACCCATATCACTATCATCTCTTCGGGCGTGAAACGCTGGCTAAAGTCCATTGGAAAGGATAGATCCTACGAATAAGTTATTGTTTTCTTATATTCCATACACGTGAACGTAAATAAAATTAACGAAAAAGGGAAGATGTTCTTTCGTCATAACAACAGCAGTCTAGCTGAGGATTTGAATACTTGAAAACTATTGGGAAAAACTGTGCTCAAGATGCTTTCACCAAAACATCGAAAACTACGAACTGATACGCAGAGAACATGCTACTGCACGCCAACGAGGTCCCGATTTCTCAAGACTGTTGCAGAACAACAGGATGTAAGTGAACAAATAAACCCCTGAAACCATAACCCTGTCGTTACCATGGAAGCGTACGAGTTTCCAAAAGTCCACAAATCCACAACAGCATTAAAACTAAATTACGGTGGTTTCCGGACGCTGTTACAACAACTACAGTACTATAGATCACGAATACGAATTAGAAAGAGAAATCGGTACTCAGAATAACTGCTTTCAAATACTACTTCGATTTCATAACGATTTTCGTTGCTAAAGGCTCAAGCAACAGGCAGTTGCATAATAATAATATTCCAGGACATTCACTTCACCTACATCAGATTTTCTTAGACAGAACATTACATTCCCCCGAGCCATATGCTTGTGTCATATCTCCTTATGTGGTTTTCGAAGACGAAGGCAACTCTGAAATTATTCTACTTTGCGAGGCGCAAAAATGAAAACTGAGGCGTTACTGCCAGTGATGGAAGTACCAGTGGAGTAGGTACGTAGATTCCCAAGGGGAATACTTTGTGCAGTTACATATTGTAACGTGTTATACATACAACAAATTTTGTACTGGCTTCCAATAGCGTAAAGTGGTTAAAACTTCACGGGCTTTCGGCCTAGTAGGTTCGGCCATTTCCAGACTAATTCTGCGCGTAATGCAGTTGTTGACAGGTGTGCCCTGGTTATGTTGAGGACCGCAATTAATTTTTCTTTCAGTTTTGTTGAGCGCGTTGTGGTGCCCTTCTTCTAGAGTCACGCTATCAGTCGTGACGTCATTGATGTCTGTTCTACAGCCGAATTAGGTAAAGTTTTTCATTTCGTGTTAACTGAGGCGGATACAATCTCGCGGTGTTTGGCCCAGTGTAGTGGTGCTCAAGAGCAGAGCATTGATGATGTTTTCTGCTGTTCTAAATTTAACAGCTTCTTTTATGTTGTCACTGAGAAACTGTTTGCTCATTAGACGACAGAGATAATATGGTATTGGTGTCCTCTTGGAACAAAGTGTCCTACCGCCGCTGATTTTTCGCGGAAGCGTAGGCACAAATGGCTCGTATTCCTTTCGACGTTTGTGTAGAGCACGCGCAGGAGCGTCTGCATTTACTAAGTATTTGGTTTGCACCAAAAATTCTGAATTCCCCGTTGTACTCCAGAGACCACGTAAATTGTAGGATGTTTGAAGAAGGCTTAATATCATCTCTCTTTCTAAGCTTACCCTCGTCACTTCGAAAAGTTAGAAAACGGGTTTTCTTTCCGAACCAACGACGAAAACTTGTAACCAGATCAAGTATCAACAAAAATATATTATACAGTGTAGCTCTTGATGCCGTTGTCGTGTTGGTTGAGTATGGTTTGGGAGTAATATTATGATGGCTAATCGAGAAGGGAAACTGGGGAAAGTGACTCAGAATTTCCAGTTCCAAAGACAGACAGCCGTGTATTGCTCCAAACAAGTCTTTCTTACAGGACAGACAAGTTTCATGTATGAGTAAGAGTATAAGCAAGGGCGAGAGCGCGAACAAAGCGTTTTGTAACTTTTACCATTTATGAGCATCGTTGTAGGGGTACATGAAAGCGATGGAATTAACAGTGGAGGATGGTACTGAACACTGAAATACTTTCTCTAGATCTTTACTTACTTTCATCTGGAAGATTATGCATTGGTCCTTTCCTCTCGTCCTAACTAAGCAGCTAATGACTGTAAAACCTAAGTATGCGTATGCCTTTTCTTGCGTTTCTGCGTGTCCCCGATTTGCTAGCCGTTCTTTCGTTTCTTGGATACTTGGCTAGCTTCATAGAAGGAACCACAAATCCATTTTTAGAGCTGCATAATTTAAATTCTAACTGTATATCTACATGCTTCTCAGTTCAAGAAACCTGATTGATTCCTTCAGCCTGTAACTCGTAAGTGCCCAGTATACTATTATTTTGTTTTGTGTTAGCTGTCAAACTCGTTGCTGAATACGTTTTAAATTGTAGTTGTACTTTATCAGAGCCTACTTTATGGGAAGATTGTGCGTACGAATCATTTAAGCATTGGTCTTGCTACGTTTGCTGCCTCAAATTATTGTGGTAACAGCAAACATGGGAAAATTCGCAGAGCATTTCTCTAGAATGGGTTGGAAGCTCGCCTTCCTCCATCAATCATTCTTCGAATTGACCATGTTGCAAGAAATCAGAGAAATGCGGATGCGTATCTACAACATTTCTTCCTGTACACCCATCGCCAATGGAACTGAAAAGGGAAATATGACAGTGGTACCCGAAGTTCCCTCCACCACACACCGTAATGTGACTAGCAGAATACACACCATCTGATCAGAAGTATCAGCACACCATTTTGTAATGCGGCATTGACTACTAGATGTCACGGGAGGCGGGCCCACTAGTGTACAAGGAGGCGGGAAGTACTATGTATCAGTAGAGAAGCAATAACAACTGAATAGGTCAGTCGGGAGAAAATGGCTCTGAGCACTATGGTAGTCAACATCTGAGGTCATCAGTCCCCTAGAACTTAGAACTACTTAAACCTAACTAACCTAAGGACATCACACACATCCATGCCCGAGGCAGGATTCGAACCTGCGACCGTAGTGGCCGCGCGGCTCCAGACTGTAGCGCCTAGAACCGCTCGGCCACTCCGGCCGGCTCAGTCGGGAGAGCTCAGTGACTTCTAACATAGACTTGTCACTGGATGTCGCCTGAGTAATAAATCCATCGAGGACATTTCAACCCTTCCTAAGCTGCCGCGCACGATTAGCCGAGCGGTCTGAGGCGCTGCAGTCATTGACTGTGCGGCTGGTCCCGGCGGAGGTTCGAGTCCTCCCTCGGGCATGAGTGTGTGTGTTTGTCCTTAGGATAATTTAGGTTAAGTAGTGTGTAAGCTTAGGGACTGATGACCTTAGCAGTGAAGTCCCATAAGATTTCACACACATTTGAACATTTTTTGAACCTTCCAAAGCTGCCCAAGTCGACGATATGACTGTGAAGCGGAAACGCGAAGAAACAACCACATCTAAACCAAGACCAAGCAAACCTCATGTACTGATGAATACGGACAGTGGAGCATTGCAGAGGATAGTTGTAAGAAATCATATGAAATGAGCCAACGGGATCATCTATGAGTTCCAAAGTGCTACCAACAGTCCACCTAACATAATGACTGTGCTTAGAGAGTTCGAAAGAATGTATAATTGTCGAACAACTCTTCATAAGTCATACATTTATGTAGTCTATGTTAAGTTAGGCTTGAAGTGGCGTAAAAAATGACGCCACTGGAGAGTGACTGATAGGGAATGACCGATCTGAAGTGATGAACACGCGCTACGCTGTAGCAATCCGATGGAAGGGTTTGGGTTTGGCGAATGCTTGGGGTACGTTACCTGCCATCACGTGTAGTGCGAACCGTGACGTACTGCGGAGGGTATGTGGGTGTTCTTCGTGGATAGGGCGTGGTCCCCTTATTACGCTTAATAAAATGCTAAGTTCAGAAGGATATGGATATATTTTACAGCATTGTGTACTGCACAAAGTAGAGGAACATTTTGGAGACGACGATTGTTTATGTCAGCACAACAATGCACATAAAGCAGCGACTGTGAGACAATGATTTACGGACAGTAAAATTCTTGAAATGGACTGGCCTGCCGAGAGTACCGATCTACACTCCTGGAAATGGAAAAAAGAACACATTGACACCGGTGTGTCAGACCCACCATACTTGCTCCGGACACTGCGAGAGGGCTGTACAAGCAATGATCACACGCACGGCACAGCGGACACACTAGGAACCGCGGTGTTGGCCGTCGAATGGCGCTAGCTGCGCAGCATTTGTGCACCGCCGCCGTCAGTGTCAGCCAGTTTGCCGTGGCATACGGAGCTCCATCGCAATCTTTAGCACTGGTAGCATGCCGCGACAGCGTGGACGTGAACCGTATGTGCAGTTGACGGACTTTGAGCGAGGGCGTATAGTGGGCATGCGGGAGGCCGGGTGGACGTACCGCCGAATTGCTCAACACGTGGGGCGTGAGGTCTCCACAGTACATCGATGTTGTCGCCAGTGGTCGGCGGAAGGTGCACGTGCCCGTCGACCTGGGACCGGACCGCAGCGACGCACGGATGCACGCCAAGACCGTAGGATCCTATGCAGTGCCGTAGGGGACCGCACCGCCACTTCCCAGCAAATTAGGGACACTGTTGCACCTGGGGTATCGGCGAGGACCATTCGCAACCGTCTCCATGAAGCTGGGCTACGGTCCCACACACCGTTAGGCCGTCTTCCGCTCACGCCCCAACATCGTGCAGCCCGCCTCCAGTGGTGTCGCGACAGGCGTGAATGGAGGGACGAATGGAGACGTGTCGTCTTCAGCGATGAGAGTCGCTTCTGCCTTGGTGCCAATGATGGTCGTATGCGTGTTTGGCGCCGTGCAGGTGAGCGCCACAATCAGGACTGCATACGACCGAGGCACGCAGGGCCAACACCCGGCATCATGGTGTGGGGAGCGATCTCCTACACTGGCCGTACACCACTGGTGATCGTCGAGGGGACACTGAATAGTGCACGGTACATCCAAACCGTCATCGAACCCATCGTTCTACCATTCCTAGACCGGCAAGGGAACTTGCTGTTCCAACAGGACAATGCACGTCCGCATGTATCCCGTGCCACCCAACGTGCTCTAGAAGGTGTAAGTCAACTACCCTGGCCAGCAAGATCTCCGGAATTGTCCCCCATTGAGCATGTTTGGGACTGGATGAAGCGTCGTCTCACGCTGTCTGCACGTCCAGCACGAACGCTGGTCCAACTGAGGCGCCAGGTGGAAATGGCATGGCAAGCCGTTCCACAGGACTACATCCAGCATCTCTACGATCGTCTCCATGGGAGAATAGCAGCCTGCATTGCTGCGAAAGGTGGATATACACTGTACTAGTGCCGACATTGTGCATGCTCTGTTGCCTGTGTCTATGTGCCTGTGGTTCTGTCAGTGTGATCATGTGATGTATCTGACCCCAGGAATGTGTCAATAAAGTTTCCCCTTCCTGGGACAATGAATTCACGGTGTTCTTATTTCAATTTCCAGGAGTGTACATTCAGATACCTCCTCACGGAAAGTGTCTTCAGAAGAGATCAAGCCGTCATAAAGGCGATCTTCTGATGACTTTACTACATGGTAAATGATAGCATCATGTGCAAATACGAAGGTAATCGTAAAAGTAAGGTCTCCTATTTTGTTATAAGCACATAGAACTGTTTGCTTATTTCTACAATGGTTTACATCCTTTTACAGCTTGAACATTTAGCTATTTTTCGACATAATCACCATTTCTGTCGATGCATTTTTGTAGACGCTGTGGCAGTTTTTGTGTGCCCATGTCATACCAGCTCGCCGCCATGCTGTTCAGAAAGTTATGAACTTCTTCTTTCACCTCGTCGTCGGAGCAGAATTGCTGGGACCACAATTAACGCTGACAGGTACTGTGAGACTCTGAAAAAACTCGAACGGGCAATCCAGAAGCGGAGAAGAGGAATGCTGAGCCCACACAACGCTCGGCAAACCGTTGCTCTCCTGCAACAGTTTCAGTGGAACATGAACACACACACACACCCTACAGTCCCGACTTGGCTCACAGTGACCATCACCTGTTCCCTATGTTAAAAGAACATTTGGCCGGAAAGCGATTCAGCTCAGACGACGAGGTGAAAGAAGAGATTCATAACTTTCTGAAGAGCATGGCGGCGATATGGTATGACATTGGCATACAAATACTGCTACAGCGTCTACAAAAATGCATCGACAGAAATGGTGATCATGTCGAAAAATAGCTAAATGTTCAAGCTGTAAACTGATGAAAACCATTGTAGAAATAAACAGGTCTATGTACTTATAAAAAAAAAGGTGACCTTACTTTTGTGATTGTCCTCGTAATTAAATAGGGCTGCTCAGATTGTCTCCTAAATCTGTTATATAGAATAGGAACGCTAGAGGGCCTATAAAACTTCCTTGCCGAATGCCATATATCATTTCTGCTTTATTCGATGACTTTCTATTAATTGCTATGCGCTGTGACCTTTCCCCACAGGAAATCGCGAATCCAGACATATAACTGAGACGATAATCAATTGGCACGCAATTTGATTAAAAGCTGCTGGTGAGGAACGGAATCAAAAGCCTTTTGGAAATCTAGAAATATGGGATCAGTGTAATATCTCCTATCAATAGCACCCATCACTTCGTGAGGTTAGAGAGCTAGTTGTGTTTCACAAGAACGATATTTTCTGAGTCTGTGGTGATTGTGTGTCAACAGATCTTTTCCTCGAGGTAATCCATTATGTTTGAACACAATATATGCTCCCGAATACGACTGCAAATCCACGTCCATGATATGGGTCTGTAACTAATCGATTACTCTTGCTTCCTTTCTTGAGTACTGGTGTGATCTGTGCACCTTTCCAGTACTCAGGTATCGATCCTTCGCCGAGCGAGCGGTTGCAGAGGATTCTTTCAGGGTGACAATTATTGAAATATATGAAATAAAATCGTCATAAATTCTGAACGGTTTGCGTTAGGGTGTTCAAACGGCTGGCTGCAGAGCATGACGGCTTCAAATGGCTCTGAGCACTATAGGACTTAACTTCTAACGTCATCAGTCCCCTAGAAGTTAGAACTACTTAAACCTAAACACACATCCATGCCCGAGGCAGGATTCGAACCTGCGACCGTAGCGCTCGCGCGGTTCCAGACTGTAGCTAGCATGACGGGCATTCGTATGGATTTTGTATGGTTTGGTTTAGCGACGAAGGCCACATTCATTTGGATGGGTTCGTCAGTAAGCAAAACTGGCGCATCTGTAGGACTGAGAATCCGCATTTCGCGATCGAGAAGTCTCTTCACCCTCATCGGGTAACTGTGTGGTGTGTAATGTCCACTCACAGAATAATCTGTGCGATATCCTTGATGGCACGGTGACTACCGAATGGTACGTGAAGGTTTTGGAAGATGATTTCATCCCCATTATCCAAAGTGACCCTGATTTAGACAAGATGTGGCTCATACAAGACGGCGCTCTACCCCATCAAAGCTGTAGAGTGCTTCTTCTGCAGGAGCACTTTGGAGACCGCGGGGTGACTCTGGGGTACCCAGATGCCGCTGGAATGGGCCTCGATTGGCCGCCATATTCTCTGGATATGAACACATGTGACTCCTTCTTGTGGGGCTATATTAAAGACAAGGTATACAGCAACAACCCCAAAACCATTGCTGAGCTTAAAACTGCCATTCAGGAGGTCATCGGCAGCATCAATATTCCGACACTTCAGTGGGTCATGCAGAATTTCGCTACTCGTCTGCGCCACATCATCGCCAATGATGGCAACCATATCGAACATGTCATAACCTAAATCCGAATATCAGTAATAACGTTTGCATGTTGAGTAAAGTGTGTGCAGGCCGTAGTTGGTAACTAATTTTTCGCGTTTTTCATGTAGTTCAATAATTGTCACCTTGTAAGTACGGAGCTATTAAATCACCTTACTCTGAAATGAATCTAATTAATATACAATCAAGACCGGAGGATATGCCACACCGTATATTAATGTCCTCTGCTAAGTGCCCGCATACTTATGATCATGTATGTATAGTATAATGTAGGTGCAAATGTAATTTTAGAAGTAGATGTAGAAGGTGTATCCAGGCTGTCGGAGTGCCCAAACATCGCTCAATGTCCTTATACAGGAAGCAACCTCGCTCTGTTTGGCTTACCTCGCTGGTTTCAGGTGCACGCGTTTTACTCTGCGCAAACAGTTTCAGAAAAATTACCCATTTTGTCGTTGCTATGTAACGTACTCTAAAGCATGTCTGAATTTTAGTAACACCGCAAATCACTTGTTGCGGCGACGAGGATCGGAGTGACTCAGACAAGTATCAGACACAAATCACAAAGCTATAAGACGAAGATTTATGGCTGTTTTTAACAGTACTAGTGTTCGTTAACTGATCGCTCAATCAATCCTAAGCAAAATTTTCCTTAATACGTCAAGAAATCAATAGGCGAACGAATTAAAGTCTCAAAACACAGCAAAACCAACTACAAAACAGACCGCCGTTAGATGAACATTTACTAGCATCGTCCAACAAAAGGTAAGTGTAAAAATTACGTTGTAGTTTAAATGCATACGCTTAAATAACTGAAATGTGGCTGTCATTCATAACTAATTCGACTGAACTGCGACGGAATTCAGTCGCACGCAAAACAAATCACAACATAACACGACTGCCCAACATATCACGACAGACAAATGGCTCCAGGATAGTGCGTTATTAACAATGAATCACTCAAATTCTTTGTAACACGGTTATACACGGGTCGTGTAGTTTGGGTCTTCTTGCTGCTGACACTACTGAAGAGATCCCCGTTGAAACAGGCCAGTTACGCAAAATTATCGCTGACCTTTGAATTGAAACGTAAGAGCGACAAGGAAAACTTTTGCTAGGGAGTGTGCAAATTAAAATTTTGAAACGAAACGCTTGAAAGAAAGAAAAATGCGCTATTGCTAAGCTGACTATTCTTCTACTCCACTTACCCTTCTCGAGGATCCTTGAACGCTTCCATATCTTTTCTCTTTTTGTTCCAACGCCTCGCACAGCTTGAAGTTTTCGCCAAGAAACGCTATCCTGGACTCCACTGATGTTACGGCGGCTGCCAGTTCTATTTTAATGAATTAAATTTGATTACAAAGCCGAAATCACTGCAGTTACGGTTCAGGTCATTGGGTGAACGCGAAAGTATGATGTTATGCGATCTTCCTTTCGCACGACGGAAGTAATTTTTACCTTCTGATCTCTATCAATTTAGCTTATGTATCAGAAGTTTCCGCTGTTGTAATAACATTTCTAGAAGATTGTTTTAACGCATAAGGCTTTTATTCCGATTAAGTTTACGATTTTCCTTTTTTTAGCCAAGAGATTAAACGAATTAGGAATATTTAAAAATATTTTAACAGAAGACGCTGCTGACGTAACGACCACGTCAGATGTCGAAAAACTCAAGTGCTCTTCGTGTTCGGATCAGCGGTTCCCGTATTCTCTCCACGCAGACTCTTAGCTGGGCGGATCCGATGTACGCCCATTGACAGCCGGATGCCTTCACCGTGGACACCGTCCAGCATTTTAGCACAGGAGGCCCGTGCTGATGCCTAAACAAAACTGCCAGTCAAATAGTGGCCTTGGGAACAAAAGTAACCGGACATCGGAAACTAACCAGTACATATCACGAGCGGCGGACCCCTTAGTGCAAAAAGTGACGGGGAGTATTGTGTTGTCAGTAGAGAGGCAGTAAACCCGAATGGATCGGTCAGGTAAGCTCAGTGACTTCGAATGAGGGCTAGTTGTTGTTGTAACCTTAGTAACAAATCCATCAGGGATCCTTCTAAAGCAGCCCAAGTTGAGTGATGGTGATATGATTGTGAAGCGGAAACGCGCAGTAATAACCACAGTTAAACCTAGACCACGCAGGCTTTGTATTCTCATGGACATAAGTCGTTGAGTGTTGCAGAGAGTGATTGTGCAAAACCGCATGAAATCAGCAGAAGGTATCACTCGCGAGTTCCAGCGCCCTACGAGCAGTTCAGCTGGCACAATCACTGTGCGAAAGGAGTCAAAAAGAATGTACAGTTGTAGAGCAGCGCCTCATAAACAGTCAAGCGGCATAAAGAGCGGCACCAGTTGACAGTGAGTGACTGGAAACGGTGGTTTGAAGGAGTAAGTAATATAGAAAGATACTATCTGGTGTGCGAAATCTTACACATTTCTAAAAATAGGGCAGTTTTATTTTACTCGAATTTTTACAAAGATCAGTAATTAAATTTGCGTATTAAAGTAAGCAGCCTGTGTGTGTGTTGTACCGTAAAATGATAAATGATGTCTTCAAAGAGCCTACTTTCGAGATATCAGATCTGTTTTGTTCTACCATATTCTTTGGAAATGTTTAACTCAGTCATCGTTCTTGGTTGTGATATGTGTCTAAACAGAAAAGAAGTTCTCGTTGTGTATTACCATAAAAATGCAGTTTAAGTGCTACATCACAACAAAACCAACGAAACAACTCTTTCCTTCCTTCCTTCCTTCCTTCATTCCTCCCTAATATAGTATTTGCTCAGTTCGTTCTCTTTTGCCGAAGTTGTGCGTGCGAGAATGTGATTTCTCACTCGATATTTTATTAGATGCTGGCGTCATTTCATAACTGATTATAAAAAATATAATCCGCAAACTTTTAGAGAGCCTTGGCACGAGAGAACCGATGGTGAATAATGCAACCTTTGTTGAAAGTTGTTATTGTACCTAGTAGGTCCGAGCCATTTGTAATAAAAGGAATAATTGTCAATAAATATCATCAATTCCATTTTGCTAGTGTATAACATGATTCATAATGTTTGTCCATGGCAACGGCCTTGCCGCTGTGGCTACACCGGTTCCCGTGAGATCACCGAAGTTAAACGCTGTCGGGCGTGGTCGGCACTTGGATGGGTGACCATCCAGGCCGCCATGCGCTGTTGCCATTTTTCGGGGTGCTCTCAGCCTCGTGATGCCAACTGAGGAGCTACTCGACCGAATAGTAGCGGCTTCGGTCAAAAATACCATCATAACGACCGGGAGAGCGGTGTGCTGACCCCACGCCCCTCCTATCCGCATCCTCCATGAGGATGACACGGCGGTCGGATGGTCCCGGTAGGCCACTCGTGGCCTGACGACGGAGTGCTTTTTATTATCTTCGTCCGTCCTAAAATGGTGCTTGAGAACAATTTACATGTGGGAATATTTAATCTGAAGTTGTATTGTGACTTATGTCATGAATACATCTAATTAATTACATTCTTCCAATAAATCAGACCACATGTTTGTGTGCCTGCCTGCTTATCGCAGTATTTTAGTTAACTTGTATTTTCTGCAGTAAAAAGTGTGGTCATATTATTTTACAACATCGATCTTTAGGTCTAGCTTCTAATGTCAGCTGTTAGTCTTATCATGTTGTTCGTTACTGTTTACGCATGGAAATAGCATTGAAGTACTTACTTTATTGTGATAGTCATATTTTAGGCACTGAGTTAACAAGTTTATATGTATATGGAAAGTAACACTGAAATACTTTATATAAACATTGCACTGTTTAGGGTTGCCGTCGTATTTTTGCATACGTTTTAGATTTGGAAACAACGTTGTGATACTAGACTAGCATCGTAGATGAGAAAAATAATTAATTTCAGGCTCTGTTGTGCCTTGAACTACGCATGGTTCTCAGATCGAACATAGAATGTTTTACTAGTGTAACCATGCATTGACGAAGACAAGCAATAGGAGCTTAAACAAGTAGTCGATTTTATTTCGTATTTTTGAAATTGCAGGACAGTATTTAAAGTAAAATCCATTTCTTGTAACTACTCATTACTAATTCATTAATTACACTATATGATAAAACACTGGTTCGTAAATATTCATTCACAATATGTTTTACTCATAATATTCCATAGCGAATTATATACAGCTTTCAGTGAAATTTACCTTTGCGACTGGTGAGTCAATCCATAAACGATTTTTTTAAAGTCAGTCATGAAAACGTAGATGACAACGTTTTCGTCATTATACACACTTGAAATATTTTTTTTTAAAGTGCGTGACATTTTTTTATGGTTCAGATACTGTGTGTGTGTGTGTGTGTGTTTGTGTGTGTGTGTGTGTGTGTGTGTGCATTTATGTAGCATCTTTGCCATTTTACATGAACTTGTCATTTTTACTGGTCATTTTAATAGTACACTGTGAATGGTTGTAGAGAATTTGTACAATTGAGCTTGGATTTTCCACTTGTCATTTCATTTAATACCACACTGTGATCGCCTGGAGAGCCAGAGGAGTGGGGAGAAGAGGTGAAGGGCTAGACCATTGTCAAGTCCCTGCATGTAGGCAACCCTAATTCAAAGGTAAAATTAAGCCCGATCAAATCTGCTATACTAGTGTGATGAATCATATTATACGCTCCGGCAATCTGATGGAATGATTTGGGTTCGGTGAATACTTAGATGTTGTTTCCTGGCATTATGTATAGTGCTAACAGTGAAGTACAGAGAAGTTTGTCTTATGGTATGGGGGTGTTTTTCGTGGTTAATGTGTGGTCCCCTTATTGCACTTAGGAAAACGCTACATGTAAAAGGCTATGAACACGTTTTACAGCATGTGTACAGTAGAGATATAGTTCGGAGACTACGACTGTTTGTATCATCTTGACAATGAGGCCTGTCAAAGCTGCATCTGTCTGGAAAAGGTTTGTGAACATCATAATTTCTGAAATGGACTGGCCGATCCAGAGTCCCAACCTGAAACCCAATGCAACACCTCTGGGATGAATTAGATCAGTTTCCTTCCACACCCCTGTGTCCAACGTCATTATCTTCTCTTCTTTCGGCTCTTGAGGAAGACTGGGCAGAGACACTCGAATAATTCACTGAAAGTGTCCCCAACAGAGTTCAGGCAGTCATAAAGGCGAATGGTGGGCGCACCCCGTATTAATGTGCAATAATAGATGTCCGGATACTTTTGATCAGATATCGTATATCATCATCATCATCATTTAAGACTGATTATGCCTTTCAGCGTTCAGTCTGGAGCATAGCCCCCTTATAAAATTCCTCCACGATCCCCCATTCAGTGCTAACATTGGTGCCTCTTCTGATGTTAAACCTATTACTTCAAAATCATTCTTAACCGAATCCAGGTACCTTCTCCTTGGTCTGCCCCGACTCCTCCTACCCTCTACTGCTGAACCTATGAGTCTCTTGGGTATCCTTGCTTCTCCCACGCGTGTAACATGACCCCACCATCTAAGCCTGTTCGGCCTGACTGCTACATCTATAGAGTTCATTGCCAGTTTTTCTTTGATTTCCTCATTGTGGACACCCTCCTGCCATTGTTCCCATCTACTAGTACCAGCAATCATCCTAGCTACTTTCATATCCGTAACCTCAACCTTGTTGATAAGGTAACCTGAATCCACCCAGCTTTCGCTCCCATACAACAAAGTTGGTCGAAAGATTGAACGGTGCACAGATAACTTAGTCATGGTACTGACTTCCTTCTTGCAGAAGAGAGTAGATCGTAGCTGAGCGCTCACTGCATTAGCTTTGCTACACCTCGCTTCCAGTTCTTTCCGAAATGTTAAATAATTTTTGTTCTTTATAAGTGGTAACCAGTTGATTTCTTGTCGAGGATTCGGTCTACAAATCATACAGATTGATTAAAGTTTAAAACAATGTTCCACAGTTTGAGGTAAAGTTGACAAACGAAGTTTCATGTGAAAGCTAATCGTTTCTCCCCATTATTCCAGTTTTTTTATGGTCAGTTGTAGCTGGGTGGCTATGGTTGTAAGGATGGACAGAGAACAGAAGACCGTAAAATCGTGCATGAACAGTGAACATTTACCAATACTCTTTACAACAGGAGAAATTCTGTTCGTGGTTTTTGCAAATACGGCTATACTTAAAATGCTGCTTTGGAAGTTTCCAATCACCTGAACAAAAGGAACTAATAAGACACCGCCGACAGTATGAAGAAAAAAGCGCTTCCCAAGGAAGGACAATATAAGCCTTTAGACGCCTCCGTCAATAAAAGAAGGAGGGGAGGATTTTATTTTCAACTGACGTAGTACTCATCTTCCAGATAAAAAATAAATAAATAATAAAAATACGAAAAGAAACCTTAAAGATTTTGATGTAGAAAAAACTCTTTTATGCGTGCTTCCAGCAGTACAATACATGATTGTCAAGGGTGGAGTGGTGCTGTTTTAATCCATGCTGGAAGTGACTCGGGTGTTTTTCTGAAACGAGAACCCATACGAGGCGGCGGTTGATCATCTGCTCACAGTGCTCTCTATGCAGCTGGCGAGGTGTGTCCTCTGGTAAATGTTTGGGCAGGCAAGATCCTGATCATGTTTCAAGAGAGAAATTATCATTCTCCCCCTCAAAGTGCCAGGATGTTCTCGTGAGTATATTGTTTAGTGGCGATCAGTTATTTATTTTTTTCCCTCAGTCATAAACAAAGGACAGTTCCATGTTTCACACAGGAGTAGTCACCAGAGCACAATACACAAAATGGAGGAAAAGTGCATGGTGGTGGCTCACGTGCAGTCGATTCACATTTTCCATACGTTGCTTTAGCTCAAAATGCAATTGTGATGCGTTCAAACTGACGCTGGTTGTGACAATGCATGGAATTCTGGATATAAGGACATACCTTGCGCCGGATAAAACCTGGCTTAATGTATCCAGGCAACACTGAAATGTCAAAGGTAAAAATGAAGACAGCTGTTTTCCCAAATCTTCAATAACTCGTTACGTGATGTTGTGTGCTCCTGATACTCCTCCTCTTCCCTACACCTTTTTGAGTTCTGATGTTCGCATGGGCACCAACTAATTTAATAACATATCCGCTAAAATTGAAGGCAGTATATGGTTCTACCACTATGGGATACTTGCGTAGCATGTTATTTTCAAGGCGGGTACTAGGCTTTTTGAGGCAAAGTTGTTTCAGCTAAATGGGTTGCGTAGCATAGCCTCTTCACAGATTTCCAATCACACAGCATTTCATTCTAAGTATTTCTGGATGTAAAATGGGGACATCTCATCAAATGGCCTATTACCTCTTCTTATAATCAGCAGTACACTCTGAGATACTTTTGTTATGTTAGCAGTAGAGCAACATTTTGAGATGACTGCCATAGAGAACAGTCTTCACTTATGTCCGCTGACTGTTTGTGTGTGAGTACACATCAGTATCTACACTCTCCACAGAGAGTTTTTCTTTTAACTATTGGGCCTCATGGTCTTTCCACCAGCAGTAAGGAAAATTCTTACTAACTCGGGCAGTCTTTCATACTTAAGGGAAGACACAACTGAGTCAAATTATTTGTCTTTTAGGGTGTAATATCTCTGTATTTTTTGATCCTATCTGCGGAATTTGATTTGTTTCATTTACAAGTATATAATTCATGTATGTAAAGTATAAATGTAATAAATATTTTTATAACAGCCAGTAATGAATATGCGGCGCCTCTTTTCGCGTCTTTGTACACGAGATGTGCATTTTTTACTTACTTGCATTTACTGTTCATATAAAGATTCTTGTATTCTCAAGGTATCCCGCATCAGTCGATAGCGTTCAGGCATCATGCTATCGTTATTCAATTGATGGCGCTAAAGATTACTTAAATCGCATATGCTTTACCGATGGATCCACTTTTCATGTGAGTGGAATGGTAAATAGGCATAATGTCCGTATATTGGATTCAGAGTTTCCACATGCTACTGTACAGTTACAGCGAGACAGCGAGAAAGTGAATGTTTGATGCGGCCTCATGCATAAGAAGGTTTTTGGACCGTTTTTCTTCGCTGAAAAATCCATTACCACTAACCCTTACGTAGACGTTTTTCAACAGTTCGTTGCCGCACAGTTCGAAGAATATCAACCATGGATACTTTTCCAACAAGATGGGGCACCCCTCCCCCCCCCCCCCCCTCACTGGTCTTTGATAGTGCGTGATTTCCTGTATGAAACATTTCCGGATCGGTGGATTGGAAGGAACGGTCCAACACCCTGACCACCCCGCTCTCCAGACATTACGCCCCTTGACTTTTTTTTCTGGAGCTATATCAAGGACAGAGTCTTCGTCACTCCAGTTACTGACGTCGACGAACTGAATGCTAGGATACAAGCTGCTGTGGGTACTGTGACAGAACACATGTTACGAAACACCTGGCGGGAACTGGAATACCGCCTCGACATTCTCCGAGCTACCAAGGAAGCACACGTTGAGGTTTACTAACGTAAGTGGTCTTTAAAAAAACTAGTAACACTAACCTATGTAACGGCATCAAATGTAAATTTTTATGTCAAGCGGTTATTCTGTAATAAATTGTTATAATCAGGGCAAGACTTTGTGCTCACCCTGTAAATTGTTTGCAATGTTGGATATTTCTCATCCACCAACGAGATTCATTTCGGGAAATTGGATTATTAGGTCTTTTGCAGAATATATTTGTTAGTCTTCAATGAAAAGACTTTCTGAAGAAGTTGTATCTGAAAGCACTGAATATGAACCAACAAATATTCTCGCATGCTTTGATGGCACCTGGCAGAAGCATGGACACACACACCTCCCTGAATGGAATAGGCCCATCTGCTTCTTTGATTAAGGAAAAGTGCTGTATATCGACATTATGCCAAAATTCTGATCAAGGCCGATATTGTCCCGTCGTGGGATATGCAATAAAATAAACACTTGACTAAAACGGCGAGGTGGAATATCACAGATTGTCTTTCACAATCCGACTGTTTGACAGCTAACAGAAGACACTTTTTAATTATGGGTTGTTTAGTCTCTGAGTAAAATTCAGGACGAACCAAGGCATCTCTTAAATATAAGGCATAGTGTTTCTAATAAAGTCTGTCGGAAACTAAATCTCAGTGTGCAAAATCATGCTTCCAAGATTTTACAAGAAAAGCGAAGTTCAACATATTTCGAGATTTCAGAATAGTCTTTAGATGTGTTTGATAGGTTTGTTTGGAATGGGCTTAAGTTTATTCTTTAGTATCCTACAAACAAGTTTCTATTTTTTTCCAGTCGCCTTGATAAATCTGTTTCCTTATGCTAAAGATGCATCCGTCTGTACTGCAGAACGCATTGAGCAAAGCGTTCGAGGCAATTGGGTGTGATTTTCGACGTCTGTATCTCTCCGTATTCTCATGTAACTCTATCACAGTTTTTTGCCAAGGTGAATACATGTATCTACTGTGGTGTAGTATCATCCAAAGATCACAGCGCCACACCGAAGTCGGCAACGCACATTGATATCACAATACCACAGACACTAGCGCTGTCTCGCTGCAATCTGCAACGACGAATAGGAGAGGCTGAAGAAGACATGCTCTCTCACTCCCTCGGTCTTAAAACCACAGCGCCCTTGCACGGAGCATGGAAATTCTCGGCCCAAGTCCGTGATATCAGCTGAATCAGTCAACGCTATCGAGTAGGACTAATGAACTATTCAGGTAACCGATGGAAATGTACTTTTGTAAATGTTGAACACTGTACTTCAAGATAAACGTCTGTGATTGTATGCATCAAGGTATGCTTTAATACTCAATGACAGTTGTTCGGAGGTGCTCCTGGTTGTGCTGAGTCTTGCCGACTGACGAGTCGGACGTCGAAGAACGGCCTAAATACCGTGGAAAGTTGGCGTGGTCTGGATTTAACGTGATAGCAGAAATAAATGCACCTTGTCAAGGATAAAATATAATTATCGATCATAACACGTCAAAGATAAAAACTTCTCATCGATTCTGTAGCGCCACTGTCCATATATCGCTGAGTTTCATAGCTTCTTCTTTTCTGTTAAAATTATCACCATGTTTATATATTTCGATGGCTTCTCTACATAGCCATGGATAATAGTTCGTCGCCCGCATCTCGTGGTCGTGCGGTAGCGTTCTCGCTTCCCACGCCCGGGTTCCCGGGTTCGATTCCCGGCGGGGTCAGGGATTTTCTCTGCCTCGTGATGGCTGGGTGTTGTGTGCTGTCCTTAGGTTAGTTAGGTTTAAGTAGTTCTAAGTTCTAGGGGACTTATGACCACAGCAGTTGAGTCCCATAGTGCTCAGAGCCATTTGAACCATTTGAACCAATAGTTCGTCATAGTACACAAAACCCGACTGAAGAGCATGTTCCACCACGGCTGACTTGTCTGTTTTCCCTAATCGGCAAAGACTTTTATGTTCCTTCAACATTTCAGTAAAGTATTTTAACTCGTGGCTGTGGGACGTGTATCCTGTCAGATAGAGGAGAAGTTAAGAAAGGGAATAAAATAAACGCTAGCTAACGAAAAACTAATAAAAATACCCTCGACACCGAAGAAAAGTAGGTTGGCTGTATTTGAAAAAATAACGGAATAAGAGGATAAGAACGCTGTATCGGACGCTACGTATGTGTACTGATCATATTTACAGGTAACACCTTTAAGGTGTAGCAGTTGAATCAGTTCATCGCTTTGACGGTAAATGTAAGACCTTGATCTATAAGACGTTACGAGATACTATTAAAAATATGAAAGATTTGATAACTGCGACGTATAGCGGCTTCACTGACGAACTCAAATTATCAGACGAAGAAGACGGTGATTATGATGGTGATGATAACAACTACAAGTGCAACAAAATTTATAAATGACATCAACTAGCTTGCACTTACAACTATTTTAATTGATTTGTGCACATAAATCTTCCATGTGATTTTCGACGACAGACACGTTTGCTGTAACTACCCTGAAGCAACCATTGACTCAACATGCGACCTTTCAGTACACATTTATGCGGGCTGATCTTTTTAATTTAGCTGGACAAACTCTCTGCATCATCTATTGGGTTGAGAAAAACATGGACACTGTCATGTTGTACATAATTATAACATTAATAGGTAGTTACAAACTCGTCGTTCAGAAAGATCGCAAGCTGTCACCGAATTGTCGCATGGCGACACGTGTTGATTTCTTTTGTAAAGTGACTGTTGGTGTAAATGGTTAAGGAGGTTGAAGTTTTCCGTACGAAAAGCAATGGCTTTTGAGATGTAAGACCGTGCACTGCTGGCAAAGTTCTTTTATCAGAACGGTAGCAATAGCAGCGCTGTGTTGATAAAAACAGCTGCGAAGTGGCCCCATGCCAATAAATGGGCTAAAGAATACGGTCAAGAAATTTGAAGGAACAGGTGAATTAGGTAGTGTAGAAGGGAAAGGGAGGCGGCACATTCCCATGGCGATTGTTGATGAAGTTGCTGTAGCATTGCCGATTGCACAGCACATGCCTCAAATTCTGCAGCCACTGCTCGATTTTTTTCACGGGATTGGCCTCATCCCTGGTCAACAATTCAAAAGATTTTACGGCTCATTTTACATTGGTATCCCTATGAGATTCGGAATGTGCACCAAATGAAACCCCAAGATACGCTTCAACACCGTGACTTTGTCCTTCCTTTTTTTTATTTTGGCACGCATGGAAATGGATGACATGTGGCCGGGGAATATTCTTCGGACGGACAAGGCACATTCTACTCTGCGTGGTACCATGAATGCACAGAAATATCGCATACAGAATTCTACTCGGCCACATGTTGTGCAGGAACACCCGCTGCACTTAGTTTATGTGGCTGTGTGGTGTGGCTTCACAAGCCCCTTCATTCTCAGTTTCTTTTTCTTCGAGAAGATGGCATCTCAAGGGCCTGTTAAGCGTAGAGAGACATCTCCACGTTATAAGCACCTTCTTGTGTAACATGTGATTCCAGCTTTGCAAGAACGCAACTATGTCCACACCACTATTTTCATGCAAGATGGGGCGACACGACATGTCGCTTGCAGGTGAAAGATTTGGTTTAAGAAATCTTTGGTAACGATCGCATCATCTCAGATGGTCCTGAGCACTATGGGGCTTAGCATCTGAGGTCATCAGTCCCCTTGAACTAGAACTACTTAAACCTAACTAACCTAAGTACATCACACACATCCATGTCCGAAGCAGGAGTCGAACCTGCGACCGTAGCGGTCGCGCGGTTCCAGACTGAAGCGCCTAGAACCACTCGGCCACAGCGGCCGGCGATCATATCATCTCTCGGAAATTTCAAGATGTGTGGCCTTCCAGATCCCCCGACCTAAATCCATATGTCTTGGTGGTTACGGGAAAATTTGAAACATGGTGTCTATGGGGGATGTATCCGGACTCTTCCTGATTTGAAGGACAGCGTGCGACGACAGTTCGTTCTGATTGTACCGTATATGCTATGAGCGACTGTCGACAACGCCGTGCTACAGATGCAGCATTTTTCTGACTAGAGAGACCGTACTGAACGCATGTTGTAACTTGCGACAATATCTTAATAAGTGTGCCACAACCATTGTTATCATGCTCCGCTTTCCCCGCACCCACGCCACATTCCAACTGCTTACAGCGCCATGTATTCACCTGATGGCAGAAAGTCGAACTATTATCTTTTTCAGCACCGATTAATAAATATGCCTATGATGTTCAGCGTCCTGCGATGTATACAGTCCACACTGTAGCACTCCCAACGCAGTCAATTTAATTATAACCACCCAGTATAAACTGTTGTATACCCAACTGGTTCACTCCACTGTGTGTCTATTGTCCCTTTTGAACAGTGACCAATAACAAGGATAATTTACTTATTATTTTGTGATAGCAAGAACCATTACAATCGCTCGTCTTGCTTCAGTATGATTTGCTAAATAAATCTGCTACTGAGACCGCAAAATAAACGACAAATTTTAAATATTAACACAGTTGCGGAATCTCACGTGGCGTGTATGTCGGTAACAGTTGGCTTATTTGCTCAAACCCATGTCAAGTATAACTGTCACCTACTTCAGTACCATTCACCATGATCGTCTACAACGGTATCGATTCACAGTGATTCTCAACTGAATGTAACGGCAAAATGAACGAAACTCGGTTAGTTTCTCGTGCGGCGTCTCTCAAGATCGATATTCTGCATGGAAATTATGAGACTCGTCCTGGTCACTCAGATTTTTGTGACATGCAACTAATTCATTTCTTGGCCTTCGTCCTTTTTTTTTACGACGGTTCTCGATATTTTGTTATTGATGTTTCCTTCTGCAGCCTCTAATCGCTATAAATTGACCAGTATCAAACGTAAATGGCGCTCGCAACAGTTTCATGACCTAGACGTCAAAGGAAAATAAACTGGCACACTCTATACGGTGACAGTTAAAGCGTTATCTAATGTTAAATAACAATTTATTAATACAGAGCCGGAAAGGGCACACTAAATTAAACAGTTGTGGGGCTGGAAGGCTCTTCCCACGATCCTTATTTGCATGCTCCATGGTTTACTTACGTAGCTGCAGATTGCCGGAACGATCCCTTCAACATGGCTATTACTGCCTGCTTCCCCTGACGCAAATCTTGTACAGCTGACCAGTGCTTCAACTCTGATGACCTAAGCGTCGATGGGACCTCAATGCCGACGGAACCTGAACTTCTTACTAGTGCCATACTTCAGGAGAAAACCTGTTACCTTGCTGGGAGGCATACCTTTTATTTTTCAGCCTTCTGACTCAGTCAATTTATCGATCGGTTTCTTTAAATTTCAATCTCCATTTCCAGTACACATTTATTTGTTTTTCATTTAGACAGCTTTCTCGATAACTTTAAAACTAAATATTGACGACAATTTTTAACAGTATTGTAATCATCTACCGTTCAAGTGTGAATTTCAAAGATGTCAGGCACGTTTCTTCATTACCTTGAAATTGACATTTACTGCAGTTTTCGCATGCGCTCTCACAACGTTACATTTCATCTTCACTTTTATTTTCTTCCACATTTCTTAAAATTCCAAGTCCTTCGCGGACGGGTCAGAACTAAAGAACCTCCGGCTTCATATCAAAGTCTGGCTACCTTGAATCGTTTCAGACAAACATCTTGATCGCCCCTGTGCACTCTCATTAGATGTATTCTTAATGTCTCCGTATACACCGACGTGACAAAAATCATGCGCAACGATGTGTACATATACAGATGGCGGTAGTATCGCGTTCACAAGGTATAAAATGGCAGTGAATTGGTGGAGCTGTTATTTGTACTCAGATGATTCATGTGAAAAGATTTCCGACGTGATTATGGCCACACGAAGGGAATTAACAGACTATGAATACGGAATGGTAGTTGGAGATAGATGCAGTGTACAATCTCTTTCGAAAATCGTTAGAAAATTCAATATTCCGAAATCGACAGTGTCAATAATGTGCCACGAATACCAAATTTCAGGCATTACCTCTCACCACGGACAACTCAGTAACCGACGGTCTTCACTTATTGACCGTTTGCGTAGAGTTGGCAATGCTAACAGACAAGCAACACTGCGTGAAATAACCGCAGGAAGCAATGTGGGACGTACGACGAACGTATCCGTTAGGCCAGTGCGGCAAAATTTGGTGTTAATGAGCTATGGCAGCAGACGACCGACGCGAGTGCCTTTGCTAAAGGCACGACGTAGCCAAAAGTGCCTCTCCTGGAGTCATGACCATATCGTTTGGACCCTAGGGGACTGGAAGAACGAGGCCTGGTCAGATGAGTCCCCATTTCAGTTGGTAAGAGGTAATGGCAGAGTCCGAATGTGGAGCAGACCCCACGAAGCGGTTCTAGGCGCTACAGTCTGGAAGCGCGCGACTGCTACGGTCACAGGTTCGAATCCTGCCTCGGGCAAGGATGTGTGTGATGTCCTTAGGTTAGTTAGGTTTAAGTAGCTCTAGGTTCTAGGGGACTTATGACCTCAGATGTTGAGTCCCATAGTGCTCAGAGCCGAGCCCCACGAAGCCATGGACCCAAGTTGTCAACAAGGCACTGTGCAAGCTGGTGGTGGATCCATAATTGTGTGGGCCGTGTTTACATGGAATGGAACGGGTAAATTGGAAATATGTGGTAAGCCCTTATGGGACCAAACTGCTGAGGTCATCGCTCCATAAGCTTACACACTACTTGATCTAACTTAAACTAACTAATGCTAAAGACAACACACACCCATGCCCTAGGGAGCACTCGAACCTCCGACATTGGGATCCGCGCGAACCGCGACAAGACGCCCTAGACCGCGCGGCTACCCCGAGCGGCAATGGAGTGGGTCCTTTGGTCCAACAGAAACGAGAATTGACTGGAAATTATTATGTTCGACTACTTGGAGACCATTTGCAGACTTTCACGGAGTTACACAGTTCATGTTCCCAAACGACGATGGAATTTTTATGGATGACAATGCGCCATGTCACACGGCCACAATTGTTCGCAACTGATTTGAAGAACATTCTGAACAATTCCAGCGAATTATTTGGTCACCCAGATCACCCGACATGAATCCCACAGAACATTTTGTTGTTGCTGTTGTGGTCTTCAGTCCTGAGACTGATTTGATGCAGCTCTCCATGCTACTCTATCCTGTGCAAGCTTCTTCATCTCCCAGTAGCTACTGCAACCAACATCCTTCTGAATCTGCTTAGTGTATTCATCTCTTGGTCTCCCTCTACGATTTTTACCCTCCACGCTGCCCTCCAATACTAAATTGGTGATCCCTTGATGCCTCAGAATATGTCCTACCAACCGATCCCTTCTTCTAGCCAAGTTCTGCCACAAACTCCTCTTCTCCCCAATTCTATTCAATACCTCCTCATTAGTTATGCGATCTACCCATCTAATCGTCAGCATCCTTCTCTAGCACCACATTTCGAAAACTTCTATTCTCATTTTGTCTGAACTATTTATCGTCCATGTTTCACTTCCATACATGGCTACACTCCATACAAGTACTTTCAGAAAAGACTTCCTGACACTTAAATCTATACTCGATGTTAACAAATTTCTCTTCTTCAGAAACGCTTTCCTTGCCATTGCCAGTCTACATTTTATATCCACTCTACTTCGACCATCATCAGTTATTCTGCTCCCCAAATAGCATAACTCCTTTACTACTTTAAGTGTCTCATTTCCTAATCTAATTCCCTCAGCATCGCCCGACTTAATTCGACTACATTCCATTATTCTCGTTTTGCTTTTGTTGATGTTCATTTTATATCCTCCTTTCAAGACACTGTCCATTCCATTCAGCTGCCCTTCCACGTCCATTGCTGTCTCTGACAAAATTACAATGTCATCGGCGAACCTCAAAGTTTTTAATTCTTCTTCATGGATTTTAATTCCTACTCCGAATTTTTCTTTTGTTTCCTTTACTGCTTGCTCAATATACAGGCTGAATAACATCAGGGATAGGCTACAACCCTATCTCACTCCCTTCCCAACCACTGCTTCCCTTTCATGTCTCTCGACTCTTATAACTGCCATCTGGTTTCTGTACAAATTGTAAATAGCTTTTCGCTCCCTATATTTTACCCCTACCACCTTCAGAATTTGAAAGAGAGTATTCCAGTCAACACTGTCAAAAGCTTCCTCTATATCTACAAATGCTAGAAACGTAGGTTTGCCTTTCCTTAATCTATTTTCTAAGATAAGTCGTATGGTCAGTATTGCCTCACGTGTCCCAACATTTCACATTTATGGTACATAATCGAGCGATCAGTTCGTGCACAAAATCGTGGGCCAGTAACACTTTCGCAATTATGGACGGTTATAGAGGCAACATGCCTAGTATTTCTGCAAGGAGGTTCTGACGACTTGTTGAGTCCATACCACGTCGATTAGCTGCACTACGCTGGGAAAAAGGAGATCCGATACGGTATTTGGAGGTATCCGACGATTTTTGTCAGATTAGTGATGGCATGCCTGGTATATCTGGATTTCGCTATGAAAGAATGGTCGTAATTTTCAATACGCCAGGCTCAGGCTGCCATTTTCTTTTCCTACTTTATACCTGTAAATTTCTCTGCACTTATTTTCGATATTAATTATGTACTCCTAATTCGAGAAAAGACGTAAAGAATCAAGTCAGTTGTTTGAATTCAGTAAGCTCAGAATTCGCAATGTTTGCGAGAATCTTAATGCATCTGAGGGGCACCTTGCTATATGAGAGGCTTTTTATGTCAAACTACTACATATGCATATATAGCGTTCCGTGTTAACGAATTTCATCAAGTGCCTGCAGAGCGAAACTAGTCTACGTTTTGTAACACACGAAGTAACTTTCATCTCGAGTACAAAACACATTCCGCGTAGAGTTAATTAGGGCCGCATCGCAGTGTGAAATTTCGAGTGGCGGGGGTCAGCTCCGGTGCTAGAGAGCGTACAACGTAACTGAATAATAACCGTATAATGTTGCCCTAAGAGTTTGACGACGTTGCCGTTTACGCAGAACGTAACAAGCTGCCGGCAGGAGCAGCTGGCGAGATGAAAATTATTAAAGAGGAACGCTCAACACACACCGTATCTGCTTGCAGATAGACGACTTCCTACAGCAAGGATGGCAGAAAATGGCAAAGAAAATTTAAAAACAGATATGTGCTGAAATGCCTAACTACACGCTCAGGTTGTATAGAAGGACCGTCGTAAAGTGATGAGTGGCAACAATTTCATTCTCTGTGCACTTAAAGAGTGGGTGAAAAGGAAATGGACCATCAATGGATAGAAACACGCGAACAGTTAATGCAAATAATAAACTTCCACCACACTATTAATCTCGTGTGACTGCTATGGTTGTTGTCTAACGATGCATGCGATACTCACCATGCGCTCATACGAAATCTTTTCCAGGTATTTTCTGAGTACACAAATCACACTAAAATAACACGACATAAGGTATGACTTGTTTTCTGAGCGACGTACGGTCTCCAGTGCTACTTCTGTGGAATATCTTTCCAGACGTTAGTGTTGAATGTTAGATTCTCAGGGGCGTGTTTCTGTATTTATGAGATTCTCTTTCTCCACTTTATGCGAAAAAAATTGCTGCTAAAAAAGGAGTACACACCTTAGTGATGATTATGTAATATCTTTGGAAGTTGGACTGAAACTTTACATAAAAATTTTAATATGAATTTTGCTTTGTAAATCTCATTCAGATACTGTATGTTAGTACACAGTGAAATAATAAATAAAATGGAGTCACGATCACCGTTCGAATAGATATACTATTTTTAAATAGTCTTATAAAATTGAGTCTGTGGAAGTTTAAAAGCTTTTTTTGTTAAGAAAAATGGTGTTCCCTGAATCAAAAGCTTAAAAAAAAATGAACAACGGAGATAAGGTTATCCTGCGCGATGTGCAGAATGGGTACATACCAAAGCAAAAAATCCTGGTTCTTTAGAAATGATATTGGCATTCTGCGCTTACATCAACGTGTAGAAAATACGGGGGTTAATAGAACAAGCCCAAGTCGCGTTCTCAAACAACAGTACATTATCAGATCAAAAATATCCGGACCACTAGATGTCACGAAAGGCGGACCCGCCTGTATAAAGAGAGACGGGGGCCATTTCGTTGTCATTAGAGGAGCAGTGAGATCGGAATGGGGCGGCCAGAAGAGCTAAGTGACTTCGAATGTGGAGTGGTCACTGGATTTCACCTGAGTAAAAAACCTGTCAGAGACATTTCAGCCATCCTAAAGCTGCCGAAGCCGACTGTCATTGGTGCGATTGTGAAGTGGAAGCACGAAGCAATAACCACAACTAAGCCGAGACTAGGCAACCTGGTGTCCTAACGGACAGGGACTGTGGAGCACTGCAGAGGGTGGCTGTAAAAAATTGCATGAAATCAGCGAATGAAATTACTCGTGAGTTCCAAAGTGCTACCAGCAGTCCACTTACCATAATGGCTGTGCGAATGCAGTTAAAAATAATTCACAACTGTCGAACAGCTCCTCATAATCTATAAAATTCTGCAGTCAATGTAAATCGATGGTTGAGGTGACATAAAAAGCGACGCCACTGGAAAGTTAATGACTCAAACGAGTGATTTAAAGTTATGATCGCGCTATAACCTGCGGCAATCGGATGGAAGGGTTTGAGGTTGGTGAATGACTCGAGAACGTTACCTGCCACCACGTGCAATACCAAGAGTGAAGTATTGAGGAGAGGTGTGGGGGTATTTTTTCTTGGTTAGATTCTGCTTCCCTGACTGTGCTTAAGAAAACGCTAATTGCGGAAGGATATGAACTCATTTTACAGGCATTGTGTACTGCGTACAATAGTGGAATAGTTCCCAGGCGAAGACTGTTTGTCATAAAGCAGCATCTGTGAGGCAATGATTTGTGGACAACAACATTCCTGTAATGGACTGGCCTGCCCAGAGTCCAGACCTGATCCAATGGAACATCTTTGGGATGCGTTAGAACATCGACTTCACTCCAAATCCCGGCAGCAAACATCACTACCTTCTCTTGTTTCGGCTCTTGAGGAAGAACGGTCTGCCATTCCGCCACGGACATTCAGACATCTCATTGAAAGTGTCTTCAGCAGAGTTCAAGGCGTCGTTAAGTCCGACTCACTAAACATTTCAATAGTTGCTATACATGAGATAGTTTCTGATGTCTGAGTAACATATGCGAAACGTTTGAGGGATTGTAAAAGTACCTATAAAGAAAGTAAAAATATATGTCGTGTGACTAGGGCCTCCCGTCGGGTAGACCGTTCGCTGGGTGCAAGTCTTTCGATTTGACGCCACTTCGGCTACTTGCGCGTCGATGGGGATGAAATGATGATGATAGAACAACACAACACCCAGGTCCTAAGCGGAGAAAATCTCCGACCCAGCCAGGAATCGAACCCGCGCCCTTCGGATTGACATTCTGTCGTGCTGACCACTTTTTTTTCTTTTTTCTTTTATTTTTTTTAATTTCGGTTGTTGATCCTTCCACTCAGTTTCTTATTACAAAGGCCAACCAGCTCTCTGACCGAACACGCTGAGCTACCAAGCCGGCTGTCACTCAGCTACCGGGGGCGGACATAAGGAAAGTAATGTCAATAAAACAATAATTAAATTTGAAATATACATACGACCTTTCAAGTAGGTTACTTCATAAGATCTGCTATACAGGGTGTTTAGAAATTCCAGTTACAAACTTCTAGGAATTGTAGAGGGAAGTTAGTGTATAATATTCTGAATCGGAACCCATCTCTGGAAACATACGGTTCTCGAGCCACAGCCGTTTGAAATCATGTTTGCTAGCTAGGTTCAAATGGTTCAAATGGCTCTGAGCACTATGAGACTTAACATCTGAGGTCATCAGTCCCCTAGAACTTAGAACTACTTAAACCTAACTAACCTAAGGACATCACACACATCCATGCCCGAGGCAGGATTCGAACCTGCGACCGTAGCGGTCGCGCGGTTCCAGACTGAAGCGCCTAGAACCGCTCGGCCACAACGGCCGGCTGCTATCTAGGTATGCAACAGGGGAGATATTGGGTGGGGGTGGGGGGGGGGAGGGGGTTACTTTGGATCGGCTGATGTTTGACTTTTGTCGTACCTCTCTGACCTGGTTCGAGCCTCATTCACATATCTGTGAGAATTAGAACAACACCACAGAGTACACATTTGTGGAAAACACCGACATGATCCTTCTGAATGGCGAAGCTCGCCGTAATGGAAGAGCTGCTCATCGCCTTTATCAAGATCGTTCTCCACAACGTCCGACTTCATCGCATACCCTTTACGCAACAGATTCGAGAACGGGTACCTTCATCGTCAGCAGGTGTGACTCTGGTGCACCAAGGGGACGCCGCACACCCGAACTGGGAGAGGCCGTACTGCATCACGTTGAAGAGATCCCATCAACGAGTACAGGAGCAATTTCTTTGGCTATTACTGAGTGAAACTGGAAAACAAGTGATTTACTGATCCACGCCTAATCATTTACCTGTAAAAGCCGTTACCAACATGTATTCAAATGGTTGTAGCACGGAAACGGTGCGTTTCTGGGCATGGGTCCCAATTCAAAATATGATCTATTCACTCCACTCCCCTTTACAAGTCCTAGAAATTTGTAACTGGAATTTCCGAATAGCCTTTATAGTTTGTTAGAGGACAAAATGTGTGATCCTGGGTAAACCGTTTTTATTTATCATCAAAAATCTCTAACATAACAGTGATACTTTGAACATATGTTCAAGTCTTTCGTATATTTTTAATTTTAATCAGCATAATGGATGCATATTCGCACTTGTTTACTTTCACGGAAATTTATTGTGTCTCCTTCTAATAAAAGCTTGCGCTTATATTTTCTCCGTTCCCGCTTACTGCAAGCATCATTAATGAATTTTGTCGTCTTTCCCACATCCCCAGTTGGGTCAAATGGCCGCGAGTGAAATATTTTGCTGTTGTTTCAGCGATTTCCGAGGTCCACTCAATCACGGGAGAAGGTGGTGTAGTGTCACGCAAAGCTTACTCGAAATGTGCTGCTGGGCCCGGCAAGGCAACTACTGTGACGTCACAAGTTCGTTGCGAGCCCCATATTTACAGCGGGCTCCGTGCTGGGCACGTACATGTTATTTTGATGTCACTTGCAAGTCTACCCTCTGGAATCGAGCAGACGTTATTATTCCACGACAACGCCCCAATTCATTATGCACAGGGCACAGTCATACATTCAAACTTATTACTTCTTTGGGCTATTAAATTTAGCCTCCCCCCCCCCCCCCCCCCCCGGTAATCACCTGATATGGCACCCAGTGACTTCTTCCTCTTTCCTCAAGTGAAAAACCCACTTCGTAGCAGGCATTTTCAGAATGACGACGAGGTGATTTCCAAGGTGTAACGTTTCCTGAAGAGCCAAAATGCGGATGTGGACAACCAATTGTAGGGTAAAATGTGTTCAAATGGTACAAATGGCTCTGAGCACTATGGGATTAACATCTGAGGTCATCAGTCCCCTAGAACTTAGAACTACTTAAACCTAACTAACCTAAGGACATCACACACATCCATGCCCAAGGCAGGATTCGAACCTGCAACCGTAGCGGTCGCGAGGTTCCAGACTGAAGCACCTAGAACCGCTCGGCCAGCCCGGCCGGCGAGTCGTATTGGGGGACAAATATTCGGAGCAGGATTAACGCCGCCAGCACATTTCATGGCTACAACTTGATTTCTTCGAGCTGAAAATTATAACCTTACGACTATCTCTCGAACAATCGCGGGAACGGCCCCTTTCACAAATGTTGCTGAACTAGTAGTTCACCTAAATACGAATTGTCTCGGCACTAATAACTGTGGAAGTCGTAGATGATTAATATTTATCATCTTACACTTTCATCAGTTAAGTACAGGGAGGTTATAATTAAACATTCGCTACTTGAGAAGGCCACCATGAAAAATGAGTGATCGCAGGACAATGAAACATTGTGGAGATATTTGTAAAGACATGCGGAAGAGAAATAACCTATGAACAGTTGAAGGAAACAAAGTTTAATTTCCACATACAATAGTAACAGTTGTTAACTGCGTACCATGTTGCTCAGTGTGCCGATCATCTTCATGCACGACAGAGTGGAACCGTACTAGAGATTGCTCTACTGCTGCCCGAAAAATGCCAGGTGGGATGTTGGCTACGTCCCTCCCTATGCTGATCTTCAGTTTCCAACGTGTTCAGTGTCCTGTTGATAAGCCCTGTCCTTCAGGTAACTGCACCGACAGAAATCACAGGAGTTCATATTTGATGATCTTGGTGGCCGCGAGGTTTGGAACGATCGGCCAATGATTTTGGTTTTCTTTAAATGTGGGACCTCACGAGCAATGTGAGGTGGAGTTTCCCATCGTACATCAGAACTGTTGGAGTCCAAAGCACCTCTATCCCGTAGAATAGGAATCTCATGTTGGCGAAGCAGGCCACAGTAACGTGCACCGTTCACATTGCACGTTCTTGTTGCTTGGGTTCCCAGTTCCTCAAAGAAAATTGGACCCATCATGAACGGTAGCGTTAAGCCACACCACGCCGTGACGCATTCACTACGCAAGGGAACTCCGTGGTCGTTTGTGGAAGGTACGATCCCCAAATGCGACAATTCTGAGTGTTCACTGCACCAGTGAGCTTAAAGTGTGCTTCTATCATTCAACAAAACGTTCCAAGACCACATGTCATCAACTTCAACTCTTGCAAACGTAAGAGCAAAGTCTACGCGTACGTTTGCGTCACGTGGAAGAACTCGATGAGTAATGTGAAGTTTGTACAGATTTTATTTCGCTATTGTTCACAGCACTTTTCGAACGGTGGACAATGGAATGTTGAGCTGCCGTGACACAGCTCGTGCACTGCTCAAAGATCGCACATTGCGTCCAGATTCTCAGCCATGGCAACAATAACTTCTTCAATAATTTCTGGAGCAACTGGGCGTCAGTCACTCCCCGAAGCTATTCCAAAATCAACAGTTAATTCGACCTTCCAAATCATTTTCCTTAACCCCGATTCGGAAAGCAGACCTCTCTGTATTCTTTTAATGAGTCGATACTCTCTTTTAATGAGTCGATACTCTCTCTTAATGAGTCGATACTCTCTCTTAATGAGTCGATACTCTCTCTTAATGAGTCGATACTCTCTCTTAATGAGTCGATACTCTCTCTTAATGAGTCGATACTCTCTCTTAATGAGTCGATACTCTCTCTTAATGAGTCGATACTCTCTCTTAATGAGTCGATACTCTCTCTTAATGAGTCGATACTCTCTTTTAATGAGTCGATACTCTCTTTTAATGAGTCGATACTCTCTTTTAATGAGTCGATACTCGCGAAGAGCAGCAGCATTATTGCTGTTGTTTTGATAAAACAGCTTTAAGAGTAAAGACCTGCTCACATTGTCCTGACCCATGTTGAATGCAACTGTAATGTACACTGATGCTTGTGTTTCAACCCTACGCCGCCTACCAGAACCGGCGCCTAACGGCAAGTCATGATACTAACGCAACTAAAAACGCAGATCTTGCAGCGCACAATCGGACCATCATTCCTTTAACTGGAACCCATACGGTAAATAGTTTTCCGCCTAAGCTTGCTCAAATAGCAAAAGTTTAACTATAACCATCCTGTATTATCATATTTACACTCCTGTCCTGAAATGTGTGCGCATTAAAGCCACCGGACACTGGACAGTTCCTTGTTGTCTACACGATGTCACAGAGGGCGAACAATCACTGTGAGGGAAATATACAGCTTCATGAACTCTGATGTGAGTAAATCCAAGGCCATATTAGACGCTAAAAATAAAAGCATAGATCAATCGCATACAGACCCTGACACCCGACGAGATGGTGCAGTGGTTAAAATACTGAAGCCACTTCCGGAATCCTCATCTACCTGCCTTGATTTAGGTTCTTCAAGGTGTCCTTAAATACGCTCAAGTGAACGAGAGATTTATTTAAATGACGATTTAGCCAATTGCCTTCACGAATTTTGTCCAACTTTGCTATGTCTTCAATAGCCTATTTATCGACGAGATATACTCAAAACTTAAAGTTTCAAGGACCGTAAAGCGCGCTTCAACGTACAGCACAGCATGAAAATGCAAGAAATGATGCACCCTAAGATTATCAACGTGTTCTAATGACCTAAAAGACTGTGAAATGGTATACAAACAAAGTCTCTTCGCGGGTGATAAGATGGCTTTGAGTGAAGAGTTAGTGACACATATGTGTTAGTGACTGTGCTCATGTGTTTAAACGAGGAAAGTAGAAACACTGGTGAATACGTAAGCTTTCCCGGTGTATTAACTAATAATGTTCTTGTCGGGTCTGCAGCCGTATCATACCATTATCTTGACACGATATTTCAACGGTCCATATGATCACCACCTTCAGGCGAAGATGGCTCACCTTCAAGTGTAGATGGGTGGCCCTTCAGACGAAGGTGCCGCCTCTCCAGGCGTAGTGGCGGTCAGTGATCCGATGAAATATCGTCTCAAAAAAATGGTTCAAATGGCTCTGAGCACTATGGGACTTAACTTCTGAGGTCACCAGTCCCTTAGAACTTAGAACTACTTAAACCTAGCTAACCTAAGGACATCACACACATCCATGCCCGAGGCAGGATTCGAACCTGCGACCGTAGCGGTCGCGCGGTTCCAGACTGAAGCGCCTAGAACCGCTCGGCCACTCTGGCCGGCGAAATATCGTCTCAAGATGATCGTATGATCTGGCTGCAGACTCGACAAGAATATTGCTCTCGAGTGTAGTTATGTGCAGAAAAAGTTAGAAAGGGTGTAAGGTAATTGAAAAAAGCGTTAATGAGAACACTTGAAATCCCACGAAACGCAACTGTCACAGCTTACACAAGATATCTACAGTATGCCGATCATCGAGACAGGATGAGAGTCAAGAAACTTCCGTCAACAGGATGATGCTCTCGCAGCTCACTATGTTTTCTACTTCAACTTTCATCGTCGTTACAAATCTCTGAACTTTAAAGAACAAAATAGCATATGGGAGTCGCCATAAGGAATCGTACAACTGCTCATCCACTATCGTCTGAATTGGTGAATTATTTGCTGAGCTATGGTCTATCTGTCCGCTGTTACAGTCCGTGATAGCTGATGGCGACCCCAATCATAGGCAAGATGTTAACCATGATTGTTGATTCTGGCAGTGGCTGTTTTCTCCGGAATGAAGTATGCACGTTGGTAAGGTGAACTGAAAAGCCTAATGCCTGCACCACCTCATAGACGAAAGTCTGACGTCACCTCCAATGATCTGGCCTTGATAACATCCGCTGATATCCTGCAATAGACCATCACGCCAAATTATCCCATTGACTGTGGCAACAAGAACGCTCTCTCTCTCTCTCTCTCTCTCTCTCTCTCTCTCTCTCTCTGTGTCTCTCTCTCCCTCCCTCTCTCGCTCGCTCTCTAATAAAGCTCTAATTGAATTGTTCATTACTTCATTACATGTTTTACCTGTCATGCTGGGCTTTCTACATTCCGGCTAAGTTATGCTGTATTTGAGGCGTAACCTATTACTTTATACATAGTCTTAGCCTACAACTGTGTTCCTCTTGTATCTTAAGTGGCACAGTACAGCTATTGATGGTTTCTTGTGTTTCACATCATCACTGTTGACGATGGTAGTATAAGTTCTCCATTTGTCTTACAGCGATTGGCAGCGAGTAGTTATTTGGTTTCAAAGCTGGTTCTTTTTCCCAATGGCAACGTTATCAGCTGACTTATCGTTTACATTCCCAGTGTCGTCAGAGCATCTAAAGTCGTTTTACGAATTTTAGCACCATTTAGTTACAGAAGTTCGAGTGTCTAAGCAAATTTTCTCCTTCCAACATGACAACGCAGAAAAAAGATAAGTTGACGCAAGTGCTGCATGCCTTACAGTGGCTACAGCGAGAACAGAACACCCTTGTGCAAACCGTGGCCCACTCGAACACTGCCCTACTCGAAGTCCTCCAGCAACTTTAGCACCAATAGGAGCTTTTGCTACAGATGACAAGGGCGATGTCGATTCAGCAGCTAGCATTTCAAGAATTTGATGAGGACACAGAGCCTTGGCCTGCCGTCATTACACGGTTAGACCGACATTTCGTGGCCTCCGCAGTTCAGGGTGACACGCACCAATGATCTTTTCTCCTAGCCTACACTAGTTTTCATACCTATCAAGTTCTTCAATGTCTCAACCCCAGCATACATCCTCGTACCTTACTAACATCCTTTTAAAATCCCAACTTACTGCCTGTTATGCCTCACGAAGCAATTTCAGTGCACAAGCGCACGTTCCCCCTTCCAACGCGTCTTCCACATAGCTTCTCTGTGCCCCGGCACACGTTCAGAACCGCCAGTCGTTCCACCAGGCCCCTGCCCGCCCTTTGCCTCGGGGGCTCACTAACGATTTGAAGTCGTTTTTCGAGACACAATTGGACTCCTTGACAGTTCTCTGTGCGCATCCACACGATAATTCAGATCAGTTCCCCACGACATAATGGTACTCCCTGCTAGTCCTCAGTTCCCTTGCACATCATCATATCCTACGTTGTTTTCCTATGCTATTAGGGTCATTGCAAATTTTGGCGATATACATCTCAGTAAATTAGCTTATCACGCCTATTTTCATTCTCTGCTTTCGTATGGCATCATATTCTGGGGTAATTCACCATTGAGTAAAAGAGTGTTCATTACACAAAAGCGTGTAATCAAACTAATTGCTGGAGCTCATCCAAGATCATCCTGCAGACACTTATTTAAAGAGCTAGAGATCTTCACTGTAGCCTCACAATATATATATTCACTTATGAAATTTGTTATTAACAATCCGAATGAATTCAAAAGTAATATCAGTGTACATGGCTACAACATAAGGAGAAAGGGTGATCTTCACTACTCAAGCTTTTGGAATAAGGGACCGATGACCGTAGCAGTCTGGTCCCTTCAGTCCCCCAAACCAGCCAACTACTCAAGGTAAAATCTAACTTTGGCTCAGAAGGGGGTAAATTACGCTGCCACAAAAGTCTTTGGTCACTTACCTAATAGCATCAAAAGTCTGACAGATAGCCACATAGCATTTAAAAGGAAATTAAAAGAATTTCTTAATGGCAACTCCTACCCATTAGATGAATTTTTGGATATAGTAAGTGGGTAATTTCCCCAACTCCCACAAAAAAAAATTAAAAATATTAAGTGTCATGTAATATTTTGTGTAATGTAATATCTTGTATAGACACCTTTCATTAACCTGACACGTTCCACATCATTACGAAGTGTCGTATTCATAATCTATGGAACAAGTACTAATCTAATCTAAGCAACAGGATTTTCTACCTGTCCTTAGTGATCATGCAAACAGTAACAATTCCAAGTAGTCGTTTGCAGTAGGACTACTTGACTGTTTTCACTGTGCACAATGACATTTTCCAGTTGTCTTCCATGATGCACTGTGCCTCCCTGTCGGTCCTTCCTTTGTTCTCGACCTCTTAGTGCTCCACAACACCCTCTGCTTTCTGGGATGTCTGCTGTATAGATCCTTATCTTTTGCAATGCCACTTGAAGCCCCCAATGCTTCAGCTGCCACAGGGACACTACACAGTCTCCGAGTGCAACATGTTTACTCCCATCCACTTCATGGAAACATGCCGTACTAGCTTCGCCAAAAGGGTTGCCAACTTCAAGACCAGTGGCGCGTGTATCCCGGGCGACAGCGCCACAATCAGGAGCACTGTTTCGCGCGGCTTACAGGACAACAGCACCACAATCGGGAGCATTACTTTGTATCAATCAGTCACGTGCTCTCCAGGTATACAGCAAATATCACTGTGTTTGGCGTGTATTTAAGGTGCCACCCTACCACTCCCATTCAGTGCAGTTCGCTGAGCCACTGCAAGCAGTTCTGTCACAGGGCGAATCCCAGCAGCAGCCTGATCTCGATGGTACCGCTGCGCAGCCACTACGAGCAGTGAGACGTCGTCCAAGGAACTTCGCCACTTCCGACTTGGTCTCTCATGGTACTGGTGCTCCAAGACTAGTATTCCTGTGTGGAACTTATTTGACTGTTAACTGTGCTCTGTGATCACCATCATTATGACTTCATAGGCTGACCTTAATCCTTTTGTACAAGTGCTAACTGGACATAGATTTATTAACCTGATGACTACTAGTTCCGTGACTTTGATCCATGTGACTCATTCTGTAGAACTTATTATCTTCCATATGTTTTTGCACAACTTGTGGTAGTGGTTATATGTACTGAATTTTCACAGTTTGTCAAGGAGGATAATTTAGTTCCATATTTGCGGTGAAACGAAAATAAATGTTAATTAAAATGACCTAGGACAACCCTTTATTGATGTGCGCTGCCACTGGGATACTTCATCTATATATGATTTTTCATAATTTCTCTGATCCTGGGCTTGTGGAAATCAATTCAGATATCCATCATTTCTGAGCGACAAGAATTTAGTAAAGGAATTGACCGTATGACTGGATGAAATCTTTTGGAGAAGTCTTGCGTGACTGTTACGTGATTAATATTCAAATGAGTGAACAATACATCCTTTGTTCCATAAAATTTCGGGCGTGCAGCCGCATTAATTCGACTTCTTCTTCTAATATTTCCACTGAATACCGTCTAGCCATCTTTAGAGTGGGCCGAGATGGCTGGACAGTATTCAGCCGAAATATTAGAAAAAGAAGTCGAATTAATGCGGCTGCACGTCCGAAATTTTATGGAACAATATTTGCGCCGCGAAAATATGAAGATGCACATCAAGTACAGCGTTTGCTTGAAAACAGTATGTCTAATTTTCACGTGATGAATTGTTCGTGGTATCACCAAAGTTCTTCAGTTACTTAACGGCTCTCCTATTTTGCTGAGCACCCCCTCAACCACTGTGGCCAATAAGGAAAAAGTCAGGTTCACAAGTTACGTCAACTGCTGAGAGAGAACAACGTTGCAGAAGCTGGGCATGTTCAGAATTAGGAACTTCACTATTAACATAAATGAGGGACACCTTGATTAACTACATCAATAACCACTGAAGATTCTACATGTCCGTCCTAAAATCAAAGTTTCTGATGAATATATACATTAGTTGCAAGTAGTTTACCCTGAGGTAGAGAAGCCGACAAAGATTCAATGTCAGTTCCTGCAACAGGCAAGTGATTCCAAACATATGTGAAAGGAACATAATGTAAAAAAGATGGGAGGAAAAACCATTTCATTCCGTTGAAACATCATTGGGTTTCTATAATCAGACCACAGGTAAATTTCTCTAGGCAACTGAAAGAGAAGTCAGCAGGCGGAAGACGAACCAACAATAGTAGTTCAGTAAGAGTACTTCGGTAAGTGCAACGTATCACTGAAGAAGATGGCTCACAGAAGTTCTAGAGAAGCTTATATTTCAGCAAACCCATATTGCTATTCTTCTTTTTGTGACTCTACATTTGGCAGTGGATTTAAGCACCGAACTACACTACTGACCATTAAAATTGCTACACCACGAAGATGACGAACTAGAGACGCGAAATTTAACCGACAGGAAGAAGATGCTGTGATATGCAAATGATTAGCTTTTCAGAGCATTCACACAAGGTTGGCGCCGGTGGCGACGCCTACAACGTGTTGATATGAGGAAAGTTTCCAACCGATTTCTCATACACAAACAGCAGTTGACCGGCGTTGCCTGGTGAAACGTTGTTGTGATGCCTCGTGTAAGGAGGAGAAATGCGTACCATCACGTTTCCGACTTTGATAAAGGTCGGATTGTAGCCTATCGCGATTGCGGTATATCGTATCGCGACATTGCCGCTCGCGTTGGTCGAGATCCAATGACTGTTAGCAGAATATGGTATCGGTGGGCTCAGGAGGGTAATACGGAACACCGTGCTGGATCCCAACAGCCTCGTATCACTTGCAGGCATCTTATCCGCATGGCTGTAACGGATCGTGCAGCCACGTCTCGATCCCTGAGTCAACAGATGGGGACGTTTGCAAGACAACGACCATGCAACCATGTGCACGAACAGTTCGACGTCATTTGCAGCAGCATGGACTACCAGCTCGGAGACCATGGCTGCGGCTACCCTTGACGCTGCATCACAGACAGGAGCGCCTGCGATGGTGTACTCAACGACGGACCTGGGTGCACGAATGGCAAAACGTCATTTTTTCGGATGAACCCAGGTTCTGTTTACAGCATCATGATCCGTGTTTGGCGACATCGCGGTGAACGCACATTCGTCACCGCCATACTGGCGTATCACCCGGCGTGATGGTATGGGGTGCCATTGGTTACACCTCTCGGTCACCTCTTGTTCGCATTGACAGCACTTTGAACAGTGGACGTTACATTTCAGATGAGTTACGACCCGTGGCTCTACCCTTCATTCGATCCCTGCGAAACCCTACATTTCACCAGGATAATGCACGACCACATGTTGCAGGTCCTGTACGGGCCTTTCTGGATACAGAAAATGTTCGACTGCTGCCCTTACTAGCACATTCTCCAGATCTCTCACCAATTGAAAACGTCTGGTCAATGGTGGCCGAGCAACTAGCTCGTCACAATACGCCAGTCACTTCTCTTGATGAACTGTGGTATCGTGTTGAAGCTGCATGGGCAGCTGTACCTTTACACACCATCCAAGCTCTGTTTGACTCAATGCCCAGGTGAATCAAGGCCGTTATTACGGCCAGAGGTGGTTGTTCTGGGTACTGATTTCTCAGGATCTATGCACCCAAATTGCGTGAAAATGTAATCACATGTCAATTCTAGTAAAATATATCTGTCCAATGAATACCCATTTATCATCTGCATTTCTTCTTGGTGTAGCAATTTTAATGGCCAGTAGTGTAGTATACAAGATGAAATAGGTTCAAATCTCCCCCCAGTATCTTGATATAAAGGGTCCAGTCACATTAATGTGACCACCGCCTATGTTTCACGTCAAGGTGCAATAACCATTCACAGACAGCAGGTGGCAGCACTAGCAGCGGAGGGTGTATAAAGCGTGTTTAGGGGGGGGGGGGCGCAGAAAATAGTCCAGTCGTTTCACAATGTGGAAACAGAGCGATTTATCCGACATCCAAAAGAGCATTATCATTGGCTTTCGGCACGAGGGTAGAAGAATTTCCGAAATGGCTACGTTAGTAAACTGTTCGTGTGCTCCTGTGGTTAAAGTATACCGTACTTGGCAAAATGGCGCTACCCAGAACAGGCGCCAAGGCAACTGTGGTGCACCACGGGCCATAGATGACTGGAGTGAACAACAGCTGTGGAAATGTGTACGGCCAAATACACGTGTAACCATTAAGCAACTGACCGCCCAGATGAACCAAGGGGCTACCAACAGCGTCTCCTCAACGACCATTCAACCCCTGGTTCATGCACCCATTCGACTGCTATTCCCTGGCTATTAAGACTGGAATTTACATGCCAATACAACTGGGCGTCCGTTGAGTGGCGACAGGTGGCCTTTTCAGGCGAATCACGTTTTATGCTCTATCGGACAAATGGCATACGCCCTGGAACGACCATCGGAATGGCCCAGGCCGGGCGAGGGAGCATTGTGGTTTTCGTAGCATTCCCTGAGTGATCTCATCATTCTGGGAATCTCAGTTGAACAACACGGGTACGCAAGTGACCATGTCCACCTCTTCATGCAGTGTGTTTTTCCTCGACACGTAGGCATCTACCAGCAGGAAAGTGCAACACGTGAGGTAGCTTGTAGCGTTTGTGCGTGGTTCGAGGAGCATCAGGATGAGTTTATTATACTCTCGCAGCCAAACTCCCCGGATTTAAACCCAATTGAGAATTTGTGGGGCCCCTCGATCGGGCTGTTCGCTCCACGGACTTTCAACCAAGAAACCTAGCACAACTGGAGTCGGCATGGCTCCACAACACTGTCAGTACCTTCCAGAACCTCATTGGCTCTCTTCTGGCACGTCCCGCAGCGTTCTGCGGTGCAAAAGGTGGTTATTCAGCCTTTTGACATGGGTCACGTTAATGTGATTGGGCAGTGCATGTTTTCTATGGATCCCCTGAATCACTTCAGATGTATACTGGGAAGATGCCTTCATAAAGGACAAAGTTGATTCCTTCCTCAATTTTGCCTAATCAAACTGCTGCTCCTCTCTAATAACATCGACGTCGACTGGTCGTTAAGGTCTAACCTACCTACCTCCCATCTTTCATTTTCCTTGTTCGGTTCTGTCCGGCTTCAACCAAGACATATTGCTTAAAAAAGTTGGATACTCAACAATTGTGACAAGCTTATCTCACAAATAGTTACGTATACGCAGGATGCTCAACACGATAGGTAGCTTAATAAGGAGTCGTTCTATACCCCACTAACTGCTCTCAAAGCTCCGGCAGCCTACGCCCGTGCATTATGAAGAAAACTCACCTTCCTCGTTAGAAGATTTCAGGTAAGATGGGCGATGACAGAATCCAAGTAATGGGGGGTATGATAAAATCAAGTATATGTTCCTTTTTCTCTTGGCCTTAGAAGGTCACGATCGTGTGTTGTTTCAGCGCCAAGTGGAAAATAACTGTTTGCACACAACAGATCTAGACACACACACGTAAACGCATCAGAACAGTAACACCTAGGCAAAAAGTATTTCGCTCGGGTAATTCACAAGTAACTCCACAATTTCGCATTTACATCGTTCAGTCAGGACATCATGACCACATCCAACGTTCGGAGTGAGATGACTAGGGCTCGAGAATATTACGTAGCGTGGTACAAAAAGTTACGCTCAAGTGGAAAATGAAAAATCAAGATCCATAAGCAACGGCCACACGTGAATGAAATTTTAGTTATATATTATATTGGCTACACACCATACGTTGCCGTAATTATAGAACGATACACCTAAGGACAGGTTATCTTGAATTCCAGAATTGTAGCCTTGTCTAGCTACTAGTGCAATCCTACTATCGTGTATAGCGACAATAACAAATGTGTCATATCTTGGAAGACAATGTATCACGCTGTTTCCACATGTTATCGCAGATGATCACAACGCGCGAACGTGAGCAAACGCCATTCCATCACGACCGCCTGACAGTGTAGCAAATACCATTTAACAGCTTTTCGAACTTAGAACACACTGTTGAAAGGCCACGTTGTAAGCATGGCTTTGCAGAGGATTCCTCGTACATGGGCCGTTGTTAACCCAGCAACATCATCGCTCAGGATTCCAGTGGAAACTCTAACGTTGTGATTGCGCCGCACAACGTGAGAAAGAGTTGCCTGTCTGATTGTCAGCAGTTCCTGTTTCATATGCGGCTGAAGAAGGGTCACTTTCCCACGAGAATGCCTGCGTGGCACATAGTCGTGAGACGTAGTAAGGCTCTGGCAGAATCCTGATCTGAAGTACATTCACCTAGTCCGCTATAACGCCGTTGGTGGTTTCATAAGGCAACATAAAATCTGATGTCACCTGCAGCTTCACTGCTGACTTCCAAGTAGCTAATTTTATTTTCCACGTCGGAAATAGCGTTTTCCAGAAGGACAATTACAAAAGCCGCAAGTCCTTAACAGAACATTGGTGATATGAAGACAACAATGAACAAATTTAGCAGATATCTGACCACCAAAATTGCTTGGTGTCAACGTTAACCAAAGTATCTGGTTTGTTAGAAGAATCCATGTCAGGACTCTCAGATCACTTCGTTTTCTTACAGAGAAATTGCGCTACCTCTACTTGGAATCTGGCGCCATCTGCCACCGGCCACATAGTAAGGACATTTAGAACCCATACCACAATAAATGATTTCTGTTCTGCGTACCAAAGCTGAATTGACACGCAGCTGAGTTGGTGGTCCTCATGTTCTGGCGAGTCTTTGTAGTTCGCAAACTGCGACGAGGTAAATTAGTTGTCATCTCTGCCTCAGGAGAATTTAATATGAAATCTATTTATGCCTGCGCGTGCATCCTACAAAGATAAACATCCCTCGTTGTCAGATCATAAAGGAGAATTATTACTGCAGCAAAAAGGAGTCATTTTACCAGATGATTGCAAACAACAGCGCTAATGTTTGTGCAATTTGCAACATTTAAAAAGAAATAACTGAATGAATAAAAATTCAGAAAATGTGTGAAATAGTATATCATTAATACGTGTTTAAGATAGACAATGTTGACTGGAATACTCTCTTTCAAATTCTAAAGGTGGCAGGGGTAAAATACAGGGAGCGAAAGGCTATTTACAATTTGTACAGAAACCAGATGGCAGTTATAAGAGTCGAGGGGCACGAAAGGGAAGCAGTGGTTGGGAAGGGAGTGAGACAGGGCTGTAGCCTATCCCGATGCTATTCAATTTGTGTATTGAGCAAGCAGTAAAGGAAACAAAAGAAAAGTTCGGAGTAGGTATTAAAATCCATGGAGAAGAAACAAAAACTTTGAGGTTCGCCGATGACATTGTAATTCTGTCAGAGACAGCAAAGGACTTGGAAGAGCAGTTGAACGGAATGGACAGTGTCTTGAAAGGAGGATATAAGATGAACATCAACAAAAGCAAAACGAGGATAATGGAATGTAGTCGATTTAAGTCGGGCGATGCTGAAGGAATTAGATTAGGAAATGAGACACTTAAGGTAGTAAAGGAGTTTTGCTATTTGGGGAGAAAAATAACTGATGATGGTCGAAGTAGAGAATATATAAAATGTAGACTGGCAATGGCAAGGAAAGCGTTTCTGAAGAAGAGAAATTTGTTAACATTGAGTATAGATTTACGTGTCAGCAAGTCGTTTCTGAAAGTATTTGTATGGAGTGTAGCCATGTATGGAAGTGAAACATGGACGATAAATAGTTTGGACAAGAAGAGAATAGAAGCTTTCGAAATGTGGTGCTACAGAAGAGTGCTGAAGATTAGATGGGTAGATCACATAACTAATGAGGAGTTGTTGAATAGAATTGGGGAGAAGAGGAGTTTGTGGCACAACTTGACAAGGAGAGGGGACCGTTTGGTAGGACATGTTCTGAGGCATCAAGGGATAACAAATTTAGCATTGGAGGGCAGCGTGGAGGGTAAAAATCGTAGAGGGAGACCAAGAGATGAATACACTAAGCAGATTCAGAAGGATGTAGGTTGCAGTAAGTACTGGGAGGTGAAGAAGCTTGCACAGGATAGAGTAGCATGGAGAGCTGCATCAAACCAGTCTCAGGACTGAAGACCACAACAACAACAACAACAACAACAAGATAGAAAGGGCGGAAAGGGGAGGGGAGGGAAGGGGAGGGAGGCGGAAGGGAGGGGGCGAGAGCGAGGGGGTAGGGATAGAAATGGTGTACAAGTATATGAAGTTGCATCCTTTCTCCGTTGATCGAAAGGTTGGTGTTACACCAAGATTAATTAATGAAGATCGTCAAACGAAGTAGAAACGAGAAAGAAAGTGCCATGTATGCCCCTTCGTCTTTGTATGGTGTAATACAAGCCTGCAAATGAGCTCAAACGAGGTACAGTGATCCGTCTCCAGAAACTGAGTTTGACATACACACGGCATGCTGGTATGGCTGTGACGGATCTGCGTTATCAGTGGGTATAAAAAGGCCATAGGCAGCGAAAGGAGAGTGTTGGACACCACAGTGTAACCACAGCGTGAGATCATATCCATCCTATACAAAAGCTTCAGTTTTGTCCAGTGTTGTCTTTGCACTCGAGTTATGTAATGAGTGTCTCTCTACGTTGACAGTCTTGCTTAGCCTTCTGTGGTACAATGTGGCATTAAGCAATGTCCGTCCTGCTGATGTAACTTTTACAAACTGTAGTGCAGTTACGGGCGATTTCTGACGCGGTCCGTCTCGGCATTCAGATGTACGGCATTCAAGAAACCCTTCACCAACGATAAACATTCCACCATTATTTTTGAACGAAGACCTGTTCTTCCATTTTCCAAAAACAATCTCTGATCATTTAAGCACTGTGGGAACAAATATTCAACATGTAATGAACGCGCTACTAGGGTCGTTCCTGAAACAATGAAAATATATTAAGCAGGACTACTTGTAAAGAAAACAACAGAAGTAATAAGGTACGTTGGAGTGCACTGTCTTGGATGGGGTGTTTATTATGATAACTTTATATAAATAAATAGTTTTATAATATACTTATAAACCAGTCTGAAAATATCATGAATAATGGAAAAAAATGACAAAATAATCACACTTATAATTCATAGTACTGCTGCTGAATGTTTCTAATACGGTCCATATGACAAGAGCCGAATATTAAGCGCATGTGTAACACAATGTAGGTGACGCACGGCCTAAATGAAAAACTATCTTACGGCAAATATACCTTATTTTTACCGAACAAGACATCTAAAACAAATGATTAAAGACTCTGCAAATGCGAAAAGTATCACCACAAGGAGATTTGACGTCCAGAGTGTGTTTTTTCAAGATGGTGGTAAATGCTCTATAATCAAAGTTAATTTGAAAAAGGATGACGAATACTCTACAATCAGTATCAATAGTAAAAATCTCCTGTACACCGAAAGGAAACTTCTGATTCTCGCCAGCTGGTGTCGCATAAATTGACTGCAAAAAAAGAGTAAAAGAGATAAACTGAAACAAGTGTGTATAAAAATGTCATTCAAAAGTCGCGAAAAACAGCCAAATGACAGTAAGAAATAAAAAATTTTTTATACAAAGCACAGACGTCACTGAATTCAGAGGCTGATTTTAAGACCTCATAATCGTTGTTATTTGACATTATAAATTGCATAAGAATTGTGATGATATTCCTGCATTTTGTTTAGCCTGTATCACTTGTGAATTCAAAATATGATAAAATATATCGCTATCTGGCAGCTCCACCCCCCACCCTATTATTAGCTCTACCTGCTTTACTTTGAGAACGTAGATGGATCATAAAAAAATAAACAAAAACGTAATGTGCAAGCTCACATACCTACGACAAAACAGTTTTAATAAATAGTCCGATTCTAAAATCTCGTAAACGCCTAAATATGTACAAATTTAGCCTGTGCTAGTCAAAGGTACAGAATTATTTAATTATACTTCTTTAAAGTAAACGATTACGCAAATGCTTAAAGATGGATTAATAAGTAAAGAAATAGTACTTGACGTTCCAAACACTTTTGAAGCGCGTTTCTCCCACCACTTCGTGCCTCGAATTTATCGCGTCACCTAAAAGAACACCAAAGGCTATACGAATTGTACGTTGTTCCCACGATATTATTGTAGGTCTGTAGTATATTTTGCATCATAATAGCGTAGTTATTCCTGTAGAAATAATGTATTTCGCTACCTACAGACGATAGTACAAAAGAGGACATAGTATTAGGTAAAACACTGTGACACGCTATTAAGCAAACCACAAGTAGATAGGTATAACTGGCACCTTATAATAAGAAGGGAATAAATTGCTAAATTATTTTTATTACTTTATCGCTCTACCTCGTACATAATTGTAGACTCCAGATGATAGAACATGGAAAACCTTGAACGAGTACTCGCTAAACCGTTTGAAACTCAAATACCACTGTGTCATTGATATGAAGCAAATAAATAAACAGGTTGGAAAATACTGAATAGTAAACTAATAGTAACCTCAGGCACTCTCACAAAATCTGGAAAACCCCAATACTACTAATACATTTACGTATTTACAATCATGAAACTACATGTATCTGATGAACGTTCAGGACAGTAGCAACACAAACAGTTTTTAACACATTAATGTAATTTTGTATTTTTGAGGCACTCAAGGATGTAACAGAAAACTTATCCTTCTTCTTTATGCAGCTAAAAAATATCTAGCTTCAGTTATGGCCGTTATGTAGTAAGATCTACCAATAATTGGAACGGAGAATAATAAACGTAACGAATTTCCAGGAAAAAATTCATTAACGAAAAAATATAAAACTTTAATGAAAATAAGTCACTGCTTAGCTGTTCTAAATAATAGATAAGTTAGACATTAAGTGAATATTCGAATTAAGTACACTGCCGAAGCAGGAATTTGAAACACCTGAAGCGCGCTTCACTTTTCTTCGTTCTGAACGCGAGGGTACAGCGTCAGATTTATTTTTGAAAACAATCGCGACACGCGCTTGCATTTGACACCACGGCTACAGACAATAACCGGTTTGACAAACTCTTACATATAAAAAAGAAAAATTGATGGTGCGCATAATTTCATCGAGCAAATTTTTGAAAATCAGCGTTTGTTGACATTCTGATTTCCCCGTGCCGCAAATGCTCCAAATTTACGAATTTTTTTCGAGAATTTGAGGGCATGACTGTCGTAACGGGCACTCGCAAATTATAGATTAAAGAATCACAAATAATTTCGGTACTTACCGTGTCCGTCGCTCATTCACTTTTCCCGAAATACACAAAAATTATACACTCACTAGTACACGGCACCCGCACAAGCAGCCATCATCCGTGGGAATCCGATTCCAGATGTCAGTAGTACTCTGCCACTAAAGAATATAGTTCCCCCCTCATCTCAGCTTTTTACGCTATGGTTAACGATAAGTACAATACAAAACGCGGCTATTAAAATCTATAAGGGCTCCTGAAGCTTTTCTGCAAATTTATCACGCGCGTTTCTAAATAATCGCGTTTACCCTCTCTTTCTATACGTGCGTAGAAATACTTACCAAAGATTACACACCGCTGTGTAAACTCCGTTGGCATTTAACAAACGACACTTTTTTTACATGCAAATGTTCAACACCATAAAAACAATGTTTAGGACTGTATATAATAGTGTGTTAATAATTCAAGTTTTGTTGCGGAATCGATTATTAGTCAAAGATAGTAGATATACCACTGGAAAAATGTGTTTCGTAGTCAGAGCACTTGATTCGCACAACCACTGGGATTGTTGTCACCGATAGTCAGTTGTCTGTGAATGACGGATGAGAGAGGGAGAAACGTTATGTTGATTGAGGACTTACCAAGCGCATGGCCCACAATAAATGTAGCATTTAGTACAGAACTAGAAAATTTCTGCACGTCTTCTTTGTTAATAAACTATTTATGACTATTCGTCTATGCAATTAATTGGCATGTGAATGCGAAGTATGATTCTAAGTAAACTATATACACCAGGAAAATGTTGAAAAACTTAATTCAGATTGTAAACTTTATAGGTGTTTGAAGTCAACTTAAGTATTCTGTAACGATGCATGTATATTAGTTTTGGAATGAGGGAACATTCCGGTTGTCAGTAAATCTTGAAAGAATTTCAGTGAGGCATATACTGGTATCATATATTTTTCGTACCCGTCAAAATACATATCTAACAGTATTTGTTTGTCCATGTAAATGGTGTTTTGCCAACTAGAGTACGTCGCAAGAGTTCTCGTAACCGAACGAATTAGTAATAGGAGCTTCATCATGGATACGGTGAAGAAATACATGTTAAATTGCAAGAAAGGAATTTTCGTCTAATGCTCGACGTTAAAGTTGTATTTACTGCTGTAACAAAATGAACAGCCCTGATATAAGTAAAGGTGTTGGCGTAATGATGTCGGATATTGCCGTTTCACAGTGTTTTGATTACAATGTGTGAATATTCTACACACAACGTTGTAGGTCATTGTATTAAGATATTTATTCATTACAAATCGTACACGCAATAAAAATAACTTTAAGGATTATTGTTGCAATATGAGAAGTTAGTTCGTAGGTGTTTTATTTCTCTTAATTTCTTGCCCATATTTAAGGATAGGATTGGAGGGAATTAATGGACATTTAGGTTAATAACTAGAAGTTCTTGCTACTTCACCAAGTTGGGTTTCCTAAACAGGATAAACATACCCTTGTAGTTGATTAAATTTATTAATTGTGAAAGGAATCTTATGGTTTTGTCACTCATATTTCATGGATTATGAAAAGCTCACAAACATGGTATCTCATAACATAGAATTTGTTTGTACACCATGCATAACGATTTTATTGCTTCAGCCAAGTTCTACCATCAGTGGGATTTTAATTTTGAGAATAGTGACACACAAAAATGCGGGTGATGTACAGGCAAATACAGTGGTTTATGGGTTACTAAATATTTGCTTAATTTTTCCGTATCTTTTCTTTATTTACATATTAAGTGTCAGTTTGCTCTAAGAAATAAAGGTTGTATTTACAGCACAGCGTGCCATGTGAAACATGAGTTCTTATCGTGGTTATGAAATGTGTTGGCATTAATTACTTTTCAAATATCAAATAGTACCCTTACAGAAACACTAAAACTAACTATTATGTCACCCAGCTAAATTAATGCAAACAATTCCATGTTTCAGATGCCACAGTGTCTTATTAAAAACTACCTACGAACTGGCAGAAACTAAATTTTGTGTCAAAAAGTAAAATGCTGTATTACGAATGTACTCCTGTATTTTTCATGTTTTCAAAATTAATAAACCAATTATCTAGAGCTACTACTTTGTGCCAATATGTGTTTGGCAGAGACAAGTGTCTGGCACCTAAACAGGCATGTGAACTCTTGTTTTTTGTTTGCACAAACTGATCAAGATAAGAATTTAAGTTTCCAACAATTCACTACTTTTTCCTGGCTTACGCCACAAATGAAAACTTCTTGGGTGAATAACTGGACCATCACAATGAACAGGCATCTTAGTTCCATAAACCAGTCAATTTCCAAAGAAATTTTCATTTGTGAGTGAACAGTTGTTACTAGGTTGCAGTTTATTGTCATTGCCCCACCCCATTCTTCTCCACCCACTAACTCTCCACCTAACTGCCTACCCTTCAGTCATTAAAAATCTCCAGTTTAGATTACAATGGCAAAATAATACTTCAGTGTAAGCAAATGTGACATCCTACTGGATATTTCTTGCCCGCTCAGCGAGTATTAGAAAGCTGTTCCTACCATCACAGTTCCACACTAGAAGTACCAACACTGCACATACAAATGAACTAGGCCTATATTGATGGAATAAAAAATTTAAAGTTCGATAACTTCTACCGTATTTTACAATTTTTGTTTGTTATGCTGCTTTCATACCACTGATGCTAGTTCAGGTGTATTATACACTGTGAACCTAGCAGTTTTAGGCAGGCTGAAAAATTTCTCCCAGCTTCTTATAACAAACAGCTCCAGATCACAATCCGAATTCTCCATTTTCCACCTCAACTTCCTACATTAGCAGTAAGGTTGCTCATACCTGAACTGTGTAATTGAATTGCCAGCCTTGTGAATTACATAGTGTATTGCAGGCAGGGCAAAAGTAAAATGTTGCCCAATTCTTCATGATTGTAGTGCTCTGTATTACCAATTTTAACATCAGTTAATAATTTCACAGCAGATCACAAGATAGCTTACTATTATTTTTTTTTAAATATACCCTGCTATGTAACCTCACTTTTAAACTATAGTTTTACTACCATCATATGCAAAGTGTATGGATGCACAGAAAAAAATCAGTATGTGTTTCAGGTGATGCAGCTGTGAATCATTTCAAAGGACTGTGATAAGTGAGTAGTTGTTGATGATGCCATACGTACTTTAGAACTAAGTGTTCCATAAGGATGATAGTGGGAAGAGTGGATATCTTTGTAGGTGCATTTAACTTCTCAACTTTTCCTCTTACCACCATCTTGTAAACAGTAATTGCCACAGTGTAAGTGACTCATAAGGTTGCTATGTGTTCATTCTATCTGACCTCTACTCACTCTGTAAAACAGGAGGTTTCCACAAATGCCATAACACAGCTCTCCCAACAATCCCTCATGGATGAAAATTTTAATGCACACATTGTGCTACAGGGATTCACTACCCTCTGCCCAGGGGAAGAGCTCTTGAGAGTCTCTTATTGACAGAAGGTCTGTGTCATGTGAAAATGAGACAGAGCACACATTTCATCACTGATATAGTGTTGTTCTGCACTGTCAATTGTTGAATACAATCTCATACCCTATCAGACATTGCCTAGAAGGAACTGGGTGGTGATCTGCACTTTAATGGCCATTTTTCACTCTGTATACACTTGCCATGCAGATGAAAACTGCCAAAATGGATGTTTATCTATGTAAAGTGGACACAGTAAAATCAACTTGCTGCTCTTGAGCACCATCATTCCATCTGGGAATGGGTGGACCAAATTATAAAGACATTCTTAACACACTGCTGAAGCATACATCCCATTGTATTTTAGAGCGTGTATGGAGGCAGCCAGTTGCCTGGTTGAGTGATGAGTGCTACTCTGCTGTCATATCCAGGCTGGTGGCACATGGAGGATCTAATACTAATCAACAGCAGAGAACCTCACATCATTTTGGTTAGATAACTGCTACCAAGTTATAAAGAACAGTAAATGATTATCATGGCAACCTTTCCTAAATAGTATAAACCATTCCACTGATAGTATAATTTGTGGGAGACCCTTATGACCCAGTTATTGTTATGATGCAAAATGGAAATCCCCAGCCCGACCTAAAAGACAAAGCACAGACAATGGTAGAACATTTCACATGAATAACTGCCACTGCTAGTCAGGATCCGAGCTTCTAACACCACAGACTTGTCATTGAGAGAGGTAGTTGAACATTCAGTTTCAACAATGGTGAAGCATAGAACATCCCCCCTTAAAGTGAGAGCAGGATTCACCTTTGTCTGTGACTTACAACACATCACCTGGTTACAGTGAGAGTTATTAGAGTATGTTGTAGCACATTATGAAGAGAAGTCACCCTCTTTAATTTTATCTACGTTACAGAACAGTTTTGTGGAGACATGCTATTTTAATTGCCTCTTGAAACATGGGAAGGAACACATTTGTGCTCAAGTAGTTATTACTGTATTGCCCTCACTTGCTGTATGGGAAAGATCTTGTAGCAAATGCTCACCCACTGTCTTTCCAGGGCCTTAGAATCCAGCAGGTTCTTAATCATTTTTTGTTAGGTTCAGGAGATATCTATCATCCACTGATAATCTAACACTATAAAGTCTACAACAGGCTATGCCACACAGGCATTACTTAATAAGAATTTTTTCAGCTTTTGAGAAGGCCCCTGACACCTTTTTGATTCATAATATCCTTGGATGGCTCTCTAAATAGGGAATCTGTGGACCTCTTTCAATTTTCCTTCTTTTCTTCACATTGTTTTGAATTTATATTGTATAATCCTCTGTTAATTGTTTTGAACAAGAGGATGAGACCCTCAGCATAATGTTTTAATAGTAAATATGTTTGCAGTTGCTTTCAATAGTATTGCATCCATACTAACAGATATTGTACAGTATTAATTACTTAGGGATAACTTCTCCATTTTTAGTTATTTTTCCAGTGTTAAAACAAGCACTTGATAGCTGCACAAGGCAGCTAGGAGGCTGAAGAAGTGGACAGATAAATTAAATTTTTTACAAGGAAATCTGTGGGTACCATTTTTAAATGTTCATGCCCTGTTTTTAAATTGCCTGAATTGAAAATGGGGAATACCATTTTAGACTTTAAATCGATGAGGTTTCTGAGCGTAATTTTAAATTCTCGAGCCACACCTAAGGGAGCAATAAATCTCAGGAATTTGATATTTTAAAATGTATTAATTACAGGTCTAGAAGAGCAGATCAAAATGTTTGCTCCAGTGTTGTCAAACCTTTCTGCTATCCCAGCTTGAGTAATAATGTATGGTGGACAGGACAACCAATGGGTCACATTAAAAAATATATTAGATGCTGTCCACCATGAGGGAACTAATGAGCCACTGGGGTATTTAAGACCAGGCCAATTAGTCCAGTGATTTGCTTCATTATATTAGACCTGACATAGGATAGAGAGAGAGACGACGACGACAATGATGATGATGATGATGATGATGGCATAAGGATGCCTGCACATAAGAATTTTCAGGAAAATATTAAAAAAACCACACACACATTCTTCATGTAAGGCTTTTGTGTAGCTACTAAATGCCTAAATGTTGTGCATTCAAATGATCTTATCATGACCACTATCATGGGATATTAGTTACCTACAATAATCTTTTATGAACTGTATGTCACTCATTTCCCTCCACTTATTAACTATATCCTGTTAATGAAAATTTTTCAGTTGGCAAACAAAAGCTAGAAAATTCAACTCTAACTAGATTCAGAAAGAAAAATATTTCTCATTGACTACTGCTACTGATCATCTTACAACATGAACTAGACAAGGATTGCAAACTCATGTTAATGGCATGAAAGTGACAATGTTTACATTAACTGGGACTTTATTCTCACATTGTATAAACGACAGTTATTCCCTAGCAAATACCAGTGAAGCCTCGTAAATACTAAGTAAGCAGTAGTGGATAAACCGAAAATACTTCCTGAAAAAAGAGCATCTTCTTTCAGTGCAGCAGTAGCTGATGGGATTACAAGTAATGGAAGGAGTGTAGGTAAACAGTAACCACATAATGAGGCATTGAGCAGTCTACAGGAGCATTGTTTGAAACATCAGCAACAATTTAAATTGTTGCTATGTTTCAAACAATGTTCTTTCTCTGAGCTGACTGACTGACAAAACACACACAAAAGAAACTACATTGTTCCAATGTAGTGCACTAGCTGAGCGACAGCTTCTGGTGTAAAGTGCGTGCCTGGCCTTCCCACAGCAGTTCGGGAAGCACACCGAAAAAAAAGTTGGCCACCTCCAGAAAATCACTCACAAATAGTGTAACACTTTGTCCAGCATTGGTAAAGGCATCAGTTCACCAAGGAAGAGAGGGCACAAGATTCTTCAGATATGGCACACCCCAGTTAAAAACCATTCTTTGATGATCAGATTCCGCAGAGCTACCAAACTATTATGTCTGACCCACTGTTCCAAGTAAGTCCAGGTATTTTTTTAGGAGATTAAGATTGGGTTATTTAGTGGGGCAGTCAAGGTGTGATTGGCTGTCTGATTATTTGTCAAACCAGGACTGTTTGCTTGTAGCACATTGTACATGGTAATTATGATCTTGGAAGATGTGTGTGTTCACAACATTCTCACCCTGAAAGTGAAGAAGACAAGGCAATGTTTGGACACCACAAATGTTGAAATAGATTTCCTGGTTCATATTCATGGTAACCTGAATGAGTGAGCGAGCACAAGCCCTGGTGTGAAAAGTACCCCTGAAACATCACTGAACCACCTCTGAGGTGAACTGGACCCTCCACACACTGCAGGAGAAATGTCTCATTGCTCAGACAGTGTACTCAGTACCTTGTAACATTTGAAAAGAGGCTACTCTGTAACTCGTCAGACCACTCTACATGCCTCCAGTCAGTTACTGTCTAATTTCTGTGTTCTTTGGCCCATTGAAGATATGGTGCTTTTGTGTCACTGTGAATGCCTTTTGCAAGATACCTGACTCCAAATGTCCACTGCATGCAGGTCCCATCAGAAAATTCACTTGGAAACTGGTGGAGATAGGCCTGCATTCACTAACAGTAGCAATTTCTGTTGGGTTTGAGACTCATTGTCATTGAAAAGATGTGACATCATCTTCATTTCCTGTCAGTTAGGATATTTTTATGACCATTAGCATTACATCATGTAACATGTCTGTGAGTGGTAAACCATTCCTTGAAGAAATGAACAGTCTCTGTCCATAAACCAATAATTTGGGCATCATTGAACCACCTCCAGCCCTACTACACCCACCAGACACTGCAGGTTCAATGTCACATTGGTCCAGTGTCTGCTAAAAGTCTGGAGAAAATGATGACAAAATTCAAAAAGACAGGTTCTTTTGAAGTGCAGTGTGTCAGAGGGAGGAAAACAGGACAATTAAAAGCCATTGCTTCCTAACTGTTGCATTACGATTCCATGGTGGATGTGCTTACCTAACGGTGCCACAACTGTTGACTGGCAGCTATTTTTCCCTGTGCATCAATAATACGCTGTTTAAATTTATCGTCACTCTGAGCAGGATTTTCTTTCTACAATGTTTTGATACTGGAATTTTAATAATGGGCACCCTGTACATCAGCAGCTATGGATAACATCTATAGCACTCAAAAAGTGACCAGTTTTGTCTTTTATGGGGAGTGATCAATAGTTTATCCACTCTATAGTGCCAGCCAATGAACCTGCAGCAAAGCTCACCACAGAACCAATAAAACTTCTGGTTTAGATCTGTCACTTGCTTCCACACCAGATATCCAGAACAGTCTTTATGGTGATGCTGCAGATTGACATCTGTGCTGAGACCTCATAAGGGGGTATCTTTGCCAGTCTCCTGAAAGACCAAAAAATAGTCTCAGATTTAACACAGCACAAAATGTTGATAGCAGCATGACAGATTATCTGTATCTAACTACAACTTGTCCTAATGCTAGCTCCCAAGATGCCCTCTTCCATGTGGCAGATGATTTCTCCCAGTATACACATATTTGCACATTCAACCTTTTCCCTTCCCTTGACATTTTTTCCTCTTCATGCACATACCATTAAAACACACTACACTACTACTTTTCCCTAAGTGGTTGCCTGTACCTCGATGACAAAGAGGTCTTTGCTCAAGCAAACTCACTGGTTCTGTTACATTGTCAACAAGAGGCACTGCCTCAAACATATTCATTAGAAGTATGAGGATTTATCACATACTGCTTTCACTATAAAACAGTTGCAGATTTTGCCTGCTCCACCAATGACAAGCACTTGGACAATTTGATGCCAGATCAAAGTTCTGAGGGGACTATAGCAGCAATAAGAGAAGCAGGAAAGGTCATTATGTACCTCCATCAACTAATCTGAACAGCTCAATTGGTTGTTCACATTGAATTGTGGTGACATGAAACTATGCTACAAAGTAAACTACACTTTAATGTAGCCCCCAAAATACACAAACATGTACAGAAATTTATGAAAGAGTTCTAATGAACAGTCATAAACTAGCTACTGTTCACTTTCACACAGAAGCACATGATGAGGTAAATAAAAAAATAAATGAAGTAAAAGATGTGTCCTGCATAAACTATGTACTGCTGCTCCTATAAATGGCAAACTCATAACTTGTTCTTTACCTGGTATTTCTACCTGGGTGCACCATATTACAGCTGCCATTTTTTAAAAATATAAATCATATCACAAGAACTAAATTGTATAGGCGACATAAAAATCTTATTATATCCCAGAGAACTGATGGTCATTCAGTCACTTTGGAACTATGTGACAATTCTATAATGAATAAAAACTGTGTACTCCAGATTACAGGAAATTTTAGAGGAGGAGGGGGAGGCAAGTGCACCTTCTTCCCCCTTATGGATGACTGTGGTGTTGTCCATTGCTTTATTGGTGGCTCCATGAGATAGTGTACATGAACTGTGCCAGTCAGCAACACCACCTCCAATTAAACACACACCACCCCTTCTACACTCTAAAGTGCCCGTGTCACACTGCTTGCCCACCTATGGACACTGCATCTGGTGTAACAAGCAGTGTCTCTCCTATTTGGTCTGATAGACTTGCAAAGGCCTTTGCAGTCTTTCATCAATCTTCCTTCCTTTCTTTCTGGGGTCTTTGTGGACTGACACCATCTTCTCCCCTTGATAAGAAAAAGATTTCCCCTGCCTTAGCCTGACATTCATTTGCACCCAACACTTTTTCATATACTTGTTGATCAATTACAGTACCACTGAGAACTCTAACAATTGAACCACACCTTCTGCTAGAGCTTCAACTAAATTTTTTCATCCCTTCAATTGAGGAATATCATACACACCATAATATCAGCTCTTAAAAAATGTATTTAGCCACCTAATGTTTCCATTGTCTCCTATCCTATAGGAGGCAAATCCACTTGTGATAGAATAACAACAATGTTATCCACAAAAAGCAAGCAGGGACAATCAGCGACCATAACATTGAGACATTTCAGAGTTAACTCATGTCCACTTCTTCTGAAAAAGATATATGGATACACAGTTGCAATGCTGCACATTTGGACTGACACAATTCAAAGTTAAATTCATTCCCTGAAAATTTAAACTCAAATAAAAAGAAAGAACACAATCTTAAAACAGGCTGTGCTTTAATCATCCTTCCTGAATACAAAGGCCTCGCCACTGTTATAATGAACCACAGTGAGTATATGACAGAAGGCATTTACCAGCTGTCTTCCACCTACAATCTGCCATAGTGATCTCATCCCAGAAGTCCAGCGTAACCTACAATCCAGTTCCTTCTCAGATCCCTAGGACGACCCCAAAACCTCTCTCCTGAATTCATTTCCTTCCTACATCATATACTTTTTTCTTCTCCAGATAATTAATTTATTCCTCCATAATTTTTTTTTCCATTTCTCAATCTCCTGACTGCATAACATCCTTGGTACCTCATATGGGTGTGTCATTGTTGTTTAATGGGCTGAATCGTTGCTGTAATACTGGCTTCTTCCAGGTTTGTTATTTACAGAAATAGCAGTTTCTTTTCCCATCATTCATTGCTTTTAAATTGCTCTCGACTTACACTTCCATATCATGAAGTTAGTTTTTAATAATGTCACTAAATGCGTCTTGTTAACACAGCCCTTCTCAATAACATAGTCAAAATAAAAAATTTCACATCCAGTTTCTATAACATTATCTTTTTCTTTTGAATCTGATACACCAACAACTCAGCAGATTCAGTGGCTTGTGTAATTTTTTGAGTTATTATTTTTGCATTCCTGCTATCAGTCATTGTTTCTACACCATGTTCTTTCAAAAACTGCTGAACATAGAGTTTATTTTGATAACCAAGTTATTCATGCTTTCTTAGTACAGTCTCGACAGTTTCAGCTATAATACAGAGTTTCCTTGACAAACAACTTTCAGGTCCAAACAGTATTTTTGCAACTGGGGACACCAATAGTAATTGCAGTTTTATTCTTTACTTTTATTCTAAATTATTTGTGTGATGCCCTTTTGTCTGGCTTTCTTTTTTTCCTTTTTCGACAAACTAAGTTATAACCTCCAACTGAACAAAACTAAACATCTTCAAAATATTGTTCTCTCTCTTTCTGTTCATTGAATACCCGCACATGAGTTTGACCTGTTCCAAACCCTTTAATTTGTGCACCATTTTTGCCATTATTCATATTTCTTGGAATTTTAAGTGTTTGGTAAGTCATGTACCAGTGGCATCAATCTGTAATTTAATGCATTGAACCACCAGTCCTGTTTGTATGTACTTACCCGCTGTCTGAATCTTCCTCCTACAATCTCTGCCATAGTGATCTCATCCCAGAAGTCCAGTGAAACCTACAATCCAGTTCCATCTCAGATCTGTCAAGGCATTACAGTTTCACATCATTATAACCTTCCTTTCACTTTTGTATGTATTTGTAACAATATTAGAGAAGGAAAGTTCCTACTAATCATATAGTGGAGATGCTGAGACATGATAGACACAACAAAAAGATTCACACAATTATAACTTTCAGCCATTAAGACCTTTGTCAGCAATAGACACACATGTGTAAGCTATAATTGTGTGGAAACTTCCTGGCAGATTAAAACTGTGTGCCCGACCGAGACTCGAACTTGGTGAATCTTTTTGTTGTGCCTATTGAGACTCAGCATCTCCACTATATGGTGAGTAGCAACTTTCCTTCTCTAATATTGTTACATTCCATCCTGTATTTTCCATTGTATGTATTTGTGTTGTTATATCCTAGAATTTCCTACAACCATTTCTCAAACTGACAGCATTGCACAATCTTTTGTTTTATTTTTGTTTGGATGCTTATTTGACCAATGACATTTTCTCTTGCATCAGTAACTACTCAAACAAGTTTTGAGATTTGATAAATGACCTACCTCCTTGACACAAGAAAAACATTCTCTATCTTGATTCAACTTAAAATATCTGTCACATAACTCTCAGATATTGTTTGACTGCATCTTTGTTGTTGTTAATCTTGAGAATTATTAAGCTACATCATTGCTATCATTCCTGTAACACCAACAGTTTCATCTTTTTGAACTGTTATTCTCAACTCACAAAGTAAACATCCTGCTTGTAATTTATTCCATGTTTTATCAGGAGGTAAGCCATCCCATTCAACATAAATATAATCAAACTATTTTGGCAAAGATTACAAAAATCACACAAAAAAGGTCTTCATCATCCATTGGCTTATTAATCAAAGAGATTTTGTTTGTATTGCATTAAATTTGGCAAATGACTTTGAACAACACCAGATGCTTCACACTCAGTGTTACAGAACTGATCTCAATATCAATCAATGTTTTCCACTGAGTGAACAGCATACATTTTATGCAGCTTCTCACAAATATTTTTGGCAGTTATGCGTTCAAATGAAGCAATAACTCCATGTCAGGTGATGGAATAAGACATTTCTAAACCTTGGACCATAGAATGTCTTGACAATTCTGTGCACTTTTTCTGGTTTAGGTAACCATTTTTATTATTACACTGCAAAGCCACACCAAAATAAAAATTCTTGGTATATAAAAGTGAACTTACCCTTAAAATGCCTGAAAATCATCATCTCAACTTTCTTCTCCTTCTCCTTCTTCTGCTTCTTCTTCTTCCTCCTCCTCCTCCTCCTCCTCCTCCTCCTCTTCATCATCACTGTTGTCTTCTTCATATATAAGACAGTCTCCACTGCCATTGAGAGTGTTACTTATGCCATACATCTTGAAAGATTTAACAATAATTCTTATCTTACTCTAGACCATGACTGTTTTACCCACTGACACACTCGTTTCAGTCTAGGTCAGTGTTAATTTGTGTTGGGTTTCATCCATCATCCATTTGTTCCATTCCTATCTCATAACCACCTTCAATGGTTTATTTTTCATAACATCAAGCCATTGTAATTGTAAAGTAAGTCCTCCCAGAATAATGGCAAGCTCTGTACTTCCCTGTCTCAATTTCTCTTTCACAGAATTTTTCAAATGACTACTAAACTGATCTAGCACAAGAAGAGAACTCCTCTTCAATAAAGCACCTTTCCCACTCTAGCACACTCTGTTAATCCATAATTTAATACCAGCCTCATCCATCCAACCCTTGTCATGTACATGAACAACACCACATGGCGATATTTAGAAGGTTTTAGCATTGTTTTGTACTTGAAAATAATCATTGCATTAAGCTTAGAACCAGCAGCACAACATGAGAGGACAACAGTGTAGTGCAGTTTTTCATGTCCACTTCTTTTTATAGTTACACTTTTAGCATGTTTCATGGTAACAGCTCTGTTTCTCAGTACATCAAATGTCAGAGGAGTTTTGCCCACATTCTCTATGTGGCCTAGTTCCACATTGATTTTCTTTCAGTGTTGAATAATGAAGTGATGGATAGGTAGTACGTTCTCTTCATACACTTGTGGCATTTTCTGAGATATTTTAGTTTTTGTCTGTGTGCTAAGTCCATGACCCTTCATAAACCCATAGCACCAACCCACACCATCCCCAAACACTTTTAAGTTTCACTGCTTACAAGTGTGTATTTGAATCATTTTTGTATTTATTCCAGTGCCATTTTGACAGTGTCCTTGAATCCATTTCAATATGTCGTCTTCTAGTTTTGGCCATTTTGCATTCAGTCCTCCATTTGCATATTTAATCTTCCTCTTTTTTTCAGTTCTTCTTTACTGACCTGCCAGTCATGAATGGTTTTTTTCTGCTGGTAGAGGGCCAAAATGCCGCTCAGCTGCTCTTTTTCCATGTTCTTCTGCATATGCTATTACTTTCAATATATAGCCTGCATCATGTGAATACCTTTTATTGTTTCCATTACAGAACCAGCTACTAACAAAAATATTGTACTGTTACAATAACACAAATCACTTTCAATTCGATCTCATTGGCACAGCACAAGAGACTGCAATGACGCATCATAGACTAGACAGCGTTCTGGGCTTGTGATGGCCGGATGGGGGGAAGACAGTGTTAGCAAACTTGTGAATCCCTGCAACACATGTTTGTCACATTGGTGCACTGCTGCTGCCAGCTGAATCCGATGTTGCCAGACAGAGAGAGGTTCCTCACAGCATCATATATATTGCCATTTTAAAGACTGGTGAGAATTTAAAATCAAACACTGGACATTTTTACATTAATTTCAAGTATAAGATACACCAGAATTTTGTAGGCAATTTTTTGAAGAAGAAAGTGCATCTTATAGCCCGTAAAATATGATAATTCACCAGGTTGTGTAATTTTTCTCCTCAACCAGATTTTCAATCTATTGCTTTTTGTCTGTCATCATCAAATATTATGAGGTTATGTAACGTAACATTGCTGTTGAAAGGATTTGCAACTGCCATACAAAACTTTATGCTACAGATGGAAACCACACTGTCCTACCATCTTAAAATATCATAGGCAGAATAAATAATATTGGTATTTTTCAAAAGCACCACAATGACCACACTGTTATTTGATATTGCATCCATTTGACAACAACAGATAAACTAGAATTTCACCAAAAACTGTTTATATCACCTAATCATACCATTGAGTGACTATTAAGATATAATAACATTGATACAAGTTTTGTATCTAGCAACTGATTGTATTAGTAGTTTACTTCTTGGTTTATAGTTGAACACAGGTATAGGGACTGCATATGTTGTGTATGCATATGAGGGAAAGAAGTGGACACTGTCTGAAAACAGTTGGGAGCTGCATTAGCCATAGTTGGCAGACATCAATCTGCTATTCTTGGGTATGGTGGTGTTGAGGCACCTGTGGCAGATCTAATGCCTGTAGCCCTAGAATTGCTGGGTCCCAGGGCCTTCAGATACACCTGACGTGGCCAATTTACAATCATGATAGGGTTAACAGAAAACTGTGGCAGGATCACGAATCTCTGGGCAGCAGGTAAAAGTGGGTACTGGTCACATGGCTCTCCCCTTAACCTTAAAACAGGTTTGAGGTTTTGTCCATTCAAGCCAGTTGGAATAGGGGACGCTCCCTCTGGTAAATCCAGACAGATGTGGAGAATGGGTTTGTAGGTCACTGTGTGAGGCCACTGTTGCTGTCTCCTAAGGAATAAATATAGCCTCTGTGAGCAGCAGCAATGTGTGGTTAAGCCTCTCTGGTCACAACAATCAAAGCTTGGTGACCTATACTTGTGCACCCAGTGTTGTAGTTGAAGTTATCATTTCAGAGTCAGTGGGAGTCATTAAATGAGTGCCATAATGAGTGTTTGTCCATTGTCTTGAAGAATATTTACCATTAGCATCAGTGTAGGGTGTGTCATCCCAAAATGAAGTTTCTGAAAGTGAGATGGTATTACCATCTCATGGCATGACCCATTATTCTGATTCTGTAACTACCACTGACAAAATGAATTTAATTAAAAGTTATTAATTAATCAATAAGTCATCATAAAAAGAGGTGTAATTCTCATTAAGTGAAGCAAGGGGAGTCTCACAGCTTGGATCATCAACATTAGGTAGGTAAAGGAGCACTCAGAAATCTAATGGTCAGGCTTAGAAGGAAAGCCAAAGGCAAGTGCCCACTCAGTATATTTGCCAGAGATCTTTCTGAAGATATGAATTAGGCTTTGCCTGCAGACACTCAGTGCACTGGCTGCAAATTGTGGCTCATGTTGGCATGAATGACATCTGCTGCATTGCCTTATCTGCCAGTATTCAGTGAAGCAGCCTTAGCACTTTATACTAGCTTGCGTTTCTGATCTAAGGAAGTTTGGTAGTGCAAATCCAAGTTTAAAAGACAAGAGGAATCATTTTTATTTATTTTCATTCTTTGTGGATTAGTTTTTCTAATTTAGCTTAGCACTGACTGCAGCACAACAGTCGCTTAGTGTGAATACAGAAAATGTAACCACTTGCACTGGCATTTCCTGATCAGGTGCCAGCCTCCATCCATAAATTGCCAGGAGAGTAGATCCTTTGTTGGTGTCTACCAGTGTGCAATGAACTATAATCAGAGAAAGGCTCAGTGTTCTCTAGTTGTCATCATCATCATCATCATCATCATCATCATTATCCCCCACCTTCATTTTGGTCATCCAACTCTCCTGGTTTTCAGGAACTATGTTGAATATCTTCTTAATCGTTCTCCTGTTTGCAAATTCCAGCCTTTTTAATCTTAGTGTAGCTGACAATGTCTGGTTTGGGAGAGAGAGAGAGAGCATTATATATATATATATATATATATATATATATATATATATATATATATATATATATATGGACAGTTTGTTGCTGGTCATTCCCACATAGAATGCATCACAGTGTAGGCAGGTCAGTTGGTAAATCACGTGGGTGCTTTCACACGTGGCTCTGCCTCTGATCGTGTACACCTTCCGGGTTACAGGACTGGAGTAGGTGGTGGTGGGAGGGTGCATGGGACAGGTTTTGCATCGGGGGCGGTTACAAGGATGGAGCCAGAGGGTAGGGAAGGTGGTTTGGAGATTTCATAGGGATGAACTAACAGGTTACGAAGGTTAGGTGGACGGCGGAAAGACACTCTTGGCGGATTTTTCCCACGTGGAATGTTTCCTTCCATTATATATATATATAACCCGGAAGGTGTACACGATCAGAGGCAGAGCCACGTGTGAAAGCACCCACGTGATTTACCAACTGACCTGCCTACACTGTGATGCATTCTATGTGGGAATGACCAGCAACAAACTGTCCATTCGCATGAATGGACACAGGCAGACAGTGTTTGTTGGTAATGAGGATCACACTGTGGCTAAACATGCCTTGGTGCACAGCCAGCACATCTTGGCACACTGTTACACCGTCCGGGTTATCTGGATACTTCCTACCAACACCAACCTATCCGAACTCCGGAGATGGGAACTTGCCCTTCAGTATATCCTCTCTTCTCGTCATCCGCCAGGCCTCAATCTCTGCTAATTTCAAGTTGCCGCCACTCATACCTCACCTGTCTTTCAACAACTTCTTTGCCTCTACACTTCTGCCTCGACTGACATCTCTGCCCAAACTCCTTGTCTTTAAATATGTCTGCTTGTGTCTGTATGTGTGGATGGATATGTGCGTGTGTGCTAGTGTATACCTGTCCTTTTTTCCCCCTAAGGTAAGTCTTTCCGCTCCCGGGATTGGAATGACTCCTTACCCTCTCCCTTAAAATCCACTTCCTTTCGTCTTCCCCTCTCCTTCCCTCTTTCCTGATGAGGCAACAGTTTGTTGCGAAAGCTTGAATTTTGTGTGTATGTTTGTGTTTGTTTGTGTGTCTATCGACCTGCCAGCGCTTTTGTTCGGTAAGTCACCTCATCTTTGTGTGTGTGTGTGTGTGTGTGTGTGTGTGTGTGTGTGTGTGTGTGTGTGTGTGTATATATATATATATATATATATGTGTGTGTGTGTGTGTGTGTGTGTTTTTTTTGCATCTCCTCCTCCAGGCACCATTTTCTTCCACTGGTCCAAGAATTAGTCTCAAGATCTTTCTTTCAAATATGCCCAGTTGCTTTTTATCAAGTTTTGTTAATGTCCACATTTCAGCACAGTATCTTAGCACCTGCTTAACTAAAATTTTGTACATCATAATAACTTTAATTTTCCTGAGTAGCAACTTAGATTTCAGATGTTTTCTGAGGTCACTGTAGCACTTGTTGCCAGACAATATTCGCTTTTGTATTTCAGAGGTGACATGGTTTACTTCTGATCCAAAGTAAGTGAAACTATGCATTGAATTTATATGATCCGTATTATATGAATGGTGGCTCATTTAGATGATTTTTCTCAGTTACATGCATGTACGTAGTTTTCCCTTCATTGATCTGTAGGTTCATCTTTCTAGCAGCCTTTTTGAGACGTGTAAAGGCTTCTTTTGTTGCTCTCGGTGTTCTTGCAATTACATCACTATCACCTGTATATGCCATCACCTGAACTGATTTGTACAGGATATTTCCACCTAGTACCGATGCCTGCACCTCTTATGACCTACTCCAAAACTATATTAAAGAGAAGGCAGGATAATGTGTTCCCTGTCTTACTCCATTTCTTTGGTCACAGCACTTTATAACATATTCTGCATTTTAACTCAACTCCAGATATTTTCCATAGTAACTTTTACTTAGGCAATCAGTTTGTTAGGAATATGTAACTCTTCCGTTGCTGTATACAACTCCCTTCTGTCAATACTATTGCAGGCTGAACTGAAGTCTATAAAGAGGTGGGGTGTATCAACCCCAAATTCTTTACATAATACTTCAAGTGACAATGGTATCAGATTGTACACTTCACTGCCTCAAGAAAGGTAGTATAGCTTTTAAACACAAAGTTTTGTCTATAGCTCAGATTTTGTTTCTAATTAGTTTGATAATGCAAAACCTTGTATAAAAGAAAAATGGATTCATTTTTTATCTTTTTTGGTACCTATTGTTTTCATCCAACATTTTGCAGTAGGGTAGATGGGAGTGTGCATGCTGTATGTGGGCGCAATGGAGTTTGCAAACAACTGAAGACACTATTGGTTGTGGTCAGCTATCTAGGCTGCTGCCTCAGTGTGTAGTGGCACCATAGAAATGGGCACATCCCACGGAACAGCTCAGGTGTCGCTTGTTTTGCCTACAGTCTCTGCTGGCAACTATTTTTTTCCATGTATCTAATTCAGTCTAGCCACACTCACTGCAGACTGAACATCAGGCTGTAGACTGCCCTGTCATTTAAGGAGAAGAGTGAATATGGGTACTGACCATCTGGCCTCACCCAGTTGCCCTGTGAGTTGACAAGTAGTTGCTCCTTCAGCGGAGTCCAAGCAGGCACACAAGGAGAGGAAGGAGGGGGGCTTTGCTAGTTGTTGGGAGTTCTAATGTTAGATGCTTTGTGGAGCCTCTGAGGAGAGTAGTGTCCACGGCTGGAAAGAAGTCCAGTGTGAGGCGAACCTGAGATGATGGTGCACAGTGCAGTCATCTTCAGGTTGTCATTCATGTCAGCATTAATGCATTCTGAGGCCATCTTCAGTTTGTATGGGTGGCTGGCAGATGTGGTGAAGACTGCTGGCATCATTCGTAGTGTGCAAGTAGAACACACAATTTTCAGTGTCATGCCCAGAATTGATCAGCAGCCTTTGATCTGGAACCAAGTGGGGGATCTCAGCTAGAGGCTCTGCTGATTCTGTTACACTCTTGGTTCCACATTTCTGGACTTGCATTGGGGGGTGAAGAATTGCAGGACTTCCCTTGATAGTTGAGGGTCGCACTGTGCATAGGAACTAACTACTCAGGTAGTACTGTACTTATGAAGTGCACATGGGTTTTATTGTGGGTTAAATGATAGTTTGAAGTCCTCGGTTAATGCTCACCAACTGATCCACAGAGAGCAAAATCAGACTGCTTACAAAGTAAAGACACTAGCAATGTCAAAATTTTAACAGTAAATTTCTGAAGCATTTGTAACAATTTTCCTGAATTTACTACCCTCCAAAATCTGTCATGACCAAATTATACTTGGAATCGAGAGTGTGATGAAACCCAAAATAGAGAGCTTGAAAATATTTAATGAGGTAGGGAATGTATATCAAAACGATTCATTAAATGCCATAGGAGGAGAAGTGTTCATTGTAACCATCAAAGATATTGTGTCTATCAAAGTCAAAAATTTGTCTGACTGCGAAGTTATCTGGATGCAAGTAACTGGCCTTGATGAATTCACATTAATCATACAATGTTTTACTGGCCACTTGATTAACAGTTGTGGAATCATTCAAAGAAAGTCTGTGATCAGTAATGTGAAAGTGCCCTGATCATGCAGTATTAGTTGGCAGCAACTTTAACCTACCAAGTAAAAACTGGGACCTCTGGGAATTCATTGCAGGTGCTACAGACAGACAGAATTGTAAACGCACTGTACGAAAACTTCTCAAGCAGTGAGTTTGATAACCAACACACAAAAGAAATATAAGGGGCAATTCAAAAGTTTTTGTTTGAGAACTGCAGTGTATATGCAATGTAGCATGACTGATGCAGACATACAAGCAATGACATGTAGGCAATGGATTAATGTGGTGTTTGTTCTTTCTGATGTGCATGTGGTATATGCACAACAGTGAACTATGGTGGTATTATTACCAAATGTGTCCGAACAAGACCAAAGTGGTGTTATGGTAGACATCCATCAAAGAATGAAGAAAGTTTGTGGTCAGCATGTCTTTTGAAAAGTGCCATTGGTGAATGGTGCACCAAGTTCGGTGTTGGTTGCACTTTGACAGTTGTTTGTTGTTGGTCTTCAGTCCAAAGACTGATTTGATGCAGCTGTCCATGCTACTCTATCCTATGCAAGCCTCTTCACCTCTGAGTAACTATTGCAACCTATATCCTTCCAAATCTGCTTACTGTATTCATCTCTTGGCCTCCCTCTATGATTTTTACCCCCCAATGCTTCCCTCTGATACTAAATTGGTGATGCCTTGATGCCTCAGAATGTGTCCTAGCAACTGATCCCTTCTTCTAGTCAGCTTGTGCCACAAATTTCTCTTCTCTCCAGTTCTATTCAGTGCCTCCACATTAGTTACATGATCTACCCATCTCATCTTCAGCTTTCTTGTGTACCACCACATTTCAAAAGCTTCTATTCTCTTCTTGTCTAAACTACTTATCATCCATGTTTCACTTCTATACATGGCTACACTCCATACAAATACCTTCGGAAAGGACTTCCTGACACTTAAGTCTGTACTTGATCTTAACAAATTTCTCTTCTTCAGTAATGCTTTTCTTGCCATTGCCCATCTACATTTTATTTCCTCCCTACTTTGACCTTCATCAGTTATTTTGATTTCCAAATAGCAGAACTCATCTACTACTTTAAGTGTCTCATTTCCTAATCTAATTTCCTCTGCATCACCTAATTTAATTTGACTATATTCCATTAGCCTCATCTTGCTTTTGTTGATGTTCATCTTATATCCTCTTTTCAAGACACTGTCCATTCCGTTCAACTGTTCTTCCAAGTCCTTTGCATCTCTGACAGAATTGCAGTGTCATCAGCAGACCTCAAAGTTTTTATTTCTTGTCCCTCGACTTAAATTCCTACTCCAGATTATTCTTTTGTTTCCTTTACTGCTTGCTCAATATACAGATTGAATAACGTTGGGGATATGCTACAACCCTGTCTCACTCCCTTCTCAACCACTGCTTCCCTTTTGTGCCGCATACCATCCACAGATGCATGATCTCACAGAATGCTTCTATAAGATGTTGGCAGATATGCTCTCTGTGTATACAGATGTTGAAAAGAGAAATGGGGAACAATACTGCTCATTGTATCATGACATTTGCCTACCTTTGATCCACATCATAGTGGAAAGGATGGAACAATGTGACCAAAATGTGAGGATCCACCAGCACTACCATACAGAGGACCTTGGTCAAGATCTAGATCAGAAGAGCTGTACTTAGCACCTGTGAGAAATTCAGGTCACTGTTTCACCAGAAGAGAGTGCATTGATACAAGTTGTGGTGCTGGTCTGCCTTTTCTCTCTCATCGTTTGAAAACATCTCAAATCAGTTTCAGAATAGATATCACTCACCAACATTTTTCCTCAGTCAAGCCAGATTCTATTGGCAGTTTGATAGTTGCTTCCTGCTGTACATTGTCTTTAATGGTAAGGGAACACAATTCTTCATTGATGACACTAAACGACCGTTCCTGGGCTGGTTCAGCTGTCTCTATGCCCATATTTTTAGGGATGAGTTGTGGCTGCTCACAACAATTAGTGACTCAAAGCTGTCCTCAGTCACATACAGTGCTTATGATTTTTGATGGCATGTAGACATCTTTTTGTGAACCTGAGTAGCTTTTTGCGATTTACAGTTCTAATGAGCATCTCAGTTGATGACTTGAACTCATGTCCTTGATGACAATGGGATAGTAATGTCTTCTATGACAAACAACCACATTGAACGATCTATGTTATGTGTGGTTCCTGGAATAGTTTCACAAATTCAGAGCTTACACAGTCTATGACTGCTTGTGATGCCTGGAAGAAGTCCCCTCCAAGGACAACATATGACTAAATTCTGCTAAAATGGCAAATTCAAAAGGCTATGTTCTGTCATTGATAGTCATTTGCAACACATGCTCCTGTCACCTGGGCATATTTCCCATTTGTGACATTCAGCATAATTGCTTTATGTCATGGAACATAGTCTTCTTTAGCTGGCAACAATAAACATTTAACATTACAGAAGAAGAAGAAGAACCTGAGTCACTAGTGTCCAGACAGGCTGGCCATCAATAAGATTTCCTGTCATCCTGAGATGATCACGTCATTAGTTTTCCTGAATTCAGTGGCTAGGCAAGTGGTTGGTACCTCTACACAGCAACAGGAAATGGCTACAGCTTCTTTGGGAGCAACCTCATCCTGGTTCCTGTGATGAACCTCCTCTCACTGGTCAGTTAAAGTTCTGCAGTTGACTGAATAGGGCAGTTGTGATGTTTGAAGTCTTGCTGCATAACAGTTGCCAAACACTCATCTTCTTTCTCTACAGCAGCATACAATGTGTCCAGGGAACCCACAGTGAAAACATGAAAACAGACCAGCATATTGCTCTCTGTCCTTCAAATGTTTCTTCTTCTGTGGGGCACAATACTTTGTGGTGGGGTTGGTTGTACCTGCATTGGTCAAATGCTGGGTTGATGTTTGACAATGATGGTGTAGGTCTGAACTGACTGAGTCTGTTCTTCACAGCATGTTCGACTGGTGGTGGAGATTAGTGCGAGACATCAAGACACCTCTTCTTCAATGTTCTCTATTATCTCTTGATGTATGAGACTGATTTCTTGTGTAGTTGGTCTGAGAGTTCTAGCTGCCAAAAAATGCTGTATCTCTTCTCTTGTGACCTGCTGTGTGAGAGAGGTGAGGACACGGTGGTCTTCCACAACTGCCATAGGGACTGCATTTGGGACTCACACCTCTTTTGTCCAAAACTTTTCTATTGCATTTCCTTGATGTGCTGACACAACTTGATGAATTCCTCTGTTGTACATTCTTTATCAGAAGTGTCTGAACATGTCTTCTGCACCTCCTTTTGTCAAATGTGATATTTTGTTGGCTTCTTTTGATTTCTGTCATATTCTGTTTCTTAATGTTGAAAACTGCCAAAACATTTTTTATGTAAGGCTGTATTGTTTTGCCATGACATTGGGTCCTGTTCTTCTTTCATAAAGAGGACTTGCAGTTGATTGTCACCAATGTTTTCTTCAGATTCACCTGCAGTTTGTTCAAGCTTCCCATTGTTGTTCTTCAACAATTGCTAGCCTGTGCCATCAAAGTAAAACAATGCATTTGCCAAGTACATATGTTGTCCTGTCTGTTGTACTTGGCAACTTGATCAAATCTTGTCAACCATTTCATTGGGTCCTAACCAAAGACTCCAGAAATGATGGGTGCCTTTTGTGCAGCTTACTTATTTCTGGCCTGGAATCCATTGGTCCTCTGAATGTACCTCTGGAGCAATGTATTGCTTATATTCTGCTTCCTGTCCATGTAGGCAACAGCTTTTACAGTGCACATCTGGACTCATGATGATGTAGATGTTTTAAAGTACACGGTGCCTTTTTACCAAACAATGTCACATCATAACCAGAATCCAAAAGCAGGGTCATCAATGAAATGCTGCAGTTATCAGTGGAAGTATGTTTATTACAAACACCGATGTACAGCCACAACAGAAGTGACCTGAGTGGAGAGTATAGTTATTCATGAAAACTTCGAATTTTCCAGAATGCTGGTATTTATAAATACACCAAATATTCCAGAATGTACAAATGTAAGATATTTCAAGAACTTTCCAGAATTGATAGATACTAAATAACAAATAATTGCTAGTAGTCAGGTTTGAACTGCTGCCCCACTGCACACCATCCAGCAACACTAACCACTATGCCATACTGCAAGCATCACAGCTCACAACAGTATAATAAGTTCTTTATTAATGATGACAGAGTCTTTTAAGGATTTTAAAATTTTCACATACCAATCAGAAATATTTAAATGTTCCTCATAATTAACACCACAAACACTTCTTATGATGGACCATGAATTGATTTCTCAATCTCTTTTATTCAAAATACTCTAAACACAGTACAACAGATAAATGATAGTATTTGAAATGCGGTATTGATGTATTGTTTGATACTATATATGTGTACCTGTTGATTACAGATGCTAATTATGCAGTCTTGAAGTTTCACCTTCAGGACCACAGAACAAAGAGACAAAGAAAATTTACTTAATTGCAAACTGGTGAACATTATTGTACCAAGAAAAATCCATTAACTGTCATTTGTAACTCCAAATGGGAAAATTCAGATATGTTACAGAAGTAACTACATGTGATCCATCATCCTTTCATACACCCACTGACAGATTTGTGAAAACTTTAACATTCAAATATTGAACTGTTCTCTGAATATGGGACAGAGATAAAAAGTGTGTGTAAAAACTATTGTACCTTATATGTATTGTACCTCTGTTTTCAGAGTTACTCACAACTTCATTTCCATTGTTAGCTACTTTTGTAAAAGGAGAGTTACATACAGAATTGATGGCGTCCCACCTCGGTTTATTCAAAAGAGATATCTACAGGAAACAGCATAAACTTTCTTAAGTCCATAATCCAAAGTAAATCCAGTCCATGCCATATTAAAGTTCCACCTATGACACTTATTTATTTCTTTGCCATTTTCTTTTAGTCTGTTACCTACGTAAAAGAACAGACCAAATGTCGCACGTGAGTTGGCATGAAAAAAGCTCATAATGTTTCTGACTGCTAGGTCTAGAATTAGCAAGCCTAATATTACCAACAGCACCTCAGTTGGTGTTTTTCTGTATGCACCTGTCAGGTGCAGGAGTACATTGCTCTGTGCTCACCATAGAGGCTGTGCTGTCGTTACCTTCCTGGCCCTATGAGCCCAAATGCTCGACCTGTAGCCCCCAACAACAAGTAATATTGTGTTTTGGTACATTCTTATTTCACTTAGTGGCAACTGACAACTTCTTTGGCCAATTGTTGTTATTTTTGGTAGGATTTTAATGCCTCTCTGGCAGCCAATTTCTACATGTGCATGAAAGTTTTACTTTTCGTCTATGTTGATTCGAAGGTACTCACATAGTTCTTTCCTTTTCACAGGCTGATCATTTATTCTGATTGTGGGATTTCTCATTCTTGATAATGTTTCTTTTAGTAACATACAGGCTGTTTTGTGCACTGCTACATTAGTTTGTTTTCTATGAACCAGCTTCTTAGTCTTTTGAAAACTACTCCACTGTTCTCCTTTAATTTGGGCCTATTGTTAGCACATACTATAATAAGCAGACTGTGATGTAGCCTCTATTCTGAAGCTGGTTTGCTAATGGCTCTACGCCAACGTCTCAAAACTCTGGACCACAAACAGAGCCCTATGGGCAGCCTGTGGTGATGTTTTTCACAATTTTCTTTTGGGGACTTTCTAATTTCACCTGCCTGTTTGTGCAGTAATTTCGTAGACACTTATAGGGACACCTTGAACAGTCCCATCTCTTTCAGTCTTTTTAATAGTGCAGGCCACCACAAATTATAAAACACCCCAGCAATGTCAATCATTATGCCTATAACATACTTGTCATCCGAGGTGTTTACACTATTCATTGCATGATTTACCTCATCCTCAATGGATTTCCCTTTCCTCAAACTGTACTGCAGATGGCTCAAGCCTACTGCCTGTGGTTTCGCAGGTGGTGGCACAGAAGCTTTTCCTGTACTTTGACTACAGCACTTACCAAGCAATTCCAGATTCTGGGCACCCGACCTTGCAAAAGATATTCGTTTAATAACAGTGTTATATGTGGCACAATTTAGTCCACTAGCTGATGTAATACTTCTGCCAGTATTCTATCAGGTCCTGTTGCTTTCCTCTTCTTTATCTTCACTGTGCTGCTCTAGTAATTCAGAGCAAAAATGCTGATGGAGCTCTGTGTCTTCCGTCATTGTATTGTCTGTCAACAAAGTTTTGAATAGGAACTGAGCTGATGTTTTCCAGTCTGTTACCATTGTGCCACTGGATCTTCGCAGTGTTGATAATAGAGTGGGTGATAAAACCTTATTTGTTACATGTTTGTATGGAAAACACCAAACAAATGTTACAATTCAGTCCTTAATGTACGACTCTGATTTTTCTACTCTTGTTTGGTGTAGTAATTCTTTATAATGTGGTTTGACTGTTCAATAGAAAATCAGCCTTCTGTGACATTCTGTTTCCCCTAAAGATCTTTTGTAGTCTCCTCACGTGCCTTGATCTATATCTTAAGTGCTATATCATGGGACTCCAGGGAATTTTGAGCCTTTTTGACTTCCTAACAAATGTTGGGATTGCCTTGTCTTGCACCATCTGCAACACTCACAACAATTCATCTGCTTTGGTGTGAACATCAGATCGGCTTCCTTGCAGTGGCTGTAACTTGAATACTGCCTTTAAAAGCTCCCAATTTCCTCTGTGTTTATTATATAAGTCACTCAGGCTGGATGTTAGTGTCTTAGTCATTATCTGTATTTGTAACTGTGAAATAAATGAGATTATGGTTACTTGTTGTAAGTCCATCACAGACCTTCCAGTTGGCAATATGGTTGTTGACTTTTGAGTTTGCAAGGGTGATATCTCTATTGGTTGGTGCACATCAGGTGGTGCCATTGAGTATACTGTTATGTAAGTGTAAGAATACTAACATTCTTGAAGAGATCTTGCACAGTTCATAGTTATGAACATACCATAAAATACTGAGCATGTTAAAGGGTCTCCTTCCCAGATACAGGGAGGGGTGTTGGATCCAGATCGAATCCGCTTTACAGATGAAAATGGAGACCAGTGTGCTGGTCAGTCTGGATCTGGTTTTTAAGTGATCTTCCATATCCATCTAGGTAAATATTGGATTGATTCCATGTCTAATATCAGATACATGGTGCACAGTGTCACATTTGGCTAGAAAATTACACTAGATGCAGACAGAAGGGATATATGGATTCCTCCCTCTAGCAGTAGCTTCCAAATGTCCATTAAAATGCCTTTGGGAGTCACAAACCCTGTACATGACAAGGGTTGGTACTCGGTGAAACTATAGAAGCAGTATGCTTGTCCTGGTCTGGTGTTGGCCAGATAACGAGCACCAGAAAGAAGGTCAGGAAAATTCATAAAGTTCATTTCTGTGGAATATTTACTTAGATCTATATTAGCTGTCTCCGGAGACAATAAAGTAAAATAAGATACATGTATTAGTATTCTTTATGCATATCTGCTGAACAAGAAACTTCTGAGGACAAGATAAATTGGCTGTAAACTCTTAGTAGAATATGGGAGTATAGAAGTCATTTTAGTTTATTACCCATGCATTTAAATCAGTAAAGAAAAATAGGTTAAATCTAGACATGTACTTAGTACAGTTAGTGGAGACAAACACTTTGAAATATCAGATACTGAATTAATGGGGGCAGACAACAGGAAGAAATTAATCATTTTGTGAATGTATCAGTCACCCAGTTGGTAATGTGGCTACTTTTTCGGTAAATTAATGTAAGTTCTAGATGAAGTCTCACCTACAAAATTAACATAATTTTATCTGGAGTCACAAACATAAATATCACCAATTAAGCTAGCTGCAACTTGTAATGTGACTCATCTGTAAATTCATTGACAGCCTTTGTAGGTCATTGGTGAGTATCTGTCTTGTGGGTGCTGCCCATAATCTAATTTTCTACCACTTTTTGAAATGATGTTCACAATACAGCATGAGTTAATATGATACATCTCCGCATTTAGTAACACTCATACTCACTTAATGAGCAGCTTAGTTTATAATGTGTCATACTGAGTAATAATTACAAGTAAGAACATTCACTCAACAACAAACTATTTTTACATGGCAATATTTTATAGTACTCAACCACAAGCAAGTTCTCGGTTTATCACCATGCATATAAAACATTAACTATACACTGTTGGCAAGGTTAATACCTCTTGCCAGTTCAAAGGACTTTACAAAAACATTTACATTGACATATAGATGTTAACACACTGATGGTGACTGTGAACTCTGACATATATGTCCAAGCTTTGATTACAGGACACTCACTCAATAATGGACTCTCATAGTTACTTATAGATGTGCTTAGAGATAATTATTAAACATTGTTATTAAATTCTAGATTGTAATGAGAACAATGTTGAAAGTAGCTGCAAAGGCATTTCAGAAAAACAATAATTTGGTTTATCTCCATGATGGATTACCACAAAAATAATAAAGTTCACTAGTCTGTTTAATTAACACCATGTACACCTCTGCTGGAATTTACCGATATTCGTGCAATATTTGTAGGTTCATAATTTTCTCAATTTTGTTAATTTTTTTAATCAAACCATTATTCAGTTAACCAAATGCAAATTTCAGTTAAAAAATTTATGGTAGCAAAATTATTCCATCGTTTCTTAGAATTACACAATCTTAAATACCAAAATAGCAAGAGTATCTTATGGGAGGTAAATTATAATTACAAATATCGTTTTAAATAGTTGGCTTTTGGAAAACATGAAATGTTTACTGAAAAGAGTAACTGAAGGGGTTTGAATGAGGTACATTATTTTACAAACCATTAACTATCTGCCCAACTGTTTTGGAAGAATTTAAGTGTTTAATAATTCTTCAAAAAAATTGTTTTTAAATAAACTAACTATTCCTTTGCAGATAAATATCATGAGGGTAGTTGGTGAACTATAATGTTATATGAATAAGACATGGAACAAGAAATTAATCATTTTACATGACTATAGCATATGTACGAGAGTTGTATCAAAAGTAAAGTTCCCACATTTTTTACAAATAGAAAACATTGTTTATTTTTATTAATCTATACATCGTTGAAAAGCTTACTCTTTTGTCTATTTTTCAACCTAGTCTCCATTTTTTTTGACACACTTTTGAAGACGGTGCTCCAGCTTTTGTATTCATAAGTCAAAGAAGTCTCCTGCCGACCCGTTGAGGAAGTGTGTGACCTCTGCTTGGACTTCATCATCGGTCTTGAAGTGTTTTCTATCTAAGTGTTTCTTTAGCTTGGGGAAGAGGTGATAATCACTGGGGGCTAAGTCCAGGCTGTACAGGGGATGGGGCATAACAGTCCACCCAAATTTCTTCAAAAGCTCCTGTGTTTGATGAGCAATGTGGGGCTGAGCATTGTTGTGAAGAAGCACTACTCCCTCCATCAGTCGCCCTCTCCGGCAATTCTGGATGGCTCGCCGGAGTTTGGTCAATGTTTCACAATTTCTGTCTAAGTTTATTGTTGTCCCAGGTTGCATGAAATCAATGAGGAATACCCCCTTCCGATCCCAAAACACAGTCACCATAACCTTTTTTTGCCGACTGCGTTTGTGGCGGTGAACTGGAGTCACGCCACTGACGAGACTGTTGTTTTGTTTCGGGGCTGTAATGAAACACCCATGTTTCATCTCCCATGAAGATAGAGTCCAACAACATCTCCTTGTTGCCTCCCCCCTCACACTGCTGAAGAAACTTGTGAGCACAGTCAAGGCATTGCTCTTTGTGTCCGTCAGTCAACATCTGGAGGACCCAGAGAGCACACACCTTGCAATAACACAACGTTTCTGTTAAAGTTCTTTCAGTTGTGCCGTGGTAAGCTTCAGGAATGTGTTCAACAAGTTCATGGACAGTGACCCTCCAATCATTGAGCAGTTCACTGTTGATCTTCTGGACAATCACATTCAAAACTGGCAGTCTTCCACTCCGTTATTTACCATAAACTTCCGTGCAACCCTTAGCAAAAGCCCTGCACCATTTGAAGATGTGCTGAACAGATATACAATCTTCACCATAAACCTCTGTCAGGTGCCAATGAATCTCCATGGGCGGTAACTTCCTTGCATGGAGAAATTGGATTACTGCTCGAACCTCGCACTTGATGTGAGCGGTGATCAGCACTTCCATCTCTGACAGCTGCCATGCCAACACTGAGTGACATAGTGGATCGCAGATGGGTGGGCTCAAGAGTGGGGGAACCAACACGCATGGTGCTGCTGTTAGATGTAGCCTAGCACCTTCCCTCGACACTGTAGCTCATTGGGAACCTTACTTTTGGTACATCCCTCGTGTTATGTACATATACATACTGAAAAAAATTATAAACATTAGGAATAGAATTGTAACAAGTGGAGCTAACTCATCCCCTTTCCACCTCACTATGTTTCAAACATCATAAGCTCCTTCACAGTTTTGACACGTCCTTGGTGGTCAATAGTGCAACAAGAATGATTACAGTAACTGCAGTAATAATCAACCAAGTGGTCACAGATATGGACAGGCAGGGGAAAGAGTGATTTAGCTGTACAGATCTTGAACTCTCAGGCCATTTATTAAATACTGACAGTAATGTCTGGTTTGGAAAAAAAATCTGTAAACTGTAAGCCTACAGATGAATTTCACAAGTCAAAATACAAAATTTTTCAAGAGAACTAGCAATCCTAAAGTTTGAATGAAGTGAATAGAGAAACCAATGTAAGTGCAAAATTCTCTAAGTTCTCTGCCTCATTTTAATTGGTACTTCAAAAGATGTTTCCAAAAGTACCCATATTATAAGCAGTGTATCACACAAACAAATGGTCAACAGTATGTATTGGGACATACTCCCATACTCTTACATATGGTACCTCACTTCCAAGAAAAGGCTGATGATGAGCTGGATTTCTTCAACCACTATTATAGGTACATAAAGATTTGTAGATGGGTGTTAATTGCACAATCAAAATCATCAAATGACAAAGTCATATGCAATGCAATGAGTAAAAGCAAAATATTTGAGGATCTCATTAAACAGAAAACAGGGAGAGAGACAAAAAACCATAATACTATACCAAAAAGGAAAAGGGAGGGTGATAAATTAATAAATGATCCACACCTATTCGCAAACTATCTGAATGACCTGCCCCCCACTTCCCCTTGCCCCCACCACCACGAACCATGGACTTTGCTGAAGCAAGGGATGGCTTGCATGTCTCATCAGCACAGACAGCCATGCTGTTGGTGCAATCACACTGCAGGTATACCTGAGGAGAGGCCAGACAAAAGTGTGGTCCCTGAAGAGGGGCAGCAGCTTATTCAGCACTTGTAGGGACGTCTGAATGATTGCCTGATCTGGCAGCAGAGGATCACATGGCGCTGTTGTGCTGGTACTACAAATGCCATGATTTTACTGTCTGAGAGCATGCAGCTCTACTGTATGGGTTAATAATGATGTCATCCTGATGAGCTACAGCCTGCACTAGCATTTGTAAAGCCTATTGAATAAATAGGGACATAGAAAATTAAGGGAGAGCCTATACTACAGTACACACACAAAAAGATAAGCTAAGGGATTTTATATACAGGTAAGGGATGCTAAACAGCAAGATATTTACTTAAGCTATGCTACTATGTACAATATTTACAAATTTAAGTATTAAAAGTGCATACACTAATTATACTTGATGGATGAGAAAAAGTCTTCTTGCTGCAGGTAAACAAGCAAATACAATATAAGAGGCAAACTGAAAAGATATCGCGCCACACTTCTAATACACTTCATATTTCAGACTTATAAGGTAATTAGAGATGCACACATGACAGTAAATAAGTTTTGTGATTGCACAATTGTGCACTTAAGTGAATGAATACATGGTTGAATAAATGAAAAAGGTATTAATAGCCATCGAGCCACAATACACTTATCTATGTAGATTTGAATATAATAGAGGCAAACATTCCACATGTGAAAAATATATCTAAAAACAAAGATGATGTAACTTACCAAACGAAAGTGTGTGTGTGTGTGCGTGTGTGTGTGTGTGTGTGTGTGTGTGTGTGTGTGTGTGTGTGTGTGTACCTGTCCTTTTTTCCCCCTAAGGTAAGTCTTTCCGCTCCCGGGATTGGAATGACTCCTTACCCTCTCCCTTAAAACCCACATCCTTTCGTCTTTCCCTCCCCTTCCCTCTTTCCTGATGAAGCAACCGTTGGTTGCGAAAGCTCGAATTTTGTGTGTGTGTTTGTGTCTGTTTGTGTGTCTATCAACATGCCAACACTTTCGTTTGGTAAGTTATGTCATCTTTGTTTTTAAATATATCTATGTAGATTTAATTTTAAGTTAGTATTAAGTTTTTTTCTTCCAGAGAACAATGCATTGACATGTCCTAAAGCGAGGAAAGATAAATGCTTGTATTGTGTCAGGTACCTTATAAACATATGAAAGGACCACACTGCAAGTAAATATAGTTATAAGTTTATGATATGTATAAATGTGATAGTGTGAAAGTATGTGAAGAAGAAAACAGTTGCATTACATCAAATATCGTGATGCTGAACTAAGGTTGAGCACAACAAAATAATCAAGGGGTCAAAATCTTACTACTGTGAGTGTTGACTACCCATGAAAGTGTCAAACAACTGATTTCCATTGAAATTTTTATGCACATTTGTTACTTATGTAAACATTGTTTTGCCATCATTGTATGTAACATATCATATTGATGATACAACTCTGTATACCTCAGCACATGATATGGTTATCCTTTATACAATGAGCATAACAAGTAACTATTGAGCTGCACTTTTAAACACTGAGTAAGTATTTGATACGATTGGTATCATCAGATTTGAATTGTGTTTATAAACAACAAACTATTTTGTTCTTGAGATCACAGTTAAATCTATTAATGAGAGGTAACCATGCACATTCATGCCTTTCCGTGGAATCTCCTCAACCCTGTAGTGTGTAGATCCTTCCTGGAGAATGCTAGAGAGGTGAGGCCGTTCATAGTTATCTGATTGGCACATTGTATCTATTGCAGTGACTATTGTTAATTTCTTTAAGTCTTTTGAATTGAATAAATATTCTCTGACAAGAATTCACTGTAAATTGAAATGAAATGTATATCAATTTATGCAATAAATGAAAACAGAATCTATTATTGTATGAATGTTATATGAAGAATGTTATCCAAAAGAGAGTGAAATGTGTACTCATATAACTGAAATTGCATAATGTAACAAAAATGAAAACAAAATGACAAGCAGTGACACTGTACATACAAAGGGGAGAGAATATGTTACAGACTATAATGTGTATAAGTGATGATAATAGCATGTCAGCCAATCAATAGGATAAGGGTAATTTGTAACTGTATTTGTATTTTATTATGTTATGTGTATAGTATGTAGAAAGGACCCTAGAGAAACTTTATGTAATGCGATTGTATAAAAGAAGCTCAAAAAAAAGCACAAAAACATACAAAACATGGCTGCAAAGTGTTAAGTGTGCATGTGATAAAACAATACATGGGTGTGCATGTGATAAACTAAAAATGGCAATACTTTGTGTAACATGAATTTTCTGTGCTCGACAATGTCGTAAAAGTGGCAAGGAACTTACCTCATTGATGGTTGTCGGATGTATGACTGGTGTCCCGACTGAATAAGTGAGAGCGACGAGGTGAAATAAATTCCTCGGGCCACTGATGTGGAAACCCGTTTTCACCGCATTGAAGATTTCACAAAGGATCACGCTACTGAACATGAGCTTCACAAATCTGTGCAGCAAAAGCTACTATAAATGCCTCACATGGACACTCTGGCCTTCTACTAAAAATATGAGTGTGAACTGGGACGGTAACGGATGTTGCGCTGTGGGCGCATGCTTCACAAGCTAATCCCTGTGCAGATGCTGACTGACAACAATGGGACTACGCAGTTATGCAAGCGCTTTGTCAGGAGAGAAATTATTATATACACTCCTGGAAATTGAAATAAGAACACCGTGAATTCATTGTCCCAGGAAGGGGAAACTTTATTGACACATTCCTGGGGTCAGATACATCACATGATCACACTGACAGAACCACAGGCACATAGACACAGGCAACAGAGCATGCACAATGTCGGCACTAGTACAGTGTATATCCACCTTTCGCAGCAATGCAGGCTGCTATTCTCCCATGGAGACGATCGTAGAGATGCTGGATGTAGTCCTGTGGAACGGCTTGCCATGCCATTTCCACCTGGCGCCTCAGTTGGACCAGCGTTCGTGCTGGACGTGCAGACCGCGTGAGACGACGCTTCATCCAGTCCCAAACATGCTCAATGGGGGACAGATCCGGAGATCTTGCTGGCCAGGGTAGTTGACTTACACCTTCTAGAGCACGTTGGGTGGCACGGGATACATGCGGATGTGCATTGTCCTGTTGGAACAGCAAGTTCCCTTGCCGGTCTAGGATTGGTAGAACGATGGGTTCGATGACGGTTTGGATGTACCGTGCACTATTCAGTGTCCCCTCGACGATCACCAGTGGTGTACGGCCAATGTAGGAGATCGCTCCCCACACCATGATGCCGGGTGTTGGCCCTGTGTGCCTCGGTCGTATGCAGTCCTGATTGTGGTGCTCACCTGCACGGCGCCAAACACGCATACGACCATCATTGGCACCAAGGCAGAAGCGACTCTCATCGCTGAAGACGACACGTCTCCATTCGTCCCTCCATTCACGCCTGTCGCGACACCACTGGAGGCGGGCTGCACGATGTTGGGGCATGAGCGGAAGACGGCCTAACGGTATGCGGGACCGTAGCCCAGCTTCATGGAGACGGTTGCGAATGGTCCTCGCCGATACCCCAGGAGCAACAGTGTCCCTAATTTGCTGGGAAGTGGCGGTGCGGTCCCCTACGGCACTGCGTAGGATCCTATGGTCTTCGCGTGCATCCGTGCATCGCTGCGGTCCGGTCCCAGGTCGACGGGCACGTGCACCTTCCGCCGACCACTGGCGACAACATCGATGTACTGTGGAGACCTCACGCCCCACGTGTTGAGCAATTTGGCGGTACGTCCACCCGGCCTCCCGCATGCCCACTATACGCCCTCGCTCAAAGTCCGTCAACTGCACATACGGTTCACGTCCACGCTGTCGCGGCATGCTACCAGTGTTAAAGACTGCGATGGAGCTCCGTATGCCACGGCAAACTGGCTGACACTGACGGCGGCGGTGCACAAACGCTGCGCAGCTAGCGCCATTCGACGGCCAACACCGCGGTTCCTGGTGTGTCCGCTGTGCCGTGCGTGTGATCATTGCTTGTACAGCCCTCTCACAGTGTCCGGAGCAAGTATGGTGGGTCTGACACACCGGTGTCAATGTGTTCTTTTTTCCATTTCCAGGAGTGTGTGTATATATATATATATATATAAGAGGGAAAGATGAAAGGATGTGGGTATTAAGGGAGAGGGTAAGGAGTCATTCCAATCCCGGGAGCGGAAAGACTTACCTTAGGGGGAAAAAAGGATGGGTATACACTCGCACACACACACACGTATCCATCCACACATATACAGACACAAGCAGACATATTTAAAGACAAAGAGTTTGGGCAGAGATGTCAGTCGAGCCAGAAGTGCAGGGGCAAAGATGTTGTTGAATGACAGGTGAGGTATGAGTGGCGGCAACTTGAAATTAGCGGAGATTGAGGCCTGGTGGATAACGGGAAGAGAGGATATATTGAAGAGCAAGTTCCCATCTCCGGAGTTCGGATAGGTTGGTGTTAGTGGGAAGTATCCAGATGACCCGGACGGTGTAACACTGTGCCAAGATGTGCTGGCCATGCACCAAGGCATGTTTAGCCACAGGGTGATCCTCATTACCAACAAACACTGTCTGCCTGTGTCCATTCATGCGAATGGACAGTTTGTTGCTGGTCATTCCCACATAGAATGCGTCACAGTGTAGGCAGGTCAGTTGGTAGATCACGTGGGTGCTTTCACACGTGGCTCTGCCTTTGATCGTGTACACCTTCCGGGTTACAGGACTGGAGTAGGTGGTGGTGGGAGGGTGCATGGGACAGGTTTTACACCGGGGGTGGTTACAAGGGTAGGAGCCAGAGGGTTGGGAAGGTGGTTTGGGGATTTCATAGGGATGAACTAAGAGGTTACGAAGGTTAGGTGGACGGCGGAAAGACACTCTTGGTGGAGTGGGGAGGATTACATGAAGGATGGATCTCATTTCAGGGCAGGATTTGAGGAAGTCGTATCCCTGCTGGAGAGCCACATTCAGAATCTGATCCCGTCCTGGAAAGTATCCTGTCACAAGTGGGGCACTTTTGTGGTTCTTCTGTGGGAGGTTCTGGGTTTGAGAGGATGAGGAAGTGGCTCTGGTTATTTGCTTCTGTACCAGGTCAGGAGGGTAGTTGCGGGATGCGAAAGCTGTTTTCAGGTTCTTGGTGTAATGCTTCAGGGATTCCGGACTGGAGCAGATTCGTTTGCCACGAAGACCTAGGCTGTAGGGAAGGGACCGTTTGATGTGGAATGGGTGGCAGCTGTCGTAATGGAGGTACTGTTGCTTGTTGGTGGGTTTGATGTGGACGGATGTGTGAAGCTGGTCATTGGACAAGTGGAGGTCAACATCAAGGAAAGTGGCATGGGATTTGGAGTAGGACCAGGTGAATCTGATGGAACCAAAGAAGTTGCTGCCTCGACTGACATCTCTGCCCAAACTCTTTGTCTTTAAATATGTCTGCTTGTGTCTGTATATGTGTGGATGGATATGTGTGTGTGTGCGAGTGTATACCCGTCCTTTTTTCCCCCTAAGGTAAGTCTTTTCGCTCCCGGGTTTGGAATGACTCCTTACCCTCTCCCTTAAAACCCACATCCTTTCGTCTTTCCCTCTCCTTCCTTCTTTCCTGATGAGGCAACAGTTTGTTGCGAAAGCTTGAATTTTGTGTGTATGTTTGTGTGTCTGTCGACCTGCCAGCACTTTCATTTGGTAAGTCACATCATCTTTGTTTTTGAGATATATTTTTCCTACGTGGAATGTTTCCCTCTATTATAACCATATCATTAATTTGAACCCAACAATTACGTTTGTTATTGTCGCTGTTGCATTTCGAAATCTTTCCTGTCGTCTTATTTTCTCTTTATTTTCTCTTTCTGTTTTTACCAGTAGTCTCACTTTGTATTCACCTTCCCCTTTTTACCGCAATACAATTTTATCCCGCCTATATATACTCAATAATACGTAGCCCACTTCCAAACCATACCTAAAAAAGTTTTTATTTTCCGCTTTCAACACTACCGCTGCTATAAAATCCACCGTTTCTAGTTCAATAACAGCTGCTTTCACGTATTAAACAACCATTTCGGCCAGTTCTAATAACTTTCACTTTATTTCCACTTCCGTTTTTCGCACATCACTGATCATTTTTAGCCGCTCCCCACAGGTTTTAACGTCATTATTTCTTCGTCAGACAATTGTTAGCCCCATTTTCGTAATCTTTCACCATAACACCACTCCTTTTAATACATTTACACGTTTTTTCGAAATTTTCCCGAATTTTTCCGTCCTTTAACGTGTTTCAGCGGCAACACAACCACCTAACCTTCATGCACATTGCTGTCTACCAACCCAAGTTCACCACAGGATCAACTTAACCAACACTTTTTCGCCTTTTTTCATACCAGATCTCCAGTTACTTTCTAGTTCACCCTTATCTCTCCCCATATATTTTTATCTTTCATTTTCATTTCAACCTCATGTTACACTTTCCACCTTCTAATACCATGTCACCCTCACAACACCCCCACAACGACCCCATTAAGTTTTATTTACATTCCCTCCGCAAACATGCCTTCACCCTAGCCAGATTACGCTCGCATATTTTATTTTCTCAGGCTTGTCTGACATTTGGCATAACCCCCAAAGGTCTCACACTTAAAGTTCCCATCTCTGGCTGCAACCCTTCTTTCCATCAGTCCCTATACCAGTTCCAAACTGAACAATCCATTGCCTTCACCCACCTAATCCTTCACCTACACATCAACTCAGCCAATGAACACACCTGTCAACTCCTATCCTTAATAAAAGTCCTCAATCTTTCCTCTCCCACATCCACACCGGCTATTCAGAGCATCCTCCTACAGGCCAACCGCAAATTAGAACAGCATGCCACCCTTCACCTCAAAAAACTATCCAATCTCCTGGTTTCCCACCTCCAAAAAGGCAACTCACTCACCCTTCACAACCTTTCCAGCAAACCTCAACCACCTCTCATTGCACACAAACCCAGTCTCTCCCATCTACTCAGTCTCCCACTCCCAGCTCCACTCCCTCCAAAACCTCAAAATTCCAATCAACACAATCTGGCACCACAACACCCTAATTCAGTAGTTAACCTTTCCTCCAAACCTCTCTCCCAATCCGAAACCTCTGTCCTATCCAAAGGCCTCACCTTCAGCCCCACTCCCAGATTCAACCAAACAGCCCTCGTCAAAGATTTACTGTGCTACACTCGTACTCTCTGCTGGAAGTATCACTTTGCCACGAAGAAAAATGATCCTAATCCTACCCCTAATGATCCGACTCCCCAAGACACTATCCAAATTTAACCCTGCCTGGAACAGTTCTGTCCTCCGTCACAGCGGGACCCACCTCCTCTTCCTCAAAATCACCCTCTCCAAACATTCCAGGAATTTCTGACTTCCAGCCTTGCCTCTCAATCCTTCTTAAAAAACCTTAATCCTACTCCCAACATCACCACTGCTGAAGCCCAGGCTATCCGTGATCTGAAGGCTGACCGGTCCATCGTCATTCTTCCGGCGGACAAGGGTTCCACGACCGTGGTACTTGATCGTCGGGAGTATGTGGCTGAGGGACTGCGTCAGCTTTCAGACAACACCACATACAAAGTTTGCCAAGGTAATCCCATTCCTGATGTCCAGGCGGAGCTTCAAGGAATCCTCAGAACCTTAGGCCCTCTACAAAACCTTTCATCTGACTCCATCAACCTCCTGACCCCACCGACACCCCGCACCCCTACCTTCTACCTTCTTCCTAAAATTCACAAACCCAATCATCCTGGCCGCCCCATTGTTGCTGGTTACCAAGCCCCCACAGAACGTATCTCTGCCTACGTAGATCAACATCTTCAACCCATTACGTGCAGTCTCCCATCCTTCATCAAAGACACCAACCACTTTCTCGAAAGCCTGGAATCCTTACCCAATCCGTTACCCCCAGAAACCATCCTTGTAACCATTGATGCCACTTCCTTATACACAAATATCCCGCACGTCCAGGGCCTCGCTGCGATGGAGCACTTCCTTTCATGCCGATCACCTGCCACCCTACCTAAAACCTCTTTCCTCATTACCTTAGCCATCTTTATCCTGACCCACAACTTCTTCACTTTTGAAGGCCAGACATACCAACAATTAAAGGGAACAGCCATGGGTACCAGGATGGCCCCTTCATACGCCAACCTATTCATGGGTCGCTTAGAGGAAGCCTTCTTGGTTACCCAGGCCTGCCAACCCAAAGTTTGGTACAGATTTATTGATGACATCTTCATGATCTGGACTCAAAGTGAAGAAGAAATCCAGAATTTCCTCTCCAACCTCAACTCCTTTGGGTCCATCAGATTCACATGGTCCTACTCCAAATCCCATGCCACTTTCCTTGATGTTGACCTCCACCTGTCCAATGACCAGCTTCACACATCTGTCCACATCAAACCCACAAACAAGCAACAGTACCTCCATTACGACAGCTGCCACCCATTCCACATCAAACGGTCCCTTCCCTACAGCCTAGGTCTTCGTGGCAAACGAATCTGCTCCAGTCCGGAATCCCTGAAGCATTACACCAACAACCTGACAACAGCTTTCGCATCCCGCAACTACCCTCCCGACCTGGTACAGAAGCAAATAACCAGAGCTACTTCCTCATCCTCTCAAACCCAGAACCTCCCACAGAAGAACCACAAAAGTGCCCCACTTGTGACAGGATACTTTCCGGGACTGGATCAGATTCTGAATGTGGCTCTCCAGCAGGGATACGACTTCCTCAAATCCTGCCCTGAAATGAGATCCATCCTTCATGAAATCCTCCCCACTCCACCAAGAGTGTCTTTCCGCCGTCCACCTAACCTTCGTAACCTCTTAGTTCATCCCTATGAAATCCCCAAACCACCTTCCCAACCCTCTGGCTCCTACCCTTGTAACCACCCCCGGTGTAAAACCTGTCCCATGCACCCTCCCACCACCACCTACTCCAGTCCTGTAACCCGGAAGGTGTACACGATCAAAGGCAGAGCCACGTGTGAAAGCACCCACGTGATCTACCAACTGACCTGCCTACACTGTGACGCATTCTATGTGGGAATGACCAGCAACAAACTGTCCATTCGCATGAATGGACACAGGCAGACAGTGTTTGTTGGTAATGAGGATCACCCTGTGGCTAAACATGCCTTGGTGCACGGCCAGCACATCTTGGCACAGTGTTACACCGTCCGGGTTATCTGGATACTTCCCACTAACACCAAACTATCCGAACTCCGGAGATGGGAACTTGCTCTTCAATATATCCTCTCTTCCCGTTATCCACCAGGCCTCAATCTCCGCTAATTTCAAGTTGCCGCCACTCATACCTCACCTGTCATTCAACAACATCTTTGCCCCTGCACTTCTGGCTCGACTGACATCTCTGCCCAAACTCTTTGTCTTTAAATATGTCTGCTTGTGTCTGTATATGTGTGGATGGATACGTGTGTGTGTGTGCGAGTGTATACCCGTCCTTTTTTGCCCCCCAGGTAAGTCTTTCCGCTCCCGGGATTGGAATGACCCCTTACCCTCTCCCTTAAAACCCACATCCTTTCGTCTTTCCCTCTCCTTCCTTCTTTCCTGATGAGGCAACAGTTTGTTGCGAAAGCTTGAATTTTGTGTGTATGTTTGTGTTTGTTTGTGTGTCTGTCGACCTGCCAGCACTTTCATTTGGTAAGTCACATCATCTTTGTTTTTAGATATATTTTTCGTACGTGGAATGTTTCCCTCTATTATAACTATATATATAGAGGGAAACATTCCACGTGGGAAAAATATATCTAAAAACAAAGATGATGTACTTACCAAACGAAAGCGCTGGCAGGTCGATAGACACACAAACAAACACAAACATACACACAAAATTCAAGCTTTCGCAACCAACGGTTGCTTCATCAGGAAAGAGGTAAGGAGAGGGAAAGACGATCCATGTGTTAAAAGAAGCTGACTTGCCCATATAAATTGATAACCACTTAGGGTAGCTCCAGTGGCCAAAAATAAAGGCTATGCCCATACCGGCCAGGATTATCAACCCACAATAACAGAAATAAGCTCACACACTTTGCACCTCCATATGACATCAGAGCACAGTGTGTGTGTGTGGGAGGGGGGGGGGGGCAATTGTGTTGAATCCTATTAATTTTTCATTCTTTTATTTTTATACATATAAGCTATATGTAAACTGAATGGGATATACACAAAGCCAAAGGTAAATTAACGAGTTGTTTTGTAGCAAGGATAATGTTTTGATACATCTACATGAAAAAAAGGAAGAAATATGTTCTTCAATTTATTAATTCCTGCATCTTCTCCTGTTTGTTTCTATAAATGGTAGAATGTGGATGAATGCATGGATTCGACATTATTAAACAATGCGTATCTCAACTGTACATTAAATCTGTTATAAAAAGTTAAAGGTAAAATTAATTCACATATGTGAGATGTGCATCCCTGTCTGTCCATCATTTCACCCACCACAAGATCCTGCATCAGGAGGTTTGGAGCAGACAAGAGGAATTTGTGCGAGCAGCGGAGGAGCAATCCTGCATCAGCATTGTTATAATTAAGACCACGCACAATGAAATTAATTTGAAGCAGTATATAATGCAAATTATGAGTATTGACCTTTAATATGTTGATATTGAAGGTGTTTTGATACTGGTATCAGTTAAAGTCACCCAGGATTGTGTACAGATTCAGAAATTACCTTCCAATTTGTTTCTCATCAATTTTTTCCCAGTTACTCAAGCAGCAATTATTGATTAATTTCCATTATCTCCCCACACTTATATGCTACCATGCATTGTTTACAACTGGGCTAAGCACAAGGCGAAGTGTGGAATTTAGAGTATCATCATCTCTAGACACACAAAAGTTAAATTCTTCCTTGTTACAACCACTCATTTTATCATTTACACATTTGACACACAAGAAAAAACACAAACAAAAATGTTCATTATCAACTAACAAAATAAATTCTGGAATGTGACTTTCCAGCATCCTAAATCTAATATTATTATACACATATACAACTTAGAGCGTATACAGCCCTTCTTCAATGTATATATAGGTTCTCAAGCCTTTGTGTGGGTAAAGACCTCATTATATCTGATGAAGCAAGTGTCGATCAAGCTTGTGCCCCCACTCTCCTCCATGTTCCAGAATGGGGGCTTACCATGACCAGTTCAAGTTTTCCGGTGTCACGGTGGCATCTGTCTCTGGGTTTGGTGTAACTTCTACTATATGGACTGTTGGTGTTTGATTACACCAATTAGCGTCCTGTGAGGCTCTTGACTGAAATTCTCTTTGCCTTTGTGCATTATTTGGCATATTTGCATTACTTTGCTAGCCAAATTCTGCTGTCTGTGGATTATTCAGCTGTCTGGTATTGTTTTATGTTTGCCAAGCGATCAGCTGATTATTGCTGGTAACTTGTGTCTGTACTTATTGTACAGGCTGGTGATATGCTACTTGCCCATTGTAGTTGTTCTTTTTCAGTTTTTGCCCATTTCTTTTATATCTGCCCTTAAATTTACAGCTTTCTTCAATGCCATTGTGATTACCGTTACTGTTACCATAGGTCTGTGAGGGGTAAGGTTTCCATCTGTGTTGTACCACAAATCCGTTGTTCACTTGTTGGTCTGTAAATCTCTATGACACTATCTGCATATTAACAGGCTTGGGTTGTACTCGTCTCTCTATGTACACCAAATCTATTGAGTCCAGTACAGATAGAAAGCATTCGGCGTCATGTTCCAGAACGGTAATGAGTTTTTCCCTAATGTAGGCAAGATGATGGCTCTTCAAAATTTTCATCATGTCTGCTTGAGATACTGGGTTGGTCCAGTATCTGGTTTTATTCAAATATTTTCCAAAATACCCCTTAAACTTCCATGTTTGTTATTGAGCTATGGAGTTGGGTTGAATATTTGTCATCTGAGCCTCTCTTGTATGGGCTGAAAACAATACTTAGCCAGAAACACTCTCTCAAACTGTTCATAGTAGTGGCAACATTCCACCATGTCTGTAGCCCATAGCAGAAAGTCACCTTGTGCGTATCCAACAAAAAATCTAATTTTCTGGGCTTCTGTCCAGATATGAGGTAAAACATTTTGAAATGTTCTGGTAAAGACCATGGGGTTTGTTCCTTTCCCTTCAGAGGTAAATACCAGAAATTGTCAATGCCTAAGTAATCACTCATCTGCAAGTAATGTTGACAAACACGCCGCACTGTCCATGAGTGGTGCATTTGTGTTTACTTGTGGTGTACCGCATGGTCTGCTCGACAGGTACAGCTGCCGGCAAGTGTTGCTGCATTCTGAAGCCTTCACTATTTTCCTTTGATGGGCTAGGCATATTATGTGGGTAACCAGTGAAAGTATTGTCCGCCCCCAGTAGCTGAATGGTCAGCGTGATGGATTGTCAATCCTCTGGGCCTGTGTTTGATTCCCGGATGGCTCAGGGAATTTTCTCCACCCAGGGGCTGGGTGTTGTGCTGTCATCATCATCATCATCATCATCATCATCATCATCGACTGCAGGTCTCCGAAGTGGCATCAAATTGAAAGACCAGTACCTGGTGAACGGTCTTCCTGATGGGGGGCTCTAGCCATACGAATAAATAAATAAAATAAAGTGAAAGTATCTAACTTCTCTAAAAGCATGGGTTTGTTTTCTGTCAAATGTTGTTTTGGAATGTCAGTAGTTTTAGCAATACTGCCTCAAAACCTTTCGTCTGCTTTCCTTAAACCTAAATCTATTTTAGTTAGAAACTGACTTTCTTTCTCTTTTAGAGTTTCTTCTACTGTATCTACATAAATTTTGCACTCTGATTCTACCTTCTCAGCATGGGTGCTGCTCCTATCCAGCATCCCAGCTTCAGCTTTTCAGTTATTTCCTTTACATCTGCACATACCTTATCTCCCTGTTTTTTTAGCAAATTTTGGCTCTAAACCTAACTGATCCACTCTTAGAGAGTTAACTTTTGTACTTCAGTAGGTGAGTTTTTGCACACGTCTTGCAGCTCACTGACTTTGCCTGTCATAATTTTTACTGACATATCCACTTCGGATTGCAACTTCTGAATTTGAGAATATGCTTCACTTAGGTTTTTTAACTCAGCTGCAAGTTGTTCCTGTTTATCGTGTAAGAATGATACTCTTTCTGTTAATGTATTTATATTGCAGGATACGTCAGTAATTATTTCTTGTTTTAGTTGTTTACTTAGCTCTGTCAACTTCCCAGATAGTTCGTCCAATAGTTCAGTGCATATAGTTTTGCTCACTTCACTGAACTGTTGAATAGTACTATTCTTGAAATCATTAAATGCCTCATTTTGGAGTGTAAACTGTTCCCATATATTTTCCTGATGTTTTTGAACTGCTGTGTCATACCCTTAAGTTGTTGTGCTACACTTGCCTGAAATTCCTGTTGTTTTGTAAACTGTTGTGTTACACTTTCCTGAAATTCCTGTTGTTTTGCAAACTGTTGTTTATTAGTTGCATGAGTTGTGTCAAATTGTGTGTGTCTCTAGTATTTACATTGTTTTTACGAACTGTTTCCTGTTCTTGCATTGGCGGGGGCTGAGAAATTGTTTCATCGAGTGTCATAAAAATGACATCATGATTAGTTATATTTCCTGTGCCATCGTTTTTTGATAGTGGGACACCAACCTCATTGTTTTGGTTGCCATTGGCCAGTTCATGGGTTGCCGCTTTACGTTCAACTGTTGCCAAACTCGGATTTCCTACATCTTGGCATACTACATTTTGTAATGAATTTTCATCAATGGCCATTTCCTTTGACTCCATTGTGAATAGTTTTTAACAAAATTATGAATAATTTTTTTCTCAAAAATGAAATTTTGTGTGTATTAGTACTGTTCAATTAAAGTTGGTTTATTTGTGTATTCACTTATGAATCTGTATTATCTGACACAGTCTTATAGAATTTAAATGACTCATCTTGAACTTCAGTGATGACTTTGTACAAATTTTCATCTTTTCTGCAGAAATGCACTTTCCATAAAGGATATTAATTGGAAGGAAAAGAGATTACCTAATGCCAGAGAGACAGCACCAAATGCAGCCATATAAGCATACAGCATGGCAGCTTCCTACCTTTACCACTGAAATCAGCATTCCCGGCATGTCTCATTTGCAAACAGAATTTAATTTTAATTTGCTCCTTTAATGTTTTTACGATTCCCAATCTCGCAGACATGTAACAAATACAATGAAAGTTTCATTTGTTTCTTATAACAATAAACTGAATTATTTATCTCAAATTTTTTTATCTCAACAATTGAAAGGTCTGTTCATATTTCACTCAGCACTGTCCTTTAAACAGTCCCATTGAATAGTGATGTATTTGTGTGTGTGTGTGTGTGTGTGTGTGTGTGTGTGTGTGTGTGTGTGTGTGTGTGTGTGTGGCGGGGGGGGGGGGGGGGGGGGGGGGTAACGGAAACTGATTAACAACTGATGCCTGATGCTTGAATTGAATAACTGGAAAAAAACTGATTGGAAAGAAAAGTTGAACGAAATTGGAAAGTAATTTCTGAATCTGTACACGATCCTGGGTGACTTTAACTGATAACAATATCAACACACCTTCAATATCAATATATTCAAGGTCAACATTCATAATTTGCATTATGTACTGCTTCACATTAATTCCATTGTGCATAGTCTTGATCATTACAATGCTGATGCTGGATCGCTCCTCCACTCCTCAAGAAAATTCCTCTTGACTGCTTCGAACCTCCTGATGCAGGATCTCGGTGGCGGGCGAAATGCTGAACAGACAGGGACACACATCTCACATATGCAAATTAATTTTGCCTTTCTAATAACTTTTTATAACACTTTTAATGTACGGTTGAGGTACACACTTTTTAACAATGCTGGTACATGGATCCAAGCACACATCTGCATGCTACCACTTATAGAAACAAACAGGAATTAATAAATTGAAGAGCTTATTTCTTCTTTTTTATGCAGATGTATCAAAACATTACCCTTGTCACAAAACAACTCATTAATTTACCTTTGGCACTGTGTATATCTCATATGTATAAAAAGAAAAGAACAAAAAATAATATGATTCAACACAGCAGGGATATCTGAGGAGAGGCCACACTAAAGTGCAGTTCCTGAAGAGGGGCAGCGATCTTTTCCATAATTGTAGGGACAACAGTCTGAATGATTGATTAATCTGGCAGCACAGGATAACATGGCGTCGTTGTGTTGATACTGCAAATGCCGTGATTGTTTGTCTGAGAGCATGCAGCTCTACTGTATGGGTTAATAATGATGTCATCCTCTTATGTAAAATATTCCTGAGGTAGAATAGCCACCATTTGGATCTCCAGGCAGGAATAACTCAGATGTATGTCGTCATCATGAAAAGCAAGATTGGCATTCTTCAGGTTGGAACATAAAATACTGGGTCCCGTAATCAGATAAGTAATTTAGAGGAATTAAAAAGAGAAATTGATAGGTTGAAGTTATAGTGGAGATTAATTAAGTGTGGTGCCAGGAAGAACAGAACTTCTGATCAGGTCAGTAGAGGGTTATCAACACAAATTCAGATAGGAGTAATGCGGGAGTGGGCTTAAAAATGAATAAGAAAACAGAAATGAGGATAATCAAATATTAACAGGATAGTGAATACATCATCATAGCCAAGACACACACAATACCACCACCGACCACAGCAGTACAAGTTTATGTGTTAACTAGCTCCAAAGATGATGAAGAGATTGAAAGGATATATGACGAGATAAAGGAAATCATTCAGATTTAATTCTGATGGGTGACTGGAATTCAGTAGTAAAAAAAGAAAGAAAAAGAAAAATAATAGAAAACATGGCCTGGGAGGAAAGGATAAACAATTTTGCATAGTGCACAATTTTGCACAGTGCACAATTTTCATTGCTAACATTTGTTTTAAGAATCACAAAAGAAGGTTGTATAGATCAAAGAGACCTTGGGATACTGGGCACTTTCAGGTTGATTGAGACTTCAAAACCAGCTTTTAAAGTGTAAGAAATTTCCTAGGATATATAAATGTCCAGCCTATAATCTATTCATTATGAACTGCAGATTAAAAATTAAGAAATTACAAAAAGGTACTGGGACCTGAATAAATTGAAGGAGCCAAAAGTTGTTGATAGTTTCAGAGGGAGCATTATGCAATATTGGACTGAAAACAGTGAAAGGAATCCAACAGAAAGCTAACAGTTAGCACTGAGAGACAAAACACGCAAGGCAACACAGGGTCACACTGATAAAAAGACAAAGCTTATCAGAAATCCCTGGATAACTCTGGAGTTACTGAATTTAAATGACAAAAGAAGAAAAATATAAAAATAGTATATACAGCAGGCAAAAAGGAATACAAATATCTAAACAACGAAATCGAGAGAAAGTACAAAATGGCTAAGCAGGAATTGCTAGAAGACAAGGTTTCAGAAGTATGCATAACAAATGGAAAGATAGGTGGCATACATATAAAAATTAAAGAGACCTTTGGTGAAAAGAAGCAAAGAAGGGAAAGCTGAAAGGTGCAAGGAATATATAGAGGACTATATGAGGGGAACAAACCTGAGGACAATATTACAGAAGGAAAAGAGAAAGTAGGTGAAAATGAGAAGGGAGATAGATGCTCGAGAATAATTTGACACAGCACCTAAGGATCTAAGTGGAAACGAGGCCCCAGAAGTAGATGCCATTCTCTCAGAATTATTGAGATCCATACAAAAGCCAGCCACGACAAAATTATTCCACCAAGTGTGCAAAGGAATATGACACAGGTGAAATACCCTTAGACTTCAAAAAGAATGTAATAATTCCCATACCAAAGAAGGCAGTTGCTAACAGGACCATTGCTTTAATAAGTCATGGTTGCAAAACACTGACAAATTATTTAAAGAAGAATGAAATAACCAATAGAGGCCAGCCTTGGGGAAGATCAGTTTGTGTTCCGCAGAAATGTTGGAACACAAAAGGAATAGTGAACCTATGACTTTTCTCAGAAGGTAGGTTAAGGACAGGCAAACTTACATTTGTATCTACATCTACATATATACTCTGCAAGCCATTGTACAGTGTGTGCCAGAAGGTACCCTGTACCACTATTAGTCATTTCCTTTCCTGTTCCACAAGCAAATACAGTGAGAGAAAAATGATTATCTATGTGCTTCCATATGAACCTCAACTTCTCTTATCTTTGTGGTCCCTACATACAATGTACTATGGCGGCAGTAGAACAGCATTTGTAGAATTGGGGAAAGCTTTAACAATGTTCCCTGAAATACAGTCTTTAAATTTCTGGAGGTAGCAGCAGTAAAATACAGGGAGCAAAAAGCTATTTACATCTTCTACAGAAACCACACAGCTATTATTAGAGTTAAAGCACATGAAAGGGAAGCAGTGGTTGAGAATGGAGTGAAACAGGGATGTAGCCTATCCCTGATGTTATTCAGTCTATACATTGGACAAGCAGTAAAGGAAACGAAGGATAAATTTGGAAAGAGACTTAAAGTTCTGGCAGGAGAAGTAAAAACTTTGCAGTTTGCCAGTGACATTGTAAATGTGGCAGAGACAGCAAAGGACCTGGAAGAGCTGTTGAACAGAATGGAAAGCGTCTTGACAGGAGGATATAAGATGAACATTAACAAAACCTAAACAAGGCTAATAGAATGTAGTTGAAGTAAATCGGACGATGCTGAGGGAATTAGATTAGGAACTGAGACACTAAAAGTAATAGATGACTTTTGCTATTTGGGAAGCAAAATAACTGATGTAGCTGAGGTAGGGAAGACAATAAATGCAGACTTACAATAGCAAGAAAATTATTTCTGAAAATGAAGAATTCGTTAATATTTAATATCAATTTAAGTGTTAGGAAGTCTTTTTTGAAAGTATTTGTCTGGAGTATAGATTTGTACGGTAGTGAAATGTGGATGATAGGAAATTCAGACAAGAAGAGAATAGAAGGTTTTGAAATGTAGTGCCACATAAGAATCTAAAGGTTAGACGATGTGACAAAGCAAGCTAGGATATTTTTACTTCCCCTCTTGTTTTGCCATCTGCCTCCTTAAAATCATTTTCTCGGTTTTAACTGATTACCATTAACATACATGAGTATAATCTGCATTTTCATAAAAAATAAAGGTTGGCCCTCAGTTTTAAAGAACATAACACCAGATTTAATTTTGTGCTTAGATTTATGTATGTAATTGATTTTCTAATTTATTTTGACTAGTACTAGTTAGGATCTTTCATTATAGGGTAAAATCAGTAATTGTTTCATAACTTAAATTCTGTTGTTTACCTACAAACAAATATAAATTATGTACTAATTATAAACATTTAGAAGATGAATGCTAGTGTTCTTAAAGTATCTATTTGGCTCTAGCTGGAAACTTATTAGCAAAACCAGTCCTTAATTAATTCAAAAGTAATTAAGTTTTGTTTGATTATTGTTTGAGTACTTATATTTGTTAATTTAATGATGTAAACAAATAATTTGGCCTAACTCTTGTAGTAGAAGAAACTGTTAAAAATAACCAATTTTTTATGTTTCAGTTAATTTAATGAGTTAAGTTTTAATTGTAATTCATGTAAATTTAACTTCAAACAATGTGTAGTTTCAGCACCTACTATTCTGAAGATATATAAGGGCCCGATGTTTGGTCACGAGACAGTCAGTCCACGGCCGAGTTTTAGATGAGGATCCTGTGTTGGTTAGAACAACAACAGTGCATCAATTGTGTGTTAAAGCAATGACAGTGGATGTTCAATTTATATGAAAGACTGTGAACTGTGTGGTTAGGCTTTTACTGCACGTAGATGTTCAACAGTAAACTATTGTAGCAGTATGTGAATGTTTGCCTGCAATCTATTAATGAGGCTTATCGAAAGTTAAGCAATAGTGCACAGGCCATATAACTGTGTATTACTGGAGGGTTGTGAACAGTGAAAGTAAAGTACTGTGAAATGCAAATGTGCACCTGTTGGCTACATTATTTAAAGTGACAGTATTGTTCTTCCAACCCTATTTTTTCAGCAAATGTGTTGACACGGAGGACAAACAAATGATGAAATAAAGCAGGAAAGTGTTGTCACAATGGGAGCATCGAAAAACAAATGTGGAGGATTTGAATCAAATTGTAGAAAAAAGAGATTTAGGGCACAACTTGATTAAAAAAAGACATACATGGACTGGACATATACAAAGCATCAAGGAATTAACAATTCTGTATTGGAAGTATGTATGTGTTTGGGGGAAGAGGGAGGGGGCAGGGGGGGGGGGGGGGGGGGAGAGCAAACAGTTTGGGGAAGGACCAAGGCTTGAGTACAGCAAGCAGGTACAAATGGATGTATGCTGTGGTAGCTACGCGGAAAAGACTAGGCTTGCAAGGGATAGACTAGTATGGAGAGCTGTGTTAAACCAGTCTTCAGACTGAAGACTACATTAAAAACTACATAAATGAGTATTTTTCAAGCATTGCAGAGAAATTACAACAAAAATTTCCTAAAATGAATAGAACACCTGTAAGTAATTATGCAGTAAGTACAGTGATATAACCAACCACAGAACACAAAGACAGTAAGATTGTGCAAAAGCTAAAACATAAAAAGTCAGTGAGCTTAGATGAAATATCAGTCCGTGTGCTGAAGCAATGCATACAGATGTGATTCTTGAATCTTTTCTGGTGCAAAGAGTACACCATGAGGTTTCAGGATTGCAGCCAGATGAGACTGACACCTTGCCACAATATTTTAGGTGACAACTGATCAGCCATCTCCAGGTGAGTGTTTTGCACTGTAAAAAGTGTAGAACACTTACCTGAAGATAGCTCAATGGTTGTAAGCTGAAATATCACAGGAAGAAGTCAACGTCAACTGACTGCAATGCCAAAATTTCATGGTATAATGCACACAGAGCACAGAAGTTCTGTTAACAAACTTTAAAAAAGGTACTGCAAAAGACATAGAAAACTACCACCCCATTTCCCTATTGTCATCATTCTCAAAGTCTGCAGCTTATAGTCTAATGGTTGGTGTCACTGCCTCTAGATCATGAAGTCCTGGGTTCAATTTATAGACTGGTCAGAGATGTTCTTCACCTGGGAACTGAATATTTGTATTGTTGTAATTATTTCATCTCATCTTCATCAGTGCACAAATTCTCAAAGTAGTGTCTAATTGAAAGATGTGCACCACGCGGCCAAACAACAACAGACAGGGTCTCCCAGCTGTTAATGCTGTATGACCATTTATTTTTATCTATCATTCTCAAAAAAAAAGAAATAATTATCAAAAGCAGATAATGAGCAATGATTTTCTTTTAAAAAATAATAAAAAATAAATTTAAAAAAGTAACTTGTGTTATTTTAAATCGCAGGAACCACAACATGAGCTGAAATTTTGTGCATTAGAAACATCGAATATTCTCAGAATGAAATTTTCACTATGCAGTGGAGTGTGCACTGATATGACACTTCCTTGCAGATTAAAACTATCTGATGGTCTGAGACTCAAACTAGGATCTTTGCCTTTTGCAGGCAAGTACTCTACCAAGCTACCCAAGCACCACTCATGACCCATCCTCACAGCTTTACTTCCGCCAGTACCTCATCTCTTACCTCCCAGCCATCACAGAAGCTCTCCTGCGAAACTTGCAGGGCAAGCACTCCTGAAAGAAAGGACATTGCAGAGACATTACTTAGCCCCAGTGTGTGGGATGTTTCCAGAATTAATTCTCATTGTCAGTAGAGCACTTCCCCATGAAAGACAAAGGTCCTGAGTTTGAGTCTCAGTCTGGCACACAGTTTTAAACTGCCAGGAAGTTTCATGAAGTATGCTAGTTAAACTTGATTAGTAATAGGGTAAAGTCAGGTAAGAGTATGTGTCTGGTAAGGACCCTGTGCAGGTTGTTGTCTGTTAACAGGATCAATACGACGACCAACCTATCTGATCTCCTATATGTGGATAGCTAACTAATTGCCTCAACTACCCCAAAACTAACACCAAAAATTCGGTTGCCCCTATGTTGCAACCTGGAGAAGGAGCTGAAAATAGGACAATTACCTGTGGCTGTGGAGCAGTGCAGAGAGTATGTGGACCCATCAGCAGCTGCTAAAATGCCTGAACAAGGAGGACAATAAGCAACTATGACAGGTTTTTGTTAGTTAGGGAATTAGCCAGACTTCACACAAAATATGGAAGTAAAGTCCTTAGATGTAGTGTTGCAAAAAGACCATCTGAAGCACTGTGCTAAATTGCTACTAGGACCTACCCCTACTCCCATCATATAGTGATGCTTTTTCCATATTCTTCACTACAAAGAACCCTGACAAGATGAACAATGGACTGCAACTGACTCTGCCTCCTAATGACTCTAACTGACTCTGGGTCACTGCAGCACCCAGTATAAATACTCTCCATTGATGAGCACTTCCTGCATGCCCTCCTACAGCCTACACCCTTGTTTTTCTTCGGTAAGATTCCACTGAATGTTCAGATCAGATGTAAGTGAACGCATGACTTCATGATTTCCACTCTTACTCATCTCAGTGTATGTGCTGGTAGCTATTGCCATCCAAAGGGCATGAGACTTATGTTTGTCTGTACCTGTTTCCTTGTAGGCCATCCAACCCGACAGTGCCAGCAAATACACAGTGTTGTCTTCATGCCCATTGCTGGCTTAAGGACTTCATGACACCTGGCGTCCCAGGGGTAAATTTTTTTGAGTTTCGCCCTTCAAAGAATACCCCAAAAATGTCTTCTTTTGCTAGTTTTACTATTCAAGTAGAGTACCTCCTCAATCATTTATTTCCTTCTTATATACATCACAATCATTTTACAATTTTTCATAAGCGTTTTCTCTTAGTGTGAAATCTTCATCATAGCTTCATATAAACTATCATAGTTCTTGAACACATGGTTCACTTCTCTACAAAAATATTCAACAATTTCTTTTTACAGTCAAACAATGGAAACTCCAGGTAGGAATATCAGCACTTTAGGAAAAGACAGATTGCTACTTACTATGAAGAAGACAGATTAAGTTGCAGACAGACACAATGAAAAGACGTTTAAATAAAGCTTTTGACCATAGACTTCATCAGTAAAAGAGAGACAAATATCATTCATACACACAAGCATTTAAAGCCTACCATATCTCAGTATTCAGTGCAAGGTACAGAATGTCCTGATAAATTGCATGTTGAACATTTAAATTGCACGTTGAACATTTCACTGGTACTAGACATGGAGTGACCCCATTCCCCTTATACAATTTTGTATCTGTTGGGTATGGGCTGTTTTTAATTTCCATTCAGGATTTGCTTCTACTGTGTGTACTACTCATGCACTCTTGCAGCCCATCAGCATATGGCTTAACATTCCACAATTACAACATTTCATGGATGTATTACAAAACTGTGTACTGCTAGTTTGTTTAGGGGGAGGCTGAATGTTACTTTTTGAATTGGTTTGTTGATTGGTAGGTTGATTTGGGGGAGGGGACCAAACAGTGAGGTCATTGTCCCATTTTTGAAATGGTTTTTCTTTATGGGACATAATAGCATTTTCTTCCATGATTGCAATATCTATTGGCTCAGATGAGGTGATGTCCTCTCCCCTCACCCTAATAATAGTCTTTATGTGCTCATCATACAGTCCCCGTATGATGCAGTTCAACCCAGCTTCCCAATTAATGCATTGCTTCCCTGTAAATTTGAAGTGTCTAATACTCTTCAAGTAGCTCCCCTGAATTGGTACTGTAAATGGTCAACCCACAAACCCCATTGTACTGTAATTTCTGATGTTCATTGCTGACTAGCAAACATGTGGCAAGCATAATAATCAATTGTTTGTGTACTTTGATAATTATCAATGAGTTTTGCATGGACTTCTGACCAGGAAGTGGTTCTATCTCTAAATAATGTGTTTTCCTTTTTGGTGTCTATGAATTGTGCCTTTACAAATTTTTATAAAAAATCATACAATGTGTGATCAATAACCTCAGATATACTATCACAGTTATCTAGGAACTCAATACAATGATTTTGTCTCCCCCCAAATTTTTGGGGTAACAATTTTAAAGCATCATCTAAACTTACTTACTGAATGGTAGGCTCTTCAAGGTTATTCTGTGACATTTTGGTAGTTGCTCACTCACTCTTACTGTTGACCAGCTGCCTTTTCTGTTGCTCCATGCTGCTTGGTGTTGCTGTAAGGTGCTCCTGGGGATGGCATTGAGGCTGCTAGGCTGCAGTCCTCTGCTCATACAGACACATTGCAAAGACCTACGCTGCTACTCATAAGGTCTGCACCGCTATTTGTGAAGATCTGTGCTGCTACTCATGAATGCTGCTTCTTCAGTTATAAGTCTCAAAGCTGTTAGTCTCTACCTGACTTCAGGCTGCGTTTTGACAAAAATTTCCTTGCTCTGTCTATTCCATCAACTCACAAGCTACAACAAACCATAACTATAGGTTGTTGTCTATTAACAAGGTCAGCTCTATGACCAACCTCTGATCTCCTATGATGTGGGTAGCTAACTAATTGCTTCAACTACCCCACACCTGGCACCAAAAATTTGGTTGCCCATACGTCGCATCCTGGAGAGGTAGCTGAAAACAAGACAACTAACTATGACTGTGCAGCATCGTGGAGATCTCATGGATCGATCAGCAGCTGCTAAAAAGACTGAAGAAGGAGGACAATAAGCAGCTACTGATAGGATTTTATGGAACAAGCCAAGTTACAGGCAAGGGGTGGAAGTAAAGTCCTTAGAGAGGCATAGTATTACAAAAAGACCATCTGAGGGACTCTACTGAACTGCTACTAGCATCTACTCCTACTCCATCACACAGTAATGTCTCTTAAACATTTTTGCTACTGAAAAATCTTGACAAGATGACCGACAAACTGCTGCTGACTGCTACAAATGACTGTGACTGATTCTAGGTTGCTACAATGCCCAATATAAATATTCTCCAGTGATATGTGCCTCCTGCATCCCCTCCAGGAGCCCATACCCTTGTTTTCCTTTGAGAATATTCTACTGCATGTTCAGATCGCATGCAAGTAGTTCTGTGATGTGATTTCTGCTCTTGCTTGTTCCTGCATACATGCCAAAGCTATCCAGAGTGCAATATGCAGATGTCACAAGACTCATGTATGTCCATATCTGTTTCCTTGAAGGCCACCAGCCCAGCAGTGCCAACAAACCTTGTTGCCTGCTGCTTGCTTGAGGGCTTGGCAGTTCCCTCATAAAATTACCTTTAAGCATTTTTTCTCACTCTGTTTCCCTATGCAAGACAGTTTCATGGCTCTCCATGAAGAAAAATCCTCAGTGCTCTGGAGTAGAGTTTCATTCAGATATTCACACTCTTGGCTACTCTAGTGAGGGGGTGTCCCGTCTTGTTGAAAAATGAAGTTGTCTTCATGCAGCCTCGGAAACAACCAGTTTTGTAACATAGCGAGACACTGCTGACCGTTAACTGTGTTTCCATCAAAGAAGACTGGGCCATAAACAGGTGATCGGGATATCGCACAAAACACATTGACTTTGGGCAAATCTCGTACATGTTCAGTGGCTGCATGTGGGTTCTGTAGGCCCCAAATTCGAACATTGTGTTTGTTTACCTGACCACTAACATGGAAATTTGGTTCATCACTGAACATGACATGCGAAAATGTTATCATTGTCAATAGCATCAATAATCTCGTTACAAAATGCCATATGTTTGCATTTATCATCATGACACAGAGCTTCTAACAGCTGTAACTTGTAAGGCTTCATAACCAACCGACATCTCAAAACACACCAAATTGTTGTTGCAGGCAGTTGTAACTCCCGATTAGCATGATGAGTTGATTTTGAAGGACTTTGTTGGAAAGTAGTTTGAATTCATGCAACATTTTCTTCAGGAACACAAGGGTGGCCAGGACTCTTTCCTTTATATACAAATTCTGTAGCTAGAAACTGTTGATACCATCTGCAAATGTTCTGAAAGGTCTTTGCACTGTAATCACAGAATTGCACTTTGCAAACTCGAGAATACAAAATTATTTCAGTTGCGGAGTAGCCATTTTAAACATATGATGGTTACCAAGCAAAACAGAAGACAACTGACATCTAGCAGCTATTAATATGAACTAGACTATGTATCCGTTTCTCCAATAGCAATCGATAGTTTGGACAAAATAATACTTTGTAATGCGTATATTCTTACTGAAACACTCGGTAGTTATTTCTCAACATAGCATTGCTGGTGATGAACACAGTTCTCCCAATGAGAGACCAGTTTGTTGATACTAGCACTATAAACTGTTTGACTCTGTTGATGGAGCCACAACCTCACCCACAACCTCACCTCTGCTACCATTGTCTCTTCACTATTAAGGTGAAGTCCTCAAAGGTGTTCTTTAATTTCTGGAAACAGATGAATATCAGATGAGGCAAAGGCAAGACTGTGTGGAAGGTGATCGATGACAAGGTGTCTAATTGTTGCAGATGTTGCAGCACTCCTGTGTGGTCTGGTATAGTCATGCTGAAGGAGTTGGTGCTCCATGCGTGGAAGTTTTGTGCAGTTAGAAATTTGATTACAGCTTGCTGTTTCTTACACACTGACAATAATGTTACACACCACCATATTACGTGCTACAATTTGGAACCCTCCAGCAGCAGAGGGCTGCAACTTGTGTCAGCAAAACGAAAAGTCAACTGAGTAATATACATGACATGTAATACCTCAACAGGTGTTGAGAACAGAATAAAAAATTTGAAGGCATTACTTTTTAGCATATCCTCATATATTAAATGTGAACAAATTTCTCTTTTCCAAAAACAGTTTTCCTGCTACTGAAAACCTGCATTTTATCTACTCTTTGCTTCAACTATTGTCCATTTTTTAATCTATAAACGCCATAAATTCCCCAGGTCATCTCCTATCAATTATTCCATATAAGTCTCACTTTCCTCATCCTTCTCCTGGTTAATGGTTCATTAGGCTGCTTTCCTCACATTTTCTTTTTTGTACATCATGATTTCACATGTGTTCTGTACACCTTATTTATAACATTTCAAATGATTTCAACTTTTCCCTTGATTTCTGATGGTTCACACAATACTATGCTCCAGATGACCACTTTCAGGAATTTCTGCCTGAAGTCCACATAAATATTTGATACCAGTAAGGCTCCATTTTAAACTTTTTATAACATAACGATATTGTTTGGAGAGTCAATAAATCTTCCTGTTCCTGTGTTGTTTCTTTTATAAGTTCAGGCATACTCGTTTCCTCTTATTATTTTTAGATTTGATCCATTATGGACCTTACATTTTTGTTTTTGTTTCTCCTTATTTTGTTCTTTAATTAGCTTTAGTGACATGGTCAGTACAGTTATGTAGATAAGGTCTCATAAAAAACAAGCTGAAATAGTTCCTCATGCAGATGACACTAATATTGTAAACACTCCAAGCATACTAACAGAAACAGAAGAAATGGTAAACAGTGTCCTTAAAAGCATCATTGACTTGTCTTCTGTGAATGATCCCATGCTCAATTTTAAAAAGATGCAACATATCCAGTTACGCACATCTATGGGTACCACACTAATGGTAAGTGTAACACAAGGTGAGGAAATAATAAGAAGGCAGAAAATTCAAAATTCTTAGATGTCCATATAGGTGAGAATTTAAAATGGAAAAAGCACCTTTTGAAACTCCTAAAATAACTTAGTTCAGCCACATTTGCAATTAGAATCGTTGCAAATCTTGGCGAGAGGCAAATCAGTAAGTTGACATGTTTGGTTTATTTTCGTTCAATAATGCCATATGGACTAATGTTCTGAGGTAACCCATCTTTATAAAAGAAAGTCTTCACTGGTCAAAAAAGATGCTGTAAGAAAAATACATGGTTCTCACCTCAGATCATCTTGTAAACATCTCTTTAGGAAGTTAGGTATGTTGGCTACTGCTTTACACTATATTTATTTCCTTATGAAGTTTGTTGTAAATAATTCATTGCAGTTCAAGAGGAACAATGATGTACATAATTACAAAATGGTACCAGAAGAAAAATCAACAGTCGTTATGCCACAACAAGTTTGTATTTAGCACAAAACAAGATGCACAACGCTGCAACCAAAACATCTGATCACTTACCAAGTGATATGTAATGTCTGACAGACAGCAAACTAAAATTTGAAAGCAAATTGAAAAAGTTTTGATGAACTATTGAAAACTGTGGTACAATTTTTTCTGCACCATGTGCAAAAGATAGCCTGTACCCTGTAGTTACAGATCTTGCACTACTAGTTATAGTGACACCTTAGTTGCACAAGAAATGTCAGTTTCACTTACTGTCCTTTATCTACATCATCTAGAAACCTGCATATTTGGTTTTAATCTGCTAAGAATTTTACTCTTTTTCTGAGCTATTATTTTACTTTCTTAATTGTCTCTTCAACATGAAAGTTAAAAGCAGTGATCTTAACCTGCACCCAGCCTCTGTTCTTTCTTCACAAAAACTGTCTTTGTTCTACTTCAGTTACTGCCATTTACTTTTTGGAGCCGTTTTAAGAAGATAGTTAGTCTTTCCTATTTGGTCTCAAACATCTCAGGATTTTTCTAGTCCCACAAACATTAGCAAGGTATACTGATTAATCTTTACTCTTTTTTTCTATTATTATTTACAAAGTTGGAATTGCTTCTCTCATACATTTTTCTTTTGTGAAACAAAACTACTTTTCAGACAGTATCTACTTTGTTTATCTATTTGGTCTTCTGCGTTTTATTCTATTCAGCAACCATATATAGCCTGCTCTAAGCTGCTTTTATATCAATATTAGCTTTCCTAGTGTGTCTGAAGCATCAGCATTTATCCCCTTTGCATTTATGCCCTTTTATATCTGTATCTTTCATCGGGTTATTGCTTTTGACCAGGAGGGTGATCTGCCTGTATAGCATAATGTACAGCATGCCAGCCTGTGAGACAGAGATGTGAACCAGATTTGGATTCAATCCATACAGCTGATTAATGACTGTGGACTGGTAAATCTGCTAACCCAACTGCACCTTTTAGGCCCTTTCCCACTCCCATTGAAGTAAATGCTGGGCTGATTCCAAAATTCCTTTTCATTGAATACAATACACAAACAGCCAAAATACGATGTCACACAGGACAAAGTTTAAACAAGTAAAAGGATAGGTTGAAATATCAACAATATTATGAAAACGATAGATTGCCACTCACTATAAAAATAATACATTGAGCTGCAGACAGGCACAATGAGAAGGCTATTAGATGGTGGCACAGTAAGTCTGTTAGGCACAGTGTTGGGAGGCTTTGGGCATAATAGGAGAGGGGGAAGGGGGAATGTGGAGGAGAAAAGGAGAGGAGAAGGAAAAGGGCAAAAGATCAGTGCGTGCATTAGAAGAAAGTGGCACACAATGAGAGTGAGACGACATGAATAGGAAGGAGGTGATAGGACAGAGGGGGTGGAAACTGTTGATTGGAGGGTGTGGAGCAGTAGATTACCACCAATTGAGACCAGGATAATTTTGAGAGCAGAGAATGTGTTGTAAGGATAACTCCCATCTGTGCAGTGCAGAAAAGCTGGTGGTGGAGGGGAGGATCCAGATGGTCCAGGTTGTGAAGCAGCCATTGAAACCAAGCAAGTTGTGTTCAGCTGTATATTGTGCCACAGAACACTCCCCTTTGCTCTTGGCCACAGTTTGTCAATAGGCACTCATCATGGTGGACAGCTGGTTGGTAGTCATAACAATATAAAAAACTGTGCAGTGTTTGCAGCAAAGCTGATATTTGATATGACAGCTTTCACAGGTGGCCCAGCCTCTGATGGGGTAGGATAATCCTGTGACAGGACTGGAAAAGGAAATACTGCGTGGGTGGATTGGGCAGCTCTTGCACCTAGATCTTCCACAGGAATATAATAGCTGTGGCAAAATTGGGATTAGAGTGACATATGAATGGACTAGGGTGTTATGGAGATTGAATTGGCGATGGAACACAACTTTATGTTGGTAACTACCTACCAGGATGAATGGCCACCACCAAATTATGGCCAAGAGCAAAGGAGACCAGCCTTTTGCGCAACATTCCAACATACAGCTGAACATAGCATGATTGATTTCAATAGTTGCTTCACAACAGGGGCCATCTGGAACCTCTCCTTTACCACCATCTTTTCTGAGCTGCACAGATGGGAGTATCCTTGCAACACATTTTCACTCCCAAAATTATCCTGGCCTCAACTTATGGTAACCTACTGTACCCACACCCTGACCCAACAGTTTCTGCCCCCTCTGTCCTATTATCTCCTTGCTATTCATGTCCCCTCACCCTCATTGTGTGCTGCTCTCTCCCAACCCATCCTTTAGTTTTTTCCCCTTCTCTGCTCCTCTCCCTTTTCACTCCCTGTTCCCCTTCCCCCCCTTCCCCACAACCACCCCATGCTGCAAGTTGCAGCCTTGTCATGCACCCATCTTGTCCTTGCATGCTCTGCCAAACAGCGTTCTTCTCTACACCCACCATTATCCCGCTATCCCTCTTCCTTCCCCATTCCATTCCGGATTGCTGCTTTCATTCAACATGACACGACAGTTGCCTTCCACCTAGAGCTGTTTGAAATAGTGGTCAAGTGTGCATGAGGTGTACTTGCTTGTGTGAATCTGTTTGTATTTTTGTTTATGAAGAAGGCTTTGCTGGAAGCTCCTCAATGTGTAACAGTCTTTTTGTTTCTGTCTGCAACTCATTTTCTCATCTTTATGGTGAGTAACAGTCTGTCCTTTTCATAATATTGTTGTCAGAACAAAGTTGACAAAGTTCACAGTCAGCTGATGCATACAACTTCCATCCTTTATGTTACCTTAGTGACTGTGATGTCAGGAAAGGCATCCAGCCATATACTTGAATAATAATATAAAGTTCTCCAATTCATGAAAAACTGGACCCTGTACTGGATGGGATGACTGCTAGAGAAAAGAACAAGAAGACTGTGTTTGATAGGGAGAAGCAGGTTGGCAGCTTTCTACATTTCCTAGAATACTTGCTTGAACATTTTGTTTCATATTATTCCTAGTTCCCTTTTTCATAGTTTTACTGCTAGTCACCTAGCACTTCACCAATTTCTGTATGACAAAAAATATCAGGACACCATGTATACACACCTCCTCAAAATTTTGGAATATCATAGAATTTACTATAATGACTGCTTATGGTACACCCATTGAGGTTTGTACAATACCTTACTAACAAAATAAACATAATTCCTTCTGAAAACAGAAATGATCTTGTTTAGTTACAAAAATCATTACACTCGGAAAGACGAAAATAGCAACAATCTTTATCTGATGATGATGATGATTATCAGTATTTAGTAGTATGTCCTCCCCCACACATGGATGAGTTCTTTCATTCTGGAAGGCATGCTCTGGATTATACCAACAAGTTTATCTTGAGGTATGAGGTCCCACTCCTCATACGCAGTTCCAGTGAGCTCCTGATGATCATCAAGCAGATTCAAACAGGTCCCATACATGCTCAATTGAATTCATTTGTAGGGATGGTGCTGGCCAATGCATTTGATTGATGTTGCATCTCTGAAGATACTGAGACACTGCTAGAGTACAGTGTGGTCTTGCGTTGTCATCAGCTGGGATGAAGTTGTCACTGACTTCATGTCTACAGGGCCTTTCAATCATTTGTAGGACCTCTTGTAGGTATCGAGGATCAGGCAAACTGCCAGAGATGGGAATTAGAGGTGACTGCCATCCCATCATTATTGCCACCCAGAACATTACACTTACACAACAAATGGATGGACTTCCTGAATATATCAGTACTCCTTGAGTTGTCTAGCACTTTAAACCCTTGCACATATGGTGTCACATCACAACCCAATCCTGTTCTTGTCTGTAAACATGACATTACTCCTTTCTGCAACAATCCAATGTTGATGTGCAAGAGCCCAGGTCCTTCGATTGCGTCGGTTCCATTGGTCCACTGCATAACTTCTCATTGGTCTTATGGAATGAAGACCACCCTGATGAGATCTTCTATGCTCTGTTTGAGATACAGATTCTTGTTGCCCAGGAGAAGTCATTTCCAGTGCTTCTGGCAGTTGACATTGGGCGCCTGTGAGCCGACAATTGGAGGACAGGATCCTGCATTTGTATTGTCATATCATCTCTCTGTAGTTCCTCCACACCTTAGACACACAACTTTGGGTGACATGTAACCAATCGGCAACATCTTTCTGTGTATGACCTGGTGAAAGTAAAGCTACTACCCTGACTCTATCAAAGTGTCATATGCCTCTACATGGCATGTTACTTTAGTGCTGAACACAAACTGAATGAAACTGTTGTTGATACAGGACTGCTCCTGGTGTACCGCTGTGGCAGCAGTATGTTTACATTACTGAGAAATAGCCATAAAGCATTCCAGTAGTAAACACCATGCAGAGTATGGGCTCTGACTGGATAATACATGAAGTGTCTAGGTCAATGAGACCTCTAGTATTGTAGACTACATTTTACAGTAGTATTCCAAACTTTTGTTGACCAGTGTAGTTAAAACCTCTAAAATTCTGACATATTTAAAATCATGAAATATTTATGAATGTTTAATGCAACTGAATAAATAAACAAAAATCTATTCACCAAATGGTAGCAGGAGAATGTACTCACATACAAAAAGGTTTAACTTATGCAAGCATAAGCAGTAGCTCCTTCTTCTGGCAGAAGACTTGAAGGGGAAGGGAAAGGACTGAAGATGTTTAGGAAAAGGGGTAAAGTTCAAAAAATTGCCCAGAATCCCAGTTCAGAGGAGACTTAACATCAGTAAGCAGCAACTCAAAAGTGGAATATTTCTATAGACTTTCAAATTACAAATTATGTAATAAAAAAATATAAAGAAAAAATTTTACTTCCACTAACCAAAATCATCAACCAAATGCTACATGAGGGAATCTTCCCAGATTGCCTACTGTGAAATCCACCCCTAACAAAAATGACAACTATCATCCCATCTCATTCACACCAATCACGTGGAAAAATTACAGAATATTGTACACACAAACAGATGAACCAGTACTTCAGGCAAACTAATATACTTAATTCTTCACAATATAGTTTCAGACCTCATCTTTCCATTGCCAAAGTAGTTGAGATGATTGTCACAAAAATATATGATTCTCTTGAAAGTAAGGAAACAATCTGTTCTGCTCTTCTGGATTTGAGTAAAAAGGTTCTGTCTCCCATAGTATACTTATCAAAATACTCCAGTACTACAGAGTTGGAGAGAATGCTCTTTACCTTACTGAGTCATACTGAAATAACAGAGAGCAGATGATAACTATAAAATCTAAATATTGGACTCATTAACTATTATAAAAAGGCATTCTACAGAGCTCAGTAATGTGTCCATTCCTGTTCATTGTGTGTATAAACAATTTACCCTCATTCTTCAAACAATGCAAAATCCGGGATGGAATAATAACAACTTTTTAAAATGGGTAGATTGCTACTCATAATATAGAGAAGATATTGAGTCACAGGCAGCCACAACATAAAGACTGCTACATGTGTGAGCTTTTGGCCAACAGGTCTTCTTCTAAAGTAGAAAACATCCCCACATTCATGCAAGCACAACTCACATATGCATGACCATTGGCCTCTACTCCCAGAGAAAGTGGTCATGTGTGCATGTGAATTGTGCTTGCATGAATGTGTGAGAGAGCTTTGCTTGCATGAATATGTGTGTGTGTGTATTCTACTTTAGAAAGAAGCCTTTTAGCTGAAAGCTCATATGTAAGCAGTTGTTGTTGTGCCTGTCTATGACTTAATATCTCCTCTATATGATGAGTCTATGATTTTCATAATATTACCCTTATTATTTCCATGTGTATGCAGATGATACAACACTAATAACAAAAGTTGATGACATAGGGCAGCAGCACCATAATGTAAATACAGCAATATATATATTGAAGCACTAATTGGTTCCAGGCATATTATTTACAAATTAACAATAATAAAACTGAAGACATTGTTTTCAATGGAAGTGTCTCCAACGAAGATCGCAAAATAATTAAACTGTTTCTATGTATATTGGGAACTCAGCTGCGTGAGCCACACAAAAAAATTGTGCTCCAAACTGTCTCGAGTGATTTATCTATTGTACCGATTGGGGAATAATGTAAGCAAACCGCTATTAGTGTATGCATATTTTGCTTCCCATCTTACCTATGGAACTCTTCTATAACTGTGCCAGCTCAAAAATTGTATTCAAGTGGCAAAGAAAGATCACTTCAAAGGGTGCAGTATTATAACAATCCTTATCCTCTCTATATGTAGTTGACTTCTTAATATTAAAGAGAATTAGGATGTCTGTACACAAGTGCAATACAAGAACTGGACAATCAGTTGATATGTACTACAGTTGCTAACTAAGGTTCATAAAAGCACGAACATCTAGACCTTAGATTTTTCAATAGACTTCCACAAGCTGCCCATTCTATTCCTTACAATACTAAAATTGTTTTAGCTGAATGTTTTTTTTTTTTTTTCATAGAAAAAGAGTATGAGGAATCAGGCATAAATGACTTAGCGCTGTGACTACTTATTGTCATACTAAGTTGAAACAAATTGTTGGTTTAAAGGTTGCAGTACATATTATTTTCACATGATATATAAAACAATGTGTCACTGATGTAAATACCATGAAATTTTATGAACTTTATGTCTCTTGGGATAACGTAAAAATATTTACCAAGAACATATAAAATGTTCTCTACCCTAATAACACCTTTTTTTTCACTTGATACTGGTTGCACATGGTTGTGACACCAGAAAGGGCATATGTCATGACAGACGTGTGGAAAAATGGAAATGAGCATTTGGCGTCATTGGCAGGGAGGCCCTTGCGGGACAGGTCCGACCGCCTTGGTCTTATTACATTGGACGCTTCATTGGGCGCCCTGCGTGCTGGATGGAGATGAAATGATGATGGGGACAGCATAACACCGAGTTCCTAAGCGAAGAAAATCCCTGACCCAGCCGGGAATCGAACTTTTTTTTATTTATCGTTGTGTTTGGTCATTGCGGACGTCACATGACATCCGTTCAAGTTCGTTGTTGATCCTTTAACTCAGTATTTTTATTATTATTGCAGAGGCTAAGCAGCTCTCTTACCGAACATGCTGAGTTACCGTGCTGGCACACCTCAGCTATCGGTGTGCACATGACAGCCATGTGAAAGATGTATAATGAGGAACCATTCATCAAGCGACGTCACTCAGCGAGCAGGGAAAAGACGGTCAACATTTTTGACGTAATGGAATGTAAAAACGTTCCACAGTGCATTTCAAATGGCGATAATCACATACGCCGTCAACGGCATGGAACGGTAGATATGGAACAGGACGACACTGTCCAGATTTCTCAGGGTGAAAGCTTTGACATGACGTTGGAAACGGTTGTGGGATGTTGACGTTGCAGGGAAAAGGTGGGGGGGAGAGAGAATTTTGTCGTCGTCTGCTAACATCGGAAGCTAACTTATTTTCTCAACGCTGACTTATGCTATAGTTGTGGGTTTTGTGCTTTTGCCTCTTCCTTCAAAGGCTATAATTTATTATATTCCCTTGTTTTCGTGAGAAATGACAAATGTTCTATGACCACTAGGGTGCTTTTTCCGTTGAGTGTTCTTCCATAATATATGCCATATGCCTGAAAGCGAAAAATGATGTACGTGTTGCATTAACTCAAAGAAGGTGTGTATAAATAATAACTTGAACTGACGAAGCAATTTTCATTAAAAACCTTTTGTTGTGTGAAAAAGTCAGCTCTATTAAGGAGAAAAATACAGTTTTTGTGACTTTATTTGCTATGTACAAAAACAAAACGAAAATAAACGGAATTGATAAGTCAAACAGACTCTATGTATTTCTTTAGAAATATTGTTTGATGTGTTTGTATTTATATATTTTCTCTAGCAAATAAATGTTGATGTTTTGAAATATTTTCACTTCTCAGCAATTTACTATTCAAAATGGATCAAGGATATCCATTAAGAAGTTTGTTTTGGCTGTTAATTAACTTTATAATTGTTAGTTCCTTAATTCTAATAAACATTAGACTTCGACTTTTTGTAGTATGGACGGCATCTCACCAGCTCATTTTAACCGCTCGGTACTGGGTTAATAAAACTGATGTTCAGTTTACTGTGAAACCTCCATGGTTTGACGATGAAGTCGCCTGACGTTCCGTTCCGTTGACGTCGACTTTGAATCGGCCTTTAATGAAGAAAGAAATATATGGACTCGTTTGCTTGAGTATCCATCAGCTGGGTTTTTAGTATTTTTGTGATATCTTCCTAAAGTCTAACTGGTCACTGCTATTCTCGTTGCCCCTTTTGTACAGTCCCTCGCTTGAATCTACTTTTAGCGAGATAAGTGTCCCGTGCTCTCGAGCAGCATCCGCTATAGAATTTTATGAGTAGTACACTCTTTTGAGGCAGGCTTTATTTTCCTAAGATCAGTGAAATAATCGAAGACTGCAATTTACATGCAGCTGAACAAGGCTGGTTATTTCACTTCATATCTACTCACATTGTTTTATCCCACTGTTGCACAACGTAATTGAATCATGGTTTCCTCAGTACATGGCAATGAAAATTCATAACAAGCTAAAAGGAAAGAATGTTCTGAGTATGAACCTAGAGACACTGAAAACAAAGCTATATGATATACTTGTCAAACGCTGCTACTACACTGTTGAGGAGTTCATGAAGGATGAACTGGACATTTGAGCAGGATAAATTTACATATAGTCTTGCGTGTAAATGTAGCTGTCCTTCACAAAAGGGAGGAAAGAAAAATAAAAGTTTATATTAATGTTAAAATTCTTTGTACCAATTGGGCCTAAGTTGTGTTATCCATTTTTTTACGAGTCTCCTGTACACTAATGATATGATTAGAAATTGTATGTTATGAGACGAATATAAAACACTATTCACTTTTTTTCAATCATGAAGTCACTCTCTGAGTCTAATCGAGGATTTTGGTAGGAGTCTGAGCTCGTAGATATTTTGTATCATCTAGGCGTCTCCAAATCCTCAAGAGTAAACGAAGGGGTTTCCTTATCCACTTTAGTACCAATTATAATGGCGATAAAATTTTCGAGACTGTTTAGTCTGACAGCTATGTTGAAAAAATCTCTTTCTTTCTCGAGATTAAGAATAAACAGATGTAGTCTCCTCTCCCCGACAGGATTCGCCCCTGAGTCATAGGCCAATAAATTCTTATATTCTGGAACGAGAAAGCGTTACATTTATAAAAGGAAAAGGCGGGCTAAGAAAAGACGATTATTACGACAGACGACAACATCTCCATGCATGAACTAATTTAGTATAAAAGGAAAAGAAAAACATGTATGAACCAGAACTAAAGACTTACGAATTGTGTGTGTTTATTTTTCATTTCATGTGTGTGATTTATGTAAAACGATGTATTCTTAGTGAAATAATGAATGGTACTTTATATTTTTGAACCTCTCATATTTTAAGGATGTTTTCCAATACCAACCTAGTGATTATGTATTTCAAGTAAGCAGTGTTTTAATCCTGTCAGCATTGTTACGGTTCGCATTAGCTTTTGGAGATGAAAATTACTGCATGTGTATTACTTACGAATCTCCATATGGGTAACGACTCCGCGAGCGCACATTGTAAAACCGAACTACAAATTGTATGGGATATTATTTAATAACCACTGGATAACATACTATGGAAAGCAGATTTCATAGAAGACCTTTTTATTTGGGTGATTTTATCTGAAAACGCTGTGGATGATCTTAATTTGTTTATTTTGAATGGCCAAGATTGTGATTAAACATAAGCGTCATGTAATATCGAATAGTTTCTTTTTGATACGGAGTCGACGACAACGAAAGAAACAAAAGACGCAAAGTTCAAGGACACGTTCTTGAAACCTAGATATAGGAAACCTCAGAATTTACATGTTTTCCATCATGTCTGAATATCTCAATTTTGTATGAACAACGCGCAAATTACCACTCCCGCCTCCGAGGAAGGATATGACGTTGGAATTAGAACAGTATGGCTGACAGTAAAGGACGTAAACATTCAAATACAAAGGAGAGATCGCATGAAGGTAAGTGCAGTTGTGTCCTTTTGTACTGTCACTGTAAGGAAGCTATTTGTGTGAAATGAGCAACGATAAAAACTTTAAACTTGACTGTTGCCAATGACATATACATATTAGCAATATTGTATGTTATGTTATTTTGCACAATACCCACGAAGCGATTGATTCCTTAGGCAAGTATGTCGACTGGTAACTGGTGCATATTTTATGGTAGTAGATATGCTGTGCACGTATTTTTGCGACAAATGCGAGTTGACAAAATTTACGTGCTAAGGTTTATGTGTTGTCTAGTAGACGTAGGTTATGTTTCATGTTTTCTAAACTGATATGCTAATACTGAACAATTTTTCGCCACGGTTGGTGGTGTTTATAACCTTAGAATATCTGTCACCATATGGGAAAAGTTTTGTGAACGTATGTTGCTTTGTGTACAGAAATGATGGGTAAATGTTTGGGTTAGAGACTGTTTGCTTTTATAGTGTTTTGGATCAAAACCGCGCTCCGTTTAGCATATTCCTGTCACGTTTGTGGACACGCTGTGGATACACACTTGTTCAGGCATTTAGTGTTTATAACGGCAACGACAGTGCGAGACGTTAATACAATCTGAATATAGCACTGTGTGTAATGAATTAGTGTGCTTAAATATCCGCTGGGAGCTACTGGTTAGTTGTTCTCATGCACCATTATATTGATGTAAACATTATGAAACTCACGATGAGCTAATGTATACGTATGGGATGTATCACATATTTTAAACTTGAGTCGTGTTTTTTGAAATGTGTAGGTGAATACAGGATACAAAGTCAGACATGTCTAGCCATTCTATATTTTTTTTTTTTTTCATTGGCTTTGTCACAAATGAACAAACTATGTTCAAGAGGTTGCCGCTCTCTGAGAACTGTTATTCTGTTGTCATTTGGGATATTTCCTAGCTCAGTGACAGGCAGCTAATTGTAATAATAGACAAATGAAATGCAGTTAACACACTCGCTACTTTTACAATATATCATCTGTGATCTATTTCATGGTTGTAGTTGCAATATTTTGAGATGATTGTTGAAATTTAAATGACACAAAACTACATGATTCTAGTATTGTTGAAGTACTTTCTAAAGTGTCATTCATTGACAGTAATCTGTTATGTGCTTTTCAATAAAACAAGAGAGAAATATTTGTTAGTTAGGTCTTGTTGTGTTGAACTGAAAAAGTTTAAAGAAGAGTTGTGTGAATCGAAACGTTTGATGACTTGTATGTTTCAAGGAGATGGTTCACCAAGTAAAGATCTTTTTTTTTATCTGTTGTGACGACTTAGAAACATCAGTACTACTTTCTTGTAACTCTGATTGAACAGCAATCACATCTCTGGTGTGGTGGAACTTTTGTGCCATGTCTACATCTGTACTCTGCAAACAACGTGAGATTCCTTTTGCCAGTTATTAGGCTTTCTTCCTGTTCCATTCATATATGGAGCACAGGAAGAATGATTGTTTGAATGCTTCTGAACGAACAGTAATTTTTGTAATCTTATTCTCACAATCCCTGTGCGAGTGATACATTGAGGGTTGTATTATATCCCTAGATTCATCATTTAAAACAGGTTCTTGAAACTTTGTTAATAGACGTTCTCAGGATAGTTTACATCTGTCTTCAGCAGTCTGCCAATTCAGTATCTCTGTGACACCCTGCCATGGATTAAACAAACCTGTGGTCATTCATGCTGACTTGTGTGTATACGTTAAATATCCCCTGTTAATCTTATCTGGTACGGGTCCCACACATTTGAGCATTATTATTCTAGGCTGGATCACACAAGTGATTTGCAAGCAATCTCTTTTGTAGACTGACTGCACTTCTCCATTATTCTGCCAATAAACCAAAGTCAGCCACCTGCTTTAACCCATGTCATAGTGATTTGGATAGTCTTTCAGTGCGCATAATAATGCAAAATGTAAACTTACTTACTTTTTTTTAAATTGCATACCAGTCACCTGCTGGCATCACATTCTAGTGACATGTGAATGAATAAATCTGTGTGATCACCACAAATACTGATACTGTGAAGGATGTTGAATAACAAAAATACCACAAAATAAGAGTGTGTGTGTGTGTGTGTGTGTGTGTGTGTGTGTGTGTGTGTGTGTGTGTGTGTGTGTGTTTGATTTTACATTAAGGTTTTCAAGGGATATAAAACTGTTTATATTTTCTACAGTGGGATTCTCTTCTCTCAGCAAAATTGATGAATTAGAAAACATGAAAAGTAATTATTGTATGCAAAATATGGTAGTGAGGCTACATTCTTAAATATGTTAGGAAGTGTATATTTTTGGGATGGAAAACTTCATTGTTGGCAGTATGGTATAATTACTATTTCTCCTATGAAATACCTGCAACAGTTAGAATTTTTGTGCCACATAACTACAATCTTTTCATATTGCTGAAGCACCTGAATGCTTTTCCATGTTTTGTCTTGTAGCTACCCCAGTTATCCCCACTTCATCCAGATTCCTTGCTTTTTTAACACTTTGGAGCCCCATGCGTGTAGTATAGTGTAGTCTTCAGTTTAGCCTAAATTACAGACACAATATTGTAGTCAGGACTGCCGTACCAGTTATGTTTAGAATGTGGCAGTCCTCGCTAAGACTGTTTGGTAATATTACTAGAAGGGAATTCTTTTCAACATTGAAGATAATGTAATATTATGGGCATGGCACTCACAGTATTAAGGCAGAATTTACATAGTGATATCTGTGAGTGCAGCATAGGCTTTCATTTTGTCTACCTGCTACTTATTTTTAGTGTTTTCTCATCAACAGCCCTGTACATAATGTTGGCTCTCCATCTCATAGAGGGCCATTACCATGTCTGTTGTGGGGATAATAATGTATTTTCCTATTGTTTTCCACAAAGGTCTTCATAGGTATTGGACTGTAGTTCATTTGTGAATTTTACCAAATTATTTTTGTCTTTGGATTCACCATACCATTAAACTGGTGTGTGCATAAGAAGGCAGCTATGTTATGCATGCGGTGCAGAGACAGAGTGATGGTGAATGTCTTGTGGCATTTTGTGTCATAAGCTTCAACCATTACTTGTCCTCGAACTGGCAATGCTGGGGTGAGCGCTACACCAGACCACTGCTTCTCTTCTCCCTGGTAGAATGTGTATGCTGAGAAAACTAAGCTTATCTATGTATTACGTGTCGTGTGTGCTTCACACCACCCATATTGAACAATGTAGTGGCTAAGTAACCTCACCATGCCTTAACTAAAATGAAAATAAAGTACACCAGAGACAGATACTACCGCCAGATGTGGCAGAATGACACTGCTATCGTTTGTGATTGCCCATTGTACAATCACTGCTGTTTGCCACTATTAACACAGTAGTTTGTTTGCCACTATTAACACAGTAGTTTGTTTGCCACTATTAACACAGTAGAGTTTTTGGGAGGTTGGGCTATAGGTGGTTAGACTTATAGGAGCACCATCAAGAAAAAGTTCTCTCTGTTCAAATGTTTCACGTTAGGGGGCCAGGGCAAGTTCATCTGCACGAATAAAATGTGTTGTAAGGAAGTGGCTGGTTGCTTATATACATATGAAACAGCAACAGAGCCAGCACAATTCAATTGCTTGAGGCAGCCCATTTTTTTCTAAATCCTCCAGTTGAATTTTTGCCCTTGAAAATCAGGAAGAAACCTACCATTCTGCAATAGTGTTGATATCTACATGCTAAGTTTTGGATCCTTATTGGGAACAAATGTCTTTTGTAAGATAATGGAATAGTTACAGTATCAAATGCAGTACTAAGGTCAATGAAGCTTACGCCTGTGATGCATCTGTGTTCAAAAAAATGTTAAGTAAGTTGAGCTAGGTGGAGGATCTGTGTAACAGAACTCGTGCCCGTTTTGAAGACAGTTCATTGTGGGTTGAACTATTGATCAACAGCCTGAGTGATTCAGTCAGTTGAGTAGTATATTTTCGAATAACTTCTACTGTGTTCTGAGATTTAAAAAGGCCATTACACTATAGCTATTTCTGTCATGGTTTTGGAATATTGGGCCTCATTCAAAAGCTGTATCAACCATTCCTTTGTGGCCATGCGGAAGTTCATTGTTCTGCTGTGACAGCACTGAAACCAGCGGCTTTCCCTGCTTTACATTGAATTATTGCATTTCCAGTTCAGTGACATTAAAATATTGCTGGTGTTTCTTTGTAGGGTGGACTTGTATTGTGGGTAACAGGCTACAAATAAAAAAAGTGAATTAATGGAAAATAAGCACACTTATAAAGTGTTCTTGCATTTGTACGAAGTAGGATTAAGGACTAAGTAAGTATTACACCATTGAAACCTAACGTTTTCGTTTTGGAAATTAGATGGTAAACTAATGAAAGAGACTGCTGATTTGTTGTTGGAGAAGTAGTACTGCATTTCAGTGTGTTGATGTTTCCAACTAAAGTTAAATGAAAGACAGTGACACTTCAGTCTGAGAATATTCTTGCGGTTTTTATTCTTCTAAAGGATGTCGATGATCATGACATTTTGCTTAGTGATGTGATAAAAAAAAAGCTTATACTATGAGACTTTCATTCTTCTTTTTTTTCCAGTAAGTAGCCTTTCTTGGTATTCATTGCCCAAACCAAGAACAAAAGAAATTCAGAAAGAACGTACGCAGCTCAAGTCGTAAGGTGCAACTACTCTCCTGATGGCCAAAAATTTTGAACTCATTCAAGATGTTACACAGCACTCCTCAGCATTTTACCCATTCTCAGTTGATGCATATGTATGTGTGTCCATCATTTTATCACCTCACAAAGCTTGTATGTATGTTGTTTAAATGAAGAAACATAAGTTTAATTTTTAAGGCAAAAATGAAAAACCAAATCCTCTTTATTTGTACTATGTCCATCGTTTTGTACCACAGAGGTAGATAAATATAGAAGAAACATGGAAAAACAATCATTTTCACAGCATCGAACAGATCAAAAGACTGTTAAGCTGCCAGACGTACTGGAACTAACGTACGTAGCTTTTTCACACGTCACTGCCGAACGCTGGCAGGGTATAGAACGAGTCGTCATGAAAGAAGAGAGAATGCTGCACCTGGTTGGCTTCATGGATTCTGTTGTTGATAGGCTCGTTATCAACGTAGCAGCAGGTGACACTTCCAGAACTGAAATGCATTTCTCAGATTCGGATAAGGAAGGAGCTAAGAGATTGTGTCGTTAGTGGCTTCAGTATTTAACTATACCATGAAATCCTTCAGTACTCTCTTGTGGTGCACACAGCTTACGCAGAAAAAAAGTACTCTATGATTAAGTCAGGAATTTTCATCATTCTTGTTTTTAATTACAGTAGTAGGCCCATGTTAGCTAAAAACGATATGTATTGGTGTTTTTGTCTAGTCGTCTAAGGACCATATTGTGGGAGATTGCTGTGTATTATTTCATTCTGCTTGAAAATTAAGACATTCGAAGCTGCATTGCTCCTCTGCTCGTATCTTTTTACGTGTGAACTGCAGCTGGCCATATCAGTGCAGGCTAGCTGTAACAGCTGACAGGCCAGTGCTGTCAAAGTTAAATGCGCCGGTAAAGCTGTTGTCCCGTATTATCGCTAAGTCGATGTGGGCGTAACGCACAGCACAAAACGTACTTATTATCGTACTCGAGACGGCTTGGCTCCAGTCCCACTTGATACGGAAATCCAATGAGGTTCCAGCAAACGCGGGATACATAGTGCAATATTTACATCAGGTTTATTTTTGTGGTGAAAGTTTTATAGAAGTGTATCTGCTGCGCTGGAGATTCTTTGATTCTCGAGAGGACATCAAATTAGTTGCTCTAGGGCTTTTTTTTTCCCCTCCCACAGAACTTAGGGGAACAGTAGTCGCCGAAATTTTCACTTCCTGTAATAGCCTGCCATAATATTATTCCGCAACAATAGTGAAAATCGTATCAGTCGCTGACTGACTGGTTTTAACGTGGCACGGCCCTTGACCAACGTTGCTCAGTTATCCCGCCGATGACTAGCATAAAATAGCGGAAAACTATAAGAAAATTTTGACTAGCAGTATTTTATTAGTTCATATAGATATGAAGAGTGATCAACTTTGATGAAAAGTAGTCAGATCATGAAAATGTGCAGCCGAGACGGCTAAATAAACGATTTAAATCAGTCTTTATAAAAATACCGACGAATTATATTTAATAAGTAGTTTCAAAAAGGTATACGAGGGATATTCATAAATAATGCGTAGGTTGATATTACTGTGGATTGTTGATGCAACAACGAAAATTACGTCAGATGTAGCTGGGAGCTTGAGGAAGAACCACGTGTACTCTTCACATAAAATTGGCGACAATTAGAAATAGAGGCTGCAAGGGTATCTGGTACTGTGATAGTGTCGTACATCAAGATCGGAACTTCACGCGACAGAAATGCACAATGCATTTGTGGTGATTTTGCAGTGGACCGTGGTACACTTTCACGTGGGGTTATCCATTTCGTGGTCGTCGTCGTCGTATGAATATAGACGATAATCCAAAAAGATGAAGTGTGAATCTTGAGGCAGTTTGACTTGAAGTACTCTCAGAAGCCACGGGAATTTCCCCAACATCAGAATTCTGTATTCAGAGAAATGATTTGAAGAAGAGAGAAATTTCTACGATAGGAGTCCCACACTGCTGGAGAAGCAGATACCCCTGGACTCTGCAACCTTGTTCTTGGTGTCGAATTGTCGATGCTGATGAAACTTAAATTAGAGAGGCATTGAATCGGAGTTGAAATCGCAGTCCTATGTGTAAAGAGCTTCAGATTCTGCATGTCCAAAATAATTTCGACGCTTTTATTCAAAGTTCAAGCAAATGATGAATTTTTTTGCTTATGATCACTAAGGAAGCATCGTTACAGAGTACTGCGTGGAACAAGTGTCACAGCTGTGTATTATCTTAACTTCATGCAAAAACCTGCTAAAACTCGACCCCAGTTGCTTGAGGCTGGGCCACTCGTTCTCCACGACAATGCTCGCCCGCATTTCAGCAATGTTGTAGGTCAAAAACTGCGCGAATACGGATGAGAAGTGTTGCCGCGTTCTCCCTACATCCCGGACATGAGTCCACCAGTCTTCTACTTGGTCCCGAATTTGGAAAAACCTATGCGTGAGCGTCGTTATCTTTCTCTGGAAGAGCTTTCTACCGCCGTTACCGTTCGACAGACGAGCAGAAATGGTGTCCTGAATGTAGTAATAGAGCTTCCGAGAAGTTGGGACTCAGTCATAGGGAAGCAGGGAACTATATTGAAGGACTATAACGAGGTATTGAAAAAAATAAACGTACAAGAAATAAGAATAATAATCGTTATTTATTAAATGCCCCTCGTACGTGTATGCCAGTACACTTGCGCACGATCTCATTGCTGTGCAATGAGTTGGATAACGTCTGTGATTACATTGTTATCGTTGTCGTTAGGAGTATAACGTGTTGTAGTGTCCTTAACAATACTCGGGCGAAGCGTTGCAGAGATGTGGAGAAGCCCAACCCATCAACGACAGGAGCCTGCAGACTCTAGGGAGAGCCGGATACGCAGAATAAAATGAAACCTTGGCAAAGTTTTCGTGAGCCTAAAATATCGCGTGGTGCGCTGCGGCGACGGCCTCTGCGGCGCGCTGTCTGTAGTGTGCAGCGTGGGCTCCAGCACAGCGCAAGTGCTGGCTAGCGTTGCGAAGCTGCTTGCAAGTTAAGCAATGACGGGTGACAGGCGTAGTAACGAATCCCCGACACCGGGGCGCAGCGGGCCTCGCCGACCGGCCAGACGGCAGAGTTCGGGTCGGCAAGTGACCCCTGCCCAGCAGGTACCTGCTCAGCAAGCTCCTGTGGCTACCCAGCAAGTACCTGCTCAGCAAGCTCCTGTGGCTACCCAGCAAGTACCTGCTCAGCAAGCTCCTGTGGCTACCCAGCAAGTATCTGCGCCTGCCGAGCCAGTACCTGCTCAACAAGTTCCTGTGGATACCGAGCGGGTATCTGCTCAGAAAGGAGCTCTGCCCGTTAAGCAAGTACCTGTGCCTGCCCCACGAATATATGCTCAGCAAGCACCTGTTCCTGCGCAGCAAGTGCCTACTCAGCAAGTACCTGTGCCTGCCCAGCAAGAAACAGTGCCTGCTGCACATCCAGCAATTGAGAAAGTGTCTACTCAACGATTACCTGCCCAGCGGTCATCTACTCAGCAAACATCAGGCAAGCATATCACTCCGTCTGGAAATCTTTTGCTAATCAGAAAGGACATGCATGGTCATACGTAATGCCGACACTTGTGATACTTTCAGGAACGTTGCTAGGTGTTTTACTGCCTTAGGCGAGAACTGATAAAATACGCCACCTCTTTTTCAATACCATTGGTCTAGTCTTCTCGGTCTCCTTCTCTCCACCACCGGCATCCAATGGCACAAGAATGTAAATTTCGTATTACACTTTTAATCAAGGTGACAAAACGTCCTCTTTTTCTTCGAGTATCCCTCAGTTTTCATGCTTTGTCCTCATTTCCTTTAAAATTGATTGGTGACAACAAGTGTCCTCAGTTTATTTTTTGTTCAGTTTTTCAAATTTCCCAAAATAACTGAAGTTGAAAGAATGTGCTGAAGATTTTAAATCGGAACTCAACTGAATACACCAGCGTAGCCAAATTTGGCATCACTTACTTATTTCATTTGATTACAAGAAAGTGGACTAGTAAAGATGTGGAACTATTTTCTGGCGCTAATGAATTTTTGCTTGGATTTAGAAATTATGCTATACTGTGGGGAGACATGTCAAAGTATGAAACTCGATCATCTGGATTCTCAGTGTTGTTTCGTTATCTGTTGCAATTGAAATATCTTTAGAATGAGGAATAAATCTACTCTTTTTCAGCATAAACTTTCTTGCGATTAAATAAATAAATGACGCAACGCTTGCATTTTCTGTTGAGAGTTCTAAAACTTTTACTAGCAGTCCCGGCGGCGCAGTGGTCTGAGCGATTTTCTGATCATTCGTCAAAGATGGGTCCGGGTTCGATTCCCTGCGAGGCATGGATGTTGTTTATCTAAAGGCATTGGCTCGATCCCTTCCCTGAAGTCAGTGGCCCCTAAATTAGAGACGGGCGACTGCTTGTAGCCCATTGAGTTGCTCACGGTGGTCGTTTAAACCCTAAGGAAAAAATTAAGTTTTTTGTTAAATTGTTTCTTCAAAGTTACGAAACAGAATATCTCTTCTTCTGTACAATACATTTTTGGCTTCATGTTTTTTTTCCCCTTGTACAGAATCACACTGAAATTTCAGTACGAAATCAAAATGTAGCTTTGTTTTTGTGTTGGCCCCTAATAGTAACATTTAGAAAATATCAGAAGTAATTCTCTGAATGATAGTACATTAGTCTTCTTTTATGCTTTGCCAATCTTCGAGAAGCTAGCGCACGTGCCCCGCACCAGCGTTCGACACAGATGAATCGTCATGTTTGTTTTCGTTTCATACCCAGTTGCGGGTGCTTTAGTGTTTAGGAAGCTAGAGGCAGTGGGTTTATCTTCGTCAGACTAAATAAAGACTTATTAAATAACTGTTCCATATGGTTTGAAAACAATTCAGTGTTTAAATTTTTACTCATTTTCATTTATGCTTCTCGTTTGATCAATTTACTCGCTGTTTAATTTGAGATTAATTTTTGCCGCCCCTAAAATGTTGCCACTTTAACCGGTCGCTTAGGCTTGCCTGATGATAGAAACGACCTTGGATACTTTCTATATGCCAGTCGTAGCTTTGTGTGGTGGTGTGAAACGCGCAACAAGCTTAACATCGGGAACAAGAATATACGGTTCAGTACCTTAAATAAAACTTCTGTCAGAAGATACCAAGAACATCCCAAAGCTGAGTTGTCGAAATTGTTAGTACGTTGTGCAGATGGTGCACCAAAGGTCGTAAATATTTAAAGAAAATTTTATTTATTTACCACCAATAGCTGTTCACACAGCAGCTACCAATTTAGATTGAAACTATCATTAGGCGACATAAAATTGTTATAACAGCTACTACAGCGTCAGTCATCTTGCGTCACTGTCTTCAAGGGTAAAATGTATAGAAAGTAATATTTGTCTATAACTGTCTACTCTATGCAGTATGCAGAGTGAATTACACAGAGCAGAAGGAAGGAAGAAAGAAATGGACAGTGACGAAGATTACCTAATTGTAAAAATTCATTTTACCTTTACTGACAGTGACGCAAACGATTTTTTACAATTTTATATTCACTATTGACGCCATAGTAAGAGCTATGCCACATAGGCTGCTGCCACTATTTTATATTGCATGATGTGTTCAGTCTAAACTAGTACTAAATAAAGGTTTGTTCTATCAGTAGCTCTTAGTGGTAAATAAACGTGACTTTCTGTAAAAATTGTAATTGTTGTTGTATGTAGGATTACAGGATAATTGCTGTTGGATGTAGCGTTCACAGCAAATTCAAACTCGTTATCGACCAAAAATTGCAGCAGCTGTTTCTCCTATATTGCAAAATTGGCATTTCGTACAATGTGGAGCGCAAGTTATAAGAGATATTAACTCCAGTCCAAAACGATGCTAATCGAAATTTTTACCGTCGCTGTGGAGCCTCCTTTTCACGTGGTTCGTTTGTTTCGTAAAGTTTAGAGGTGTACGGATGGAGAGCAAGTAGTCCACCTTTGGAATACCACTGAGTCTGTGGGATTCGAGAAGATGGCTCTCTTGTACTTGCAGGTGTGCCTCGTTAATACATATAGTTTTGCAGATGTTGTCGAGAACCCATTTGGTAGAAGACATTGTTCACAAGTGTCAGAAACCACAGAGGCTTTTCAGTAGAGTAGAACTGAGAGATACAGCTACCTAGCACAGTCTGGTATGTTGATTGTGGTGTCTGGGATTGTTTGTTCTCCCAAAAGCGATTGCTGTCATTATGAGTTATCCTCTGCGTTATCGTCAGAAAGTATGTTTTCGGGTGTACAGCCGAATTTAGCTGGATGAACTATTACTTGAATGACGATTTTGAGGGCTTGATTAGCCACCTGATCGGTTTCAACCCACGGAAGTGTAACTACTGGCGAGTCTGACCTACTTACGCATGCATATCTCACGTGATTATTTTCTAAATTTTTGCTCTTATTTTTCACAAATATGTTCAGTCAAGCTAACACTGAACTTTGTAAACGATTAAACTAATATTTAGTGACATTTTTAGCATACGTATTCTTTCTACCTTACACCAAACGTAAGAATGAAAGTGAGTGCAGTATCTTGCTGTACAAAGTCACGAATATGGTACTGTTGCAGTGATTGTGTACATATTCAGCAATAAATTTGTTGTGCGGTTTAAATTCTGCTCTTGGGCTTAGCCTTTGATTTGGTTTTACAGTGTTTTTACCGTGTCTTACACTTCTCCTCCACATAGCTATGTTTGTATGTGGTACTGTATGACCAACAGTAAAGTGCTAAATTGCCTTTCCCACTCTTACCAACACATTACACCACTTACCAAAAGCATCCATGCCACTTTTTGTGTTAGTGATGACAGCGATTGTGCTAAATAAGAGGCCATAATGCATATGATCCACTTCAATGTTCTTTGTACTTATGACTTAAAGGTCAGTGGCCGGGCACCAACTTCCTGAAGCAGTACGATGCATTTCGGAAACACACCTGAGGAAGAGGAAGAAGAAGAAGAAGAAACCGCGAGACGATAGACTTCAGAGTGTTGTGAAAGATTTTTAAAAAAAATCAAACTTTACTACAGAATCGTACGTACATGGTTCGTGTATAGGTAGCCTTCTAAGCCTGCAATCGCGAATTTGCTGTTTTGATTTCTTTAGACGGAACTTTTATTACTTGTAGTAGCATTCAGTATTTATCTGATGGAATTGTTAATTGTAAATGTGCAAGTATAATTTTTAATAAAAATAACATTTTATTTGTAATTACTAATTTAAATTAAAACTAACATTGCAGCAACCTCTCTCGTCTAGCGTTTTTAAGGCTTACATTTCGAAGTCATCTGCGATTTTAGTGCCGCACAAGCTCAGAACATCGAAGTTAACTTGTGCACCTATACGACGGTTTGGCAGCACAATGCTTAGGATACAAGGCTCATATTTTGAAGGAACGATGCTCAAATCACCGATCAGTCGTCCTAATTAGTTGTTCGTAAATCGCGCCAGTCGATTGTCGGGAGGTTCCTTCCGAAAGGCACCATACTGTCTCCTCCCTTACCCTTGTCTGAGGTGGTGTCAATGACAACGATTTCGACTGGTCGTTAAACCAGACCCTTTCTTCATTCAGTTTCACTTTGGTGTCTTGGTATTTTGGAATGTTATTGGTTAACATAGTGGCATGCCATTGGTTCATCTTGCTCTTTCCTTGGTTACTTTGCAATGTAAATGAAAGGGTCCTTGTCCGTCCACCGTATGGCAGCGGCTTTAGGATCAGATGACTGGTAGCCGTTTAATGTTTCGCTAGAGCAGTGGTTCCCAATCTGGGGGGGGGGGGGGGGGGGTATTACACCTGAGGGATAAAATGTAATTTTTTGGGGAAGTAAAAAGAAAGGATTCGGCCGTATTTCCGTCACGAAACCAAATTGTTTGTATTCAAATACATGTAAGCAGGCAGAAAACGGTGCAGCGCTCGGCAACGCCTGTATAAGACAAGTATCTGGCGCAGTTGTTGAGTTGATTACTGATGCTACAATGGCAGGTTATCAAGATTTAAGTGAGTTTGAATGTGCTGTTGTATTCAGCGCACGAGCGATGGGACACAGCATCTCAGAGGTAGCGATGAAGTGGGGATTTTCCCGTACGACCATTTCACGAGTGGACCGTGAATATCAGGAATCCGGCAAAACAACAAATCTCCGACATCGCTGCGGCCGGTAAAAGATCCTGCAAGAATGGGACCAACGACGACTGAAGAGAATCTCTCGACGTACCAGAAGTGGAACCCTTCCGCAAATTGCTGCAGATTTCAGTGCTGGGCCATCAACAAGTGTCAGCGTGCGAACCATTCAACGAAGCGTCATCGAAATGGGCTTTCGGAGCCGAAGAACCACTCGTGTACCCTTGATGATTGCACGACACAAAGCTTTACGCCTCGCCTGGGCCCGTCAACACAGACATTTGACTGTTCACTGGAAACATGTTGCCTGGTCGGACATGTCTCGTTTTAAATTGTATCAATCGGATGGGCGTGTATGGGGATGGAGACAACTTCATGAATCCACGGAGCCTGCATGTCAGCAGGGGACTGTTCAAGCTCTTGGAGGCTCCGTAATGGTGAGGTCCGCGTGCAGTTGGAATGGTATGGGATCTCTGATATGTGTAGATACGACTCTGACAGGTGACATCCTGTCTGATCACCTGCATCCATTCATATACATTGTGCATTCCGATGACCTTGGGCAATTACACCAAGACAATGCTACACCCCACACGTCCAGAATTGCTACAGAGTTGCTCCAGGAACAGTTTATACACTTTCGCTGGTCTCCAAACTCCCCAGACATGAACTTTATTGAGCATATTTGAGATGCCTTGCAACGTGCTGTTCAGATCTCCACCCCCTCGTACTCTTACCGATTTATGGACAATCCTGCAGGATTCATGGTGTCAGTTCCCTCCAGCACTACTTCAGACATTTGTCGAGGCCACGCCACGTCGTGTTGCGGCACTTCTGCGTGCTTGCAGGGGCCCTACACGACATTAGACAGGTGTACCAGTTTCTTTGGCTCTTTGTACTTTGATCCTGGATCTATTCCAGTAAAATTGAGACACATACGTCAAATATGCTTAAATATCTCATGAAAATGTCATCTCCGAACTGTAGGTAGGTCCTCCGCTAGATCAGAAATAGCTGCGTTATTCACTTCGCAACAGTAAGCGAAGTAATTAACAGCACAACAGCAACTATGTAGTAGCTACTATACTTCTGCAGGGCCTACACTGTATTATTATTATTATTATTATTATTATTATTATTAGTGGCAGTGGGCAGGCACAAAGCATTGGCAGCCTGTTCAGATTCAGGAATACAGCAGTCAAATGATCTAAAAACAATAGGCCTAAGTGAAGTGTACACATTTTAATTCGGTAGAGGTGCAGGTGGTGGGTGAAACAAATGTCGCCAGGGAGAGGACTGGTACAGAGGAAGCGTTTTTACTAACAAGTATTTACCTCATTGATAGTTAGCTTTCTTTTGTGAGAAGTAGATTTGGGTAACCCTCACAATGCACTGAGAATTGGTCTATAATTCTAAAAAAGGTTATTCGAAATAAGCCGTACCTATAATCGCACTGATTATTAAAAAATTAAATGTTGTTTATCAACTGTCATTTTGAAACAGTGTTCAAAGGAATTCTTTTTCATACTAAAATGTAGTTACGTAGTAATCTTGGTGATGGTGGGGGCAGGGAGGGATACTATCTGATACATGATTGCACTCAGGGGTAATGATTTCAGAAAGATTGGGGATCACTGCGCTAGAGAGACAAGGAAAAGGCGCTGTTGGATAAACTGTGGCGAAGGCGGATGGAGGGCATTGGAGGGCATTGCTGGCATGATGTGCCTTTGTTGCCGAATACTCAGTTTTAAACCGTGGTGTGCCACTTCTCACTGCCAGTGTTCTGTCCGGGCATGTGTAGCACGCTGTCGGAAAGCGTGCAGGCCGCAGCCAATTAGTGACGGTATCGGTGTAACAGATTTAACACTCTGCCGTTTGTTTTCCCGGTTAAAGACCGGGGGTCTATTGGCGCCTTTACTGCATGACTTTGCATCGTGTTCGTGTTCGCGTTCGAACAGCAGCCGTGATGCGGGTAAGTTCTGCGTGGGCTTGTAGAACAAGGAGGATGTGAACGTGCGCCCAGATATTTTGGCAGCATCCTAGCGCTGAGCTCATGCCATTGTTCTTATTTAGTAGACTAGCGGCGGTTGAGAGCAAGTAATCTTTGTCCCACAAGACGCCGGAATAATCTTGGCCCGTAGTATTAGTTCCCGTGATGACAGTTGAATTTTGCTCTCGGTTATTATTGTTTCCTTCAGTAAGGCAGTTCATTTAAGGAGTCTTCGTATTCGACGACAAAACCAGACTAGATAGGTCATAGGATGTGGTTCTGGATTTAAATTGCCTTTCAGTGCTGTTTACTGGGAGATAAGCTTATCGTTGAGTGTTCATAGCAAGCAGTGTGTGGCAGAGGCTTCTCTTTGTCTGTCTTGCTGACGGTGACGGTAGCTTATCGCTCTGCCTATGTAGTTATCTCTGCGATGTGGACACACTCCACGTAGTCAGCTACTCTAAGGCTTTGTTTGTAAATAAGTGGCTCATTGCGATACGTATTCACCATTCCACTCCCACTCAGTGGTAGCAAACTCGTCTCGACCAGCCAACGCATAGGGCATTGCCCTACGTAGCATAGCTTACTGTTACGACAGAACCCTCCAGAGCGTGAGGTATTTGCAGTGCACGCACTGGTAACTGTAATATCCACGCATTCCGACAGTGGTACGACACTGAATCACCGAGGAGTCTGGCATTTATTTTACAAGATCGAAATTTGAAAGTGATGAAATTCCAAATGTTGAATCTCCTCCCTGAAACTGAGGCGTTGACGCAGAAAAGCGTGTGTCACAAAAGCTAGATTTTGCAGGAGAGGCGGAGAGATTTCTGAACGTAGTAAAAATGACTCTCATTTGAGGCGCTGAGGACCATAAGGGCCTAAAGCAAAGCATCATTGATATTGAGGCTATGACATGTAAGCATGTCCGTGACATCTGTTGATCTTATGGTGCACCAGCTTTATCTATATTAGTAGCCCCCACACTGTATGTATGGACATTTACGGAAAGCTGCGTCGCTGATTTCTCGGATATTCATTTCCACATGGGCCCAAAGCGCAAAGCATAATTTAGTTGCTCTGCACTGCACAGTAGGATTGACAACATGATTTAGAGTCATCATCATGTACATGGTAATAATACTTAATAATCGGAGGTACATCGGCAGTTTTATCCGAAATCTCAAGCCCGCGAATGTGCTTAATGATAATGATAACAAGGACCATGAAGTGTTGGAACAAGTCATTACTGGTGCGTGCGTGCGTGCACATAAAGTGTCTGTTCTTTATGTTCTGATTCTAGTATATTTCAAAACATCAAGTGGGTCATTACTTTTTTCAAGGAAATGTAGGATGTTGAGGCATGATCAAAAAACAGTTTAGTCGTGTGACAGTTGGTTTGTCCATAAATTTCATTTTCGGAAACGCCTATTTTGTATGAACAAGTTTGATGTATTTGCTGATTTGAAACGCGACCATAGTTGTCTATAAATGTGTGATATTTTTTTGTAGACAAAGTATGTCAAATATATCCTCGTTAGGTTTAATAATTGATGACCTGCTCGTTATAGTTGTCTATAAATGTGTGATATTTTTTTTGTAGACAAAGTATGTCAAGTATATCCTCGTTAGGTTTAATAATTGATGACCTGCTCGTTATCCTGGTAACTTGTAGTTGCACTCGCAACCGTCTTACAGAGTTGATACTAGAGATCTTCCTGTTGCTGTTGTCTACGGCGGGGTCGGCTTCTAGGAGAGCAACGTGATCTTCAGCAAGGAGTTCATGTGCCGGTATTTTCCAAATCTGACTAATTGGGCAGTGCTCCAGACGTAAGAAGCCGGTTCAAGGTCGAATGAGTTACCCAGGAAGGCCTATGTTTCCAACTTTCGTAGAGAAAGTTCTGAAAGCCCTGCCACGAGGTAGCACATTACAAAACTGCTGTAAGCAGGCAGGAAATGACCAGTGAGACGGCCTCCTGCTGCTGCTGCTGCTGCTGCTGCTGCAAGTCTTATATGTGAAACAATGTAGTGGAGCGCTTTGCAGCTCGCGAAATCCTTCGAACGGCAGGCCTCGCGAAGTTTGAGCGGCAAGTGATGGGTCCACTGGGCAGGAGTTTGTGTTTTTAAAGTTATCGCTCCGGAAGGCTGGAGTTAGTTATTCTTCGTGATCAGTGACGTCACGTTTCCCTTGCGGAACACCTACGAAGCAAGCATTTAAAAGGGCGTTCCCTTGCCCGGGCGTCAAATTTTGCTTAGGCACTTTTCCGTTTTTCTCGGCCAGCGTTGCGGATTAGTTAGTGTAGACTTTCTTGGGGAAAAGAGGCCTCAGAGCACTGCGTGGAGCCAGCTCAAGATCTAGTTGGATGAAGGGGGCGTACTTGGCAAGGGTTAATAGATATCGATATTTTTTGTGCAAATTTAGATGTCGTTGTTCTTGAGTTTTTACTAATGACCTTGAAGTGCATTCTTGTTATCAGCGTGGGTCGCTAGTAATCAGTTGTAGGTGTTATGTGTTCGTAGTGAATATATTCCCCTTCGAGTGATTGTATATCGGAATCTGCCTGATAGTATTTAGATAGCTACAGGGCATTTCACTATTGACTTTAGAGTAATTAAAAGATATTATCCCATCCTGCGGGTCTGAGCGAGACAGGCGAAGCTTGTTTACTTTGATTTGATATTTTAGCAGAGTAGAGGCGTAATCTGCATGCGCCAATAAACTGTTAAGATTAAATCCGTCAAACAGTACGTCGTGAATCTCGCACGCTGCACGGTGTTAACGTTGAAGAGGCTACGACTGGTTACGACCGTGAGTGTTTTTTAGTGCGACAATCGGGAAGATCAGAGATGCGGTTGAAAGGAACGCTCCAGAAGTGTATGAGCCCAATAAGAAATTGTCTGATGTTCCTATGTTTGTTTCCCAAATCTACTCCACAGTTTACGTTCGTCGAGCAAATTTGTCCTGACACTTGAAGCAACACAAAAAAAACCACTCTTCTCTGAGCCACACGTATAGCTAATGCCATTT